>NC_136729.1:25866150-27243650 GCF_936440315.1 Barbus barbus
AGGTGAAAGGGCCTGCCTTACTCCAGATAGACAGTAAAAATCAACAAAATGCCATCAAAGACTACCTGGGGTCGAATCGGATGAAGCAAGAGATGTCTTTTTATTAATCTCTCAGGACCTGCAGTGGGACACTCACATTGACTCCAGTGTTAAAAAGGCCCAACAGAGGTTGTACTTCCTACGCCAGCTGAGGAAGTTCAACCTGCCACAGGAGCTGCTGAAAGAATTCTACTCTCCCATCATTAAATCGGTCCTCTACACTTCATTAACTGTCTGGTTCAGCTCAGCTACCAAATCTGACCTCAGAAGACTACGGAGGGTAGTCCGGACTGCTGAGCGAATCATTGATACAACCCTCCCCAGTCTCCAAGAACTGTACTCATCCAGAGTGAGCAAAAGGGCTGGCAAAATCTCTCTGGACCCCTCACATCCAGCACACTCTCTCTTTGAACTGTTACCGTCTGGTCGATGCTACAGAGCTCTGAGCACCAGAACGACCAGACACAAGAACAGTTTCTTCCCTCAGGCCATCTACCTCACAAACAGTTAAATGTTCTCCCCACTGTCCAATAAAACATGTGCAATACCAAATTATCCATACTTATATTTATTATATATATGTTTTTGATTTAATATATCATACATCTATCCACATTCCCTTGCATAATTTGTATATAGCACATCTGTACAATACAATATTCTGATTGTTTGAGTATCCGAACATATATTATAGAACATATATTTTTTGTATTTTTTTTACTATTTTTGTAAAATAATAAATATAAAAAATACCTAAACAAGCAAGAGATGTCTGTTTATTCATCTTTAAATATGTGGAGGACCTGGACACACTTCATATGAAGTTTTGTTGATGAACAAGGCCTGTCAATGCCATGTTACTTGTTATAATCCATCAAAGCAAGCAATCTCTATTTAGCATATGTATGTGCAGACTACTGCATATGGAGAACTGTCAATCCTATCATTCAAATGTCAACAATTGATGATAAGTGGAACAACACATCTTTAGAAATTTAAATGACAATGATAAATTATAAAAATGTGTTGTGACTTTTACAATAACAAAATCTAATTGTCCCCTTTAAATTTGATAAATCAAAAAGGTGTCTTAGGTAGTTTAAAATCGATAGTAATAAATTAGAATTTATCTCATTACATATATGAATAAGGTAAGGTGTAGAGTTTTTTTATTACAATTAGCCTAATTTAATCAACCAATGCAAGTGTTTTACAGGCTGTTGTGATGATGAAATCAGCTCCGTACATTAGACATATTAAACATATTAGATTTAAGTTGGGGCATTTTAGCCTAGACATCCTTTAAAGAAATAAGAAAACGTTTATTAGTAAAACGAAAAGCAACATTATTTTATTTAGATCCCCGAAACGGCTGTAAATTGCTAAGACATAACATTACTTTCGGGTTTCCCTGATACGGGGAATCACAAGAGGTGACGTAAATGATAGGGGCGTGGTTTATGACGTAAAGTTGGCGTGGCTT
The DNA here is from genome assembly GCF_936440315.1 of Barbus barbus. Taxonomy (NCBI): domain Eukaryota; kingdom Metazoa; phylum Chordata; class Actinopteri; order Cypriniformes; family Cyprinidae; genus Barbus; species Barbus barbus. The sequence goes on from NC_136729.1 coordinate 25,867,673, forward strand.
ATGATGTCACACTTGGATGTGGGCGGGGTTGGATGTCCACCGCAGGATGCAGCGAGCCCTACTTGCCTAGTCGCCCCCTGTTGTTTCAAAGAATAGTACAACGGTGGGCGAGCCTTTTGTCTCGTTCGCCGTTGTACTAGGCTCGTGAAGCGGAGCCAGGCGAAAGTATAAATCCTGCTTAACAGCAATACTCAGTGCGGGTTATATAAGAATTCTTTTAAGGAACAAGAACAGGCAAGAGTGTTGTCATTTCCTGTTTTTAAAGAGCCCAAGAGTTAAACCCAACAGACATTTCACTCTCTCTCTCTTACTGGCACACACACACACACGTTTATTAGGGTTGTAAAAGGAAGATGGCTGGTCTGGGATGAAACAGCCTCATCCTGCATGTCTCATTCGTCTCCCTTAGGGCACTGTAACCAGGTCAAATTGTGTTCATACATGCTGTGTGATTATAAGTGTTTGTGTAGACAATGTTAATGGTAGTGAGTAAATTGTTGTGGATAAAATTAAAAGTTAAAGAAAATGTGTAACTTTTTGCCATGTAAAGAACTAAGCACACTCACATTCTGGAACATTAATTACATTTTCCATGAAATCACATGTTCAGATTTAATAATAAAAAAATCTTGATTACATCTGCTTGTTGGCCCTTCAACAACAATCATCCAAACATAACTCGTTCTCTCGTGGCTATAACTGTTATGGGGTTGACGAGACGTGAGACGTGCGGATCCATTCGCAAGGCTTTATTATAAAACATGGTCAAGACAGGCAGGGTCAGGAGACAGCAAACAGGTATGGCAGAGGCAAGACAGAGCAATCCGTGCAACAAGCGAGGGTCGACGATCGGCGTACAAAATCCAGACAGGGCAAGGCAGAGAGATAATCCAATAAACACGGGCAGGGTCAGACACGGCAAGATAAACAAGGCAAGACTCGGAAAACTAGGACTAGAAAACGCTTCGTAAGGTAGACGGGCTAACAATACTCGGCCCTGATGCTGAGGAAGTCCATGGTTTAAATAGTGTGTGTGATTGTGAAATGAGCATCAGGTGCGTGTGATGAGTGAATGGTGACAGCTGTGATCTGTGCAATGCATGGTGGGAAATGGAGTCCAGTGTGCTGTGTAGTGTGAGAGTCAATGTGGTGAACGGGTGACCTCTGGTGGTGGTAAAACAGGAGAGCATGGTCAGGATTCGTGACATAGCCCCCCCCCAAGGAGCGGCTTCCAGACGCTCCTATATAGTCCAGGAGGGCGGTGGAGCGGAGGCGGAACAGGGGGAGGGATGGAGGGCCAGGTCCGTGAGGAAGTGGGAAGACCGGGGACTGAGGCAGAACCGGCAGAGCAGGACACCCAGGCGGAACCGGAGACCAGGACAGAGCAAGAGCCCACCAGGGCGGAGCAGACGGACCAGGAGCCCACCAGGGCGGAGTAGATGACCACCAGACCGGAGTAGAAGACCACCACGGCGGAGCAGACGACCACCAGACCCGAGCAGAAGACCCCCACGGCGGAGCAGACGACCACCAGACCCGAGCAGAAGACCACCATGGCGGGGCAGACGACCACCAGACCCGAGCAAGAGCCCACCAGGGCGGAGTAGACGGACCAGGAGCCCACCAGACCAGAGTAGAAGACCACCACGGCGGAGCAGACGACCACCAGACCCGAGCAGAAGACCCCCATGGCGGGGCAGAGGACCACCAGACCTGAGCAGAAGACCCTCGCCAGGAAGCAGACTGGGCAGGAAACCATGGCAGAGTCTGAGATCTGGGGGAAACAGAGACAGATAACACAGGGAGAGCAGAGACAGACAATACAGGGAGAGCATTCATGATCTCAGGGGGCGTGGCAGGGCAGGACGAGGATTCATAGACTGCGTTTTTAGCCGTGACAGGACAGGGCGTGAGCTCACAGACGGCCTCTTTAGCCGTGACAGGACAAGGCGTGAGCTCACAGACGGCCTCTTTAGCCGTGACAGGACAGGGCGAGAGCTCACAGACGGCCTCTTCGGCCGTGACAGGACAGACAGTGAGTTCAGGGGCGGCCTTCATGACCGTGACAGGGCAGACAGTGAGTTCAGGAACGGCCTCCATGGCCGTGACAGGGCAGACAGTGAGTTCAGGAACGGCCTCCATGGCCGTGACGGGGCAGACAGTGAGTTCAGGAACGGCCTCCATGGCCATGACGGGGCAGACAGTGAGTTCAAGAACGGCCTCCATGGCCATGACAGGGCAGACCATGAGGTCAGGAACGGCCTCCATGGCCATGACAGGGCAGACCATGAGGTCAGGAACGGCCTCCGTGTCCGTGACAAGGCAGACCGTGAGTTCAGGAACAGCCTCCGTGGCCGTGACAGGGTAGACAGTGACGTCAGGAACGGCCTCCGTGGCCGTGACAGGGCAGACAGTGAGTTCAGGGACGGGTGCCACCACTTCGGGAGGTTCTGCAGCGGAAGCCGCCACCTCTGGAGGCACTGGAGCAGACTCGTGGACAGGAGAGGCCTCAGGAGCACAGTGTGCAGCCCACACACTCAAAATGGCAACCGCCATAACGGGAAGTACTGAGGTCAGGGGAACGGTCTCTGTAACAGACAGGGTTGAGGCCCTGGGAATGCCAGCTACTCGCACTGACATCAGTGGTGGGTCCATCACACTGGATATCAGACAGGGAACTTGAAGGACTGACCTTAAATCCTTGGGTGTGACAGACTCTGGCTGGAGCACTGTGACGTGGTGTGACGCTGGCTTGACAGCGGAGACGTGGTGTGACGCTGGCTTGACAGCGGAGACGTGAGCAGACTCTGGCTTGACAGCGACGACGTGAGCAGACTCTGGCTTGACAGCGACGACGTGAGCAGACTCTGGCTTGACAGCGACGACGTGAGCAGACTCTGGCTTGACAGCGACGACGTGAGCAGACTCTGGCTTGACAGCGACGACGTGAGCAGACTCTGGCTTGACAGCGACGACGTGAGCAGACTCTGGCTTGACAGCGACGACGTGAGCAGACTCTGGCTTGACAGCGACGACGTGAGCAGACTCTGGCTTGACAGCGACGACGTGAGCAGACTCTGGCTTGGCAGGCAGGACGTGAGCAGACTCTGGCTTGGCAGGCAGGATGTGAGCAGACTCTGGCTTGGCAGGCATGACGTGAGCAGACTCTGGCTTGGCAGGCATGACGTGAGCAGACTCTGGCTTGGCAGGCATGACGTGAGCAGACTCTGGCTTGGCAGGCATGACGTGAGCAGACTCTGGCTTGGCAGGCATGACGTGAAGGGGTGCTGTTGCTGCCGCCATTTTGTGAGTGAGTGCGGTGCCGTGTTCCTCCGCGACACCCACAGTGAACGGAGAGCCCACACACAGTAAAGCATAGTCCATAAATTGACTGAGAGATGAACGGGGACCCTCGCGGATTAACCTTGACCGGAGCGGCTGATTAATGCCCTCACAAAAAAAGTCAATAAGTGCATAGTCCGGCAGATCAGAAAAATAGGCGAGGTCTAAGTACTCCTGAATATAATTCTCGAGCGGTCGCGAGCCCTGCTCGAGGGTTAATAACAGTCGTGCACAATCCATACCTGGCCAATGTCCTTTTGAAAAGCCGCTGGATCCTTGTGTGGCCGAGTATTCTGTTATGGGGTTGACGAGACGTGAGACGTGCGGATCCATTCGCAAGGCTTTATTATAAAACATGGTCAAGACAGGCAGGGTCAGGAGACAGCAAACAGGTATGGCAGAGGCAAGACAGAGCAATCCGTGCAACAAGCGAGGGTCGACGATCGGCGTACAAAATCCAGACAGGGCAAGGCAGAGAGATAATCCAATAAACACGGGCAGGGTCAGACACGGCAAGATAAACAAGGCAAGACTCGGAAAACTAGGACTAGAAAACGCTTCGTAAGGTAGACGGGCTAACAATACTCGGCCCTGATGCTGAGGAAGTCCATGGTTTAAATAGTGTGTGTGATTGTGAAATGAGCATCAGGTGCGTGTGATGAGTGAATGGTGACAGCTGTGATCTGTGCAATGCATGGTGGGAAATGGAGTCCAGTGTGCTGTGTAGTGTGAGAGTCAATGTGGTGAACGGGTGACCTCTGGTGGTGGTAAAACAGGAGAGCATGGTCAGGATTCGTGACAATAACCAAAGCAGCAAAGTGACTATTTCTATTTTATTTGAATAGTACTCCACCTATGTTTCTAGTTCATTTTCTTCTTTGGTCTGACTAATAAAATGACAAGTCACAGCAAGTAGTTAACAGTACTAGCATTACTATTAGCACTACAACTGGTATGTACAGTGTTCTTATACTGTATGTTAAATATCTTATTTTTCTTTAAAAGACTGCCATCAATTGAAAACGATATCTAGTATCAGTACAGAGTAAAAATATAATTCAGTACATAAGAGTTTTAAAAGTAATTTGCTGGGCTGATGCTGGTGTCTTACCCCAGTCTGAGCAAAGCAGCCAAATACAGACTGTTATTTTATAACATTATAATATGCATGTAGCGCTCCAACATACTGTATAGAGCAAGAGTGCTTTGGGCGACCCATTCCCTGCTTTTCCTACTTCAAAATAAAGGCATAGATGTCATAAAAAAAAAAATGTCTTAAAATCTTAAAAGTCAACTTTGTACAATAAAAATGGAGTGAGGAAAGACTGTAAATGTATATTATTTTAATTTTTGTATGTTTTGTTGGCACTGCACTGTACCTCAGGCGAGTCACAACTGATTCACAAGGATCTTCCCCCAACTAGCAACTTCAAAGTGGATTTCTTGGTTGCCATGCTCATTTCCTCTGAGAAACCGATAGACCTCACAACACATGGCCCAGATTTGCACTCACACAGCCAGGTCCTATTAAAGCATGTTTCAACATCTCAGTTTATGACGTGTGCAAACTTAAAAGCCTTTTAAACATTTAACACTCCTTCAGGGTAACGTCAATGCAAATTATAATGAAAATGTAAAAATCACACCAACATTTAAGGGTTAGTTCATCCAAAAATGGAAATTCTGTCATTAATTACTCACCCTCGTGTCGTTCCAAACCCGTAAGACCTTCATTCATCTTCGGAACACAAATTAAGATATTTTTGATGAAATGTGAGAGTTCTCTGACAACAACATTGTTCTCAAAACAATAATAACATAATTTATTCAACAATTCTTCTCCCAGAGTTACCGTCTTCTGCCATTTTGATAATGAACTTAATCAGTTGTTTACATTCAGCATGCGTGCGCTGTCTACTGAACGTAAACAACGCTGATTATTTGCTGTCTATGGAGGGTCAGAGAGCTCTCCGATTTGATCACAAATATCTTAATTTGTGTTCCGAAGATGAACAAAGGTCTTACAGGTTTGGAAGGACATGATGGTAATTAATGGCAGAATTTTCATTTTTGGGTGAACTAACCCTTTAAACTCAAATCCTTCACTGAATGAAATCACTGGTTACTGAATCATCACCTGAATCACTTACTGAATATCGGCCCGGTTTCACAGATGGGGCTTAGCTTAGGTAAGGCCTTAGGTAAATTAAGATATTTAAGCAGCTTTTATAAAATGTCTTAAAAGAAAACTTTACAGGTGCGCATCTTGAGACAGAACAATGGCACTGACATATTTTAAGATATGTCAGAGCAAGATATTTTCAGTTGAGACAGCTCATACATGCATTTTAGTCTGGGACTAGCCTTAAGCCTTGTCTGTGAAACCAGGGGATCATGTGCTACTGGAAATTAAGAATTAAGAACTGTTTTGTGTACCAAAGTTTCATAATACTTCTGTAAAAGTTCAGTAAAAATCAGCATCATTACTGGCTGGTTGTTTAAAAGACAACATTTACATACAAAGTTTGTATAATAAACTACATTTTAATTTTAATTTCAACAACATTAAACTATGAATTAATTTACCAAAACTGCATTGCTTTGTAATATACTGTTACTGTATAGTAATGCACAAAAATCAGGACATTTGAACAGTTTGAATTGATGCAAAAGCAGTATTCTCCAGGAAACTCTGACTCATGAAATGCACAAAAAAATGTGTTTTTGGCTTGACACCCTTGACATCTGCAGTTACACACATTAATAAGAAACTCCCTCCACACCAGATGCTGTTGAACAGACAGAGACCTACTCTCATATAATATAATAACAATTACTGAATGCTCCCTAATGTCTTGTGACCGAACACATCTGGACACACACAATAATGCTTAAATGAAACATTTTGACCTGATAAGCAAGACTTGTAAGTTCTCCCATCTTTTTATTCTTTTGCTCTTCTTGTTAGCTGCTGTATCGGTCTGGTTTCTGACCTCTTTTCTTTGTGAGCTTGGGGTTTGTTTTACTTCTGGGGATAGAGCTAAATGTTTTCATGAAGTACATCTGTCAGGGGTCACCACAGGACTCTTCACTGAATAGATCAAATCTGAACTTGACCAGTGTTTTTCAGACCAATACAATATAAAAACTGACAGTTGACTTGTTTCAGCTTTAGCTGTATTTAGGAGTGTAAATGTGTGAAAGAGGGATGTCGGCTCTCCAACACGTTAAAAACAATCCACATGACATTAGGATCACTTATGTGCTCAAGATCGATGAAACTTGGTAGACCGTTGAGTTAACAGCATCACCACAGGAAATAATCAATAATATACCTCAAACTCAAAGCACCTGAAATATTTTTGAACCGGAGAAGGCCCTTGCAAACTAAATATATAAAAGAAAGTCATGCAGGTTTGGAACCACATGAGTTATACATAATACACAAACACCAGAAGATCCCACAGCTATAGCTTCCTCTATTTCAGCCAAATAACAAGACGTCAAGGTTATATAACATTTCACAAAGCTTCAATCATGGCTACATGCATTTTCTAGCATAGTTAGTTGGCATCACACTGACACGAACCCTGACCTCCCGCCAAGGACAGAAAGCGCACTATGCATAATTTATTCGGAATTAACATGTCAGACTTAATTTTATTGTGCTTAAAAAGTGTCAGTGGGGGCATAGCACAAAAAAGCATGTTCATTACGCTCAATTAGGTTTCACTGATTAAATTATCCTAGAAACATAAACCCTCAATACTCCACAACACTGAGCTAGCTCTAAGTTCAAAAGAATGATAAAAACCACTGTGGGCCATCACAATTAGTTTACTCTTAAAACATATGACTAGATAATATAAAACGTTTGGCCACTTGTAATGCTAGAACATCTTTAGTTGGATATGAAAAGTGAGTTTTAAACACAAAAGTTGATAAAATCATAATACCGAAAATAAAATAAAAGAGGTCATCATGAGCTAAATTTAGTTGATATCTAACAGATATTTTAAAGGTTATTGACTTTAGTGATAATAGAAGGTTTATCACTGTAGGCTATACAACCTAGATTCACACACTTTTAAACGCAGAAATACAACACCAGTTATGGATGATGCTGTTGACTGCCTTGGGAAAAACGTGATGTGCAAATAATATCCTTGGGGTTGTTCTTAGACCAAGCAATTCAGACACTCGCCCACAAAACCTGAGACAGCACAGTTGGGTCTCTCTTTTATCTCCCACCACCATTACTGTGTACAACAAGATTTGGTAATGAGCAATAACTATCAGTATGTAGATGGGCAGCGGGCCTCCCTTAGCACAAGTCCTCCGTCTGCCTCCAACCGCAATGTCACAATAACACAAAACTATATTAATTCCTAATGAAATGCAAATTGGGGCTGCAGAGAAAATGTCAGTAAATCTACAGCATAATTGTGCAAATTCATTTGTTTGTAAATAAAACTAATTTACATTTATTAAAAATAAACTCACATTTTTTAATACATTTACATTTATTAATTAAAAATGTACATTTATGCATTCCCTGTGAAACAAACCCATGACCCTCTTATTGTGCCATGCTCTTCTGTTACAGTGGTGCATGTAATAATGTAGCTATAACAGATGAAAATATTGGTTTGGGTTGAGGGGAACACTTGCCAAGATTAGAACTATATAGGGATCTTAATGTGCTCAAAACAAACAGATGTTGCAAATGCTCTAATGATCACTTCATGATCTTCAAAACATGAGGGGGTCAATTCATTTGGTGCTTATATAGTTTAGATCGAATTAATTGAGTGTAAAGCACTAGTTCCAAAGTATAGAACACAGATTCTAAAATATTGCATTCAAACTGCACAATTCTTTTATTTACTTACAAAAGCATTAACACAGTGGTATTTTACATCGGATGAGGCCCAGGGGAGTTTCTTAGAAATACTCATGAACACTAAGTATAATGTGTTTACAGCTCTGCAGATCTGAGTGTTTTAGTCTGTTTCTGCTAAAGTGAATTTCCCTCAACCAACAAACACACACCCACCACTCATACATACACACATACATACACGGTTCCAGTTGCAAAAACACGAAGCTTTATTGTTAAAGTCTGACTTAGTCATAGCCCACACAGTCTTGTTAAGGCTTGCATGCAGCTGAAAACACCATCATGAACATGAGTCGGGAATTTATGTGCTACTGAGAGACTGAACATATTATTTTGAAAAATTACTGTAGACATCTTTAAACATTTTAGCAAAAATAAACAGCCAGAATTTATTAAGAAAAAAAAACAGATTTAATAACCCTACTAGCATTAAATAAAAATGCAAAAATAATGACTGTTTTCAAAAAGGTTTTACAAACACTGCCCAGTCTGCCATCGGTCAGCCAAACAGACAGTCCCGCCCCAAACTCACTATTAATTGAGTCAATGCTGCTGCATTGGACTGGTGGGGACGCTCAAACAAACAGACCAATGTTTTGAAAATGCCATGGGCCATTTGGTGTTAGCTATTTTTGATGAAATATTAACACCCAGAGATATTCATGTCTGGCACAAGGGTGTGGTGTTTTGTTTATGCTCGTTAAAGTGCTGCTTTTAAAAAACACTGTCTTTCTTGACTGTAATGTATGTGTTTGAGAACTCAGGGCTGGTGGGAGAAAACAATGTGGAGAAAGAATATCAAAATTTGAAAAGACATATACTACTTTTTCTGTGATTTCTAAATTGCACCCGATTTAACAACTTAACAGAGAAGTGACAACCATATTTAGCTGTATAAGAGGTACAACAAAGTATTTAACAATATAAGTGTCACGAGTCTGCCTGTCCTTCCCTCTCTCCAATCCGGATGCACGCCCTCACCTGGTCTCCCTCAGTCATTAATCATGCACACCTGCACCTCGTCATCACCCTCATCACAGACACTTCATAAGCACTCACCCCTGCCACCACAGTTGTCCGATCTCGTTGCTACCTGCCGGACTCTACTCTGAAGCTCTCCAGTCGATGAGTATTACCTCTGATTATTTACCTTGTGTACTAACCTGCTGTTCTCCGTCCTGTCTTCCTCTCAGTCTTCAGACCCGTCTGTGTGTGATCATCTGTCTGGGATCCGACTCCTCTCCGATCACGCTCCACCCGCCTGCTAGGCAGAAAGACCCGATTAGCACTATCACCCAACACCTGCAAGATTCACGACCAAGAAGCTACTCACCTTGTCTCACGATCACCAGCACCCAAGTCCTGTAAATAAAGACACATTATTGCACTTACCTTCTGAGTCCGTCTGCATCTGTGACAGAAGATCGGACCAACACAGAATATGGACTGCGCCTACCTGCCTCCCGAAGAAAGACTCCTCCAGATCGCACAAGAGGGCCGCTCCATAGAAGAGTATTTGGAGGATTTCCTCCAGCTCGCCCACCGCGTGCCATGGAACGATGGCACGCTGAAGGTTGTCGTCTGGAGCGGCCTTGATGACAACCTGTTCCTCCAGGCACCACCTGCCTCTACCCCGGGCTCCCTGAAGCAATACCTGGAGTTGGTGCTATCCCTCGCGGGGTCCTCTTACATCGTGGAGGAGGTTTATACAGTGCAGCCACCGCCTTCGACGGCGATGAATGTTCCGCCCGCGGCGAAGAGGATACCGCCGCAAATGGCGATGAACGTTACGCCGTCCGCGGCGAAGATGGTTCCGTCCAGCCCACCTGAGTTCCCGCTGGTTCCGTCCAGCCCACCTGAGTTCCCGCTGGTTCCGTCCAGCCCACCTGAGTTCCCGCTGGTTCCGTCCAGCCCACCTGAGTTCTCGCTGGTCCCGTCCAGCCCACCTGATTTCCCGCTGGTCCCGTCCAGCCCCGCACCTCCCGTGCGCCCTCTAATGTCCGCGCTGCAAGAGCGCCCTCTAATGTCCGCGCGGCAAGCGCGCCCTCTAATGTCCGCGCTACAAGAGCGCCCCTTTGAATCCGCGCTGCAAGAGCGCCCTCAAGTATCCGCGCTGCAAGAGCGCCCTCAAATGTCTGCGCTGCAAGAGCACCCTCCTGCTTCTCCGCTGGTCCCGTCCAGCCCTCCTTCGTCTCCGCTGGTACTATCCAGCTTCGTGCCTCCCGTGCGCCCTCAAGTGTCCGCGCTGCAAGAGCGCCCTCAAGTGTCCGCGCTGCAAGAGCGCCCTCCTGCATCTACGCTGGTCCCGTCCAGCTCTCCTTCGTCTCCGCTGGTTCCGTCCAGCTCCGCGCCTCCAGAGCGCCCTCAAGTGCCCGCTCCTCCAGAGCGCCCTCAAGTGCCCGCTCCTCCAGAGCGCCCTCAAGTGCCCGCTCCTCCAGAGCGCCCCCAAGAGTCCGCTCCTCCAGAGCGCCCCCAAGCGTCCGCTCCTCCAGAGCGCCCTCAAGCGTCCGCTCCTCCAGAGCGCCCTCAAGCGTCCGCTCCTCCAGAGCGCCCTCAAGCGTCCGCTCCTCCAGAGCGCCCCCAAGCGCCCGCTCCTCCAGAGCGCCCCCAAGCGCCCGCTCCTCCAGAGCGCCCCCAAGCGTCCGCTCCTCCAGAGCGCCCCCAAGCGTCCGCTCCTCCAGAGCGCCCCCAAGCGTCCGCTCCTCCAGAGCGCCCCCAAGCGTCCGCTCCTCCAGAGCGCCCCCAAGCGTCCGCTCCTCCAGAGCGCCCCCAAGCGTCCGCTCCTCCAGAGCGCCCCCAAGCGTCCGCTCCTCCAGAGCGCCCCCAGGAGTCCGCTCCTCCAATGTGGCCCCCAGAGGGGAACTTTCCCAAAGAAATTTTGGGGGGGGGGCCATATAGTCTCAGTCTGTGTGGCCAGGCCAAGGGCCAAGGCCACGGAGGACCCCGATCCGCCAAGGCCGCCCGAGGCTCCTGATCCGCCAAGGCCGCCCGAGGACCCCGATCCGCCAAGGCCGCCCGAGGACCCCGATCCGCCAAGGCCGCCCGAGGATCCAGATCCGCCATGGTCGCCCGAGGCTCCTGATTCGCCAAGGCCGCCCAAGGACCCCGATCTGCCCAGGCCAAGGGCCAAGGCCACGGAGCACCCCGATCCGCCAAGGCCGCCCGAGGACCCCGATCCGCCAAGGCCGCCCGAGGACCCCGATCCGCCAAGGCCGCCCGAGGACCCCGATCCGCCAAGGCCGCCCGAGGACCCCGATCCGCCAAGGCCGCCCGAGGACCCCGATCCGCCAAGGCCGCCCGAGGATCCAGATCCGCCATGGTCGCCCGAGGCTCCTGATCCGCCATGGTCTCCCAAGGCTCCAGATCCGCCATGGCCTCCCGAATCTCCAGTCCTGCCATGGCCTCCCAAGGCCCCGGATCCGCCATGGTCTCCCGAATCTCCAGTCCTGCCATGGCCTCCTAAGGCTCCTGATCCGTCCTGGAGGCTTCCCTATTCTCCTCCTTGTCCTGGCCCTGTTCCGGCCTCCAGGACGCCCGCCCCCCCCTCCCCGATGTCACTGTTACGGTGCGGGACGCACCTTCCGGGAGGGGGAGGTAATGTCACGAGTCTGCCTGTCCTTCCCTCTCTCCAATCCGGATGCACGCCCTCACCTGGTCTCCCTCAGTCATTAATCATGCACACCTGCACCTCGTCATCACCCTCATCACAGACACTTCATAAGCACTCACCCCTGCCACCACAGTTGTCCGATCTCGTTGCTACCTGCCGGACTCTACTCTGAAGCTCTCCAGTCGATGAGTATTACCTCTGATTATTTACCTTGTGTACTAACCTGCTGTTCTCCGTCCCGTCTTCCTCTCAGTCTTCAGACCCGTCTGTGTGTGATCATCTGTCTGGGATCCGACTCCTCTCCGATCACGCTCCACCCGCCTGCTAGGCAGAAAGACCCGATTAGCACTATCACCCAACACCTGCAAGATTCACGACCAAGAAGCTACTCACCTTGTCTCACGATCACCAGCACCCAAGTCCTGTAAATAAAGACACATTATTGCACTTACCTTCTGAGTCCGTCTGCATCTGTGACAATAAGTCCATTATCTTTAGATTAACTCTGGCCAACTTTGTCAAATTTCAGGTATTTTATATTACAGAAATTCTCCAAAATACGTTCTATGATTCTAGATCAGGGATATTCAGACTATTTGATGTCAAGTACCACCTATGATGATCTCCTTGTGAAGAAGCACCTTTTTAAAATATTTAGGTAACTATGTTTTTCTGTATTAAATGCACTTATACTGAGTATAAAATAGCATGTTACATTATAATAGCAACAAAACATACACTACTTTTCAAAAGTTTGTGGCTGGGTTTATGTTTTGAATGATGTCTAATGCAAAATATGGGAAATATTGTATAAGTTTAAAATAACTGTTTTCTATTTTTATATACTCCATCCACCCATCCTTCTTCAAACTGCTTGCCTTCTGTAGGGTCACAAGTACTTTAATATATTTTAAAATTTTATCTATTCCTGTGATGCAAAGCAAAATTTTCAGCACCATTTCTCCAGTCTTCAGTCTCACATGATTCCTCAGAAATCATTCTAATATGCTGATTGAACGTTCAAGTACTCGTTAATAGAAAGTTCAAAAGAACAGCATTTATTTATAACATAATATTCTGTAATGTAAAGTGTTTACTGTCTCTTGATAAATTTAATGCATCCTTGCTGAATAAAAGTTAACTTAAAAAAAAAAAAAAAACTTTACTGACTGACCCCAACTTTTGAATAGTGTACTGTAGGTACATATTATTTAATATATATGAGCAATATCACGAGTAGATGTGTGATATGGCTGTATTGGCACGGCTGTGATTTGGCCATAGGTAATCACAGCGTGCCGATATACAGCCATATTGCATGCTACGAGTGTGATATTGATTTATACAAAAGTTGAATGGCACGAGTGTGTAACTACAGAAGAAACAACAATAGAGTGTCTTTAAAAGCGGAGTGTCAACAACAGAGTCTCTTTTGTGAAAACTACTTCCACCATGGATTCAAATCTCAAGGTTGACAGACTTTAGAACTAGAAATGAAGGAACATTGTGTTGCTTCATTGAAAGCTTATTGTATTACTTTATTAAAAGTTTACTGTATTTTGCACAGTAAAGTATTATGAGAGAGAGATGAACTGAGCGAGTGTGATTACCAGCATCTGATGCAGCATTCATTCTTCAGCTCACATTCACAATAAAACAGGTTGAATTACATCTTTGTTTACAACACTGTTTCAGTCTCTTTCAATATAAAAGTCTTTACTGCTGACTCACTCATAAAAACAGTCTCTTGTCGCCATCTAATGTAACTAATCCCCACCACAAACATGCTGTTTCCCAATACTAAACACTAGGGCTGTCAAATTGGCTGAAAAACAAAATTCGAATTTTGTACTAAAATTATATTCGAATTTAAAAGGCATAATTTCTGTTAGGGGAAAAAAAAGCTTTTGGCTTCTCTCCTGAGGCCACAAGAGGGCGCATCGAGCAAAATATTACCGTACTAATGCACCTTTCTTCGAACTGATCTTTCTCCAATGATTGTGAAAATACAATAATCGAGATAAAATAATTATTGCGCCCCATTCTGCCCCCTTTCTAGTGTGCGCTTTCACTCCTCCATGTAACATGACTTTTGCAAAATGGGACGTGCTTGATTTATTAATGTTGATTAGATTTATTCATGTTTTTAAAAGCGTGAAAAAGAACTTGCGCTATTCCTCGGTAGGATTGTGAGTGCACAGAGGGAACAGACAACGGGCATAAAAGTCATCTTTTAACCCAAGGCGTGCACCTAAATGGTCAGATACATGCAAAAAATGTGTCAAATGCAGCGCTTAGCGGTTATTCATGTAAACTCTCGTCGGTTATGTAGTAAATGAACATAAGCAGTTGAGAATGAAAATAAGTGTGTAACAGTAAATTGGATCCGTGCGGCTCTTGAGCCTGGTACACACCAAGCCAGTTTTCTCATTGTGTTCTGCGCCGTCGGCTGAAGTTGGTCCTCGTCCATTTTTTTTCGGCCGATTCGACATGTTGAATCAGCATCGGAGCTCATCGGTCAGTCGGGCCATCTGATCATTCTGATTGGCTGTTTAGCTGGTAAACCAGCGCGCAGAACGGACGTGCTACTTGGCCGCCGGATGTCAATCGTCGGCTTGGTGTGTCAGGGCAACTTTGGACCTAGACGCTGCCGATGTGAGCCGACCCCGCAGTCTGCTTTCGTCGCCACTAGTTCGTCGGCATTGGCTTGGTTTTGAAGGTTTGAAGGTTTTGATTGTGCTCCTCGACTCCTCGCTCCCCGAGCAGTGTGACAATTAAATACTACTATTATTTATACAAAATATTTATTAAATAATCATATTTAATAAACAACAATAGCCATCATAAAAGTTGCTAGGCAATTCAGTCAAAAGTACAAAGGCAGCCCTCTGATATAAAGTTACATATAATATAACATGATGAGATTTATCAATATAAATATAAATTTATGTAAAAGCTCCCAGAAAAATACCCAACAAAATAAAAAATATGATTAAATAGAAAGTGAATGCAAATGTCCATAAGAGGAAATAAGAGATATTTTATTACAACTGACCTGAGTAAATACTTAAAAATATATTTAGAGCTGCATGATAAATGGAGCAGCAAAACTGGACATACAAGCAAACACAACGTCCTGCCAAAATAAAATGTAATACAAAAAGAAACAGTCCTCATGAGAAGCATTCTGGTTTATTGTCCTTTGCCTAGCGCTCAAGTGCTTGTGAGTTTGCATGAGTGAACTGAAACTTTCATTCCCCTTGAGCCAACCTCTGCTAACCCCCCACAGTGACACTCTACACACACACACACACAAACACACACAAATCCTGAGGGACACATTTACTACTTCTTGCTGTTCCAATCTCTCTGCCTCATCACCCATTCCATCTCATTCACACTAGAGGCTCTGTTCTAATGTCACTAGGTGCTCTGCATTCACTACTTATGTTTGGGTCAGTGCACATGAACAGGTGCAAGAAATCATTTAAGTGTCATGAGAGCAGATTTTAGCATCTAGCCAGCCTCTGTTTTTTAAAGAAGTTAAAAAAGCACCCAGTCTACACTTTTAACATGTAAATGCACAACTGAGGTAAATAGCACACATAATCTGCTGTTAGTCGGCTATGTTTGAGAATAGTGCATTGAATATGTTTGTGAAAGAATAACAAACACTTCAGAGCAGTGTAATTAACTTTTGTTGAAAGGTAATTAACTAAGCTATGAGTAAAAGGACCTCATACTGAGTACCATTATTGCAGCCCTGGAGAGAAAGACAGGGAATGGCAAAGAATGATGAAAAGAGATCCAGGGAAGAATTGAAAGCAAAAGCACCGCTGGAGGCCTGAAAAGCATTGTGACATATGAAACACACAAGACCCTTAGAGCACAAAAGACAACTACTGGAAACCTCTGTGACTTTCACCAAGAAACTCTCTCTTTCTCCTCCCTCTCTCTTTCACAGCTGTATTCAGTGAGGTCATGCGGTGCACTTTTTTAAATGCGATTTAGGTTGAGGCGTACTTTTACCTTCCTCTTCTTTTGTGGCAAATGTAACTGAACAACTTCATACCACTTTGAGCGTGACTGTTCATTCATAAAGTGCAATATTAGTTCTCATTAATGTGGATGCATGGTGGTGTGTCTAGGAACAACGGTCAGGCCATGCAAGCATACCTACCCAGAAGGACCCCCTCTATCCTTTTCTTCATAGCTCTATTCATGCTTTCTTAGGAACTCATTCAAGGAGAGATAAAGCCTGACTCAAGCCATCCATTCACTTATTCGCCATGTTGAAAGAAGCAAAGGAAAATTGCAGAGCCTGTGATGTAGAATCTCCCTAAGCATTCAAACCAACTCATTCCAAATGACTGTCTTGCACAACATGTATTGTTTTTCATTTGTTTCCTCTGGCTAATTATTTTACCATCATCTGACTATTTAGTACTGTGTTCTTTCTTTTTGGACTATGTCTTTCTTTACTTCTCTCCCACTCGCCTCCCAAGATCTTCCTACAAATGGCCTTCTCCCCCTACAGCAGTCACTTCTGAGAGACATGAAGGTCAATGGAAGTTCCACTGGCTGCCTCTGCAGGGCTCGTTTTGTGTGTGCATGAGTTTGTGTGTGTGGGAGGCTGCTGCTTTCGGCATTATGATGGATGATGAACTTAGAACCAGGCTGTGTATTAGAAACAGGCTGTGCATCAGTGCTATGGTCAGTTAACTTGATGCCTACTTGATGCCAGGAGGCCTAATTCAGTCTAAACAGTGTGTGTGTGTGTGTGTGTGTGTGTGTGTGTGTGTGTGTGTGAGAGAGAGAGAGAGAGAGAGAAAGAGAGAGAGAGGGATTCATATCCAACTTCGTCAAATTAAGGAAAATCAGGATTGAAAAACACCCAATGAGCTCATGATGTCTTCCATCATCTCACTGTCTCATACACGGTCACACCTACAGGCTCCATTCAAACAGACTCAGGGTTGTGAGAATAAAGTTGCAGACAGTCTTGTTAGGCAAAACATTTACATTAAGACTGATAAACATGCAATAGTTTGATTCATGTCATATTTGTGTCATAGGCCATGCTTCATTTCAAAAGAGGATTTTGTTGTTGTTTGCCTGATGTGTCACTAATTTGACTTTAACTATATGTAGAATTCAATGGAAAATCCTCTAAAAAAACACTGTAATGGACATAGGGTCTGAAAGGGTTAACAACGTGCTTCAGCACTGAATGTGTGTGTTTCAGTTACATACTGTATGGATTAGAACCAAAATAACATACAGTAAAACTGTCTCCCTGTTGTGAGGAGAAGACGGCAAGAGAAAGAAAAAAGCCAGGAGCAAAAGAGGAAAGGGGTGGAGTAATCAGTGTGTTAGTAAACCTGTGGTGCAGGTCATGAAAGAGCATTGACTGTCACCTTCAGTCACAGCTGGGACCTTCAACCCAGCAGCTGTATAACTACAACATACAACATCTAGAAGAATGCACATCATTGCCCTTTTTAAACATGTACAGTTATGCCTAAAATGGATTACAGACCCCTACTTTCTCCACTATGTAATTTAAGTTACCAAACAGCAGAGCAGGAAAGCCACAGGCATCCATCAGCAAGCACACCTGCATTATGTTTGAACTATCCTTACACAAAGATAGAGAGAAAGCCTTTATGTTGCCATTGCCAGTTTCACTCTCTTTCATCCTCTCATACAAGCTTTCTGATGAACATATGAGTATGTGAGACATTTACAGCAGATAAACCCTCTCTGTCTGACATCATCAGATGTCAGACAGACATTGTTATTGCTTATTGGCAATAAGCAATAACAAGGGAAACAACAACAAAAGATGAATGTAGCAGAGCAATCGCAATTTGTTCAAAAGAATGAGAAACTGCTTTTATGATGTGCACAAGTGACTAGATGATGTGGAGGTTGAACAAGTAGTTTTGAAAATTTCATTTCTAATCTGAGAAATGCACCAAAGCGACTGAGAAAAACTGTAAAGTAAACAAAAACCTAAAAGGCTAAACTAAAGCCTGAGGCCATGTCAAAAAAAGCAATAGAAATTCAGTCCTTTGAAACTCACAAAATAAAAAATGACAGAAGCACTTTGTTGTGTGTGAAATAAATGATGCAACAGGTGTATGTGTGAGTGTTTATACAGGAATGTGTTTGTATATGGGAGCTGGTAGAAGTTCAAACACTAAACTCCATCACACAGACCTTGTAAAGCAACATCAAAGAAACCAGCCCGTGAACATAAAAATGAGCAACTACATACTTTATACACACACAGTGCTTTGAAGTAATCATCATGTGGGAAACTAATTCAATACTAACAAATTTGTGCATGATGTTTCGTATGGTTAAAATGATCACACAGATGGATGTACAACTGCTTATTGTGCACACCAGAGTTTAGCCCAGCTACTAAGGAAAGCTGAATTTTCATTAGCCATTACTCCAGTTGTCAGCATCACATGGTCCCTCAGACAGACAGACAGACAGACAGACAGACAGACAGACAGACAGACAGACAGATAGATAGAGCAACATACTGTAGCATTTGGCAGTGAGATGGCTGCTGATTGCTTCCGTTTTGTTGTTTATTTTGTTATTAAAGCTACATTTTTTAAATAAAGTTTGTTATTTTTAAAGGAATAGTTCACCCCAAAATGAAAGACCCGTAAAGGCCAGGACATACCAAGCCGACTTTAAAAGAACTAGCGGTGATGAAAAACGACGGTGTTGTCGCCTCGCATCAACAGCATCTGGACCAAACTCTGCACTTGAACACACCGCTCAAACTACAGCCGACTACAAACTAACACGTGTGTTCTGTGTACGAGGAATTAACGGTCTATATCAGCAGCTATCAATAGTATATATTCGTCAATTAAAAGGAGAAACCGAAACAAGGATATACGAGATATACACAGATACACGAAACGTAAACAAAGCAGTGCTTGTTTACCATTTTGAATATCAGTTACGTTGATAATTTTCTTCATTTTAAGCGGCTCATGTTGTTATAAAACTATTTGCATATTGGAATGCTTGGGAAAAATCATGTAATATTAGAACAGCCTTCTGTGTGTGTTGCCTTCATTTACTTACTAGTTTTCATCACTTTCGCATTAATTCTCTAGCACTGGCTCATTAGCTAAACTCCAATCCAATCAGAGTTCTCACTGGGCCATCTGATCATTCTGATTGGCTGTTTAGCTGGTAAACCAGCGCGCAGAACGGACGTGCTACTTGGCCGTCGGGTGTCAAGCGTCAGCTTGGTGTGTCAGGGCAACTTTGGACCCAGACGCTGCCAACGTGAGCCAACCCCGCAGTCTGCTTTCGTCGCCACTAGTTCGTTGGCATTGGCTTGGTGTGTACCGGGCTTTAAAGTGCCAGTGGGCACTTGACTGACTGAACTGACTATATTATTCATATATTTTATTTAAAGATTGCTATCTTTAAATAAATTATTGATTCAAAGTTTTGGTCATATGGCCAACTCATAATCGTGATTACAATACTGGCCAAAATAACTGTGCCTATGATTTTTGTCATAATAAATCGAGCGGCCCTACTAAATACTATAATGGTCAGACTTGTGTCCCTGTGTCCTGTGTTTTTCTTCCCTCTTGTTTCCTCATGCCCTTATTTGGTCTTCCTGTTCTTGTCCTCGTTTGGTGTCATTATTTGTTCATTAGTCTCTGTCTGTGTTTAATTACTCCTCACCTGTTTATGTTCTTCCTCGTTTGATTTCCTAGTGTTCTTAAGCCCTGTGTCTCCCTGTCTCCCATTTCCGGTATTGTTTGTTTTTACAAAAGGACAGAGGGATGGAAAATATGCAGGAAGGATGTGCAACTGTAATGACGTCCAGATGGAGTAAACACAACTATCTGTTACTAAAGGACAACTCCAATTGTAAACACTTACAATGGTATCATTCTCAATATATAGGTTTAAAGGATCATTTCTTACTTTATTCTTCAAGGTTGGAAGGAAAAAGAAAATAATAACCGGACATTTAAAAACAAAACAAAAAAAAAACACCTATACCTCAAAGTTAAAATTTTCACAGCCAGTACATGTCCACCACATAATCCATACCAGAACCACTGAAGACAAAAACAAACTTCTGGAAGTATGTCGATTAGAGAACGACATAAACTACTGGGAAAACTTTTGACACTATGAAACAACGAAGATGGAAGCTGAACCTGATATTTACATAGTCTCTCTAATATTTATAAATATCTGCCACATTCTTGAATTGCAAAAGATTAAGAGAATCAGATGTGCTAACGTGGTAACTTCCTATTGAGAAGCGGGCCAAAAAAAGAGATCCGAAACCTGCAATAATTACAAATTGTGATTCTCTCATCCAGTTTGTGATCACATGAAACTTGCTAAGTGAACAGGCTAAACGACTCCAGTTTTTGTGTGAACAAGAATATGGTACCTGTAATATATCTGGACATTGCAGTGTGCATGTCTTCACCATAAATTAAATGTTTTGAATAGCATTTATTGTAAGCATTTATGTATCAAATTCTGGCCCACAAATGGGAAATTCCACATGTGTGACAGCTTACTTTGCTCCACCGAATTTAGCAATAAACTATTAATATTGTTGTATCAGTAGGGAGAGAAACACACCCAGCTCTTCACTCCTATTAATAAAGTCTTTTCTGACACAGCACTGCAGATGGCCAGCGCATTCTATAAATAATGCTTTATCTGGGCCATGAGCCGAGAGACAGCCACTTTATGTGTACAAGAGATGCACATCTCGACCACATGAAGAGATTAAGTTACCGGACTGCTCATGTGAGCTGTGAACATTCAAGTAAGAGAAAAACATTACAGTGTACAAGTAGACACAATCTAGAGATGCACAATGTGATGGGTTTGAGCTGCCAAGATGTAGTTTAATATTGCTGCCAAGGTATAATGGATTGATAATCCAGGGCCAAAGACATCGCCCAAGCTCTGAGGTGGTCTACAGCCCAGGAGCAGCTCTGGATTAAATGTACTGATAAGATATTAAAGCTTTACATCAAACCCTAAGAGATTTCACAGTGAGTAGATATGCAGTGCCAACGACTAAAAACAGTGAAAATTTGACCTGTGCAACTGGTAAAAATCTCCACAGGCTAATGCTTTTCAATTTAACATGCTGAGAGGTTCAATACAAGAAACAAACATTCAGACTTCAGTCTTTAACTTTACCTGGATTGAGATCTGAACAAAGACTCAAATATTGGAAGGGGTCTTTCATTTGGCTTTTATTTTTCTTTCTATTTTACAAAATACAATACAAAAAGGCTTTTTTATTATTCACTAAAGCTCACTAAAGAGAAAAAATGTTATGGTAAAAAGTATAACCCTTAGGAAGAAATTGAGGACAGAGAGAAAAGGAGTGGAGCCAAAGGGAGGGGGTGACAAAGACAGACTGAGTACAAACCTAAACCCAACCCATTGGATGAACTACTTAAGAATTGTGGGGGCCCCACATTCTCACCATCTATCCTTTGCTACATCTCTGCAGTTTCAGAGCTGCTTTTCCTGAATCATCTATAGCAGACTGGTGACATACTCCTTTTAACAAATATATGACATACTCCTTTTAACTATAATTCATAAATCCTTCTTGTTGATTAAAGTCTTTCTTCACTTTTTGCTTTTTAAAGAACCAGCAATAAGCCTTTGTTCCCTTTAAACCACTGTATCTTAACACAAATAAATGTTCTGACAATGCATGATGCTGAATTTATATATAACAAATATCTAGTATTAGAGAAAGAACTGAAAATCATTGTGAGGGTTGACTCTGTTTTTATCTACCAACTTGAACTGTGATTGATTTTTTATTTTGTTTTGTCCAAAACCCTCATGCAGTTTCCATCCTGCCAAGGCCTGTAAAGTAGGCTACAAACTAGGTCACAGAGTTCCGTTTCTGTTTCAGAATTTTGAATTCTTTATAAAAAAAAAAAAACAAGAAAATTAAACCACTGGTGTAAACCATCAATGGTGCAACACCCTTTCCACAGCAGTTAGTTCCGGATTGATTGGCCAAGCGGCCTGAGTGCTGATTTGTACATCATGCTGCCTTCAAGTGCACTTGGAAATCCTCTACTTCCAAGTTGGGCATTCAATGTTGTGACATATCACGCTTTCAAGCAATATTACAAATCAACAATTACATTTATTTTATTTAATTTTTCATATTATTTGCATTTCTTATTTAAGAATGGTATCTAACAACAAAAATTATTTTGCATAAAGCAGACCACGAAAGGTTAAAGTCAGCATGAAGCAGAAATTGTGATAGTCTTTTCTCTCTTACGGTGATGTTTAACGGAATGAAATGGCTTCTCAAACAAGAAAAATGTATGGCAGGGCTTTATTTTGTCCATTGGGAATGAACTGGATCATTGGATTGTCATCGTTTGGTAACTGCTACGATCTGATGTGAGTTACAGATTGATAGAAGGGAAGGATTATTGCCCAGCCCTCACACCAGCATAATAAACACTGCAATATTCCATAAGAAAACAAGGATCATCAACTTTGATTTCATTTGTTGTCTAAAAGTTAATTTGTAAAGAGCACCTGAATGTTATTAAAAAAAGTTAAATATTATTATTAAAATATTATTAAAATAATCCATTCCCATTTGGTCAAATAACAAAAGAGAAACACCACAATAGTGTTTTCATGACTTTCAAAAAGAGGAAAAAAGAGAGAGAGAGATTGATAGGAGCAGTCAGAGAGAGAGAGAGCGATTCAATTTTACCTTCACTAACTAACGTCGTTAATAGTGTTTTGTAATGTGAAGGTAATATAATACAAAGTATAGTCTTATAAATGTAAAAAAAATTGCAGGATTTATGATGTTGATGACCACTGAAATGTGTCAGCACAGTCTGTGAAAAGAGTCCATTGCTTGGAGCAGGGTTTCTCTTACAAACCCGGACTTGAGTTAGTGCGGAATGATTACAGACGGATTGAAACAAATACAAATTTGCTTCCGCTGCGATGTTCTGTTCCAGTGTTTGTGCTGCTCGCTGACACGCCACATTTTTAGACTTCATTTGGAAAGAATTTTGTTCACAAAGAGAAAAATGAAAAGAACAAACAAAAAGAAAATGAATAAATCTACTCTATATTAGCTTTATTTATAGAACTGTTGTATTGAAGGGATAGCTCAACCAAAAATAAAATTTGCCATTGATTTACTGACCCTCAGGCCATCCAAGATGTAGGTGACTTTAACTAAAAACCGTGGTCATTGGAGATAAAATGCAAGTCAGTGGCTACTAGGATTAGAAAATTAAAAAGCATATCAAGATTAATACCGCTGACTCCTGACGATCTATTAAGGTCTTATGAAGTTAAACAATCGGTTTCTAAACTATTCTTTGTAGTGAACTAGATGAACTAGTTTACCAAATCGGACTGAACCATCTGAAACAGCTCATGCCCGTGGAATGAACAGCACAGCTCTACAAGTTGCTCAATCTAAACTCACTTTCGGATGTGCCTGACAGTCACTTCGACTACAAATGAGCCAAAATACCAGCATATAAGATGCTCTGATGCTGGTTTTTGCCAACTCATTCAGCACTCCACTTACTCCAACAGTACACTCAACTGAGAAAACAGTTCAGACTGAGGTCATTGCACACTGAGTCCGAAATTTCCGCATGCGTTTTTTCGTATTCCCCATCCTTTCCTATCAAATGCATGCTACGGATACAAAAACGCAGAAAATCGAACCGGATTCAAATTTTTTTTTGACGGATGAAAGTTTCTGAGTCAGTGTGCAATGACCTTTAGACTGAAGAACTGATGAGCCTGTGATAACCAAGCACTTGAATGAAGAGGTGGAATTAGGTTTTGCATTGTTTATGTGAAAAGGTGGTGAACTAATAAAAACCAGTTTATTAAAGGGTTTTTTTTTCTTGGCTTGATTGTGTTTATGGGGTGCAGTCTAACATGCTTCGTTTAAAAAAAAAAAAAACATTATTTTTCACATAAATTACCTTATTTCACACCGCTGTCCCTTCTTCTCTAAACGCACTGATCATTTCCTGCTTTTATGAAGCCCCTCCCTCAGAAATACGCAATGGGCTCGGACTGGTTAGCTGGTCCAGTGTGTTGTGATTGGCTAAACCGCCTCTAGTGCCCCTCTAAATGTCCTGCCCCTCACCTCAGCGGTATGTGCTCTGGTTGTATTGTAAACAATGGTGTCAATATTGCTTATCAGTTTGAGCCCGATTGAGACCCAGAGAATATTTGTGAAGAGGATCGCGCAGAACCTGTGCAAGCACACGGCTCTTAATGGTATGTTTTTTGTTTGTTGTCGTCTAATACTTTCAGATACGCTGTTATTTGTAAATTCTACTGCTTCTGTTAGCTTTTAAGATACGGTTTTATCCTGATTAAAGCTTTAATACAGCACGGCAACCACACGCGCATCCATGTATAACGCTTCTCATATCGATGTGAAAATAAGTGTATAAATGGAACAGTTCATTGTTTGAGCTGAGGATCTGAATATATGAGAGAGAGAGAGAGCGAGAGATGCAGAGCAGGGGATGCGAGGAACAGGACTGAGAACCGCTGCTTTAGAACATTGATTTTGAAACTTGTGAATCCATTAGAATCTAGTAGATTTTTAGAAAATGAACAGATTTTTACATGCACCCCTAGTTTTCTCTTTCTCTTCTCTAAAGCATCCCCTTGCTGCATGTTCCCGGGGGCGGGGTTTATCTGGGTGTGTGACATAACGAACCCGGGAAGTAACTCGTTGTAGTCCCTATGAGCCGTTTTTGTAGGCATTAAACTACCAGAATTTTAAAAGGCTATATCTCTATTTTCATTGAACTTTCAGCGCCGCAACTTTGCAGATATTGTTTATGCTCAAACAGCAACATTACACACTAACTAACGTTAAGGAAGTGAAATCGCAATCAACCACCCCTTTAACATTATATGCATGAGACATCTACAACATCCATGTTTCACATCATTATTGGGTGCTTTATTAATAACTGCCAACAGGCCCTACATTACCTCATTATGTGATTACCTAAACGAACTGGCGAATCAGTTATTTGAACCAGAAACAAACTGTTCAAAAGAGCCATTTTGCACAAAAGAATCGGACTTCCACGTTTACCTGAGGCTATGGAATAATGGTAATAATATTGTCAATAATTCAGTTTCTTGCACAGACCAATCGTTTCGCTTCATAAGACTTTAATTGTCAGGAGCCAGAGGTATTAATTTTGTGTTCCTTGATATGCTTGTTTTTGGTAATTCTCAAAAACCGACAGCTGCTGACTTCAAACTCATAAATCACCAAGGACTACGGTTTCAGCTAAAAATGTACTTTACTGCCCTAAGAAAAAAAAAAAAGTCAGATGGCCTGAGGGTGAGTAAACCAAAAGCAAATTTTCATTTCTGGGTGAACCTTTGAAGTGGCATCTCACCTGCTATATTGTGTTGTTATTCTGAAAATCATGCTTATATTCAGAACAGCAGCTTTCTTACTCTTGCGAAATAAGTAAAATAGTATCTCTATAAGAGACCTGTACTGAGAGAGACCCAGACAAACAGACAAAGGCAGGTTATAAATCTCACACAATGGGCTCAAGTCGGATGGGTCGAAACATGGAAACACTTTGGAATTTACGACTCGAGGAAGAGTCGATTACTCCAGTGTACTTTCCTCTTAAAATGTGTACATGGCCAATAACAGCTTCAGTACAGTTTGTTGAAGCCTCCTGTGCCTCACCTTAAATAACCTTGCGCAGTGAAACGACACAGTAGAAGGCGATTAGAAACCCAATAGCTGCTCCAGTAATGAACAGGTTATATGCTTTAGGGCAAAGTCAACGAAAACAATCCCGCTCCACATAAAAAAAAGCTGAAGGTACAAGAATTTCCCAATCATATTCTTTCTGCAAGAAGCGATAATACGTTCACATACCGCTTGAAAACTGATAAGCATTGCCTCTGGCAAACAGCACAGCAAAACCTCACGCTCAACCCATATTAGCTTATTAGTTGTGTTATTAAAAATCAATTCAGCATTAACATTAATAGGCTATTAATACGAAGAAAACCTCAAAGTTCCCATGAGTGAGAAATGAAAGAATAGCCTATGCAAAGACTTGTCAGCTTTTCTACGCTTTGAAATGACATGGAAAAAAAGTGGCCCACTGTATCAACTTCTTATGAAAATGTATTCAGTATTTTCATTTTACAAGTCCTATAGCCTGTATCAAGGGTATAAATGAGGAATATAGACATAGGCTCAGGTCATGGTGTGAATACCTGATTTTCCACATCCCTATCGCCAAAACAAACTCCTGTCATCAATACCGCGTCCTCGAGCACTCACCGTCCGCCGTTAATTCTCCTCTGGTCTGGAAAACACTCCCCAAAGCGTGTAAAACTAGAACAATTCCCACAAACACATCGAGCGTGCTTGAACCCGCCATAGCAGATATCCGCCGAGGTAGATGTCCTCCGTTTCTTTTGCTCTGTCGTCGCCAAAGAAGATGTAAAATAAAGAGAAACCGCGTCTGGTCCGTCGCCGAGCTTCCCTCGCCGCTGCTGTGATGAGAGGACTCGCGCTCCCGATAACGACGCGTTTCCTTCAGACTCCAGACTCCAGACCCAAACTAGTCCTAGTTCGAGATAGTCTAAAAAACAGACCAGTCCAGCTCGCCTCTTATCCATGCATTCACCACAAAACCAGGAGGTGTAGATGGCGTCACACATGCACCACCAATAGACTTGCAAGGGGGCTTCTCAGTCATTAAGTGGATTTGGCATTTTTGCCACTGTTTGCATGAAAACACGGTTCACTGATTCTTAAGACATAACATAAGACATGTCACACGTTTTTAAAATAGTAACCGTTCCACTTTTACTGATGATGACTTTAAAATTCTCAAGAGATTAATAAAATGTTATAGTTAGTTATATATATATATATATATATATATATAAAATTACATTTTTCTCATCATTTTATTAAAATAATGAAATAACACTATCACTCACATCCCGAAAACCACCTGTCTTTAGTCAATAACACTTAATATTAACAGAAATATATAAGAAAATACGTTTGTTTATATTGTAATATAAATATAATCAAATAAATGTAATATCAATTTTTATTACATAAATATAACACATCACTAATATGCTGTTAGAGAAAGAAGATAATTTAAAAAAAAGGTCCCCAATTGTGTTGTCCATATCCTCAGACATTTGATTACATTTAAAATTCAGGTAATAATGAAACCAGGCCAAATGTACAGATACAGTAAATGTAACATCTAACATTTGTCATTTTTTACAAATAAATATTTGAGACGTCTGAACATGCTGAAAAAAATGAATCTAGATAATATGAATACATTGAAACACATATACATACATACATATATATATATATATATATGATTAGAATACATACATTATTTAAAAATATAAAAAATTATATTTTACATGATGTATTAAAAAAAATAGGCCAAACCGACAACTGCACAACTGAAATGCAGGATTTTTTTTAATAAATTTTTTCAAAATAAATAAACAATACTGAATATATATCGGTTTAGCCTGTTTTTACCCATGTGTCAGAAACTAGTGATTCACATAATTTGGCCTATTACTAAAATATATATTTTATGCATGAGAATTATACAGATCACAACTGGTCATGTTGAATCGCTCTCAGTACTGATTGTCCTTGATGTTAGTACAGTAAAGATTGCCTCTGTTGTCTCCTCCTGAGAGCCCAGAGGCAAGACAGGCAACGGTGGGGGTGAACGGGGGGGATCATTAATGTTTGGGAATGGCACTGGCAGCTTTTCCACACTGTTTGCCAAGCAGAGTCCCTCTAGATCAGGACAAGCAGCCTAGCAAAAACATTTAAGGATGAAGCATGCTAAAGCCGCCACATTAGCATTCCAATTTAAACACCCTTACAGTGTTACACCAAGAGCCAAAATACGTAGAAATGCTGACTGAAAACCTTGGTTTCAAATCTGAGGACCTTGATTTATTGTGCTCATGTTTATGACAGCATTCCTCTGATAGGGATTGTAAGGTACTGTATAAAGTATTTAACTGTAAGCCAGTTGCCCTTTATCTAGAATCCTCGTTGAAGTCCTCAAGTAAGTGTAAACTAAATATGTAAGTGTAAAAGTCTTCACACATGCTATATTAATAAACACAATGTAGGAAGCCACTGTTTGTGTGAGAATCAAAACCGTGAAAGTAAGAGACAGAGAAACAATAAATTGGGTACAATGTAAAAAAATGAATCTGTCCTTCTGTAGTTTTAATAAAAATGCAATATATAACAGCAAACTAAGAATGTGATTCTGTTAAACATTATGTGAGTCAATCAAACATGATGCAAATAAGCAGTTTTACATTTATTCAAGCATATCCTGCCTAAATACGTCCCATTCTCCCTCGTCCCAGCATGCACTTGGACACAGATCATTCATAGTTGCATTGTTTACTATCTTTGGGTACATTTCTGACAGAAAACAGAAGATTTAGATTCACTTTGGTTTTAAATTCATAGTTAATTCTCATGAACTCAATCTTGTTGTACAACTTGATTTCTTCTAAAAGAAATGACTCATTACTTCTAAACAGTTGTATTAATGAACATTTTTGTTTGTGATCTGTTGCCAGTAGATAATCATTTTTAGCAGAAATAATTCTTGTCAGATGCTTGCTTGTGTCTTTTGCTTGTTTATCGTTTCAGACAGTTTGACTTTGTTTCATCATTTTATTCATGAGTTTACTTGCCTACCATTTTGGGAAATGGTCCCCCATTTAGTTTGACATAACTTCCCTTTGGGGATGTTTGGGTCTAAAGCTGGAGTTACGGTTAATCTGAATTTATAGAAATAATTTGAATTATATTTCATTAACATAAGTCTATGATATATCTGCCAGTCAATTTCTTTATTAACCCAATTCAGCATTATAATGCATTATAAAATTAACAATCATTAAGTTTAGTTAAAGGCATTTAGATACAATTATAAGAAAACTACTTTTTTTCTGGTGCTTCTCTATCAATTTCTGAGACTCCAAAGCACTGAAAGAGATGGAGAAATAAAGCCATTAAAATGAAAGTGCAGAATTGATGAATGGACCATATGCATATTTATTTCGCTAAGATTCAGATGAACTGACTGTTCATTTAAGCATAATAATGAAACTCCTCTCTCCTCTCAAATGTGAGCATATAGAGGTACGCATGATGAATATTATACTCATTATTACTAGTACTCATTATTATACTCATTAACTTACACCTCAGCAATAACACTTAAATCTGGCAAAACATTTTCACTGACTTCAAGGAAATTTAATTTCCTATCTCACACGCTTTTAAATCGAAAGATCCCAGCTGTCTACGTACATAGCAGGGTACGGAGGTCCCTGTTTGAAGAACAAAATGTTTCATTATGAACATGATTTAAAAAAAAAACAACAAAAAAAAAACAAGACAAATAAATCAACAGGAATATTTATTTAGGAATAAGGTTTAAAGAAGGATATAAGGAGGACCAAACGAGTGGCAGAAAGTTATGGAAACTGATAAAAACAGAATCAGAACACTACAACATTTTGTAGACTGTAAACGGTGATTTGCTGTCTATACAGCTGACAGTAAAAATGTGTAATAGTGCGTAAAAGTTTGAATTCAGATCGGTGTGTATTTCTTGAGACATATCCAAAGAAAACACAATGTTTTGGTCTTACTGATGCTCATGTAATGTGGAGCACATTTCAGAAATCCAATGAATACATCATTCTAAAACATCTTTGACAAGTGTATGTTACAGTCTGAGCAAAGACACATTTCCTAGATAATTCATATATATGCGAATGCTCTTATCGAATCATCATGTTTCATTTCATGCTTTGTAGTTAATTTTTGTGCTATGACAAAGCATTTGTTTTGACTTCTGACAAAAGAGAACCAGAAACAAAAGGATAAAGAATGCAGGATTACAGACAGTTTGTAATATTGAAACATATCACCAGAGTTTATCATTGTACATTTACAGCTTTTGTTACAGTGTTCTGGTGCCAAGGAAAATGTCCTTTTCCCTTAAACACTGGCACTGCACAGTTAACTACTTCACTTGTCTTTGTGCATGTTCTGGTATCATTACAGTTTTCAATTTTATCATCTGTCAAAATGTGGTCTGCTTGAATCCAAAAGGAGACCAAGTGGTGTTTGAACACACATTTAAAGTAATGAAAATACAATATTCTCTAAACCACAGAGATCTGGACGGAGAGCAGGCTACGAAAACAAAACAATCTCTGAAATGGCACCCAGACTCCATATTAGATTTGATAAACCTTCCCAGATTAATGTTTTATTAACATAATGACCATTGTGGTCATCTTAAATATTTCATTTCATTTTAATAAAGCTATGATTCTCTAAAAAAAAATACCTTTATTTTCTGAAAGACACTGTTTGGTATTTTCAATTAAACAAAAATATAATGTTCAAAAAATGCCTTCTAAATGATAGAAATTAATGTTACAAAGTCTGAAACTGAACATGAATATTCACAAGCAATTAGATACTATTAATTGAGCTGTTGAAGATAGAAAGGCATCTATCAGCATATCCCCTCGTGTTAAAACAGGCACTGAAAAGTGTTGGCTCTTGTAAAATAAGAAAGATGGACGTTTGATTTCAGTCTCAGAGAGATTTCACAACATATGGAATGTGTTACACGTCACAGATTATTATAAGAAACGTTCTTTTTACGACCGATTGGTTCATTTTGCTTAATTTGAACTTGTTTGTGGTCACACTTTTTCCTCCCACCAGTTTGTGTTAAAAAAAACCCTCTAAACCTTAAGCAAGTACAGCCATGTTGTCGGGGAGGCTCAAATGAAGTGGAAAGTGCTCTAAATCTATAGGGACATGACATCCAGTGTTTGCGTGTCTGTTTTTTTCAAGCTTCAGAACTGTTTGAGCACTTGTAGAGTGGATTGGAGAAAGAGAGCTTGCTTTCCTTTGAGCTGGAGACCTGAACAATACACACAAGCAAAGACGGGCCCAGATGAATAAATGAAAACCACTGAGTCTTATTATAGTCCATTTATACAGAGCAAATCTGGAACACTCGAGTGGCCAGCAATTGCATCCCATCAATATGATGAGACATTATGATGGACCTTTCTTCCATTATGATGTGTCCGTATTTTCTCTGGTACCTTATTTTCATTTATTGCTTAAGCAGAAGATTAATGTAAGTCTTCTGGTGTCAAGCCTCAGTCAAATCATTGCATGTCAAAGGTATAACTGCAGCCAGTAAAAGTGAGTGCAGAGCAATAAAACAGTCCACAGATTGCATTGTACATCACCAGTATGTCTTTTAAAATTAAACGTGTTTTTGGGACGGAAATGAATGGTCACTATATGTTAAATAAGACAACCAAAGTTTCATACGTTTGGATCCTCTCCCCACGGGTAAACGCTGATGTTTATTTGAGGATGTACAGGTCACCTGGGTCTAACGTCAAGAGAGGGCGGCTGAAACCAGAATTACACAGTAATATTATTTCATAAAATGATATATTAAAGTATTATTATTGCGGTTGCTCCTATATCGTCTTTCCAAAGTTCACAGTCAAATTACATTAGTTTAATAAGTGGCTAGAATAAAAAAAATAAAAATAAAAATATGAAAATCCGTAATTGTTTTCAAAACACTAGGGTTCCTACTGCATTACATTTTTGATTCAGCTCACAGACATGAATGCATAACTGAGCAAAATATGGAGAAATCTCAGTTAGCCATTAAAATATGCCAGACTTCATTAAACCCCTCACTGCACAGGAGAGTGAAAATTACTGTGCCGAATGCAAAATACAGAGAGTTTAGCACTGTGCGCTAAATGTACACATACTTACACCAACACAAACGCACAAACTTAAGCTTGCGGGTCAATATTTCCTATCAGCAGTGTGACAGAGCTCTCTCACACCTGCAGAGTGGTTCAAATTACTAAATAACACTGCTCGCTCCAAAGTGGAAAAAAGGCAGTAAGTGGAAAAAACAAATGGAGTGGGATAAAAAAAAAAAAAAAAAGTCTAGGGAATGTATTAGAGAGATGCAACATGGCAGGGAAAATGAAGGTCTCTATTAAAAAACAAACACACAACTGCATAATGTGAGCCGTCAGAGAAATCAACTTATTTTATCATGGCTTTTGTATGTTGAGGTATATGACTGACCTTTTTCTGCAAGTCAAAGGTTGAGCAATCCAACTCTTCATTATCAATAAGACTGGAGTCTCTGTGCAGTCAATACCCATACATTTTATAGACACTTTCCGAGTTAATTTGAATGTGAATAGACTTACATTAGTGAATGTCTCCTTTGCAACGGGAGTCATTCTGTTCTTGTTATTTCAATGACCACCAGGATCAATGCCACACTTATTCCAACACTGACAGCTGCAGAGTTCACAATTAAACACATATTATTGCTTATCTTTGCATGAAAAATAGTACATTTCTATTCAAAAAACAGCATGTGCATACACTCTTAAAAATAAAGGTGCTTCACGATGCCATAGAAGAACCTTTGTCTAAATGGTTTCATCATTTTACATCTGAAGAACCTTTCTGTTTCACAAAAGGTTCTTTGTGGAGAATGAAGATTCTTCAGATTATAAAAAGGAAAGGAAGAGATGGTTCTTTACAGAACCTTTGACTGAATGGTTCTTTGTGGAACCAAAAATGGTTCTTCTGTGGCATAGCTTGAAGAACTATTTGAAGCACCTTTATTTTTAAGAGTGTATACTCCCCAATCCAATTACCTAGTTTACTATTTGGTATCATATGTGTTGCGGATGCAGTTGTGAGAAAAGGTTTTTCTTTCATATGGCAACGATTACCAGTCCACTGTGATGGACAACTAGAAAAAAAATCATAATCATAATTGCAGAAACACGCACACACTGACTTTGAATGGCAGAGATAATTTATAAGGGAATGCTGGCTCCTCAACTTTCCAAAAGAGAAATAAATAAATAAGTGCATGAGTATTTGCCTGGAGACATCCAAATGAGCTTAATATCAGCAACAACCTTCCCTTGGTTCCTGTACTGAGAAACATGCATGCATTCTTTCCTTGTCCCTTCTTTTCTCTTACTTTCTCCTTGTGCTTTCTTTTCCTTTTCTTGTCTGTGGGGAAGATCCTTTCACATAAAGAATGCCCTTAAGCTATTCTGCAATCAACCTCATGCACACACAGATAAACTAGTGTCTGCGAACAAGAGACTTAAGTAATTCTCATAATTTATTAGTGATGACATACACCACAGAAAGACAAGGAGAGAGAAAAAAGTTGAGGCTTTGGGGGGTTCATTCAAATGGAGAAAGATTGTGTTTCTTGGCACAAGCGGAGCAGTAATTACAGAAAGCCTGCTTTGGCAGTTCGCTGAAAAGTACAAGTTTAAACTGAGAGTCAGGGTGCTGATACTCTTTGTATAACTCACACACATTTCAATGTAATATTCAGCTGGCACTGTAGGATAGCATGAATAATTCAGTGCAAAGATCTCCAACAGGGTCTTGTCACCTGCCTGACCATGACCGACAGGTGAAAGTGGGGATTTTTTTCCCCCAGGTAAAACTGAAAGGAGGTTTTAGGTCAGATTTTCATCACTTTTTTCTAAGCAACAAAAATCCTAATCTATTTGTCCTCCGTAACAAACATATACTTTGCATTAATCTGTATTAGCAGTACAAGAGGAGTGAACAGTAAGATAAAGCCTCTTTAACTGGTTTCTTTAAACGACGAACGCTCTGTTCCTTTTAAAAAGAGTTAGTATTTGATTATTAACATTTTGGGATCCACTGTGTGTGTGTACTATTGTGCTTGGGAAACTTAACTCACATGCATACTGGTCCATTTTCCTTTACTGAACACCTCCCTCCATTGAGACAGTACCCAATTGGACACTGAAAAATAAAACATCCACATATAATAATGACTTATGATAAAATCATCATCATAACTGAATGATAAAATGTGATAAGGGCCTCATTTCACACCATTAATTAATACAGATCAAGTGATGCTTCATAGTGGTTAAAGTTATGGTCTGGCGGCTAAAGGGTACAGGTTCCAGCTCGTTTAGGGGCAATCCTTAACAAGAGTTACAGAGAGTCCCCATTAATGGCATGTCCTTGACCGAGGCTCTTCACCCCTACAGTGCTCCTGGGCTACAGCTCCTTTAATCTGAAGATTGCAGGGATATTCCCCTGAAGGAAGTGCCCACTTAATGAGAATTAATTTATTATGCAACTCCTAAAAAGTCACTTTACTTTGATGGGCTTTATGTTGTTCATAAATTAAGCTATAAATTTAACCTTTCATTTAGGGAATAAAGTTAGGGAAGTACGTACTGATCTTGTCTTTGTCTATTCCTTTCTCCTCATCCTCTCTCACATTATCTGATGAACAATTATTTGCGGTCTCAGAATCGCCAAATCATTTGTCGACCCTGAAAACAGTCTTATATTGAAATCCCAATTTTTTTTTAGTTTTTCTAATAAAACAATATAACATACCATTCAAAAGTTTGGGGTCAGTATGATTTTTTTCAGCAATGATGTATTAAATTGATCAAAAGTAACAGTAAAGCACTGTCTGCTCAACTGTCTTTTGAGCACAAAATCAGCAAATTACAGAAATACTTTATTATTTAAAATATATTAAAATAGATAAGAGTTATTTTAAAGGGTAACTAAACCCTAAAACAACTTTTTTGAGTGAATGATCTGTAAGACTGTGTCTTTATTAGTGCTGTGCATTGATTCGAGTAAATGTTTTGACATTCGGTTATAAAGTGTTTTAATTCTACAATATATAGAGTGCTGCCCTCTTCAGGCTGAATGGTGGCTACTGCAGTTGAATTTTCCTATTGGATGTTACATACCCCTGTGACTATGATGGCACTTATTAACCACGCCCCCATATGAGCTTATCACGCCCCCTCTGTCTCCACTTGGCTCCGCCCACTTTTACAGCATTTTTCAAATATTGCCAGTGGGTGGAGTTAGGCTCTGACCAGGGTAATATTGACATTGAGGGTAATAATAGTAATATTTCTTACTGTAATGTTCACCCCATACTTTTGAATGGTAGTACTCTATACTTACTACCATTAGTTGTCTGTATTTATTGCCAAGCATCAAATTGTTAATACGAATTATTAACCATTTCACAAATTTTCGCAAGTCAAATTGACAGTTGTAAAAAAACAATTAAGTTATATAAGAAAAGGAGATGCAAGTTAAAATGTGTCATATCACGTGAGAATGGCGTTGCCACGGGCCAGGGAGAGCCAGTGCTTTAAACGGGCCAGACGGGGCTGTAGCACCGAGCCCAAAAATCACGATGCGTTTCCACCGTCGGGCCAGAGACTCCGCTGCGCTTCACTAAAACCCACCCTTTACATGCCTCTCTGGAACAACGTCATGCAACCCCATCATTTCACCAACAAAGAGAAGTTGTCAGAAAACTAATAAGAAATAAGTCACTGGAACTAGCACGACCACAAAACTAACACGATAAAAGCGGCAATGTTTTACAATAATAAGCATTATTGTTCATATATTGATCATAATGAATTCATTTATCAGGATTTAAAATTAGTCACACAGAAATAAAGCGGTATGAAACGTTATTTCACAAAAGAGGACACATACCCTACTTACTCGGTCGAGTCTCTGTTTTTTGTAGTCACAGTATACATCACATTTAGAAATTTCTATATTTTTTTCCATCAAAAATACGACCCGAGTACCAGAGAGAGCTCCCGAACAAAACCATTATTATATTTTCATGACATGGGTTACGCGGAGCTAAAGTCTCGAGACAAGACTTATAACATAAAATGTGTTACTAAATAAATACAAGATTGTGATAGAGAATGAGAAGCTGTCTTCAAGCAGTCGGGTTTACGTTAATGGCTAGCGTGCATGTCTTTTGCATCGCTTAAATATTTCTGCCTTGTATGGTGATCATAATCCACATCGGATCTAAAACAGAAGTTATTTCAAACACTGGCTGCTGTCTGAAAGTGAGTTTTGAGCTAAAATGATTTTAAAAGTATTTAATGCTGGTGTAATAGCTGTTAACTTTACGAAATGATCCGCAGTGCTGACACTCTCCAGTAGGGGTGGACGTATCGATCCTAATATCGATAGTATCGGTACTAACATTGGTATTGGTATCAGAGCGATACTAGCCTGATAAGATCGATACTATACGATAATTTTTTCTCCTATACACTTAATAACATTGCTTAATAAATATAACAGTGTAGACATGTCTGTGGGTGTATATTCTGCTCTTTTCACATCTCGTGTGCTGCTCCTCTCCTGCTACGCTGTGTTTGGTTGTCATGCCATCACGCGACTCAGAGACTCTGAGCGCGAGCGGATACTTTTGGCTACAGATCAAACGATAGAACTCCAAGCTACAAAAGAAATGAAAAGGGGAGGAAGGAAATCCTTCATACTGAGGAAGGAAATCCGTGTACTGAGTTTAGCTTTTTTTAAATTATTTCTTAATGCATTAAGACACTTAAAATCTTCATTATAACGGTTTTCTATGGGAGTAAAATTCTTAACATGTTTAGCATGTTTGCATGTATATTCTGGGCTCAGCTGCTTGCAACATATTATATTTTATTAACAAGCTGTATACCGAATTTAGTCTTTATTTATTTATTTGGTCTTTATCACCTCCATTAATTGCACCATATTAAATGTTTTTATATTGCAATTAGAGAAAATTAAATTCAGCGTGTTGCATTCATGTTCTGGGTTCATCTGATTACCTGTACATGCATAGTAGGCCTATATATTTTTATAAACTATACCGAATTTAGCCTTTTCATATCACAGTTTTTTTTTTATTGCGATGATAACAAACAATTATTACATTATGTATAAAACAAACAAAATACAGCACGTACATAACATACTAAAATCCTTTCAATAATAAACGAGTTATGGTTTAATAGTTCTTTTTCATATCAATGTCTTCATTCAATAAGCCACTTACGTTAAACTTTTCTTTATAATGGTTTTCTATGGGAGGAAAATGCATTATGTGAAAACTTTGAGCGTTGCTTTCATATTCTGGGCACATCTGCTACTTGTATATCTAGTTTGAAACATTAATAAGGTGTATAGTTATAATTATTATAATATATAATTATACGCCATAGTTTTGGTCTTTTAATATTATGTTCTTAATTTATTAAGCCACGTTCATTATTAACTCTTTTCTATGGGAGGAAAATACTTAACATGAAACTGTTTATTGCTTTCATGTTCTGGGCTCCTATGCCTGCAAAGTCCTTTTAGAAAGGCAAATAATATCCACGTAACTTTAAGGTGAATATAATAGTAGTCATATCAACATTAGTATTGTTAATGTTTTTAATTGTTGTTGGTCATTTAAATTTATGTTGTTTTTTTTTTTAAATGACAAGTATTGGAATCGGTATCGGTATTGGCGATACTGGCCCTGTATTTACTCTGTATCGGATCGATACCAAAATTTGCAGTATCGCACACCCCTACTCTCCAGACACTGAGAAACTCCGCCTTTGTTCATAACCACTCCTCTAGTCTCAGCTGGCCCGCTTTGGCCCAAGGTTTTTGTCGGGCCAAAAAACCCTGGCCGTTGGACCCGAGGAAGCACCGACGAGGCACGATCAAGCCCCGGAAGTGACAGTGGAAACGCGACTGGTCCTGGCATGCACTAGCATGCCTGCTTTTGGCCCGACCGTGGAAACGCGGCTATTATAAAGCTTGGAAAAGCCAGGACATTTTTGAATACAACTGTATTCGTCACAGCAGCAAAACAGTAACTAATTAAAAGATATATGAATGATATGACCCCTTTAAATAAGAATGTGAGAGGAACGAATGTGTTTGTTTTACCATAGCAGCTGGACTCATCTGGGTTAAAAGGAGGGCAGTCAACAATATCACCACATAGACTCTGATATGTTATACAGTCTGCTGTCGCCTCACACACTAGTTCTCCATCATCACATATCTTAACAGCTACAGAAACAGAGAATTTTACATGTTTTGTTTTGTTTTACAGCTATGATGTACTACGATGTAAATGAAACAGATTTGTGCTTGGGTCTTACGGCATCCATATTCGTCTTCTCCGTCTGGGCAGTCTAAAACCGCATGGCAGCGCAGCAGAGCTGGAATACAGCTGTTGTTCATGCAGCGGTATTCTCCCATCGCACCCTGTTTGAGGAGGCATAGTGCCAGGAACCACACTCGGGTGATGCATTTGATAAGATCACATTAGCATAATGCCAGCTGTCTCCATGGTTTCCACAGGTCGCCCACATTAGCAGGGGTGTTCCACTGTGGCCCATGGTATACACCTGTAATATAGTGACCGAATTCATTATGCTGCCTTCAAAAGGTGCTTTAAAGCTCAGTGTTTTAATATAAAATAAAGTCAGTGAAAGGTATTTCATTTCACTCCTGCACAGTTGGCTCCAAACTTTCAAACTTATTTTTCCTAACTCATTTTATGAATACATGCTCTTCTTTTCATGGAATAAGACCAGAGGGGGGAAATTTACTTCCATTTTTTTTAGAATGTTATAATAAATGTCCGTAACACGTTAGTAAAGGGACCACTTCTCACTATTAACTAGTTCAGTGGTTTTCAAACCTCTCCATGAAGTACACCCAGGACTGCACATTTTGTATGTCTCCCTATATCTGACACACCCACTTCAGGTCTTGCAGTCTCCACTAATGAGCTGATGAGTTGAATCAGATGTGATAGATGAGAGAGACTAAAGCCCGATTCGGACAGTAATTGTTTCTCATATGGACGTCTGTAAAAATAAAATTTACATATCACCTCAGTGATAAAACTCATGGATTCAGATGGAGATTTATTCACAGTGGAGGAGTGAGACCAGAGGACGCGCTGCTCACGTGGCCAGTCACATGATTGTCTTCTGTAAATAAAATAAAATTATTTACAAATTTATTTTTAAAATTCTTCTTATTATATAAATGTATTCTTATTCCAAGCATATATAATCCGATTTATTATTTAATTATTTAAATCTCCTGTTTAAAATTAGGAAAATAGACGCACTATAGTTGTATATGATTATATGCCATATATGTTTATAATATGCCTACACATTTTAAAATTGTATTGCATATCTGCTGCTGCCATAATAAAGACCCATTTAGAATTTGTATGTGCGTTTCTTCTCTTTCTGTTCTCACTCGCTGTGGTGGAGCAGTCATGAAGTATTGTTCTTTCCAGCATTTCAGAAATAACCATGTATGCAAACTACACCGACGTACAACAGACGTACGGTGTTCAGAAGTGCTCAAAAAGGGTATAAACACTGAATTTTGAACCGATTTCCTATGGATACCCTTGCCGCCAAGTTCACCGCCCTAGCCCGTAAGGACCTTCCCATCTTGGAGTATGTGCTTGTCGTTTTAACAGCATTCGACACTGCGCTGAACTCACGGTTTTGGATCGGGGCAAATTACCATCGCCCAGTTGACCTCCCATACACCACTGGACTGAACTGGAGGGAGGCGATCATCCGGTGTCTGGAGAACGTCAGGCCCTGGTCCAGAACACCATCACCCTGCTGCGTTGAGTCATAGGCAGAGCCCACCGATGATGGAGAGCCCGAGCCCACTGCGACCAAGCCATCGCCAAATGGAGCGACAGAGCTGAAGATTGCCACGGAGCCAGAACCTCAGTCGACGTCAGACCAGGTGCGAGAGCTGGCTATAATGCACGTGACGGTGGATGAGAAGTTGGAGCATAAGGGCAAGGACGAATGCCTTCCCCATTGCACCACCATTGAGGGTGAGCGTAAACTGGATCTGAAACTGTTGGATGAGGAACGTTTGGACATTTTTGTGGAGGATTTGATAGACTGGTTTGGGGAGGTAATGCTTTCCAGATCCCCGTCTCCACCTCGGTCGCCTGAGCCATCTCCGAATTCTCCCCGTCGCCCTGGCTCATCGACTCTCCGTCTCCGCCTCGGGCTCCATCTCCACCTGCTCCGCCACTGTCGGTCCCCTGGAG
Organism: Barbus barbus; assembly: GCF_936440315.1. Taxonomy (NCBI): domain Eukaryota; kingdom Metazoa; phylum Chordata; class Actinopteri; order Cypriniformes; family Cyprinidae; genus Barbus; species Barbus barbus. Next base: position 25,907,751 of record NC_136729.1, read on the forward strand.
TGGTCAGCCCTTCCTCCACCATGGCTCCTCTCTCCGTCGGCTCCACCGTGGGCCACCCTCATGGCTGTGGCCTGGGTCCCACCTGGCTCCGTCTGCTCCAAGTCCCTCCTGTCTCCTCCCTCCATCATCTCCACCCTGGACTCTGTTTGCAGTCCTCCTCCCAGGTGTCCATCCTCCACCTGAGCCTCTTCCTAAATTCCCACCCGTCCTTCCCTTTGTTGTTCCTGAGGTGCGAGGACGTACCTTCCGGGGGGGTTTTCTCCCCATGTGCTCTGTGTAACCCAGTTTCGGTCTCGTGTTCATCATGTCATTTGGTTCAGGTGTTTCTTGTTAATTGTCCACATTTCCCCATGTATTTAAGCCCTTGTCTGAGCAGTCTATGTTTGTCGGGTCTCTAACATTATGTTCGTGTCACCAGCCATTCCTTGTGTGGATTTACCCTGTTTTTGGATTATATTAAAGTGTTACTCTGATCTACATCTCCGTCGTTCTCTCCGACACATTTCGTTACAATTAGCATGCCTGTTATTAACATATTAGCTGTTTATTAGTACTTATAAAGCACATATTCTGCATGACCATATTCTAGATCCCTAATCCTATCCAATACCTAAATTTAACAACTATTTTAAAGTATTATAATTATTTTTAAAAAATTGAGCACCAAATCAGCATAGTAGAATGATTACATCACACTCAAGACTGGAAATTCTTTTTTTTCTTTTTTTTTTTTTAACAAATGTCTAACCCGAAATAATTTTTCACAATATTACAGTCTTACTGCATTTTGATTAAATAAAAGTAACCTTAGTGAGCATGACACTTTTTCAAATACATCTAAACTTTTGAATGGTATGGTAAGAACTTATAAAAAAGATGTTTGTGTGTATTTCAAAATGTATTTGTATTAAATTACATTATTATCTCACCTTCAGTGTACCCATGTGCCATGGGCCATACATGTGGAACCAAAAGCGCAGATGACATATACCGACACTCGCAGGAAACTCCAGCTGGCTTATGAATCTAGCGATACCTCCTCTCTGAGCACTGGAGTTCACATACAGATACCCCCCTCCTCCATCTGAAAGAGTAAACCAAATGTCACCGACACGGCATTAAATATTTACTTCAGCAAAGATGCCAGCTAAAACTGTTAAAATATGTAAATTAATTTAACAAAAAAATGTGCATGTTAAGTTTTTACAATTACCATTAACAAATACATTAATGTTCACAAGCATAAAAAAAAAAAAAATCTACAACATAATAGATAGAGCTAATTGATGTAGGCATGATAGAGCTAATTGATTTACATTGTACCAATGATCCAAGTTATATAGTCTATTATATTACACACAGCTGTGAGTAACTGTAGTTTAGTTTAATTATTTATGGGTCTGGTAAAATTGCTGTACATTTCAAAACCAAAAAACTGCAAAAAGGGCCATGTTCCTACAACTAAAATATATGATAATCATTTCTAATAATAATCATTGTATTTGTAAAACAAAACAACAACAACGAATTACGCTTTGATCACAGATTGAGTTGGATATCTTTGCATTACACACAGTCTCACTAAACGGTCCAGAAGCTCAAGTCTAATTACTGTGATTTAGAAGTGCCAGTATGCAAATTATATCTGACATTTTCCATGTCACGCCTGAGAACCAAAAGAGGAACTTACTCTGACTTTCGAGTTGTTCCCTGATGGCTTGTCAGAATTAGCAAATCAATTCTCATCCAATTAAATGGTAGTACTGCTTTCCATCAGGCGCTGCGGAGCACAACCCTCAGAGCCCTGAGCTGGTCAAGCTTATGCACGAACGTTAAGCAAAAAATACATTTTATGGGAAATAAAAGTGGAGATGAAAACTGGAGGCATTGTTGCATCCCTCTGAGCATCACTACTCAAACTAGACAAACTCTCCTGCTTTCACTTGTTGTCCATAGAACACGTCTCAAGCTTACATTTGCATTTATGCTCACATTATTTGAGCTAGTCGGAGATATAAAATTCCAGCTTTTTTAAAGCTATATTAACAATAAGAATGGAAATCAATTACCTTGAATGAAAAAAAGAGCACTTACATGGTGCACAGTTAATGAACTGCAAGTCGTCCAGAGCTGCTCCACCACTCACGTCGTGTGTTCGAACTGCTTCAAATATGAGAATAAAGTTCCTCAGGCTCTTCAAAGATACCTCCACGCTCTTCTCCATCCCCTTTGCATCTGCCGCTCTGTCCACATCTCCCTCAGCTCATTTTCTGTCTATCCATCACATATGCAGAAAAGGTTCTTATGAGACTTTATAACCTTCAATTAAAAATTCTCCACAGCAAACAGAAAACGCCAACAATCCAATGATCCAATCAATTCCCACTGGACAAAATCAAGCCCCATCGTACAATTTTTTTGCCGTTTCATTTGGGTATACAGTGCCCTCCAAAAGTATTGGAACAGTAAGGCCAATTCCTTTATTTTTGCTGTAGACTGTAAACATTTGGGTTTGACATCAAAAGACGAATATGAGATGAGAGATTAACATTTCAGCTTTTATTTACAGGTATTTTCATCTGGATCTGATACACAACTTAGAAGATAGCACCTTTTGTTTGAACCCACCCATTTTTCATGTTACCAAAAGTATTGGAACAGATAGAATTAACAGATTAAAGTGAAAAAAAATATTTAGTTGCAAATCCTTTGCTTTCAATAACTGCATCAAGCCTGTGACCCATTGACACCAAACTGTTGCATTCTTCTTTTGTGATGCTTTTCCTTTTAAGATCTAGTCATGTACCTTAATGAAGAGCCGGATTATTCCTGTGGCTTTTTCAGAAATATAGAACCAGAAGGTGAGTTTACATATGGCTCCTTCCACACAGAACTTCTCATGTGAGCTTTATCACCCTTCAATCCCACAGGAGTGGCTGCCAGATATACAAAGTGGCCTGTGTAGAGAGAGACTGACAATTATTAATATCCATGTAATAGCTTTCATATCATCACATGCTCAAACCTACGTCCTGGAAGGATTAGTCAAGATTAAGTGCCACACACCTTTGCAATTTTGGCTGGGTCACCTTCCTAAGAACTCAATTTAGCCATCTTACAACTAACAAAATTGAACAGACTGATAAAAATATTCATGCCCGCACTCCTGAAAGTTGTATAGTGCAAACCCTACCTCTTCCATTGATTAGTAAAACAGAGCAAGGATTTGTGAGCATTATCAGTCTAAAAAGCATGCATGCATGCATGAGTATTTCAAATATTCACTGAAAATAGTACACTAAGGCAACTTTGATGTTGTATTTTTAATGTAACATCATTTTTGATGCGCCAATCCTAATCTGGCATAAAACCAAATTAAAGTCTAGTTATTCTGAAAATTAAAAAACAGATGAACAAACAGAGATGAAGCTAAACTGTGATTGTGTACGCTACTGGAATCAGATTGTCAAATGGTGACGTATAGATCTCTGCTAGGACATTCAACTGTTATCAAGAATGGCTTTCCCACTTATTGTATCTTTCATGGGATTTTGGGAATACAGTTCAGTTGATGCTATAAAACCTTGCTTATGGATGCTCATACAGAATATCACAAGCTCACAACTGCTTTATTAATAAAGATATATTGCTAAGATAAAGTGAAGGAGAGCACCAAATCAATAAAGGAGGCTACACTGAAGAGACAGGGGCTTGAAATCATAAAACCATGTCTAAGACTGGCAAGATTTCACAGCTTAAGAGAGACATTTACATTTCTATTCCACCAGACTGGGTGTTTCATTAAAACAAAAAAAAGGAAGGAAGTTCTAAATGCAAGAGAAGGAGCCTGATCAGTCCCATCAAACATTATCATAAATAGCAGTTAATGAGCCACCTCAGTGACAATTCTTCCGCCATCTCTCTTTCTATTCTTCTTCATTCGATCCAGTAACCTACCATGAGCGGGTGTTTTAGCTTAGATCTTGAGCTGAGCAGAGGTCAGTGAACCATATTCATTTATCATTATTCACTATGACTGGATGGGTATATACGTGATATGTATATATTAAAAAGGACCATATGTTAAACAACAAAAACAAATTCACTTGCTGAATGACTGGTACAATTATCATCCCATTCCCACCACACTTTTATAAAGAACTGATGACTCATAGTGAGCTTTCAACAGTAAAGCGGAAGCAAATAAATACGCCTTAACCTTCCACAGGTATCTTCATGCTGCCAGCAATTACCAGAAAAACACAGAGAAGCAAACATTTCCACATAAATTAATTATCTTATTTCAAACATCTAGGTAGCAGGTGCAGGATGTGCTGCAATCACCATTATGAATGCTCTGTTATTTATGAAGTAGTGTACAGAACACTTTAAGTGAATACACTTACACTGGTTTAAAAGGGTATCAAAAATGTTTTAGTTAGGTCAATGTACTGTAGACACTTTACAATGTGTTTCTTATGAGGGTGTGAAGGTCTTAGAGTGGCAGTTCGGTCAGGCCTCCATGTGAGATTCATGCATTTTTTGTAGTAAATATACAGTAGTATATAGTGAAGTTTTACCGCGTTCATTTTTATGTGTGGTATCGTGAGGAGGTCTGATCATATGAATGGAGCTGACACCGTGAGCCCAACTAAAGGTATCTGTCATGCTTATTTTCCAACCACAGTGCCCATTTTCAAATGAGCAGGATGTCCCACAATCCAATTCATCCGTTTCATCTCCACAGTCATCAGTAAAGTCACATTTCTGCACTCGTTTGTAGCAATTGCCATTGTTACACTGTAGAGAACCTGGTGGACAGGATCCTGTGAAAACACACATAAATGAATATTTTATAAATGTATTATTATACATATATGTAATGAGTATGTATCTGATTCTGCCTGCAAGATATAATGTATACTCATGTTTTGTTTCAAGTAAGAAAAAGATACTTTTCTACAGTTTCTCTTCAAAGCTTTTTTCTTTGAACATGCTATTGGAAAACAATTAAGCTAAAAAAAAAAAAAAGGATGTTCATTGTCAATAGTGAAGCTTGTGGATTGATTATGCATTGGGGAGCATTGTTATAGATTTACATTTACACTGATAGCTCTGCATGTATATATGGCACCATTAGTGCAACTGTACCTGAAAGTAACCGGGGAGTGGAGTCTGTCTCAAATTTGTTGCTAAGAATACAGCCTGATGAGAAGGTGATATCATCCAGGCAGATGTGAACTCTGGTATTACGGCCCACCTTGCCTTCAAACATGATGTGGAAGTTGTCAGTAGACGAGAGAGGCAGTTCCTGTCTGCTCCAGTAGTTGCCTTGATTTCCAGTAAGGTTGAGTAAGAGTGAGCGGTTGGAGTTGTAGACATGTACACATTCAGAGTGCCAATGCCGTCACCAGACATATGGACGTAAAAGACCATCCTGGAAATCAGACAAAAAGAAAGAATACTTTATCAATAATATCCCAGAAGCAAGAGTGCTGTTATACACAAATTAGCCACAGTAATCACAGCAGCGTTGATCTTTAGACCAACAGTACGATTACTAGTTTAATATTTATTCAACAGTTAATACTGAGGAATTTACATTTTAGATAAAATATTCTCAAATAGTTTTGATTTCTGCTCAGCCAACATAAAAGGCTTTAACTCCGAACTAAACTTTGAAAGTCTCCAAGCCTTCAATTAATCAGTGTTTTGAAAAAACTGGTCGATTGAATGAGTTAAAAAAAAAAAAACCCGATTCAGATTTTTTTGAACAAATTAGTTAAGTGAATGAGTCAATGACTTCCTCATAAAGATATTCATGTGTTTCTGCTGGTTTCAATCATTTAGATCGCTTGTCAATGTAATACTATATTCCAATCCCAAAAATATTTAGGCTAATTCCAGCTAAACTCCGGACTCAATACACTTCAAGTAAACGAGCAAATCTGCAAATATAGTTTGCCACAACAGTGTCTATCTGGAAGAAAAGTTTCTCTTTTATTGATTGATTTTGCTTGTTATGGTGGCTAATATTCTTCCTCTGTTTCTGTATGTATGTGTAAATGACTCCTGTCAGTGTTTGACTGACTGGCGAGTTAGTGGAAGAGTTTGACCTTTTAGCATGAGACAATTGATTGTCGCACACAAATTTGCAACTTTTACTAAGCATATACCACAAAATATAAAAACAACAACAAAAACCCTGCCATTGTTCCTAATTGTAATTTCCAATATTAAAAACATCTAACCAAGCCTGACAAGTACACACAAAAGCTGCTTCTTTTGATTGATGCAAGCTGAATGGGAGGACAATGGGCAAACGAGTCTCCATGGGCTAATTATCACACACACACAAACACACACACCTCTAAAAAGGATGAACACAGTCTGTCAAGTCAGAAGAGATCCAGAAACATCATTGCCTTCACACACAAACTGATCAGAGCTTTGAAAGGCGCTCCTCTTTCTCCCACAGACATTTTGTGTGTGTGTTTGACAGGATGATTGAGTGCTGCCGGCACTCAGTGACTGAGTTACGTGCTTCACAGTAACAGAGACAAATCCTGACATTCACTTCCTCCCATTATATTCAGCAAAAGCTATGGATCCAGCAATGCAGGGGAATTAAATATCCTCATTGCGCTAATGATCTAATTGGAAAGATCAATCTATAAAGCTTTTCTTAAAACACTAATATTGTTCAAATACAATTCCTCTGTATTACCCAGGGCCATGAAGCCAGCTTGCTGTAGGGAGGTATGAGAAGACTTTGTAGAGGTAAAGCTTTTCTGGACTGGTAGATGATCGGCAGCTACATTGTAACATTTTGAGAGGTTACATGAATTGCTGGGGGATTTTTGAAATTCGCAGCAGGGAAGTTACAGAAATACTGCTGGCTCCTATTTTGCTGTGTACACATTTATAAGTGGTATTACTATGAAACTGAAAGACCAAACCAGGAAAAAAGCCCAGATTTCAAGTTTGTGTTCCAATATGTGAACCCAAGATCAAATTTATCATTATCATCTTTTCAGACAAAAGAGCTCATTGTATTATAAAAACATGACAACTTTACTACTTTAAGTACTTTATTCTTTCTAAGCCAATTAATATGATTGAATTTAGTCAGTCTGTTTAAATTATACTCCCATAAACATTAAAAAAATATTTTTAAAAATGGGAACTATCAACTGTTAACTTCTGCAAATGGTTTTCAGAAGTTGTTGGTGGCATCTGCACCACAGATGTCAAAGATGCTGATCTTATTAAAAAATATCAGTTTTCTTTGAAAAAACAGAAGGAAGCAGGAACATATGAACAAGACAAGAAAAAACAAAAAGGCATCTACCACTGGTCAAGTCCATGAAAATGTCACAATTATCATTCCTGCATACGGTTTTGTTTTTGTTTCCATTGTATTTTACTGAATATAATGCAAGTATAAACTCATCCTGGACTTCAGTGAATTAAACACAGAAAATGCCAGTGAGCACTTACTTTGCAATCGCTGTTGCAGTAGCGGAAAATAGGTCCTACAATTTTGGCAGTGTGTCCAGTTTTCTGTGGGAAGGACCCAACTAGATATAGGTAGTGGCCCAATGGGTTGCGCAGGGTGTGATCAGTGGATGGTCCAGTCCCATGTGTGTGCATATTTCCTGGTTTTATCAACCAATCAAAATCATCATCTTGGCTCTGTCTCCAGGAGCAAAGGTCAAATTCGAAATTGCAGTGACCACTGAATCCCTCTGGGGAAAAACCATGAGTATTGTTAAAGGGATAGTGAAATATGACAATTCTGTCATCATTCACTCATCCTCATGCTGTTTCAAACCTGTATGACTTTTCTTCTGCAGAAAAAAAAAAAAAAAAGATATTTCAAAGAACTTTGCAGTTTGAACAACATTGGAGCCCACTGACTTATTTTTTGTTGTTTTACATAATTAATAAACACCATACCGGTTTGAAAAGACATGAGGGTAGCAAATCATGACCGTATTTAAATTTTTGGGTGAACTATCCCTTTAAAACAAACACAAATGCACATGGAAAATACATTTAATACGGTTGCATATGCATACATTCAATACAGTATATGAGGTATAAAATTATTCCATACACAAATTCTGACCACTGAAATAGTTGAAAAAAAAAGTGACAGGGAAGAGGATGGATTTGTTTCTCACTGCATATGTAATGATTCTCATCCAAGCTATCTCCACAGTGATCAATAAAGTCACACAAGTTGTCCTCAGAGATACAGTGACCGTTGGCACAGATGAACTCGTTGTTACAACAAGGAAGATCAGACATTATTGGAGGGGCACAGTCCACAAATGCCACGTCATCAACAACATCACCCATATAGCTGATGCCTCGCTTGGCTTGAAGACCCACCTATTAATACATTCATAAACCAAAATATGCATGCTTTTAACCTGACGTAATCTACATAATCTGCTCCACAATACTTTCCATACGGCGACATAGTCAAATGCACAAATCTATAAGCACACATTTACTCTATAAGACATATCATGTAAACAGACTAATGTGAAAAGATGTCACTCAAAATCAATTGATTATCTTAAAAGAAAACAAAAAATGTGTGAAAAGCTAAAGGAAAAAACTATACATGGAGATTGTGAATTGGAAGTGTTTGAGAGCTGCTGCATACTGTGGCCCTGTCCCAAATGGCACCCTAAACCAGTCTTCCTCTGAGTCCACACTTTCGTGACGTAATGCCGCCTTTGACTGTCGGGAAGAAGTCTGTCACAGAGCTCACCCCAGTGCGGGCTCGGCAGAAGTGCAGATCGAGGGTGCATAACAGCCCATAAAGCACCCTTCTGAACACCAAAATGAGGAATGGGACACCCTACGGTCTCGTGGAATTAACGGACACGCCCATGCGGCGGCCATTGCAAGTCCGTAAGACAGCAAGCGCACATGAAGTTTTCCATTTGGGACAGGGCCTGTAAGTTAAAGAGCACTAAGGCCCCTGATAGTACACAGCAAAACGGCAATCAGTTCTAATGAGTGAGGGTGTCATGAAGTATCCAGCACAATGAAGAACTGCATTTGTAAGAGTGTTAATATATAAGGAGCGTTGATAAATATTAATGATGCAAGGGCCAGATGGAGAAAAGGTCATGATATTTCTGATCAAGCATCAACTGTCCAAACATCAGCTCGACACTTAACATTTTACCACACATTTCAGGAATACTAAACACACAGTTCTCCGATCACCTTTATAAAATGTAAATAAGTTTCATAAATCCTTTTTTTAACAAATGTCATAAAATTTGTTTACCTGGTTGACACAAACTATGGTTCAAACTATGGTTTGGAGTCAGTAAGATTTTATTTGAAGGGCGTCTCTTATGCTTACCAAGGCTGCATTTATTTGATCATATACAAAAATACAGTAAAAATAGTAATATAGCATAAGCTGTGATACCTTTTCAGCATTTTTCCAAGAATATAAATTTTTTTCTATTCTCCAGAAAGAACAGAATTGATTTAAAACCAACTATTTTGGAAACATTTTATGCCTTTGTCACTTTTAATCAGTTTAATGCATCCTTGATAAATAAATAGAAATTCTTTAAAATGAATCTTTCTGACCTCAAATGTTTGAACGTTTGTACCTGTATTTTTTGCAGTTGTTTAAGCACAGCTGGGAAACCAAAGGGGAAAAAAGATGGACATTCAAAAACTTATTTTTTCATGTATTTATTAGTCCTCACTCATATAACAGAAACACTGACCTGAATGTTATGACTGATTCCTATGAAGACCTCACCCCGCCTCCAGCTGTTGCCTTGGTTACCACTTTGGGACCAAACTTCATGTGTGACAGAGCCTGATTTGATGAAGACCTGCACATAAAATTGAGATTGTTTAGACAAACTGCAAATTGTTCTCTGGAAAATCCTTCATAACAAGCATTTTAGAAATTGAACACAATGAAAGACAAAATGAAGCATGAAATGTATTCTGTCACATTAATAATATGTTTTGATGTTTTCTACTAGGCATGGGTTACCATTGCAGCAAATGAGTAACAATTATATTCATAATTACTAGATAACTGCACCTGCAGCGTTTCAACAGTAAAGCCACTCATGTGATACCAGAACACAAGTGTACACTGGGGTCCTGTTATTTTAATGGTAGCAGTCAAGAGATCAGTGGAATGACCATATCCTCCATTGGAGCTGTCCGCAAATATATACCAACCCTCTGAAGAACCACTGCAAAATGTACACGTATACAGATGAGTATACACAATAAAGCAGAAAACACACCTGCATATAAGCAATTCTGACCATGCATTTATAAATGAAAGCACAAACACATTCCAGCAAATAATGCTGTTTATTGCTCACAGTGTGTGGTCGTTAGCAGGTCTGTGATTCTGTTCTCCATGATGAATACTCTCCCCTTGTCCTGTCTGCCAGCAAAAGGAATGAGGAGGAACAGGAGTGGCCGGGACACTTAAATGCCATCCACACAGAGCATCACCTTCGAAATCACAAAACTCCTTCACTGAGAACAGACAAAACAGTAATATCAGAAGGATGAATGATGGATGGATAATTCGGGATTGGTAAAATCGTATTCTTTTTTTTTTTTAAAGAAGCCTCTTATGCTCACCAATGCTGCATTTGTTTGATAAAAAAAGGATAAATCATACAGTAGTATTATTAAATAACATTACAATTTAAAATAACAGTTTACTATTTGAATAGATTTTAAAATGTTATTTAATCCTGTGATGGCAAATCTGAATTCTCAGCATCATTACTCCACTTAGTCATTCAGAAATCATTGTATTATGCTGATTTGTTGCAAAAAAAAAACTTTTTATTACTATCAGTTCAGGATTTGACCAGTTTAATCCATTCTTGCTCAAAGTAATAATTTCCTTCCAAAAATTAAAAACCTTTTGAACAGTTGGTAGATAGACAGACAGACAGATAAACAGATAGATGCATACCACAGTGCTCTTCATCAGAGCTATCAGAGCAGTCTGGTTTGAAGTTACACACTTGACTGAGGCTCACACACTCTCTTGTAGTTGAGCAGCTATGAGGGGGTGCTGCCGACAAGGTGGGGATGTGAGCAAAGGTGCTAGGCTCCTTTGAGGGCAATTCACCTACATATACAAAGATATTTTAACATCCTGAAATGGGCAACTGGATCCATATTGATACCAGTCCTAATAAGAATGTAATTAAGGATTTTTTTTTTTAAGGAAGCTAATTCCATATAATTTTTACTTCACCATCATATGGCTGACAGCCAATGAAAGACAGATCATCTATGGCAATATCTCCTCTGAAGTCATCACCAACAGTCTCCTCCACTAAAATCTGTAGCAGCAAGAAAGAAAAAAGGAAAGAAGAAAAAAGAAAGCAGAAAGCTTTATTTTGCAGCGTGCACATTTATCAGATGGGAAACAATTTACAACGATCTAAAAAAAAAAAAAAGTGGACTACAATGGGCATATCAAATATATGCTTTGGTAATGCCTTTTCTATTTTATTACCAAAAAAAAAATAAAAAAAAATAAAAAAACTTACTAGACCATTAAAATAGGAACATTACGAGCAATAATAATTAATACTTAAGGACCACTGGATTTATAATAGTTTATATCAGGCTATATGTAGAATTCATAAACCCTTGTTATTAGCGACACAGGTGGCCGATAAGTGAACTGCAGCCAGCAACTTTCTTGTGCTCGCACTCATGCATATGTAGCGTACAAGAGACTGAATGTGATTCAGTGGCTTTCAGTGTTCTTCACTTTAAAGAAAAAAGGTGGAAATACCTTTGAAGCGATATACTGTTATTGAACATCTAGACGCTATCCACACTGATCAGAGCGGTGTTTAGATGAATTATGAATATGTAAATATGCTCTGTGCGCCTTATTCAACACCCTTATGAAAATTAACCATAGTTTTATTGTAGTAAAAGTGTAGTAAACGTTATTTTGGCGTATTGATTACCATTTGTATAACCACAGTTTTACTACAAAATACCATTATTAAATTATAGTAACCATGGCTTTTTGGTTTATTTGTAGTAAAATCATGTTTTATTATCTTAAGGGCAGCTCAATAAACAAGAAGTTAATATTAAGTAACTTACTCCAAACAAACCGCATACAAATGCTGCCATTCCTGAATGTGTGTTTGAACGAATCGGTTGAGTGAATGAGTCAAACGTCCACATAAAGACTCAATTTCTGCCACCTACTGGCGTACCGATGTAACCAGCAGAAAGAGATGCTAAAAAATAACTTGCCAACTATCTGCTTGTTAAATGTGTGCTATAAATGAATAGTGCTCGTAAAGTGCTGTATAATATTCTCAATTGAAACAAGTAGAGACTTGGACCTAGAAACAGTATTACTTGTCACAACTTAACAAGTGGATTGTGTTTCCCTTATAAACGTTGAATTAACACGCAAAAGCACTTAAATATAATTTTCCTCTCATCACATGAGATTTCTTTCACAAAAGAGAATGCAAAAGCATTGAAATATAATTTTTCCTATCGTCTACATTTTTTTTTGTCTGGAAACACAGACAAACAGACTTTTGTACTACACATCTGGAATGACCGGAAGTACATGATATAGATTATAATTTTTATTTTAATAAGTTTGGAAAATAATTTTAATATTGCTAATACTATCCTACACTTCAGCATGCTTTGTGGTGTCTGCTGAGACAGTTACTATGATTGCTCAGACTTTAGTGCATGCATTATCAACAGAGTGCATGTATGAGTATAAAATTTAAAGCTGGAGCAGAACAATGTAAGCAAGACAATCATTGTAAATACTAAATCTAAACAATGAATGTTAAAAAATATACTGAAGTGAAGAATTTGTTTTTTTTCACAAATATTAACATTTTTAAATATATTATATTTTAATTAAAGGGATAGTTCACCCCCCAAAAAATGACAATTGTCATTAATTACTCACCCTCATGCTGTTCCAAACCTGTAAACAGTGGTGTATTGTAATTTTTTGGCAGTATCTGTGCTTTATTTGAGTTTTTATTTTTCAGCCAACTTTTACTCCACTACTTTTCATTTTCCACTCAAGTTGAGTCTGGGGTGTACAATATACAGTATATTGTCTGCGATAATATATACAGTGGGGCAAATAAGTATTTGATACACTGCCGATTTTTCAAGTTTTGCCACTTACAAAGAATGGAGAGATCTGTAATTTTCATCGGAGGTACACCTCAACTGTGAGAGACAGAATATTAAAAAAAATGTATGATTTTTTTTCACATTGTATGATTTTTGAATAATTTCCATTTCATTGCATGAAATAAGTATAAGTTGACTTCTATTGTTAGAAAATATTTCTATTTTGAATAAATGCTGTTCTTTTAAACTTTTTATTAAGCAAAGAAAAAAGTAACAGGTTCCAAAAAAATATGAAGCAGCACAACAGTTTCAACGCTGATAATAAATCAGTATATTAGACTGATTTCTGAAGGATCATGGGACACTGAAGACTGGAGTAATGATGCTGAAAATACAGCTTTGATCTCAGGAATAAATGCTATTTATAGTATCGGTATTAAAATAGGAAACCAATATTAGAAATTGCAATAATATTTCACTTTATCACTGTTTTTTCTGTATTTTTGAAATGAATACAGCCTTGATGAGCAAGAGACTCAAAGTCAAAGACTCAAAAACAAGGTCAATTATTTATCAGGTTTATAACATAATATATTATCAAAACAAACTATTTAAACTGATAGAATAGAATAGAATACAAACTGAAGCAAAACTTAAACTGAGATCTGTAATTTAAATATAAAAAAGTGAACATATGACTTCTTCTATAGCGGTCTAAACATCGTTATGAAGTACAGATTGTCCAATACTCTTGTGTGACTGAACATGTTTCAGAGTTTTGTTACCGTTCTTTGCTCATCCTCCGCTATTTCCAGCACTTAATCAAGCCACTCTTCTTTAATTCATGAGGACGTTTGTCTCGTGTTGAGCACACTGCAACCATTGAAGTGTTGAGTTTGTACAGCGACTCTTTTGGTGCATATCGTTCTCTTTCTATGAAACCTGTAAAACCACATTCACCGGCTCTAACTCTGTCGTGACATCAGCTCTATAGCGGTTTGCCCGAGCATTGCTATTCTTTCCCTTTTACTGGCGGCATTCAATCAAATGGCTTCCCAACTCATTTGTGTGCGCGAGGCACATTATTTCTTCTGCGCGGCCGCGGTGGAAGAAGAGCGTGGTCGCGCGCGCGCTCAGCTTAGAGGGAACACTGCGTGGGAGCCCTGTATTTTAAGATAGCCCATCAGGCAGGGCAGTGATACATTTTGGTAGCCCGACTGGAAAACACAATTGCTAGCGATTTTGCGAGCCCTGATCAGCATGATAACACATTTAATAATCATTTATACAAGTTCAGTAAAGCATAAGTGACTTACATTTTAGACATAATATTGCTTGTTTTTGCTCAAACGTAAAATAGTTCCAAACAAAGATCACAGCACTGTTTTGCATCTCTGAGCAATGGCCTATGTTTACTTATTGAATGAATCAGCTTTTTGAACGAATAGGATGATAAAAATTATTCAGTGATTCACTCATTAACAGTCAAATGCTTTGTTCCTGAATGAATCAGCCGTTTGAATGAATCGGTTGAATCTCAATGACTCACTCGTTAACAGTCACATGCTTCCACTTACTGGCGCTTTTATTTCGACTACTTTTATCATGTCTTAAATATTTTAAATATCAGTATTCAACATTTTATTTTAAAAACAATATATTAGGCCTATTTATGCATCTGTAACTGCAGTTTAAATGCATCCATGTCCCCTCTGAGACACAAACTGTGTAAATACATCTAAATGCTATTTCAGATGCAGATTCCAGAAATGTTTTCTTATGTTGGAATGAAAGACACTAAGAACCGGATGAAGTGCTTCTTATTCTTACTCAAACATACAAAATCGAAGAAAGAGTTAAAACTGAACACAATCTTGCTACTCAAGTGGTGTATGAAATATGTCATAAAACTATGGCTGAACCACTGATGTCACATGGACTATTTTAATGATGTCCTCACTACTTTTCTCTGCCTTGACCGTGGTAATTGTATTGCTGTCTATGCAGGGTCAGAAAGGTCTCGGATTTCATCAAAAAATCTTAATTTGTGTTCTGAAGATGAACAGAGGTCTTGTGGGTTTGGAATGACATGAGGGTGAGTAATTAATGACATAATTTTCATTTTTGGGTGAGCTCTCTCTTTATTTTTTAATGTATTTTACTAGCTTAGAAAGGATTTGAATAAGGCCAGAGCCTTACCAGAAGGTCATGACACAATCTGAACTTGTTTGCTGGAATGTAGGACTGCGCAGCAAAGCCTGCTGGGACAACCTGCTGATCCTCTTGAAAATAAACATGAAGTGGCCTTAAAGGGGAGAAAAAGAGATAGTAAAATATTAAAGTAGTATTAACAAAAACCTGAAAATGGAAATGGCATTTGCAGCCATTCCAGTAATTACCACTTGATTTACAAATCTCCCAGAGGCCAAACATAATTATCTACACAATAAGAAAAGCAGCACTATTTTTCTTTAACAAAGCACTAAAATTGAAATGAACTAGCCTAATTCTCACATAATTTACACTCCCAGGAGATTTGTAGATAAACATTATAAGTTAAATGGGATTTTAAAAAATGTTTCAGTGCTATTGCAAACCAAGTAAAGGTTCTTCATGGAGAAACAGAAATGTTAGGGAATGTGCACATGGAATAAGTGGATGTGGTTTATAGGTCAGAACTACAGTTTTAGTATCTTTTGGGAGTGAGAGTAAATTAAATGGGAGACAAAATCATTTCATGATTTATTTAGTCTGTGTATTTATGTCAGCGCCCTCACCTGCACTTGTGTTAGTAGAGTGGTCCTGGGTTGGTGTTTGGTCTGGATAATCTATAGCGACTCCATTAGCTGAGCCTCACCCATTCAAACCCATCACCCTGGACAAGCTCATACCAGCCACATGAGTCGGACTCAAAATCACACTGTGCCGCTGAAAGTCAAATTAACATCATGAAATAATAATAAAACAATAAAAATGAAACATAAAACATAAAACCACCCTTCAAAATATAGACAAAATAGTTAAAACCTTCAGAATATCTTATTTATATTCCAAAGAAGAAAGAAAGCCATATACAGCAGGTTTTTAACAACATGAGGGTGAGTAAATGACAGAATTTTCGTTTATGTGTGAACTTTTTCATTCATTGCACAAAATAAAGTATTTGGTATCAATCAAGGTAAATATTTCTTAAACAGTGACATGGCTCATGTTCCAGTGAAATCATGCAAGCTGTTTTAAATTTTTGAGTCTCCAGTCTCTCAGTCTAGCTTACTCCAGTCTCTTAAGTAAGCTATTTTTTAGCTAAAAAAATAAATGTAAGCGAATGACACCTGCAAGACATTCAATTTACAAATAGCTGTACACAATTACGTTAAAAATAAGATGGATACTCACAACATTTGGCCTCGTCCTCTCCATTGGGGCAGTCTAATGGGAGGAAAAAAAATAAATAATTCACACTTTCGCCACATCTACACATATATTTGCTCCACAGAGAAACTGAGATGGGGGCACTGAGTTGGAAGAGGTGCCTTGATGTCAGTCTCTGGAGAAAACAAAGCCAAAATACATATTTCATAGAAAAGGTAAGCAAAAGGTCAAGATGGGACTCAAAGTGAAGAGTGGCTTAGAGCACCTTCCCTTCAATATCACCTCTGTTAACGGTGTCATGTGAAGTAGATCTGAACATGGGAACATTATTATGATTAATCTGACTGTCCAGAGGACTGATGAAATAAATCACAAAAATGCGGTATCGTAACACATTTACAACTAAACACATAAACCTCCCTTTGAAACACTTGGTCATAGAAAATCAACCTTGTTCTGTTCTGCTCTGTGGAGATCTGTATTTATGGTGGAAAATAAAGCAAGATTATCTTTTCTTATAAATAGTAAAGCATATTTTGTGACAAATGTGTAAAATTAATGACTTACTGCAAAGCTGTGTCAGCAATTACATCTTAAGATGTAGACCAATAAAATCTTCAGAAGAAAATAAAACCACACCATGATTTTGTCATGGCATTTATATGTACTCGAAATTACAAATGTAACTGATGTCTCTCCCTCTTTATATAGCTGTAAATTAGAAAGTTGCTGAGGTTCCCTTCTGCCCGTCACTATTGTCCCTCTGGTGTCGTAGTCCATCCAGCACAGGCTATAAATGTATTAGACCTTATTTACAGCTTTATATTCCTGCATCTCTTGAGCTCTCTGCACCTCACACCCTTCAGAAATTTCGAAAGCAAAGCCATCACATAAATTCATTTTTGCGTCTTCTTTAAAAACAGCTACATTATATCCCAAACATGGACGTCTGAAGGAGGAGCATGTTCATACATACTGGATAACTTTAATGATGCACACATACTGATGATATCAGAGGATTTTCAAGACTTTCATCAGTAACATGCACAAGGCCCTCCATCAAAAAAGTGTGTTGATATTTTGAGACCCCTTTTAACACTGTTTTGTCTCTAAATAAATAAATTGTAAATATCCACCTAATCCACTGCTCTTTTATAAAATATCCTGTATTCCTATTATTATTGCAGTGTGAGCATCCGCTGCAAACAATTCAAGGAATAGTTCTCACAAAATGAAAATTCTGTCATTAATTACTCCATGTCATTCCAAATCCATAAGAACTTTGTTCATCTTCGGAACACAAATTAGGATATTTTTGATGAAATCCGAGAGCTCTCTGATACTCCATTGACAGCAATGCAACTGAAATGTTCCAAGACCCAGAAACGTAGTGATGCCATTGTTAAAATAATCCATGTGATAAACATCAGTGGTTCAACCACAATTTTATGAAGCAAACAGTATTCTCGTAGCTTTGTAATATTACGTTTGAAACTGATGTCACATGGACTATTTTAACTAAAACAGTTAAAATAGTTAACATAGATGAGTCTGGGAACGTTTCAGTTACATTGTCTATGGAGGGTCAGAAGGCTCTTGGATTTCATCAAAAATCTTAATTTGTGTTCTGAAGATCTTACGAAGGTCTTATGGGTTTGGAAAGATATGAGAGTAATGAAAGAATTTTTATTTTTGCGTGAACTATCCCTTTGAGTGCATCCGAATGAATCAAACTGAATCGCGAACAATTTCAGATCAACACTGCGTTCCATTCTGAAGAACTAATCCCTATTTCTTAGTCCCTTTGAAGGTTTTACCCTCCAGACTGAGAGCCTCGAAAGGATGAACAAAAAAAACTCACTTCTATCATCTTCCCAAAGCCAATAAAGGAGGGACTTTCGTCATACAATTAAACCCACGGAAACCATCATGGAAGCAAAGTGTCCATCATTTGTACCCTTCTGTTTGGACTGATCATTGAATATGGCGTTCTGCCCTGAAGTGCCCTCCAGAAGCCGAATTATCCTTTTTGGAACGCAGTGTTTTTTGCAAACCAGTTTGACCGATTAGATCAAAAGAGTGATTCATTTGTGAATTTGGCATTGCTAGTTCTGATTCTAGACAATGTAAGAAAAAGTGATGAGGACGTGTGTCCCACACCCGCTTCCATTCTACAATTGGTCACCATTTGCTCAGGATGTGATTATCCCAAATGGTCTAGAAACAACATAACTTGACTTTCTTCTTCTCTATAATAATTCAAACATTTTGGGAAATGTGCATGATCAAACATACATTGTGGAGTGGAATCTGGGTCGGGGCAGACTACAGATTCTTATAACAGCTAACAGAAAACACATGTGACTTGATTGCTTAAGTATTATCAAACAAAATTATTCTCAGGTCAGTATACATGAATTCCACTGACACATAAAGATTTATCAGTAACTTTTTTACTGGAACACTCTTGCCCCAGTAAAAATGGTCTAGCAACACCGCAGGATGATACTGATGCTCCACAGAATAAAGTCAGTCATACAGATTTGTAATGACAAATGTAATTTTTAGGTGAACAATTGAATTAGGTGGATTTAGGCAGCCTTATTGGATATACATGGTGCCCTGAAACAGTCCACACTGTGCTGACTGATTTGCAGAAAAAAAAGCACTCTTGAGAAGACATATTATTGTTCACCCACCTACTGCTACCACACATCCTCTGCTGAAGGACACAATCGCTACAACTTCATATGGGTCACTGCTGTTGAATATCAATCCTCTAATCACAACCTGTAGATTCACAGTGATTTAGGTTATTGATTGAACTATCCACCATACATACCAAACAATAATACCCCTTCCCCCTTCACACAGTACATGCACACCAACTTTAAACTCCTCTCCGCTGTTTAACACCACCACTGTTCGCATCCAGGGAAGAGGATGCCGTCACATGTAAACCTGTGATAGAAAATCACGAGCTACAGACTCTCTTGGGCAGGTCTTCCCCCATACAAGACAAAGACAGACTAGAATTCCTTACGAGACCTTTTAACCTCTCTCTGGTCATCACAGAACATGCCTCTTATTCTCCATTGAATTACACACTAGAGACAATGTTCATATGCACTAAAAATCATCTTAAAAGGACCCATGAGTTATTTCTCTGCATAGAAATAAACTATATTATGTTTGTAACCCACACATTAGATTATCATGTTGTATTAATCAAATATTATGTATGGTTTTTTAATCACTATTGAATAGCTGAAGGATTCAGATGTTTGGTATGTATGAGTTTGAAAAATCATGCTTTAAATGTTTCTTTCACTCAATTATTTGTCAAATGTATCAGTCTTGTTATAGAAATCATTTTCAAAAGTATACTTTGCAAGAGCCTGTAAAGTTCGGACCTCTGACTGAACAGATAACATGTTGATTTATTGATTGGGTGGAGGAACAGAGCAACACCCCAAGCAAAGACGGTATCTAAACGGGCAAGACGTCCATATGGGACGGTCTGAAAGCAGAGTTTAAAAACTCAGGACACCATCAAACTCTCTCTTGGTCCTCTCCTCTTCTTCTCCTCTTCTCTTTTTCCACAGGGTTTTGACGCTGCTCTTTGAGCGTGCTCTGGCCCACGTGCCAGCTGCTACCACAATGAGAAGAAAACCAACCTAGTCTCTTTACAGCCCTTTATTCTTTGCTTTTACTTTAATTTATTTTATTTTCCGTTGTGAGTTTCGTGTACTCAGTTAAGTTTTGCCGCCATACCTCGTCTCTGAGTTCAACTCAAATCTGTGACCGCCTCAAAACTTCTACCAGCCACAACTCCATCGGCTTCCCAAGACGTCACTTCAATGACTACTGAACTCAACCTATCAGCAACTTCGGGGAACCCCCTTTCCTGCAACGACTACGACAAAAGGGATTCCCTTAGCAAAGCAAGTAACACCTCCAGGTTCTAACTGAATCAGGTGCAGTTAAGAAAAATTTTTGCCTCATTGAGAAACTCAAAGCGAGGGTTAAATAAGTGATTGATGGTTGTTAAGGTCTATGCAATTGAACATATTGCTATAAACTTGGGATATCACATTTTAATTCTCTTAAAATCATCCTTTCCTCACTTTCTGCAAGATGGAAGGTAACGGTAATGTAATGTAACGTGTGAATGTGTTAGATTAGGTTTATCAAATAAAATCTTATTTATATTGAAAAGAGAAGCATCTTGTGTTTTGTGCACAAGTGTGTTTTGTCTTAATCTGCCGATCTTGTTACTGTGCTGTTTAATAGTGTTTTCACTATATTTTGGATTTTAATATCCAGTGCAGAGTTGATGTTACATGGCTTGGTCAAGTGATCAGCTGTAAAACAGTGATTCTGTTCAAATTCCTTATAAAATCATAAATGATTCCCTTTGAGCTAAATTAAACTATTTGTTTTAAATTGCATATTAAGTTTTAACTGTCAGTATATCTGCATAAGTGGTGATGATTTGTCAGCAAATCTTTTGCAGGTTTTACATCAGTCAGTGGTGACAAGTGCCTATATAAGTGAACCATTCCTTCAGCCTATTCATTCAGGAACTATGCCAGAGTAAAGTTCATTGCACACGGAGTCCGAAATTTTCGCACGTTAAAAAATAAATACGACCTCACGTTGTGTCAATCACGTTTACACACTGCCTCCAAAACTTTCGTCCTACATAAAAAAATTCATATCAGGTTCGATTTTCTGCGTTTTTGCATCCGTAGCATGCATTTTGATACGCAAGGATGAGGAATACGAAAAAACTGAAAAACGCACAAAACAATTTCACAAAACAACCTTAAGTCATTGAATCATTCATTCAACCAATTTGTTCATAAACACTGAATCTGCTGTGGCTTTGTTCTGAACAATTTTGATGGCAGAGCAAAAATAGACAAATTAACTGGCAATACTGTCAAAGTCAATATTCATTTTCAATTTCATTTAACAGTTGTATAAAAGTAATATCACAGAGTTATGTATATATTATGGAAAATAGTATTTTGATACCTTGCTCTAAAAAGCAGATGGTGGTTTGACAAGTAGGCTACTGATTTATGTGGTATCCGAATTTAGGACAAACAATGAAATACAACATCAAAAGATGTTTAGTCATGTTTCTGTACCCAGCATGTCTGTGAAGGCTGGAAGAGAGGATTGTATATTTCAGCAGTGACTCCTACTCCAATTTTTGAGTGTATAAAGAGGCAGCGACCTGACAAGAGAGAATAAAGAGTGTCCTGAGAAGTCAGGAAATACAATATAAAACCTTTACACTGAGGGAGGAAAACTAATATGTAAAAGAATATGCAATTATGGAATTTAGTCTGTACTATCAGTTATAGGGTGGAAGGCATGTAGAAGATTGTGTACAACAGATTTTTCAGAAACGCTGATAATGTTAATAATCAAAAGCCTTACAAATTCATCAGCAGGTTTTATAGAGTTAAGTGGCATCCATACCGATAGAAGACAAACTGTTTTACTTACCAGTAACATTTTCTCTGTCGTCGGTCTCAGTACTGGGACGACTCAAACCTGATCCTCTTATCCAAATATGATGTTCATTTTGAAGTTGAAAACCACAGACACCTTCCTCAGTCACAGCTTACAAACTCAGAGCCTATATGAGAGGAAAGTCAAAGCTGTATCAGGCAATTACAGTAAAATAAACACTGCTGATGTCTGCTAATCATTTAAAATCTGTTCCAGAGACACCATTAAAAACATGCAACCCTGTACGGCATCCATAATATAACACATTTAATATGCACTTGACCTAAAATCTGCTGCTGCATGCAAAAATAAATAAAAATCAAAGTTATATAATATAATATGCTGTGTTTACATGGACAACATATGATGAAAATTATAATGCTAATGGAAAATATTTTCTTAGCATCATTAAAAGGATGAAGGTGCAAAACAAAAGCAATAGTGGTCAATCCTAATACATCAACCTCAATTCTGTAATGTTCTGCCTTTTAAAAGTCGCAGAAGGATTAAATCAATATTATAAAAGCAGTGTTGTAAGACCTCCCAGTGCGCTCCTTTATGCGTGTGCCATAAATCTCACTATTTACACATGAGGGCTTTTAGGAGCATTTAAAATCATGTTGCCAACAGAGAGGGAAAAAGGGCCATTACGGTCAAAGAATTGCCTGCATAAGCACAGGAAACATACACAAATAAAAGAGCAGACAAAGGAGCTGAAGAACAGATACGACTAACTTACAGACTAATACTTACAGTTAGTCTCTTCACTGCCATCTGCACAGTTCTCTCTGAAATCACACACGCTCCTCAAATACACAGCCACCTCTCGCACAAGTAAACTCCTCAGGCAGACATGGCTTAGATGATACCCTCGCCAGGTAACACAGCAGAAATGAGGCCCACACGCACAGCCTCATTGAGCTCTCTGACAGACAATCCAGTGGCTCATTCAGATCTACATGTAAGCACAAACACAGAGACAGACACTCACACTTCAGTGTTCATATAAACATGAATCCTCAAAATCCAAGGAGTGTCAGTCTACTGTATAACATAGACTTTGTGCTACGGACAGCCGCTTCTCACAGAACACTAGTGCAAATGACTTTATGGCTGTTGTTACACAATAGCCCTGGTTTCTTTCATTATGTGTGTGTGTGTGTGCAGAGGCGTCATGCCCATTCAAAGTGAGAGCGCACGTGCCCCCTCAGATTTTTGAGCCAAGTGGATTTTGAAAGCAGCTTCCAAAAGACAAAAAAAAAGTGGAATCTTATTTGTTATATTTGATACAATCACATTGTATCGTTCATGATTAAAACGTTCAGTGCGTCAAACCATCAGCTGCTAAATTCACATCTGCATTCGAGTCAGACGTGTTTATACAGCTCTGCGCTTTATAACCAATCACACACGATTCTGTTGAGCTTATGAATGCAATGACAAATCAGAGACGTTCAGATGAGTCAGATGAGTTCAGCGCGGCGCGCTCGCCGACTTAATTCCCTGGCGAATTCTCTCATCGGAAACAACAAAGTACAAAAGTACGATGTAAGTAAGATATCCATTTCACAGTTCAGACAGTCAGACAGACAGCTTCAGCAATTATAATGGGAGTTTTTGAGATTGAAGTCTTGATAATGAAATGATAATGTTCTTTGATAATGTAATGTAAATGTCCTTTGCTGTGTTTCTGTACAATGAAAGTGTTATAATTAGTAACTTGTACCGTTTTTTTATTATTTATTATTAAATTCACGTTAAATACAAAGTCAGTTATATAAATTATTTTAAGGCATGACACCCACATGTGCTACTTAAGTAAAAAGACGGATTTTATGTGTAGTTAATGTGCCATTCTACAGAAATGTCCACTTTTGGTATGGCAGTCTTAAAATGTATTTCTTTTTCTAACATTTAAAATTAGACCACATTAGATTACCTTTTGATTTTATGAATATACATAACTGACAGTTGTTTTTTTTTCTTAAATGTTTCTTGTGCATTTATTTACCCATAAGGAAGGTCAGCAGACACCAGTGACAGTATAACACCATTGACAATTTTCATGAAAAATGTATTTTACAAAATGGCTTTTGCAAGGTATCAAACCACACTCACTTAAAGTAGTTTAATCCATTTGTATTGTAGTTTTTTACAATTCCCTAACAATAAAGCAGGTCATACCAGTGAGTTCAACTAAAAGCTTCATATGAAATGTCATTTACATCATATTTGATAGTCATGAATACATTATTGTATTTTAAATGGTAGAAAAACCTATTTTAACCTCAAAATAAAGCACTTTTTCTCTGTACATGGCTGTGGGGACGAGCAGTTTTGTGCTGCTTGGAATTCTATTAAATAAAAAACAAGTGTAATATTTCTGTAAAGGCTAGGGACAGATAAATTGACATTTCCATAGAATGACCCTAATAGAATATTAGGCTAATTTGCCCATCACCCGTTATAGATTAATTAACATGATATATAAAAGGTGCAAAATGCATTTACTTAGTTTAATTATTTGGAATATTTCGAATAGCCTAAAAAAGTAAAAAAAAAAAAAAAAGTAAAACAAGCCTGTCTGACAACCCCTCCCCCTTCTGTGCCCCCTCAAAAACAATAAGTGCATGACGCCCCTGTGTGTGTGTGTGTGTGTGAGAGAGAGTCTGCACCTGATGTCAAAGTGTGCATCAAACTCCATGCAATTGGCTAGAGATAAAGTGACAGTAAAATGTAATCTATTATTTTAAGACATAATATTCTGTGCAATAAGAACCCAAGTTTGCAATCGTGAGTTAAACAAAGACATTTAGGTGAAGACATAAAAAGGAATTTATACAAGTATTAATAGAAATTTGCTGCTATCTTAATTCCCTTCATTTTCAGTTCGAAGAAACGGCATTGAATGAAAAATAAGATGGCAATGTAATCAAGCGTTAGTTCCACCCTCTGTCCTGCACAGACCGGCTTTACAAATGTTCATTCAGCTATAATTTCATTTTTCATGAATCAATGACTAAAATTCAAAATCATTAATGGGGTGTGATAAAAGAGATGCTCAGTTGGCCATAATAATATCAGAATAACCTTCAAGCACAAAAGAGCACAGTGATAAGAAATAAATAATTAGGGATTAGTTAAACAAGCAATAAAAATGAAAAATAATTAAGGGTTCTGACTACTAATAATCCTCCTGTGAGTGAAAAGATCCAGAGACTGCGGTAGTGATAATGGAGTCTTAAGACACACAAATCCTTAATAGTCCAATTGAAGAACAAATCTTGTGTCACCAGGGATGTCACTTGCTGTCTATCTGATTAGTTGGGTTTATTGATTGTCAGCGCTGGGAGATTTAAGTGGCTGTGTTCTCACTTAATGGACACTAATTATTATGTCAGTCGTCAAGACAGACAACACAACAGAAGACAGACAGTGTATTAATCATTGATAAGCTTTTGGGCATTTACATACACTCTGGTGGACATTTCAGCAATATTAAGGAAAATTGTTTATCTTTTTAAAAAAAATTACTTTTCAAACAGGTTCCTCCAATATTATCCACATCTGCAAACAGGTGTACAAATAGGTACAGCCCCAAACTCATGCCACATGTCGTCGAGTCATTGTAGCCACGTTAGCATGCTCAAACACTGCTGTAATGTTATGCATCACAGAGACACAATGTTTATTGCATCTGGAGAAATCAACCTGTGAATGGTTCACCTAAAAATGTTCTGCATGTTAATAATGGAAAATCTACAAACATCACCATTATGGGGTGAACTATCAATTACACTCACCCATCACCCTTGTTGTTTCCAAACCTTTATGACTTTCTTTCTTCTGTGCAACATAAAATAAAATTAAAAAAAAGACATTCCAAGTTTTTTGTCCAGTCAATACTTACCAAAGCTGTCTGGTTACCGAAAAAAAAACAGGTATAATAAGATCTATCCACTTATTAATTCATAAAATAATATCAATTACAGCTCATTAATGTTGTCTACTAACACTAAGACTGTGCAAAGTCCTCTCTTACAGACACTACTGATTTTGTAGCTCTTCCTCACTTGTCCTTTACATCACATTGTGTTCATCTCAGACTCAAGCCGTCACTGATCGTCCACTGCTGGGGGTTTCATTCTCCTTTTGAATTGAATAAATGGAATTTTATAGTCTGTATGTTACCTGTCAGAGCTAAACTATTAGCCTGCTATGGCTACTCCTTAGGTCATCCACCCATTTCATCACTCTCCTTCTCCATCAGCCCACAGCATCTCCAACCCTGACAAGCTCTCCGCTCTTCAATCCTGCTTTCTATAAAACAATAGTTGTCACTATTTATTACAGGCACACTCAGATCCCCTTTCTTTGTTTTTCTGTTGGTGGTGCAACCTCAATACTTGTCTTTTACTGGCAGGTCTGTCTAGTTATTTTGGAGTAATTGTTAAGACTACAACTATTTGTTCACTGCTCATTGATCCAAATAAATTGGTTGGGAAAGCATCCATATCAAGGAACCCACAGTCCAAAAATATCTAATTCAGGTCTTCCAGTACCTGAAATTATACTTTTAAATGAGTACTATTATTGCATTCTCAGTTTACAGTTCAGCTTTTAGGTCCAAAGCATGTTATCCCTCAGAGAAAGGAATAGTTCAAGAGTTAGTGAAGTTTGACACACGCATCATTCCTCTTGTGCTTGACCTAAAAGCACCATATGTTCTCGATCAAAATACTAAAGATAATCAACTCAGCAAGGTCATTCCTTTCCCAATTTTAAATTGCTCCTTGAAGTGCTCGATTTGCTATCTGACAAAATACATAGGTTTGAAATCATAGGCGGAGTTTCACATTTTTGCCTGGGGGGGCACCTACCGGTAGAGCATGAGCTCTGATTTTTTATTTTTTACACACCGTATATACCTTTTTTTTTTTTTGCACACTGCATATACCATATTTTCTACATTTTCAATTATTTATAGCCTATATATTTTCTTCTTCATTTAAAGGAGCACTGCGTAAGTTCTGAAATTTCTAACAGTTACTGACACCAGTGGCCGTTAGAGGAACTGCAGCCAGTCTCATGCTCGTTCTCGGTGAGCACTAAATGAGGCTTTTTTTTTGTTTGTTTGTTTGTTTTTTGTTTTAACCCTTCTGCTGCATTAAGGACATTTTTGTCCATTTCAGTTTAATTTCTTTGACCATTTTGGCTGTTTTAATGCAAATGGTATGTAATTTGGCAAAATTGTGACTTTTTGGATAATTTTTTAAAAAAAATTCCCATGTTGCATTATATGTATAACACACACTGTGTAGATCAAATAGCAACATCTAGCACCATAATGGACAAAATTGTCCCATTGACACCCATTAAAACATTGTTTAAAGCCGGGGCCGTCATTAATACATGAATCATGACTTATGTTGAAACATCCTTTCATTTGGAAGCAAAAGGATTATATTTGCATTATATAATGTATTCCACCAGATAACGTCACTACATAGGTATTCCCTATGGGGAAAACGCACGTAATTTTCCTGGTTTCCACTAGGGGCACTATTTACTGTGATATGAAGCATTTTAATGGCTCAATGATCTAAAATGATGTTTCTGAGAATGTGTAGATGTCTGAGAGCAATGTGTGTCTGCGTTGACAAAAGTGTGTGTGTGTGTGTGTGTGTGTGTGTGTAGGGCCTAAATATAATACATGGTGTTTAGGCGAGTGACAAAAATCATAATATCCTGAAGGTCATATTTTACTCCTCTCCTTTACTTCTGCGCGCGCGCGCGCGTGTGTGTGTGTGCATTTAGCAAGAGAACGTGCTTCGCTACATTGTTTTCTTTTGGTTTGATTCATGCGTATTTTACGCACAGACATGAACCTTTGACACACCTTCGTTTTTTTTAGCAGTCTGTGTTTCAAAGTCAATTGATAATTCCAGTCAATCCTTAGACAATAACACCTTGCATCTTGCGGCAACACAAAGATGTAGCTGCGAGGGATCCAAAACAAAGTCTGCCTTTGCTTTCCAAAACATGTGTGTGCGTAAAATATGCATGAATCAAACCGAAAGAAACCAATTGTTGAGAAAAAAAGTGTTTATACAAGTGCGGTTGATGCAAAAGTTAAAAAGCTGGACACACTTTGGTGCGGCCATTTCACACTCGACAAAATGAAGAGAACGTACACGACCACCGAAGTACTGGACCGAAGTAAATCTCCACCACCTGCTCAAAATGTGGAATTTACATCTGTAAGGAGCATGCATTGCAATTCTGCCGCTCCTGCAAATGAGCTGAACAACGACCCCATTTTGTTCTGAAGTTTTAATTGTTTGACATGTTTATAGAATTTAGAAAAATAAAAATTCATGTTCATGGTGATCTTGAAGTTTTGCTTTCTTTCTAGAGCAAATTTTGATGTGTAGGGAGACATGCACAGGTTATAGTCACCCAGTAGAAATCAGGAAAATGTTTGCAATAATGCAGATGTTTGCAGTATGTCAATTATATGAAAAATGGTACCAACTGGTGGAAAACAGTAAAAAGTAAATATTTTACCCCAAGGCTTGGTAATGACTGGGTATTTGAATAGAAATTATGATTTTATGATATTATAACAGTGTGTTCAAAAATGAATATTTCAATGGGTTTAAATAGGGACAAATTTGTCCTTATGTGTGATTTTTTTTTTTTTATCTGACATAGCACAAAAAATAAAAATGGACCAAATATAATGTTGCTGCTAATCTTTGACATATTCAAGACTGTGATAATCCAAAGCCAAGGTTTTCACTTTGCATTTAGTATATGGAAAATAATTACATTTTTGTGTTTTTTCCTCTTCTACAAATTGATGGTATCGTCACCAAAACTGGAATTTAAAGGGTTAAAATCCTGAAATTAAATAAATATTTGGTAGTTATGATGAGGACTGATGCTGGTTAAAATATTTAACTCAGTGAAAGTGGAAACAAATAATAAAATCCAATAGTTTTATGGCAGTGTTTAGAGTGGACATTTTTGTCCCTTAATGCACTCAACGTCGTAAAATATATAATGCAGCACAAGGGTTAAGCTTACGATGAGCTTTTGTGGGTGTCTGGGTTGTGCTGGAGGCTGGTCGCTTCTTTCCGTCCACAGAGTCCATTTCAAACACTATCGCTAGCGATTGCCGCTGTAGACGAGAACGCGCATGACGTCACATTTTGTGAATTTTCGCGCCAATTTGGACCCGACTCCTCCAGACACAACTGAGCCTACAGGCTGATAGAGGCAAGCGTGGTGGACAGTCAAGGTGTCATTCTTCCTATTACATTATGGTTGGCTCATAAATGGACAAATGATAACTCTATCTTAAAGATTTTTTTAAGTAAAAACCTAAACATAGCCCCTTTAAAATACATTTACAACAACGACTGGTTGGCTATACAAAGAGTGGAATAAAAACTTATGTCTTACCTAATGTAGAAGAATCCGCCTCTTTTGAGAAGTGTCAAAGTTAGAGACCTCCACGCTTTTTATTGTGGGTTTATTAAAAAAACGACGAATATACATTGTTCATTTAGCGTATCTTTGCAGAAAGCGGGAAGAGAACGAGAAGAGAGTCCACTCACGCGATACTTTGAGATTCGCAAGTTGTGTTTTTTGGGGTTTTTTTTTTTACATTAATTACAAATAATTTAGCCTTAACATACTCATTAAAATAAGATAATGCAAATAAAATGAGACAATCTGAAAATATTTTTGTATTCATAGATCTGACAAAATCCAAACTCCGCCTATGTTTGAAATATATAACAATTATAAGGGGAGTTTTACATATGGCGTGCAAAACATTTTAAAGGCTACAGTAAAATGAACTAGATAAAAAAAGTTCGTCAAGACAAACTTTAGGTTGGCTTGAGAAAGCCTAGCCTTAAAGTTTAAAAGCAGTTGTAAAAGCTTGAAGTTTGAAAATGTAGATGGATGGATTACATAGATATTGTTGCTAGCATGATTAGCAAGTGACTAGCATGGATAGATAGATAGATAGATAGATAGATAGATAGATAGATAGATAGATAGATAAGAAATAAGCATGTTATATGCATATGCAGGTTGGTAGCATGATTAGCAAGTGACTAGCATGTTGCTAGCATGTTTCGAGCATGATTAACAAGTGACTAGCATGTTGTTAGCATGACTAGCAAGTGACTAGCATGTCGCTGGCATGTTTCTAGCATGATTAGCAAGTCACTAGCATGTCGCTAGCATGTTTCTAGCATGATTAGCAAGTTACTAGCATGTCGCTAGCATGTTTCTAGCATGATTAGCAAGTTACTAGCATGTCACTAACATGTTTCTAGCATGATTAGCAAGTGACTAGCAGGTTGCTAGCATGATTAGCATGTTGCTAGCATGATTTGCAAGCTTCTAGCATATTGTTAGTATGTTTCTAGCATGATTAGCATGTCGCTAGGATAGATAGATTAATTAGAAATATTAGTTAGATGAGTTTGAATGGATTAGAAATAGTACATAGAAGGGAAGTCTGATTGAGTCTAATGGGCTTCAGTTTGTTTACGTTTGAATTTTGACAGTTGGAGTTTGAATATGAATGAGTTTGAATGGATTAGAAATAGTACATAGAAGGGAAGTCTGATTGAGTCTAATGGGCTTCAGTTTGAATTTTGACAGTTGGAGTTTGAATAGTCTTGGCTCATCTGAACATTCCATGAATGTAAGTCTATGGGATTTTTATGATTTTTAATATTCATTTTTATGAAAACTATAAGTCGGATCAATTAGAAAAGATATAGCACACTAAGTGAGACCAGTCTGAAGAGCTGGGCTGAGTTTGGTGGTTCTAGCTTGAAAGCTCTAGGAGGAGATGCGTTCAGAAATTTGGCTAAGAAGAATAATAATAAGCTTAAGTAGAAGATCAGTAGGTTGGCTTTCTCAAGCCAACCTAATGAAAGACAGAATGGTACAGAGAGGAAAATGACTTTTGTAGAAACAGGTTCAAAGTATATGGTTAGTGACAACAGTTATTTCAATAAACTAAATTAAAGTTATTAAACCAAATGTTCTCAGTACGTTATCCAGTGTTTTGAAAATTGTTGTGTTATTTTTTTGCTTACACTTTTTTAAAATGCACTTCCAGAGAGTAATACTAGTGCAATAGTATACAGCGTAAAATAATATATATTAGTATAGAATATACTAGAATTAATGGTTGTTAATTAGAGTACTAATAACATTTTCTGTGAAAATATCTACATTCAGCTCATTTTTTGTTACTTGCAAACAATACCTGGAGGAAAAAGACTTTGAGCAAAACCACTTTTTATTCTCTATGTCAGCAGAGCTGACCCTTATACTCACACAGATGTGTGTCACTGTGCACAAATCATCTAAATATAACTGTGCTTTGATCATATTATCCAGGCTGCAGTGTTTGTAGCACAGAGAGGTGGAAACTATATGCATCTCAATAAACCATGAATTTGAGGCAACCAAAATTTAGTAAATGAGCATGAATTTCATTTCCTTAACAGTTATGAGCATCACACTCGGCTGAACACTAATCAGCTACCACTCAGTTATTGACAATAATTAATGAGAAATATTTAAATATCTGAGCAACTTTATAGATTTAAGAGCTGCATTGTGTTTAAATATGAAAATAGGGATTCAAAAGGCACAGAAACAAAGATCAACAGAAGACAATTACAGTATTGAAATACCATTATTCAGAATATTTATGCCAAATCAATTTGTCTGTGGATGTTTGTTGAAAATCTACAGTTAAATAGTTGATTTGAATGACTGTTCATTCTTGATTGGATCCTCCCTCTTTGATCATCTCTCTTTCTTGAGACTAGACATGTCCTGACCTTTTATCATCTTTTCTCACCCAGACAAGTTTAAACAAGCTGTTTAATCTTTAACAAGGCTGCACAGGATTAGACGCCTACATGTTTTAAGATTACATACAGTAACATATTAATGTTTTATCATGTGTTGCGTCTAAGTGATGTGGAAGTCTGTTAGTTTTTTGAAAATGATTAAGGAAAAAAAAAAAAAAAAAAAAAAAAAAAAAAAAAAAAATGCAAAAAGGAGGTATAATGACACCAAGTATAGAATATAAATGTCAGGCTTGAAATAAAACCCAAAGTTAGATGAAAGAATTGGCCGTCTGTTTAAAGAACACATCAGACATATGACTTCAAAGAATGAAAATGAAACAAGCGCATCTAAATTATATCCATCTAGCCTATATTTGGATGGCCTTTACACAAATGTTCAAAATTATCAAAAATGGTTAAGACATTAAACATAATTGGGTTAAACGATAGACCTTGTACCAATTGTGCATTAAACGCAGGAGCTCAGTTTGGACATGTAGAAATATCTTTCTTTGTACAAAGGGGAGGAATTGCAGTCATAAATAAAGTGGAAGGAAAGTGTCACAGAATCCTCACAGAACAGGTTCCTGTAACCAAAATAGCAAAGACAACTGACAGACAGACTTGATAGACCCCAGTGATGAATTAGTGATATGGGAACATATCACAATGGCTTTGGCTCTAATTGCTTTAGCCAGAATTACATTTTCTTCAGGAAATTAAACTGAGCCTTTGATCACCTTATAGTAATAACCTAAGAGATTCATTAATGTTATTGATCTGACCAAAACTATGCAAATGAAGACATGGACCTAAAGTCACAGAACAGCATTGACAGAAATCAGGGGAAAATATTCTGTCAGATCAGTCAATAACTATACTGCCTACGGTTTCATCTACGTACTTTGGGACAAAATATTCCCATCCTATTAACAGAGGCAATAAAATTATATTCCTGGCACTAGAGACTAGACCCACATTGGCATACGTCAATTCTCCTTCCTGGGGTTCAAATGAAAGAGCACTTTGTATTTGATCCAGTCGTTTCATCTTCAGATTTCCCTGTCCTTCACCTCCATTCCTTTGTGTCTCTGACTCACTTTCTCTTTGTTGGCAGAAATATTCTGTTTAAAACAGAGCTGCACATAGGCCACAGAATAGACTGCAGCCTTTTAACAGTGGGGTTACCATGGATACCCGTTATTATGACCCCTACTGATGATGACAGAGGACCCAAAGGATCCTAAGTGATTTCTCAATTTTAGCAAACAGTACAGGATTTGCCCTCACAAATCAACAGATGTAAGTGTAAGCTGGACCTCTAGGGACTTTGAGGTCAAACGTGTTGAAGGTGAAGTTTCTTTTTCTTCCATTCCACTTTACATTTATGACATATTAATCATTAATTAGACCGGTGTAAGATTAAGGAGAATTTCCATAGCAGCTAAATTTTGAGTAGGTGTGCAGGTTGACCATCAGTATGACAAATAGATTTCCACTTGATCCTAATACAATGTAAGCCATTACATCAGAAGGCTAAGTGTGCATTATCTTGACCATATAAATCAGTCTGGAACAGTAATGATTAAACACACTTTGAAGAAATCACTGAATCTTATATTGGAGTATTGCTGGAATACTTGATTGATCATTACACGAAGTGACAGGCCATGATTGCCTTGATAGATTGATTAATAACGTTCAACCTCAGCTACAGCGTTTTGCCAGAGTGCAAGCGTGAAACACAAAGAAAAGCACGCAAGGCTGATGAAAGGCAAATGGATGTCAGAAAATTGAAGCTGTTTCTCAATATGCGTTCTTCAGTGATCTTGCGTGCTTGTGTTCTCATTCTAGTCAAGTTCAGTTCAAGAACACAAGTACAGAGGACGCATGAAAGGCCTGGCCTAGATGCTGCGGCCTGCGGGTGGCCGGTGTACGGAAGCCTGTAAGCTTTAAACTCGCTCTCGTTTGCTTTGAACCTGCTTGCTTTGACTTCATATCTATATTTATTTATAACTCGACGGTTCTTGAAGTTGAAAGTAAACATTAATCGTTTTGTTTTGCTTAATTTTAATAAAGTTATGAGACCCGGAGAAAGTCTGCATTTTTATTGGCATATTAAAATGAGTCTTAACATAGTCATTGTTATAGTTAAACATATATAGTCATGGTTAAACATAACGCTGTAAAATAAAACGAAATACAATTATATGAAAATAATATATATAATTGTATGAAATGTTTTAACAAGTTATGATATTTATTTGTAATGTTATATTTATGCTGAGACTATGCGGTCAGTTAAGCAATAATTAAGTGTGCGTTCTGTGTCCTCGTGTCCTTCCGAGCTCGTTCCTCCAAAGAAGCCTTGCAAGACCGGTCTCCACGAGAACACAAGACCGGTCTCCACGAGAACACAAGACCGGTCTCCACGAGAACACAAGACCGGTCTCCACGAGAACACAAGACCGGTCTCTGCGTTCTTGGAATTGAGAAACTTTGCGTTCTAGGATTAATAAATCGTCTGACTGTGCGTAAGTGCTGCACTGGCACGAGACAATATCACACCCTAGTGGATAAAATGAGCAATTGCAATTTCTGTTATTTATTTGAACAAAGCAGCAAGCATTTCAGAAACTAATCAAATATTGACGAGACTATGTATCTCACGCAGTCATAAATACAGTTATTGAACATTGCATTTAAAAAAATTACCCAGTAACTTTCAAACTAGTCCATTAGGTTTTATATATATATATATATATATATATATATATATATATATATATATATATATACACACACATACATACACACACACACGCACAGGTGCTGGTCATAAAATTAGAATATCATGAAAAAGTTGATTTATTTCAGTAATACCATTCAAAAAGTGAAACTTGTATATTAGATTCATTCATTACACACAGACTGATATATTTCAAATGTTTATTTCCTTTCATTTTGATGATTATAACTGACAACTAATGAAAGTCCCAAATTCAGTATCTCAGAAAATTAGAATATCATTTAAGATCAATGCAAAAAAATATCTTTTTAGAAATGTTGGCCAACTGAAAAGTATGAACATGTACAGCACTCAATATTTAGTTGGGGCTCCTTTGGCCTGGATTACTGCAGCAATGCGGCGTGGCATGGAGTCGATCAGTCTGTGGCACTGCTCAGGTGTTATGAGAGCCCATGTTGCTCTGATAGTGTCCTTCAGCTCTTCTGAATTGTTGGGTCTGGCGTATTGCATCTTCCTCTTCACAATACCTCATAGGTTTTCTATGGGGTTAAGGTCAGGCGAGTTTGCTGGCCAATCAAGAACAGGGATACCATGGTCCTTAAACCAGGTACTGGTAGCTTTGGCAGTGTGTGCAGGTGCCAAGTCCTGAAAATGAAATGGAAAATGAAATCTGCATCTCCATAAAGTTGGTCAGCAGCAGGAAGCATGAAGTGCTCTAAAACTTCCTGGTAGACGGCTGCGTTGACCTTGGACCTCAGAAAACACAATGGACCAACACCAGCAGACGACATGGCACCCCAAACCATCAATGACTGTGGAAACTTTACACTGGACCTCAAGCAATGTGGATTATGTGCCTCTCCTCTCTTCCTCCAGACTCTGGGACCTTGATTTCCAAACGAAATGCAAAATTTACTTTCATCTGAGAGCATAACTTTGGACCACTCAGCAGCAGTCCAGTCCTTTTTGTCTTTAGCCCAGGCAAGACGCTTCTGACGCTGTCTCTTGTTCAAGAGTGGCTTGACACAAGGAATGCGACAGCTGAAACTCATGTCTTGCATACGTCTGTGCGTGGTGGTTCTTGAAGCACCGACTCCAGCTGCAGTCCACTCTTTGTGAATCTCCCCCAAATTTTTTAATGGGTTTTGTTTCACAATCCTCTCCAGGGTGCGGTTATCCCTATTGCTTGTACACTTTTTTTCTACCACATCTTGTCCTTCCCTTCACCTCTCTATTAATGTGCTTGGTCACAGAGCTCTGTGAACAGCCAGCCTCTTTAGCAATGACCTTTTGTGTCTTGCCCTCCTTGTGCAAGGTGTCGATGGTCGTCTTTTGGACAACTGTCAAGTCAGCAGTCTTCCCCATGATTGTGTAGCCTACAGAACTAGACTGAGAGACCATTTAAAGGCTTTTGCAGGTGTTTTGAGTTAATTAGCGGATTAGAGCGTGGCACCAGGTGTCTTCAATATTGAACATTTTCACAATATTCTAATTTTCTGAGATACTGAATTTGGGACTTTCATTAGTTGTAAGTTTTAATCATCAAAATTTGAAATATATCAGTCTGTGTGTAATGAATGAATCTAATATACAAGTTTCACTTTTTGAATGGTATTACTGAAATCAACTTTTTCATGATAGAGCACCATAGAAAAGAATAGGGAATGCTATTGTTAGAGGGTTATATTTAAATAAAAATAAAACAAGTCAATAGAACAGAAAAAGAACGGAGTGGCTATTTGCAATAAGTGCAAATAGCTCGTCTTGTTGGCAAAGGCTATCTACACTAAGTCCGCCCACCAACGTGTGATTGAGTTAGTCAGGATGAAAAAAAGACGTCCTTTTAGTTTCAGTTTCAGTGGTGTAGATGGTTAGATCAATTCCTTTTGACGCGATCGACGCGAGTTCGAGCCCGCCTTTTGCCAAACTTTTTTTCTCCCTTTTCAAATCTCATATCGCATCAGAAAGGCATTTATTTTCAATAAAAATGAAGGAAATAATTAAAAAGTTGAAAAAGTATCGGGTAGGGTTAGGGTAGGTGTAAGGAGGGCTTTATTGTCCCAATAAGGTGGCATCCATTTAATAATTTGAATTAAAACTGTAATTTACACTCAATTCGTTATTATTGCATACAGTTTTATAATGCACTACAATACTGAGATGCAGATAGGCCTAATTCCCAATATGTATGAAATGCGTAGTATAAATAGCAGAAAATCTTGCTATTTTAACATTTAACCGTGTAAATAGAATCTATAGTTATTTGTACAGTGTAAATATCATATCGTTAAAAAATACTGCTATTTACACTTGGTGTAAGATTCCATTGCTATTTGCACTTAGTGCAAATAGCCTCTGCTGAAAAAGAATAGATAATGCTAGTGATAGAAGCTCATTATAATAAATAAAAGGAAATAAGTAGAAAGAAAAGAATGCTAGTGTTTTTTCTTTATAAATAAAACAAGTAGATAGAATAGAATAGTGCAAATGTTAGAGGGTCAAGTTTTTTTAATAGAAAAAAAGCAGATAAAACTAGAATTAGCATTAGAATAGAGAGTGCTAGAGTTAAAGGGTCAAATGAAAATGAAAGATGTGTTTTCAGCCATTTCTTGAAAATATTAAGGACTCAGCTGCTTGGATCGAGTTGGGTAGGTCATTCCACTAGGAGGGAACAGTTAATGTAAAAGTCCATGAAAGTTTTATCATAGGTAGAATGAAAAATGTTTCAATACAAGCATTTCAGTCAAATGTAATTTATGCAATATTTCAAACCTTTAACCCACTAGGGAAAATCAACTCATGGCAACAGTTTAAAAGAAGCCCAATTCTTTGGAAAAAACACGGACTTGGCAACCCTGCATCCAACAAGAGCTGCAGGAGTCAGATGACTGATCTCAGCCAGGTCAAGAATAAGAGAGATGACTGACAAGACCATGCTTGAGAAGGCTATTTGCTGCTCAACAGATCCTAAGCTCATTGACAAATATCTGATCTTGTAAGATGTGCTCCCTTTAATCGAAAGTGAATGTAAACAGCGCAAACGCTCATTCAAAAATATTTAAGTACACGCATACAGACAATCCTGATGCGCCAAAATGATATACAATATTAGACTGTTTAAAGGGGACCTATAAAAATCACTTTTATAAGGTGTATGAACACAGTTGTGTGGCCGCAGTGTGTGAAAACATCCAGCCACTCATTTTTTTTTTTATCTAAAAAAATCATAAACAGTCTCTCAGAACGAGCTGTTTCAGATTCTCCCTCTGTTCACGTCACAGAGGGGAAAAAAATCCCACCCATTTGTGACGCTGCCCTATAAGCATAGACACAACCCTGAGTGAGAAGCAGCAGTCCGACTCTGCCATTACTGATTACTTGCTGTAGCTGCTGGAGTTAAACAATGTCAGCGCCAAAGAGGTATTTCAAGTGTTGTGTTTTGGGATGCACTAAGGAACATAGGACTCTCCATAGACTCCCTCCATCTGAGCCGCTGAGGACACTGTGGTTAAGTTTCATTGTCCAAGGAAATGTATCGAAAAAAAATCGGTAAAGTCCCCAATACGTGTAGGGATCAATACCAACGCTTCGTGCGTGAACTTCAGCTCCAGCCAAAGAAAGCGTCATGTGTTTGTTTTCCAAATTGCCCTTCTGATAGAGCTTCTTGTCACTCTGTAAGGCTAATTATGCTAAAGCTACCATTGTCTCTGTTGTCTGTTTTCAATGGTGCTGTCTTCAAGAATGATCGCGAACAGGAATGTGGTAGTTAAAAGCTGCACATGAAAGCAATGCGAGTCGATCGCTTGAGTTTGTTGAGCTCATAATAACGAGTGGGACTTATAAAGTTTGTGATAGCATGCCATGCACCATGAGACCAGCTATGTTGTTATTTTAATCCCTGTGTCTGTGTAATTCACAAACGTGAATTTATTATGCACAGTACAATCAATGACTGACTTTTAAAAAGAGTATGTTTTCTGTAAAGACAACAGGCTTGTACTAATAGTGAAATGATTATTTGCAAAGGCTAGCACTGCTAATGCGGACGCTCTTGAAGCTCCGCCCTCTTCTCCAGGAGCACCAGCTCATTTGCATTAAAGCAACATACTCAAAATCAGAGCGTTTTTGCTCACACCCTAAAAGTTCAAATTTTAACAAGCTATTAAAAAAATTATACGTCGGGTATTTTGAGCTAAAACTGCACATACACACTCTGGAGATATCAGAGACTTATTTTACATCTCGTAAAAAGGAGCATAATAGGTCCCCTTTAAAGGAGTGGACACGAAAATCGCAGGAGAGAAACATGTTGCGGGAGCAGGCGGCAACCCAGCTATCCAAAACGGTTTGGCCTGATAATGGCCCATATTTCGGCCCGGCTGTGGTTGCCAGATTCGACATGGGATGAATGACACCCTAGAATCGGCCCAGATACACTGGCCTGAGTCCGGCTGCCAAAACTGCCGGCATTGGGCCACAATCACGGTGACGAGAAATGAAACACTTAGCCAGTACTGGCCCAAGTCTGGGTATTGAAACTGAGCCAACACCACCGGCATTGGGCCACAATCATGCCAACCAAAATGGTACACTTAGCCGGCACTGGTCCGACACTGGTTACTGAAACTGAGCCGACACTGGATCACAATCATGCAGACACCTAGCCAGTACTAATCTTGTTCACTAAATTAAAAATAATAATAAATATACTTACACTTACTCATACAGAATTACAACTTCTAAAATATGTGTATTAAAGACTCCTTCCAGTTTTTACATAAATACATGAATATTTTTTCCCCCCACAAAATGACATTGTTACCTTAAAGTCCTTAAGATGGCATCTACAGCCAACTAAAATAAAATATATTTTTTACAGTGCCCTTGTTAAGCCTACATGTACTTATGCATGTCAACTAAATGTGTCACCGTTACAAAGATTAAGTGTTTGACCCTTACCCCATTTCTTTTCATGGCATCCCCACCAACTACCCTACATAACATCCATATGTGCTCCTTCGGGCCTGCTCTTTTCTTCCCCCATCTCTGTCCAAAGTGAGCAGCAGCCATCTTTTGATGAACTTTTCAATCTCTCCATCTGATACACTGCCAGTCCTTGCATTTCTTTGCACTGATTGAAAAAAAAAAAAAGAGATCAGTCGCAATACTATAGACCAATGGTGTAAAACTCATTTCCTGGAGGGCCGCAGCGCTGCAAGTTTAGCTCCAACCATCTCCAACTCACACCTGCTTGGAAGTTTCTAGTAATCCTGAAGATCTTGATTAGCTGGATCAGGTGTGTTTGATTATGGTTGGAGCTAAACGCTAGCACCATGTCAGCAAACTCACAATTAGATCTTCATTATAAATAAACATTACTTAAATATTATATGTGTAGAACGGTTTATTAAAATGATTTTATATGTTAGATTATCAAATGTTTACTCACCAGGGTAGCAAGTTCTTCTGGCCTTCTGGTAATTAGCAGCACAAAAAGCCTGTCAGGTTTTGTCATTAGATGTCAAAGCTAGTGCACATGTCTTGAAACTCATATAGAAGAAATAACGTTAAAGTTCCCTTAACCACTTTAAGCTAGTTTCATTATATGAATTAAATCATTAATTTCCAAATGTACTTAAAGAAAAAAAAAGGAATGTTGGATACAAGGTAAAAATATTAATAGGAATTACAATAAAAAATACACTAAAAATAACATAACATGGGCAAGTAAAAGATATTATGTTGAAGTTTAAGTGTCACTGCTACATGGAGACCCACCCCCAGCAATCAACCTAAACTGGTCCGGGTATGCATGCCCATATCTCAGCCAAAATCAGACCAGCCCTTATGGTCCGTAATCGGGCTGAATGTGGCTAAATGTGCCATGTCTCAGTGCAAATCGGGCCAGATTCGCACATCCAAAGCCTAACCAAATTTGGAAACCATTACTGGGCCAGAGCTGGCAGCCGCTGCCAGAACACAGCCGATTGAGCCGACACTCAGCCGCAATTGGCCCGATTGCACTGGCTACCTGGGGTTGTTACCCTGATAACATTTGAGTGTTTACAATGTGTCTAGCTTGTTTTTCAGTGATGGTGCTGCAGCAAGAAGGCAGATGTGGTGGAGTCAGTCACAGGCACATGTTCAACTCAAGCGTGAAAATATTTTACACATCATCCGTTTTACAATTATCTCGCAGTTATCATATGGAGAGTTGTTCTCTTGTGTGGTTAATTTCCCTTCCATCTGATCATTAAAAAACTGACGTAATTAATGAACGGATGATCCTTTAATTTAACGTTTTTGTATTGTAAATCAGTGACCCTGTTTGATTCGAATCTGTCATGTACCTATCTCAGACCTATATTCCGGTTTACTGTCCTATAAATAAAA
Organism: Barbus barbus; assembly: GCF_936440315.1. Classification (NCBI taxonomy): domain Eukaryota; kingdom Metazoa; phylum Chordata; class Actinopteri; order Cypriniformes; family Cyprinidae; genus Barbus; species Barbus barbus. Next base: position 25,948,869 of record NC_136729.1, read on the forward strand.
CGCAAAAGCCCCCCAAAATAAAACGGCAATTTATTGATTTATTAAAGTGCCCCTTTACCCCACTTTTTTTTTTTGACTCAACATATGGACAATTTACATCAGAATCAATTCCTTTCACAGCTGAAAGCATTCCCTGTAATCAGCTACTAAGCCAATCTATATAAAAATAGATTCAAACAAAGTGCACGCATGCATGGACAATTTCCAAATGGATAATCCAAAGCTGTGGAGTTTGTATTTTGAATTCAAATACACTAAAAATGGCTTTATAAAACTCACAAAAAGAATTTACTTTCTCTTGTATATAATAAATAAAAAGTAGAAAAAAACTGAAACCATATTTGACCAAATAATGCAAAAATTCAGATTTCAAAATAAAAGCTTTTATTATAAAACTATAAGAATTAGCAAAATTGCTACAGATTTCAGCTGCTCATTTAGAAATGGCACATCTGAGAAACAAATAGTTTGACCATGAACTTCAGCAATGAAATAGAATATTACACTCCTCTGAGGCTTTGGCAAAAACACATCAGTCCCATTCTGACGGGTAAGCCACATTTCCAATTTTGATTAGTTTTTGTTCAAAGGACCGCCGTTCAACATTGTATGATACAATATAAACTCATATCAGGTTTGTAAAGATGCATAACACACACTGCTTTAAACCGGGATTGTGAAAAAAAAAGATCTTACAAAAACCTGATAAATGACATTTATGTTAATGGTAACAGCAGCCAAATTCATTTATTTACGTCTCCATGTGAAGTTTTAATTAACGTTAAACAGCACATTCACAACAGAAAGACACAGGTCCATGGGGTTGATTTATGTGGATCATCAGCCAATTACAATTATGCAAATATATTTCAATGTTGGGAACAAAATGTCAGGAGAGCACCAATTTGTAATCTCTGCATCCAAGTCTTGGATGAGTTTCCCCTTAACTTAGCACAGAGCATGGAGAGCATGGGAAAAAACAAACAAAAATCAAGTGAAAACAGGAGTTTTAGCTAGAACCAATAAGCATATTGGCAAAATCCCCACGAAAACAAATAAGAACTAGTGCTCTTGCACACATATTGTACCATTTAACCTGAAAAAACGAATGACAAAAGAAAATGTCTGGATATGAACAAATCTGAATAAACCGACAATCACTTATATATCAACAGACACAGCTATTATGGCTAGTTGACGAGTGAAGATTAACTGTAGTGAATATTTGCACCAAGTGGGTTGGGATATAAAAAAAAAAAAAAAAAAAAAAAAAAAAAAAGTTACTTTTGAACATTATTTCCTCCTCATAAGTGAAGGACTTTAATGCTATAACCACACTCCAGCAAGGAGAATGGTTCCTTAAAAACAGACAAAAACATGCTAGTTCACCTGCAGTGATGTTGCCCCCCCACCCTCACACACACACACACGTAACAGACATTTCAGTAAATCCAGCCAACTGCTGCTTTCTAATATGTGCCATTTAAAAACAAAATGCTTGAGAAACAAGACGTCACTCTGCTTTACCTTGCAGCGATGATCAAACCTGGTGTCCTTCTTTAAATTGCATCTCACATAAATGATGTTTCAAGCTGTAATGGCCACATCTTAAATGGTAACAGCACCCTCTACTGTAACTAATGATTGAGGTAATGTGTACTAAGTGATGTGCTCAGGTGTGTTCATGATATGTAGTGGTGTTGCTGGGTACCAATGGCACTTTAAACACTTGATACCCAAAAAGCTTATCCAAAAACAAACAATGACAATAATTGACCCAAAGATTCCCCATGTGAAAAAGTAACATTTTGACCATTCAAATATTTTCTTCCCAGTAGATTTGAAGAACAACATACACGATTACCTTAAAATACTTATCTGGAGAACATCTGTTCCACTGCCAGAGTGTTAAAAACACAGTCCCTTCTCACAAACGCATACCAGCACTGTGGTGCCTCTCTTTAAGTTCAAATACTTTAGACTTTGAAGATCTGTTATACACCCAGTACAAAAATCCAGTCATTCCCGATATAATATTGATCGACAAGACCGTCAAACCAGATTCACGTAACTGATAAATCCCAGCTGAGGTAGGTGTCCAGAGAGTTCAGCTGCAATTCTGATTAAAAGATAAAAAATAAAACATAAGCAGCCAATGGGATGAGCCTGCGAGGCCACCGGAGGAGGTGGGAATCACTGTCAATCAGTCCAACGAGTAGAATCAGAGGCTATCTGAGCCCAGCCCTCGAGGTCATCCACTCTAAACCTTGACAGAGCCTGAAAAAAAATAAAAGGTAAAAAATAGGGATGCCCCAATAGTACAACTCTGGCCAGTGCGATAACATACATGGTCAATATTAAAATTCTACACCAATGCGTAATAAAAAGCAAAATTAATAGTTTTAAAAGCTACAACACACGGCATCATGGCATTATAATGTACATTGTTAAAAAAAAATAATTCTATAATTACATTTAAAAAGGTTATTAAATGATTCAGGTTTTAAGCACATTCTAAGTAGAACAAACAAGGCAACTTAGAGGATCTCATGTCAGAGTCATTCATGGTTGAAACATTTTTAACTGTCTGACCTTTTTTGGATTATTATACCGGTATTTAACCCGGGCTCATTGGAAAAACGTGCCTGTGGCGACATTTATTCAAAATAATATCACTTTGCTTCTTGCATGTTTTGTAGCATGTCCAATGAGTGGTGCTAAAAGCGTCAGCCTTATCCAAATCAAATGAATGTAATCTGGCAACTTTTATTATGTTGGTTGCTAGGGGTGTGCCAAAAAAATCGATTCACAGAAAAATCTAGATTCTCATTTGCAACGATTCAGAATCGATCTGAAATGTCCAAGAATCGATTTAATAAATAAATAAAATCAGCTGGCTGTTCGCCTCCATTTTTGTAACTATAGGCTATAGCCTACTGGTCTGTACTGATGCCACCACGCCGGCGGTTTTTGAACGCAAGCGTGCGTGGCAAATCACTAAAACAAAGAGGAAGCAAATATGGATGAGAGGGAGATCCAATCAGCCCCGTCTTCACTTAAAGCTAAAGTTTGGCGTCATTTCGGTTTTTACCGAATGCCTGGAAGCACTGCGCTGGACATGACACACACAGTGTGCAAGCTTTGCAAAACGAAGACCAAGTACTTCGGCAGCACAACAAATGCGCATGCTCATATTACTAGGCATCACCCGGAGCTCAGCGACACGGAGCAGAGTCAGCCGCCAGCTGCAGACCAACGCACACTGCAGTGCTTCACGAAACTCCCTGCCAACTCCGAGAGAGCAAAAAAAAGAACAGCGCGCTGGACATGATAGAGTGATTCCTAGAGCAGCAGCCTGCTATTTGTGCCACGCTGCTCTCCCCCCAGGTGAGAAAATCTGGAAGTGACATCTGCACACTCAGCGACACCGACATCTCCGCTGCTGAGGAAATAGCATCGGCGCTGAAACCAACAGTAACCTTGTACACAGTTCATGTCCAGTTTTCTTCATGATTTGTTGAAAATCATATAATCAGTTGCACAGTTTACAGTTCTGTTGATGCAAGAGACACTGTCATGAACATTTCAGAGACAGGTAGCTTAGGGGTACTATTTTTCATTTTGAAAGAAGCACTTTATTTTCATAACTTGTTATTCTTTAAGTTACTGAATCTGACTGAGAAATATAGATGTTTTTTTGTCTTCTCCGGTTGTGTTCTACATGATATTTGTGGTAAACTGCAACTTTCCTGGGAAATGCATCTATTTTCAACCATTTTGTATTATGAAGAAGCACTTTATTTTTGTTCCAACTTATTTTATAGCTAGCTACTAATGAGTAGCAATTGAGAACCAGACAATGTTTTTGATAAAAGGCACTTCCCTGAGAATTTAACTTAATAAATGTGAAAAAGACACTTTAATGTCTCCGTTTGTCATTCTGTATAGCAAAGCAGATGAGAATAGATCATGATCAGAAACCCGATTAGAAATCATTATGAATAAAATCGAATCATTTTGAATCGAAAATCGATTTTGAATCGAATCGTGGCCTCAAGAATCTGAATCGAATTGAATCGTGAGATGGTAAAAGACTCCCACCCCTATTGGTTGCTGTACATATAGTGGAAGCTCGGAAATTAAATGTCCAAAATGTGAGTGGTAATAAAAGATTAATACCCTATTGTTCGAAAATAACATACCACCAACACTAAACCTGAACAAGTGTCAAGAAAAACAAACATGAGATAAAAACACTGTACCAGGTGAGCTACCAAGCAAGTTTACTTTGTCAGAAAAGCCATACATATGGAGTTGATTATGCGATGCAAACAACAAAATGTCTTCTGAGGTCGTAATATAGTATTGTGCAAGGAACCGTATGAAAATAAGTATTAATCTATAATCTGCCCCCTAATCATAATTTGTGTGAAAAGGAATAAAGTTGTTGGTGTTTTACGGTCACTAGTGTTCATTTCAGCTGGAGCTTTATACAAACGTAGATAGGAGCATGTTTTTCCAATGAGCCCGATTGTATTATTGGGTTGGATGAACGTTTTGCGATCATTAATCTATTACACCGTACAGCTAGTAGAGTTAATCCCTGTGTCTGTACTGCAGATCTTACCCTTCTCCAGTGAGCGCACAGCAGGACTGGATGTGCCAAGGATGATCTTTGATGGAGCTGAGGGTCAGGTATTTGGAAATCTCTGCTGCAGACATACAACCCTTCATGTCCTGCTTATTAGCAAAGATCAACACTGCAGCTTTGCGCAAATCCTGAAAGAAAGAAGACTGAAATAAACAACTGAAAAACAGTCTTTTTTTTTTTTTTTTTAAGATGGGATTTACTGTATATCCATGCTCCGGTTGCTGTAAATGTTAAAGCATTACCTCATGTGCTAGCATCCTGTAGAGCTCCTCTTTAGAAATGGCTAGTCTTTCTCGGTCAGTACTGTCCACTACCAGTATGATGAACTACGAGAGAAAATACACACAAAGCTTTATGATCAGATGTCAGGCAGCATACAACTGCACTTGCATTCAGGGGTGATTTCTAAGTTTAGCAAGGCCACAGAGTTGTTTGTTGCTCAGTGTGCATGTCCTTGGCAGACATCATGTATCTATGGCCTCAAGAACAACAGCTCCTGAACAATAGAGCTTGACAGCAGGGATACACCACAAATCTCATACGCACACTTTCTGAATGAAAGGAAGGGGTCTCGCCATTCAAACCTCTTTCTACTACCCTGAACTTTGAACTCTGAATCAGACACCAGCTGCTAAGGTCTGGCGGAATTACCGCTGTGCACAACTGTTGTTCAAACTATTGTTCACAGCAGACTGAGCACACAGCTGTTACTCAGAGACCATCTCAACTTACTTCCTTTAAAAATGCAATTATTATAGTATGTGGTGTTTGTTACTGGTACTAAAAATATCCATTTAAATATGTCTGCTGGAGGACATTCTAGACAAAAATTGGTTTAATTTGACACTGAAAACAAGAAGTGGAAAAACAAAGAAACTTATTTTGTTGATGTTAAGATGGCAAAAACTCCAAGACTTCTCCAAAAGAATAAGTATATCCACCTAAACAGGGAGTTACAGAACCTGAAGAACCTGACCTGGTACAAGTCGGTTGCACCTCAATGGCTATTTGATGTGGAAATTGAATATGTGCCACACCACGCCAATGCTTGTGTCCGGTGTAGACACGGTGTAACTTTACACAGCAATGCATTTTCAGCGGTATTTAAAGTTGTGACGACACGTCGGAGGTCAGTTAACAACACACCAGTTTAAAATTTGTAATTACGACATGGTGGAAAACGTGTTTCTTTCATTTCCAACATGTATATCAATGTATTCTCTTGAAAATTATTTATTGTCAAATGTGTGTTAATGTAAACTCCTAAGGAATTTAACCATTCAATGTGAATTTATCTGAGAATATTCTTAAATAAGGAAATCTATTCAGTGATTGGTCCATGCCTAGGTCGTTATCCAAAATCCCGTTTGTGGCACTGCGAAGTGTTGTGAATCATTTCTAAAACAGACGCTTAAGATTTAGTCCTACACTTCACTTAAATTACGACTGAGATGCTTGATAATGATGCTTTTAAGTGCCGCTTTAAATCAAGAATTTTTTGACTCACGTCAATTCTTAGCAGTGTTCTTTTGAGTAATTCTCAAAGGCTTGATAAATATGGGCTAAGGGATGCATTAAATTCATAAGCCAGTACAGGCACTAATTTTCAACATTGAGAATAAAAAAATAATATATATTAAAAAAAAAAAAAGTTTCTCCCCGCAGCAAATCAGCATATTAAAATGATTTCTCACAGGACTAAATAATATTTAAAAAAAAAAAAATCAGTCAGTCATTTTAAATAGATTTTTTATTATTTCTTAATTTTTTTTTTTTTTTTACGGTTTTAATCAAATAAACGCATCCTTAGTGAGAATAAAATATTTAAAAATATATATTTAATTAAACCCAAACTTTTGAACGGTAGTGTACAAACTAAAATCCTTTTCTCTTAATTTATTATCTATAAAGCGGCATTCAAATTATGTGTATTGTAAAAAGCGCTGTTCAAATAAAATTTAACTATGCTGTCATGCTCATATGCAGATTCAAGTCATGTTCCCAACCCATTACATCTTTCGCCTAAGATTGCCGGTCCACTTTATGTGGTCTCTGTGAGAAAAAAAAGAAAAAGCAATCCCTTTACTTCTACATGAACTGAGAAGTTCTAAATTCTGTTAATACAATAATCTCTTATCAAACAGGTTCATCCTCCAGCAGTGCAGTGTGTAAGTGCATTACCTCAGTGTTGGAGTAGTATGTGTTCCAAGAGGAGCGGAGACTCTCCTGACCACCAATATCCCACATCAGAAAGTGGGTTTTCTTCACCACTATTTCCTCCACATTGCTGCCAATTGTAGGAGACGTGTGCACCACCTCATTCATTAAACTGCACACACAGAAAAAAAGGTTCAGATGAAACAAACTATACTGATGCAGTCAATTTCACATTAATTACCACACTGAAATCTCCTTTACCTAATCAGTACAGTGTCTCTCTCTATTGTTTTATGCTGCTGTATATACACTGCACATAACACTGCAGAATGAACCAATTGTAATGTTTAGTGTGCATTGTATGTTCAGGCAATTGCCTCATGTCCTAAATCCGTAACTAGACAGAACAATTTTAACTGGCCCAGGTATGTGGCAATAAACAGACTATTCTATTCTATTGAATGAAACAGACTCTTTACTAATAAGAAATAATAAAAACAAGAGCAATAAATAGTATAAAGAAAATAAAATATCCATTACTCACAACTGATAAAGTATAGTGGTTTTCCCAGCGTTGTCCAGCCCCACAATAATCACCTTGTGTTCTACAGAATAGAAATAAAAATACATATTACTGATAAGAAAGGTCAAACCAATAATATACAATCAGACATGAAATTAAAAACAATCAATTCATCTCAATAAATAAGGATAGGAATATGTGAATGCCAATAAAACAAAATAATGGAATCCACTATTTACATGAAAGACGCAGATACAATTTTATGCCTCAGCTATAACGTTAAAGTGGGTTCATCACATTTGCTGTGCTCTTTTATTTCATTCAGAGCTAGTTTGTTTCTGTTGACCTCCAAGTTCTATTAACTGGAAGATAATTGGTCCAACAATCCCATTCAAACGCACAGCTCTGCCGCACAGGATGCACGCTTGCATAACAGAAGATGATGTGATTAGATAAACTAGTGATCCGTCCTTTATCAGAGCAATGTGAGGAAAATCTGACAGCCTGTATGTGCATGTAAGAGAGAAAGAGAGAGTATTTGAACTCCGATGTGAACTACAGGAAGCAGGACTGGATAACTCATGATATCCCTGACAGCTCCACGAAGACACAAAATATTTCACAGCTATTACTTCCTCAATGACCGACTTCTGTATACCTCCAGCAAAAACGTCACAGGACAAAGTGAAGCCAAAAAGAGACAGTTTCTCAAGACTACAGTTAACACCACCCAAAGCTTTTTGTTGAACTTTTCAAAACAAACACAAGGACAAATTGAACCTGACTCTAATATAAGACTACTAGAGCTACTGCTCTAAGCTTTAGCCAAAGGACAAAAGCTATGAACATGATTTGGGTAATGATTAAAAGGACCAATAGATGTTATAGCTATATTTGAATAATTTAATATACGTTCTTAAACTACACTGCCAACTATTTACATTATTGCAAGAATTTTTATTTTTGTGAATGACTGCATGAATGTTTGTGATTTAGAGAGCAACACTCAGTGTAATGAAGTGACTGGGCCTCTTCAGGACAGTCATCCAGGGAATTTGGAAAGAGAATGAGATTACAAATCCAACAGGCAGAATTCCTTCTATGTCTAGAAAAGTAGGCCAAAGAGTTATCGTACTTTCTCCTGAGAGCTCCTTTTGGACCTAGAGAAAGACTCGGCATCTAGCCCAGAGGACTGGCTAGTTCATTTGTAATAAATGCATCTAGCACACACAAGAAAACCATATTTCAACAGCAGTTAACCATATTTCAACAGCAGTCATAACCTTGAATGAATGCAAAAAGGTGTCATAAATTATTGAAAATGCACACAATATCAACAATGTCCATTCCAGTGTTAAAGGAACATCTGTCCAACATTACAGCAATCTGGATCTGATTAGGAATGTTTGTCACGGGACGAAACTGCTAAAAAATGCAAAAAATTAAGCAGGAAATACCATTCTGTTGTTTGCACACTTTGTCGATGCTCAAATTCTCAATTATAAAAATATGGCATCAGGTTAAAATGCGGTTTTGGACAATCTAGTTCACTAAAGTTAAAAACTATGCAGTTTCCATGCACATGTCCATCATTGTGTGTCCTGAAGCCTGGATCTCTCTGGGCAGACTGAACTGACTGCTGAAACTGGCAAACAATGGGAGAGGAAAGCGGTTTCCTCATGCTGCTTTTGTTTGCCAGGTGGCCGTGGTGTCGGTTTCTCTACACAAAAGAATTTTCAATTCAAATCAGTTCCTTTTATTGTCTCTGCACAAGTTGAAGCTGATATCTGACCCCTCTGTCCTCTAGACCTAAATCATGAGAGTCACATCTGTCACAGCAGCAGCGAAGATATACAAACACATGTCAGAGAACAAAACCTATGAGAACAAATCAGATAAATCATACACAAACACATGAAACAGCTAAGAGCTAGAGAATAGTTTTACCTCAGGTCAGTTGTAGGTACCAACATTCATTTTAGAGCACAAGACTACAGGCAAAACCATCGTTTGTTTTCATACACTGGTCAATTTGAGATTTTGGGCTAATTTGCTTACATAAGGTCTTCTTTCAGATGAATGGAAAGAAAACACAATCAATATTTTACAGGTTTTTGCAGATGGATTTATATATATGGTGAAGTGTTTGGCTTTGTTTTGTTTTTTTCTGATTTATGGAGTGATAAAAAGGGATATTCAAAATGCCCTGAAATGCATATTTCATTAAAAAACACATTTTATAAAACATGTTATACAAACAACTGTCTCAATGTATTGTGATGAATTATTTGGCGTTAGTATGGTGGTGTCTATTAATTAGGCCTACCTTGTTTTTTTTTAACATTTACCTGTGGTGTCTTGCCTTAAAACCTAGTTCGCTGCCAAACATAACAGTATTATATTACCATGTTTTCAACATGGTACCAAGGTAATACCATGTTTCTGGACAAGACACCATAATAGTACTGTGAGGCATCACATAAATACATTATAAATGCATATAGTAATCATTCAGTTCCATGGTACTTATCAAAGTATCTGATAACATCACTTTACCATAATACAGCAGTACTTTAGGAGAAAACATTGGTAGGGTCTGTGCCAGACTCTTAATTCTTTGTCTTACCTTGATTACTACCTACAGTCTTCAGAAAGCACATTATCAATTCAACAAGTGGCCAATACTCAGTTTGCAGGTCATTTTAAATGAACCATAGGTTACCTTTACCACTAACACCCAGATAAGATCTGTTTGAGCTACCGGCACAAGGTAACGGACCGACTAACCGACAAAGAAACCGTTACAATTACGAGGTGAAAACATGATCCTGTCTGGTTAAAACATATGTGAAGTAAACGTGTCGGTGTGAAGCTGTGTTTTTGAAGGGTTAACATTAGCTCAGCGCTGCGGATTTAAACGAGCTCACTAGCATGAACGTTAACGTTAGCTCTGGATATCAGCCCGAGGAGGACAACAGTCAAAAACACCCACTACAAAACAGCCAGAACACGATCGCTTACCTTGATTACAAAAGAAACTCCATAGTTTGGCGAAAATTAGACCCATTTCTCCTGGTGGATGAGAGACCGTGTCCGGTGAAGGTGAGTTTAGCGGAGAGGCCTACAGAAGCTGTCCGTGAAGCCGTTATTTCTTCACAAACCCCATACGGTAACGGTAACTCAGCGGCACGTGTACACGTGTGTGTGTGTGTGTGTGTGTGTGTGTGTGTGTGTCCACGGTGTGTTCACACAGGTAAGCGGCTCAGGGCACTTCTTCTTTTGCGTGGTCAGATCAAGTAACGTTATGCGACATCTCTCTCCAAACACAAGCCTCTTCACATCCCAAAGCGCTCTGACCTCATCCACATTTTCCTCATGGACAAAAAAACGCACACCAGCTCCCTTTGTCTGGCTACACCCGTGTAAATGCTCGGGGTAGAGGAGCAAACTTGAGGCAGCGGCGCTCGTGTGTGTGTGCTGCTCCTGGATAAATAATAAGAGATCACTCTCTCTTGCACAGTTGCCAACTCTCGCGAGACAAATAAGCAACCGCAGCTTCAAAAACAAGCCCAATATTTTTTGATGATTTATTATCATCAATATTATTTATTATCAATTATTTATTACCAATAAATTACCCTGCAACATATTAAACTGAAACCACTCTTTTATCTGAAAAGCAAAAACAGAAGCTATTTTACAAAAATTAGCAAACTGCAACAAAAGGGGGGGGGGGGGGGGGGGCTTGTGTCCAATCACTTGTGAGCAGAATAGGATTGGAGAGATGGAAAAGGAGAAAAGCACAACAGGTTCAAAGGGGAGCTGTAACATAGCCACCAGTGGTGGTCAGTAATGAAGTAGCGTTACTTCGTTACTGTAGCTACTTAAGTACATTTTTCAAGTATCTGTACTTTACTGGAGTAGTTTTATTTTGAGTAACTTTTACTTCACTACATTCCAAAGCATAAGATCGTACTTTTTACTTCACTACATTTCATAAAACATATCGTTACTACTTAAAAAATATATCACGAGCTCCGAGACGCGGAAGCGGTGTCTGATTCATGAACAAACTGATTCTTTTCAATGAACCTGTTAAATCGGTTCGCAAATCGCACCAAACGATTCATTCACGAATTGGAATGATCCGATTGCAGCTGTTCTCGAGTCGACAACTCACTGATTCAAATGAACCGTTTAGAGCGAGTCTCCAGTGAACTGAACTCACTGATTCAAATGAACCGTTTAGAGCGAGTCTCCAGTGAACTGAACTCACTGATTCAAATGATCCGTTTAGAGCGAGTCTCCAGTGAACTGAACTCACTGATTCAAATGATCCGTTTAGAGCGAGTCTCCAGTGAACTGAACTCACAAGTACGATGTAAGACTCACATGTGTCATTCAGAAACATGGCTTTTCATATCACTGCTATGCTGATGACACTCAACTCTACCTCTCATTCCATCCTGATGATCCGGCGATCGCTGCTTGCATCTCAGCGTGTCTAACAGACATTTCTTGCTGGATGATGGACCTTCAACTCAAGCTAAGACAGAACTGCTTGTAGTTTCAGCTAACCCATCGCTTCATCACAATCTCACCTTCCAGTTAGGCTCATCTACCATAACTCCTTCAAAAACAGCCAGAAACCTTGGAGATGTGATTGATGATAAACTAAATTTCTCAGACCACATTGCTAAAACTGTCCAGTCCTGCAGATTTGCATTATACGATATTAAGAAGATCAGGCCTTTTCTCTCGGAACATAACTACCAATAGCTGCTCGCATTAAATTCAAGGCATTAATGTTTGCCTACAGAACCACCACTGGCTCTGCACCCCTTTACCTAAATTCATTCATTCAGATTTATGTGTCCTCTAGAAGCTTGCGTTCTTCAAGTGAACGACGCATTATTGTATCATCCCAAAGACACACAAAAACACTTTCACGGACTTTTTCATTAACTGTTCCCATCTGGTGGAATGACCTGCCCAATTAAATCCGAGCAGCTGAATCCTTACCCATCTTCAAGAAACGGCTAAAAACTCATCTGTTCCATCTTTACTTGACCCTCTAACTCTAGCACTATCTATTCTAATTTTATTTTATCTATGACTCTTTATTAAAAAAAAAAAAAAAAATGTAACAATAATAGTATTTATCTGTACTGCGTTAGGCTAACTGAGACTTGTAATAGCACTTGCATGTTGTCGCTCTTTTGTTGGTTTTGATTGCTTCTTATGTCCTCATTTGTAAGTCGCTTTGGATAAAAGCGTCTGCTAAATGACTAAATAAATAAATAAATAAGTAAGAAAGAACCGGGAGATCTTGTGAGTGCAACTGATGCTGCGAAAAGTAAGTTACTAATGTCGAATTGTAGGATTAATTATTGTAACTGAAAATCATATTTATGTCAAAACTGCTGTAAAGGGTGATCTATTTAAGCCCACTGAAATGCTTGAATGCAAACAGATCAATGACAGTGTCTCTATGTTTTAGGTCAAAAAACGAAACATTAAAATAACACAGATTAAATTAAATAACTGATGCACGTTCATATTCCCCGCTGCTGTAACATTAGCACTTTTATTAAAACGCTACGCATTTAGCCCTATGTTTATATTGTTTATCAACATATGAAGCCTTCTAGAGCACTGGGGAGGCTTTTATAAAGGTCAAGGCAACTGCAGGCTTCTAAGTGTGTATTTTCAGGTAATGCAGGGCAGGCAGGAACACAGGGGTCAGAGCTCTGACAATGATGTATCCATATTTATCCACTACCAAGTTGTTTATTGAAAAGGCGTCTCAAAAAAGTCAAAACTTAATCATGACACTTATACTTGATTAACAGTAGTGTGACAGTGTTTTCCAAAAATGCACCCAAAAACATTTTTAATGCAATTTTTTTTTTAAATATTGTGGGCATTATTCAGTCTCTGAAAGCATTTGAGTCTCCCTCTGTACAGTATTTAATAAAAAAATTAATAAATTAATACTAATAAAAAAGCTCAAGCGTTTTTATTTTGTTTTTATTGCTTTGACGTATGCTATTTCGTTACCAGAAGCTAGGTGGCGCAGAAGGCACCAATTCAGCTGAGTAAGCTCGTGCTCTGTGTGGAGTAGAATAGGCTACACAAAAAAAACAAATGTATATAGTAGCAGTGTTGGGGAAAGTTACTTTTAAAAGTAATGCATTACAATATTGCGTTACTCCATAAAAAAGTAATTACGTTACTTAGCAACTTTTTATGGAAAGTAATGCATTGTTACTTTTGCGTTACTTTTTAAATATGAGCAGGGCTTCATTGTTTTTAATACAAGAAGTTCTAATCATAGAAAATGTAAAAGCCCTTTCACACCAAAAAGTGTAATGAATAGACCTCAGGCTGAAGGAAGAGTAAATTCACGTCTGTAAAGTAGAACGCAGGAGAAGAAGGTTCAACACTCTTCAGCAACAAAAAAACAATGAAGCACAATTGTTAGTTTATCTAAAGTCATTTTTGCTGCTTAGTATGGTTGAACTGGATCAAAGGTCAGCAGCAAAGACATCGATTAATATAATGGGATTAGATTCATTTGAGTAGTTTAACATATTTAATTATTGCAGGTTTGCGTCATATTCTGAGTTTGCATTTCACTGTTTTAATTCATTTTGACGAATACTAAATCTGTTTTTTGCGAGTGGGATGAATTAATACACATACATATTTAGTCTAGAACTACAGTAACATCATGTTCACACAGCGGAAAAAGTAACTGGCGTTACTTTTTTGAAAAAATAAGTCTTTTTGTAAATTAAAAAGTAATGCGTTACTTTACTAGTTACTTGAAAAAAAGTAATATTATTACGTAACTCGCGTTACTTATAATGCGTTACCCCCAACACTGTATAGTAGTATAGTAGTAAGCACAATAATTACTGTTCCTAATAATTGTGTTATATAGAGTATAGGCAGCAAATCATAACTTAATTGTAGCCTTTCATTTTTCATTAATTTTACTTGAGTTTAGTGGTATTTTTATAGCAATATAGCAATACACGAGTTATTTCCCCAATTTAGAGAATATGAACAACTTTGGAGTTTCACCAATATCTTTCATAGTTCAGGTATTTTCAGAAACTCTATCAAGGCATTGACCCATGATGTCTCTTTATACAGCCACGAGATGGCAGTGATGAGAAAGACATGAAAGAGATCTAAATTAATCGTCCATACCGCTTCATGAACACTGATTTCTCAGCAACTCTTATTCTGGCTAATAATTACCGTAGGCTATTTTAACTCTTTTCTTTTGATAAGTGGTTATTAAAAACATTGCTACTGTTGTGTTGCTTAGTTCTGCATTATCAGCTATAGCCTACTGCTATGAAAGTCTGTTGTTGTAGGCTATGTACCCTTACCAAAAAGTAGTATACTTCAAGTTTATTTTATTAAGTATACTTAAGTAAAGTTCAAGTATATTTTTAAGTATACTTTATGTAGTAAGTATACAAATATTAGTGTACTAGTAGTATACTTGTAAGTGTACTATTTCAATACTCATTGGGACTAAATTGGCCCACTTTCTAGTATATAAAATAAACTTTTATGTATACTTTAAGTATACCAGTAGTAAACTTTGACTAATTTACATAAATGTTTTTAGCTTATACTGCAACTATACTAAATATGAACTTATAGGTATACTGATGGTTTACTAATTAAATGCTTGTAGTAGCATTTTTAGTATACTTTGAAGTATAGTCTCAGTAAACTACTAGTTTAATAGATTTATACTGCAAGTATACTCGTAAGTTTTCTTTAAGTGAACGTTACATCATACAGTTGTGGTCAGAATTATTGGAACCCTTGGTAAATATGATCAAAGAAGACTGTGAAAATTAACCTGCTTTGTTAATCCTTTTGATCTTTTATTAAAAAAAATCACAAAAAGCTAACCTTTTATTGGATAATAAGAATTTAAAATGGGGGGAAATATCATTATGAAATATCATTGAAATATCATTATCGTCTTAGATTATTAATTTACAGAAAGGTGCAACCAAACTGATTGGGAGATCCTTCATCATGCAGCAAGATAATGACCCAAAACATAGTGCCAAAACAACAAAGGAGTTCATCAGGGGCAAGAGGTGGAAGGTTTTAGACTGGCCAAGTCAATCTCCACACTTAAACCCCGTAGAGTATGCATTTTACCTGCTAAAGAAGAGACTGAAGGGAGTAACCCCCCAAAACTGAAAAGCATCACAAAAGAAGAATGCAACAGTTTGGTGATGTCAGTGGGTCACAGGCTTGATACAGTTATTGAAAGCAAAGGATTTGCAACTAAATATTAAGTGTTTTTCACTTTAATCTATGTTAATTCTATCTGCTCCAATGGTAACATGGTGGGTTCAAACAAAAGGTGCTATCTTCTAAGTTGTGTATCAGATCCAGATGAAAATACCTGTAAATAAAAGCTGGAATGTTAATCTCTCATCTCATTTCAAACCCAAATATTTTCAGTCTACAGCAAAAATAAAGGAATTGGCCTTACTGTTCCAATACTTTTGGAGGGCACTGTATATTAGGGCTGGTTATTTAATGCGTTAATTAGATTAATTAATTACAGTGAAAAATAAAGTTTTTAAATTATTAACGCATTTAACACACCCAGACCTATGTGGGTCATCTGACATTTCATACAGTTGATGACAAAAGATGCATGATGGAACCTAGAGAACGTAGTTAGAATGTCCCTAAAATTCAAGATATGGGGTAAAAATGCCCCTGTTTCAGTTTTTGTCTCATATTTACATCAAATAGCCTAGTTAAGCAATATCACACGAGTGCAAATGTGACACTGATCTTATACAACAGTTCAGGAAGTAAGAAGTTAATATTGTCTTATTTTAGACACAATGTTGTCTGTTTTGCTCAATTTTGCCAACGAAAATATAAAGACAAAGCAGAACTGTTCATCTCCGAGCAACACAGTGGCATTTCATTTATTAATGCAGGTTTTGAACAAATTGGGTGAATCATTTGGCGCATTATTAAAATAAAATAAAGTTTTGCAAAAGAAAAATAAAGTATTACAAAATAAATTATTGAGAGAAAAATTAAGTTTTGCAAACAGAAATAAAGAATTGCAAAAATTTTGATATAATTCATTGCAAAAATCAATGATAGTTGTAAAAGAAGCTTATGAACTTTGATTCTATTTTATCTCTACAACACATTTTCATGCATGCTCACACCTACTAATTAATTTGCAACGCTCCATTTATTTTGCGTTCAATCAAGCGTGAGCTCGTGAGTCGTGATACAGTTTTCCCTTTGCGCTTCACTTTTATGTGCATTTCACTTCATGGCACTGTTTTGATGTGAGGGGTGGAGTCAAGAAACTGGGGCGTGTTCGGCAGGCCTGGGCACGCCCCCCGCGAAGCCACGTCATTAGCTGGAGATGCAGATCGCAACAGGTTTGAAAGTTAGCATGGGAGAGCAGAGGCCTGCGGGTGGATTCCAGGTATGTGAAGTTGATTGTTTCGTTTTATCTCACATTATTTTTATTTTGCTGTCTTTATTTTTTGTTTGCAAAACTTTTTTTTTTTTTTTGCTCAATACTTTATTTTTCTTTTGCAGAACTTTATTTTCTTTTGCAAAACTTTTTTTTTTTGCATATATATGTGGCATTAAATTGACTCCATACATTGAACCATTGGCCACGTTGGATTTGAAGCTGCGCTGCACAGACCGATCGGTGTATGACATCAAAAGTACCTCGAAAGCCGTTTAAAAGCATGCAGTGGTCTTCTCTCTAATCGCTGTCGCGGTACATTGATGTCACACACTGATTGATCTGATGAACAAGCCTAATGATTCAATGGACCATTCATAAAGAACCATTTACTTCACTCCTGAATCAATTAGCCATTTGAACGAATCAAATAAATGAATTAAGGACTCGATGACTTGATCATTAAGACATTTACCAGCACCTACTGGCAGTTTTAGTTTATTATTTAGAGTATAATTTCATTAAAGAAATAATTTCATATTTCCAAAGTAATAATAATAAAATTAATGAAATAATTATTAACGGTATAATTCATTTACTCACCCTCATGGTCCAAAAGAGTATATATAATAAATAAATTTTATCAAACAAAATATTTCTTGCTGAAGCTACTTTTTGTAATGTCTGTTTGATGCTTTACACAACAATGACTTTCAGTTATCTTTTGGGAATAATTTCTCAGCCAAATTTGATGTGCAATTAATTTGCGATTCGATTAATTCGATTAATTAATCGCCACATCATGTAATTAAATAGATTAAAAATTTTAATCGCTTATATATATATATATATATATATATATATATATATATATATATATATATATATATTAGCGATTAAAATTCTAATATTTAATATCTATATATTAGATGCACCTGTATATATATATATATACAGGTGCATCTAAACAAATTAAAATATCGTGAAAAAGTAAAAATTTTTCTTGTAACTTATTTCAAAAAGTGAAACTTTCATATATTCTAGATTCATTACATGTAAAGTAAAACATTCCAAAAGTTTTTTTGTTTTAATTTTGATGATTAGAGCTTACAGCTCATGAAAGTCAAAAATCCAGTATCTCAAAATATTAGAATATTTCCTAAGATCAATCAAAAAAAGGATTTGCCAAACAGAAAAGTTCAGGATATTTAAAGTATGTTCATTTCTGCACTCAATACTTGTTCGGGGCTCCTTTAGCACAAACTGCAGCATCAGTGAGGTGTGGCATGGAAGCGATCAGCCTGTGGCTCTGCTGAGGCACTATTGAGCCTTCAGCTCGTCTGTATTGTTGGATGGACTGTTTCTCATCTTTCTATTGAAAATATCCCATAGATTCCCAGTGGGGTTTAGGTCAGGCATGTTGGCTGGCCAATCAAGCACAGCAATATCATGGTCAGCAAACCACTAGGAAGTGGTTTTGGCTCTGTGGGAAGGTGCTAAAGTCCTGTTTGAAAGGGAAATCAGCATCTCCATAAAGCTTGTCAGCAGATGGAAGCATAAAGTGCTCCAAAATCTCTTGGTAGATGGGTGCATTGACTTTGGACTTGATAAAACACAATGGACCAACACCAGCAGATGGTCACGGTACCCTAAATCATCACTGACTTTGGAAACTTCACACTGGACTTCAAGCAGCTTGGTTTCTGTGCCTCTCCACTCTTCCTCCAGACTCCAGACCTTGATTTCCAAATGAAATGCAAAATTAACTTTTATCTGAAAAGAGGACTTTTGACCACTGAGCAACAGTCCAGTTCTTTTTCTCCACAGCCCAGGTAAGATGCTTCTGACATTGTCTCTGGTTCAGAAGTGGCTTGGTAGCCCTTTTCCTGAAATCGTCTGAGCGTGGTGACTCTTGATGCACTGACTCCAGCTTCAGTCCACTCCTTTTGAAGCTCTCCCAAGTGTTTGAATCAGCTTTGCTTGACAGTATTCTCAAGCTTGCAGTCATCCCTGTTGCTTGTGCACCTTTCCCTACCCAATTCCTTCCTTCCAGTCAACTTTGCATTTAATATGCTTTGATACAGCACTCTGTAAACAGCCACACCTTTCAGTAATGACCCTCTGTGACTTTCCCTCTTTGTGGAGGGTGTCAATGTTCGTCTTCTGGATCATTGCCAAGTCAGCAGTCTTCCCCATTATTGTGGTTTCAAAGAACAAGAGATACCCGGAATTTATACTGTAGGGATGGTAATTTAAGATCAAATGTAAATATTCTAATATCCTGAGATACTGAATTTTTGACTTTCATGAGCTGTAAGCTCTAATCATCAAAATTAAAACAAAAAAACTTTTGAAATGTTTTACTTTACATGTAATGAATCTAGAATATATGAAAGTTTCACTTTTTGAAATGTTACAATAAAAAAATGAACTTTTTCACGATATTCAAATTTTTTGAGGTGCACCTGTATATATAGGAGAAAAGGCTTAACTCTCAGTGGTGTGAATAGTCAGAGTCCCTGCAGAGGTGAAGAGTGATGTTAGCTCTATCTGACACCTCACGATCCTTGAGGTGTAAAAGTCACCACCAATCAAATACTGACAGTAGATTGATGCTTGATAGTCAGGGATTTACTGTAGGCGTCATTTTTTCCGCATCTATTGAAATCTTTTCAAATATAAGATTAAGACAGCTGGTGGGCAAACTTACATAATAGCTATTTCTCTCCTTGCAGACCGTAGCCCATTATACAGCACACTCAAATTAGAGACCAAGAAGGTGCTGACTCTTAACACAGAAAAAGAGCAGAGTGTTTTTGTTTTTGTTTTCTTTTGAAAAGCTAGTCAGTATGATTTTAAAAGCACTGACTGAAAAATGAGCATGAATATGAGCGGGGATGAAATGATAAAGAGATTCAGTAATGCTTTATATCAGGATGTCAATCCATACTAATTGCATTGTTTATTACATGCTGACATATTTGTCTATAATATAAAAATATTTCTGCATAATTATAAGCAGCCCTCCAAAATAAATACATAGCATTGCACTCTTCAAGATAAAGATTCTTTACTTTTATAATTGGTTCCATGAACAATATTAAACATCCACAG
The DNA here is from genome assembly GCF_936440315.1 of Barbus barbus. Lineage (NCBI taxonomy): Eukaryota > Metazoa > Chordata > Actinopteri > Cypriniformes > Cyprinidae > Barbus > Barbus barbus. The sequence continues at coordinate 25,968,816 of NC_136729.1, forward strand.
GAACTTTCCATTCCACAACGTGGAAAAATGTTCTTTAGATTTTTTAAATGTTTTTCACACTAAGACACTGTTCACTGAAAGGTTCTTTGGGCAACCAAAAATGTCTCTTTCATGGCAGCACTGCGAAAACACCCTTTTGGAAACTTTATTTTTAAGAGTGTGGTAAAACTACTTTGAAACTGTAGCTTGCCAAGCTAACCTATGCATGTTAATATGCATATGTATGTATATATTTTAATATCTAAGTATAGGCAATTTGCTTTTAATTACATTAATGTTGTTGATATTATGAAATGGGCTGTGACATGTTGGAGAAGTATATTTTTACTGGTATTGATATTTCACTTAAGGCTAGAATACTTGACTAAAACTTGAACATTTATGATACTAACTGGACAACTGTAATGCTAGTTTAAAAAGATTGCATTTATTTATTGCTGCCCAGCATGGATATTAAGTATGTTATAGTAATAGTCAGTATTTAAGCATGCAATTACTCACTACTGTAAAATGTGTCCTCCTAACATTCTTGAAAATGTGACTGGGTAATTTTGGGCTATTATGCCTTGATGGCTTTAACTGTCTAGAGAGTTTTGTCTGAGTCTAATCATACATTATGCATGAATTGATGACTCGAGTCACTTGCCTCATCCTCTAATAAGGCCACAAAGGCACCTGTTGCATGTGCTGCAGGATCATTCAAAGCATTTGAAACACACTGGAACACAAGCACACTTGCTTTCATGTTGACCTTATGCCTTACTATTCATAAGCATGCAATAACAAAACTGCTATAAGATGTTAACTTCAGTCACGCCTTAATGGTCATATGAGGGTAAAGCATATACAAAGAGAATTAAACATCATGGAGAGCAAAACCTCTTACAGGAGGAAGATAAAGGACTGACTGAAAGAGAAAAAAGTGAAGTATGGAGCAGTAGGAGAGAACCTAGAAATGATTAACATTCAATAGGTTCAGCACAAGCCCTCTTGTGATTCACCACGCCATTTCTCTACAACCGCTCGCCACGCTTGCTGGTGCAATTACCCTACACCTCCATCTGCCCAGAACCATGGTTGCCTATAGCTACAGCCCCTAAAAGCAAGTCCTTCAACCCACATACTGTAGCTGCCAATCTACCAAAACCTCCCCTATAAATACCAGCAGTGCTGACATCCTCCAAGCCACACTCAACATACCGACCTCAGTGGTGTAGTTATCTGCAGGTTATAAAAAGTTGAGGCAGAGTACAGAGGACTTTGTGGCGTGGTAAGCGAAACACCTACAAATCAATGCCATAAACAACTGAACTGCTGTGGATTCAAAAGGGAAAAGCATTCAAATTGACTATAAACATGAGAATGATGTACATTTGCATTCGGTCCTTTAGCAGATGCTTTTATCTAAAGTGACTAACAAATGAGGAACATCACAAGCAATTTATTATGTAGAGATAACAGGGTGCAAATACATTTCAATTAAGTAAAATTCACTTACGTGAAAGAATGTTATGGAATAAATAAACACTGAAGCTTTCTATTGAAAGGGCCAGAGCAGACTTGAATTCTGGCAGGAAACTCAAAACAAGTTTAATATTGTGTGCACACTCTTAAAAAATGTACTGGTGATATAAAAGAATTTTCAGTATTGATTTGAATTATTGATTATTCTGTAAACCTAATGGAAAATGGCCTGGCAGATAATTACTGGTATTTTCTGTTTTTATTCAATTTATTTTTCTTACAGTGCATAGAGGGGTAAACACTGGGTTCTGTGCATACGGAATATAATGTGTTCAGAACTTTTTGTGTGTTTGTTTGTTTGTGTTTGTTTGTGTGTGTGTGTGTGTGTGTGTGCGTGCGTGCGTGTGTGTGTGTGTGTACAGACACTTTTTGTGTAGGTCTCTTCTATTTAACTTTCATCCAAGTTGAGTATCTGACAAATAAACATCAAGTCTTTTATACTTATTCTAATATTTAGTTCACCCAAAAATGACAATTTGCTCACCCTCAGGGCATCTAAGATGTAGATGAGTTTGTTTCTTCACTGGAACAGTTTTGAGGAAATTAAGCATCACATCACCAATACATCCTCTGCAGTGAATGGGTGCCGTCAGAATGAGAGTCCAAACAGATGGAATATTGTGATGTTTTTATCAGCTGTTTGGACTCTCTTTCTGATGGCACCCATTCACTGCAGAGGATCCAATGTTGAGCAAGTGACGTAACACTACATTTCTCCAAATCTGTTCCAATTAAAAAACAAACTCATCTAAATCTTGCATGGTCTCAGGGTGAATAAATGTTCAGCAAATTTTCATTTTTCCTTTTATTCCTTTAAAGCACACAACAAACCTTTGCATATGTATAAAATAAATTCTGATTAAAAAGGAGTTTGGACAGAGATAGGTTTTTAATTTTCTTTCTCTTTTGTGGGAACGACGCCTCCTTCCTGTGAGGAACTATGTGAAAGCCAAGTGAAACTGATGAACAGGAAGACCAAAAACTTCAGCCTATAATTATGTGCTGCTTCCAAAAGTGTCATTCATGTGATATGCCTATGGTCCCCACTTCTTGCAATTAACATGCATTAGTGGGTGTTTGTGAATGAGGTGAACAGAGAGAGAGAGAGAGTCTATGATGTTGTAAGTGGGTGGGGAGAGAACACATCTGTTACTGTTTGGCATAACACAAGCACCATGATTACGATTATCTATTTTGATGAATTCAAGTAGGTTTCGTACCATCTTGTTATTGTCTATATTACCTTCATACCCAATGTTTCTCAATGATGGTCAAACAGATATATTGAACATCTCAACTTTGCATCAGTGCACTGCTATCCATATTGTTCATTTCATTTCATTTCAATTTCTTTTGTGTGCCATCTCTCAGCACATCTGTAGAAATGTGCTTTGTGCATGAATGTATTTCATGCTCTCATAAAGTCTCTCATTACTCTGTCACTGAAAGACCACAGGGTGTTCCACGGATATGCTTTTGTGCCTTCAAAGACAACGATAATGGAACTACAGATCCAGAAAGGAATATGAAGAGTCACAATGTCCCAGTTCTACAAATAAGATGCTCACTCACAAAAGCTCAAATGCTCCCTATATCTGCAGTGGTCAGTCGATGCATTCACCACAGACTAGATTTACTTCGTCTTTGCTTGCTGTTCTCTGACCTGTAATATGATTTCATAAAAGGATGTCAGTGTAACGAGACGTGAGGCATGAGGATCCATTTGCAAGGCTTTATTAGAAGAAGTGGTCATGAAACAAGCATTGGGCTGTAAACAGCAAACAGACATAGATGAGGCAAGACAAAGAGTAATCCTAGGGCAAGCGTAGGTCGGCGATCGGCGAACAATATCCAACAGGGCAAGACAGAGAGATAATCCAGGTACACGAGCAATAATCCAAACGAGGAGCAAACAGAGTCCGAACAGCAAGGCAAAGGGTTAATCCAGGAAACACGGGCAGATATCAAAACACGCAAGTCAAGGCAAGACAAGACAAGACAAGACAAGACAAGACAAGACTATGACAACTAGCTCCGTAGAGTAGCTATAGCTAGGAGAGTAATATACGCTATACAATACTCGGCAATGACAGAGAGGAAGTCCAATGCTTATAAAGCGTGTCTGTTGAGATCAGATGTGTAATCAGTGCAATGTGTGATTGGTGACAGCTGTGATCAGTGCAATGGATGATGGGAGATGTAGTCCAGAGGTGACGTGCAACAGTAGTGTAGTGCAAGAGTCAATGTGGTGAGCGGGTGACCTCTGGTGGTGAGTAAACGGAAGTTCATAGACCGGATTCGTGACAGTCAGATAGAAATATGTTCTTAGAAATGCATTATTTGAATACAAAGGCTTAATATTTTAATCTCCATGAATTTATTTGACCTTCCTGGGTATTTATTTAAATTCTTTGCAGTTCATTTCAGGCACAGTGTTTTTAATTATGACAAAACTCAACCTGTCAGACATCACATTTTGGGTTTAGTGGTCCTGTGAGTCAGTAAGAATTTAATGTCGCCTGCTATTTCAGATTCCTTTAGGCAAGGTATGGCAGGGTAACAGACTGGGACAAAATTTCAGGCTGGAAAATCTCACACTCATCCAGGCCATCCCATAAACCCACAACAAAATTTGAAACAACGGACAACAATATTTTTTGTATGACCATCATCCTCACATAAAAAAGTTTAAATCCCTAGACTGAGGCCGTGCAAAATAATTCAAGGTTATCACTTGAACTTCCATTTTCCTTTTTAGTCTCTTCATTTTCCGTGACATCTCTCTGTCCCTTAAAATAGTACCCTGCTAACATTCAACAGCCTGGTCCTTGTTGGTCCTAAAGTGGGTGGTTTTAGAGAGATTTTATAAATTTTTCAGATGGTCAGGATTGGAGGTCAGCAAGACCAAGTGAAGACCAGCTTGGTCAGGAGAGCAGAGACATTAAACAGCCAGCCCAAGAACAACAACCCATCTTAGGCTGGTTTAAGCTATTCCCCTTTTCAACAGAGCAGGATTTCAAATCACATTTTGTGAGATAGATTTTTGAGCAAGTTAAATGCGGCATGTGGTGGGAAGTGATGCAGCAAACTGGGAGAGGCCGTTTTAACATTAAGTGACATGACATCTGACGCACAGATGCCATTGGCACATGCCACTATGCTCAGTGACACTTCCGGTGGCACTTCCGGTTTTCAGTGGCATGTGTCACTAAAACCTGTGACACATGTCAATGGACTGCGTCTTGTGTCACTGACATTGTCGCGGTGTAGTGACCGCTGAGTGCCGCTGCATAATGTAGATTGCGTGCATTGTAATTATAAAATAATAGAGACTATGCAGAGGCCATAGCTAAAAGAAAAATTAAACGTTTTAATCAAAAGTGCCACCACTAACTGACACTTGCCTATCCGAAATTGCATACAAATATAAACTGTCATGAGAAAATTCCACAAACCATTATAAAGTGATGTCTACTATTCTAACGTGCTTTATGAAACTTATGACATTGCCAATCTCTTGGCATGTGTCAGTGGAGAGTGGCATGTGTCAGCATAGTGGCATGTGCCAATGGCATCTGTGCGTCAGATGTCATGTCACTTAATGTTAAAACTGCTGCTGCAAACTGGGCTGTTATCACAGAGATGCAGAACACAAGATGACAACACAAGACTCTTAAGTAATCCTGGATGAACACTTCTAACGCAGTCATCGACATCATCAGACCGAGCAGCGTTAAATAAACAGCCAATGAACGCTCTGTTCCCCGTCGGTATAAAACCTGTGGTCCACCGCGCCACTCGCTGAACTGTGAATGAGCAGCTGACGGTCACGGTCAGGCGCGCGGATGGCTCGGCAGCTTTTACGCGCTGACTGTCATGCATAATTGCTTGTTGACGGAGGAAAGCGGCGGAAATACCATGCAAACCTCTTTATTGTCCGCGGCACGCTCTCCCTGGATGCCTACAGCTGTTTCATTCATGTGGAAATCAGGAAATCCGCAGTCGCCCAACTGGACTGAGCTGGAGAGAGAAAACGCGACGAGTCTCGGCGACTCGGACGCATTTGAGAACCGGCGCGCGCAGTATGGCCAGTTTTCTCCATCCACCTCAATATTAATTTCTGTGCTTATGACACTGCTGGTGTTCGCCACAATCCTGGGGAACGCGCTTGTTATTTTAGCTTTTGTGGTTGAGAAAAGTTTACGCACACAAGGCAACTTTTTCTTTTTAAATTTGGCTATCGCGGACTTTCTTGTCGGTGAGTGGCATTTATGACTGTTTGTATTTCAGATTTGGTATTAAGCGTCCTTTAAATGCATGTGTTTTAATGTATTTTCAGGCGGCTTTTGCATCCCCGTGTATATTCCCTACGTCTTGACGGGTGAGTGGAGACTGGGCAGAGGTCTGTGTAAACTGTGGCTGGTGGTGGATTATATGCTGTGCACCGCCTCTGTCTTCAACATCGTGCTCATCAGTTTCGACAGGTTTCAGTCCGTCACTAAAGCGGTGAGTGCTGGTAATACAATTAGATTATGACATTTGGATGCATTCTCTTTGAAAAACGCCCAATTTGTCCAAATCTGTGTTGGAGAATGCCAGTCCAAACTAATGAGACTGAGCCACCAGTGACCACTGACAGAAACGGCAACAAAATAAATGTCATCCCTGTGCTATTATTCTGTGCTCATCTCTGTAAAAACTGAGGTAATAGGCTAGGCACAAGTAACACACTGAACCTATATCTCTTTTCAACTTTACATGAAAATTTCTGACGTAGAACACAAAACATATTACAGACTACAGAGTACAGTATAGAGATAAAATTGTATTGGTCCATTAAACGCACTTTTTGTGTGGAAAAACACTTTGTTTTTAAACATAAATCAGATTAACAAGTAAATTATAGATTAGTATAAATATATCTAGATAGACTACAATATTACAACTTAGAATACTGATGGAAATAAATAGCCTGATGATACGTGTTTTAATACTTTTAGAATAAAATATAATAGTATAATAATGCTGAAAATGAGAAACGTCTATTCTGCATGGTCCACATAAAAAACGAGTATCAACAGTTTCATTCAGGAGTCAGCTGGTCACATACAGATGAAGAGTAATGTTTGGATACATCATCACATGTACATCATTTGGACAGACTCAATGAGTGCAAACCTACAAATGCCATGCACACTTACACATTCAACAATCACCTGTCAACATTTATTTATATCCCATTATGCAGCAGCGCACAAAAGCGTGAACCCCATTGCTTCTGCCTCAGATATAAATGCAATGTGACGTCCATTTAATCATAAAATGTAATTATTTCAGCTGGCAGCCAGGGAAAAGATGATATTTTGTCTGTCCGTCCGTCTGTCTATCTATCTATCTATCTATCTATCTATCTATCTATCTATCTATCTATCTATCTATCTATCTATCTATCTATCTATCTGTGCATGCCTAAGTGTAATGCATAGTAAATCAATTATAAATCTGTGTTCCAGGTGAGTTACCGTTGCCAGAAGGGCATAACTAGAGAGGCTGTTTTGAAGATGCTCTGCTTGTGGCTGGCAGCGTTCCTTCTTTATGGTCCAGCTATTATCAGCTGGGAACACATCGCAGGAGGAAGCGTAGTGCCAGATGGAGAGTGCTATGCCGAATTTTACTTCAACTGGTATTTTCTAATGATCGCCTCCACCGTCGAGTTCTTCACACCTTTCATAAGCGTCACTTACTTCAACCTCAGCATTTACATCAACATCCGCAACAGATGCGCAGTGAGGGAAGAACAGCCGACTTATATTCGGCTCAGGAGCTTCAAGATGAGGCAGGTTGGAACCGGCGATGTACAGCGTGTGTTTTTTGTGAGGCCTGTCGAGGAAAGAGAGGTCGCCTTGTCCTCAAGGTCACGGTGCTGCCGGTTACCTTCTGCAAAGGTATCTGCTGCAGAGTTTGGCGACAGCAGACAGACTAAACGAAGAGACAGCACAATCGCAGACTTGCCTCCTCTGCAGGTCGGAGACCGGATCCTGACATCCAGTGAGGCACAGTTTCATTACGTGGATCATTCGGCTGGATCACAGAGAGACCGTCCTGATATGGTTGCCAGTCTGGCCAGCCGCTTTCGCCTGTCTAGAGATAAAAAGGTGGCAAAGTCTCTAGCTGTAATAGTTTGTGTTTTTGGACTCTGTTGGGCGCCCTACACGCTGCTGATGATCATTCGGGCAGCATGTCACGGTCAGTGCGTCCAGCACTACCTTTATGAGATCTCGTTCTGGCTGCTGTGGATAAACTCATCCATCAATCCAATCCTGTATCCTCTGTGCCACAGCAGCTTCAAAAGAGCCTTCAGCAAATTACTGTGTCCGAGCAAAACAAAAATTCAACCTCAGAACATGCACCAGAAGTATTAAATTTATGACCGCATTTCCAAATAGGGCTTTTCTTTTTTTATGTGGGTCCGTGTACGTTTTGATAGTTTGTTTTCCAATTTGAAATGAAATAAGCAGAAACGAGAAAACGGCACCTTTATTCGTTTTTTTGAAAAAAACGAAAAAACGAGATTTCGGCTTGATTTTTCGGCTTGATTTTTTTTAAAATGAATCCTTTATTTATAATTTTCACTGGGGATGCCTTGCTTGGTCGATATCTTACAACATTAAATACAGGAGATAAGATAATTCTATAGCAAGAACATAGAGATGAAAGCGGGCTTTATGGAGAGTGAAGGAAATCCACCTGCGTGCATTCATATATATCCACTCTCGTGTTACAATAATACGCGCTTTACTTGACAGCTGTTATTAAAATAACGCGATAGAAGCTGCCTCAAACTCAGAACTATAAAGAAATGAAGAATGTTGTGTCTGAAAGCCCGGCAGTGATGGTACTGTCCAACCGCGAGCGCAAAACACAGAAATAAAGAAGAATGAGTCATTTTTATGTTTGTTCAAAAATCATATTCGGACGCAACATTCATCTAGTTCAATAGTTCATCTATAGCAAACTGAACAAAGTACTGCAAAGCCTTACACGGAGAGTGGTTATGGTGCGAGAAAGTCAGAGTTGTGAGATATAAACTCGCAATTGTGAGAAAAAAAGTCAGAATTGTGAAAAAAAAAGTCAGAATTGCGAGATAAAAAGTCGCAATTACCTTGTTTTATTTTTTATTCATTGGCGGAAACTATTATAATTACACCGGGTCACCAACTAATGACAGATTGAAATCTACAGTAAATTAACACCCTTCTTGACTCTTCAACCGAGTGTAATGGTATTTAAGAAGCCTTTAACATTATGTACTCAACATTAAATCTGTAACATGTAGCCAACATTAAGAATATAGGGTTGTGCCGGTGAGGAAATTTTCCCATTGATTAGTTAACTTATGACAACACCAATGTTATTTGTTAATCTCTTCTGTAGATTTTGATCTTTATAAGTTGTTATGATATATTGTTAATTAAAAAACAACAGTAAAATAGTACAAAAAAAAAAAACTCGCGTATAGCCTACTATAATCAAACTAATAAGACGGGTGACATAAAATACCCATATTATAACAAATAAATAAAATATATTTGGAAATCGCCCTTTATAACGAAGGCTCGGTTTGTGGTTCACAATTATTTGATTAAAACAAAGACAAAGCCACTTATATTAAAAAAAAAAAAAAAAAATTATGTTTTTGTTAACAGAAGTCATATTGCGCTTTTAATTGCCTCCGCTATCGTCCTGTCAATCATACTCGCGGGTCATTTTCAGTACAAATGTATTTCACCATCATAGGTACCCAAGTTCTGACTGCTGACTGAACACTGGTCAGTGACCCTCTCTCGCTCGGCGCTGTCTAGCACAGCTTCATCACACAGATTTAACTCTGCACAGCTAAATAAAACGGGCTGGTGGCAGACTAATATTTAATATTTCTGATGTAAGGATTTCTGTGAAACGCGTAAAGTTGCACAGAAGAAAGCCCAACAGGACCTGCCCTGTACAGTTTAAGAATCGGTAGCCATAGTAACGTTAGAGGACTATTATTTTGTTGAACAGACCTGAGCGACTACTGATGACGTCACATGCTCAGATTGCTTGACCAATCGGCGGAAGGGGGCGTCTCAGGACCGCCCACATGTGGAAAACGAATTTTGAAGTCATTTATTCGTTTTATGCCTCTGAACTAAAAAACGAAAAATCAAGCCGAAATCTCGTTTTTTCGTTTTTTTCAAAAAAACGAATAAAGGTGCTGTTTTCTCGTTTCTGCTTATTTCATTTCAAATTGGAAAACAAACTATCAAAACGTACACGGACCTATGTGCTTGTATATAGCAGTACATTTTCTTTGTGTACATTGAGTAGACAGAGATCTTACCTACATATTCAAACTCACATTTTTGTATGAATTGGTGGCATAGCTATAGTTCTTCCAAATTCAATGATGCATTATTGACCTATTTCATAAATTATGTATACATGACTGGAAGTGTCTAGCACAGTGCCATGTTTGCCTTTGTATTTTTTTTTTCCAAAATAAACTTTACTGGTGAAGTGATGATCATAATGGACTGTTATACCTCTCGAAACCACAGTCTGCAATGAGAACAATTGAGATGATATCTCAAACCACGCTGTTCATGATAATACTGATTCAACATGACAGATGTACAGGGATTGCTGGCGGAGCCTGTAGTTCCCCTAGCAACTGTGGGACAGACTAAATACAGAGAAACATGACTAATTTCTTATAATCATTATAGCAAAGTCTGAATACTAGTCTCTAATTAACGGTAATAAGATGTACAATGCATTATTGGGGCAGTCGTGGCCTAATGGATAGAGAGTTGGACTTGTAACCCGAAGGTCGTGGGTTCGAGTCTCAGGTCCGGCAACCACGACTGAGGTGAGACCCTTGAGCAAGGCACCGAACCCCTCAACTGCTCCCCGGGCGCCGCACTGATGGCTGCCCGCTGCTCCAGGTGTTCCTGGATGGGTTAAATGCAGAGAACGTCCCTTTCCCCCTTCCCCTTTAGGGGGCAGTCGTGGCCTAATGGATAGAGAGGTGGACTTGTAACCCGAGGGTCGTGGGTTCGAGTCTCAGGTCCGGCAACCACGACTGAGGTGAGACCCTTGAGCAAGGCACCGAACCCCTCAACTGCTCCCCGGGCGCCGCATTGATGGCTGCCCGCTGCTCCAGGTGTACCTGGATGGGTTAAATGCAGAGAACGTCCCTTTCCCCCTTCCCCTTTGTGGGAAGTCGTGGCCTAATGGTTAGAGAGTCGGACTTGTAATCCGAAGGTTGCGGGTTCGAGTCTCCGGCCGGCAGGGATTGTAGGTGGGGGGAGTGAATGTCCAGCGCTCTCTCCACCCTCAATACCACAACTGAGGTGCCCTTGAGCAAGGCACCGAACCCCCAACTGCTCCCCGGGCGCTGCAGCATAAATGGCTGCCCACTGCTCCGGGTGTGTGTTCACGGTGTGTGTGTGTTCACTGCTGTGTGTGTGCACGATGGATGGGTTAAATGCAGAGCACGAATTCCGAGTATGGGTCACCATACTTGGCTGAATGTCACTTCACTTTATCACTTTATCACTTTATCACACTTTATGATTCTGTTCAAACACAGATACAGAACAGTAAGTCAAAACAAACAATAAAAAACTGGCAAATACTCTTAATACTTCCATGTATTAAATAATAATTTAACTGCAAAATTTGTCTCCAACATATATTATTAATAATAACAGGACAGCTGAAGTTAGCATTAAAAATTCCAATTCCAATTTATTTTCTAAATGCATGTTGTCAACATTGTGCATGTTTCAAGTTTTAGTTATTTATCTGACCTCGTAATATTTAATCAAAATGTCAGGATCATCTAGTTAAAAGACAAACTTCTGTTATCTCAGACTTTTTTAACAACGGATAGAACCAATTGACCCTTTGCAGGGAGTTTGACAGGCAATCTGACCGATCATAATGCCGAATCTGCCATTTGTTTCCGACAAACAAACCAGACTGGAGAGTAGATTGACGTCGATGGACTTGAACTTGAAAAACAGTGTATCTTGACATCTTTCTGCGGTAGAAACAAGATACCTTCTGATGTTCATTCATGTTTATTTCATGCTTTAAAGAGGAAGAGATGATCAGGTCACATGCAGCTTGAACTGAGGCAGTACAGCGATCGGTCACGACAAATCATATTTATTAAAAAAAAATATTTGAAAGCTGAGACTCTAAGTAACCTGCTTCTTTTTTAATAATCCATAACATTCGGATATATGTCACAACATGGAAGAGAAGATCTGCCACTACTTCTGTTTACATAGCAACTTCATACAAGCATGTGGGGTTAATATCATTTTTTATTTGTGCAAATGCCATGAAATCAATGATATTTTGTTGTAACTGATTTACAATTAGATTATACATACAATATATGAAGGGAGGGGGAATCATAATTAAAAAAAGGAGACAAGATGCAAGAGAAGTCTTCTGATATTGTTTCGATTCACAGCCACAACTACTCATTCATTAATAGAGTCTATACACGTTCTCCCATTCCACATATTAGTCAACACACTGTCCCACGCCACCAAAGTGTCTGCCATAAAGTAAAAGGGTGAGAAACAAGACTATTCATTAGTTATACAAATGTCTTTAATTCAGCATGGCGTTTAAAATATTAATGCTGAAAAAATGAAGTAGAATCAAGGTGTAGGTCCTCTAAACAAAGACCGTAACAATGCATGGCTCAATAAAGCTCTGCCTTTTTTTCTCCAGTTTGGCTGGCGGGGCAAGAAAGTGGTGCAGCAACACTAAAACTTATTTTTTTCTCTCTTTCTTAAATATATAGCTTTATTCTTGCTCATTTGTATGGCAACAATAGAATCAAGAGGGAATGGTAGTCTGAAGGAAGCGCAGAGCAGGAGTGCAGTGCATACAATGTTCTCTAAGGAGTATTCTCACAAGGAAACGTCTCACGAAATGAGAAAGAGGAAGAAGGGAAGAGAGTAAGACAGGCAGAGGATGAAAAACAACAGACAGAAAGTATGAGAGGAATGGGTAGAGAGGCAGGTGGGTTTGGCTTAGTTTTTCCCCTGGCTGGAATACCCTGGTGTGCACATGTGGACATATACATATATCTCTCTATGCGTGTGTACACAAATATAAATGTAAATGTGTGAGGCTCCTACAGCACCAGCCCCTCGTAAGCAGGTCCCTCAGACTCAGGCGACTCTCTCTGCAGACGCAGGTGCTCCAGTGTATTGTGGAAGTGTTTGTTAATCTGCTCCGTCTCCTCGCTGGCCTCCAGGTTCGGGAGATCCTCACGGATCTTCTGGATCAGCTGATTCAGGACTTGGACCGTCACCTGAAAAGCAACACGCACAGATTGAGTAAATCCAGGCTGCTCTGGATTTATGCAAATAAAAGTGACAAAGAGACAAAATAATAAACAAAAGGTCTTTTCTTAGTAACAGTGCGAAATCTCAAATCCCTGTGATTAGATTATGTTCACTCTTATAATCATTTGAATTAGTTTGCACATTTATTTCAAAAACAGCATTTTTTTTTTAAATGTTGATTTAGTGAGGAAAGAAATACGAGTAATAGCGATGTAACGATTAACCGCAAGCCGGTTGAAAATCGATGAAAATATGTGACGATTCAAAACGACTGAGATGCTAAACAAATCACAATTCAGTTAGTGGTAGGAGTTTATATGAATGTATGTCTGAGGGGAACTTACTGTCTTTAGAAAAGTTTAGATGGTATTTTTTCTTTTCATCTTGCCTCTGTATAATATTAAAGTTCATAAGTGCAGCTCTGCTTTGTTTACAGCGGAAACCAAGGAAATGCTTTAAGCGCCACCTGCTGGCAGAGAGTGAATCTGCGTCTGCAGTTTCTGTTTCATGCTGATATTTTTTATGTATAGTTTCACAAAACTGAAGTCAGACCATTCTGTTTTTGCTTCAAATTTCGAAATTATACAATACAATTTAGATTAAAATCTAAATCAGCATCATAAAAGATTTCTTTTATTTGTGTTACTCATTTATTTGATTTGTGGTTTTAAAATTTAAATTTAGTTTTGTTATTTACATTTACATTATATTTACATTTTGTTATTTAGCAGACGCTTTTATCCAAAGCGACTTACAAATGAAGACAATAGAAGTAAGTCATATTCTTGAACAAATTAGTCTTATGAGCTGGTTCTATTTGTACTGAATTTAAAACATACAGCGAGACCAGTGTAGGATGATTCATGAACAACTGACTCTTAGGACTTAAAATGAAAGTAAGAGGAGTTGCTGATTCACTTAACTGCAAGTTTTCATTATTTTTAATGATGTTGTTATCAAAATGACAATGACAATGCATTGTTAAAGATGCACTAACGTTCAAAATTTTAGGATCAGTAAGATCTGTTTCAAATAAATGCTTTTCTTTTAAAAACATTCTATTCTCAAAGAACCTAAACAAAACGCATCACAATTTCTACAAAAATGTATAGCAGCACAACTGATTTCAACCTTGATAATAATGCAAAATATTTCTTGAACAAACCAGCGCATTAGAATTATTTATGTGACTAAAATTCAGCTTTGCCGTCACAGGAATAAATGAAATTAAATACATTCAAATTGAAAACAGTTATTTTAAATTGGAATAATATTTCACAGTATTGTTGCTTTTACTGCATTTTTTGATTAAATGCAGCATTGGTGAACATACATAAGAGACTTCTTTCAAAAACAAAGTGACAGACTCCATACTTTCCATAGAAAAGTGAAGGACATAAAATTCCATAGGAAAGGAAGAAATGGAAAATATGCAGTGCAGACAGTTCTGTTGATTATAATAGCTGTGCTTATCTTGTTTCTATAAATGTAAGCGATCTCCCTCGCAGTGCAGACATGGTGCAAAAACTGTGCCAGGCTCAAAAGCACTCATTGAAATCACTGTGAGTAATTTATCCAGACACGAGGAGATGAGCATCTAAGGTAAATTCACACACCCACACACACTCTCACACTCAGAGACACAAGTGTTATTTTTGTGTGTTTATGTGACACTGATGTCAAACTATAGATTTACGGCAAGCATTTGATTTCTGTCAGTGTGCTGTATATAAATCACAAAATATGAACAACACTACAATCATTTAAACATCCCCAAAGCTGCTCAACATTATAACACAAAGACATGAGAAACACCGACAGGTAAAGGCCAAAGTATACATCGGCCGTCCGCATTACGTTATTTTCGTCATCAGGAGGGCTCACGGACAGCCGCGCATCCAGTCCACGTGTAGGCAATTTTTTGAGACCGTGTGGACAGTGCGCGTACAACAGTGCATGCGCGAGGTGAATGTTGAGACAGCACAAGTCAAGTAAGTGGTACTGTACATGTGTTGAGCTCTTCCATACGCACTCATCCACGGTTGAGTATACTTTGAAAGCTGTGCGGACGTGGCTGTGCACGAGACACGAAAAGTGAAGTATACCCGGACCTTAATGTGTCAATGACATGCAGCGTGGGAGTTTTGATTCTCCCATCTGTGGCCCAGATGTGCTCTGGCAAGCCCTGACTCAATCTCCCTCAAATTGAACATGGATACAGATGCTTCCTCTCAGATAAGTGCAAGTTAGGTATAAGCTAGCGCTGCTTGTGCCAGACAAAAATGTGGAGAACGGAGAGGGAAAGTGAGAATGAGTGAGAGACGAGAGAACAGAGGAGAGACAGCAAGGTCAACAGGTTAAAGGAGAGCGAGTAATGAGATGTATAAGAGAGTGGAGAAGAAAGAGGAGTGAATGGTCAAGAGTGAAAGGGCATCTCTGGTCATACCGCATCATTCTCTCGCTCATAGAAGCAGATGTATCTGTTGAGGATCTCGATGAAGAGCTGAACTTGCAAGGAGGGGTCCATGCACTGGTTAGCGATCTTCAGAGCCTTCTTCAAGCATTCCATCACCCTCCGCCCATCACGGATCTGACAACAGAGGAAAAAAAGCTGATTTCAGTTCTGACTGTGGGGAACAGCCTCGAATTATTCCATTTTATCTTGATAAAAGCCATTTAAGCCAGCTCCACTTTTCAGTGTATATAGTTATGAATTGGATTGGGAAGGTCTGTTGTTAGGGGCAACACATATAGTCACATACCTCCAAAGAACATGCTGTGGAGCTGAGAGAAGGAACACAGCATGATCATATTCCTCCACATGCATTTATGAGTCACAACAACATTGACCCTTACTAAAAGAAAATAAGCACAATTGCCACATAAGGTCCCGTTTTTAGCGCCATTTCATGGGCATGTATTTCAGAGGTATTATACGTTCAGACTCAGTCTTAACTGCTAATATTTTACCAAATAAAATATACATCATGCTGCATTTTATTACAATCACCAGAGTGTTGTCCCTCAAGAAAAGAACATAAATTTAGTCATGGTTTGCTAAAAAAAAAAAAAAATAATAATAATAATAAAAAAAAAAAAATAAATTCAGACAGACAGATAAACACAACTTTTGAGAAACAGCATTAAAATTTTGTACACCAACGCAAAAAAATAAAAAGACTGTTAAAGAGGATGTGTTATTTTTCATAGATTGTTTCACACCCAAATGATCTTGGCCATGCTGATTTATACGTAAGCCAAGAGATGTTATTGATATTTTTTGAATGTTTCAATTATCACATTGGCTGTTTAGTATTGGAATCGAAACTCTTTATTTTGACAGCACTTGGGAATTCACGCTAAATTTTCCCTCTTTAATATAGTTTACTCTCTTTGATGAACATTTCTGTCTAATAATTAAAAGGCAAAGCTTTCATATACTGCCTGCATTCAGCAATTCTTTGTCTTCGAATATATAATAAACATTAATGTGTGATTGTATGGATCAGCATGTGTGCAGTACACCTGTCTAAACAAAATGAGTATGCCTGAAAAAAATAAAACGTCCAAACGAGCAGTTCCTTGTGGAGTGATGAAACAAACCGTGACAACCTGCAGCTCTCTTATCAAGAGGATAAACACCAAGTAGAAAGATGAACACATGGCGTTCACATTTCGCAGCCACAGCTCTGCACTGCAAAACACCACACTGGTGCAATGCAGGAGCTGGCCACGTATCAGCATGAAGCAACACAAAAAATCATTAGGACTGAATCCAAGAATGTATATTATATGTAATGGACGCATGTGTGCTATGAGTGCAACAGATCCCTCTACAGCTAAACTAATAGTATGGAATAATAGCGTGTTATGAGTTACAACTGCAGGTATGTTTGATGTAGGGCTGCACGATTATGACAAAAATTATAATTGTTGATTATTCCCTTGAGATTGTTATTGCGATTATTAATAATTATTTTGAACAGATTTATGCCATTTTTTGAAGCTGCATGTCATATTTTTATATAAAATATATATTTAAAAAAAGGTTGAAAACACTCTTCCTGAACTTTTTGCTTTTCTATAGCATTGAGCCTCAAATGTCAACTATACATTGGTTTGGTTTCTTCTTTAAACAAAAAAAAAGGTAAAATTATGCATGGTATAATAATGGTATTTTAAAACTAAAAGGAAAAAAAAGAAGAAGAAAAAATGGTCTACTAAAGCTATATATTTCATTTACAATTAAACAGACAAAATTTCTAATTACAGTAACATTTTACAGTACAATTTATATTATCAGGGCTCCAGACTAACATTCGAGAGCACTGGCACCAGCACCTGATTTGGTAGCACTGAACATGTAATATTACAAGTTTTGTCTCTTAGAAATGCACATTAGAACAGGAGCTTGAGTTCAGAGTAGCAGGAGCTTGAGTTGGGATGCAGATGTACATTTGACCGTACTGTAGTGCCTAGTAGACCAGGACACACACACAAAATAATTTCAAGACAGCACATTCCTTAGCAGGAGTTAAGACTTCCACTCCCAGCATCTGCATTTGACTGGCTGGCCGATTTCCTGCCCTAAATCTCCTCATCTCAGGAAACCTCTAAAACCCAGGATAAATTTGAGGGAACATCTGCAATGGACTTAGAACAGAACCTTCAATGTTCTTCCTGACCTGTTTACCATAAATAAAAGTTGCGTAATCAACAGTACAAAGCATGTGGCATCTGGAAAGGCTCCAGCACAGACCCTCCCTGATATCTCCTGATCGTTTAACGCATAAATTCAATGTTGTTATCAACCAGGAGAGACGGTTTTACAACTGACGTCCGAGCTAAGAAAAACACCAGATCTCCACGAGAATGACATTCCCACGACCTCCCGTTTCTCCCCAGCAGAGAAGCGCGCCTTTTCTTCTTATTGGCAGAACAAAGAAGATCGGACCTTTATGGGTGTTCCGAAAATATATATATATTGAGGTTGTGTGTTTATTTTATGTCTTTCATATGCTTGGTGTGATTATTTAGAAGGTAGCATGTTAATCGATGCATTAACCCATGTAGTATATAAAATTAAGGTATGTACTTTGTGTATACTAAATACCTGTTGTTTGATTTTGAATGAAAGCTAGTTGCGTCAGCAATAATTTGGTGTGGATGAAAGTTGACTTTTCTCTTCGTAATGTATGATTAAAACACTTATAGGAATCTGCTAGGATATGTTCTTCATTTTATGAAATAACTCAGCAAAGGATTTACGCACGGAAAACTGAGCCGTGCGGGGCAGGGCTCCGCCCTACAGAAACACTTGTGATTGGATCAAACAGCAAAAGGGGCAGACTGAAATCAGCCCGTTAAAGACAGACGCCCAGCTTTGCTTAGTTGCTTGCTCGTGCGCTGTTTGAAACTTCGGCTCCTCATCTGATCGCGCTGTTAAGCGCTCCCAGCTATTAACATCTGGCCGAGCATTGAACAACTATCAATAAAACTTCTTTTTAATTTATATATGCGACCATTGGGGGATGTTATTAGGAGACAATGTTTCATTTCATTTATATGCTGATGATACCCAGTTGTACATACCACTGAAAGCTGGCGATACTATTGAACCTTTATTGGCCTGTCTTGGGGACATTAAGAAATGGTTGTCTAATAATTTTCTTCGACTTAATGAAGACAAAACAGAAGTAATCATCTTTGGCCCCCCTAAGTTAAGAAGTGGTTTAATACAGGAGCTTGGCAAGCATTTCTCCTCAGTCTCTTCCCAGGTCAGGAACCTTGGTGTCATTCTGGACTCTGAGCTTTGCTTAACTAAGCAAATTAATACAGTTGTCAAGAACAGTTTTTATCAGTTAAGGATTATTTCAAGATTGAAATCATTTCTGTCTTTTAATGACCTGGAGAAAGTCATTCATGCTTTTATTACCTCCCGTCTCGATTATTGTAATTCATTATATTTGGGTCTTCCTCAGTCATCCATCGCACGTTTACAGATGGTACAGAATGCTGCTGCAAGGCTGTTGACTAGGACTAAGAAAACTGATCACATTACACCAATTTTAGCCTCTCTTCACTGGCTTCCTGTTCATTTTAGAATTCAGTTTAAAATTTTATTGTTTGTTTTTAAAGCACTTAATGGTCAAGCCCCATCTTATCTCACAGATCATCTTACTCTACATTCATCCTCCAGATCTCTAAGATCTTCTGACAGGGCTCTTTTAGTTGTCCCGCGTTCACGTTTAAAAACAAAGGGTGATAGAGCTTTTTCGATTGCTGCCCCTCGTCTTTGGAATCAACTGCCACTGGACATTCGCCTTGCACCTTCTATTACAACTTTTAAAATGAAGTTGAAAACTTATCTTTATTCCCAGGCATTTTAATTTGATTTATCTATGTTGTATTGTTTTACTGTATCATCTGTTTTATTTTATGTTTATCTTTGACTTTGTTCAGCACTTTGGTCAGCTCTGCTGAGATAAATGTGCTATATAAATAAACTTTACTTACTTACTTACTAATACTTAGTCAAACTTCTGAAGAAATGCTTGAAAGTCTGAAGCTACGCGAAAGGAACTCAAGGAAGAACTTCGAGCGTCATCACGTCACAAAGAAGCCAACCAACCACCGAAGGGCATTCCTTGAAACGCATCAGACGACGACACATCAGCAGCCAATCAGTCGGAGTTTCCCTCCGACGCCATGGAGACCGTGTGGAAACACCCAGCTGTCAAACTCAACTAAAAGCAAGTAATCAAACAATTCTTCATAATTCTGCTGGAAACTGGTTGCATTCATCTTTAAGAGTAAAGATAGTAAAGTTCCTTGCTTGTGACTCCCTCAGGTTGAAGTTAGAGCATTCTTGGAAACGAGCATTAGAACCTTAAACTCTCTTCAAATCAAAACAATTCATTGCCTGCAGCGTGTTTGTGTGTGTATGTATTCTGTTTTGTATTATTGTAGCTTAGTAGTGTTGTAGAGTAGCAAATAAACTTTGATTTATTAAGAAATCTTGTGTCTGGTGCTGTGATTTTCAAGTCTTAAACTATTTGCCAAAGATCGGATTACCTATGCTAAAATTACCTATGCTAAAAATTACCGAATCAATTCGGTATTACTGTGGCCACGGGAATAATCTGAATTGTTAAAACATACTGGTTTTAATGCTTGCTGGACAAGTCATTAATGAGGTATTGTTAATAAGGTATAAGTTGGACGTTTTGATTAATATCCATTAATCATACGAATATGAAATCGATACGACTCGATTTCCAGAAACTAAAATGAAATTAATAGTTTTAAAATTACTACAGTACCATTGTGAGAACTGTAACAGTCTCATCTTTTATATATAACCAAAAGTACAGCACCTCATTACCATGGTAAAAAAAAGTAGCCTAACTAAATGGTTTCTATGGTGTTTGCATTGAAAAACAGTAGCCTAAAGACATTCAGTCAATTACAAATCCACATCAACTGATAGAATAATTAACACAATAATGTAATTATATTCCATTACTCCTTTAACATATTTAGTATATTAATAATACTCAATATGAATATCCTACTTTTCTGCCACCGTACCATTGTTACCGTTAGTGTTACTACAGTAAAACTATAGTAAATGTATGGGATGATATTAGACTCAAAATGATTAATAGATGCACGCGCAATTCTCCATGTACTGCATACATTTTATGCATGTATCTTACTAACCACAAACAAATGTATTTCAATTTGAGTCTGTGGAATTCGGGATTAAATGTTTATGCAGTGATTTTAATAAATACACACATGTTTGAGCATAAAAATGTTGTGATCTGCATTAATATATCATAAATTGCTCATACAAAAAGGAATCTGTGCATATGTGGATCAGGTGACACGCGTGCATTTATTGACATCTTGTTTGCATTAATCTTGTTCGGTTCATTTGAATTTTGAGACTTCATTTTCGCAGTTTGCAGCATTTCACGACGCCCACACACACAACTACCAATGAACAAAGCCCAGTGCAATTCATTAACGTGTACACGATTTGAACTCCGATTTATTTGGCTTTAAACTAGATTAAATTAAAGAGAAGTGATTTGTACTGGAGAACTCTGCGCTGAACTCCAGTGCTTACTGGATTTCACAGCGTTGTTTAGCGCGTGAACGCGACTGGTCACTGTAATAAACGCATAAACGCTCTAAACTCACGCTGCGCTGTTTTCTTTTGAGGCGAGCGGATAAAAGGTCAGTGTGACGTGCAGTTCAAATGAGTCTTTTATCCAGTGTGTTTGAGTTTGTTAAACCCCGCGGTGCAAACACTTAAGCACACAGAATAATGAAAGTGGGCATTTTTAATTATTTTTGTAATCGCGGCTTTGAACAATTATCCGTGGCATCCATAATCGTAATTGCGATTAGAAATTCGATTAATTGTGCAGCCCTAGTTTTATGTACAACTATACACAAAAACCAGGAGTATCTCAACACTGAAGCAGTTTTAAAAGGAACAAAAATATGTATTTTTACTAGAGATCGACCGATATATCGATTTACCGATATTTTTCCCGATATTTAAGCATTTTTCCATAATCGAATATCGGTTTTGTAATATCGGATTCCCCGATAAACACCGCCATCTTGTGGACGTTTTCAGAATTGCGCACAGGATCGCAATTGCAGCGCATCTGAGGGGAGACGAGACAGCAATGGCGTGCAGGTACTTTGCTGTAGTTAGTAAACTATTTAATATTACAGGCATTAATGCACAAATTAGATGTATTACATAAATGCCTGATATATAGTTTAAATGCAACTTGGCTCTAAGAAATATGATAAATAAGATACTCTGTCAAGCCCTGTCCCTATAAAGATAGGCTATAACTTCGCCTGAAATAACACAGCCATGAATTAGCACATGATGGAAATAAAAGCGCTGAATTTAATTCTCTCTGTGGTCTATTAGTCTCGTGAAGTCGGAGTCACATAGATAATCCGTCAAGTCCTACTCTCCCAATAAAGACGTAACTTTGCCTGAATTAAATAATAATACAGCCATGAATGATTGCATGTTGGAAAGAAAAGCATTGAATGTAATTCGCTCTCTGTTGTCTATATGCTCATCATTAGTCTCGTGAAGCCGCTTTCATATTGCAGTTCACTCAGCGGGTTGATGCTCAAGAAATGCTCAGCACGGCCACCGCATGTAACTTTTAACAAGATTCACTTTTTTGAAGCACCCTAAATTGTATTGACACTTACTATATAACCATTATTTCGTTTATAAACATCTAAATTAATACAACTCTATGGAAATGAATTATTTATTATCTCCGCGATCGATAGCAGTTTGAGTAGCCTATAGTTCTGTGTAAATGCATAGATAAACCGCGCTGTCAGCAGCATAATTTAGAGCATGCCTGCTGAGAAATGCAATAAAATACAATGCTTGTTATATTCCAATATTCCAGAGAATATTATTCCGTGAATTAACATTATCCAGTGAATTATTCTTCACTCTTTATCCTATTAAACAGCTTATAAGCCTACTAAAATGAAGTTGATATGACTCCTTTCCTTTATTTTCTCCATTTGAAAACATTAGACTTTCTATGTTCATTTTGCTTACTGCTAATATTAGTGTTGCTGCTAAAGCTTTTTATAAATAAAATGTTTTTTATTGTTGTAATACGAAGATTAAATTGAACAATATAGCTGCGAGCAGCGATGACGGGCCCAAACCGTCAGCATACGCCACCCCGGTGGCATCGATAAAACGGTGCCCAGCGAGCACAAGCATTACAGTAACCCTCTGGCAGTTTGGTTTTAAGGGATACGGCAATTAAAGGGTTAATCCAAACCATCAACTCTGTGAAACACACACACACACAGAACAACATATAAAACTTTAAATTCTGTGAAAATATATTTTTCATTGGTAGTTGATGTTAGTTAATGCATTTACTAATGCTAACAAATGAGAAATTATTATAGTTACCAAAGGTTTTAATGATTTATTTTTCCATTAACTAACATGAATATTTTTTTCTAACACAAATGAATAAAGTAAAAAATATATTGTTAATATTTAATGTTATTTGTGAATTAACCAATGTTAAAAAACAACATTATTTAACTGTTGTTAATTTACATCATTAATAAATATATACCATTTAATGTTGATCAAAATCAATTCCAAAATGTGTTAATATATTATTACATTTTAAAGTTTTATCTTTTGAACATGACTATTTTTCTAATATTAAAAATATTTTGTTCATTGTTAGTTCGTTGTAAGTTCATACTATCAATGAAGAATTAACATGCTGTAAAATATATATTTTTCATTGTTAGTTCATGTTAATTAATGCATTCCCTACTGTTAACAAATGAGACTTAATTATAAAGTGTTATCAAAACCTTTAATGCTTTATAAGCATTTTTTAAGGATTTTATTGAGAAGTTTAAACAGACCCTCTCTCTCTCTCTCTCTCCCCCTCCACACTCACTGAACTCACACAGTCAGTCACCCACCCAGTCACCCACCGCACACATTAGAAGCAGTGACAGGAGAACTCTGATAAGTTTTAAATTTTCTCCTCTCCATAGTGTATTGTAAATTCATGAAATTAATCACATATCCTCAGACTGTATTGTTCTGTGTATGTAATTTTTTATGAAGTGTTTGGAAGCTGCTCTTAAAAGATAAAAAAAAAAAAGTTCTCTTTTTTCTGTAACTTTAATAAATTGCCATTAAATCATCGTTCAAGATATCCTAAATCCGTCCACAATTTAGCATCTTCAGTATTTTGGCATCATGAGAAAAAATGTTTGGTGTGATTTCTGTGTTTCTGCTTGAAGGAGTATGAATTTGTTTACAGCCTGTTTAAAAAAAACCCACATTAAAATAAATATAGCCGACTTCCTGTTGGTCGTAGCTAATGACTGTAAATTAGAAAGTTGTCCGGATTAATAAGAACAATTTATGTACCGAGTTTGGTGTCTGTAGCTATCATTATATATATATATATATAAACATTAATAATTATATACCATTTAATGTTGTTCAATATTAATTCCAAAATGTGTTAATATATTATTAAATTTTAAAGTTTATCTTTTGAACATGACTATTTTTCTAACATTAAAAAGATTAATAAATGCTTTAAAAAAAAATTGTTCTTTGTTAGTTCATACTATCCTGGAAGAATTAACATGCTGTAAAAATATATTTTTCATTGTTAGTTCACGTTAATTAATGCATTTCCTAATGTTAAGAAATGAGACCTTATTATAAAGTGTTATCAAAACCTTTAATGCTTTATAAGCATTTTTTAAGGATTTTATTGAGAAGTTTAAACAGACCCTCTCTCTCTCTCTCTTTCTCTCCCCCTCCCCCTCCACACTCACTAAACTCACACAGTCAGTCACCCACCCAGTCACCCACCGCACACATTAGAAGCACAGAGACAGGAGAACTCTGATAAGTTTGAAAATTTTCTTTTCGCCATAGTGTATTGTAAATTCATGAAATAATCACATATCCTCAGACTGTCTTGTTCTGTGTATGTAATTTTTTATGAAGTGTTTGGAAGCTGCTCTTAAAAGATAAAAAAAAAAAGTGTTCTTTTTTACTGTAACTTTAATAAATTGCCATTAAATCATCGTTCAAGATATCCTAAATCCGTCCGCAATTTAGCATCATCAGTATTTTGGCATCATGACAAAAAATGTTTGGTGTGATTTCCGTGTTTCTGATTGGAGGAGTATGAATTTGTTTACAGCCCGTTTAAAAAAAAAAAACACACATTAAAATAAATATAGCCGACTTCCTGTTGGTCGTAGCTAATGACTGTATATTAGAAAGTTGTCCGGATTAATAAGAACAATTTATATACCGAGTTTGGTGTCTGTAGCTATCATATATATATATATATATATACAAATTAATAATTATATACCATTTAATGTTGATCAATATTAATTCCAAAATGTGTTAATATATTATTAAATTTTAAAGTTTATCTTTTGAACATGACTATTTTTCTAACATTAAAAAGATTAATAAATGCTTTAAAAAAAATTGCTCTTTGTTATTTCATACTATCATGGAAGAATTAACATGCTGTAAAAATATATTTTTCATTGTTAGTTCACGTTAATTAATGCATTTCCTAATGTTAAGAAATGAGACCTTATTATAAAGTGTTATCAAAATCTTTAATGATTTATAAGCATTTTTTTAAGATTTTAAAAAACAGACCCTCTCTCTCTTTCTCTCTCTCACCCACTGCCTCAATCCACACTCAATCCACACAGTCACTCACACAGTCACTCACAGCCCACCCCCACCCCTCACTCAGCAGCAGTGACAGGGAGCTCTCACTCAGAGGCAGGCTGGCAGGGAGCTCTCACTCAAAAGCAGCTCTGATAGTTTTTAAATTTTCTCCTCCGCATAGTGTATTGTAAATTCATGAAATTAATCCCATAACCTCAGACTGTATTGTTCTGTGTATGTAATTTTTTATGAAGTGTTTGGAAGCTGCTCTTAAAAGATAAAAAAAAAATGTTTTTTCTTGTTTACTGTAACTTTAATAAATTTCCATTAAATCATCGTTCAAGATATCCTAAATCCGTCCGCAATTTAGCATCATCAGTATTTTGGCATCATGAGAAAAAATGTTTGGTGTGATTTCCGTGTTTCTGTTTGGAGGAGTATGAATTTGTTTACAGCCCGTTTAAAAAAAAAACCCACATTAAAATAAATATAGCCGACTTCCTGTTGGTCGTAGCTAATGACTGTAAATTAGAAAGTTGTCCGGATTAATAAGAACAATTTATGTACCGAGTTTGGTGTCTGTAGCTATCATTATATATATATAAACATTAATAATTATATACCATTTAATGTTGATCAATATTAATTCCAAAATGTGTTAATATATTATTACATTTGAAAGTTTATCTTTTGAACATGACTATTTTTCTAACATTAAAAAGATTAATAAATGCTTTAAAAAAATTGTTCTTTGTTAGTTCATACTATCATGGAAGAATTAACATGATGTAAAAATATATTTTTCATTGTTAGTTCACGTTAATTAATGCATTTCCTAATGTTAAGAATTGAGACCTTATTTAATGATTTATAAGCATTTTTTAAAGATTTTAAAAAACAGACCCTCTCTCTCTTTCTCTCTCTCACCCAGCTCCTCAATCCACACAGTCACTCACACAGTCACTCACACCCCACCCCACCCCACCCCTCACTCAGCTGCAGGCTGACAGGGATCTCTCACTCAGAAGCAGTCTAAGAGCTCTCTGATAGTTTTTAAATTTTCTCCTCTCCATAGTGTATTGTAAATTCATGAAATTAATCACATATCCTCAGACTGTATTGTTCTGTGTATGTAATTTTTTATGAAGTGTTTGGAAGCTGCTCTTAAAAGATAAAAAAAAAAAAAAATTATCTTTTTTACTGTAACTTTAATAAATTGCCATTAAATCATCGTTCAAGATATCCTAAATCCGTCCGCAATTTAGCATCTTCAGTATTTTGGCATCATGATAAAAAATGTTTGGTGTGATTTCCGTGTTTCTGCTTGGAGGAGTATTAATTTGTTTACAGCCCGTTTTTAAAAAAAACCCACATTAAAATAAATATAGCCGACTTCCTGTTGGTCGTAGCTAATGACTGTAAATTAGAAAATTGTCCGGATTAATAAGAACAATTTATGTACCGAGTTTGGTGTCTGTAGCTAAAACTAACCCCCTCATTTTTGACAAAAGGTGGCGCTATAGAGTGTCTCTTCCACGCCCGTTTATGAGCTTTTTCCAGTGTCTAACTATCATTAATACTGATATGTGTGTTGAGTTTCATGACATTCTAAACATGTTATCTGCCTCAAAATCACCAGAAACGAATTTTCAACTTTGACACGTTGCCATGGCAACATAATTTTAGATATCAATATTCCCTTCACAGTTTTACATCGGCCGTGTTTTGACATTATTCTGGTGAAGTTTGAAGCAAATCGAGGTAAAAGAAGATGCTGAATTCAAAGCATTTTGAAAACGACACACTTCCTGCAGCCAGTTGGTGGCGCTATAACTTTCAGTCATAATAGTCACATCTATCCGATCGGCATCATACAACGAACAAATCACTGAAGTTTGATATACATCATACAATGTATGTGGACGTTATTAGGCATTTCCTGGGTCTCATTTTTCGCCATAACTTCATCGCCTCGCCACGGGCAAACCGTTCGACATATCAAAAATATCTTCGCAATTTAGCGTCCCCAATGTCTTGAGATCATGTTCACCTAGTTTGGTGGCAATCGTATGGAAATCCTCAGAGGAGTATATCAAATTCCAGAGCATGCGCTTTTTAAACAGCCCTGAATAGCCGACTTCCTGTTGGGCGGAGCCTATGACATGCTGCGCGGAAGTTGTTCGGCTCAATGAGTTCTATATGTGTACCGAGTTTCATATGAATACGTGCAAGTATGTGTGAGCTATACATCAAGCTTTCTGACAATTTTCCAGGGGGCGCCGTAGAGCCCCTGTGCCACGCCCGGGTCCCAGCCTCAGCGGCGTCCTAATGGCCGCAGGTTCCAACGTGCGTGCCAATTTTCGAGAGTTTTCGGGCACGTTAAGGCCCCCAAAAGTGCCCGGATGATTGAAATAAAAAAAAAAAAATAAAAAAAAAAAAAATAAAATATAGCTGCAAGCAGCGATGACGGGCCCAAGCCGTCAGCATACGCCACCCCGGTGGCATCAATAAAACGGTGCCTGGCGAGCACAAGCATCACAGTAACCCTCTGGCAGTTTGGTTTTAAGGGATACGGCAATTAAAGGGTTAATCCAAACCATCAACTCTGTGAAACACACACACACAGAACAACATATAAAACTTTATAAATTTGTAACACTTTAAAATAAGGTTTCAGTTTTTAACATTAACTATATTAATTAACATGAACAATAAGTATCTAGTATTTATGGTACCACTTTCTATGAAGCCCGTATTTATAACACGTAATAAAGGTATTCTTAAGGCATTATAATGAATGCATAATGCATTATAAATAACATAAGTAACTCTGCAATTACATATCAACTAGCAGTCATGAGAGTATTAGTAGTGCGTCTGATGAATATACTGTATGCTAACACTTTATTTTGATGGTTCCTCAACAGACAAACTGAGTATAGGATACTTTGCAAGTATGTGAATATTCTACCTACCCTACCTAAGTCTACTAATACAAATAGTTTTATATAAACAAAGCAGATTTAAAGGCTCATTTATCTTCCAAACAGAAAAGTTAAACACAACACAGAGGGATACTGTAACGGGGCGAACAAGACGTGAGACATGCGGATCCATGTGCTAACTTTTATTTATAAACATAGTCAAGACACAGCCAAATAGATATGGCATGGGCAAGACACAAGAGACATCTGGGCAAGCGTGTCGACGATCGGCGAACAATATCCAATAGGGCAAGGCAGAGAGATAATCCAAGTACACAAGCAATAATCCAAACGAGATGCAAACAGAGTCCAAACGGTAAGGCAAAGGGTGAATCCAGGAAACACGGCAGATATCAAAACACTAGAAAAGGCAAGGCAAGGCTATAATCACTGAGAGGGCTCTGTAGAGTAGCTATTGCTAGGATATACGAGAACAATACTCGGCATCTAGCAAAAGGAAGTCCATGGTTTATAAAGCCTGAGTGATTAGTGTGAACATTGAAGTAGTGAAGTGCAAGAGTCCATGCAGTGAGTGGGTGACCTCTGGTGGTGATTAACCGAAAATGCATGGACCAGATTCATGACAGATACAGAACACAGAAATATTTTCACGATGCAAAAAATGAAAACTTTACACTTGATAAAAAACAGAAAACTAAACCTCTGCAATTTCATTGAAAAAAGTAAATAAATACAAATTAAAGTGTACAGTTGTACAGTTTCATTTTTTGCATCTTGAAAAAATATTTCTGTTCTGTTTCCCTCTGTGTTGTGTTTGTTTATTTTTTCTGTTAGGAAGATGACTGAGCCTTTCAATCTCCTTTGTCATATATATGCCTAATAAATAAAGAACAAGCCATTTATAGCTGTATTTAAAAACTGCTTACTAATGACTATTAATGTTGCCACAATGCTTTATAAAGGATGAACTAACTATTCACTAATGTTTAC
Source organism: Barbus barbus (assembly GCF_936440315.1). NCBI lineage: Eukaryota > Metazoa > Chordata > Actinopteri > Cypriniformes > Cyprinidae > Barbus > Barbus barbus. The sequence continues at coordinate 25,997,963 of NC_136729.1, forward strand.
CTAATGATTCATAGCATGCAGTTATTATAAAGTGTTACCCTATAATGTATTATAATTGTTGTTATGATTATTCATGAGATTTTATAACACATTATAAGGTTTTTTATAATCCATTATACGTTCACTATAATGCCTTAAGAATACCCTTATAATGTATTATAAATACGGGCTTCATAGAAAGTGTTACCGTATTTATTAGTGTTAGTTAATATTCAAAACTGAAACATTATTAAGATTTTAAGTTTTATCTGTTAACATTAGTTAATGCACTGTGAATTAACATAAACATTTTGATTAACTAACATCAACAAACATTAATAAATTCTGTGAAAATATATTTTTCATTGGTAGTTCACGTTAGTTAATGCATTTACTAATGTTAAGAAATGAGACCTTATTATAAAGTGTTATCAAAATCTTTAATGATTTATAAGCATTTTTTAACGATTTATTTTTCCATGAACTAACATTAATAATTTTTACTAATACAAATAAATGAAGTAAAAATGTATTGTTCATCCTTAATGTTATTTGTGAATTAACCAATGTTAAAAAACTATATTATTTAACTGTTGTTAGTTAACATCAACAATAATGATATACCATTTATTAATGTTAATTAATATTAAGTCCAAAATGTATTGATACATTATTAAAATGTAAAGTTGTATCTTTTGAACATGACTATTTTTCTAACATTAAAAAGATTAATAAATGCTTTAAAAAAATTGTTCTTTGTTAGTTCATACTATCATGGAAGAATTAACATGCTGTAAAAATATATTTTTCATTGTTAGTTCACGTTAATTAATGCATTTCCTAATGTTATGAAATGAGACCTTATTAGAAAGTGTTATCAAAATCTTTAATGATTTATAAGCATTTTTTAAAGATTTAAAAAAAACAGACCCTCTCTCTCTCTTTCTCTCTCTCACCCACTGCCTCAATCCACACAGTCACTCACACAGTCACTCACAGCCCACCCCACCCCCACCCCTCACTCAGCTGCAGGCTGGCAGGGATCTCTCACTCAGAAGCATTTTAACAACTCTCTGATAGTTTTTTAATTTTCTGCTCTCCATAGTGTATTGTAAATTCATGAAATTAATCACATATCCTCAGACTATATTGTTATGTGCATGTAATTTTTTATGAAGTGTTTGGAAGCTGCTCTTAAAAGATAAAAAAAATTAAAAAACTCTCTTTTTTACTGTAACTTTAATAAATTGCCATTAAATCATCGTTCAAGATATCCTAAATCCGTCCGCAATTTAGCATCTTCAGTATTTTGGCATCATGAGAAAAAATGTTTGGTGTGATTTACGTGTTTCTGTTTGGAGGAGTATGAATTTGTTTACAGCCCGTTTTTAAAAAAACCCCACATTAAAATAAATATAGCCGACGTCCTGTTGGTCGTAGCTAATGACTGTTAATTAGAAAGTTGTCCGGATTAATAAGAACAATTTATGTACCGAGTTTGGTGTCTGTAGCTAAAACTAACCCCCCCATTTTTGACAAAAGGTGGCGCTATAGAGTGCCTCTTCCACGCCCGTTTATGAGCTTTTTCCAGTGTCTAACTATCATTAATACTCATATGTGTGTTGAGTTTCATGACATTCTAAACATGTTATCTGCCTCAAAATCACCAGAAACGAATTTTCAACTTTGACACGTTGCCATGGCAACATAATTTTAGATATCAATATTTCCTTCACAGTTTTACATCGGCCGTGTTTTGACATTATTCTGGTGAAGTTTGAAGCAAATCGAGTAAAAAGAAGATGCTGAATTCAAAGCATTTTGAAAACGACACACTTCCTGCAGCCAGTTGGTGGCGCTATAACGTTCAGTCATAATAGTCACATCTATCCGATCGGCATCATACAACGAACAAATCACTGAAGTTTGATCAACATCATACAATGTATGTGGACGTTATTAGGCATTTCCTGGGTCTCATTTTTCGCCATAACTTCATCGCCTCGCCACGGGCAAACCGTTCGACATATCAAAAATATCTTCGCAATTTAGCGTCCCCAATGTCTTGAGATCATGTTCACCAAGTTTGGTGGCAATCGTATGGAAATCCTCAGAGGAGTATATCAAATTCCAGAGCATGTGCTTTTTAAACAGCCCTGAATAGCCGACTTCCTGTTGGGCGGAGCCTATGACATGCTGTGCGGAAGTTGTTCGGCTCAATGAGTTCTATATGTGTACCGAGTTTCATATGAATACGTGCAAGTATGTGTGAGCTATACATCAAGTTTTCTGACAATTTTCCAGGGGGCGCCGTAGAGCCCCTGTGCCACGCCCGGGTCCCAGCCTCAGCCGCGTCCTAATGGCCGCAGGTTCCAACGTGCGTGCCAATTTTCAAGAGTTTTCGGGCACGTTAAGGCCCCCAAAAGTACCCGGATAGTCGAAATAAAAAATAATAAAAAAAAAAAAAAAAAAAATAATAATAATCCTTAGAAGAACAATAGGGCCCTGCGCCTTACTGGCTTGGGCCCTAATAATAATCCTTAGAAGAACAATAGGGCCCTGCGCCTTACTGGCTTGGGCCCTAATGACAGGGCTCTAGACTGCGACCAAAATGGTAATTTTTTGCGAGTTCAAATTTGACGTGGTCGCATTTGTACGAGTGCCAGGTCTGCGCTACTCCAAAGCATCTGCTTCATACAGCGCGCGCTGCCAGCCGCAGCACATTATAGCAGGAGTCAGATTTCACTGATCACGTGAAGAGAGGTGCTTTCAGCCGAGCGCTTAGTGGGTAGAGCCTGGTTTATACTCGCCGCGAGCGTGAAGGTGCGCGTCGCGGATGGAGCGCAACTGATGGATTTGTTTTCAAACTAAAGTAAAAGACCGCTTCTTAAACCAGAGAAGGTGAACGTGGTGGTATTCTTGTAGAAAAAACATGCAAGTCCTGTCAGCTACAGCCAGTTTAGTTTTACTTTTCTTTTTGTTTTCGTTTTGAGAAGCTTGTTATCTTTGCTGTTTACCTCAGGTTATGCTATGGAGGCTTTCCTTAATTAAAAAAATATATATATTAATATTTATTTGCTTCCTCAGAGTTTGCTAAACATTCTGTAATATACGGTATATAGTACAGCATGTGGTGTGTCCTATGCCATATGCCTCGTCTTATTCGTTTTTGTTGATAAATGTTATGTAAGAGTTTGTCATTGTCAACGTACTGTTTTATTGTTGTTGCGCTTTTTAATTAAGAATAACAATGAATCCATCTTTTGTTTTAGTCTTAAAAAGTTAAAGGTGTATAGATATAAGCAAAACAGACAATGATCTGTTCTTGTAAAATGTGACACCAAGATCGCAAATTTGAAAGTAAAAAGCAATTCCTGTTCACAAAATTTAAATCACAAATAAGACAGATGAAAAAGAACGAGTTGAATGTTGAAAACTTTCGTTACCATATAACTATAAACTATGATAAAAGTTCATCAGCATGCATTGATTAATCAAATGTTGTAGCAAAAACAAATTGCAACCAAATTATGTGCTCGTGCGCAAATGTGAGATCAGTGGGAAGAATGAGTCTAGAGCCCTGCATGAAAGACTGCTAATTCTCAAAACATTTTTTGTTAAGATGACTGAAAGGAGGAAAAACCAAAGTGAAGTATGGACTTACTTCACGCAGTCATTTATTGACTTTATAACTGTAAATAAATATTGGTTCTGCATATCGGTTATCGGGCACATAAACATGCAAATAATTGGTATCGGTTATAAAAAAATCAATATCGGTCGATCACTAATTTTCACAAAAAAAAAAACACTAATTGTTACTCTTGTTACTAAAACAACTATTATATATTTTCAGAGATTTAGAAAACATGCCAAGTTGAAAAACTGTCTACTTCAACAACAGTGCTACAACCATTATATTGTACATAGAAATATCTGTTGCAGGACATTGTTTCTGTTTATATTTTGGCCTCTATGATCTCATCCACTGCCAATTATCCCACTAGTTCAACACCCCGGGCTGCCAGTTGGCGGGCAAATACAGTCTGCTGAAGCCAACAAATGATAGCAGATTTTACTGGACCTAACAATCCTCGATCCATCTAAAAAGCTCCATGACCTCGTCGGCTCGTTGCTTGCCACTGTCAGTTGGGCTTGTTCTTGTTGCATATCCTCAAACTGACAAACTGGGTTGGATGATTATGGTCAGGGCCGGATTTATGCATAGGCATTCTAGGCACGTGCCTATGATCACTTGTCCAGGGGGGGCCCAAACACAATGAAGAGAGATATATAGCCTAATGTTTTTTTAAACTATGGGCTTTCTACAACAGTGAAGATCAAAAACCCCAGAAGACAAATATAACACCCAATAGGGTAAAAAAAAAAAAGACAAACTATTTGCATGTTTTCCACCTTTTTATGTACGGAAATTGCGCATTCTTTCTCACACACGCGGAGACACGGACAGAAACTGAACAATGTCTTGAGGTGATTGTGACTCCAGGCCGTTAAAATTAGGCCATTAGAGAAATAATGCACTCCTGAAGTGGTAATATGGCCACGACACCGGAGCCTATTAATGGAACGGTTCTCTGTTCTCAAAGAAAGAATTACATTCGATCTTTATTGACTGAACATAAGCGCTTATTGCGATAGAAAACACTGTAACGGTTTCCACTGATTACAAAATATTTTTGTTTGCTGGGATGGTAATATATATTAATAGGGAAGGGGGGCCCAAATTATTTTTTGCCTATGTCACGATAACAGGTAAATCCGGCCCTGATTATGGTTAACATTCACACACAGAGTATGGTTAATTTTCAGGAGTTACACCTGCATTTTGGGAGTGAGCTAAGAAAACGGAGCAGTGTGAACGAAGCCAAAGAAAAACTCAAAAACTCACACTTGTATATGAGAGGTCAAGATGCACAAGCAGAGAAGACGTCACATTCTGAACAAAATGTGTACAGCCTACATAAAATGCTGCTTCTAAATTAATCACCAAGTTTCACTGAAATCACTGGTAGATTCATTTAATGTTGTGAGCAATTTACCCTTAATTCTCACTACAATACAATACTACAAATGACTCATAAGAACATATTCCACCTACAGCGTCTTGACAATTTAAAAAAGAGCCTCTAGAAAAGCTTTAAGCTTCCAAAATGACAGCAAATACCCGAATATCCGATTTCACTGAAACTCTAATTTTCATATCTAAAATAGCATGCTTCACTGCTAAAACACCCACAATAACTTAATGAAATCACACAGAACGACACTTGAAAATTGAAAATGACACCCACTGACAAAAATTAAGATATTCAAATTATTCTGAGTGACCCAAATCCAAAAGGTTATGAAAGAATAGCTCCAACATAAAAATGGCACATTTGAGAAAAAAAAACTGCATGAACATTGTGTGCCATTTCATTGTAAGGTCATACCTTTGTTCAAGACTATTCAACCTGCAATCCAATTACAACTTAAGGTCAGTCTAATTCACAGTCACAAAGGAACAACTCATTTTAGATGTCATTGGTCCTTTAAACTGTGGAAGACATATACCAACCTCTTCTCCACTCTTGTCAGTGTTGCGTCCTGACCAGAAAAGGTGGGCACAAATGCTGACTGCACGGCACTGGTCGGGTTTCTTCAGCAATTTGGAGGCAGCCAGGGCACACTGGGTACGCAGGGGCTCGTGGTTCTCTTCGCTGAAGCACCGCGTACGCTCAAACGTGCCAATGATCAGCGTAATGGCGGCCAGCTGAGCCTTCGAGTCGCTGATCTCATCTTCATACAGGGAGAAGGCCTTGGGACACACACATAAAGGCATTTCAGAAATAAGGTGCTGGGGAGTGAGTGAGTGAATGTAAAGCAATATTCTTCTGATCTAGTCTTGCTCTCAGGCTATTACTGTATCACTGTGAATAGTAATAAACATGAGAGGCAAGGATAAAGAATCCAAGCATGTTACTCATCTTGATAGTGACCTATCAGGCATTTAATCAAAATGCTTCTCTACCTGAGACATGAACTCGTAGGCAACGGTTTCATGGTTCTCAAAGCCGATCTCTCCAGCCGCCAGAGCCCCCTGGAGGAAGAGCCTCAGGGGTAACTCCGCCAGCTCTGCTTTTATCAGAGCACTAATGGTCTGATGAGCGAATGAGAAAATCTTCTGACATTTCTTTTCCCATTTATCGTCCTGTGGAAGAGAAAGATTGACATATATGTGAAAAAAATCTCTTCTATTTTAAACTGATTCTAATGCAAGTGCACTTCACAAGTGTGAAAAATGACAGATGAGGCTTCTGCAACCACACTTCCATGAGACAGAAAAAGGTGTACTTTCATTTCCTCACTATGGATGCCAGATGTTTACTGAGAATTCTATGAAGGAATGCTTGTCACTGTTTTTATAAATTACAGTAAATTAATTTAATTATTATAATTTTTATAGTTTCTGTACGCAACAGATGGGCTGCTGACCTCTTAGCTAAAAAACAGCTATGTCAGACTTACCATGTGGATAGGAAGTTATCTTTTATACAGGTGTGTAATTACATAGGGGCTTTGTTACAAAATCAAGTAAGATGACAACCTGGTCCCATTTTATATATGGTGGGGTTAACTACTACATACTTAATTCACAAAATAAGTACAATGCACTGTGTTCATATTGTATTGCAAAACACTTTTGCTGCTATTGAGGTGGGATACGGGTAAGGTTAGGGACAGGTTTGGTGGTATGGATAGGTTTAAGGGTGGGTTAAGGTGTAAGGGATGGGTCAACAGTGTAATTATAAATGTAATTACAGAAATTAATTACAGATTTACATGTAGGTATTTTTAAAATACAAGTACAATGCAAAAACATGTACACAATAAGTGCACTGTACCGAATGATTAATTTAAAGGTAAGTACAAAGTAGTTAAGGCCACTTAATATAAAGTAGGACTCTGTTACCAAATTTTCACCCAGTTTTGTTCTGATCAGAAATCATGACATTAATAAAAGTTATTTCATTCTTTATAATTATAGTATATTTCTTCTATTCAATTAAATAATTCCTTTGTAAACCTGTAAACCTCTGTGTCTTGTCATGATTTTTATTGTTCTCACACAGTGCAAATGCATTTTTATTCAAGAGAATATATAGCTGCCATTCTATTTTAGCAAGGGGATCATCGTATTTGGGGGGCCTGGGCATAAAAAGTTTGAAAACCCCTTCTCTGCTGGAGCGCTATTGCAAATGCATGTGTCCACCAACGGAGCTGCTGCCCAAAGCATTTCAAATCATTCTTTTATGATGTACCATTTTATTTAGCATGCTGCCTCCAAAGGTTGCTATACAGATAAAAGACAGCGCTTGGTTTTAGGCAATGACATGGCAGAGTAGGATGTTGTGTGGTTGAATGTGAGACATACTGAGGAGGAGTTCTCTTTGTAACGGAAGGCCAGTTGATAAGCAGCGAACACCAGCGGGGGAAGAGTGTGTCGAATTCTCTGGTTCCCCCCAGCGCCAAAGTGTTTCCTGGCAGTGTTTAAAATCTGTGGGAGGCACAAAACAAAAGAGTAGATGAATCGATTTGAATAATTCATTAAGCAGCATGATGACCTCATCAACTGATTGAATGTGGAATAAAACAACTTTCACTGGGAGCTAATTAGAGCAGTTCTGGCTGATGTCAAACAATCACGGTATTGTCAGTCATTTGCTTATGATGTTCCATCAAGGGGATTCACATTTCTCCTTAGCATCCAATGCTCATGAAATGATCAAAGAAACATGTTGTACTTTACCCACAAATAAGGAGCACTTAACAGCAGTGCATTTTTATAGATTTCTTTGAGTGGAGGCCAACAATGCCTTGCTCTGTCATATGATGAAAGGTTAAGAGAGGAAAGAATGTGTACCAGATACTGCTGGTCAGGGTCATCTGAATGCAGCAGATGAATAAAGCGGCCCACTAGGCTTTGTTCCTCTGCAAAGTCCTCCGGGTCAGGATCCTCAGCAGGCTGATCTGGCTGGTCCTGGATCAGCGTAGACACCAGGTTCAGGATCGCATCAACCTGCAAGGAAAGATCCATGAGATTATGCCTAGAATGCAGGGTGCAAATAGTTAAGACACAGAAAAAGACAGCAGAAGGCTATGTAACGGCCCTAAAATACTCCAAAAGTGACTTCTGAAAAATTTGTGGAGAGCATGTAAATATGACTAGATGTATTATGGGGCAGGCATGTTTTTCCATTCTATCTATAAGTACGCAACTGACCCTGTAGAGTGCAAACACTTAGTGCACTTTAAACGTTTGATTTCAGTCACATTAAGGCAATAATGTGTCTTTTTTTTAAATGTCACATAAACACTTTACTCCAACTGAAATACAACAACAACTACTTCTTTAACAGACCTGGATAATTCAATTGTAGCTTGGCTTCATCCAGTCATTATTTTTGCAATTCTGTGCTCTTAAACAAACAGATTTAAATGGCTTCAAATGGTTCCTCGCTGCTGTAATGTACTCAGTGCTCTCTTTTCAACTGCTCATAAAATGAGTGGGTGAGAGAAAGGATGGTGCTTTTTTGATACAGTCCTTAGAAAAGGCCAGAGGAGCTCCAACCTTCTTCAACAAGGGAATATCAATATATTCCTCTTTCGGTGCGATGGCTAGACTTCTCTGAATCATAGCTGACCTTTCCCTTAGGAATCACAGATTTAAGGGAGAATTAACAATGCAGCTTTAAAAAAACAGACAGAAAATATCCATGGGATTGTATGAAACGCCATTTAAAGCCAAAAGCAATCAAAAACCTCTGCAATGCTCTAAAGCCATGGCACGCAGCATAATAAGAAAAGGAGGAAACCGACAGTAGGCCACTTGAACCTGTCAGTCACTTGCTACAACAGAAGCAAATGACTCAAATATTGGTTACATATTCATATACTCAAAAAGGAACTACAATGGCATTAGAAAGTTTGTGAAGCCTTAAGAATGTTCTTTATTTCTGCTTAAACTTGACCAACATTACAACTTGATCTGAGACAATATGATAGCACATACATTCTTGTATTCTTCCACATTACATATCGACCAAAATGACTCAAGAGTAAATATTTTTATTTTAGAATAGAATGTGAAGTACCATCTTAAAAAAAAAAAACGTAATTGAAAATGTAATTAAAAACGTAGTTAAAAACATAACTGAACTAAAGCTTTTCAATTAGCCTGCTCTACTGAAAGAACATAAATCTGGATCTTTAAACTATGGTCTTCACCACACAGGTTTGAGGTTTGCCATGCTATGGCCATAGGCATTATTGATGTTATTTATGCTTACCAAGCTGGAAACGTTTTAAAGTCAGGATGAAACAGAGGAAGCAACAGATTTTTTTTCTTGCATTTGTGATTTGCAAAAAATAAGCCAAAATAAATGTTTTATAAGAGCGCAGACTTAGATGAGTATCTCAGTGTACACTACTATTCAAACGTTTGGGGTCAGCAAGATTTTTTTCCAAGGAATTAATACTTTTTATTTAGCAAGGATGTTAGCAAATTCATCAAACGTGACAATAATGACATTTACAATCTTACAAAAGATTTCTAGTTCAAATAAACTTCGTTTGAAATTTCTATTTATCAAAATATCGTGAAAATTCCTGGGATGGCTGCTGAAAGTTCAGCTTTGCCATCACAGGAATATGTTGCATTTAAGAACAGCTGTTTTTGATTTGTAATAATGTTTCAAAACATTGTTTTTATTTTATTTTTGATCAAATAAATGCAGTTTTGGTGAGCATAAGTTTCAAAAATGTAAAAAAAAATCAATCTTATAGACCCCAAGCCTTTGTATGGTAATGAAAGTCAATGTAATTTACTGTACAAAGAGATACAAGACTCACAAACTTTCTAGTACCTCTTACTGGGATTTCGTTTGATACATGCAAAAACATCACCAGTCTGACCATTTAGTACTGTATGTGATATAAACCTGATCTTGGGCCACTATGGTGGTGTTGTAGTCCAGAATGTTGCTCAGCACGTAGCAACTCATGCTTTTGCGAGACTCATAATCGAAGTACTCAAAGAGAGGTGGAAAATGCTTGAGCTGGAGCACGGTGAGGATGTTATTGTACGTGTCCACGGGGATCTTTAGCAGCCTGGTTAGCTCCTTAGACACTGCGCTGCTCGTGGCAATGCTGCACAGAAAGACATGAAAGAAACAAATTCACAAATAGAAGCTGGTACACTGATGTTGTAATGAGTAACCTTACTAATGTGGCCCTATGCATTTTAAAAGGCAGATGGTTTGTACAACTATGTGCTAAATTGACACTAAAATGTTGAAGGCGGCGAAATGATCCATCCATGAAAAACAAATCCAGCATTTACAGAACTTCCAGTTGTCTTAAATAGGAAGATTTGAGGTATAGCACCAAAAATCATTTCCACAACATAACAGACAGGCAGCTAGTCACAAATATCAGCCCTTAGCACGACTGGCCTGTGGTGTGATCAGTCACTCGCTGTAACTGCAAACAGTGAGTCATCATGTCTATGTGGCATCCCATCTGTCCTCAAAATTGCTAGGTGTCTGGGAAGATTTTGGACGTCACGCAAAGAAAGAATCAAATTTAGTTTTAACACATGAGAAAAAGATGAAAATGCAAACAAAGACAGCACAGGAAGGACATTTTATAGGGACATTTAAATGTAGTATCTGCATGCGCTTCTTTGATCAAGCCACCTTACCCCAGTGTCTATGATATTTTTGAAAAATAAAATAAAATTAAGTGCTTACTGTAATAATGTGTTGTTATATTCTATTAATATTCCTCAACAAATCTGATTTGAAGAACCCTACAATTAAACTGCAATTATTTCTGCCTAAAACACACTGCAAGGACCCTTTTCAAACTTTGTCAAAAGTTTCAGCCTTAGGGTTTTGTAAGCTTTTAAAGACAGATTCAGAGATAAATAAATATGAACAAAACTGAAAATGTTTAACCAGCAATGACACTTTAATAATACTTTTAGTTGTTTTATTTGAATACATTTATTCACTTATAACCACCTACACAGTGACTATGAGCAGTGCAACAACTCAAAAATAGATCAGGATCAGCATACTGGTTTAAGAGGTTCCGTAGTTATTATAGGCATTAGGGGTGGGACAATAAATCGATATGGCGATATATCGCAATCCTTCTCCATGCGATACGAGAATCGATATCTGGCACCAAATATCAATATTGTAATTAATACAATAAGATGCTCTAAATAGATTTCCCTGTTCACAGCGTCTAAAAATGCGCCATTTCCAGCTTCTTTCCAAAAGCGCTCTGACTCTGAACAAGTTCCATGAACCGCGTTCTCTATGAAGATGGGGAAGCACAAGGAACCGAAGGATAAACAGATTTCCAGCCACTGTATTAGCTTTACTGCTATATATATATATATATATATATATATATATATATATATATATATATATATATATATGTTTATGGAGAAGAAAACTAAAAAACTGCTCCAGAACAGCTATCAGCATGGACCATAGGCACCGATCACGTTATTAGTATTACTGCAGAGCGCATATTCAGTTCATGAATAGCCTAACCTCTCCTATGGAAGCAGAATAAATCATCCAACAGTTTTTGAAACAAAGCATGCTGAATTCCATAAATCGGAAGAAAATGATGCATTGCAATGAACAGTGCTTGCATTTTAATGCCTTGTATTTCCAGGGCTTGCATTTTTAGGTCCTGAAATTTAACATAGTTGTTCATTTAAGCTGTGAATATTTAAATTCAAAATATTTCACACACATTTTCATAATTAAAAATTCAATAATTTATATTCACCTTCCAGAATTCACTTCCAAAATATTCAATCCGTTTAAAAATACGAAACACAATAAGTCCATATTCGACAGGCAAATTTCGGTCATTTTATTTCAATTTCCAAATTTGCTGCCACAAATGCAGTGGTTAAAATTCGGCTGAAAATTCAGCGTTGCGCATCCGTGACCCGCAGGAATAGCAGTAGAGCAGCGATGCATGATCTCCAGCTGATGTCAGCTGTTCACCAGCAGGTGGTGCAAGCGGCTGTTGATGAAGGCCATATGTGGATCAAGTCATTCATTTACAAAAACTGATTTGCAGATATGGAGCAAGCGCTAAGTAGAAGTTTTGACTATCGGGGCCAGTATAAACATGTGGAAACGCTGATTGTGTGTATGTTTAATTCAACATCTTTGTTGTTTCCCGTAGCCTACATGTAAGCAGCTTTCTCTACCACAAAGAAAATGATAATGCTCTTTTACCCAGCGCTGAAGTACAGAAATAACATTACATCTGAGGAAGACATATATTGCTTTCGGTTGCTTAGTTTCTGTAACTTTGTATCATGGCTTGTGTGAAGCTGTGCTTTAATACAGGGGTTCCCCTCATACATCACACTCCAGGATTCCCCAACGATGCGTAACGCGCCTGGGTGCCTTTATATGAACAAAACTGGATGCTCTCCCTCGCTCTCAAGATATTACAAGTGCGCGTTATGCAGTGTGAACAGTGAGCACCGACCGGTAGAAACATAAATCTGCACCTATGGCATTGAGGACGAAACAAAACCTTGTCAGATCCACAATGCGGTGCAGAAATGTGCGGTGTGTGCTTGTCGCACGTCTACATTTGAAATAATGAACCTGAGCATGCAAAAGACGCAATATGTGAACGGCTATTTCTTCATATGGGGCTCCATTTTTATGATGAGAGGAGTAGAAAGGTTGAGAAAGCACTCCAGGTGAATTTTGAAATGTACCAGGTTTATATTATATCTATCCATCTACTCCACTGGTCTCAAACTCAATTCCTGGAGGGCCACAGCTCTGCACAGTTTAGCTCCAACCAGCTCCAAATCACACCTGCTTGGAAGTTTCTAGTTCCTTGATTAGCTGGATCAGGTGTGTTTGATTAGGGTTGGAGCTAAACTGTGCAGAGCTGTGGCCCTCCAGGAATTGAGTTTGAGACCAATGATCTACTGTTTCTATCTAGTTTTTTTTTTCTATTTGATAAGCAGTTAAATGTGTTTGTTTACACACAGAGAAAAAGAAAAGTGTAAGCTTTTAATAAGTCCAAGAATAAAATTATTAATTTAGCCTACTCAACATTTTAAAATTGATTTACAGAACTTTTTTTGCTGTTTTCTAACAGTTTGGACTTGAATAAAGAAAGAAAACTTGTACTTAACCTTTTCACAGGCATTTTGTTTTGTGATGTATCATTATAGGATTTTCTAGAAATATATAGATTAATGCAGAATCGCTGTATCATGATATTATCATTATCGTGAACAATGTATTGTGATTATAACGTATTGTGAGGTACCCTGCGATTCCCACCCCTAATAGGCATGATCTCCTGTAACAGTTTCTTTACACTGAAATGAGGATATAAATACAGAAATTAAGCACTAGGGATGGCTCGATACCATAATTTTGGCTTCGGTACGATACCAGAATGTAGTACCTCGGTATCGATACTAAATCGATACCATAGGTGACAAATAACCAGCCTCAAAAGATAAGTGAATTAAAAAAATATATATTATTAATAATAATAATAAAAACAGATTCATATGTTAATACCTTTTTATCAAACTGTAACAAAAAACCTAAAGGGAACATAGGTTACATTTTGATGTTGGAGAAAAAAAAAATAGGCTAACTGAAGTAATAAGATGAAAATATATTCAAATCTTATCTTTTTAGTCACACAGTGCAAACTAAATGTCTCCAAAAAAAAAAAACCTACCGGAAACATAGGCTTCATTTTGAAGAAGTTTGAAGAAAAAAAAAATAGCACTGAAGTTGCGCAATTGATGCAACAAATGTTGCTTTATTGTAAAGTGTTATTCTAACAGTCAAAGTAATATTCAAAATCACGTTATTATTTCTCTCTCTCAGATTGTTTTCAGATTTCAGACTCAACCAAAGAAAAAGCATTAAATATAAATCTCACTCTCTCACTTGCTTCATATTAGCGGTCGGCAGCGCGTCAGAAACATTCCCTTCATATCATTGATACTAAAATTAATATAGCAAAACTCTTGCTCAATTCATATCCAATTAAAATTTGATTGTATGAAATACAAGTGCATGTATTACGTGACCAAAACTTAATTGATTCTAGCGTGTCTCACATGCACATTTGCGCTTACTGTATTACATCTGAATGTGCGTTGATCAGATGTAAATAAAAGGTCAAATCAAATCTGAATTTATGAATGATGCACTCACCTGTCGATCTCTTAATTCTCTGAAAAGATCAGGATGAGCAAGCGACAAATGCTTAAAAAGATTTGATGTGTTCCTGTGGCAACATGATTTAGGCCTATAGCAACGCTTGCATACAGGTGCAGTAAGGTCAGTTCCTTCACCTTTGACATCTGTTTTTTATCCAAAGTAATGCCATATTTCACTTCTACTGTTCTCTTTATTTATTAATTTTGGGTGCGCTGAGTTTCATCTGTTTGATCCATCGCATTGGTCTGTTGTCACATTTAACAGTTGCGCAGCAATTTGGGAAGCACTGCCACCTACAGGTGCATTTTGCAACAGCAGCGTATGAAATACCGAATTGAGCAAAATTATGATATCGTACCGTTTGAAATATAATATATACCGGTATTTTTCCAGTATCGGTATACCGCGCATCCCTATTAAGCACTCAAATCCTCCAGCAAGTGAAAGACTAAGGACCTTTTAGCAACACACTAGTGGTGCTAAAGAGTGTGGGTGTTGCTTTGACCATGTGCTGATCTGCCAAATGTGTGAGAAAAATATCGTAACTAATACTCACTGCTCCAGGTTGAGTTTGTTGAAAATCTCCACAGTACTTTCCAACACTTTATCCACATAGTCCACACGCTCAGGATAGCACTTCATGGCCAGATTAATGAGAGACACTTGAAGCGATACAACATCTTCAGATGGCATGTCCTGACGAGACTGACAAGAGAAAATAAAGATGGCAACATTAAACATTTATATTTAAGTCAGTGAATTTACTACGTCATTCAATTTTTCAATAAAGGCACTGCATGATATTATACCTGTATGACAGTTGCCACTTGCTGTGAGAAAATATCGAATAGCTTGATTTCAGCAGGGATTCCAGGTCCATCTTCTCTGTGAGCAAACAAGGCCAATCTGTGGGATGGGACGACGATCAAATAAGACCCCAAAACAGGTTTAAAAAGCTAACTTGCGCTAAAATGTATACATTTCTTTGGTTACATTTTATTTTATGGTGTCCTTGTTACAGTGTAATTATACATTTAAGTACTGAGTAATTATAAACTACAAAAAGGGTTTGGTTTAGGTTAGTTACATGTAATTATGCATAAGTTATTGTCATTACTAATACGCAAGTACATGTAATATGCAACAAAGATGCTGTAAAACAAAGTGCTAACATTTCTTTGCATTATATACCCATTCTTTGCATTATAAAAGCCACCTGTCAATAAGAGCAATGATGATGTTCTTGACGTTCACGCTTTGATGCAGATCAGCACATGAGCGAAGGAACGGGTTCAATGTCTGCAGGTGAAACTCATCCGGAATGACCTGCAGAAAAATAAAAGTGCAGACAAAATTGTGAGTTATTGTCTAAATTGTCTAATACTTAAAATAACTGGGAAAAAGCCAAGGGGAATATGTTAAAAGATAGACTCATACAGTCAAGTAAAACAGGATTAGTGTTGTCAAATGATTCATCTTGATTCATTGGATCCAAAATAAAAGTTTCTGTTTACATAATGTATGCGCACTGAGTATATTTATTATGTATATATAAATACACACACATGCATGAATATATTTAAGAAAAAATTTATGTTTATATATTAAAAATATTTATATATAATATAAATTATATGAATATACATGTAAATATTTTCAAAATATATACTGCGTGTGCGTTTATATAAACATAATAAACCTACACAATATACACACATTTATTATATAAATAAAAACTTTTACTTTGGATGCGATTAATTAACAGCACTAAACAGGATGATGAGTGACGCTGGGACATTTCTGTACCTGTATGATGCACTCCATGAGGTATTCCTGTGCTAGGGGGTCTCTACAGTTCACCACCTGCTCCAAGATCCCAGACAACACGATCTGTGGGGAGTCAACACATATTTACCACATGCCTTGTTAGCGCTGCCAAATCCTTTTGCAAACAAGATAACTGCAAATCACAGCACAATTCTACAATTTTCTGCCTACAGTATGTGCTGCTTTAAAACTACTACACTAAACTATAATATAGGTCTGTGGAATTTACAAAACACTACAGTTTGGGGTAAGATTTTTTAAAAATGGCTTTCTCTCATGTTCACCAAGGGTTTAATAGAAAAATGACTAAAAACAGCAATACTGTGAAATATTATTTCAAGTTAAAATAACTGTTTTTAACATGTGTCTTGTGTTTTAACATGTAATTTATTCCTGCTGAATTTTCAACAGCTACTACTTCAGTCTTTGTCACATGATCATCCAGAAATCATTCTAGTATACTGACTTGAAGTATCAGTGTTGAAAATAATTTAACTGCATAATATTTTTGTGAAAACTGTGATAGTTGTTTTTCAGGACTCTTTTATGAATAGAAGAGCATTTGTTCAGAATAGAAGTCTTTTGTAATATTACAAACATCTTGACCATCATATATGATCAGTCCTTCACAAATGGCTCAAAATGAGAATGGCTGTCTGTTTTACAAACTAATCAAATATAATATGGATAACTTCTTGCTTGAAAATGTTCATTTATTTTGTTCAGCTGCATTTTCCCAAATCCAACACTTGTGGTTCTAAAAAGTTGAAAGTGAGCATTTTTAACAAATATGACCACGCTACACGAGTCTCTAAGCTGTTTGCTAGATGAATTACAGAATTTTGATTTACCTTATCAAGCTAAAAATGTTCATTTACCTCTGGTTAAAAAGCATAAAGTACATCAGAAAAGCTGCCCTGTGGGCACAGTGTTACCCATATGTATGGGTGCTTGAATTTAAAAATCAAATGAGAACATATTGAGCCTGACACATTGTTAATTCATGAACGTGAACAGGGAGTGCTTTAACAAACAGTTTTCAAAGGACTATCAAAAGATGCTGTAACCTCTTACGCAGCTGTCGTTCCATCAATAGCTCTTTTACCCAGTGATTTATGCTAAGTGATAGTTTGTGGTTCCCACATATAAACAGGTAATCAAGGTCAAATCTAATTTCAATGCACCCTTTTAAACCTTTAACAGAGCTTTATGGGCTTTGGAGTAAGATCATTTATCTGCACTGGAGCACTGAAACCAAAACGCACCTGTTTGTACTTTTCCACATTGACGCCTTCCAGCTGGCTCAGTCGGACCAGATTGGTCCCTACGAGGATGCGCAGCTCTTGCCTCTCCTTCTCTCTCTTTTCTCGGTCCCTACTGTGTCCCTGATGCTGCATGCGCACCCACAGTTTATTCATCTCGGCAAAATTCAGCAGTACAAAGTCAATGGAGTCATTAATGTCCCCGGTCATCTCTTCCCTAAATCAAATAGGAGAGAACACAAGTAATCATTCAATCCTTAGAAGATAATGAGAATTTGCAGTGAATTATTTTGTCAAAAGCTGTCTAAGTGCTGTCTAAGCTCTGAACGTGGGAAAATAGGCCTTTTCTAGCAATGGATTAAACTGTATTTTAGCACATAGGATTACACTACGGCATCATTTAAATAGCTCAGTGCGAGTCACAACGCTCTTGAGCTACTTGAAGTGCAATCACAGCCATTAGATACGGAGTGTCGTACTCAGCCTGCTCTCCATCATCAGGCAGGATGTTGCGCGTACACTGCAGCAGGTAGTTCCTGAGGAACAAGCCCCGGAGTGGATGCTGCACACCACGGCACATTTCCACCAGGTCCTTTAGTATGTCTTTGCGGGATTGGGGGAAAGAGCGAACGTACACCACTCCGACAGTTATCAACAGGTACCTGAGAAGCCAACAAGAGAGAAGTTAATGAGCAATGACTCCATGACCACAAAAAGTGTAAAAACAAAGGCACCAGATAACTAAACTTGAAGTCTGATCAGAGAACTTCAAAGCAAATATTATTGAGCCTCATAATAAAATGATGGATGTACTAATAAAGCTTGAATGCTAGAAGATAAGCGTTTCACATGGTATGCAGCACAATATAAAATACTGGAGAGAAATAAAAGACACCTGCCAGGCTTAATGCAAGTTCCTCAGTAACAGGTACAAAAGCAACACTTTAAATTCCCTGAGCCTGACGGATTTCAGAGGATTTGAGTAGTTTATTTAGCTACACTTTTGTCTTTGAATTCTTTGCGTAGATTCATTACCATTTGGATGTACTACGTTTATAATAATACTGAAACAAACATGTTTAGGGGAATTACATTTTTTTTCACTTTATTACATTCTGAAAAACTGAATTGTGATTAGGTGATTAGGGCTGGGAGAGTTTTTTTTTTTTAATCCTAATATATTTTTAGCATTTCCTTTTGATTACTTTCAATATTCTCAGATGGTTCAAATGGAAGCCATTAACAAACCACAGCTGTTGCAAGGTATGTTAGAATCATTTAATACAGGAAATAAAATACAGTAAAATTTAGTTAAATTTTTTTCCAGAAATTACTTCATATTGACTTGCATTCAATTAACATGTAACAAAGTAACATGCTCATTCGCATGAACAGACTAATTAAATAAAAGTAATTAGGATTTCCATTGCTACATTTCAGAGGGTGAGCTAATTAGTCGGAACCGATTTGCTAGCATAACTAACTGACTTTCCAGATCATTTACAATGAACTGATTCACCAGAATAAATGCCTCTCCAGTAGGGATGCACCGAATGTTCGGCAACCAAAATTGTGACTAAGCGAAAAGACCGAATAAACTATACCGAACAATGACATGACACGATCAAATTGAGGCTCGCACTAATGCAGCAAACGTCTGCAGTGTGAAACTATTTAAAATGGTCAGAGAAAGACGCAAAATGTGCGAGACTACTTAGTGCTGCATCTCATGTCTGCGATGAGAAGAGGAAGGGGTGGTTGTTGCTGTTTACTATGATGACTGAAATCACGAAATGGCCTCAAACGATTAGTAAATAAACTGCAGAATGTTATGTTTTCTAATACTCGCATGGATTACATGCATTCAAACAGCACTGCACGAGCTCGCAGTGCCAGGGTTCAAAGTCCAAAGTGCAAGGAAAATCTGCGTTAAAACACCGTTACTCGTCATTTGCTCAGTAACATTTTTATAATTTTTTAAAGACATGTGACAATGTGATACGTGCGACAAATATCTTCCCAAATTCGTAATGAGAATAATTTAAATATCTGCATGCTGTTGTCAACAAAAAGAAGCATTAAGATCTTCCTGCGGGTTTCTGCCAAAATAAAATCAACAACTCCATCAACATTCATAAATGTTAGTATTGTAATTTTTCTGTTGCTCTGTAAAAAAAAAAAACAAGAAAAAAAAAATAATGATAATAATAATTACCCTACAACTGTCACAACACACACTGGAGCAGGGAAACGCAAAGACGAGGAGCTTCTTCAAATAACTCAGACTTTATTATAACAAACTTAGGAATTGCTGGAGACATGGAAACCGACATGAAGACGATCACTGACAGGCAGGGAAACACAGGCCTTGTAAAGGGGAGACTAAACTAGATAATTGACAACACAGGGCTGGGAACTAATTAACTGATGAAGACATGAAACGAGGACCGGCACGGTAAGACCAAATATGGGCATGGAAACAGGGAGCATGTGGAAACACAAGACACAGGGAAACAAAGTCTGACATTACGCCCCCCTCTGGAAGCCGCGTCCTTGCGCCATACACCATCCAACGGGGAGGGGGGGTGGTCGCTCTGGAGGCCTCCAGGGACCAGGAGGCAGGACTATCGGCCTCCAGGGCAGCGCCTGTTCCAGGAGCCATGGCGGACAGGGGACTCTGGAGGCCATGGCGGGTCAGGGAGCTTGAGCAGCCATGGTGGGTCCGCCTCCGAGACAGTGGCCAGCGGATTCATAGGAGGGCTCATGCGAGGAGCTGGCACTGGAGGGCACTTGCGAGGAGAAGGCACTGGTTTGGAGAGAGTTTCATCCGGAGGGCTTGCCTTACTCTCTGCCGAAGGGCTTGCCACACTCTCTGCCGGAGGGCCCGCCACACTCTCTGCCGGAGTTAACTTCTCCACGGACGGCGGCATGAATTTCCCCGCGGATGGCATGTTTACGTGGGCCGCGAACGGCAGCTGGTGAGGGAGAGCCGCAGACGGCGGGCTTTCACGGCCCACGAACGGCGGCTGGTGAGGGAGAGCCACGGACGGCGGCGTGAATTTCCCCGCAGATGGCGGGCTTGGGAGAGCCGCGGGCGGCAGACTTGCGTTGGCCTCTGACGGCGGCTGTCTTGCGTTGGCCACGGGCAGCTGACTTGCGCTGGCTGCTGACGGCGGCTGTCTTGCGTTGGCCACGGACGGCGGTGGGCTCGGGAGAGCCGCAAATGGCAGAGGGCTTGGGAGAGCCGTGGACGACAGCAGGCTGGTTCTGGCTCGGGCCCGGATGCCTCCCAGACCCCGGTAGATCCCTTCTTTCCAACTCAGTCCGGTTGTGTCTGGGAGGTCCACGGGATGGTGGTAGTTGGCCCCAAGCCAGGACAGCTTGTTAAGCGTGGCATCATCCCATGTCATCGCCGCGGCGATCTTGCAGAACTCCTCTGCATACACATAAAAGGGGCGATCCTGACGGGCTAGGGCGACGAAGCGGGAGGCGGCGTCCATGCCGCAGGAAAAAACAGGAACAACCAAAAAAACTCCGCTTACTTTGTCTGGTCGAGTCTTCTGTCACAACACACACTGGAGCAGGGAAACGCTGAGACGAGGAGCTTCTTCAAATAACTCAGACTTTATTATAACAAACTTAGGAATTGCTGGAGACATGGAAAACAACATGAAGACGATCACTGACGATAAGACTGAACACAGAGGCAGGGAAACACAGGGCTTGTAAAGGGGAGACTAAACTAGATAACTGACAACAGGGCTGGGAACTAATTAACTGATTAAGACATGAAACGAGGACCAGGACGGGAAGACCAAATATGGGCATGGAAACACAGGGAGCACATGGAAACACAAGACAGCTCTATACATTTATTATAACATTCACACAGTGTTCAAATTGGGATCTGTAATATATTCTAATGTTTTAAAAGAAGCCTCTTCTGCTCAGCAAGGCTGCATTTATTTTACAGTAAAAAATACATGCCTGATTCAAGAAGACGGTCTCAAAAATGGCCAAAAATTTTATTTTAGTAACTTATTAATTTTAAGTTAAATTGTGTTTTGTTGGTATAATGTCTGATAGAATGTACAAAATGTTCAGTGTTAAGTAAATATTTTTAAATTGTTGTTTTGTAATTGATTTTTTCATTTATTTGAAAAGCAGGACAAAACAGTAAAAAGCATATTTTGGCTATTTAATTTATGCAATGGAGAAAAAAAAAAAAAAAAAAAAAAAGGCAAAATAGGCCTATATGGGGGAACAAAATGCAAAAAACCATGTTCGATATTATGCCTTCAGCCTTCGGCCCAGTGTTTCATTTTGTTCGGCTTCGGCCAAGAATTTTCATTTCGGTACATCCCTACTCTCCAGCACTACATACTGAACTCAGGACAGATTAGCAGGGCGTTTGATTATCCCCACAGCAGTAAAATTGCGCACAAACATTAAAAACGGCCAGTGTACCATTTGAATGGGCTACACTGCTACTTGGACTCCCAACCCTGGTCTTTAGCAACCGCCGAACAAAATCTGACCAGAGGCATATACCATAAAATGGCACATGCTCAAAAGTTGATTTCTGATTCTCATGGCCAGTCAACAAAAACAAGCTCTGAATAATAACAACAAAGTGCTACTGATGGCAATTAATTTACTTATATTCAGCCCTACACATTTACCTCAGTGACAAATTAACCTGGCAGTGTGCATCTGTCTTAACAAAAAAGTCTCCTGTCCTTTCAGAACAAATTCAAGACCCCGAAAATATTTCAGACCTTTCATGTTATCTGTTATTGTTATTTACACATTTACAAACTGATGTTAAAGAGATCAATTGTATTGGCTTCTAGCAGGTTAAGAGACTTTAATTTAAGAGAGAGATTGCTTCGGTGGTGCAACCAATATAGAAAGATAGCAACTGAAACAATAGGAGGCAAAGCAGGACTATAGCTGCTCAGAAATAAGTTACCCACTAGATCACAATTCCTTCAATGAGAGGAGTGGGCAGAAATGATAGCAGGAACAATGCCATGAAAGCACTGCAGCTGAGTCAGAGAACTGGAGTGCACATTTCACTGCATGTGAGTGGGGGTGCCTTGTGTCACCCCAGAGGATGCCAGACTCTCCCAATGATGGCCAACTCCTGACAACCATTTTATCACTTCTAGCAATTATTAAAAAGCACACTCGAAGGAGTAACCCAGGAATCACTTTTTTTCTGTATAAAACCTCAGTTGTTATCAAAGTCTCTTTAAAACAAGTCATGTCACTCGGCGGCCGTCTTTGAAACGCTTCTCAGGCATGCAAGTGCAGCTCCTATCTCTTTGAATGGGGAAACATCAAATTCTCCAAAACTGTTCACTAAGCTTAGGATTAAATTTCATATTTGTAATCACCAAAGAAATGTGTCAACAACTGTATCATTAATGTTGTTTCTTTTGCTCAAATAGTGTTATAAAAAAAGCTTATTTTTCAGGCTAGACCAGCCAATGCGCACGTCTCAGAGCGCTGACTGTTTCTATAGCAACCAGGACTTCTAACAGCAGCTGCAGTGACGCGCTAACTTTACTGATTAGCGATTGGCTCTTTCATTCAGAAGGTGGGGCTTCCTGCGTTTGAGCAGCCATATTGAGCTTTGCATTCTTCCCCAATCTACCTAAGATGGATTCTACCTTCGATTCTACGAAGGTAGAATTCTACCTAAGATTCTACCTAAGATGGCGGCGCGCGCAGTCACAGCAGCTTCTCTCTCTCCCGACAAACCGGTGTTTTCGTGTTTTTTGTCTTGTAAGTCGCAATGTTTTTGCACATCTTCGTCTCGTCTACCTGTCTTTAAGCACGCATACAGTCGTGAGTTTCTGCTCGATGTCGGCAGAACCACATTTTTAGAGTTAAACTCCGCGCACGCTGAAGAGCTGCGGGACCTCGGTCTGCTCCGAAGGCCTTCTCCATCACCGGCCCCCACTACTGCATCTCGCCCACAGCGGAGGCGCTACAAGCGGCGTGAGAGGAAGCAGAAGAGGGGTAAGCGCGGAGGTATCCGAGCTAGGCTAGCGGCCAACCCACACAAGCCAGCTATCCCCACCATCGTACTGGCGAACGTACGCTCTTTGGACAATAAACTGGACTACATCCGACTACTCCGCTCTACTCAGAGGACTGTAAGAGACTGTTGTGTTTTTGTGTTTACGGAAACATGGCTTAACAACAGCGTACCGGACTGCGCCATACAGCTCGACCAGCTAACATGCTATCGAGCTGACAGAGCTCTCGTCGAGGGAGGTAAGATCCGCGGCGGCGGTCTCTGTGTTTACATCAATGATGCATGGTGTCGCGACGCTGTTGTGGTCTGCAAACACTGCTCACCCCTGGTGGAGTTTATGATTATTAAGTGCCGGCCGTTCTATCTACCGAGGGAATATACAGCCATACTGCTCGTTGCTGTATACATCCCTCCCAGCTCCAGCAACAACATCAGGAGTGAGGCGCTAAATGATCTGTACCAGCACACCAGTGAGCAGCAGACAGCCCACCCAGATGCTTTTCTTATCTTGGCTGGGGATTTCAATCACGCAGACTTAAAGAGTGTGTTCCCAAAAATTCACCAACACATAGACTTTCCAACAAGGGGAAAAAACACTCTGGACTTTGTTTACACCACCCAGAGAGGAGCTTACAAGGCCCTCCCCCTCCCCCACCTCGGAGCCTCAGACCACATCACTGTCATGCTAATGCCTGCATACAGACCGCTCGTTAAAGTCACCAAACCAGTTCACAAACAGATTCAAGTGTGGCCGGAAGGGTCGTCAGAGGCACTTCAAGACTGCTTTGACACCACTGACTGGAATATGTTTAAACAGGCTGCCACATACAACAATACTACAGACCTCCAAGAGTACTCAGAGACTGTTACTGCCTACATCTCCCAAGTGCATTGATGATGTAACAGTCACAAAGTCCATCACTGTCCGGGCCAACCAGAAGCCGTGGATGACAGGGGAGGTCTACAGACTTCTGAAGGCTCGGAACGCTGCCTTTAGCGCTGGAGATGAGGAGGGCCTGAAGACAGCTAGGGCCAACCTATCCCGCAGCATCAAAGAGGCCAAGAGACAGTACTCCAGGAGGATAGCCCATCGTTTCAGCGACAGCAGAGACACGCGGAGCCTGTGGCAGGGGATACAGACCATTACGGATTACAAGCCCCCACCACAGACCTGTGACAACACCATCCCCCTGCTGAACGAGCTGAATGCCTTCTTTGCTCGCTTTGAGGCACAAAACAGCACCACTGCACAGAAGACTCCACCTCCTCCCGGTGACCAGGTGATGACGCTGTCCCCGGACAGTGTGAGGAGATCCCTCAGCAGGATCAATGCACGCAAAGCTCCGGGTCCTGACAACATTCCTGGGCGTGTACTGAGAGACTGTGCAGTGGAACTCACTGAGGTCTTCACAGACATCTTCAACATCTCACTAAATCAGGCTGTTGTCCCCACATGCTTCAAAGCTACCACCATCATTCCAGTCCCTAAGAAGTCATCTCCATCCTGTTTCAATGACTACCGTCCAATAGCACTCACTCCCATCCTCATGAAGTGCTTTGAACGGCTAGTCTTGCACCACATCAAGTCTGTCCTCCCCCCCTCCCTGGACCCCTTCCAGTTTGCATATAGGTCCAACCGCTTGACCGATGATGCCATCACCACTGCCCTCCACCCAGCCCTCACACATCTGGAGAAAAAAGACTCATATGTCAGGATGCTGTTCATAGACTTCAGTTCAGCATTCAACACAATCATCCCTCAACAGCTCACTCACAAACTGGCCCAGCTGGGGCTCAATACCTCTCTGTGCAACTGGCTGTTGGACTTCCTGACCGGGAGACCTCAAGCAGTACGGGTCGGCAGTAACACATCCAGCACCATCACACTGAACACTGGGGCCCCCCAAGGATGTGTGCTGAGCCCCCTCCTCTTCACTCTGCTGACCCACGACTGCACACCATCACACAACTCCAACATTTTCATTAAGTTTGCGGATGACACGACTGTGGTGGGTCTCATCAGCAACAGAGATGAGACAAACTACAGGAGCGAGGTGATTTTTTCAATCTCTCTCTGAATGTGAAGACGAAGGAGATTGTTGTTGACTTCAGGAGAGTACACACTCAGCATGCCCCTCTGACCATCAACGGTGCGACTGTGGAGAGAGTGAGCAGCACCAAGTTCCTGGGTGTGCACATCACTGAGGACCTCTCCTGGACTAACAACACTGCAGCACTGGCCAAGAAAGCACAGCAGCGTCTCTACTTCCTCCGCAAACTCAGAAGAGCCAGAGCCCCGGCCCTCATCATGTGCACCTTCTACAGAGGCACCATCGAGAGCATCCTAACTAGCTGCATCACTGTGTGGTATGGCGCTTGCAACGCATCCTGCCGCAAGTCACTTCAGCGCATAGTGAGAGCAGCTGAGAAGATCGTTGGTGTCTCTCTCCCCTCCCTCCAGGACATCTACAGCACCCGTCTCACCCGCAAAGCCCTCCGCATTGCAGGCGATCCCACCCACCCGACACACAGCTTCTTCAGTCTGCTGCCATCAGGGAGGAGACTGCGGAGTCTCCAGGCGAGGACCAGCAGACTGAAGGACAGCTTCATACATCAGGCTGTCAGGAAGCTGAACTCCCTCCCGTCCTTGCCCCCCCTCCCCTCTTTCACCCCCATTTAACACAGCAACACACTAGGAACTCTGACTCTGTGACACCCCCCCCACCGACCAACAAACTGTGACCGGCACCTGTCACTTGTGCAGCATTGGCTGATCACTACCCATCCAACATTGACTGCAAATTACCTCTTCGGATAGTCTGACAAAAATCTATCCGAACAGTCACTTCGACTTGTCACTTTAACAGACTGATAAGCTCTTCTTGCACTACACTCATAACAAAACAAAACAAAACAAATCTGCACAGTTTTGTTTTTGTACATTCAACTGGTTTGCACTCCATCTATTCTGCCATGTGCCTTATGCACTTTATCTATCCCTCTTTTTTTATTTTCTACAATGTCCTCAGACTGATAAGCTCTTTTGCACTACAAATATATCTACACAGTGTTGTTTTTATTTAACTTGTTTTGCACTCTGCCATGCGCCTTATGCCACTTTATCGATCTAATTCTTATTTTTTTCTACAATATCCTCATTTGTATATTTGTATAGTTGTATGTACATATGTTTAAACTGTATTTATCTGTATTTGAACGTGTTTAATGTTAACTGTATGCACCAAGGGTCTGAGAGTAATGCAATTTCAATTCTCTGTATGTATGTGCTGTACATGTGGAAGAATTGACAATAAAGCAGACTTGAACTTGAACAATCAAAGCTAGACAAGTGACATGTCTTGGGTATTCATTAGTCTTTGGTTGTTATGTGGTAGAAACACTAGCTGCATTTCCATTACAGATTTGCACAAAACTTGTGCAATATTTTAGAAATGTCGATTAAAAAAATATATATTGTGAAATGACGGCGTTTCCATTAACCCATGTTATGCTAAAACAAAATTTTTTCCTCTTGCGATTAGTCATGGTGACGGATTTTGGTAGGGTTATGTATATCGCAGCCACTGCACTTGCCATTATTTTTAATCGAAGGAGGTGTATCTTTACATAAGCAGCACGGAGAGCCGCTTCTGAAATGTGGAGCGGTGCAGCTGGTATAAACAAGAATTGACTAGAGCGGCCACGATCAGCTCCGGTGGCCATGTTGGAGGCATAAAACGCCACAGACGTATGCTGTGTGAATTGTCTAAGCATTAATGGCAAGGAAAGCCCCTTATACTTGAGAGCGGCTATGTACGAAGTGTTTCTTGGAGGTTATAGTACATTGAAGAATGATCATATGATTTTTACGTACAGTACGCCATGTGACCTGTAAATGTAAAAAAAACATTTCCATTGCAGTTTTGCGAAATATTCCTTTTTCGAACTGCCAGAAAAAACAGCTCATGTGAGCGTAACATTTTTTTTTGCGATTTATGGGCGTATTTTCAATTCGTAACTTCAATTTGCACAATTTGAAGGTTAGTGGACATACAGCCACTGTCAGTGACTGTACTTACTCTCTTGCTTCGCTTAAGCCCTGCTTGTTTGTGCTTTACTTTTTCTTCAAACAGATGCACTCCACCAATCTGTTCCTCATTAAAGATGAGCAGGCACAAAAATCAAACATCTTTCCAACTGTGCTCTCACTCTCCTCTCATTCTCTCCCACTCAAATTCAATTGCTATTAATTTACAAATGTCCTTATCGTTAATTAAGACTGATTTTCTGAAAGTCAGTTTACAACAAAAGTGAGACTGTTTTAAGACTCAATGGGCCAGATTGACTAAACAGGGAAGATTAGCAGGAGGCCGCAATCCCATAAAAGCACAGATGGGAGAAGAAATTTCAAATGAAAGAACACAAACACAACCAGCTTCCATTCCATAATGACCAAACCAATTCACCAAGAGCAGTGCAAATCAGCAACTATCATAGCCATGTCAAGTGCAAAATTGGTTAAGACATGCTTTTCTGAGGCATCGAATAATGGTGAAAATACCAGTAAAGTAATTACCGCAAACCTTATTAAATCAAAATGCATGATTTATTTATCTTTTCCCTTAATTTTTTTTAAAATAAGGTCAGCCACAAATTAAACTATGTCCACACCTTTTCATCCTTCATTTTTTCACTTAATGTCTTTAGTAAATCCTGACAGTTGTTTTTATTGCCAAAAGAGGATTTGTACTGGTGCAAGCTGTTAGTAAATCTGGACCATTTTCCACAGTATCGATAAACTGATACCAGCTGCATTTCTCAGTCTTTTCTCTCCAACGGCAAGTTGACAAATTCAACATTTTTTATTTTAATTAAATAAGTATATAGTTCATTCGCAGCACTGTGCTGCGTTTATACGTGCAAACAGCTTGTGATCAAGTGTTTTTAACAGAGCGCCTCAGTTCACAGTGAATGCAGCTAACTCCATCTGTGCATGTGCTGCAAGTTTAACATGCATTTGGCAATACAATGTTACACTTTAATACATTGTTTACACTTTTCAAATTTGCTTAATTTCCAGCATTTATGTGGATAGATGATTACAGCATTTCACTGTATTTGTAATGAGAAGCTTTCGCAGTGTTTCGTCTAGGTTTACAGCTGGGGGTGCGGTGGGGGTGGAATCATGGTGTTCATGCATTCCTTTTATAGACAGCAGTCAATATAACAACTGAACAATTACTTGAACTGTACATTGAACTAAACATTGGAACATTTATTTTTATTATAATTATCCACAAAGTGTGCAGCTTTAAAAAATGCAGATATTTTTGTCTGCTTTTCAGGTGGTTGACGTGTGTGTGTATCGGGCCAGAACTCCGGCATGCGTAATACAGAGAGCAGAAGAGAACTGTAAACATGCTACCATGTAGAGACAGAAATGTCAAGCCATCGTGTAAATCAGATAAATAACATAAGGCTATTTAGTTTGTGTAATAAAAGAACAAGGTATAGACCTGTTCTGTAGGAAAGGTAACCTTAAATGACTTTTGTTGTGATCTGGTGCTATATAAATAAAATAAAATAAAATTAACTTGACATTCAAGGGGGGTGCCGCTCCCCTCTAATATAATGGCAGGGGAAACACTGGCTACGTTTACATGCACAATTTTTGGTTCAATCAGACTGAATTCATTTCGATTGATGAATCTGAATGTAGTGTTTACATGAACGCTAAATAAAGTGATCGAGTTGATGTGCGTTTATGTCACAAGCTTCAAATCGGAATTTTTTTTTTTTTTTTCATGCGCACACTACACAAATATGGAGTTTCTCACTGTTTGCACATAACCACTCTCCTGTACTGCTTCTTTATTTGTTTTTAACAGCAGAATTAATATTTATCCATTTCTGGATAAATAAACATATAAACCGCAGTGCCGTGCTGCTCATATTTATTGCTGCACAGAAAAATGCCCCTCCCTGCGCACAAAACGGGTTGCCTGTGGATGAGAATCCGAAACAAGGACTGTTGGGAGGTTGTCCTGCTCCACTTCACAGAGTGAAAGGAGAATTTTATATTGACAGGACACGCATTTATACAACACTTTATTCAAAAGGATGAACCGCTCGTTCCGCGCATCTTACGTCATTACACTATTTCTGCATCATTGCACATGCGCAGTCCTTTCAGTTTCGGTTTTCAATCCGATCGAGTGTTTACATGCACGCTCAATCGGATTAGAAAAGGAATAAACCACCCCCTTCAATCCGATCGAAATTTCATTGAGCCATCAATCCGATTACAAACGGATTATTTGGTTGCTTGTAAATGTAGCCACTGATTTGCAAACATGTGGTTACAGAAACTTAAAGGAACACTCCACTTTTTTTGGAAATAGGCTCATTTTCCAACTCCCCAAGAGTTAAACGGTTGAGTTTTACCATTTTCGAATCCATTCAGCCGATCTCTGGGTCTGGCGGTAGCACTTTTAGCTTAGCTTAGCATAGATCATTGAATCGGATTAGACCATTAGCATCTCACTCAAAAATGACCATTAGCATCTCACTCAAAAATGAATATATATGCTAGCGCACATTATTATTATAGCGCAGGTTTAACGTTTAAACATTGTTATATACTCTAACTGTTTTAGTATATCTATAGATTTTATTTTAGGCAAGTCGTGATGATATGAGAAGGCTAAATTGATCAAACATAGGCTATGATCAGCTCATGCCGCTGACCGCTTGGTCGTTACTTTAAAAAACAAAAACTTATAGGCTATTTAACAAACAAAAATGCTCCAAACGTTTTTCTAAATTAACTTAATAAAAAAACGAAACGAAATATAATAATTTTGCCATTACACACAAAACTAAACTATTTTAATAGCCGTAACAGTCTATAAACTGTTTTAGGAGAAGGGGCAAAAAAAAGACGGGCTCGGGTCGGACTTGGCCGGTAATTCTGATAAGTTGTCGGACGTGGGCCGTGCTAGGGCCTAAATTTGACGTCCGTGCAGGGCTCTATTAATTATTCATTTAATTTAATTAAAGGACACCTATTATGCCCCTTTTTACAATATGTAATACAAGTGTCAGGTATCCCCAGAATGTGTCTGAAGTTTCAGCTCAAAATACCCCACATATCATTTATTATTTCATTTTGAAAATGCCTATTTTGAGTGGAAGCAGAAACACACTGTAGCAGAGCATGTCTCTTTAAATGCAAATGAGCTGCTGCTCCCCTCCCCATTTCCAGAATAGAGAAGTGCCTTTACGACTCATAACTGCTAAAAAAAAAAACATCTGTTTGGTTTTGATTATCATGTCTATCGCACTGAAATCACACGTTTTAAAGCCATATTACTTTAAACTTCTGATAGAATCCGTAGCACACGTATAGAAAGTGTCTACACACAGCATGTGAGTTCTCTTTCACACACAAGCTAGTCAAAAACACGCATAAATTTACAAATATACAGTCGGGTATATTTGTGAAGGTAAACATCTGAGAAAGAAATAGCATGTTTATATTAGATCTGTGTATTAAGTGACATCAGTATAATATACAGTACATATACTGCTGTCTATGCTATTAATATGACCCAAAGAATTAAATAAAAGCAGAGGATCACTTACTGCTCTGAACTGCTTGCTCTGAGACACTGCTAATGATATATGGAGATTTGAAAAAGAAAAGGAGCGAGTGGAATTTCATCATTATAGGGTGGCAGTGTACACTGCCAACACACATTTATGTCCAAACAACATGTGAAAGTGAATTTAGCATAATAGGTGCCCTTTAATTCAATCATTCATTTTATTTTTTATATTTATTATTATTATATATTCCACATTAAAGCTATTGGGCCTGAGGAATCTTAGATATCAGTTTCAGATGATAAGAAAATACTTTAATTACAGCTTTTAGAATGTTATGAGGGTGACTAAAATATTATGATACTATAGTATTATGAATACTTTTTCCTTCCTTTAAACTGAATGAATCAGAATCCCAAGCGAATCTTTAAGTTCAAGTTCAAGTTTATTTGTATAGCGCTTTTTAAGATACAAATCGTTGCAAAGCAGCTCTACAGGAAATTAAGTTTCCACAATATATTTAAATATTGCAGAACCTTAATATATTTAACTTTAAGCTGTCTGTATTTCCAAAAAAGAACACAAAAGTTGCCCAAGGCATGTTCACTCTAAATGGAAATTGGTGCCGCGTAATAGAATAAATATAAAAGTATTGACTGGCTCAATAGTCAACAAGTACAGGCACTGATAAACAGCTGGTGGAACGACTAGACTAGCTAAAAGAGAGTGAGTGCGAGAAAAAAAAAAAATGAGGGAGAAAAAGAATCTGCAGGAGAAATACATGAGCAGCGCATATTGAACATTGAGTGCCAGCCTACTCGTGAAATTGTGGATCTTAACAAGATCATAAAATGGATGCAGACTGCTCTATTGGCAATTTTATTTTATTGTCAGTGTTGGCCAATGTGATTAAAATGGCAAAATCTTGAAAATGTCTTATTGCAGTTATAGCATTTGGGAGATTTCCTCAAGATACTCACAGTCTAGGGATGATGTTGCCTGCATACTGAACAAGCTCATAAAGGTCAGCGACCTTGCGGCCTTTGGCGAACTCATCTGTCAAATAGACCTCCAGGTAATGCAGCTCATCAGAGATGGCCATGTCTACAACAACAATTTAGTACAATAAATAAATAAAATCTCTACAGATGACATGTATAGCAACTGGTCTAAAAAAAGCCTCCACAGTACACTGTTCGTTAACACTCAAGAAAATTCTTAATGTTAAGAGTGCAAATGAGTTCTATTCTATTTAAACGCAATGCAATGGAAACATACAGAGTTCGTAGTAGCTCTTGGGAGAAAGCATAGAAGTCCTCAACTCCCCCAACATATTTGAGGCATGTTTCAGTGCATCCATCAACTTGTTCTTGTCCTGGATGGAGAGCATAAATGTTCATAAACAGAGTAATGGTTAAAAGCAAGAAGCATCACACTGCTGTGGATGGATTAACAGTGTTACAGAAACTGTAAACTTGCATTTGCTTAACTCACCAGACAGCGTTTCATCTGAAATGACTGAACCTTGACTGCCTGCACAGCTTCATCCAACAGCTTCTCCTGCTCATCCTGAGGCGACTGCTGTGTGGTAGGCTGGAATAAACATGTGCAGTCAAACAATCAAACTAGAAACCAGAGATGTTCACGTCTTTAACTTGGAGTCTGAGTCAAGTCTCGAGTCTTTGGTCACGAGTCCGAGTCGAGTCTCAAGTCATTTAATGGCTAGCTAAAAAATCCCATTCAGAATCCTCATGTATTGAAATCTTTCTATTTATGAAGCTGTTTCATAGGCTATAGACAAAATATATGATCTGCTTTGTAAAAAAAAAAAAAAAAAAAAAGAAGAGGTGTTAAGATGTAAGGTTAATATACATCCAGCCTATTACTTATGTTTTAATCCATTACCATGTTCAAAACAGTTTTTCTGTAATCAAATTCTATAAAAAGAGTCAGATCTACCATGACACATAAGGAAATAGCCTGTGACACAGATATTACAAAACCATACAAGTAAAGTTTTTCTTTATGATATAAGTCAGGGGTATTCAAAGTTCCAAGAGGCACGGCCTCTATATTGTCTTCCAAGCAGAGGTCCGGACAAAAATAAATTAATAAATTATTTTTAAAAGGTACATTTTCACATGTATTGCATTTATACATTTAGATACATGGGAGGCCATGTGACAGAAAAAAAATGCTGTTCAGGGTTTTCCTCCTGAAATCTATACCATCTATACAATATTTTACTTAAAAGCATTATCTACTAAAAGCAATGTAGCTACAATAATCAAAACCTTCTCATCTTGAGCAGAAAAGAAAAATAACTAGCAGTTTCAAAGTTTAAGTTCTATCCTAGCCATCTAACAACAATTTTCCCAATTATAACTTCATGATTCTTTTGAAATGTTCTTAGCCTACAGATTAATAATGATAAATGTAGATCAGAAATGTCACATCTGGTTTGAACAGTCAGAGTCATAGATAGTAAGAAAAATAACTATATTTGCAGCATTGTTTTTTTTTTCTGCAGTGTTTTAGTGAAAGTAACCTATAATTTTGCTGCTCACTGTGTTTTTATTGTTGTTAAAATAACCGCGTCATCCGCGCCGGGGCGCGCCCGAAGATAGAGAGAGAAAGCACACAGAGCTGAAAGGGCTTGAATAAATCGTGTTTAACTTTAGATAAAAACACTAGAGGATATAGTGCTGAAAGATATTTGCCATAAACGACCCTGAGCGCTTGTTACGTGATCCACTTTGCTGTTTTGACGTGCTGCTCACTTAAAATGGTGCTGCTGTTACGGCTCGCGGTCCGGATGGATGCCGGGGTGCGGATGCGTTCCGCCTTTTGAATATCAGTTCTATAAGTATTTAAGGATAAAAGACTCGAGTTGCTCTTAAAATATTCACGAGTCCTTTTCCTCGAGTCAAGTCTGGATCATTTCAGGTCGAGTCTGAGCCAAGTCTGAAGGCTATAAAAATGCGACTCGAGTCAGAGTCACTAACTCGAGTGCCCATCTCTGCTAGAAACTAGCGTCAAAAACTTTTACATTTGTGAAATATATATATATATATATATATATTCTTTCAACATCAATATTATATGTCCCACCAGTCAAAAGTTTGGATAGAAAATGATAACCATTTTCTAAATTTTATAACACCTTCTACAGTAGGGACGCACCGATGTATTGACCAATAGGGTTGCCAAAATTTAGAAAATTTCCAGTAAATTTAGGAAACTTTCTGGGATTTTTGGAAAGTTTCCGTAAATTTAGCAGAAATTTTCAACCCCTTGCAACCCTATTGGCCAATAATCCATTTTGGCCAATAAAAGCAATTATCTGCACTATCGGTCATCAGCTGATTGTTTAAAAACGGTCAATGATCAGGGCCAATTATTTCCTTTCAATCAAAAGGTGGCGGAAAAGCATGTCAGACAGTAACCTGCATGAAGAAAATGTTTCTTGTGTTGAATGTAGGGCTGTTTTGATGCTCTTAAATGTGGCGTGACAGAACACTGTAGCAGCTTCAGTTCAAGCAGCAGCTCGGAGCATGAGTCTCTTCCACTTTAATAGAAGTTATAGCGCAAAATAAACATGAATGAACATCAGAAGGCATGTTGAAAGATACAGTACAACTTACCAAAATTAATCATGTCTCATGTAATCACTAAATCAGTGTTTCAACCGAAAGAAAGATGTCACATAATACATCTTGTGTACAATGTCACAGTTATCCACAGTTCACAGTTCATAGTTAACTATATATAAATAAAAAAACACAGTAGAGGGAGCGTAATTACTGTTAATTACATGTCTGAATAAATCTGCCATGAAAACAAGTTATGAAAACTACCTTATATGCAATTGAGTTGTATACAATCGTTTTTATTTGAGTGCGATTATTATATCTGAAAATAAACAGCTTTGAATATAATAGTGTTGCTGTTCATTTTAACCTCTAATTTACCATATGAGAGGGTTCCCTGTATAGTTCACAGCATTAGTTGGGAGAAATTTTTTTTCCTTAAAAAAACAAAAACAAACTATCGATATCAACATCAGTATCGGCAGATTTCATACAGAATAATTGCCTATTGGTATCGGCTGAGAAATTTCATATCGGTGCATCTATATTTTATAACTAATTTAAAGCATTTAATGTCGTCTTCAGACATTACTCTTTAAATGAAAAAAGGAATAGCTGTATGCAAAGTTTTTGACCACTGTAAATGTACACAATTTCTCAATCCACATTGAGATGCCCATATATCTGGAATTATCCTAAATCATATTGGGCCTAAGAAAATAAGATTAAAAAAAGAAATGTTTGTTAAGAACTGTCGAGATTGCCATTTACTGCAACAAGAATGGCTAAGGTCAACTAATTTTAAAAACAGACCTACATAAAAATAAAATAACGATGTTGTCATCTTTCTAAAGTCCTTCTACAGTTTCCTCTCCTGTAATTTGTCTACAAACCTCTGCAAAATTGTCATTTATAATCTTTAACATTATAAATGTCTGTACTGTCATTTTTTTATCAATTTAATGAATCCTTGCTATATGCTAAAAAAAACCTTATTTCACACAAACTTTTGAACAGTAGTATGTTATATATAACATATATATATATATATATATATATATATATATATATATATATATAGGACACTTTCCCTTGTATATTCACTACTGTTAAAAAATTAAATTTTAAGTGCTGTTGCTGGTCGCCATTTCTTTTAAAAATGTTTCTTGACGTGTTTAATCACATTTTAGCCTATTTTTTAAATATGAAGACCAGTGAAATCCACTGTGCATAATTGTAAATTAATTACAAATTAATTACAAACATATTGTTTAAAAATTAAACACAGCAGGCAACAAGATGTACAACACTACAGCTAGAAAGTCATGTGACATTCCAAAATATTTTTCCAATGGTTTTTTTTTTTCCCCGAAAGTATAATTTCAAGAACTGAAACAGTGACACTATATTAATCTGACGATGAGCCTAATAAATGTATGCAATCATGAGTTTATCAACGTTTGCAAAGTAGCTACATGACTGAAGTGTCAGTGGTCTGCAGGCTGGGGTGGGGGGTGACATAGTACAAAAGTCAGTACCAAACAGTTACACTTAACGTGAATAGCAATTTTAAAAGTGTTATGATAAACGGCAAACATAACAGATTACGGGCTGCTTTAAACTGAATGAATGAACCCGTGACCAAACATCGCTTATGTTATGCATACTAAATGCATTGCCATTATTCAAATATATGTAAACAAAGAGCTGCATATAAACGTATCGTAGATGTATGATAACAATAAATATAAATACCGATATAAACCTAACTGCAAAGAAATAACAAGGCTAATGCTAGCAGGATTAGCAGTTTAAATTAGCTCATTTTGCTCAAAACCTGGGGATTGTAATGACAGCGAAACATAATGGCTGTAAGTTTACTACACATGCATGCCAAATGATAAACTGCTAGTAGAATAAACCAAGACAGATGAAATAAACGAGAATAATTAAGTGTACGTAGGCCTCCGCATCTCAAATGCTAATGCTAACGGCTATCTTCACAAACGCAAAACAGTCCATCAAGAGATCTCAGTGCCCCTCTGACACCATCACTGCTGTAATCAACTTAAAGCATCCAGCATACAGTCTATGCATACGACGGTCGCTTATATCTTACCATGATTATCAGGTATGTTAGAGGAAACACTGGATGACCCCCCTGTGAATGTGTCGCGTCATGTGACTGCGCCGCTGCTGTTCCGCCTCATGACGACCAGCACAAGCTCGCTGTAGAAACTACATTAAGAATTCAAATTAATGTATTTACAAAAAAAATATTCTCTGAGTTGTGTCATTACATCGTCATATTTGTGTGAAAAGTGTAATGAAAAACGTTTCTCTGACCAACATGTTATATTGTGTATTTCGCTTGGCCTATTATTATTTCATTTGACGAATACTTAAAAGTATTTTACGCGAACGACGTTGGCCACGCCCATTTCTTAATCCACCAATGGCAGGTCCGAACGTTTATTTGGGGTGTGACACGTGTTCGTTTTCGCGCGAAACCACTCTGTGTGCTAAATCTGCAGAGAGGGCTCCATTGTGTTGTGGTTACAGAGAAGATCTGGCCAACTTTACAAATGGATAAAGAGGTATTTCGTAAGCTTGCTTCGAAGATTGGGATAACAGCTGTTAAAGTATTGAGGTAAGTGGTCCAGTGTCGAGTGCACAGGCGCTTGTTTTGACAGACAGTGGTTCGATCCGAAGTAAACGCGTCAATATAACAGCATAACTAATTGTGGTCATTTATTTTCAGTCAAGCTGAGGAATACATGCGATTATCCCAAGTGAAATGTATTGGACTGGGTTCTGTTACAGCCACCAGCAAGGCCATTATATGCCTTGAGTTGGCAGCGACTTCTATGAAATTTCCTCTAGACAAGGCAAGATCCACTTCCCATACTGCGTTGTGATGTGTAGCGTATGTATACAGACATACTTAAACTTTTCAGTATGTTACAATATTTTGTAATATCATATTAAGGAAGTATTCATGTGTGCGAGTTTTCCATAAATGTTAAATGGAAATGGCCTATTACGGTGATATTCTAACGCTTTTTTTATAGCAATGTATGTATCCTAAATATACACACATAATTAGGAAACACTTTTTGCCATCATTTAGACAAAATTACAGTCTGGTTGACAGTTAATAGAAATATTCTGTTTTCCTAATGCATCACATATCTCCTATGACGAATGCTTGTCCACAGACTGATATTTGCAGTTGAAAAATTAGGGGCAATTAAACGTAATAAAAAATTGAACAATAACTTTCACACAATAAACATCGAATGTTTTACACTGTTGTACACATGAACATTTAGTAAAAGTTTTTTGTTGTTTTTGTTTGGCTATAATTATCCATATATATTCTTTCTGCTGGATAGGAGTATGCCATCAAACTGTCTGGACTGAGTCCTAAGGTTTACTCCAGTAATCTGAAGGCTATGGAGTGCATGCTGGGCCTGCAGTCAAACCTGGGTCTCAGAGATCTTGCAGTGCAGTATGGGTGTTTAGAAGCGGTTAAAGTGGCCTCTCTGATCCTTCAGAGGTGAGTCTTCACATTGCATCAGTGCAATCAATATTAAATGAATGACTTATAAACTTGCATGTATTTGTTCAAGGTATGAGACCAGTTTGCCCGCTGCTCAGCAACAAGACCTTGACTTGTCAAAGCCTCTCTTTACCACAGCAGCTCTATATGCAGCATGCAAGTGAGTATAGATTGCTGTGATGTCTCATTGTCATTGAGTCAAATAATGACTGGTTCAAAAATACTTGATGGTGGATGATTGTGTTTGATAATTACATAATTTTGGTTGGGAGCTCAATTGTCTCTTGAACCTTATTAAGCTCTTCACAGTGTCACTGTGGTCAAAGTACTTTAATATGAGGCTATGAGAAGTGTACTGAGTACAGATTAATTTGGAGCTTATTACATTTGGAAAGGTCAGATCTTGGATTGGTTATCGTTAACAACTATTAACAACTATATTGGTTATATAGTTGTTCAATTTAGTCATTTGTTCCTGTCTGCACTTACAGCTAAGTTATTTATATAATAGGCTTTATGAAAGTGAGTCCTTACATGAGAAATGCCACTATCTTTCTTAAAGGTGGTGATGTTATAAGACTGCCTAAATCTAAATGTACTGAGCCTGTGTTGGACTATTGTTATCCAACCAAACTCTGTTACCGTACGATAATAAACAACTAAAGCTCCCACAGATGGATCAAAAAATTTGATGCATGTCAACAAGCCACAGAAATCTCTAAATTTAAACTGCATCTTGTTTACATTGTTACTGAAGATGCAAAAATAAATTGGTTCTGTTCTTCCTTTTTGAAGGTGCATGAAAATCAGAACTGACAGGAAATTAGCCTCTTCATCTGGAGCAAAGAAGGGTATCTTTGACCGGCTGTGCACACAGTTTCAGAAATTTGGACACGAGATCTGCAGTGAGTGTGACTCCTTCAAACAAAAGCTTTTTGGAAAATGACACATTGCCTAATTAAAGTGAATAAAGGCATTTTTGTAGGAGATCTTGGTCTGGCTTTCATGTTTAACAAAGATGTTGTAATTGAAGGAGCACAACTTTTAATCTTTTTTTTCCCTTCATTAAAGAAATGTTACTTCAAAGAAATCTGTCATGAAGAAACACATTTGACTGGTTACCATGGCTACAGTCATATCACAATTAGACAGTGTATATATTTTTTGTAGTTCAACATCAAAGAGCAGCATGTTTCTTCTCAAGTAGTTATTGAAGTTGTGATATTAAGCTGACTGATTCGCTCTGATATCTCCCTGTACCCTCAGACGAGGCTTCATCTATGGAGAAAC
This sequence comes from Barbus barbus, assembly GCF_936440315.1. Classification (NCBI taxonomy): domain Eukaryota; kingdom Metazoa; phylum Chordata; class Actinopteri; order Cypriniformes; family Cyprinidae; genus Barbus; species Barbus barbus. Next base: position 26,037,439 of record NC_136729.1, read on the forward strand.
CAGTCAAAACGGTTCAAAAGAGGCAGAAAACAATCACCGAAATGCTAGAAACAGGAAAAGATGGTAAGAAAGCCATTTGCTTACTACAGTAAATAATAATTATTCTACCCATAAGCTGCCCTAAGAACTTTTTCTGTTCTTAAGCATGTTTTTTTTATGCTGTGGAAAAAAGCTTTTTCTCTCAGTAATAAGACTAATAAATAGTATTTCGAGATGTAATATTTAATAATAGAACATATGTTTGATGATAAAAGTAATTGTCTTTTTGGCTTTTTCCAGATGAAAAGCTTTCAATATGCCCTAAGCGAGAGCGGGTTGAGAGGACTGAAGACGAAGAGACACAAAAGTATGAAGAGTGGAAAAGAAAAATCCTTGATAATGCATTAAAAGCAAAGGCAGTAGATTCTTGAACTCTTAGATTTATGTTTCAGATTTATTTAAATATGATTCTGCATAATGTCAACAAGACCTTACTTTGAATTGGATTTTGTACTCTATTACCAAGAGAAGTTGTCTGCCCCCTTCTGGAAACTTGTTCCATTCACATTTGGACATTTCCAGAGGAATTGAGGCACTTTTTTATTATCCTTTGTTTCGTTGCATTTCTTGGTGCAAATATGGTTACCATTTTATGACAGATTTAATATTGTCCAAAGGTTTACTAATTAAGTTACTTATTTAGATGTGCTTTCAATATGCATGATTTTATCGTTGTCCATTTAGTTTGTGTGTTAATGTCTGAATTGTGGCGTTTAATCAATCATGATTTGGATGGTTATGTCTGGTGACAGTATTGCTCAGTGGTATTATTTCTGTGGTAAAATCTCACAGGAGTATAAATTATTCATTTGTTTCCATAAATGGCTTATCTGCTTCGTTTAGTTTGATTTTTGTCATGAATAAAATGTGTATTTTTGACAATTCAATTCTCTCTTTTTTAATGTTTTGATTAAACACTCATTCTCTACAGGCAATTTGTGACCATTTATATTATGCTGAAAATACCCAATACTCAAAATGATTTCTATAGAAGCACATTCTATGAACAATGACAGAAATGGCAAAACAGAACCGCCCTATAATTCTGTACTAAGTATGCCAATTGCCATGTCAAACACAACCACCTTTGTGCATTTATTTGTGATTATGCTATTATCATATGAAAGTGTGCACCTACACAAATGCAATAAATTCAATTAACATTCAAATATTCCAGAACAACCAGTGAAATGTTTTAAATGCAAATAAAAACATACCATGCCAGCTGAGTCTCTTATTCATATTTTGTTTCCAGGTCTAATCAACAGGCAAAAGAAAGATTGGAAATATAGGATGAATAGTGTTTCTACATCAAATCTTCATGCTCTTCAATAAAATACTCAACAATGAGAATGAAAACAGCTTCTTTTAAATACTAATATAAGGCAGTAGTGCCCAAGAAAAACACCTTCACAGAAGGGACAAAAGCTTTTTCATGTGCTTCAAAAGCATACCCCCCCCAATCCATGCCGTACACTCCTGGTGTGAAAGCATGATAAAGAAGTGTAAATTAAACAAGGTACATTAAGAAAATGTGACACTTTTTAACAATGTTTTTTTTCCACTGGCTATAAACAAAGCAAGAACATAAACACTTTCTAAAAATAAGATAAGTTTCACAACAACATTTTCCAGTGTGCGATGTAATTTTGTGATGTCCTCTCAAGCTTCTGACACTGCAGGTTAATAGCTAATTCGGAGTACTAACTGATCTGCTCTGCTGAAACCTCTTCAACCTGTTTGCTGCAGCAACCGCATAGAAATGTTTCTGTAAAAACAAAGTTACCATAAGAACAGGATCATATGTTATGCTGGTATATGTGGTACAATTCAGCAATACCATATGTTCTAAATCAAATACATGCACTGACTGGTGATTCCGTACCTTCCACTGACGGTGAGCAGCGAGGTAACGCTGAAGCCTCATCTGAGACTTTAGCCGAACTTTGTACATCTTGGCCTTGTCCTCCAGGTTATTTAACCAATTATGCTTCATGCACCCTGATGCACTCATACGGCTGCTACCATAGAGACCACACAGACAGACACACATTAAGATCTTAAAAACATCCGGTGCTCAAAGAAACAAACAGTTACATAAAATGCAGTATACAGCTCAAACCTTTCTGTGCAATGACTATGAATCACTTTATTATACATTTATATATCATATGTATATTTCATCTTTAACATGTTTAGCTAACTCTCATTTCAATGGCTGCACTGTCTGGAAGTGGCATACATCATTGAGGATATATCATTTAAGAAAAGTTAAAGCCTAATTATAAAATGTACTATTCCTTGTGAGGTGTAATTTATTGAAATATATTTCTTTGCTAGTGTAAGGGTTTATTCTCTTAAATGAGATATTCTCAATGCCGTATATGGCCAACAAATGCCACCTCCGGCCTTTGAAATGAGACAGAGCCAACATTTGGCTAACTGTGCCTGCTCCCCACTTGCGGTCTTTGAACATGACTACTTCTTACTAGTATTTACATTATTTGTATTTACAGTTTTTGGCCCAAGCTTTTAATAAATGAGACAGTTTTGTTTTAAAAATGCAAGTTTTACAGAGCTTTATTTACACCTTTTGATTTTCAGTACTTTGCACTTTAAAATAAACTTCTAAATTTCAGTTTAGTCTCTAAAAGGGAACACAGTTTATTAGTTTTGGTTCTTCTAATTAAGTGATAAAAAGCTGTTGCATTTGACAAAATACACGTTAATCTCTGCACCAATAAAAAGTGCAATTTCATTTTTTAATACCTAATTAAATCTGATTGAATTACCTTGCACATTGGATAGTTTTCTTTAAAAATCTATCAATTTTGGGGCACGTAAGTTTCTAAACATGATGAATAATGGGATACACTTAGCCTCAAATACCTCTCTAAAGCTGTATTAGCAATAGGGCATTTTTCAGACCTGGGACAGTCTTGCACTCTTAATTTCTGTTGCGTCCACTCAATCAAGTGGCTTAGACCACAACAAATTTGGGAAATCTCTGTGCTATGTTTGGCTAACTGTGCTAATGTTTGGCTAACCATGCTAACATCTGGCTAATTTTGGTCATTTTTATTTGAGTGAGAGTTACAGATTGTGTCCTGAAAGTGACTGAAAGATGTCTGATCATCCCGACTTTGTAAAACCTGCTCACTACATGAGTGCATTTTTACCAGTAGGAAAGACGTAATCCATCTGATTATACTAGGCCTACATTATCATCATGCCAATAAACCATTAGTATTCATTGGTGGAAAGCATGAATGTACATGGGTGATATGAATCACATGGCTCGTGTGGGGGGCTGTGATGAGGTCATTAGAAAACATTGTCACCACAGATAAAGAGATGGGAGGAAGGCCAGAGTGGGTGTCATGCTGCGTCTAAATGCACCTTGTCAAAGCGATCATTAACGATATCATTAATGATCGTTAATGGATCATTAACGATCACTTTTACTGAATAGACCGTGGTAAAACAGTGGGCAAAAGACAACGTGCCCTCTTATGGCCACCTGCTGTGCCAGCCTGCTATTATCTCATGCCAGCTGAGCAGTACCGGGTTAACGTCACCGGCCAATTATATGTCATTTGTGCCATTTTTTGGTGTACAGCACTGTATTTTGAGAGATTTCAGTTTTGATGTCAAGATGCATTAAGGGAAGCGGAGCAGGTCAAAGTGGGGAAATGATTGAGAGATGGAAGAGAAAAGTGAAGTGACATACGGCCAAGTATGGTGACCCATACTCGGAATTCGTGCTCTGCATTTAACCCATCCAACGTGCACACACACAGCAGTGAACACACACACACAGCAGTGAACACACACACACCGTGAACATACACCCGGAGCAGTGGGCAGCCATTTTATGCTGCAGCGCCCGGGGAGCAGTTGGGGGTTCGGTGCCTTGCTCAAGGGCACCTCAGTCGTGGTGCCCTTGAGCAAAAAGAAAGTTTCACTTTCAGAAAAGTGAGGCTCTTAAAGCCACGAGACAGGTGGCCAGAAAGGAGGAAAAATAATAGAAGACATGGCTATACTGAAGTATGTGCGATAGAAAGCATGACTTATTCTGTACTTCAAGGTTTTGCATTAGTGGAATAATGATGGATGGATGAATACCATTTGGCGGGCACAAGAAGGCTGGATATGAAGTCTCTGGCTTCTTCTGACACGTTCTCAAATGCCTCTCCATCAAATTCCCAGTTGGAGTGCAGAATGTTGTTCATTGTTTCTGTGTCGTTGTCACCCATGAATGGAGAAAGGCCGCTCAGACTGAAAAAAAAGAAACCATGAAGGGAGTGAATAACCTAGAAATCGGTTCATCCTTGGTTTTAAGCTTATCAAAGTATGACATGAAAAAGCTGCACTCATACCTCTGCTTTTTACCATTCTGATCTACTTTGATATCTTCTTATTGAAGCTCTGTAAATATTTTTGGCTTTTCATGATTACCGAATTGTGTTTGTATTTTTCCCCATTTGTATGTTTTGTTTAAATCACCAGTTTTATGAATAAATATTGATACTTAAGGTTAAATTTGTTAACAATAAGCATTATAACAATGAACAATACTTTTACAGCATCTATTAATCCAAGTTAGTGTTCAATTATATTTTATATTAGTTAGTTATTTAGTTCCTTTATTGTCCACGATTGGAAAATTATTTTTGGCTTCGCAACACACCATAAGATCAACACAACAAAACAATTATCCAAGAACAATGATAAAAATATAAAAATAAAACAAACTTAACATTTCACTTTAGCATATACACATAAAACAAACAAGCACCCAGCATGTACAACAAGCACTGGGTCATCAGCAGAGCCACACTCCCTGGAATATACTGATCCATTTGTAAAATTTCAAGTTGTATAAATTAATATTTAGAAATAAATAGGTAATTTAGAATGAATGAGCATGAACTAACAATTAACAAGATTTATAAATCAACATCAATAAATGTTATAAATGCTATATGGTGATATGATTCCGAATGCATTATGTTAACAAATTGAGCCAAACTGAAAGTGATACTGAACAAAACTAAAATTAAAAAAACTGAATATAAATATATAAAGCACATGGATAAGCAACCGCAACCACAATACCATCTATAAAAACTTGAAATGAGGACAACAAACAATTATAGTGAATTAACTCACCACTAACACAATTATGTGTTTGTGTCTACTTTAAATAAAAAGCTATTATTAAATGAATACACTGAACACCTAAGTCTTGATGGGTGTTCATTGCTCAGAGAAGTGTGAAGTAGGTGAAACATTCTTTGGATGGGCAAGTCCTTCTAAATCTCCACCAACAGCTGTCAGGTAATCAGTATTAATTCAATCATGAGGCCGAGCTGCTATTCTATTGGTCAAAGTAGAGGGTCATCTATAGCCAGCTCATGGAGAGAGTTATGGGGGCACAGGATCCGAGATGGGATGTTATGTTTGCTTGCTTGCCTGTGTGTACTGGTTTTTTATTTTCTTTCTCAGAGCAGCAGGGCTGGTAACATGCTTTTTGAGCTGTATGGAACTGGTGCCCTTTTATCAGGGCTCTATTCAATGTTCTTAGATGAGTCCTCTAAAGCTTTCACAGGCGTCATATTTGCATTTGGCTTTTGATCTCGCTGATATTTCACTCAGTCTATGCCACTGTGCAATTCAGTGTGGAAAGAAAGGGTAACTTTTTTCCTATAACACATACATCATTAATGCATATGTACATATTTTATAAGTGTCAATTCTGACTCTTTAATGACAATTTTTACATTTTATTAAATGCTGGAAGTCTGCATAATGTTTTTGAAATAAGAAATGCTGCATTAATAGATCTGCCTTACTGCTTGTAGTTGTGTACTCACAGCATGTATGTGATGACACCAACACTCCACATGTCTGTAGGAAATGACACAAAGTCATAGTTGACAACTTCAGGTGCCAGAAACTCTGGGGTTCCAAAGTTGACCTTCAGCTTTTCTCTGGGTCTATACCTGGTGGGAGAGGAACACACACATTTGGCAGATTTGTTTTTGGACTTTATTTTATACTCATATGAGAAAAAAAAAAGAAAGAAAAAAAAAAAACTGACCCAAACTCATAACAAACCTTGACGATAATAACACAAGGTTGGGCAGGACTTTTTAAATTAGTTGACCAAAGTACAAATAACACCCAATCATGCATTTTTGCACTCTACAAAAGAAAATCAGGAAAAGCAGACCCTTCCTATCTGAGCCAATCTAGAAGTCTAATCTCAAATGATCCAAGCTGCAGCAATATTTGTTTAAGTATAGTCAATGGCTCTGTACACTCTACCTACACTCACATCTGCAAATTTGTGTTTCTTTCAGAAATCTGAGCAGAGTTTGTGAGTGGAATCCTATGGCGACCTCACAAAGAGGCTCAAAACCACTTTCCCCAAACTTTCACATTCACTGCACCTCAGTGGTAGAATGATCTTCCCTCTCCAATTAGAAAGCACACAACTCCCCTGTGAGATCTTGACTCATACTGTACTTACTTTATAAAAGCTCTACTTTTCTCTGTCAGTTGTTCCACAGAGTCTCACGTACCTCTGTACTTTTCTTTTGTTCTGCTCTGATCAATTCTGGCACTCTGTATTGTTGCATTTCTAATGTTGCTATCTCCGTAGCATGCATAGCTTTTGTTGTAGTGTTTCTCGTTTCTAAGTCATTTTGGATAAAACAAAAGTGTCTGCTAAATGAAAAGAGGTAAATCATAGCAGTGTCTTGCTCACACATGCATTCATTCACGTGATTGGTCGAGATGAGAGGTGATCCTGCCTGGGTAGTGTGATTTACATAGTTTCAATATCATTTCTAATCATATGGGATCATATATCCTAATCACCCAGACCCTGACGATTTTACTCTGAGTACCGGCAACATGTCAGAAGTGCCAGTACACACAAAAAAGTGCAGGTCCTCTAAAGGCTAAAATATAGAAGTGCTGCGTACCGGCCCACTTCAAGCACTGCCTAGCACTAACCCTCTCAGAAAACTTTGTCAATCAGGGGTGAAAAAAGTGACAGAGATGCCACTCTCCTCTCCCATTATTCCACACACCACAAAAAACATTGCCATATTGCTCCCATTTTAAACAGTTTTTTTTTTGTCTCTAAATTATGCCTATTTTTTATATATATATTTACTCAAAAAGGAATATGCGTCCATTCTTGATAAAATGCAGTTATATTATGAGCTGTTGGCATTAATTGTGCTCGTGATGAAGCGGTAGCGGAGCGAACGAAAACTACAACTCCCGAAAAATTCCTTGCTTCAGTCAAAATCACGCAGCTCCATGATTTTCACTCTGCTCTGACTTCACTCAAACCCAGTACTCTGGTTTGGGGTGGTCCTTGTGGACACACCCCTGGCACGATGCGAAAAAGCGAGGCGAATCGTCGACGAACGTATGGAATTATTTTTGTGTCTTTATTATTCAAACAAAAATTCTGTATTTGAGAAAACTACAAATACTAATTATTTTGTAATTAAAAAATAAAAGTTTGCAAAAAAAGTCTTCTTAAGGTTCAAAATTAAAGTAATTGAAAACAAAATAATTTGCAGTGTGTGTAAATCTTTAAAAAATATATATTTTTCTTTGTGCACTTCAAAAACTTTTCATCACTAATCCACAAATGTTGCTCTCTTTCCTGCCTTTTTTTGCGGGTCTAAAACGTTTGTTTGCGAGTTGAAAAGTTTTGCTTGCGAGTGAAGCTGTGTGTCAGTGGGCGGTCTCTACGCACCAGGATGAAAGGCCCTTTTCTATTGGCCACTCTCGATTGAAGTGACAGGTTGACCACGCCCACTACGCTTTCCCGCCATTGACGCCAGTCTGACAGAAGAGCGAGCTTCTAGCAGCAATGGCCAGCAACCACTCCTTTACTGGGTAAGTTAACTAATTTAACATCTTAAATTCAGTGACTAGTGAACTGAATTATTCTCTCTTCTCATGCTCCCCCACCTAAATACATAACGTTAGCTAAGCCTGTCTGTAGTTGGTGATGGCCAATAGAAAAGGGCCTTTCATCCTGGTGCGTAGAGACCGCCCACTGACACACAGCTTCACTCGCAAGCAAAACTTTTCAACTCGCAAACAAACGTTTTAGACCCGCAAAAGAAGAAGGCAGAAAATAGAGCAACATTTGTGGATTAGTGATTAAAATTCTTTGAAGTGCACAAAGAAAAATATATATTTTTTAAAGATTTACACACACTGCAAATTATTTTGTTTTCAATTACTTTAATTTTGAACCTTAAGAATACTTTTTTTGCAAACTTTTATTTTTTAATTACAAAATAATTAGTTTTGCTCTCAAATACAGAATTTTTGTTTGATTAATAAAGACACAAAAATAATTCCATACGAACGTTGCTTTCACACGGAGCGCGAAACGAATGTTCGCCTTCTGCTAATTCACGCCTGCAAGCTAGGAGGCGCCGAACAACGATGTATTTTTCCTAAGATATATGTGTCTCGTATGTGGATTTAACATCTAAATTAAGATAAACAAAGTTTGGTTCTACACCAGAAACAAACTATCTATAATGCTTACAAGAATAGGCTACATCCTAAAATATAATTAGAAGTACAATTAGCATCAAGCTACACTTGAAAATGTATTTAATTATTAATGTATTTGCTTACCCACTTTAAACATCATCGAGTGCTTGTAATGACTTCCGATTGTGATTTATAGTTGATTTTGATTCTATAATAATAAGCAGACACATGCACTCTTTGTATGTTTTATTATGTTACACTGCCAATATTTGTCAAAAACATCCTTTATTGCTATAAATAATACCATGAACTGCATACAAAACACATACAGAAAATATATCGTCATTATCGTGTCTATTTGCTTTCATATTTCATGTGTAGAAAAATATTTAAAAAATAAAATCGAGTTAAACAAGAAAACGGACGGTGCTCTACAGATCACATGATTCAGTGGAGAATTATTAGAAATGTTATTCTAAAAAAACATGTGAGAATATATCTGTTCTCAAATACCAACGCTCTTATCCAGGATACTCTTCTTCTGTGTTTGTTTACACTGGTTTTCGAAACAGCGCCACCATTCTCACCCTTCTGTGCAACAGCAGCTGCTCCGGTCACGTGATCCTAGCTCAAATCTAATTGGACGGCCCGTTTGCGAAACTGAAAAGATTCGTCAGACTGGACGAAAAAAAACATTCGCGTTTTCGGTGCGTGAATGTTCGCAGCCTGTGTGAAAGCATCCATAGGAAGCTGTTGTTTTATTCCAGCGCGTCATCGCATCCGAAATTCGTTTCGCTTTTTCGCACTCAGTGTGGAAAGGCCTTTACAGAGTACATTTCGATGACATTGTAAGGATTGTTACAATGCTTTCGAACTCTGAAGCTTAACGTAAACAAAGATGTCAAAAAATGAACACTCATGAAGTAATGTGACTGTAGTCATGGTGACCATGTGATGCAAGTCAGAAGACTTGATGCCAGCTGAAAACCCATTCTTATAACACGTTATTTTAAGAGTGAAATTAGGGAAATAATTATACAAGACTGAGAAATGCGCTTCTTTTTATACTTTAAAAAAAAAAATTATAAAAAATCATGTTAGCATTTATAAGCCTACTTTTTAATAATAAGAGGATTTAATGATGTCTGCTTACTTTCTGGCGAGTCCAAAGTCAATGATCTTGATCTGATTCCCAGTGCTGTTCACACATAAAATATTTTCTGGCTATAATAAAGAAAATATAAAAAGTAAGGGATCATTGAGATTCAGATTAAAACGGATTATGAATACTACAGTAACAATGTAAATAACCATTTTCATGTTTCAAATTAAAGACAGGAAATATTGTTCACACCAAGAATGATAAATTTAACCATAACTATTAGTCATGTCTAAACCCATTTATATCATCATTCTGTTTATTGTACGTGTGTACTAGTTTTGTCATCTGCCGCTTTAAATGCTTGAGCTTTTTAAATCAGGATGACTTCTAATTGGCTGTTAATGTTTTTATGTTCATCAGCTGGAAAAAAAAACTTCTAAAAGTAATTCCAACAATATAATAATATCTCTGTCATTATCATTACAGTTCAGGGGTGGACTCTACTGCTTCTTTTAAATTTAGAATTTACAAGACTATATCTTTATCGTTGAGGTCCTTGGTGTGAACAGTCTTTGACTTTTACTAAAGTAATTTATGCAGAATTGTAACGCATATGGTATGCATTTCATATTCCTATAAACAACATGTTAACAGCAACACAAGGCACAAGTCCCTTGGCAGTATGCTAATTAAAATGTACCACATTCAGACAGCAAATGTTGACATTCATAGATTCGCTGGTGGATTTTTCCATAGAGACACTATGCACTGCTAATCCCGTCAGTGTCACATTATAACATTCAGTGCTGTGTGTGCGGTTTACCTTAAGATCTAAATGGAGAATGTACTGCTGGTGAAGGTACTGAACCCCCTCACAAATCTGCCTGGTAAACACAATGGCATCCAGCTCCGTCATGTGGTAATTCTCATCAATGATACGTTCAAACAATTCACCACCCTCCACACTGAAATAACAAACCATGGAAAGATATTTTAAAATGAACCATCACAAATTAACTCCTCTCTATTAGTTTAGTCTCTTTGGCCATGCATATTGACATTAAGTGGCTTAAAGGGGACCTAACACACACAGTTTCACCCAATCTCGTGTTAATCTTGAGTACCTATAGAGGTAAAAAAATATCTCCAAAAAAGTCTTTAGTTTTATCATATTAATAAAAGAAAGATACAGCTTTACGATTCTCTCCGGAAAAAGCCGAGGTCCTGAAGGCGCGCCGTGTGGGCGGAGCTAAAGAGTGACGAGCACTTGCGCCGATGCGTTTCACTTACCGTCTGCACTGCAGTTCTGAATCATGACCGGGATCTTTTATAGCTGGCACTGCTCCATCTCTATGGATGCAAATCCAGGATGCAAAGGATGCAAATCCAGCGTCGAACTGGGCCTTGTTTATAAAACGTTCGTCAACAAACACACTTGAGAAACTCTGTTGAAACAAACTGTATCCGCTGTTCACGTAACGGTGGTTCTTTTGGGAAGCTGAACAAGGTTATCTTTCCCTCACAACCAAAAACACACTTCTTTAGAGACATTCTTCCCGAGCGAGTCCCGTGCAGCAGTGCTGCTGAATGAAACGCGTTGATGGGCGCGCTCTCGCTCTGGTCTATGCGTGCACGGGCGCGTTCTTCCGGGAGAAATGCCCAGGAGTTCCTTTACGTCAGCAAGGACCACGATCGAAAAAAACTCTCCGAAACTTTGAAGGCGGCCAAGATGGTGTCGTAGAAAGACAGGTTTGCTGGAGCTCTTAAAAACTTTGCTCAGATCCCTGGTTGTTTAAAACGGTTCATGTTCAGAACTAACTGGAAGATACAGTTTATATTATGAGTTAATTAGCCTCCTTTAATTATCTTTTTTTCCGTTGCATTTTTTTTTTTGCAATTCGAGCTTTATTGAAGACTCTTTTGTCAGCGAGTCGCTAATAATAACCCACGTGCTTTTGCTATAAATTGCTGTGCTGACTTGCAAATATGGAGGATAAAGAACACTGCCTTTCTTAAAAAAAATTGATACAATGCTTCTCAACTTTGTTTGGAAGAATAAAACTCATTTTATTAGAAAATCTGTACTTATGAACACCATTGAGAAAGGGGGTTTAAACTTTCTTGATTTCAACACTTTAAACAACACCTTTAAAATAAATTGGATAAAAAACTGTATCAATAAGCCCTCATCTATATGGAATCTGATCCCTAATGTTGTTTTTTCAAACTAGGTGGTTTAAGTTTCTTATTAATCTGTAACTATAACTTCATGAAAATCCCTGTCAAATGATCTCTTTTTCATCGGCAAATGTTATAAGCTTGGTCCCTCATTTTTAAACACAATTCTACACCTCACTCGTATCTAATCTGGAATAAAAAAGAATCTACTGTATAAACACATCTTTTTTTTTTTTTTTTTTTTGAAAATCGGTTTAAAAATTGTATTATTTTTGTGTCTCAACCTTTCAATCAAAATGGTTCAATCTGTAATTACTCTGAGTTTTTAGCTAAGCATGGAACTCCTGTTAGTCTGAAAGAGTTTGTAATTGTTGCTGATGCAGTGCCACATTGGGTTCTCATGCTTTCTAGAGGTCTTTCTTTTCCAATCTCATGTCACTCAGTGGATCTTTGTAAAACATTTGTTGGAAAACAGTGCCTTACATCATCCAAGTCAAGAAAATGAGAGTTTTGTTTCAGATGGAGTCTATTTCTGTGCCTTATGTAATGTTTTTTTTTTAATGCTAAAACAAAACTGAATTTTAAGACTTTACATACCTTTATATAAAAATATCCATCTCATCATATATAGTTATGTCTTGTATTACAAATATAAATATTCACACAAAACATTCATCATTCAATTAAAACTAAATTGTTTTCCAATTCAATACCATCAAAAAATGTGAATTAAATCTGTGAACAAGGCAGGAAGATGACACACCATCATGTCTGTGTAAAGTGGCATGTGTGGGAGCTCTATGTTCTTGCCACAGAATGTGTGGACCAGGCCAGAAGAGAAAATTTGCTTTGCAAATGAGGCCTAATGAATTCCATCCAAAGCCAAGTTAGAATTAATATTTAGACCAATATTTACTATTTTTTGCTAAATCTTTTTATTTTAAAATAGCCGTAAATATTTCAATGAACCTTTCTAGTACATTGGGGTACTTACTATTCCATAATGAGTGTGAGATTAGTTCGAGACTCAAAAGCATCATACAGCTGAATCAAATTTGCATGGTTTAACTGGTTCATTACTCCAATCTCATTCTTCACTTCATCCTGGAATGAAAGCACAAAAAGTAAAATAACAATAATAATGACAAAGCAAATAAATGATCATCTGCAATGCATTTCCTTTTCAAACCGCTGTCTAAAGCCTATATTTTAAGCTTTTGAAAAGGTGTTGTTATATTCTCAAAAGGATGATAGCAGCAGTGTTAAAAATTAGGTCATTAGTCAGAGAGAAGCTATTTCAGATTTTAAATTGTGCAGTTAAATTGCTGGAAGTGGATTTACAATGATTGCATGGGGTAGCAAAAACAAGCGTTTAAACAGTTTCCGAAATGGGGGCTTGACAGTTGTTGCCAACCCTGTAATTGTCTGCCCTAGTTATTCTGCCTCTTCCTGTCCGCTATTCTGTGGACTGACCCAGGAAAAGGATTCAATTATTTCATATGAAGCTACTCTCCCTCTCTCTCTGGCACACTTTTGAGCAGACACAGAAGGAATGGAACATCATGTTGTCACTATGAAGGAGCATTTCAAAATGCAAATGTTTCCAGGAATGATGCTTAGAGAGATTGAGTGTACATATCCTCTATGTGACTGTGTGTTAACTTCTTTTGACATTTGTGGAATTAAAACATGAGAGATTGAAAATTATCTTTACTTGCCCATTCCTCACTGATTGCTCTCTAATGACGGCAACTGACAGAGAATGGCAATGCACTGAGGGCAAGTGCTTATGACAGAAGAGCTGTCATTAGATGTAATTAGATGCACTTGTTGAAGCTTGGAGGATGTTGGGAACTGATGAAAGTACATGTGCAAAGATTTTTATATTTCACATTATATGAAAACAGCTCAGTGTTTGGAGCCCTGTATAAATATTATGTGCTTTTCTGTATGGATGTATGCTTTTTTTTAATGCAGATACAAGAAACAACATGCGTTTCCATGTCCTTGAGGGACTATGGGTGTTATTATGTTATTTGTGAGAGTGCAACAGCATGTGTGAATGTGTGCAGATTTTTTCATATGCTCATGTGCTCAGAACTGTCAGTGGTTGTCAAGGAAATGTTCTCATAAAGCAACCTAACAGGAACAGAGTGATGGACAGATTGGAGTGGGAGGGGAGAGAGAGAGAGAGAGAGAAAGAGAAAGGGGGGGGGGGGGGGTAAATATTTTTGAAACGCTAATGGTTTATGCGTATTTTGTACTACTCACCCTCTCCTTCATTCCCCGGACTTTTATAATCTTTGCTGCCAGCATAAGACCTGACGACAATTCAGCACACTTGTGTACCTGTCCAAATCGGCCTCTGGAACAACATACATACACATGCAGATTTCATTTCACGCATTATGGGAATCATTTCAACCTTTGTGAAAGTTATCTTTCACTAGTTTTTCCTCTCACTGTGTATTTACTCTCTGTGTCTCCATGGGATGAGATAACATGTTTGTGTCAAGATGGCGACTGCTGCTGGCTGAAAATAAGTTCCATGCAAACAGACCTGCTCAACACCTGCCCAAAATAAACTCTGCCAATGTTGAGTCAAAAAACAAGCCAGTGCTTATTTGCGGTGTATGAGGAGCAAGAAGTGGAGAGGGGGTTCAAATGAGCCCTTGTCTGCGTGTACCAGTTATTAAACTAGTGCTGTATGTTCCATGGGCTGTGCCCGCATGCTTATCTGCCAGTCCTAGAGAAAGAGTAACCGCCCTCACTTAATACTCCTATCTACTGCACTGTTTTCAGCATGACAGACACAGCTGGGCAAATACAATACATACAGATAGAGCCAGGAGAAAAATGTTAGACAGGATCAGATTCGTCTTGTTTTAAAAAAAAATATATATTTTTTTTACTTTTATATATAAATTAAATCGTATTTTCAAAGAACATTTTTATAAATATATATAAATATCACTAAATTGCTTTCTTAATTCATGCTAAAACAAGTTTTATTTTTATTAAAAACAAGAAAAACAAGTTTTTGTGTAGCCTATATCAGGGTTATGACATCCCCATCCGGCCCTTTGTGATTTATTGACTACATATAAAGCAAGTAGCATTAAACGGGTTTAAACTGATAATTCATACAGAAATGTTATTATTTATTCACGCTCATGTTGTTCCAGTCCAGACCTGTATGATATTCCTTCTTCTGCGGAATGTAAAAGAAGATATTTTGGTAAACGCCTTTTGTGTTTTTTTTGTTTTTTTTTTATCCATAAAGTCAGTGGTAACCAAAACTGTTTTGTTCCCAGCATTCTTCAAAATAGCTCTTTTTATGCTCCACAGAAGAAAGAAAGTCATACAGATTTGGAACAATAAGATTTTATCACCATATCAATAAGCTATTCATAATTTTTCTCTACCTCATATTGCTGCTATTATATACCCTGTACAACTTTTTTGCACATTAGTTTGCACATTCCTCTTAGTACTATTTAAGTCAACAACATACTGACCTGCACATTTATATTTATATTTTTTATCTTATCTTTTTATTTTATTCTTATTTTATTTAATTTTTTCTACTTTTCTTCTCTTAATATTTGTATACTTTATAATTGCACTGTCCTTGGAGCGGATCTGACCTACATTTCACTGCTGGTTATACTCTGTATAATTGTGTATGTGACAAATAAAACTCTTGAATCTTGAATCAACAAAAGGGTGATTTATTTTTGGGTGAACAATCTCTGTAACACTTGGACTCACCCGCCAAGCACCTCATCGGGGTTGACGGCGTAATATGCGTTCATGGGAACCTGCTTGGCGCTGACGATGCGATGCTCAAACGGGGCTGGAAGAGGTGGACTGTCATCTGAAAAAAAAACAAATTTCAGCATGCTAAGAGACTTCCCCAAACACAAAAACAGGCTGTAGCATGGTGACATGATGAACGCTGACATCCGGAGTGCTGTTTGCTAAAAGTTTTCACTCTGTTTGACAAATTATAAGCTGCTTAGTTATAATTACAAGTGATGAATTGGATTTTAAATTGACCTACACTTACACATTACTTTCTAAATAGGCTTAACTGATCATTTTTGTCACGTGAAGTCAATGTTCATCACATGTATCCACACTTGCACAACTTGTGTAGTCCAACTCCCCAGCCATCTCTTATGAGACAATTCTTTTTAGCGAATAAAAAAATCATACAACGCAACTTCTGTAGTCCAACTCCCAGAAGAGTGACTCTTTAGTGAATCGCAATCATACATCACAATGTAACCTGACTCCCAAATGAGCTACTCGTGAGACGTTTCTTTTAGTGAATCAAAAATATACATTACATCCACTTCCACAGAAATAAGTAATTGTCAAGTTACAGTCTTCATCAATTAAAAGAAAAATTATTTGAATATTCCAAAAAATTATCATTATCCGTAACCAGTCTTTCAGTGCAAGAGGACATTAACTAATTGCTTTAGTCTGACTTGAATCTGATGTTTAATCTGCAAAAATGTATTTGTTGTAAGTGTAATTGTTGTGCTCTTATGAATTCAAATGCAACAGAATTGCATTTCTTTTTCTTCCAATTATTTATTTCTTAATAGTATCATTAATGGAACTGTTAAGAACCTGGATTCATATATATATATATATATAACAATCCCCATCCCTAGCTAGTGAGGGTTTATTAACACAGCATCACCACAATAAATGAATTTTGCCAGCTGGCGGTAACACAATGTTAACTCACCAATGATCAGTAGCTGTGACTCAGCTTTTCTAAGAGGTGATGATTTTGCTGTTCTTTCCTCAACAATGGCTGTTATTTGTGGACTATTAGCTGCACAGTTCTTTATTAGGTCAGACTCCAAAATTGTCCCAGTAGTTTCATTTTCATTTTTCTTGTCAACTGGTTCAGCTTCCGTCTTTCTCTCATCATGTTTTGGCACAGGTGTTACCCTCTCCACTGTGTCTTTATGCTGTGGCTTGACGTCTGCATCTTTGTCAACAGGCTCTTTGGTGCAGAGCAGAGGTTTGTGGGGAACATGCTTCTCTAGTTGCTGTTGTCCAGGAACTGATGGTTTCAAAGAGGCATCGTCACCAACCTGTGAAACCTCAGCCTGTTTTTGAGGAACCTCAACCTTTGGCTCCACTTGCTGTTCAAGAATTAGTGACTTGAGTAAAGTCTTCACACCAACCTGTGAAGCATCTGCCTGTTCAAGAACCCTGTGAATGATCAAAGGAAGAACCATTTGATGTGCTGTTCATTCAATTTTCAAAGACCTTGACATATGTAATCAATTCAAAATATGTATGTAATGGGAATCAAGAAACACAGTGGGTACATAAGTGGGTTTGTTGTCTATGATAAATTATGTGGATGCACATGAGAAGATACCGAGAACAACAGCAAAACCAATAGCAGCACAAGGTCCTTAATTGGAATGTTTTGAATAAAACTAAATGGCCTAAAACTCATATAATGCCTGGCAACATGCATTCAGTCACTAGTCAAAATCCCGCATAGTGTAATCTCAGGACCTTGGCCATTTGTCTAATGAATTATGCTTTCTGGCAAGCACAATATAGCCTATTATTTGAGGTAGACAGTCTTTTGTGCCTCAGTGCAAAACACACTGCTAACACATTAAAAAATACATTAATTACATTACAAATACACTCTGCCTTTTAAAACTCTTATGACAGATGAGAAAAACAAGGCTATACACTATTAAAAATAAAAGGTGTTTCACGATGTCAGAGAAGAACCTTTTTGTCTATGGTTCCATAAAGAACCTTAAACATCCGAAGAACGTTCTTTGTGGTGAAAGAAGGTTCTTCAGATTATAAAAAGAGATGGTTCTTTAAAGAATTGCTGACTGAATGGTTCTTTGTGTAACCAAAAATGTAAAGCACCTTTATTTTTAAGAGTGTATTGAGCCTTAGGACTTTTTTCAACAAGGAGCGGTGTACTGCTGTTCTTGATGACTGTTAGATTTATTTTTTGGTCTGTTCTGAGATGTTATTATGAGCATTATTCACTGAAAATGAGCAGAAGCTACATTTTTCATAAGTATTATTTTATGTTTCAACTTCTGGCCACTTTAGCAGGATTAATTACAGTCTTCCATAAATGTGATCTCTCTAATCTTCTCTATAGTTCGTATCTGTTGGAGAAAAGTGTAAATAAAAAATAAAAAAGTCCTCCTCACTGGCATCAGACAGCTTCTATGTAATTATCTCCAAAGGTGGTCAAGGACAATGTTCAGTCTTTCGTTATAACCTGTTTTCTTTTCAGCCCATTGTAATTTTTGACAAGATCCCTTTTCAACTTTAAGATGGGAGGAAAAATAGCTAATTTTACAGCATTTTGCTTTGAACATTAAATGGCAGCAATTTGTAGCAATATCTCACCTCTCTTGCTGAAGAGCCAAATCTTTTTCCACTTTAGTTGTTGTCACAGTGACACATTCAGCATTAGCTGGTGCGGCGGCTGAGATATCTGTCTCTTGTTTGGGTACATAATGTAAGTCATTCTCCTCAGCCTCCAGTTGGACTTCAGGAGCAAATGTCTGGACCTGTGCAGGTGCTCTGCTTTTCACAGTGACCTCCTTGGCCTTCTTTAAGGCTTTGCAGCTTTCTCCTGTACTAACAGGTATCAGAGGTTCGCTTTCTCCTGTAGGGGCTTGAGAAGAAGGTAGATTGCTGGGACTAGTGGGACCAGTGACCTCTGACTGCTGGAGTTCAGTCTCAGCTGTGTTTTGCAAAACCATATATTGAAATTCATGCAGGAAAGAGCTCTGACATATCATTTTTCACAAACTGTCTCTTTAATCAAAACATTTCTAGTCCATTGGAATAGTTTATTCATACCTGAAATTACTTCTTTGACCGCCACTGAAGTCTGTGTGCTCTGGTGGCAGAAACTGTTGTTTGGTTTGATGCTGTTGTCATCTGGCTTGTTTTTCTGTCAATCCAAATGCAGACATATTACACTTTTGAAGGGTTTTAGGCAGTATTGAATGACTAAAACATTTATTTCACTTTGTCAGCCTTCTTCTAATTGCTGAAACAGATGTGTTCATTTTATGGGTAATAATAGCATACATTTGAAAAATTCTCTCAAACTTTGGATTTTATGTTTTTATGGATTTAATTTAATGTATTTGGCAAAGTCGTACTCAGATACGTCTAGGAGTACTTACATCATGCGATCTTTAAAAATGAAGTGGGTGTGTGAATTATAACAATACATGATGCTTATGCTGATTATGGTGAAGCATTATTATAATAGTCAACCTGTTTACGGAATGGCACTTCACAGCTTCATGTTCATCACACGGCTCAGAGGGGATTTGGGACAAAACATTCCATTTTGTGGTTTTTGGCATTTGATGCATGAAATGCTTGGTATAATTACACTGTTTGACAACAGATCTGCTTATTACACACAGTG
Organism: Barbus barbus; assembly: GCF_936440315.1. Taxonomy (NCBI): domain Eukaryota; kingdom Metazoa; phylum Chordata; class Actinopteri; order Cypriniformes; family Cyprinidae; genus Barbus; species Barbus barbus. Next base: position 26,056,767 of record NC_136729.1, read on the forward strand.
TGGAAAGCTCCATTTTCTAGTGCAAGCCAACTATTACACGATTTTACTTGGATCCAAAAGCAATTTAACTTCATAATTACAAAAGAGATGCAGTCTTCACTTAAAAATAAAGCATCTGTCAATGTACATTCTGGTTGAAAAGACATGGAATATGTCCTGGAAGTGGTTCAGAGAACATTGTATTTCTATATACTGAACTTAAAATATGTGTGATAAAGGTATAGGTTTAAGCTGGCTTTGCTAATTGCAAAACTGGGTTAACATATATTCAGTCACCATCAGCTCAGTCACATATCCACTCTAGGAATTTGAAACATGAGGCCCGTTCTGCCGCATCATAGATAAAATAGCAACCTTGGTAAAAGGTTAGATTGGCCGTAAACATAATAAGAATAGCAAGAATAGGTCAGCCAACAAATTAAATAGTTGAGGAAACAATGGTTAGGACAACAGATATACTTAAAAACATGCACAAACAACTGTGACATCTGAATATAGCACTGAAAGTTATTATGAATTAGTTACTATGTTATTACTATATTATTACTAAGGTACTATGAATTGCAAATGCAGTACCATGAACTACTATCACACTCTGTCATTCTACTCTGAATAAGATTTAGGCACCTTATGAACAGTAAAGACAACTTGACAACTACCACACTGAACTGCTATATTTCCACTTAATTAAAATAGTAACATGCATAACATATATTGTAAGGATCTAATGCAATAACCTAAAAAACAACAAAGCAAAAAAAAAAAAAAAAACAGAGCTCTAAACAGTACGTTCAGTTCTTCATGAGCTCCTTTTAAAAGAAACAGTCAATATCACATTAGGAATTATTTCACCCTGCAGGCTGTTTTGAATTTGTCCTCATTTTCAGGGACAGCTCTAGCTGTAGTAAACAGCTTGGAAATAAACAGCTCTTATTTCACCTCTTTCTACATTATCCGATCTGCTATGCTGAGTATCACATAACCTCTGTGTTTTTCTGTTTATCTGTTTGGAACAGAGATCTCGGATGACCAGGATCTTACTGACCTCTTCCTCCACAGTGTCCAGAAGGCCTTGTTTCCTCCAAGGCACCACACCATTGAGGATGAACTCCACTATCTTTGAGTTACGGAAAGCATTCCCCACATACCCTAATACTGTCTCCAGAGTGGACAAAGAACTTTCCATGCATTCAATCTTCTTTCTCTGCTGCTGGTTCTCGTGCTTGAGGTTATGAAGCAGATCCACAGTTTCACCGCAAAGCGATCTGACCTCGGTCAGCAAATTAAGTTTGTTGCTCTCTCGCTGACCATTTTTAATCACGTTTGCTTCTTGAGCACCCTGCTTGTGCTGCACAAGGCTCCTTTCTAGCGCCTCCATTCCTTGACACAATGAACTCAGCTTGTGAAGGACCTCCGTCTGGGTATGTTCGATCTGTTCCACCTTCCCTTCAAGGGCGTTTAACTTGACCTCCACATTGCTCAGGCTACCTATCAGAGTTGGACTCGTCTTCTTGACCGTCCCAGATGCAGTTCCAGATTTCTCCAGCCTGCCGCCTTCATACAACTTAGCAATACATGTGGCCAGAGTTGCCTGTTTACTCATGGCTGGCCCCGGTCGCATGCACTGAGAAAATGTAGAAAAAGAGGAAGCCACACTGATCCCTCCGCACCCTATTTCTGTTCCCCCGTGGTCTCTATGCTTGTCTGAGGTATTGTGTGCCCCTCACAAAACAGATAGCTCAGACAAACCCTGTTGTTGGTACGTGCCAGAGACATGACACCACTTAAATAAACACCTCCATTGGGTATCTTATCTCTCCACTTCTATTTTCCTTCCCCTCTTCTCTTTCTCTCTCTCTCCTATACTCTGGGACAGGCCTTTTATATGACCTAGCGGGCCTTGGTGATTGCCAAAGTTCCAGAGGTCTCTTGACGTCACCAAAACATTTAAACTCTCCTCAGCAGATGCTGCTGACGGGTGAGCACGAATGGAATGATTTCTGTAAATGGCCGATCATTAGGAGAGGAAAGAAAGATGAAATCTCACTCTTTCATGTTCTTATCACCTTTTCTTTTTAAATTCATTGTTACACAGTTGCACCCATCTTCCTTTGAGACTCAACCACTGGATCCACCCTATGCTAACTATATATCACCTATAACACCCTTCTCATTGGAACGTGACGTGACATTGGCTGACATTTTAAGTAAAAATAAACCTCTGTGGACACTGGTATGAGGATGAATGATATGCTACAACTGTCTCTCTCTCACCTCATCTGGAATCCAGCCATAGTTAATCCTGGGTCTTTCCATTAGCTGAATCATTACAACAAAATCATCATAACCAGAAATGAAATCATTTAGAGAAGAAAACATCCCTAGACAAATTTTCTCAAATACTATACATTCATTCACAAAATATAAAATATCTACTACCTATGTCTATAACTAGTTGATTTTTACACTTTAGTTAACATTATAATTATTATCTAATGTACCATTAATAGACATGAATTAACAAAAGATTATAAGTTATATAAACTAATTTATCAATTAACCTGAATGTTATTTTAATGTTTCACCTGATTTTCTATTTAATCTATTAAGAGGTTTTAAAGAAATGATTGGGTAAACAAGCAAACAACCATTTTTTAGGCTAGAAAATCATGTTTATTTACTTAACATGTCAAAAGCTCAATGCAGCTCAGATGGTAGCACATAATGCTATCAATGACAAGGTCATTGGTTTGATTCCTATTGTAACAAGTGATCAAATGTATAGCTTGAATGCAATGTGAGTTGCTTGGGAGAAAAACATCTACCAAATATATAAGACACCTCTAATAAAGGGGCTTCTAGAGAGGGGAACCTTGAACTCTCTGGATGTTCTGTCCGTAATGCCAATGCCCCATGTGTAAGCCAGAGACTTTTTGTCTGTATCCTTCTATAAGAGCTTTCTGCTATGTTCGGGTGCCAAAACACAATACTCACAATATAGTATAACCTTATTATGCAATAGAGATAGAGACCAGGGTCAGGACAACCACAGGAATGTGGCTCCATGCTGACTATTTAGTGGTGGTGGGGATCCGTTATTACAAGCTGGCACAACATAAGCAACTCAATTTCCATTCCACAACAGGACTCGCCATTCGGGCCAGTAAGATAGCTAACATCGCTGGGAAAGAATATCTGTTTGGCAGAGATAAGCATAAGTATAACATTGCTTAATATATTAAAACCTCTTTGATCTCTGATATTCATTTAAAATGTCACACAAACATGTTGAGTACACAGTGTGCGTTCAGAAGGGAAATGCAAGTCTACTGTTAAACTGCTGTACTTGTGGTACATCGTCAGCCTGATGGAGACGATGAAGGGCTCTGTCAAGTTAATGGATGTATGCTATTGTCCATAGTGGTGTTTAGCCTTGCCCTCTCTGAAGGGAATGTTTGCACTGTAGTCTCATTTTACAATCCCTTCTGTGCCCTCACATAAATATTTGACATGGCAGGGATCCATAGGTTGAAAGAGCAGAAGAATCTGTATCCCACTTCTGCCTCTGACAAAAGAGCTCAGGGTGGCGGTATGTAAATTTGATGCAAATCCCATTACTGTTCAGGCCATTCAATAAAAACTCACTCTGAGTGCTGTAAAGTGTCAAGATTAATTCAAATTCAATCAAATGTCATCTATTTAACATCCCAAACTAAACATACTTGAAAGAAATAGTTTTTCTTCTTAACTCACCCACACAAGCTAATTGGCTTTTCATGTTTTCTCTTTGTTCTGAGAAAGGAGATGGGATTGTGCTGTCGAATGTACAACAGTAGTAGTTTAGCAATGTTACAGACAATGCACAATTCGTCAAAAGGCCAAAAGGGCACCAGTATCAAAAACATATGCAACAATTTGTGAAACAATGCTGAGATGATTTGCCACAACAAAAAAGAAAAGAGAAAATGACAAAGAGCACACAACTAAAACAACAGTTCAAGAAAGAAGCTTATAAATGATCAAAATATGCAGATAAAGTAATTAAAGTAATCACATATTCTCCATGTGATAAGGCAACTCTGAACATGTTTGTTAGTAAAACATAGTGAAAAAACTCCTCCTCAGAATAACAAACCACTTGAATTAAAAGTAGCTTACATATGCAAACAAAAGTGTGTGAAAAACAAAAATGTTTTCATGAGAGTCCTAAATTAATATTAGATAAGGTGAGCTTTGAAATATTTAAAAACTCTTATAACATTATAGATATATGTCTTATAATAACATGACTGGCAAAAACTATATATTTAACTCCCTAAAATAGTAGTTTATTTTTTAAATGACAATAATCTAAAAGTAACTGCATATAGTTTTTGCCAGTCATGTTATTATAAGACATATATCTATAATGTTATAAGAAAGAAAAAAAAAATCCATAAGTACTGAATTTTCTCATCCTGTTTGCACAAAAGCAGGATCTTACCGCGAATTTGCGTATGTAGTCCGACACACTGAAGCCACCTGTGCTGAGAAGCGTTGATCTGTACAGAGAGGTCCCCATCATGCATTGCCCTGTTGTCATGGGCTAGTAGGACTCAGTGGACTCCATTCCCAATGTGGGCTGCCACAAGCAACAAATATCCCCCAGACCCGGACTCACAGGGTACTGTAACATTCTGGAGTGGACAGATCACCCCTCAAACACTAACTATCTTATCACTTTCAGCCCGTTTACTGGGTACGCGCCCCCCGTCAGCACGGCAGTGGGCCCAGAAAGCACTTCCTGCTTAGAGATAACAGCTGCCTGAGATTAGCGTGAGTATGCTGGAAATGTGAGTGTTCTGTTTTATTAATAGGTCTCAGATTTGTATTTTTGTTTTGGGACCATCCCCACGGGAAGTCTTCCTCCCTGCAAAGCCGGGATGGATGGAGAGATGGCGATATGACGAGGATGCTGGAGGTCAGACCAGATTTCAGTTTCTCTTATGCTGTTGTAGGAGAATAGGAGGAGAGACTATGTGTGCTTGTAAAGGATCTAATCTCATGCATTGTCTCAATTTGAGATGGATGCATCAGTCGTGCACAGATATGTAGGCATCAAGTAGCCTAAGTCTTTCCTGATAAGGAATCTAAAAGAGCTAGAGCAAGATAAGAGAGCTTGTTCATCTGGGGTTGGAAGAGCCCAGAGCTACACTACAAGTAGGCAAAGCACCATGCAGGTTATTTGGTGGCTTTGGTTTAAGAAGCAGATATGTAAAGCCCCAGGAGGCTGATGGAAGAAAATCCATCTCTGATGGGTGGCATTGTTCCCGGTCTGAAAACGATTCTCTACATGGCTGGCTACAAAGGTCTCTAACACCAGTAAGAACCGAGCATGTCGGTGCATGTCAGCTGTGTTTATATGTAGCACAATTACAGTGGTTGATATGATGCTAAGAAAAAAGCAGTTTATGAAAAAACTGCGTAAATGAAAAAGCTTCCAGAATCCTGTCAAGAAGTGGGGTGGTTTAATTCACTGTCAATTAACTAGTGAAATGACGGGTGTTATGAAAACCTCCAAATAACTGTAACTTGTAATTAGAAGCAAACATCTTCATACTATGATTTGTTCATAGGGCTTGTTAAATTATGTGGGTGGTGCTCCAGATGGCACTGAAAACACTTTAATGTTAAAACAATAATGTGATTCTGTGACGGGGCTGTTGTTCCTGTTAGTAATGGGACAGGTGGCACAAGTATGGCGTCTAACATGACTCACACGCACTTTTGTTATTGCAATGCTCTTTTATATGACATGGATTTTAATGACTCAATTTGTGCCACACCAGCACTGCCTGTTCTGACCTTCTAAAATCACAATGTCTGTGTATGATTACAGCCTGCTATAAGTCCCTAATAATACAAAAAGTTACTCAATCGTGGCTAAAATTTGTGCGTTGAGGGGGAAGCATTTGTTTAAAAATGTGCTTAGAAAAAGGTACAATTGTGATAACCAAAATATAAGATATTACAGTTGAAACTACTAAAAAAAAGTGGTAACTTGGTACCATGTCAAATTCTGAAAGCCTCTTATGCTATTTGAATGAGAACAAAATTAAAGGAATATTCTACCTTTTCTTTCAGACGAGCACAAAGGTTTTTAGAAAAATAATCGGGACTCCCAAAGTTGATGTATCAAATTAAAACACAAAGGCCCTTTTTCACAAACGGGGCTTAGCTTAAACCAGTACTAGGCGTTATAGTTCAATTAAGATATTTAAGCAACTTTTACAAAAATGCCTTAGAAGAAAACATTAAGGTGTGTATCTTGACACAGAAAAATGACCCTGACATATTTTAAGCAAGATATTTTCAGTTGAGACAGCTCAAACATGCATTTTAGTCTGGGACTAGCTTAAGCCTTGTCTGTGAAACCAGAGGAAAGTGAACATGACGGTAATCCATACAACCCCAGTTAATCGACTTCTGAAGTAAAACCTTACGTGAGTATAGGAAAAATACTAATATTTTCTATTTTTTTAAACTAAGTGCTGTTGTAAAAAATGTGTTTTTCCTACACACCCATTTCTTACACACATTAACAGAGATGGCTAACACAAAGTTTGTGCTCATCTGAAGAAAGAAAAGTCATCTGGGACAACATGAGGCAAATAAATGATGAGAGAATTTTTGGATGGAGTATTGCTAAACTATCACTGGATTTTGGCGGGAACTATGGTTACCACTGTAAATTATTGGTTACATTGTTTATTAGTGTTACTTAGAATTGCTAGCATCCACCATCTTGTAAATCAAAACAGTTACTACACCTAAATTTTTAATGTTAATAAATGTTTAAAACCCTAAACCTTTGATATAAGAGTCTCCAAATGAAAAGAAGTGTTCATCTTGTTGCTATAGGGCGACTGTTTTCTGCATTTCTGGCTCTACATTATACATTTCTTCCTCAATCTGCTTGAGAACTGAAGCAATGAGTTTCTGTTGATGTTATATGAAACAGTAGTTGGGTAGCCTACTATAAATAGTGGAGGATTATGGTTTGGCTGCGATCTAGTGGTTAATAAAGAGATTGCCACTTATAGGTTAACTGAGAATAAAACCAAGCCATCCAAATGCCATAAAACATTGAGCTATTTGATACAAATGCTATAAATGCAGGGTTCTGTTTTATTCCACATGCATCTTTAGGCAAGAAACCAGAGCCTGTGATTCACTCTGAGTTTCCATCAACAACTCAAATGGTTTTCAAGCCACACAAAACATCTGAACAGTGTTTCCAGAAAGAGGGTGTCATCTCAATAGCATTTAAATTATGTGTGTTCTAACAGACAGCAGAGGATATGTACTCCAGTTCATTCATGTATTTTGTGTTTGTTTGTCAAAGACACTAATGTTTTAAAAAAGCCTTGGCTTTAAAAAAAAACTAAACAAAAAAAATAGAACATTATGATTTTTTTTAACAGAATTGAAAAGGTTTTATGTGGGAAAAGTACAACAAATTCTTAGGATTTAGGCTTAACATTCAAATGCACAAATGTAGCAGTTTTTTGTCTGGTTTTCCTTTCATCAAGCTTTGTGTGTTATAAGATCCAAGGCTTGAGCCATGCATCATTAAACAGTTGTATAAAAAAACTAAATACAAACTCATGACACACACAGCAGAAGCCAAGACTAAAGAAATATTTTGAGGAAATATCTCGTCTGCATACTTCCAAGCACTCAAATAATCATTTTATTTAGATGGAATATTATTCAGCTTCTCCATTTCCCTAACCTAGTGAATCTGTTTTATTCCTATCCTCCAGGCAAAGTGCCAGAGATTGTGATTCATGCTGAAGATGTCCACTGGGAGCTTTAGCAAGTGCCAAATAAGATCAGGCCCTCATCACCTCCACCACAGAAAGACACGCCATCTGCCGTTGACCCCAAAACCATTCAGACTAAAAACACTCACTGTCCAGTGACTCATCACATCATCATGTCACTGAAACTTAACAAGATATAACCGTTTCCGCCTTTTAATAATCACACAGGAAAACACTGCCACAAGCAAAAATCCCCTCTAGAGTTATTCGCCACAAACTACTGTTAAACGAAATGAATGAATCATGTTGGTTTTTGTAAAGGCTTAGCTCCCAAAGAACAAAAGCTGTTAACAGCTGTTAGACTGTCGTTGACTGAAGGTGGCAAACAAATGCAAATGCAGCTACTCAAAGTGGGAAACCCCTCAACAACTCTTGTGACATGTACAAGTATTGGAACAGTAAGGCCAATTCCTTTATTTTTGCTGTAGACTGTAAACATTTGGGTTTGACATCAAAATATGAATATGAGATGAGAGATTAACATTACAGCTTTTATTTACAGGTATCTTCATCTGGATCTGATACACAATTTAGAAGATAGCACCTTTTGTTTGAACCCACCCATTTTTCATGTTACCAGAAGTATTGGAACATGTGACTGACAGGTGTGTTTTGTTGCCCTGGTGTGTCCTATTAATTGATTATTCAAACAATACATAGCACTGAATGTCTGCGCTCAGTTTCAGATTCGTGCAGACTGCATTTATAGTTAGTTAGACGTGTAACCAACATGAAAACCAGAGAGGTGTCTATGGGTGAAAAACAAGCAATTGTGAAGCTGAGAGAAGATGAAAAATCAATCAAACCATTGCACAAACACTGGCAATAGCAAGTACAACCATTTGGAATCTCCTGAGGAAGAAAGAAACCATGGTGTGCTAAGTAACACACCTCAAACCTCACCTGTTCCAGTACTTTTGGAGGGCACTGTATATTAAGATAAATGCAGCGTCTATCTCTTCACCTGACTCACCTTATTGTCTATAAAGTTGCATAGTTTCTGCTCCATATTTGCATTTTTGTTGTTACACCTCATATAGTTAAGGCCATTGCACACTGGGTCCGAATTTTTCGTCCGAAATTTTCGCACGTTGAAAAATAAATACGACCTCACGTTTTGTCAATCACTTTTGCACACTGCCTCCGAAATTTTCGTCCGTCAAAAAAAAAATTCGGATCGGGTTCGATTTTTTGCGTTTTTCGCATCCGTATAAAGCATTTTGAGATGCTTTGAGAAGGTGTTTTGACCATTCAGAGCCACCGTACAAGCGAAAGCCAAAATCCAAAACAGTGTCAGACAAATTAATACACTTCGTCTTGCAGCACAGAGCACTTTATGACAAACAAATTGCGGAATACAGAATATAAAGAACTGCTGTAGCCTATTTTTTATGCCTGGCGCGCACCTTTCCGATGCCGCAGTTCGGTGGGTGTGTGTGTGTGTCCATACCTCAGACAGTCTCTGTTCAGGATAAATTGGTTCACGGAAATTGGTGGTCTTTTTATTATGTGGATTCAGTATCGCTAGCAAAGTATCAAACTGAGGCATTGACATCCTGAAATAAACTTTGAATCTCTCGAGATAATCCCGCTGCTCTTTGATAAGGAGGTGAAACTCTCCTTCCTCTCTGCGCAATCTAAGGATTGGATGGACCCAATATTTCCTTTTTCTTTTTTTAAAAATAGAGAGGACAACAAAATCATCCTCGCTACTTAAAGACATTTTGTATAGTTTTGCGAATTTTTTCGCAACGGATTCATTAAAACGCATCGGACTCAGTGTGCAAGGTCTCTGTGCGTGACGAATTTTTAAGATTGCGAATGCGAAAAAACGCATGCGAAAATTTCGGACTCAGTGTGCAGAGACTTTTACTCATAACCAAATTTTATTTTTCAGGCTCTTTTTTTCTTACTCCCATGAATAATTCCTTTGGCCCCTTTGTCTTGGTTTCTCTATTAACTTTGATCCCTTCTTTTTATCGAGAGCAACAACAGAATACATACCTTGTTTTTCTTGTTCAACAGGGGAAGCTAAACCTACCCATAAATAACAGTTTGATAGTGTTTGTTAATGTGAACATAAAAACTGCCATAAAAGCCTTGTAATTCTTTGTGAAATTAATTTAGCAACCAAATTTGGATGTTTTCCATTTACTAAGAATTCACCTAGCAACCTTTTAACACAAAACAAAGGTCATGGCATCTGTTTACAAGTCATATGTTGCCTGTGAAATACAGCATGTAAACAGCTGAAGCAGCTAAAAAAATATTTCACCTTTTCTATGTGTTAATGTCTGCAGGAAGGTAGAATATATTGATTATAGAGTCATACTGTACTGTTAAGTAGGCACAAAATTATTCATTAAATATGCCCTTTGAGAATCACTAAGGCTGCTGGGGGCAAGTCAGTGACAAATTTAAAAGGGAATATAGAGCCAGTTATCCATCATCTCTGTGGAAACCAGCACACTGGATTCTCTGAGGTGAGCTTGTTGCTTGGTGATGAAGCTTTGGAAAAAAAGACCGTCTGCGGCAGCTGCTCTCCAAGGGAAGCGAACACAATCCGAACTGATGGTGGAAATAAATAAATACATGTTCTAAAAGGGTCTGGGCTCTTTGTAAACAATAATGCTACATAAATACCAAAGTTAACATTTTCATTTAAAAACCAAGACACTCCTTGTGTATTTTATTAAACACATTTGAGTCTGGTTCAGCTTGTTCATGGTGAAATATTGACTGTGAAGAACTGAAACAAAATGGTTGAGTTTTGAGTACAGCTTTAGAAGACAGCTGAAATATGAACTCTCGACGAGAGTTGCCATAGGCATTTTTCTTGCTCCAAATCCATCTTTAAAAAAAAGGGCAGATGACGTATGAGAAGGAATGGTTGCAATTAACTTCCACTAAAAATAAAACAGAGTTTGAATGCAATTGAATTTAATATATATTTATACAGGATGAATATTACACATGTACGCTGTTACCATTCATAAAACAATACCAAAATGGAAAAATAAAATACGCACTTAAATTAAGGTGGTTGAGGCATAATAAATAACCATTAATCCGGCATTTCCTTGGGTTCAGCTCCAGGTTACTTTTGAAATATGGCTCACTGGCACCTAAATAAACAAATATTGGTACAGATCCACTTACAAGTCTGAATAATGGCGCCAGTCATAATTTGCACTCTTCTGGAGAACCCACTGTTCCCCAATAAACAGCTTGAAATTTTAAGAAACGACTGGTAGCAACATTTAATACATTCCATAAAATTGTCAATAAAATAGAATCCTACACCACTAATGATTACTACACTTCTCACTCATGTGAAGGATAACAGTCATTTTTCCCCTCATACACAAACCGGGCGTCTGAAATCCCAATTCACGGTAGCACCACTGAGCTTCGGCCACACAGGCAGGGGTTTAAGCCTTTCCAGGTCAGAGTTTCCCCACCCGCTTTTACACAGACATCCACACAGCCACGTAGTAAGAGTCCTGAGTTTTAGCTGCAATTGTTTCCAACGCCTGCTACAGGATGAGTCTCTGGCCCAGAATTTTGCGGTTAATCTCAGCCAAGGCCACCGAGAACACAAAAGCCTTCTCATCGGAGAGGTTGGCATAAATGTCAACCTCCTTTTCCTGTTTTTCTGTAAAAGAAAATAAAATAAAAAAGTCATTACAAAAACAACCATGACTTGTTTGTTATCAACAGGGAATTGTGCCAATTTATTATAGGACACAAAGCACAATTCAACTACCAAAAGGGCTGAACTTTATACTAATGTAATTTAACTGACCTCTTTGTTTAAAGTGAAAAGCACAGCAGATTTGCAGTGAAATGAAAATCGTCGCTCCCTCATAGAAGAGCTGATAATGCATAGAAGCTTCCAACCAGGCAATGATTTATTCAGCAGAGTGTAAAGAAAGAACCATGTGCGTAAATCATTAATCCACAATATGAAAGCTGTACATTTGGAAACAGTACAATGAACCACATGCCACCCTGATGGCTGCTGAATTTCCAAGTGTCCATTGAGATATGGTCATCTGTTGTCATTTAAAAAAAAAAAAAAAAAGCTTTATCTAAAACATACGAGGGTTGCTCAACACAGTTTTATTTAATATGAGACACTATTTGTTTTACAGCTAGGTGTGGCAGATGCCGTGCAATCAGTGGTGACATGCCAAAGAGGGGCTTTATTCTAAATGCAAATGTAAATAAACACAAATCTCTAGGTGGAGTGTGAAATCAGAGAGGGGCATGATGAGAGTGAAGGTCAGTTTGAGGATAGGGGTGGTAGGTAGGTCTTGGCACCGGCTTCTGGACTCCAAGACACAATTAACACCATCAAATGCTGCTAGTATTGTTTTATACCTCCTCTTGGCCAGACGCTGCAGACGTGAGAACATACATCAACATCTTTCATTTCCTAACCCAGTATTACAGCAACTTCTGTACAATATTTATTAATACTTAAGATATTTGAAATGCTAAGACGCATTTAAACTCTGAAACGGAGAGGAAAAAAAAGAGCAGAACCTTTTTTGGATGACGCAAATTGAGAAAATACAGACACAAACAGAATAAAATAATAGAAACAGTGACAGACACTGAAAATATATGTCACATCAATAATGTGAAAAAAGGTGTTTGCAAAAACAGGAAAGAAACCGGTTTTCAAACATTATTTGCAAGAACCCATCAAAGCACACTCATTCATAATGCTTTCATTGAGATAACTAAGCAAACATTGACAAAAGCACTTTTCAAAGCAACAACCCTTTTTGTCAGTTTAACGAAGCACTTTTGTTTATATCCATATTCAAATATCCAAAGAAATTTGTTGGTTTCACTTGTATTAGTCTGTATCTTAGCATATAAATTACAAGAATCTCTTCCAATAAATGCAAATGAAAAAATAACAGCAATAAAGTCGCCCTGGATATCGACATTTGTTTATGTTAATGTTTATAGTGACCATAAATCTATAATGATTACTGTTCCCCAGACATGTGGGAGCAGCACATTACCTTTTTCTTCCTCCTGCTTCTTCAGTCCAACAGTTTTCGGTCTGCCTCTTCCTCTGCGGATTGGATCTGACTGACTGTTGGAACGGGGTCGCCTCCTATTTTCCATATCACTGGTAGATGTTAAGTTTATCTTCTCTTTTCTAATTCTTTCTGTTCGTCTTCTCTTTGCGTCCAATTTGTCTGAAACACAATCAAAAGGTTATAATATACAGTAATTGGTGTTGATACATTCATTATTCTAGATATACAAACTAGCCACACCATCTCATAAACAGTTTTAACACAAACAGCAGCTCTCGTTTTCCTCACATGGTCTTTAAACCCATCCCCCAACCATTATTGACAGACTGAAAAGATAAAAGAGGGTCTGTGGGTCCACATGCAAATCAGCAAATGAAGTAAAAAGTACAGCCAGATGCAGAGCTACAATAAGAGTATTAAGAGCTCATTACTAAAGGAAGTAGGCCTGCGTCTCTCTGAGGGAGTTTTATTTATAGACTCTTCAGGCTTCAAGTAAACGTCATTAGTAACAGACTCTAGCAACCCTGTGTGAAGAGAGCTCATATGAGTGACTACACCAGAATAAAAATAATATATTGAAAGCTTTTTAAAGAGAAATAGCCTACATACAGAATTTGGCCAATTCTATACATAATTTGCCAAGGATATTAAATGTAAAAAGAAATGACAGGGGGTGTTTTTTTTAAATCATTATATATTTTTGCTCTAAATGTATAAAGGAAATTGTATATATTAAGTGTTATGACTTTTTCCAGCATTTTTATTACATAACTGTTTATTACACATTATGTTTCTTAACATTTTTTTCATTGTTCGCTCATTTATTTTGGTGTGACAAATTCATTTGAATACACATACTCCATGTAGCCTCTCAAATAATGAGTTAAAAGTTGCATTTATAAAAAGAATAATACATTTATATATTGTTTTTTAATTATAAAAATAATTAGAAACATGCCGTTTGAAATATTTTTTTATGAAGTACAGCATGTCAACTTTCCAAAAATAATTGATCACATATACTTACAATAATCAAGCCCTGGAATGATTGATGATTTAATAATCTCAGTGTAACTCAGTTCTGTGAATCTCTATTGGCAACCTTCTGTCCCCCAACAGATATTTGAGATACTTATATAATCAAGTGCTTCCATGGCAGCCATTCGATTCTAAACGTTGTGATAAGATCTTCTTCTGCTCACTCCCTTTACAGACCTGCTGTACGACTGCACATTAACTCAGGAATCCAGGCCCTGGCTGTCAATAACCTGCACTAACAAGAAGAGCTCTGTTCTACAGCTAATTAACACTGCGTAACTTCTTCACAACTATGCCACAATCATGAAGACGGGGTTGCATCATGTGTGAATATTATTGTAAAATATCTGGAAAGCTTGGCTATAAATTTGATACCAATATCACATTTGTCTTGTTTCATGTTGCAAACAACACCATTTTTTACGCTTTCATTTAAAATTTTAAATTAAATACATTTTTTAATTCTGAGTTAAAATTCTCTTTCCAAGAAGCAAGCCATGCAAGGGCAGGCAAGGCAATCTAAGTAAAGTCTGTCCTATTTCAAATTGAGCACATTATTCCTAGCAGAGTGCAGGGTAAGCCCTGAATAAATACTTCTGCTAAAATGGAAATGTTTCGTTCAGAAGAAACTATGGCTACACCCTTCAAATAATAGAATACAAGTAGAAGCTCACACCCTCCACATATTCACAAATTAATTCCTTATGTGACTTGCAGAAAGCTTAGAATGATTTGTACATAAAAATATAAAAATGTGGAGAACTGGGGAAACCAACGTATACGTCACACCACGGTGAAACATTTAAACAAAGAACATTTGTGCGGAGCATTCCAGTCATAACTCAATGTAACAATCACAGACTGAGCCTGCGCAGCCAAAAAATGCAATGCATACGCCAGCTGGGCTTTGAACAATAAAAATAAAACTTCAGCATGCTTGAGACTATCTGCCTATTTGATATGTACACAATGAGACATTGTTTTCTTGCTTATAAATATAATACTCATGACTGACCCAAAACCTGATATTAGTGCTTAAATATGAATTCCAAATAGCAGAAATCAAACGAATCATTTTAAAATCACAAGTTTACCAAATTATTGTGAAAAAACTGCACACTGAAATGTGCTCACACTATAATCCACACAGTTGTCACATTTTAACAAGATCATGACAACCCAAGCTGGCCTCTTATCATTCTACATGATTTGATGTATCATAAAAATGAGTCAACTGAAATACTGTGACTAGTTTCTTGATAAGGGGGTGGAGAGAGAGACGCGGCAGGAACAAGCTTTTCAGACAGGAATTAGTTTGCCCTTCCTCCATCTCTCTTAGCAAACAGCCATCACTGCACCACTCATTTCAGTATTCTCAACGCATCCTGCTGACTGGAAACTTGCCTGCTATTTATTTCCATTCACTAGCCCAAAGAGTACAACACATACCGACAGTATGTACATTAACCAAAAAAAAGTTTTTTTTTTTTTTCCCATCAACGTGACTCACAAGTATAGCCTGAAGACAAAGGCTAACTGTGGCCAACTCATATGGGTAGATATTAAAGCAATGAATTGAGCAAGTTTTCATTTTTCAGTGGGACAGAAAAGTTAGCTGATTAATATCTGGAATTACATTCCATTGAATGAATTTTAAACATCAATTCCTCAGCAGTCACTTTCCAGATCAACAGTCACATTACATCTCGCTAAAGGCCACTTGATAAATATTTTAACAGTACATAATTTAGCATGACATAATATAGGAATGATAAATACATGGGGTTTTCAGATGCATAAAACATCTAAAAGATGCATTATTTACCCATTACTGGAGACCTCTCATTTAATTTAGCATTGAGAAGCTTTCGGCTTATGAAGATGTAGCCACAAGGACAGGATTTACAAGCCACAGGAATCTGAGAGAAACAGAAAGAGAACTCAATGAACTTCAGTACACACTGAAATGTATGTACAATGACTGACTAAATATTTCACAACACTTGAGGAAGAACACTTCACTATTAGGAGTCGATAAATATGGAGTGCCTTATAAAGACAACACTGATGTATCCTTTGAGAGGGGAAAAACTGACACAAAATACAGTCTTATGAAATGGTCTGCAATGACGTGAGTTATGTTTGTTCAAGGGCAACATAAACAATAACAATTAATCGTTTATATGTCAAAACCAGCATCAATATATCATTTTACCATCATTAGAAGTGGTTGAAGGCTTTAGATAATAACGTGCAAATTTATAAGCGGTTTAATCGCAGAGATCAGCCTTATTCGTGAAATTAAACGAGGCGAAAACAGACTGAATGAAAACTATGAAATGTAATTGTTTCAATGCAGCAAGCTGGATATCCTTTAACAGCCTTGCACGTTTACATCGTCTAAATAAAATGGAAACCAAACTCTGTGGCTTATTATGTGATACGACACGTAATATCAACAAAATCACTTCCATATAATCGAGAAAAATGTGAAAACTATATTTCACATCACGTAGCAACTCACACAGATATAATAAATAACTTAACCGTATTAAAGCACACACACCATACTAAAGATAACAATCCGGCGATTGAGAACTTGAGCAAAAACACAAATATATCATTCATTTACAAACAACACCTCACCTGTTGGTCACACTCCGGGCATGATTTGGTGGCCATTTTCACTTTCTTCACTTTGTTTGTAGACATATTTATAACGGTGAGCTTCAATAATATCCCTTGACCTCGGCGGTCGTACTGTAAAACTTCCAGCTGCACTAAAGCACACAGAGAAGTGCAGCTGATCGGGAGCTCAGACACACACAACCATCAATCGCTCGATGCAGGCTGCGCATGCGCGCTGGAGACTGGAGAGGCTCGCTCTGCCCCTGCCTGCCAGCTCACGTGACCCACAGCTAGCAACGCAAACACTAGCACAATTTGTTTGGTTTTTACACATTATAAAGTTGCGTCACAACAGCAGCTTTGAGAGGGAGAACGGCAATAATAAATATTCTGCGGTCCGGATATTTCCTTTGTGCATCAAGCACTCAAGGAGCATGCGCACTACAGCACGACAGTCACGTGGGTGAAGAACAATGAGTGCTGATGTAGGTGAAACAGATATGCTGGTTGAGACACTGCTATCACTTTTTAATATTATGGCTTGATGAAAACAATTGTTCGATGCGACGAAAACATTGAAAAATCTAAGACTAATAATTTATAAAATCCTTACACACGATACCTCAATAAATGGCACCATGTTTATTTGATTTATTTATTTGTTTAGTTAACAGGGACATGTGATTAATGTTGTTTTTATTTTTATGAGTTCTTGTATTGTGTAACGGTAAATGCTTGTATGGAAGTGTGTGAGAGCATTTGATTATCATTGTAATCTGTATTACCCTTTCTTGTACTAAAAACACTATTATGAAACAGTTTTTTTTCCCTCACATTGATTTGTAAACTAGCCTACTCTGAGGCTGAAACACCAACCTTAATGGACAGATTATTTTTTGTATGCTCTAGGCTAAATCAGTATCTCTTTTTCACAGGTTGCTTGCTTGCACAACGTCATTTCAAAATTCACAAGAATAACAGACTTTTCTTATCTTAATGTAAAAGTATGACTAGTTGTGCAAGATGAGCATGGAAAGATTACTGTTTAACAACAAACATTTCTGTGAACAATATTTTCAACAACCTGGCAAAATGATCATAGCTATAAGGATTCAAATATTTGTCAGTAGTATTTGTGCCTTAAAACTTGTCCATATTACATAATACATGTTACATATCACATTTCCTTGATATAAGAACTCTAAGCTATTTATTAATGCCATTGTATAATTAGGCTGTGAAGAGATGTGCCTTGTTTTTTCATTTGAGCTTTTTCAATATCTTTATGTTCCTGTTAGACAACATCTTCAGCTCAATTATTATAGGCCTATTAATGTTCTTAGCAGATGCTTACAATGCAATCACATTTTGTACATGTCTTCTGCTTTTTGTTTTTCAGTAAATGTTTTTGTTCTGTTGTTAAGGACAAAACTCAGCTCCTCATAACCCCACCCCCACCTACTTTTTTTATACATAGGTTTTTATATATCTGAAAACATTCAAAACATTTGAAAAGTGTGTACAGGAATATGTTTAGTTTGTAATACAATAAAAAAATTTAAGAGATGATCAGAGGGCTGTTTTATTTTATAATATAAATACTTAATTACAAGCTTAAGCAAAATGAAAAAGGCAAAAAAGAATCCTCCCATTTTATGCAAATATGAAATTACAGCATCTGCAGATTTTACAGTTCTACCAGTCTGTCCTGTCTGCAGAAAGCATTTCTTTCATCATTATTTTAGTCTCCGTTAGTATTACCCCAAAACACTGCACGGCATAGATTGCTTTAGTGTTTTGAAATTACAGCAGAGAAGTAGCATTTTGTCCATATCACTTTAAATACTAAAGCCTTCTGCTGAGTGCCTATTGAAACAGAAAGAAATGTGTGGATCTGCAGACTTCATGGTTGTTGGTTGCACTGTGGGAATCTCATGTCCTCTTCATATGCTAAACAAGTCATTGTTCAGCAGCACAAGGCTGCTCTTTTAACCTCTCACAAGATGATGCAGGCTACTGGTACATAGGGTGTCACTGACGTTTTCTGAGAAAATCTGAATTTCGATCGGACTGAAAGGGAATCTTGTTTGGGAACAACTGGGAAATCTTTCTTTTTGTTATATTAAAACGTTTTCACTTGCATGTCAGAAATGAACCACTCTTTACCTGATATCTTATAAAATAGCTTATGAATTATAATAAAAAAGCAACATGGCAAAGAGATGGTATTCTACCAGTGAGAGGTAGGCATTCTAAATAATAATAACAACAACAACAACAACAATAATAATAAAATAATCGAGATACAGCCTTGTGTCCAACAGATGGCAGCATTTCATCCTGTTTACAGAAACATTAGGCTACTCCAGCCTTTGACTACTTGACTTTGTGTATACTTTCCAAATAAAACCCACATTAATGCATGTATGAGATATTTAAATGTAGTAGAATACTATGTTTTAAATGAACAAAACAGTATCTTTTCGAGTAAATGAAATAACAGATATAAAATGAACGGTTAAGATGTATTGTGTAATATTTCATGATACTGTCTGCTCCCTCTTCAGTGTGATGAAATACAAAAGACGCAAACAAGATTCCTGTTCTATGACACTGGGGGTGGGGATTTCATTAATATGGGACAAAATGTTTTCAAAAAATTGTATTCAGTTTTTCAAGGTTTAATCTGATACCTATCTCTACCCAGATGTTTAAGGAAATCGTTAAAAAAAAAAAAAAAAAACAGAATAGTCAGAGAGTCTTTTTTTTTTTTTTGCACACTCCTGTGTGTTGATCGTGCTGACAACGGGAAAGTCTCCGCCCCTCCGCTGCGGTTACTCATACAGCGCTGGGTATTGTAGTTTTATTCTTAGCGCAGTGAATGGTGAAGGTGGATCAAACAGCAGCATGAGAACTACAACCCCCATGACAAACAGAAACATGAGCGCGCTGAATAAGCGCATAAAGATAGCCGGTTAGATGATAGTAGACGATGAGATGATTCTCTGATGAGCGTGGTAACGTTACAGTTAAGTATTTAATATACGGCCTCGTATAGAAGAAACGTTTTCTGAAGTGATTTCGCTTTTTTGTTGTTAATTTTATTCTTTGCTTTAACTGGCGGTTAGAAGAACAGTATCTTTACAGCAGCGTCTCCTCTTCACGCGCATCCTCGCTCTTTGGTCTCCAGACAGACTCGACTTCCTGCAGAAATGCATCGCTTGCAGTCGCTGGCAGCTCGATCACTGATCGCCGGAGCTCTCGATCAGTGCACCCCCTTAACACTGACTTCTCTTACTGGGGTGCGGCACAAATCCCACGGTCCGTCCGTGGAGAAGTGCGGCCAGATGCGCTTCATCACCGCCGAGGCTAAAGTGTCTGCTGGGCGCCTCGGCGGGAAGATGCGGGAGAAGACCCTGACTATGGACACACTGAACCCGCAGGTGAAAGCTGTGGAGTACGCCGTGAGAGGACCCATCGTCATCAAAGCTGGAGAGATCGAGAGATACTTGGAGGAGGTGAGAAATTTTTAAATTCAGCATCCCAGAGCTACATGTTTGTATATGTTTGCTTTTGATCACCCCAGTCAAATAAAACATATATTTTTTATTCCTGTTCACAGTTGTAACCAGTGTTATAATAGTAAAAATTGCTGAGGTAGACACCATAGAATACACAATAAAATTTAAAAATATATATTTTCATTTAAAGAAAACAAAACCAAAAATTAGAGTCATAGGCTCATTATATAAATTTGTGTTTCTCTTTGGTCACACATCTGACTACTGATATGTTTAGTGATGATTTATGTGAGGCGGAGTCATATTAAAAATACGTTCATAATAAAGCCTTTAAATATTATATTTATCAAATATGGTTGTTGAATTAATGTTTTTTTTTTAACATGCTTCCATTTCTGGAGTTTTGACACTTAACATAATCGTTCAAAGGGTTAAGCTGGAAACCTCTCTGCTCATTTACACCAGTTGTGTTATGAAATATTGACATTTCATATATAGTAGACAACACTAACACTGTTAAATACAGCATCAACTTCAAGTAGGTTTTGGTCACAAATGCTACTGGTGGAATTAAATACATTAAAATATTTTAAATTAAAAATTGTAAAGAAATTGTTGGAGGAAAAATTAATTCTTGAATAACTAAAATAGGAAATATTCAAACTGGCAGTAACATTAATTCTACGTTAGTTACTCAATAGATGTGAGGACATCCCCTTAGGGATATACTGCTTTTCATGCCAAATGTGTTTGGTGGTTGGAAGTAATGTGCAAAACGATCCACCCTGCATGCCTTGTAGTGACACATCTTTATTATTTTTCTTTCCTTTCTTGTTGTGTCCAAGATGGTTGATTTGAATAGAGCAGTGCTCAGTCCACTTTCTGACCTACTTGCAGTGCCATTATCAAAGCAATGCAACAAGGTTGCCTGATTCCTGTGATGCTGACCATTCAGCTGTAATTTTATCTAACTCTCTTCACCATGACGTAGAAGTATGTTTGAGCTTACATGCTCAGCAATGACAGATGAGCACTTAGGAAGGGAGCTTTATTTATAGCCCCTGAACAGGTGCCTTCTAGACCTCTGACAAGGGCATGATCCCCTCCAGACTCTGGTCTCCTCAATAACATAACCTTGATTGACTGCTGAACTTTGTGTTGCCATGCCCTTAGCATGTGACTAGATGGTACAGAATATCTGAGGACAACAATGATGTAAAATCAATTTTGCTGTCATCGAAAGTGACAGGAAAGTTCTGATTTATGTCTGTAGTAGGTCATGATACGTAGCCTGATTTAAAGAACAAAATGTTCTACAACTTAATTTCACAACCTTAGCTTTATACAAATGTAACACAGCGGATACACCTAGTTTTCATGACCAAACCTAATTGCACATGTCCAGATAAACACTTGCTTTCACTGCAGTATTGTAGACATAATCTTTTCCCTACAGAACGTGCTTGTTAGGACAGGTCTATTTGATGTGTACTAGTTTGCAACATGAATTCTGGGCAAGACTTGTGACATTGTAAATGGGGTTGTTCACATAATGGACACCTCTCTTATTTTCTTATAGGGTGGTACAAAACCCTTCTCTGAAGTCATCAAAGCCAACATTGGTGATGCACATGCCATGGGACAACAGCCAATCACCTTCCTCAGACAGGTAACCAAAAATGCACAAATTATTCTGGTCTCATAGTCAACTTTTTAATAAATTTAATATTTTTATTTAAAAGTTATTTTGGTATTAAAATCAGCATAAAAATGTCAAAACTCAATCTTCCAGTGAAACAACAGACTTCTCTTAGGTGACCTATGCTGGACTTCTCCAATCATTTAGTCTACTTAAACCCTCCACCCTCAAGCTCACATGCATCCACCACCACTTTTTAAATGTAATGCCCACATCTCAAAATCCAATCAACAGCAAATGCATAGATCCAAACCCCAGCTCACATTTTTTCTTTTTCAATAATACATTTAACTTAGATGATCATAATACAAAAGAAAAGATCTGTCATTACTTCAGTATTATCACAACTTTAAATGAAGCACATTATTTCCTATTTTTACAGCATGCATATTTGGTTCCCCTGAACTGTTCACTCACTGTGCCACAACACAATGTCTTTTTATTATATATGCAATGCTCCTGAAACTACATAACAGATTTTTCAGCTCATTTAGACCGTAAAAACAACATTGAACCTACAAATAAAATCAGTGAACTTTTTAGCATGAACACGTTTATTCAGGTTAATGAGGAGTCCAGTTTGTGCTCACTGTAGTATGGCATGAAAGAAAAGCTGCTTTTGTTGTCCACTCACAGTTTTGGAACACACTGCAAATTCCAGTGGAAGACTGTCTCTTATGATTGGCCTAGTTTAGTCAAAGTTGATCCAGCCTTTCATTACGGCCTTTCGCACCGCAGGAACCTTTTCATAGTACCCGAACTAACTGTGGAACTACCCACTTTTTGGCGTGTTCGCACCGCGGGAACTAGGAATGGTTTTAGGAGGAGCTAAATTAGCTCCTACTTCAGAGTAGGGTCTAAAACAGTTCTAGGAACTATGCGTGACGTAAGTGTACGCTGATTGGCTAAACGTGTACGAAAATGCCCTCACCCGCCATGATTTAAAACACTGTGTAAACATATACTGTGTAAACATTGTATCATACTGAGAGCATTTATGAACGGCATTTACCTGAAGACTTCGTCTACGGCGTTTTGTGCTTCTATCAGCCTCAATGAAATGTAGCACTGCAAGTTATCGTTGGAGATTCTTAGTCCTCCTGTCCGTTCTTTCAATAGCTTGACGTATACGTCGAAATCCCATGTCCATTATTGTGAAACACACGAGACACAACAAAAACACAGGTCCAATCACAGCATCCTCCATCCTCCTGTTGTTAACGTTGTTCTTCTTTGTTTACGTTGTTGAACGCCGCGTACAAATGATGTCACTGTCTACCGGCTTACGTCACTTCTTAGTACTCACTGTCAGTGCGAATGCAACCCTTTAAATGGTACTGGGAAATAGTTCGTGCAAAATCGTACTTTAGTACTGTACTTTTAGTTCTGGAACTAAAGCAGTGCGAAAGGCCCTATTATGAGCTGGACAGAAGCTTTTGTGATGGCCTGAGACTTGTGAAATACATTTTCTTGAGAGCCAACAGAACACAGCTTTGCATGATAGTCATAGTTTCTGGTCAGTGTGGTCATATGATTCTTGAGTTCATGTCATCATAAAGCAAAAGAGAGTCAAAGGAAAGCTGCCTTTGACCTGTATGGGTTATTATGGCTTGGAAACTTTGGGAGGGACTGGACTCCACCAGCCATCTGGCCTGGGCTCTGTTATATTTGGGAGCAAAGTTCCAGCTCAGATTGCTGATTCAACATTGTGAACATTGTGCTTAGAAGTTACAGCACAATGCATAAAGAAATATTGCCAGAATCCGAATGAGTCAATTGCAGTTAGTTGTTTTGAATAATTATATAATAGACTTTTAGCATTGAGATTTTAGTGGAAATACATAGGCCGTAGGCATGCATAGAGACCATTTATCTGTATTTGCTCTTAAACCTTTCAAATTGCACTCACTGACTGCAGACAAATAAGAGTGTGTTCCATCTGTGTGTTCATTTGTGCAGGTGGTGGCTCTCTGCACATTCCCTGAGCTGATGGACAGCCCCAGTTTCCCAGAGGATGCGAAATGGAGAGCACGGCGTATCCTGCAGGGCTGTGGGGGACACAGTCTCGGTGTGTGCGTTTGTTTCTCTGAGGATGTGTTGTTCAAACTGGTTAAGGCCATGATATAAAACAATATATAAAACTCAGTTTACAGTGTAGCGATTGGAAAGCATCCATAATCCCCTGTTATTGCAGATCATGCAGTTCTCAGGAAGCTGGGAAACAATAGACCTGTATCATAACACTCAGTTCCATTCAGTGTTTTGCTGCAGTAAGTGCTTTATGAGTGCTAACGCATGTGTTTCTGTCACAGGGTCGTATAGTGCAAGCCCCGGCGTGGAGTGCATCCGTAAAGACATCGCTGCGTACATAGAGCAAAGAGATGAAGGAGTTCCTTCAGACTGGGAAAACATTTACCTCACCACTGGGGCTAGTGATGGCATTATGGTAAGTAATTGGATGTTTACAATCAAAAAGTCTTGACGGGTAACTTGGCTTACATTACTAACAAAACCAAACTTTGTTTTTTAAGACTATTCTGCGGCTACTGGTGTCTGGAAAAGATTCTTCTCGGACCGGTGTAATGATCCCCATCCCTCAATACCCGCTTTACTCTGCTGCGATCTCAGAGATGGATGCGGTACAGGTCAACTACTACTTAGATGAGGATAACTGCTGGGCCCTGGACATCAATGAACTTCATAGAGCCTATCAGGCTGCCAAACAGCACTGTCAGCCAAGAGTCATTTGCATCATTAACCCTGGCAACCCTACTGGTAGGTATATTGTAAAGCTATTCTCATGTACTAGGAAACATAACGCCCTTGTGTTTGTTTGAATCCAATAGCAGGTGTCCTGGAAAGAAGAGCATGTGCCTTTTAATACCTCATGTTCTTTTTCCAGTCATGATCCCTCGTGAGTGGGGGCCGATGCTGATGAGATCTAAAATTACTTCCATATGATTTGTAGGCAATATTCCAAGTCTTCTGAAGCTCATAGCTTTGTGTGAGGAACTAAAAATTGCATATGGAATGTAAAATGTATTAGATTATAGAATATTTTGTGTAGAATTCAAATTGGTCGGATGATGTTTGGAGTGATACTGTGTTGTGATGGTTCTTGGGATGTTGATGAAATCTGGATTGCAGAATGAGTCCGTTTGATCCGTATTGATCAAAGAGGGAAACTAAATATGTGTTCATGCATCTCTTGTTTGAAAATCACTGATAAGGCATGTCAAGATACATTGTGCTAGGTTTGATCATGTTGATGTATTATTATTATTATTATTATTATTATTATTATTTTTTTATATATTTGGTGAATTATCCCTTTAAATTCTGTCATCTCACATCCTTCATCCCTGTTTACTCTTTACAGGCCAGGTCCAGAATAAAAAATGCATTGAAGAAGTCCTGCACTTTGCTTATGAAGAGAATCTCTTTGTTATGTCAGATGAGGTAATCACAATCTGTGCCCTTTTGCATTTACAATTTTAATGAGAGAGAGTTGAGCTAGAAGTAGTTTATTTTTAAACATACACTACCATTCAAATGTTTGAGGCCAGTATTTTTTTCCAAATAAATGCTGCTTTTAAACTTTCTATTTATCAAAGAATACTAAGAAATGTATCATGGTTTCCACAAAAATATTAAGCAACAACAATAATAGCAAGAAATCTTTCTCGAGCACCAAATCAGTGTGTTAGAAGGATTTTATTTTTAAGACTCCTAAGATTTTGGGTTTGACATCACAGGAATAAATTACATTGTAGATTTACATTTATGCATTTTGCAGACAGTTTTATCCAAAGTGACTCGTAAAGTATATGCTTTATCAACTCATGCATTCCTTGGCAATCAAACCCATACTTGTGACGTTGCTAGCACCATGCTGTACTGATTGAGTTACATGAAAGCTTCTCGTTTAAAAATAGAAAATGGTTATTTTCAATTTGTAATAACTGTTAACAGTTTTACTGTTTTTATTGTATTTTATCAAATAAATGCAGCCTTAATGAGCATAAGAGATGTCTGTCAAGAACATTAAAAAATAATTGTACTGACTACAAAAGTTTGCATGGTAGTGTGTATTTAAGTGTGAAACTATTCAGAAGTATGGGTAGCACTTCATTTTACAGTACGTGTACTTCCCTGGTACATACATGGTAAATATCTTGTACCTACAGGCAAATGAGTGGTAACACAAGGTACTTCCCTGAAGTGTATGTACATGGTAACAAATAAGAAACACGGCTGTATGCAGCAGTCCTGCAGGCATGGTAATTAGTTTGTACATACAGACAAGTGTGGGTAAGAACGGTCACTTACAGGTAGTGCCCGTACATGGTAACTAATAAGACACATTACTGTACTTACTAATGATATGAACATGGTAAATGTGTAGCACCTACGGAAAAATGTGCTGTTATGTGGTAACAAACAAGACATATACTGTACTTGGTATACACGTGTTAAATATGTAGTACTTACAAACAAGTGTGTGTTAGTGCTAAATTGCTCTCCACAACAGTGCTTACAAAGTTTGAAGAATTGGTAATTCCTGTGTAATGTTTATGTAAAATGATGCATGATCCCCCCCCAGACTCTGGTCTCCTCAATAACGTAACCTTGATTGACTGCTTGAATGATGACTTTATTTTACAGTCCTATTTCCATATACTTACTATGTACCATCAATTACTCAATAAGTACCTTGGTCCATGTTTATACCCCCAACTTGAGTACCGCATAACTTATTCTGTACATTAACTAATAGGTACATACACCAGTACATACATAGTAAGTATATAGAATTAGGACTGTAAAATAAATTGCACCATTTTACATAAACATTACACAGGAATTACCAGTTCTTCAAACTTTGTAAGCACTGTTGTTGAGAGCAATTTGGCATTAACACACACTTGTCTGTAAGTACTACATATTTACCACATGTATACCAAGTACAGTATTTGTCTTGTTTGTTACCACATTACCAGTTCTTCAAACTTTGTAAGCACTGTTGTGGAGAGCAATTTAGCATTAACAGTCCTACACAAGCAATTGAAACACAGTACTCTTTTTATTAGGTAAGGTTAGGACTTACCAAGCGTACAGTGTATACCAAGGCAAGTACAGTATGTGTCTTGTTTGTTACCACATAATAGCACATTTTTCCATAGGTGCTACATATTTACCATGTTCATATCATTAGTACATTGTATTAGTATCATTGTACAGTAATGTGTCTTATTAGTTACCATATACGGATACTGTAAGGACGTGCCTGTTTGTACCCACTTGTCCGTAAGTTCTACATATTTACCATGTATATACATTAGCAAGTACAGTAAAGTATCTAATTAGTTACCATCTTACCCACACTTGTCTGTATGTACAAACTAATTACCATGCATGTACGACTGTTAAGTAGAGTTGTGTTTCTTATTTGTTGCCATGTACATACACTTCAGGTAAGTACCTTGTGTTACCACTCATTTGCCTGTAGGTACAAGATATTTACCATGTATGTACCAGGGAAGTAGACGCACTGTAAAATAAAGTGCTACTGAAGTATGTATGCCTCAGCTGCCTAAATCCTGTTCTGATTTAATGCATTTGACTTCCATGTGACCAATATATACTCAATGTTGATTTGTACTGTTGCTGGCAGGTGTATCAAGACAATGTGTATGCTCCTGACTGTCAGTTCCACTCCTTCAAGAAGGTGCTATATGAGATGGGTCCCGAGTACTTCAACAGTGTGGAGCTCGTCTCCTTCCATTCCACTTCCAAAGGCTACACGGGAGAGTGAGTATTATTAGTGGTCGATATTTAGCATTTTTTAAATATCGGCATCAGCCGATAAGTTTTTCTGTTTGGCTGATGCGTTCGAAGCGAAGTGAATAACTAATTATATCAGATATACAGTGGTGTGAAAGTGTTGGCCCCCTTCCTGATTAATTTTTGTTTTTGCTTGTTTGTCACATTTTAATGTTTCAGATCATCAAACTAATTTAAATATTAATCAAAGATAACACAAGTAAACACAACATGCAGTTTTTGAATGAAGGTTTTTATTATGAAGGGAAAACAAAATCCAAACCCACATGGCCCTGTGTGAAAAAGAGCTTGCCCCCTAAACCTAATAACTGGTTGGGCCACCCTTAGCAGCAACAACTGCAATCAAGTGTTTGCGATAACTTGCAATGAGTCTGTTACAGAGCTGTGGAGGAATTTTGGCCCACTCATCTTGGCAGAATTGTTGTAATTCAGCCACATTGGAGGGTTTTCGAGCATTAACCGCCTTTTTAAGGTCATGCCACAGCATCTCAATAGGATTCAGGTCAGGACTCTGACTAGGCCACTCCAAAGTCTTCACTTTTCAGTCCACAAAACACAGCGGCATGTGGGTTTGGATTTTGTTTTCCCTTCATAAAAAAAAAAAAACATTTAAAAACTGCATGTTGTGTTTACTTGTGTTATCTTTGATTAATATTTACATTTATTTGATGATCTGAAACATTAAAGTGTGACAAACATGCAAAAAAAAATTAAAATCAGGAAGGGGGCCAACACTTTTTCACACCACTGTATATCAGCTGTCAAAAAAACAATATCGGGTCGACCACTAGTGAGTATCCCTATTCTTGAACCTTTGCAGGGGTCAGCATTGCACCTTAACTTGAGATGGCCTCCTTAAGATCAGCTTTCACTGACCCTTCACACACTTTCACATCACATAACCACAGTATCCTAAAACATATTTAGACATCGTCTGGCTTTGTAATTTGCAATTTTAAATAGATGGGATGTAGAAATATCCACCACCTCCAGTGTCAAGCTGGCATTTGTAAGGACATCTCTGAAGTGGTAAAGTTTTAATGGCAGTCCAGTGAGCACTGTTGTTAATATTTGTTAAAAACCCATTCCTCTAACTGTGTTTGGTTGTTCAAAAGTCCAAATGACTCCCCTGATACTTTATGTGGAATGTGGCCTGACTGGAATTGAGTGTTTCTCTGACAAAAACTCAAATATTTATGTTTTGGCTGATGAACGTGGCAACCTTGTCCTACAGCTCTGAGAACTCATGTCCATGTCCTTCCACAGGTGTGGCTTCAGAGGTGGATATATGGAGGTGATCAACATGGATCCTGAGGTCAAGGCCCAGCTGGTCAAGCTTTTATCAGTTCGTCTGTGTCCCCCCTTGGCTGGCCAGGCTGCAATGGATGTGATTGTCAACCCTCCTCAACCAGAAGAGCACACGTTCAAACAGTTCCACCAGGTTAGTCGTGGAGTAAACCAGGCTGTGCTCTGGCACTGACAGTAACTTCATTGTTATGTGGCTTCTAGTATATGAACCTCTAAATATTACACATAAATAACCTGTTATTACATAAACAGCCCTGAAGAATTTTAATGTTTGGGTTTGACTAGGCGTGATTGTGTTTGTCTGATCTCTTTCAGGAGAAATCAGCAGTGTTGGGTGCTTTAGCAGAAAAAGCTAAACTAACTGAGCAGATCCTGAATGCAGTTCCAGGAATCAAGTGTAATCCTGTCCAGGGGGCCATGTATGCCTTCCCTCAAATCTTTATCCCTCCTAAGGCAGTGGAGGAAGCCAAGGCAAGTGCTCCTACTTCAGCAGAACTTGAGCTTTCTAGTGGACTTTTATTTGCTTTTGGTATTGTGACCCTAGCTGTCCACTAGTTTCCAGGACACTCTAGACTGTTCACAGTGAATTGTGTAAACTTCCTTTCATCACCACTGATCTAAGTGTTATCTGATTAGGAAGGGTGTAACCAGTAGTACTAGTTCTGCACAGTTTGTCCAGTACTCTAACTTTAAATACTAAATCCAACTGTATAATTATGCTGTTTAAGAACTATATAAATGTTAGCTACACTACTTTGTTTATTAACTCATTAAGAATTGCGTGGATAATTGCTTGCAGTATGGTAGTTTGCTACAGATAGTAACTTTTGTTTCCACTTAAGACACTCTTCTACTGGAATGAAGTTTCTGTGTTCTGTAACTCAAAGTTGAATGAAATCAGAAGAAAGTCAGAAATGCAAAGTCTGAGCTGTCACTGAGGATGTGTCTGTAATCCGCCTGTGATTTTGGTCGGCAGGCTCTAGGAATGCAGCCTGACATGCTTTACTGCATGAGGTTGCTGGAGGAGACAGGAATCTGCGTTGTTCCTGGTAGTGGCTTTGGACAGAAAGATGGAACGTATCATTTCAGGTAAACTTGATGATCAAATAAATTAACATTTTATTTGATATTAATATATATATAATTTATTTTTTTTCCTCCATGACCTTCTGGGAAAACATGATTTGAAATCTGACGTATTTGTTATTTTTTTATTTTTTTTCATGGCCTGAGCTGAAAATGTCATGAACAATCTTTCTGACACCACAGGAAAGTCACATTCTGTGGTGTTTTTAAACCAGATAAATAAAATGGTCCAGAAAATTGAGAATTATGTCCCTTACTATTCAAAATATTGTGTGATATCAATGTTTCCAGTGTCCTGTTAAAACAGGGGTGCCCAAACTCAGTCCTGGAGGGCCGGTGTCCTGCAGAGTTTAGCTCCAACCCCAATGAAACACACCTGAAGAAGCTAATCAAGCTCTTACTAGGCATACTAGAAACTTCCCAGCAGGTGTGTTGAGCTAAAAGTCTGCAGGACACCGGCCCTCCAGGACCGAGTTTGGGCACCCCTGAGTTAAAGGCACTTTTTTCCTGTTATATTACTTTTATTTTTTTTATTTTTTTTAAACTTTTGTTCTGTTTGTCTTTATTTCAGAATGACAATCCTGCCATCCATAGAGAAGCTGAAGGTACTTCTTGGCAGAGTGCGAGATTTCCACATCAGTTTCCTCAAAGAGTACTCTGACCTGACCTAATCTGATCTGATTTGCAAAACATAAACTGGCGAGTCCAGCGCTACTTAACGCACTAACTACTCATTTAAACTGTAAAGGTAGTGTTAAGTATTTTTTTTATTCTAATTTTAGACCTGATTTAATGAAAATGGTTTCTGTCAGACATATAACACTACTCTTGAATATTTCATTAGAGGAAATGGTACATTTTCTTATGTTAAATTTGCCTTTAAATCATATCTGCAGCAGGGTGCATAGTAAATAGACACCCTCTAACATGAGACATGAGATTCCGTTACAAACATTTATTAACAACTTTCCAAACCAGGAACTAAATTGTGAAGATTGATGCGTCACTCGCTTGATGATAGCTCTCTTGAAACTATTTTGTAGCGCCTTATATGAGCTATTCAAAACCATTTTGGCTGATGCAAGTTTCGTTGTTTTTTTTTTTTTCCTTTGGTGGTTACGGGGAAGCGTGGATGATGCTGTGACGAACACTTGTTTTGGTTCTGGAATGTTTACAAGGAGGGACTCTCTTAATGTTTGACTTGTCCTCATCCTTAGTTGCACTCATTGCCATGCAATGTACATAAACATTTTATCTTACAAAATGACAAGCTTAGTCACAAGTTACGTTTCTGTGGAAGATTGTGGCTAAGGAAAAGATTTATGTGTCTCTGACTGTTTTATGTTGCAAGTTATTTTGAACTATATTAAACATAATGCTGTTTGAATCAGTTCTGGGGCCTGTACCATGAAGCTAGCTGAACAAACTCTGAGTTACAGGATTGGTTTCAAGTTCAGAAAACCAAACCAATCCAATCCAATCCAATCAGGCTTTATTAATACCATCATGTTGATTATCAATTTCCTCTGTCAGCTCAGACCTTCATCCTGAATTCATGGGAGAAAATTAGAGCAAATAGTAAGAATTTAAACTTCCACTGCAAGAATAAAGAGTTGTCCTCAAAAGGGGACAACTGAAGAAAACATCTGGCTATATCAGTGAAAGTGAAACCGATTCATTTGTGTACTCAAAAAAATATAGAATTCCACTGCGACTGGAACATTAAAGCTTTAAACGTTAAGTGTAAAGTTTATATTGCATATAACAAGTTAATACAATAAATATATACAGATAATAAGTATAAATGTGTAATAGAGTGAGGGTGTAATTATGTACTCCATATATAAATAATGAAATAATTATAATCATCACTGTTTGATTGCTTAGCCAAAGATATCACTTTGCTCACAGCTGATTGGTCCTGCCACAGAGCATGAAAGCCATGTATCGTAAGTTATGGCGATGAGCATTTGTAAAAATCACCCCACCTTTATGGTACATAAAACCCAGGGATGACGCAAAACAAATGTAAGCTAGCCAGCAAAACCAGCTTCATGGTGCAACCCCATTCTTTTCAGACAGTCCGTCGTATGTACAAATGAAATATTAGCTTTTAAAAGATATTAGTGCCAAAGTTGACTCCATTGTAACTCCCCCCTTCTGACATCTCATCTTTCATGTGAAAGTCATTAACAGTGAATGAATATTAATGCCTTCTTGCATCCTCTGAACTTTATCACGTCATATGAGGTGCCTTTATTCATGCATATGAACTTTTAGTGAAATGAGTTTTCCCTACATGCATTACTAGCTTGTAATATAGAATTTTTTAAAAGCTTCTTTGTTTCTTATGCGTTTTTTGTTTACAGACATTTGGAAATTGGCCCAATGTTACATTGTATATAGTATTTTCAAATGAATATTAAACTTATGGAGACTGTTAAAATGCATTGCATCTGTTTTGTCTTTCTTTTTTTAACAAGGATAATCGCTTTAGTGTATTTGGCTTGTGTTTGCCAGACACAATATATTTTTATTTAGCACTGCATTCAGATGTCAATTGTCAGTTAGAATGTAACAACACAAAATGTATTTTATTTGGGGTGGGGGTGTCTTACAAGGGTAAATAAAGAAATGGGACCGGTTGCATAAACTGTTTAGACAAGTCTTAAGACATCTAATTGTTTTTCTTCAAGACTGGTCAACTTTTTAAATTCAGTTATGAAAAGGTAGATTAGTCTTATTTGAATTGGAAAAGTAAGACTGATTACCCCTTGGCAACTGCTAGTTTGTCAAACTTGTTCTAAAAGTCTTAATATGGTGGCTAAGTTTATGGGTCCGCATTGCCGTCTAATCAGCCAATATTGTCTTAAATGGCCTGCATAGCACTTCATCTTTTATAACATGGGATTTTGACCAAATATATTCAATCTTGATTTTTGTAAAAAGGTTTTTTTTTTTTTTTTTTTTTGTGAAAAATTATTTTGGGACATAAGGTAATACATGTTTTAAAAAATACCTTAAAGTAACTATAAATGAGCATGCAAATATCTTTAAAATAAATTCCGTGTGGAGCATGCCCCCGATCCGTGCAATGTTCTCACCTTTTTCCCCCTTACCTGTTTGCATCTCTTGAATTGCAGACTTCAGTCAATAAATGTCATTATAGGTCACGGTGTAACATGGAGATTTACTGCCCTCTGGTGTTCTTTGTAGCCAATTAATTTTCTCAATCACACCGTCTATGGCAAGCCGTGTTAACATTTAATCTATAAGCCGTACTAGTATCTATTTTCATGCTACTAGTGCTTATTCTTTAGCTACTAGTGTATTTTGTAAAGTTACTAGTACTTATTAATTAGATACTAGTGCTTATTAATTAGATACTAGTGCTTATTGATTAGATACTAGTGCTTATTCATTAGATACTAGTACCTATTAAATAGATACTATTACTTATTCAATAGATACTAGTTCTTTTTCGAAATGTTACTAGTAACATTTTTTATTTTACTAGTAATTTTTTTTAATTGAGCTACTGTAGCCATTTGGACTAGTCATAACATAAGACGAGTAAAAAAACAGATTTGACTAGTATGATACGAATTGTTACTAGTAGTAATTACAAAAGATACTAGTGTCTAATAAATAAGTACTAGTACCTAATGAATAATTACTAGTATCTATTAAATAGGAACTAGTATCTAATTATTAAGTACCAGTATCCTCTGCCTTACCTCTACATGCTTGCGAAGGGTTGATGTCGAGATTTTATAAGCTGCTAGTTTGGTCTCCCTAGGCAAACACATCTTATATTGCATAATAGAGCATAAACATGGCCAGGGGTTCACTTCATTTTCTTGGTTTTCAGCTGGGTCTGCACCACTAACACCTGTCTTGTCCATCTGCATCTTTCTTCTGATTTTAGCGTCCATTATATACTGCAGTAGTTTCCAGGGAGCGATTTTTATTTATTTTTTACTCAGTAATTAATGTGTTTTAAAATGTAGCAAAGTACAATACTTCAAATAAAATATACTTAAGTAAAAGTAAAATTACAGATTTTAAAAATTAGTAGTACACAAAAAAGCTACTCAATTACAGTAACGCGAGTAAATGTAATTCGTTACTTTCCACCTTTGCTATATCTAATGAATGCTTACTAGTAATATTTACATAGATACAGTCACTATTGCAATAACTACTAGTCAGAAATTAAAAGATGATATCAAAAACAGAATAACTACCACTACCTGTTCATTTGGAGATATCTTCAACCTCATAAAGAAGTAGTGAGAATGTATTTGGAGATATCTTAATTCAAACAAATCATTACATAAACATGAGTACATCTCAACCGTCCAATCAGAGTCCACATGGTAATACAATACATTTATATGTTGCTAATTGGTTACCATAAAAACACAAAGAAAAGATTACAAACCAGGGGCTCGTTCTTCGTACGTCGCTAACTCAGTTAGCTGGATTTGATTGTTGACGATTTGGCATGATCTTGGATCGTTTGGTTCTTCGACGCTCATCCTGGACTTGCTGTCATAGCAACAGGTGCGCAAGCCTAAACCTGCTCGGGAGCAGGCTTATTTCATGTAAACAGGATTAGATCGCGGCTTTATAAGCGGAGGAGATAGGGAAGTCTGTCGCAGCCATGTCTTGCCCGTTTTTACGAGAGCAACCTGTTGCGGAAGGTGCGAGGATAATTCGCAGAGCTTTTAGAATTAATTGCGTTTTGCGACACAGACAGGATCCATTAGCACAGCGCGATAGTGTACTTTTTGAAAGATATCGTTTTTCACGTGAGGGTGTCATTTACATAATAAACTTGTTAGAACCTCATATTAAAAGTTCTACTCGTCGGAGTCGGGCTTTAACCACAGCACAAACTGTGTGCATCGCGTTGAGATTCTTTGCGAGTGGCACTTTCCTGTACACTATTGGGGATGCGGAGAACTTGGCCAAAAGTGCTGTCTGTCGTGCCATTCGTAAAGTTTACCTGGCGCTAAAGCAGTTTTTAGGTGTTTTTGTAGTCTTTCCAAGCCACTTAAGACC
Organism: Barbus barbus; assembly: GCF_936440315.1. NCBI lineage: Eukaryota > Metazoa > Chordata > Actinopteri > Cypriniformes > Cyprinidae > Barbus > Barbus barbus. Next base: position 26,091,883 of record NC_136729.1, read on the forward strand.
CCAAGTTGTAAAACAGAGCTATTTCGCAATTGCAGGTACATTCTACTTGTTAATGAAGATCGTATGAATATGACCACACTAGTAAATATAAATCGATTGTCCCCCAGGCTTCCCTAATGTGATTGGTGCCATAGACTGCACACACATTCATATCAAGGCCCCACCAGGCCCCAAATGAAGGGGATTTTGTGAACCGAAAGGGGGTTCACAGTATAAATGTGCAGGTGAGTTACTATCACTATTCTTAATATTTTATATTGGTAATATATACAAATGTATTCCATAAGTATGCAGTTGATTGACTACAATGTCTTAGACTCTGTGTCATATCACAAATGTGGAAGCCAAATGGCCAGGATCTGTGCATGACTCAAGAATTTTCAGAGAGTCACAGTTATGCACATTATTTGAACGTGGTAAGGATATTAATGTCATGCTCACTGTATTACACACACACACTTATTGTGGGCCTAACAGAACTGCATTTTACCATTGTACAGGTGATTACGATGGGATCCTGGTTGGAGACAGGGGCTATGCCTGTAGGCAGTATTTTATGACTCCATTCCCTGACCCCAACCCTGGACCACAAACCAGTTACAATGCAGCTCTAGCCAGGACAAGGGCACGCATTGAAATGACCTTTGGGCAACTAAAGGGAAGATTTCAGTGTCTGAAAAGTCTGAGGGTTGCACCTGACAGGGCATGCGACATTGTCGCATGTGCTGTATTACACAACATTGCCACCATTAGAAAGGAGAGGACCCCTGTGGTGGAAGTGCAGCCTGATGATGACCTCCAGCCAGTGCACTTGGATCAACCTAGTGGCAGAGCTGCACGGGACAGGATTGTGGAACACCATTTTTGAGAATAATTTAATAAAAATTAAGACAAATAAATAAAAAAAAGACAAGGCAAATATGGATTCAATGATTTTATTAGTTGTTCTTTGAGAAAAAAAACAAATTAGGGTCATCTTTTGCCTGTAAAGAGATATTGTGATGCAAGGTCAACAGTAGTGCTCTGAAATGTGAAATGTTTTAGTACTTACTCTGAAGTTCCTTTTGCAGCAACTCTATTTCTAGAGCAATTTTCTTCTTCATTAGCTCTTGGAGCTCCATTTCTCCCCTCAGTTTTTGTTTTTTTAAATGCAAATATTCAACCTTTTGCTGTAGGCTACGTTTATAGAGGGAACGGATGTCACCCTGTGCCATTTGCAGAGAAAATAAATTAGACTCAACGCATACAAAAAAAAAAAAAAACAATGCAACACTGTCCACCTCTGTATCAGTTCTCTGTGCAGACTCCCTCTCTGCAGGCCTCTGTGCAGACTCCTGCAACTCATATTGCGGTCAAAAATATAAAGGACATTAGTTGATAAGTTTATAGGGTACATTATATAGTGCATTTTTATGTGTAGTTATGCACTTACAGGTACTTCCTCCAAAGGACACTCATCCGAGAGGGTCTCTTCACTGTCCTGTGCAATGAAAATAAATGGTATGACAAAGTGATACGGTGTCTCCACTATTGATATTGATTTCACTATTGAGAAAAACAAAAAAAAGGACAAGTCCACTTACTGCACATGCTTCAGCCACCACTTGCATGGGAACAGGTAAAAGTGTGGGTGTGTTATGTAAAACTGCACAGAAATAAAGAAAAAAAAAAATAATTCATTACAATGAGGTACACAGGAAAAGAAACATAGAAACTTTTTAGCCCCCCCCCCCCCCCCCCCCCCCATTTACTCAAAGTAGGTTTAACTGCCTTCCTTTCATGTCAATGCAATTCAGCACTACTCAAGATTTACCAGTTGAAGAGTGTAGCTGACATTTGGATTACACCAAATGCAAGGTAGCTACCAATTATTTTACAGTAGCCTATACAAAGTGAATTAAAAACCTCTTTACCAGTAATGAAGGTGCTGCTGCTACTGCTGCTTCCTGGCTGTGGGTCTAAGGAAGAGCTGCTCCCAGGGATGTCCTGAACATTGGGTCGGTTCACATTTAACTCAGGGTGCAGGACCACCGCCTGTTTTTTTTTGCTCTGCCTTTTTCCTAGTTGCTGATATAAACAAGCACATCATTTCACAGTCGTTTAAAACAAAAACAAAAAAAGACTAAGAACAACATATGTAGTTAATTATTACCATTTTGTAGAATATTCTTGTATTTCACCTTTACTTGTTCCCAATTTCTAGTGGGTCCTGTGGAGGCTCTAATATGAAAGATTAAAGTATGAAATTGTTTAATGTACATATACTGTAATAACTGATTGAAAACCTCTAACACAATCACTACTTACGCATTTAATTTGTCTGCAACTTTTTGCCAGCCCTCTCTCCTGGCTTTTGCAGCCTTTGAGGTGTTCCCTGTCGTTTTTATTAAATTTTGGAACTCCCCATAGCCCTCCATCAAGAGTTCTTGTTCTGCCGCAGAGAAAAAGTGGGCGCGCTCTTTGGCCATTGTGGGCAACCAATAACAGCGTTGCTGATCAGTGTTTCTACTATCGATACATATCCCCTTTTAAACCAGCGCATGAACGCGCAGTTATCTCAGATAACTCAATCCAGCGATACTAATCATCAACAACAGGTGTGTTCGAAGAACCCAATTAGCCGGATCATGATTAGCACGATGAAATCATCTCCGATGTCTCATTTGATCTCGGATGCAACGTACGAAGAACGAGCCCCTGTTGTCCACCAAAAGTATATTGACATGTTTTTACTCCAAATTCACATCACATCAGTTGAGCGTTTGAAATAAGTTCCTTTTGTGATCTGACATGGTTTCATTAAACAGAATGAGGCAGAAATCATGCCACTTTATATTATTCTATACAACGATAAAGGCTATGTTGATTAGCATTGCATTTTAAACATACTTTATTCTTATAAAAATACCAGAGATGGCTTGAAGAACACAGATAAAACCATATGTTGTCGCAATCAGTTTATTTCTTTGTTTCATCAGTAAAACGTCTATCTGCCTGTAATGCAGCTACTAGGAACATAAATATAATAGTTACTAATCACTATTGAAATAAGTACTAGTATCTAATGAATATGTACTAGTATCTAATGAATAAGTACTAGCATCTAATGAATAAGTTCTAGTATTTAATCAATAAGTACTAGTACCTAATAAGAACTAGTATCTAATGAATAAGTGCTAGTAACTTTACAAAAAACACAACAGTACCTAAAGAATAAGCACTAGTACCTAAAGAATAAGTGCTAATAGTTAATAAGCACTAGTACTTAATGGAAAAGATACTAGTATTTAAAAAATAAGTACCAGTAACATTAAATTAGATACTAGTGCGGCTTATAGATTAAATGTTAAAACTGCTTGCCATAGGAAGTTTGAGGTAAAGGCACTTGACTTTCAACCCAGATTCTTTCTACATGCAGTTGTAGGTCACAGTTGTTTCCTAAACTGCTCTGATTTCATAGTCAGTGCAGATATGACCCAGCTTCAGTGACAAATGACCTTTTGGAGTGGGTACATAATGTCATGTACAACCCTACATTACAATTTGGCGCATGGGCCTGTGTATAGTAAACACAAGGAGGAAAACATTTCAGAGCTGTTGAGGTTTAGCACCTACAAGAGAAAACACCTTTTATACAGTAAAATGTTGATCATTTTGGATCACCTGACCACCATATTTAATGCTTTAACCTGCAGAATTTAATCTGAGCTACACTGCTAATGAAATGAAGGTAAACTGTATTTGAACTAGCTTGGTTTAGATGACAAATGTACTGAATAGTCATGTGGTCCTCACTGAGCAATCCTCAAATGAACTTGAACTTTAAAGTTGGCATGGCACTAAAACTAGTGTCAAAAGTCACAACTACCAACTAATGACTGAAGCACCAAATAAAGCAAAGACTTGGGTTACGTTGAGAAGATATTGAAGGACATTTTATTCAACAAACTTTTTCACAGAAGATAGTGCTTTTTCCTCCACTCATTTTATTATGCATCATGTCTCTCTCGCTCTTTCAATCAGTGAAGGGACCAAAATTTTCAACATGCACCTGGATTGCTGACAAATATAGGCAATTGATTTTTCAACTATTTCAAAACAAACACACTCAAATGTGACAGCAGCCGATACAAAGCTTAAATGACAATCACTTATTTTATACATGTTATAGTCTCTTGTTCCAATTCTTAAAATTCCAAAAGGAAAAAAAAAAAAAAAAATCTACAAATAAAATAAAGTGGTAAAAATAGCGCACATTCAAACAATTCTAAAAATGGACTGGTGATTAAGTCCTATTTCTATTTTGTTTTTGTTGTTTTAGGATCTCTCAACTCCTCTTCTGTTAGGTCACTGCTCTCGGGGAAAAAAATAAAATAAATAAAACTAAAAGGGGCTCATGTCCAGGGCCAAAACTGGATTATATGGTTAGATTTAAATTTGTGAATACTATGACAAGACAAAAAAAAAAAAAGCAAGTTAGAGTACGTAGCAATTACCCTTTTCTCTCTGAAGTGGGGTTGCCTCTAGAGGGCCGCAGGGAGAGGAGGAGGAGGGGCAAGAAAGTTTTACTAGATGCGGGATCATCTGTGCGTTTACTACAAGGGAATCAGGTCAGGAATGGCTGTATGTAATTCTCATCATTTAAGGCAGCCCCGAATCAGATTATAAACACCTGTTTGTTGTACAACTAGATCATTTTTTTAAACCCCACTGTTGGAGCCAGACAAGATATTTGCTGTGGTAGGGTTTACTGATGGGCACACTGCACACCAGAACCGTGATGCCCGCCTTCTTCATCTGAGCTGTCGTTGTACGCCTCGCGGCGGTGGCCACCAGAGGAGCTCTGGCTTACAAACTCCTGCAGTTCCACTTCCTCTGCGTCTCCAGAGATGACAGGTGGATCGGCCCGTGTAGGCAGCAAATCCTCCAATTCCTGAATAAACAGAAGACACATACAGGTGCTGGTCATAAAATTAGAATATCATGAAAAAGTTGATTTATTTCAGTAATACCATTAAAAAAGTGAAACTTGTATATTAGATTCATTCATTACACACAGACTGATATATTTCAAATGTTTATTTCCTTTAATTTTGATGATTATAACTGACAACTAATGAAAGTCCCAAATTCAGTATCACGTAGCGAGTGTCTTATAATGGATGCTCATGTGTTTTGGAGAAGTTTGTGAGGATCAGTGGTGTTTATGTACATATGGGCATCAGACACTCCAAACACAGAATGTGTTCTGACAGAAGAACCATTCACTGATGACATCGAGCTGCCTTCAGATCGCTGAGTTTCTACACATTCAGAATGTTTTTATTTTGGTGTGTTTAGTGATCCTGAATGAATCCATAGTAGATTATATGCAGTCATTTGGCATCTCCCTGTAGTCTGGTTTAGTATGGATGGTTTAATTGAACTTAATTTTTTTAATTACTGTATAATTGAGCTTTATGTACTTTTAAGTTGTATAGAATATCTGCAGTGACATTTTTGCAAAGCAAGTTTGCAAAAAAGAACACTGAATATTTAAATCTATCTTGAATGTGTTTTGTTTAAAAATAATTACATGGAATTGAAAAGTAATAACACTAGAATAAAGGTAGCTTACTGAGGGTACTAAGAAATTAACATTTAATTTTTTTTTTTTAAATGAAATTAAATTAATGCAAATGTAAAGACACATCCCAACAAGCTTTTTAATTTTTTATTCTACATGTATATTATTTATTTTTCCCTTGGTAGAGCTCGGTGAGGTTCTCATTTGAAAAGTAGATCCCATTCCCCACACAAAAAAAAGTGGGGGCACCCCTGTTCTATAATATTCTTCGGTAACTTCAAATGTTCTGTTTGCCTTACCGTCAGCTTCTCTGGGCTTAACCAATTGTTGTCTGGGAACTGCACGTCAAACTTGATGAACAGGTCACCCGTCTCGAAGGGATTACGGTACTGTGGCATGCCTTCCCCTCTAACAACTCTGACTGAACCTGTAAAGGGACAACACCATTTTTTAGAGCATGTAACAAATAGCTTCAAACTCAGACACCACAAAACTCATGTCAAGAGGACTCACCTGGCTCAATGACTTTGCCAGCTGGGTATTTCACCACAATCTGTCTACCATCTAAGTGTTTCAATGTGAAATGGAAACCACAAAGTGCTTCAACAAGGCCAATCTTATGGGTCATGGACAAGTCGTTGCCTTCTCTTCTGTATGTCTGTTGAAAGAGTTTAAAAGCTTTAGCTTTATTGAACAAACTAGATAAAACACACCCAAAACTGATGCTTCAGTGACATCCCATATCAGTGCAATCAGACATGAATCTTAATTATTTTAGAGGCTTGAAAGGGAGGGATAAAAACCTGTAAAGCAGCACGTTCATGACACACTGTCACTACAATCTGCTTTACGTTCCTGCAGCAACTCAGCAGTCAAAAGGCCAGAAGCTCTAAAGCCAAATGTATGTGTGTGACTGAACCAGTACTACAGAAGGAGTTCTTTGTTACTTGCTGGTAATTAAAGGGGTCATGAGATGCGATTTCATGTTTTCCTTTGTCTTTGGAGTGTTACAAGCAGTTCACGCATATATAAGATCCGTAAAGTTACAAAGATTAAAGTCTCGAACCCAAAGAGGTATTCTTTCTAAAAGTTAAGACTCATCCACACCATCCTAAAATGCTTCATTCAAACATGCCCCCACAAATCTACGTCACTGCGTCGGAAGATTTGCATAACACCAGCCAAATGTATACGCAAAGGTGTAACTTATCCTCGCTGTAGTATTGTTGCCGCCATGGAAGCTGATATTCACTGACATACCTCGTGCTCCTTTTCCTGCAGGACCAGGACAATGTCTCCAGGTTCTAATCCAGGTGCCTGGTCTGCCTCACCGCCAAAGGTGATCTTCTGTCCGTGCTTCATACCTTTATCCACATGCACTTCCAGAATCTTCACCTCTTTAATCACCTTCTTCCCCTCACATTTTTTGCAACGGTCCTTCTCACTGATCACCTCACCTGGATCATAAAGAAACCATCAGCAAACCTTTCCTCCACATGATCTTGGTAAATATCAAAAGTACATTCAGACTGGAGCCCCTTACCGTCACCATTACAATCAGTGCACACTGACTGCATCTGTTGGACCATGCCAGGAGCCAGCTGTCTGATCATAATGCGCATACCACGCCCCCTGCAGGCTGTGCACTTCTGGACTGCACCAGACTTCCCGCCTTGACTGCAGAGACAGAGAAACAGCTTCAGTTTCACCAGTACTTGAGCGCATACAGACTTAAGCCAGGGGAAGTTTCAAACTCTTTAAAAGCCTTCGTGGTCAGTTTAGCTCAGACTGATTTAACAATCCAATAACTCATAAGACTCATAAAATGTAGGATTGTATTGAACCCGATTGGGTGTGATGGGACAAAAAGGAACTGAGATGCTCATCATTACAGAGCTCTTTCTCCTTAATTCTCATGACAACACCCATAAAGTGAAAGAAAACTTACTCACCCATTACAAGTGCTACACAGAACATTCTTGCTCAGCTGTAATTTGGTTGTTTTTCCATTGTACACGTCTTCAAGAGACACCCTACAGGGAAAAAGTGAGAGTAAGCTCTTCTGGAATATTCCAGAATATTATGATGCAACACCAAATAAAGCCATAATGACATATTTAAAGCTTCTTAACCTGTTAACCTTCGCCCCCCATTGTGGGCCTCACAGGTGAAAATAACCTACCTAAATTAAAACGTTAACAGTTCCTGACAAAGTGTGCTACACAAACAAATTAGGTATCTTTGGAAAGACGACACTCTAGGCTTTACTATCTATCATCCAGAGCTGATAATGCTCAAAAAGATAAAGTTATAGACACTGACGTGCCTTGAAAAATATTTTTCCACACTGAATGTTTTTTTATTTCATATACAAATACATGAAATAAGTCCTGGAGCAATCCAGAAAAGTAATGGATTGAAAGCCACGTGTCTCATGAGTTTATATTTCAAATTTGAAGATACCATGAAAAATGAGATTCCTGCAATACTTTTCTGAATATATTTATAGTCCCCCCCAGCCCCCCTGTTTGAGGAAAAATAACCACCAAATGTATTGCTGAATTATACAAACTACTTTAGTCATTATACATGTTCCTGCATAGTTTTTCAATTATAGAATAATAGACAGAATTTTAGACATCATAAGTGATTTATTTGAGCACTAAAAAATACAAAAATAGAGTAATAAAAAAGAAAAAAACAGAAAAAAAATGCTTTGTATATAGTATGCATGTATATATTCTGATTGCCAGACATGAAGTGATATTGCCAGACATGGTCATACAGTCAGTAATCACACGCTGATGTGCGTCCATACAGATGATAATCATACAGATGGGCCATATAATCAATAATAGCTGATCAATGAATCACAATGATAGCCGTCATAGAGTCAGTAATAAACACGCTGATGTCCGTCCATACATATTATAATCATGCAGACACGGCCACATTCCCCACACAATACACACACACATACAAATGTAGGAGAAAAAAGAAAAAAAAAATTTTTTTATGGAAAAAGCAGATCGCTAAGTTACGCCCCGCTCAGATGACAGCTGCGTCACAGCGTGCGTCACTGCCGGCAGGAGGGAGCGCCAAATTCAAATAAACTATATTCCGCTTTTCTGAGACTTTTTTTTCCGTGGACGGTCTCATTATGTTTGTAAAACTGTATGCTACAGCACCGTGTTGTTTTTTTACCACCAAGACGCTGTTTTTGAGTGTAATTTATTCCATAACGGACGCGAACAATAACTCTCCCGAAGAAATGAAACGTAAACAGAGGAATATTCATCCTTATTACAACGTTATTGTTTCGCTGGACTAAAAGTGCTCGCTGGGATGTTGTTCTGTGGACCCTTACCTCTCTAACTAAACTGGGATTTCAGCAGTGGACGCGTTTGTGGCTCGTTATTACAATGATAAAGGTACGTACGGCTTTTTTATTCTGCATGTTTTGATGTGTACTGCTTACACAAATGTAGCAAATACATTCCTTTATAAGCTTTCCCTCGGAAAATGGCGATCTGTCGTCGATGCTTGAGCAGGGCTCGACAGTGCGAGCATTTCACTCGCATTTGCGACTAAAAATAGATGTGTGCGAACTGGAAAATGTATTTAGGAGCACAAGTGCGAATACAAAACAAAATACAAAACAGCCTAACTTATACAGTAGCCTATAACAAACGTATTAATTTATTCTGTTTATGGAAAAATTGCGATGCAGCCTCATATGATTACTTTAGAACTTTAAAAAGGCGACGGTTTAATTAAAATGAGCACAGATGAGAAGAAAAGCGGAGCGAGTTAAAGTGAAGACGCGCTGAATGACGCACATTCGCCACTAGAGGGCGCTGCCGTTACCCCGGTAACCCAGTAAACAAATCAGCTGCGCTACTTTCCTAAAAGTGTGTAAATAATGTTTCACACTCACAGTCATTTAGATATTTATATTCGCTTTAGTCTTCACAATAGCATCAAATAATTCTTACTTAATGAGCTATTTATTTTCAAACATTGTTTCTAAGCTAAAACATGGCCCATCCACTGATCTATAATAGAGAACAATGGGCCTATCTATATATCAACGACTGATTCGTTATTATTGTTCAGTAACACAAGCTCAATTAGTTAACATGAAAAAAACAATGACTGCATTTATTAATAATGCTATCTTAATTTCAACTTTTAATAATACATTATAAAATCAAAAGTTGTCTTAATATAATTCAATGGAGCTAACATTAACTAACAGTTGTATTTTTTATTAAATCAACATTAACAAAGAATATTAACTACTGCAACAATTAGCTATTGCACATTTTTAGTTAATGTTAACCTGCTTTAACTAATGTTAACAAATGGACCTTACTTACCTATTGTTGTTTCGTTCATTTGAACAATCTTTTGCACTCTAATCTTGAAACACTTGTTTACTTTATATTTTTATGTATTTTTAGTAAATTATCTTTAATAAAGTTATTTAACCTGTTAGGAGGACAAGACTTTTTTCACTTAGAAATTATATATTGTGATTTAAAAACAAAAACATATACCGTGACAAAAGCTTCAATGATTGTGAAAATTTTATACCGACACAGTTTAATAGGATTATAACTAATTACATAATTAGCCTATTAAATGGAGTCTGAAGTAAAATTATTTAAAAACCTTGTGCACTTTCTGTATTCTGATAAATTAAATAATTGTGCTTGTAAATGTCTCTTTGTATCCCCTTATTAAGCTAAAACACCTCATTTGAAAAATTTGCATTGCGCCCCTAAATGTTTTTAATGCGCTCCTAAATATTTTGACTTAGGAGCACATGTGCTCCTTGGGGAATAGGTAAGCGTCAAGCCCTGTGCTTGAGGCTTAGACCTTCAGAATGATATATAGTTTGTCAAGATTAATTTTGTCCCGTTTCATTTATTCTATTAGAAAACAAATGACACATGCAAACAAAGAGCGTTCAGTGCGACGTCGCTCTGGCAAAGGTTAACAGGTTAAGAAGTTGGTATATGTGCTTGGCAACAGAGAGGGGATGAGGAAACAGAAAAGAGGTCAATGTGATCGCTAAAGGACTTACTTCAGGGGGTGGACCATATCTTCCCCTCTCCGCCGCCCTCCGTTCCTGCTCCGACCCTGTCCTCCCATGAAGCCGAAGAGACTGCCGCCAAAGATATGGGAAAAGATGTCATCCATCCCTCCTCCTCCACAGCCACCTTCTCGCAGACCCTGTTCTCCATAACGGTCGTACAAGTCCTTCTTCTCTGGGTTAGTTAGTACTTCGTATGCAAAGCTAATCTCTTTGAACTGAAAAGGGGACAAAAAAAAAAAAAAAAAAAGATTACATATTTGAATAAAAGGCATTAAGCCAACATAATCTCTATTAAGGTCTTAAATGGATTGTTCACCCAAAATGGAAAATTGTAATTTACTCATCCTCACGTCATTCCAGATTAATAAAAAAAATAATTTAACTTTGAATCACAAAAGACATTAATGAAACCTGAAAGTTTCCAGACCACCAAAACGGAAAATTCAAAAAAAAAAGAAAAAAAAATTAAATAAACGAAATCCAGCGATTTAATGAGGTTTGTTCTTGTGCATCAAACATGTTTGAGTGTCCCTTTATCATTTAACATGCTCCATGTAAGTGTGTCTATTAATAATTGTGTGACTAAAATCCTAAATTATATGTTTATGATATACAGTGATTATCTCTTCGAATTTTTTTTTGGGTTAAACCGCTTGATTCATACTTGGTAGAATTGATAAAAAAAAAAAAGGAGACAAAACTATCAGGTTTCATTAAAAATATTTTAAATGGAGTTTCAAAGATAAAAGAACATCTTATTGGCTTGGAAGGCAAGTATAGGACATTACAATACAATTTAATTCACATGTGTACAAAATGATCAATCATACCATAACATACTTATCAATGTTTTAACACATCTTATTTCAATATGCTTTATATTTGACAAAAAATAGGAATAAAAAAATCTTACTTTGTCGCCAGCATTTGGGTTTTTGTCAGGGTGATATTCCTTTGCTAATTTCCGATAAGCCTGAAATATGTATGTTTTAGAAGGTAAGTTTCACTTCAGAAAGCATCCAACACAATAAAACTACATTCCACATTTGAAGCATTGTTTTAACAGAAATGTGCGTTAAAGTAAAACGAGTTACACCTGCCTGAATACTCCAGCAAATATCCCTCGAGATTTTCACTTATGATTTGAGAACGAGTTTGTTTGTGCGTCATATTCATAAGAAGCCAAGAACAACGGCCTTGAACAACGAAACTAATCATAATTTTAAAAAAAACACAAGCTGGTGAGCCATACTGTCGCTAGTCACTGAACAAATAACGTTAGTTACCATCAGTTTAACGAGTTATCAGACAGAAACTCGTCGTTTTGCGCCGGAGCAGAAAACTATCTGCGCTAAACACATAGCATTGCTAAATGTGATCAACAAAGAACAGAAAAAATACACAGGTCCATCATATGCGACAGTTTAGTTTTAGTTAGTTTCAAATTCGTTGTACACGTGACCTCTTTGGCATTACGACACATATGTAAAGGGAAAAGCCCCGCGACAAGGCCTACACACGGTGAGGTGATGCTAACTGTGTTTTCAGCCGCTAAGTAACGTTAACTTACACAGGAAGATATACATATTATGAGATGACTGCGTTTCATGTCTAAGTCATAAATCAAACATACATACACGGATAGGTGGATATGAAAAGAGACAGCACATATGCTTGATTGAATCCCACAACAACTCTCCATCTCGTCGGTTTTGTCCGGCGATCTGGTAACTATAGTCACTAGGCCAAACTCAGCAGCTTTAGCTCAGTGCTAATCACCCTCTCTTCCTGATTCACTGACAAACATTAGTCGATGCGCTCCCGTTAAACAGCGGGAGCGACCAGCCAAATTCAAGTCCAGACCCATGAACCCGTACCTTTTTCAGCTCGTTTTCGGAGGCCGAGGGGGACACTCCGAGAAGGTCGTATAGTTTGGTATCGGCGACGTTGGACATGGCTGTGCGGAGGGAAGGACTGTCTGCGGGAAGCGGAGAGCTGAAGAGAGACACCGGCCGGAAGCGTCAACTTTAACCTCCCCTCACGCGCCTCCTCTCATGTCATCGTGATGCAAATATTACTCACATCCTTCACATTAACATTCAGGAACTTTCTTTAGACGAACACTGTTTAAATAATGTAATAAAAGGGAATTTGACATAACTCCAGATGCTGTGAAACATGTCGCTTGTTTGTGTGTGATTTCTAAAATGTAAAATAGTCCAGTGGTCAAAAATGTCATTGAACTGTAACTTTTTTTTTTTTTTTTACTATCTACAGATTTCAAATCTGGAAAATATTTTTATTTTTACTTTTTGTTGTTGTTGTTGTTGTCTCCATATAACTTAACTGGTTTGGATACATCAAAAATCAGACTATGAAAAATAGTACCTTTACAAACCTTTGCAAAATTACTACTTATAAATAAAACTATTTAATTAATATTTCTCATTGCATTTTATATGTTTTATTTTCACAAACTGTTTTTTTTTCTTCATGTTTGTGCTTTTGGATCTTTATTATCCCTAATTAAATTTCCAATGTTGAATTTGAGGCTCATTTTAAAGCAAATGCTTTGTTTTTGTTAGTCTTTTCGTATTAAATTTAAAACCAATTGTATAACCCTAAATCAAATGAAACAATATCTTCATTATTTAGTTTACCCTGGCCTTATTGGATATGCCATATTCCAGCATAGATTTATGTTTTTTCTCTTCTCCCAACAGCTATTACAGAAATGTGGGCATAATGAAAGTGATTTGATTATAACAGCGAGACGTCCATGAGATCTGTGTGCTTTGGCTCAGATGCTCAAATGAAGATGACGTTTCCATCGACCTGACAGGCACAGCTAATCTGAACTGCAAATTTGATATTTAATATGCAGGTCATCATGAAATATATTTTACCCGGAATCACCACGTGATGGCAGCAAATAACCGTAGCAGACAAACACGTCCACCTCAATTTAAGCCACCTTCAGGAACCACTGATGACTTTTAAAGTAGGTTTGATTGACCGGTGCTGGATGTAAATGAACCACAGAAGACAAAGTTGTCTGTAGCCCTCGTGGAGATCTGTAAGACAAAAGCGCACACCTCTTACGTCTTGCTAATAATGTACAGGGCTGTCTCTCTCCGGTTATGAAAATCTCGAGGCTATCATGACTCAGAGAAGGGATTTGTCTTTTAACTAAGCTCTGTCCCCTTGGTTACTGTTGCTAGGCCTGACAAGCTTTACAGAACTTCTGAAAAATGATTAGAAACTGAAGATTTACGTAGACAGTGTAACTCAAGTGGTAACAAATCAATAGATATTTTTCACACGCAGGCTGAAATTAAATGTGACATTGCGTTTAAAAACTGTTGAATCAAAGTGATTTTTTAAAAGATATTATAAAATTGTGCTTCTTCTAAAACTAAAGTTGCTCACAACATCTAGCTGTACATTCCTTATGGATATTTTCCTGCTGTTTGTTTTTATTGTAAGTCATTCTCAGCACATTGGACTTAATGTGCCTACAGCTGAATCACAGACATGCTTTTGTGATATTACCTTTACTGACATTTATTCCAACATAAGCATGTTCCTGTGGCTCAAAGAGAAGAGTATGGTGCTATAACACTGACAATTCATGGGTTTGATTCCCAGAGAATCATGACCTGATAAAACAGAAACACTGAATGCAATGTAATGCTTGGGATAAAAGCGTCTACCACATGTGTGAATGTGAGTTCTTTGAGAGCCTTGATTTGGTCATTGATGGCAGTGTGGATATATGTATATGCAGGGGTGGACTGGGGCCAAAAACACAGAGCGGCCCACCAAACCTGGTCCACAACACACCATAAATGACCAGCATATTTCTTTACATTATAATTGGTCTTGATGTATATGGCAAGTAGTAAATAATTTTAAAGAATTTTTACGAGGGACAGTTTAATATCACTAAAGTTAAATATCTATATTATCAGTCCATATGACACAATGCTCTGGGATCGTCTAATACAGAATGCGGACTGGTTTTATTGTGCCTTTCTATTGGTCATCATATACAGTATTTGTCCTTTTGCAGGAGCTTGACATCTATCATTTTAAGGAATAGAGCTCCAACTGTGGAAAAGAGTATACAAATTATTTTGATAATGAAAAATACAGTAAACAGTACTGTGAAATATATAATGTTGCAATTTAAAATAGCTGTCTTTTATGCGAATATATATCGTAAAATAATTTATTTCTGTGATCAAAGCTGAATTTTCAGCATCATTACTCCAGTCTTCAGTGTCACATGATCCTTCAGAAATCATTTTAATATGCTGATTTGCTGCTCAAGAAACATTTCTGATTATTATCAATGTTTGAAAACTGTTGTGCTGCTACATATTTTTGTGGAAAATGTGATACCGATTCAGTCTTGGGTAAGATTAAAAAATATAAATATTAAGTCAAAGCAAGTCTTCAGATTTACAATGTTCCAGAGTAAGACTGAGAATGATTTTTATAGATTTTTAAACATTTTCTTAGACACTGAAAATTTCAACTGTGTTTTAACTGCTGTGAACTGATCATTATGAAGAAGACCAACACATTTTTTCTTTGGAATAGCATGCTATGACCCATTCATTATACTATGAATCATTCTCAATTGAACCAGAACCTTGTATTAGGAAAACAAATGGGGGCACTTTTCATTTTCAAAATTCATACTGACTTTAACCTCAGTGACAATCACCTTGGGTGGATGGGCCTCGGGGTCTCATGGAGGCTGTGACCTGCGCTTCGTCTCTCCTTTTCAAGACTTATGAGGCCTTGAGTGCTCCCACAGTCTAATTCAACATGACAGATCAGTGAGATGGACACTGGGAGAGGACGAAAGGAAAATAAGCGAACAGAAAATGAAATGACAGTGAAGATGAATGCGAGGTATGTTCTTAGTGTCCAGTAATGACAATAATAAAATATTTTTATACTGGTGAGCTTGGGCTGACTGAAGGAAAGTAATATAGACTCTAATGGAAATAAGAGGAAATATGCATGCTGGATGAAGTTGCACATCATACATCGTTCAAATGTACTTCAGGTGGTGTAATTTTATTAAAATGTAATTGGACATCTCTCACATCAACATCTTTACAATTATTCATGTTATGACTAAAATGGAAGTGCAATTATAATTTGATATACAACATATATTGGTTAGAAAATATATTCCTGCTTATTTTTACTTATTTAACAACAAAAAGAATAATTTCTATAAAAAGATTTAAGCATCATTTACAATTTTCCACACTTTATCTGAAGCTTGTAATGGATTGGTTGAACCTCCAAAACGGCATGTTTATAGGTTAAAGAACATATATGTGCTGTGGTCTTTAATGGCCACTGAGACACAATGATAAGTGCACACAGGGAATAATTGCTTAAAACAAAAGCTAAAAAGCAACCCTAAATAACCAATGGCAAAATATGTAAATCAGGTCTCAATATTTGATCTTGTAGTCATTCTTGTTCAAAAGCATGTTCCTCTGAACACCGTGTCCAAAACAAACACTAAATCCTCTGTCTTCATGTTAACTAGTTTTTTTTTTTTTGCCCTAAACAGCGATGACCACAGCTGCATATTAAACTTCAAATATGTCCTGATTAGCTGTGATTGTCACGTCACATAGCCTTTTTTATTCCAGTGGATGGAAAACTTTCTGATCTTGTCTGCTTTGAGCACGGTGTAAAAGGCCCAGTAACACCAAGAACGATAACTATAATAACAACTATATTAGCATCCACTCGTCCACACTGTGCAGATATGTCTGCTTTAAATGCTCAAGCTCTTTAATGTCTGTTGGATTCTGATTGGCTGTCAATGTTTTTATCGATCACCAGCTGGAAAAAAATGATATGATTCCAATGATTTTGTTCCTCTGTATATATGTAAATAAAACAGATTGATGTACACTCTTAAAAATAAAGGTTCTTTATTGGCATCAACGATTCTATAAAGAACATCCATGCAACCTTTCAAATGCAGAAAAGGTTCACACTACAGGATTTTTAGCCTGATTTCCCCCTCCCGAGAATTGGAGCAAAAATCGTGATGTTTGGCGCGGATTATCTGGTAATGTGAGGCGTTCAGAGATCGACCCTTGCACCTCCCGATCTGCTCGCACACAAATCAGGGCCGCCCCGATCATATCAAACATGTTTGATATTTAGGATTTAAATCGGGATGATGACGGGTATATGATTATGTCAGTGCTTTCACAATAGCCAATGCGAATAGCATTGCACAATAGCCAATGTGCGACCGCAAAACAGCTGCAGTATGGCTCCGTTGAATAGTAGAGACGGAGGAAACGGCTACTTGAAGTAACACGACTATCTGTATAATGTGTCGAAAACATATCACAACCGTGAGGAGAAAGAGAACACCATACCGCTAGCTAACATATGTAAACACTGACGATCTCTGGGATGATCATCTTAATGGGCTTTAATCACACTTCCATGTTTCGAAAAGCAGAAGATTCAAATAGTAGCGTAAAGAACTTCCGCTGCAGCCTCCATCACTGGCTGCCCATAGCACGGCATTGTTGTGGATTATATTATTATTATTTATCTTCTAAAGACACCAATCTCAGTTTACAACAATCAATTGAGTATTATGAAACGAAGGAATGTGTTGTCACGATATCCCGATGCTTATATCCTGACTTAAACAGGAGCGCGCGAGCCATACGTATGTGTATAGGCAATGTCTGATCACCTCATTTCATCACAGAACAGCGAGAAAACTATACAAACAACATATCACATTAATAAGCATTACAATTAGCCAAAGCTTAAAACATTAATTATGACTAAAGGCTGTATATGGGGATTAAATTAAAAGTTTAGGGCAAACTTGTATTAAACAATGTTCATTTTTTCACACGCTGACTTTGATGCAATCCTCTATAATTGCATCACATTGAAGCCGTTTAAATAAAGAAATGTTTCCAGCCCATAGACGATAATTAAAAATAAATTTGATTATCTTAAGTTATTCTCCGTGATTGTGTGCAACGATTGAATATCTTTATACTTTGAACAAGAGCGGGAGGTTAATCACAATGACTATAATTCAAAAATAAACAAAATAATATTAAAAATAAAATTAAATCAGTCCGAGTATTCCTCAGTAATTTGAGCTGCATGCTCTTCATTAATCTGGCAGCTGACAGTCGTCGCTCAGATACAGGCTCATGTTACACATTAAAATGAATGATGACATGATACATGGTCTGGAATCGGTATAAATACGCAGTTTTATAATTTCATTTTCTTCACAAAACTGGCGTCTGTCAATTGACAATAAAGCAGACGGAAATTCCTTTACGGTACTAATCGGAACCGGATGTGACGACACGCGGACTGTGATAAAGGCCTATAATATCTTGTAGTGCGTGATGCGCCACGATGTTCTTGTAATGTGTGCATGTTTAAGATTTGAGGGAAGATCATCTGCAAAGATTCTCCTTTTTCTCTGTGTGTGCTGCAACCAGATTTCATAATCAGTTAGGATTTTAAAACTCCTGTAGTGTGAGCCGGCTATAGTCGAATAAAAAGGTTCTTTAGATTTTTAATATGTTTTTCAACAGTGTTGGGGGTAACACATTACAAGTAACGCAAGTTACGTAATCAGATTACTTTTTCAAGTAACTAGTAAAGTAACGCATTACTTTTTAATTTACAAGAGTTACTTTTTCAAAAAAGTAAGGCCAGTTACTTTGTTTTCCCATCTATTGACTGACAGTTCTCCCGTCCCCATGTTGGGAGAAATCAGAAGAGGTGTTGTGTGCGCTGTGTGAACATGATGTTACTGTAGTTCTAGACTAAATGTGAATGTGCATTAATTCATCTCACTCGCAAAAAGAACAAAACAGATTTTGTATTCATCAAAATGAATTAAAACAGTGAAATGCAAACTCAGAATGTGACGCAAACCTGCAATAATTAAATATGTTAACACAAGTGTATCTAATCCCATTATATTAATCGATGTCTTTGCTGCTGACCTTTGATCCAGTTCAACTATACTAGTAAGCAAAAATGACTTTAGATAAACTAACAATTGTGCTTCATTGTTTTTTTATTGCTGAAGAGTGTTGAACTTTGAGCCCTGCTCATATTTAAAAAGTAAAGCGAAAGTAACACAACGCCTTACTTTCCATAAAAAGTAACTAAGTAACGTAATTAGTTACTTTTTTAGGGAGTAACGCAATATTGTAATGCATTACTTTTAAAAGTAACTTTCCCCAACACTGTTCTTCAAAATGGTTCTTTTAGGTACTGTTCACTGAAAGGTTCTTTGGGGAACCAAAAATGGTTCTTCTATGTCATCACTTCAAAAACATCCTTTAATATTTAAGAGTGTATTTATTGAAGTATGTTTTACAAGAAAATACTTTCAGTCTGTCTACTTTCTACTAAAATTTCACATTTAATTCAATGCGTTACTTGCCATTTTTTATAAATATTAATGAAAGGTCCATTCTACAATATATTTTGTGTGCTTGTGGTGTGGACTTCACTATTCTCATAGAAATAGAACTATCATTAAAATTGTATAGTTATCGTCCTTGGTGTGAACAGCTTTTAAGGTTATAGCAGGGGATGGTTTTGTCTACAGTTATTAATAGGTCATCTTTATGCGAGCATAATTAGAGTTATCCACTGAGTCAAATTATGCAAAACGTGAATTAATGCCAAGCAACAACACAAAACCTACATACTGTTTATCTTTCATTTTAAATTTACATTGATTAAAATAGCCAGCCACATGTCATCTTCTCTGCCTGTCCGTGTACAGTCTGTTCACTCAGTGCAATCCCTGCTTGTCTATATGACACTGGAGCCCATGCATTAAAAACAGCAATGCAGGACAAAGTCAGTTGTGGTCAGGGCTCTCGTTCTCCCTCATCCTTATTCGCTATCTCAGAAGTCCATGGATATGGAGCGTTGTCCCGGGTCTACCACGGTGGTGGTGTTGCTATGAGCACTGCCATGGTTTCGGATGGTAATGCTCCCGCAGCCGCTTCCAATGCTGCCTGCAGCCCCTCCTACGCTCCCACCCCTCACGTAGATTTCACAGGGGATCTCCTCCATCACGCGGTCCTCGATCACCTGCTCGGCACAGTCGTGAGTCTGTTTGTAGCCATAGCAGCTCTTCTTGTAGGTGCCAGTGTTGCTGCTATTAAAGGTCTTCATGGGCGGTGGCTTGGAGAAATCGTTGTGGTAAGAGAGCTCCATTGAGCTGAGCGTGGTGCGGCTCTGCTTCGTGCTGCCGCCTGTGGAGGCTTGGGTACCACAGTGGTGCTCGTGGATGCATCGAGACATAGTGGAGGAGCGTCGCAGCTTATGGTATCCGTCCAGCTCATCTGACAGCTCGGCCAGGTCTGACGACAGTTCCTTGTCACGGAGGGAAAACAGCTCATAGTTGGGGGGATCGAAGACCTCTTGGAAGCCGCCTTTGTTGAAGACCGCTGACCGACGGGCCACTACTTTCTTACGGGGTTGCTTCATTTGCACCAGGATGGAGATGATGAGCAAGACCAGAACCACACCTGCAGAGATGCCGATTACCGTGCCGTGTGTTTTTGTGATTTGGTGAAAGAGTCCCATGGATTTTCTCTCTGAGGGTGGAGAGACAAAGAGCTTTTAGTCAAACAAACTTTAAAACATAGAGAGACATTCATACATGCTTTTAATAGTTAAAATCTAGTTATACAACATATTTAAAAGCACAAAGAAGTTGACTCATTCAGAGATGTCTAAATATTGAAATTATATTACAATTTTATATTACTATTAGTTTGCAGCCTGAATGGAATGTATGGACTGGGAAAATATGCCACAAAATAATATATAATACGTTTTGAACTTGATAGTTGCTCACAACAACAAAAACAGAGACCAGTTCAATTTGTGAACAAAAAGATTTGGATGGTATCAGTATAAGTCAGTATAATTTACATGTATGCATTCAGTAGATTATTTTATCCAAAGGGACTTATAAGAGAGGAGCATAAGCAATTCATCACAGAGCCAACAATATTCACAGTATATAATGCCACATTTATTAGAAGGGTAGCTTAAAAAAAAAGCTAAAGCAGAGGAGAAATGCAGAAAAGACAGAGAAAAGGATTTTGCTAGTGCACTGGTTTAGGGTTAAGACGAACATTTGTGATTATAAACTATATAAATTTGTAATTTTCGTTTTGCTAGATAAGACCCTTATTCCTCGGCTGGAATTGTGTAGAGTACTTTGAAGCTGCTTGAAACTGCAATTCGGACCTTCAACCTGTTGGCCACCATTAAAGTCCATTTTATGGAGAACATTCCTGCAATGTTTTCCTCAAAAACCTTAATTGCTTTTCGACTTAAAGAAAGACATGAACATCTTGGATGACATAGAGGTGAGTAAATGATCAGGAAATGTTCATTCTGGAAGTGAACTAATCCTATAAGTGCTGGCGGAGAAGATGTGTGTTCAGTTGCCTCGGGTTCAGAATTAACAGACTGACTGAAAGACAGGGTTCTCAAATTTCTCAAACAGACCATATTTAACAAATGGTTCATAGAGCATTATATTCAGCTTTATATTTTATATATAGTAGAGTCATCTGCAAATATTTTTTATTTTTTATCAAATATTTTTAATATATTTTTATAAAATATTCGATTTTTTTTTGCCTCGAAGTGACAACTTACAGAGCCCCTAAAATAAAAACAAAAACAAAACAGACTTTTACATGCACACAAGAAACATTTTTGTGCCCTCGAGAAACTATTTACATGGGCATGGGAATGTTTTTGCATGCTTACGCATTACAATTTCTAGTTTTATATTACCCATTTCCTTTGTGCATCACTGCCATCTTACTATGAATAAAACGAGAGCAGGGATGCACATGAATTTACGGAGATCTGCTTGCTCAAAATTTGGCTTTTCTCATGGTAGTGCCTCTAATATCAAGGCCTATTGTCCAATTTAAAGGAACACTCCACTTTTTTTGGAAATAGGCTCATTTTCCAACTCCCCAAGAGTTCTGAATCCATTCAGCCGATCTCCGTGTCTGGCGGTAGCACTTTTAGCTTAGCTTAGCATAGATCGTTGAATCGGATTAGACCATTAGCATCTCGCTCAAAAATGACCAAAGAGTTTCGATATTTTTCCCATTTAAAACTTGACTCTTCTGTAGTTACATCGTGTACTAAGGCCGACGGAAAATGAAAAGTTGCGATTTTCTATGCCGATATGGCTAGGAACTATACTCTCATTCCGGCGTAATAATCAAGGAACTTTGCTGCCGTACCATGGGTGCAGCAGGCGCAATGATATTACGAAGCGCCTGAAAGTAGTTCCCAGCTATATCACAGGCTACTGACATTTGTCAAGTTCAAGGGTCTATAAAAAAAGATCTATAATATATAGGGTCTATAAATTAACATTTGGCTTTCATTGGGGCAGTGTGTCATATTTCAAGGCCTCAGGTCTCTTTTTAACGCATAGTCTGCGGCGGCCAAGAAACCACACTGCGAAATGGGCTGATGGCACAATAGGTGGATCAGTTTTTTTTGTGCGCACATAAAAGTCTGTATATTTTTGCAAAGGTAATATGTAATATGGTGCTAAGAATATAGTGAGAAGAAACCCATAATGCTTCTAACCTTAATTTTGCATAATGAAAAGTGCATCTTGGATTCATTCAGTCGTATTTAACCATGAAACATTGCTTCTTGTACGATAAATTTATTTTCATTAAATTCTTATTTGTTAGTTGCTTGTTACTTGTCTTAATTCTTACTGTTTTAAAAAAACTAAATAGGGGCAAAAGTCTGGAAAACACAAATATTTTTCCATACTTTGTTTTTTTTCCATACTTTTCCAGACCTGGAAAATACTTGAATCAAATTCCATACTTTTCCATATTTTTCCAAACCCCGTAGGAACCCTGGAAAGATTATGTGAAAATGTGTAAATTTGGGGATTTATACATTTTTTTTTTTAAAGCAAAAGATTTTTTTTAAAGATTTTTTAAAGCAAAGAATTAAGCAAGGATGCATTAAATTGATAAAGTGACAGTGAAGACATTTCTTATGATACAATAAGAATAAGAAAAAAATAAAAATAAATCATGTTCTATTCAAAGAATCCTGAAAAACATGTTTCACAGTTTTCACAAAAATATTAAGCAGCACAATAGTTTTCAACACCGATAATAATAAAAATGTTTCTTGAGCACCAAATCAGCATATTAGAATGATTTCTAAAGGGTCATGTGACACTGAAGACTGGAGATGACTAGTAATGGCTTTGCCATCACAGGAATAAATTACATTTTAAAAGATGTCATATGAAAATAGAAAACAGTTAAAAAAAATATGAAAAGGCTTACTGACCCCAAACTTTTGGTAGTGTGTATATTCAAAAATACATTTTGAATAATCCAAATGAAGAATAGCATTTTAACACAAGCTGGCGTTTATGCAGTAACTCACCCTTGCAGTGGTTCTCATCCCAAGGGTAAACACAGTTCTGAACGCCGTTGCACACCAGTGAGTTGTTGATGCACATGTTGCTGTGACAGAAAAAGGTGCTGCTGGAGCATGGAGCTGAAAAACAGAACAGATAGAGAAGATTAAATCTCTTAAAAACAAGGCAACCCCCATCCTTTCTTCTCATAGCAGGCCGTCTGCAGATACATGCGCCTCATGCCTGTGCCACAGGCTGTGTAGCGGGTGTTGAGCGCAACACTATAAATCAAATCTAACAGCCATCACAAAGCCCATCTGGCCAAGTTGCCATGAAGCTCTTGACTGAACGTACGCTTAGCATGTTAGTCAGAGCGGAGGGTAACAAAGAATGGAAAGCGAGGGAGAGGGGGAGATAAGCTTGTAATTAAAGGTGAGTGCTGATCTCTGGGGATGAATCCTTCAGGCTGTGTCTGTAAACCCTGACACTCATCTCCTCATCACGTCTCCCTCTTTCAGCTGCACAGCCTCATCCCTCGGTCTCCATTTTATGCCAAAACCCAAGCATCCTCCTTATAACTGCTGTGTTAGAGCTTGAGTGAGGAGGGAAAAATCTCATCCAGTTTATAGGACTAAGTGCTTCTGACAGAGGGTTGAAGAGGTCGTAACTTTCATTTCCTGGCAACGGCTCCATGCTCCCACTATACTGTGCTCATTTCCAAAATTGTTGGACATTTCTTGCCTTCCAACAGTGGCCATTGACGAAAAGTCACACCAGATCCCCTGATACATTAGCGCTCATCAGAGGAATGGGGTGAGACGGCAAGTGTATTAGTTAAAGAAGAAACATTAAGGGTGACGAGCCAGAGCAGGATGTACACAGTCTGACAAGATGAATGTGCACTACCATTCAACAGTTTGTGGGCAGTAAGATTAATACTAAAACTGCTAACTACAAATTAATACTTTCATTCTGCAACGATGCATTAAATGATAGTAAAGCCACTTGTTACAAACAATTTTCAAATATTTTTTTTTCTTTCAATACATCAGCATCCTAAAAAATGTATACAGTTTCTTAAAATATTAAGCAGCACAGTTTTTAAGAACTGATAATAAGAAATGTTTCTGAAGCAGCAAATCAGCATGATTTCTGAAGGATCATGTGACACTGAAGACTCATCACAAATTACATTTTAAAATATTACATAAAATATGTAATAATACTTCATAAATCATGTATGTTTGATCAAATAATTTCTTGGTGAGACGCCTTTCAAAAACATTACACAATCTTAGTGACCCCAGATTTTGAATGGCAGTGTATCTGTGGCGCTGGACCAGAGGAAACTCAAATGCGAATGTGTCTCAAACCAGCCGAATGCGGTACCTACTGTACCACATCATCTATGATTGTTAAACAAAAAAAGCTTGTTATTAGCGTGCAAATCTTCTGTAGTGCTCAGAGTGTATGTGAGGTTTTAACACGCAGTGGAAAAGAAAGTGAAATTGTTGCTCATTGCCAAGATGGTAGTGAAGGCATTAAATGAACCAACTAATCCAAACACAACTTGGCTGTGTCAATCTATTCACAGCGCTGCAAGGCTTTCAGCAGTTCTATGAACACAACGATGAAAATCATTTGCATTTGCCACTGCCACTGTGTTTGCACTCTAAGCAAGATTAATATTCACATGGAGTTGACATTGAATGCTGCAATTAATTGCTCTGATTATTCTGGCATTTATTAAAAGTATTACAGACTAGAGCAAAAATATCCATTTGCTCCATGGTAATTTTCCACAATTTGCATACAACCTTTAAACAGCAACTGTCCTGAAATGCAAAGTGGAAAGAAAATGTGACACATCATTCATACCAAAACATCTAACTTACAAAATAAAGCTTCATTTAGTGTTTTCTTTCTTTTTGGCAGGCACAGATAACTTCCAATTGTTCATCAAGACTGATCCATTAGCAGGAGAAATGTGCAACACTATAGCCCTATTATTTGAGTTCCTATGCAAAGGTTGGGGGAGTAATTGGCTTTTTGATATCACTGCTCTCTACAGAGATCACTTTAATTAACTTTGCAGTTCTTAAATGGTCAATTTTTAAATAACTGCCAGCTTGTTCATGTCAGCTCCAATGGATCATAGCATATTTCAATCAATTATTAAACATCTTTTTCTGACATTTCAAGCAACGTTTGTGATAAACTTGCATGCTTGAAAAGAGCTGATTTCAATTTATGTATTAAAATGTAAATGTTGACAATTAACAATATTTAATCCCAGAGCATGTAACAGTTAAACAGAGATGTGCAGCAGCATTTTCTTGCATTATATTAAGTTGTTATGTTAATGGCTTGTAATTTTAAATTAAATTTGGCACATTATAACCCAGGGATCTGTCCTGCTCACTTTGCTTTTGTGCTGTTTTCATACTGCGGTTAGCAAGAATGCTTTCTATCCTGGACAGGCAGACTCTGCCTAAAGCACATTACAAAATGAAATATAAATGATGTTTCTACCCAGCCTGCTGGCTCTAGCTCTTTTTTTGTTTGCTAGCTGACTTGGCACAGACTTCTCCAAAGGTCACATCCATCTATACTAACTTTTTAGCACCATGAAAGCCACTGATTTGCCCATGAAATGCTTCCCAATTCAATGATACAAGCAGCCTCTAATAGTCTTCACTGTGTGTTTTAATGATCTGTATATTTTGCTATACTCACTTTGTCTATGTCATTCTGTATTAGTTAACAACACTGCACTTTTGAACATTAAGAATGTCTATACTCACGATCTACAAATGAGGTGAAGAGCATGCGGAAACGACTGAGTCTGCTGCTTTCGTCGGCCCACATGCGCACGACGCCCACGCCAGTATCCAGCATCACGTCATTGGCCACTGTGCTGCAAAACTTCGCTTTCAGGTTCTCAATGGCGCTGCTGCCGTCATATACGGCCACAAAGTTCTTCTTGCACTCATTTGAGTGCTCCATCTGGTACTCGAGGAAGCGAAGGTATATCTGCAGGGATGAACCAATATTTAACAAATGCATCAGCTAGATTCTGCAAAATGCTGACTCGAACAGGACAAGAAAGAATATAGCAATTTGCAAAAAAGGAATTTCGAGCAGCACGGAAACTACTGCTGCAGTTTGGTCTGACACAAACTGAACTGTCCTGATCTATGGGGACTGCTTACTGAGAATAACAAAAAAAAAGGTCCTAGCTATGTTTTCTTTAAGACGCAGGCACAAAAGATTACAAAAAAATTGTCCCTCACTACTCTAATGACTTATCTTCATGCTTTGTAATCATTCACTCCTCTGCCAAGCTCTTTAGGGAGTTTTTTTTAGCCTGCTAAGTGTTCCGGTCTGCTTAGTGCAGGTGAGTGTGTAATCCCCGGCCATCTTAAATGCCATTTTCTTCCCTCAGTCTTATTCCTAGTACTTGCTGATTTGGCTCTAACGCATTTCTGCATCATTGGCCTAATACTTGCTGCTGCTGCATTGCTAATTTGAGCTCTTGAAAAGTTTTCTCAGCAGAAAAAGGGTCAGGGGGGCCTGATGGCCTCCTGTGGTCTTGTCAGGCCTCATACATCTGCCTGTGGCAGAAGAGCAGGGTCATCTCATTTGATGAACTGTGCAAGTAAAGGAGAATCGAAGACGGTCACCTTGGACTGTGGAGGGGCACGGATGGTCCAGATGCAGTCCAACGCGTCTCCATTTTTGATCTTATCCTCTTCTTCCACCTGACTGGAGCGGATGACTCCGTCTGTACCACTGATCTCAAACTGGCAATCTGCCGAAGGAAAAAGGTTGGAAGCGGAAAAATACAGTGAAGAGTGAAATTATGAAAAGAGAAAACCTAAAGTGGCACTAGCAAAAAGAAAGCAAGAGAAAGCAGTGACTGCAAATGGGAGGCAAATAGAGTTTTTTTTGGGAGAAAACAGAAATGGAAAGTCCGACAAGAGAGTCAGATAGGCAGCATAAGACCAACAGAGAGAGGGAGGAGTGGAGGATGTCAGTGGCAGATAGCCTGCCGCAGAGAATAGAAAGCACTTGAGATGGAATTGAAGTGGGGGGTGAAAATATTGAGGGGCTTACCTGGAATTGGATTTAGCAATCCACCGACGTGCAAATGAAAATCTGGGTCTGAAATGATAAGACAGGTATCACATTACCCAGATAGCACACGCTGGAAATTCCATGCTCCAAACATGCATTAAAATCCAGTTTAAGAGAGCCGTGGGTGCTGCGGTGCAAAGATCTGCCGTTTGATCTAATAAACAGCATTTAGTGTTTGTCTTATTTGCCCTTAAGCACACAGAACATCTGAAAGTCTTAAAGCTACTGCATCTGAACAGGATTTGGCCCAGAATTGTAATGCCTAAAAATCTAATAAATCAAGTTGAAGTATTTGTATTCAAAATAAATATTTTGTTTCTCAAAATAAATATTTGTATCTCTAAATAAATAGATTTTAAGTAACACATTTCAAATAAAAATAACATCAATGAATCAACCTAAACACATTAAATTATACCAGCAAAAGTAATTTCAAAGATTAGATCAGGTAGAAATAGCTCCTTAAGGTAACAATTACAGGTTTCCACTTTTTACAGTGTATAATAGTGGCCATAAATGATAAAATTCTTATCAGAATTTGCCATTGAGGATTATTACAAAATTGTGAAATATAATTTGCATAAGGAAGGTGGTCACATTTATATGCGAAAGTAATTAAATTTAATGGAATGGAATCCAATCACCAACTGCTTAAATCACTGGATTCAGCCAAATTTACTGAATACAAACTCCTGTTTGTGCACAACATGCATCAAGTCAGACCGACAGACAGACAAGCAATGCTGCAATCTGAAACAGGCAAGCAAGGACTCTACAGCATCAAGGCCACCTCTTTAAATTCAGAATGCATTTATGAAGCAAATACACCAAACTGCCTGCTTTCACTGTCAGGGTTACCTGCTATAAAAGTGTATTTGACGCGGAAACCTAAGCCTTCAAGCTCCTCATCGCTAGTGAATTTGATCCACATGAAGCGGCCCGTGGAGGTGACCACGCCTGGACTCTTTGGCCCACAGAAGCGATCAATAAGAGGGGAGAAACCAAAGGGACCATCTCTTATCTCAATATGGTCGAAGCGGCACTCGAAGGAAGGCTCGATATAGTACGTTTTGTCAAAGGCCAGCTGAATTCTCTGCCGAGGGAGAGCTGCAGGAGAGAGAGAATCGAGAATGAAAGAGCAAACATTATATTTAGTTTATAACTGTACAGTATGTGACATGGTAACCTGTGCTGGAGGAAGCCATTGTCTATTCTACAGGATGCCTTCCAGAAATTGAGCTATCACAATAAAACTACATTGAACAATTTTAATATGCCAGTCAAACACAGACTCTCATGCTGACACACACACACACAAAAAGGGAAAATTGATCAAAATGAACAATACAGATTTTACATCCACATTACATCCAGTGTCCACATTATGAACAGACAGTCTACTACAAATGAAGATGAATTCTCTTTCATAGTCCTGTTGAAAGAACATGATAGACCATTATACAGCAATGCACATCTCATTTGAATTAATTTTGATTTATTAATACGAATAGAGGAATGTCCACAGTAATCTCCAATTTGTGTTGTACATAAATACACAAACATGTAGTACAATGAAGCATCTGCTATCCACTAACTAAATTTTGAATTTAGGTCACCTGCTTGAGGCACAACAACCATAATCATATCAGTCCCTGAAACAAATAACCAATGTCACTGTTGATTTAGGTTTGTTCGGCTGTACTTGCATTAAAAACACAGACTCTGCACATTCTAC
Source organism: Barbus barbus (assembly GCF_936440315.1). Taxonomy (NCBI): domain Eukaryota; kingdom Metazoa; phylum Chordata; class Actinopteri; order Cypriniformes; family Cyprinidae; genus Barbus; species Barbus barbus. The sequence continues at coordinate 26,120,933 of NC_136729.1, forward strand.
AGTTATTTATCAAGAAAAAATAGCTTCTTTCTGTTCTACATATAAAAGACATGCAATTAAATATGCACAGGATTACTACTATCCATTCAGTTAAATAAGCTCCTAGGGTAAAATAATGCAATTTAGGCCATTGGGTAATGTTGAAACTCCATCACGTGCAATTATTAAAATGCTCATACTCTACATGGTCTTGTTGGTCTGAAATGACAATCACATTAAGATGCACGTTGAAAGGATTGAAAGGGGAAATCCAACCAATTGTAGCCACATTTATTTAACAAAAATATAATTATTTTTTCAATATTTCACAATGTATTTGAATGTATGTAAATTTGCTTCGCCCACAGGGGGCGCTCTTGTACTGCTTCAAATACTGTTCAGCCTGTACAAAATTGTCATTCACACTTGTAGTGTTATACTAAGATGCACCAGCAGATATGATGCTGCTTAGAGAATATAATTAATGTTGTATATACCATAATAATAAAGAGAAGAGTTCTTTAGTACATGAAGGCAAAATATAACACTCCTATATTAGTAAACATTGTTAACTTGAGGGCGACATCAATCATGCTGTCATTAAGTTACTGTCAGTTTGACATCTAACAGCTGAAGAATAGCCGGAGAGGCTGCTTTCATTTGCTTTTAGGGAGGTTACCTTCTAGGATGTACACACACTCCTTGTTGGGTGGATAGGAGTTAGGATAGTTTGGAGATGTAAACAGGCCTCCATTGATATTCCGTGTCCACTGGCCGCACTGCTCAGCGTTAGACAGAGATTCACCCGCATTCTGCGTCTCTGTGAGAACATGAGATGAAGGGGGGAACAGAGGAAACAGGAATGAAACAGAATATGGCATTTGTTTGAACAAAATAAAAGTGCAACTAAGATTATCAATCACTGAAGCAGATTGAAGAGACTGAGTCAGTATTTTGGCAGATGGTAACAGCCATCAACAGCAGACCATACAGTCTGATATTGATTTGAGTAAGAATTTGTACATTTATTTTTAGCTTACAAAGAAATACAAAAATATTTCAAACTTAGATACACTTGTAGCATTTCTTTTGCATTATTAATGAGTTTAAAACTCTACATTTACTGGCCAGTTACACACAAACTGTTCACAAAGTGAAAGCAAAAAGAGCTGCATAGAAACCCTCTGCAAGCGCCCAGTGCAAAAATGTGTACAGATAGGACTGTCACAGTTGACAATTCCGATATGAGTGTGATAATGTGTGAGTCATACCTTTAATTTTCTGCGCCAGGGCAAATCCCTCTTCTATTACAACGAGGAGAACCCAGGCTGGAAACAAAAGTGAGCAAGAGCTTGTCAAAAATAGGCATGTGACATCACATTCTAGCCACAATCGTGTCCTTCATCCGACACGATGTTCAGGACACCCGTATACAAGACTGGGTAATACTGTATCAGTACTGCAAAATGACCATACCGGAAATGATATTGGTAGATCCTTAAACAGCACAGAATCTGACTGATCCAGTCTCGTCTCTTTCTGCCAGAAAACGACTGTTCTAACCACACTGATTCATTGTGCAGAGGCAAAGGCCATGGGCGTTGTGGGGCACATTGATCACACCAAACTCCTCTATTACTCTCCAAGCCCCGCATGTGGACAGGAATAAATCTGTCAGACTGATCAAACGTTGAAGATCCTTGTCATGTCAAAACAAGTCTTGGACTTGACACCCATCTCTGACACAAGGCCAGATGGCCAAACATTCCCTGCATCGAGAATTTATCATTAAATGACAAAGTATCAAACACAGCCACATTGTTGATTTAATTATGATGCAATATTAATTTATTTCCTTCTTGGTTTTGTGGGAATTATTTATCTAGACAGCAAAATAAAGCAATGAACGGTCTCAAGTGTGTTCATAGTGTTGGTCACTGAATCGGCAGTAAATGGTTTCGTATTTTCAGGCCAATCAGTTGCCATTCATTCATTGCGATAAGACACAGCTGAAGACAGCCACATGTGTGTAATGTCAAGTACAGCATGCCTCAGCTTTCATTCTGGTACGCTTTTTTAGAACCAGTGTGCAAATTTCAAGGGTTCTCAGAAGCAATAGTGGTCATAGATTGGTAAACTTCTATAGTGGTGAACAGCAGAATATAGCAAATATGGAGGAAGAAAAATCACATGTATCCGTGACTTTTAGACATAAAGAGATTGATTATAGCATTTAGAAAGGAGATGTCAAATTTATCATCACCCCCACAGACAACTTATAATTTTAATAACAGTGGAAACGTTATCATAGTCAGTCCAACTTTTGTTTTCTGTTCAAGAGATTTGTCTCATGCAACAAGACTCATCGTTTGGCGACCCAGCATTGTCAGGTAATCATCAACTATTTTAAAGACATTTGAATCAAGGTTATATATATATATATATATATATATATATATATATATATATATATATAAAAATAAATACATATATATAATACACCCGAAATCGCTCAAACGGCAATTTGTTGCTATGGTAAACCTCCAGAGGTGCTGGCTGCATACATTGAGACAGTATCATTTCAGAAAAGTAACCATTACATTGCAGTGTAGGAAAGAAATTACCGTAATTTACGAGGAATAACAGTAATCTTTAAAGATTCGTTTTTTTTTCCCTGAAATGAGACATCCTCAAAGATTTAGGACAAAAACGACCTCCTGAGGGCGCAGTCTTCAACATTTATTATCGCACTTGCAATACTTTTGAGCTTGTTCATACGTTTTTTTTTTAAAGATGAAACAGCTTTACGAATACATGTAAATAAATATGAGGACAGGGGACTCAGGGGCATCCCGTGGGGTGTTTTGAAAGCATGTGTTATATATAGCCTATATCATTTCAGCTGGGTTATCAAACATTTCCTTGACCCCAAAAGTAAGGCAGGGCCACTGATCTATATATAATGACTCTATTATAGATTAGTGGGCAGGGCGCCTATTTTCCTGACAAAAGTAACCATAGCAACAGTACTTTTCAGTATTATCATCAGATGAAATTTTGCAATTATCTTTCATTTGATTGTATCATTAAAAATGTGTTACAAAAAATAGCGTTTGATAGAAAAATAAATATTATTAACGTTTGGCTTACTGCTATGGCATCAAAAGACAATTTAGTTACTGCTCACAACTTGAATAGAGGCTAAAGGCAAATGGAAAATGCACGATGAAAAAAGTCTTATAGTAGCCTAACTTAATTAAATCGAGTTTTGTCCTTAAAATGAGGATGGCAATAGTGGCTCCAGATCTCACATAGGATCTGATTTTCTGCATGAATGATCTTGACTGCTGTCTGGTTTCAAATGAACACACATCTGGGATGAGCCCCATGGGATGAAGCGTTAAAATGTTATGATGCGTTTGAGCAATGTGTCCATACAAAAAGCCAAACAAATCTCTTTACTAAAAATAATAATATTCTCGCTTTATTATATCTTTAATTGCTATTTTCCACTGAACTGTAGAGCTTAATGTCATTAGAAATAAATACGGCACTTTACTGTATTTAATTAAAAACAGGTGACACTTTTCCCACAGCAGCATATTACTGTGAACTATAAATGCCTCAAACTAATTACTCATACTGGTCTTAAATACTTCAGGTCTCCTTCATTTCTTTACAAAAACAGATTTGTTTAGTTTGTGATTTTGATTTCCTCTAAGGTCACACTCACTGTAAGCCAAACAGACAAATAAAACAGGACAATCTCATTGCAGAATCAACAATGCTTTGGTTGCAATTCAAATGTGCAATTGAGCAGTTGATGGCAAATTAATGTAGGTTAGAATGCAACTTCGCCAACATCATCTTTCACATTCATCCAAAACATAGAATTGGTGCAGAGTTTATGACTTATTTTAGAGCTTGATCCTCTTCGTGTGCCTTAATTCATGAAGACATGTGGCCATATTTTACGAGACAGTGTTCGCCTCGTGACCGAACAAATGCGAAATGATAGTGAACAACATAAAAAATGCATACATATTTTGTGAATATGAAATATTTTAATTATATTAATATATATTCATTATATTGATCTGTAATGTAGCCTACATTGCTATACAAAGCGTTACCACATTTGGTCTTGTTTGCATGGTCTAAATTAATTAGCTAACTGGGAGTTGAAAATAGGAAAAAGATCTCAATACGGCTTTCGCCACACATATTCACTGAAACCTCGATGTCACGGTTCATCAGTAGAGGGGGTCATGAGGGCTGGGGAGCAGCAGCTCGCGCTCCAGATGTGGCACGCGGGAGCTGTCACTTCAGCACTCGCGCGCCGCTTCTGCAAATGCCACGCGCTCACGCGGCGAAGTTGCAAGAGACGCTGCAGAAATCTAATGCAACTCGCCTTTTGTTCTGTGACTATACAGCTTTTAACGTCCACATGGCCATTTTTTTATGGCTAACAGTAACACGATACATTTCCCGTCATACAAATGAACAACGGTTTAATGAAAATGTAGCATATAACGAATAGAAATTGATTTGCCAGAACTGGCACATGCGATACATGGCTAATAAACAAAAGCACACCTGTAGGTGGCGACGCCACGGTTAGCCCTGAAAACTATAACTTGTTATTACGGCTCTATGAATGTTGAGTTGTATTTGTTTTGTTGCAGCAACGTTCATATAGAACCAAACCGCGCTGTTTGTCAGACATGCAAAAAAGAAAAGAAAGAAATGTTGGTTGAAACTCACCTCTGTGCATTTCCTCTCGTTGTGAGTTACCGCTGCTTCCACCTTGGTGAGCTCTGTAGACGAGCTTTATCTCTCCATTTTACCAGACCTACAAATCCCAATTTTTCTTCGATCTCGTTAATCCCATTCCTCGATCAGGAAAGAAACCACTGTATTCCCCACAGAGAACACGCACCTCAAGTCCGCCTGACAGGTTGTAAATGACTGAGTTAATAATCCTGTTGAGAAATTGCTTTGTAAATCCACATGCAGTGTTTCCACATGCGCGGAGAGACGCGCGTCTGCTGGAGTCTCGGGCTGAACTGAGGTGATTGCACTAAACGAGGCTCATTTGAGTTTTGGGCGCTGCTCGCTTGAATGAGCAGCCTGTGCGCATGCGCACTTCACGAGAGTACGACGCGGTCAAGTTAAGGTGACGTGATTCGCCAAGGCCGCAGCTTCAAGTGTATCGATTTATTCTTTATTGAAGAGTTGAGTAATTTACTGTAATGCAGGCTGTTTTGTTTTTTTACTAGGGACTGTGTAGGCAAAGAACAGCCCCCAGTCATGATTTCATTTAAATAATTTCACGATTGTCTAGTGATAACTAACAAACACAGTCCTCTCCATGAATGAATGCATGAACCTCGCGAATACAGCTGCAAGACGTGACGAACTCTTCTGACTCATCTGCCATATCTTATGGTGATGTATCCGAACTGTTAGTGAATTTCAAATCAACCCAAAACAACTTGAGGCAAACGCATAAGATAATAAAGCATTGCTCATTTTTATTTTTCAATACGACATTCCAAACGACATCTACTGACAGACAAACAGTTTTCAACCCAAACAAAAACATTTGAGAGTGATTCATTAATTATTAAAACAGAGCACAGATGCACATCCTGTTAGGACCAATATGCACCTGACCAGAAACAATTAGTGAAAACCATCTGCAATAATTGCATGCCAGTTAACATGAGGTCTAGTATGCAGCTGTATTATTGTGGTTTGTCAATTGATTTTGCCTTTGATAGTAAAATCACTTAATTAATGTGCATATGGTGCACCATAACACTATTTTTTAAAGGTAAAAGAGATTAGCATATAAATCAATGCATGGATCAGAGCACTTGTCAGATATATACAGCTAAGAACAAAACCCTTCACAATGAACATTCTTCAGCAGCACGTTATTAATTTCCAGTGTTTTAAAAACAAGTAAAATAAATAAATAATACCACTTAGAAATCAAGGAAAAGTACCTAAAGGCATTAGTGACAATGTAAAAACAACCCAGAGTTTAAGTATTGATAACAGTGCCTTACACTCGGAAAGAAGACAGACACAAAGGGAATTATTAGAATGAAAACAGAAGAGAGTGCATGCAGAAACAACAACATGCTTTGTTGACTATGGGCAATTAAGATTGGGGACTTGACTTCCTACATAATTTTGATATCCAGTGTCAAGTTAATGAATCGAAACACCAAACTCTCTGGGGAATTATTTGGATGTGGTTAGCACTGAGTGTTGAGAGTTAATGCAATACTTTTTTGTGAAACAATGATGCCATTTTTAATGACTCCATACAGCTAAATGCCCATTAAAATCAGTTTGCACTTTGCAGAGGACACCTTTGTTAACAGGGGGCCTCGTGTAGCGCTTAGATTCAAAGCGTTTATTTAGTAAAGAGGATCAGTGATGTGAAAGAACTATCACGCAGTCACATTCATAGACACAGAGGCTGACAATTAATTAAGTCCTTCAAAACACACAACAGAAAACTTGAAACAAAACAAGAAGAGAAAATTACCGGTTCTGTTTCTGCCCACTTGAAATTTACCAGTCACTTTAACAATACTGAAAAAAAAGAGTTTTAAAATAACATGTTTATCCCAAACCAAAGTACAAAAATGGCACGAAATACTTTTCTCTTTTCTCAATGTGCAAACATCATAAAACGTTTAGGATCATGTAAACAAACTTGACAGAAACATACCTCTTCTCTTCATAAGTCAACAGATCCACAGAGACACATCGCTGTTCAAAATATTCATATTTCGATGGATTCCTCTGATTTCAGACATTATTAAATGCATAAAAATGCTCCAGTGTGGAAAAAAAGAGAAAATAAATAAACCGCTGAAATGAAAGACCCAATCTTCCCAGCGTTTACCCACAACGCTCTCTCTAGTTTCTCACATGGCATCAAAATGGAAGCGATGGGCCTCTTGTCTCTTCTCCCGGTCATCTGCTTTCTGTAACACACAAACAATCAAAGTTTGCTACATGCTGTAACTTCACAGTCCTGACTGCAGAAGCTGCGTCTCGCACGGTAACCTGCCAGTGAGTTGAATGCAAACACAATACAATGGCATTTGATACACCAGGAGAGGAAAAGGACAGACACAAAGAGAGAGAGAGAGACAGACAGAGAACTCATTACACACACAATGGCACACTTTACCACGGCGAAATACCTCTGTGTGCGATTACAGATAGAGCCAACACCAGACACTTGCTGCCCGAGACTGATAATAACACACACTGCCAAGCCTGGAAAGTGAGCATGTGTGTGTGTGTGTGCTCAGTGATTATCCTGTCTCGGTGATGGCAAAAACGATGTCTATTCTCAGCTAGTATGAGTGACTCACACACCGGGTCCCTCTGTGAAACACTTGTGAATCGGCTCTCCTGTTCTATAAGGGTCACTTATAAGGATGTATTTTTAGCTTTAGGTTTGTCGCTTCCCACCTATTAACTGTGGAAAGCACATCGGTCATAAGCAAAATGGCAAATCAGTTAAGAAGGAAAAAAAGCAATGTGCCAGACAGATATAAGGGATTATTTTCCTTTTCAAAAGGACTTTATATCTCACAGACACATGCAAAAAAGCCTGAGGCTTTGACCGAGCGCTGTCAAGCCCTACGCTATCTGCTCAGGAGCATCCAGATTATATCTATTCACAAGACATACTGCTATATGTCGGATTTTTCCACATGATACGGTGCCGAGTCACATCAACATCACTATTCGCCGACTTTCATTGCCATAATTGAGGGTTGTAGTGCAAACACATACCTACGGGCTCATCCTCATTTCAGGTCCATTTAAGTGTGTTCAGTGAGTCACAGGCCAGTCACAGACTCATTGATTACTCTGTCATGAGCGCTCGACTTAATTACATAGTCAGTGATAAAAATAGCCCGTATGGTCCTTCAAGCTCAGGATTACTAAATAGCAATACTTGCAGTTGTAATTCCTCCAGCAGCAGCCTGTTAGTAATAGTACTGTAATAGTTTCTGTCAGATCAGCTGCCAGCTAGTTAATGATGCAACTTAACATGATTTCTAACACAGGCACAGTACCAAAGAAAGTTCAGTTTCCACAATTTTGTATTATGTTTTTGTTGCAGAAATGCACACTGAATTCCTCCGCCACACATTGGGTTTGACGTGTTCTCTCCAACATGTACACCTCAAGGTGCTGACATGCTTGAACATATATACTGTATGTACATAAAAACCAGGTACTGATGGAGCCGTAGGCAACATATAGTACAGGATCTATATACTGACAGGCTGACATTCACGTGACCCACACACATCCGCAGTCTCCCGCATGGAGGAGGATTAGACGCAGTCATGTTGCCTGCGAGGCAATTTTATAAAGACCTTTCCATGTTAAAATCATGTTCTCCAATTATAATTCAATAAACAGATCAATATTACATTATTTATTCAATTAAATTCCAGCGCCTGTCTTGCTGTACACTTGTCACATATTTATGGTTTTGTCTAAAATAGCAATATTAAAGTTGCCATGAAATGGACTTCACCCTATTTTATAAATGCTTCTTATTGTGAACAATTCATCTATGCTTGTTTCATAAAATAAATAAAATAAAATAATTGGCCTTCAAATATTTAATCATAACTGGATTTTCTGGTGAAACAACAGACTTCTCTAAACATTTCATCCACATAAACCCAACCCTTTCTTACAATTGATTGCAAGTTCACATTCAGATGTGCCTCCATCCAACAAAATCAGTTTTAATATATGCATGTCAAAATACGGAAAAAATAAGATTTGTCGCTACTTCTGTTTTCGGTTGCAACTGTAAAATTCTGGGCGACACCAAAATGTCAATGCTTATTTAATTTTATTTTACTGATAAATGAAATTCAGGCTTTTTTGGTACAAAAAAAGCATAATTAAATACCAAGTATAAACCCATTTCTAAAGGAAACACATGGGGCAACTGTATGTTTCTCGTTCTTTTGAGTAATTGAGATGGTGTAGCTCCTTTTGTCATTATAACCCAAAAATTCTATAAAAAAGAACAAAACCAAAAACCAAAAAAGAAAATGCTTTTTCTTGTAATCATGTCTTAACACAACTCTTCAGGCATTTCTTTAAGCGAGGACGTCTGCATGCAGGAAGACAAGGTGTGTTTCTGCCCCATGCAGACATGCAAATGATACAGAACACCTCAGTGCCTCATCTATTTGTGTCTTTCCCGCGACATTGAGCAGGATGACGAGAGGAGCCAGAGGCAAAAAGGAAATACGGCGTCTTATCTTCCTCTAATATCGTGCCCCTCCCACAGGGATGCAAATGGAACGGTCTGCAGAAATGGAGCAATCTGCTGAGTCCTCTCCAAATGCTATTTTCACAGGCACTACAGGTTGCCCTCTCTTATCTACTAAAGCCACTTCAATTACAAGCTGTCATGGGGGGCAATGAAGATGGAGGGCAGAGACAAAAAGAGAGCGAGAAAAACGCTTTGTATATCTGATGTTTTAAGCCATATCCAAAGAGAACATGCATTTTCATGAGGGGTCACATGTTGAAGTCAATCTGCACAACAGGACACAATGACAATATGCTTATCCTGAAATTCCATGCAAAAACATTTACTCAAATACAGCTCTATGACTAGAAGCAGGGCATGTTTGGGGAGCTGTGAGAGCATCAGTTTGTGCAGAGAAAAACCGGGCTGTGGAGCTTCTCTCAGACAGGCGGAGGGAAATGGGAAGCTTCCTGACCTTTTAATAGCTGAATAAGTGAGCAATGCTAATCGTCACCTGAACATGTGCATCAGGAAAGCCCATGCTCCATCAAGCAGTCATCAAGACGAGACAAAGAGCCAAAATACTCCCTCTCTAGGTCTTTCTTCAGCTTCTCTCTTCCCTTTTGTCAAATATATAATTGCAAGGCTGAGGAAGAGAGATATGGAGCCAGCATGTTATTTTAATGCAGTGTCAACTCCAATGAAGGTCGTGTTGTGGGAAGCACTTCCCTGAGCAGAGAGCAATTATGGTTTTCAGCGCGCATAATCAGGCACCGACAGCAGATGGCTTTGAGAGGACGCCAACACCAGAACAGCTCTTTACTCCTCGCACACATGCGCACTCAGAGCACCGCCAGGACCGGCATAACGCCTTTGAATACATGAACAGGCACTCTTAAAAGAATAAAAAGACAAAAAGGTGTCCCAATAAACACACCTGGGTGGGTAGCGGGCAGGTGAACGGGACAGAGTCAAAATAATGTTCTGTTTTTTTTATGTTTTCTAAAATGCATCCTGTCACAGTATCATGTGGTATACATTTGTAGATCTACAGGACCCTCCAAAAGTTTGGAAACTCCCTAGGCAAGGGTTTTGGGCAATGTTAACATTAACATAAGTCCTTATGGTTTTGTGACAACTTTGCACTAATAAGAAACAACACAAATTACAAAAATGTTTTGTTAACAAAAAAAGGAAATATATTCAGAACACAGAAAATCTACATAAAATCAACCTGATCTTAGCTGGTCTTTTAGTTTGGTCTTTTGGATGGTTTTAGAGAACCGATTCTCAACCAGAGAGCCAGGGCCTACTAGGGGGCCTCAAGATGACTTAAAATTACTCAAAATAAGAGAAAAAAAACAAGCTTTAAAAAGGGCAATAAAATGGAGAGTCAAATTGCTCTTAATATTTGGATATATAAAAAGTTACTCTGCAATGAAAATGTACATGGAGTTAATAACATTGAAAACCACTGTTTTAGATGGGGTTTTGGCATTTCTCTGCTGGTCAGTCTGGGAAACTTGGTCCCACTTTATATTAGGTGACCTTAACTACTTTGTACTTAAATTTAAATTAATAATTCGATACAATGCACTTATTGTGTACATACTGTCCAAGTTTTTATATTGTACTTATATTTTAAAAAATACCTGCATGTAATTATATATGTAAAACATTCAGTAAAAACATTCATAACTACACTGTCTCTTACATCTTAACCGTATCCCACCTCAATAGCAGCAGAAGTGTTCTGCAATACAATATGAACACTAAGGACATAGCAGTTGAGGCCACCTAATATAAAGTGGGACTGGAAACTCCGACTGAACACCATCTTGGCTAGGCTGATCTTGTTTTTTTCAGCAGAGAAATTCTAGAGCTATTTATAAACCAACTCTAAACTGAACGACTAGTCGGCTAATTGGTCTTAAGGAAAGATGGTTTCACATTTACCCCAATTGGACGTGTTTCTTGGGGAATGTTACATAAGATGTTCCTGCACTCAAAAACACTTCAAAACAGATTAGAACAGAATGCAGCGGTCTTTAAAAGTTGGACTATTTTAAACTTGAAATGCCATCTAAAAAAACAGCATGGGATGTGACGCAATAGTCAAAAATATCTGTCTGAATGTGTACAGCTGTAAGTTTTTTGAAAGAGTTACACCATGCAAACTGTCTAACGGCTAAAAGCCCAGTGCGGCACGCTAATTAAATTTTAGATCAACTCATCAACCTCAAAAATCTGTTGTGGGACAACTAGTTGATTAGCCGACTGTTTTGACCCATCCTGAGTGTTTAAAAGGAACAAATTCACACATTCAGAGGTACACATAACGTACACGAAAACAAACAATCACCTTCCCACACACAAAGACAAAAACTCCCGCGTTCACGTGCACAAACTCACACATAACACCCTGGAGGACATGTTGTGTGGGATAATGAGGAACAGATTTGATATGCTGAAAGGACAGAACAAAGCAATTAGCGGCATAGCAGTGTGTGTAGGGCACCCTCGGAGAGAGCCGGAGGGCAGGGCCACACACAGACACACCCATCTGCTCAGATCTTCATACACGCGTATAGAACAAAGACCAAGGGATGAGTCTGTGAGAGGCCACAATCCTTCGCTGCAGAAGGAAATGCAGATGTGCTTCAAGCACATCCACAGAAGAAATAGGGAATCTAGGAGCGAGTGAGGTACAATCGGGCTCAGATCAGAGCGAGAGAGGCTGAAAATAAAAGGATGAGATGTTCGTTCTCACCTTCTCCTTCCAGTGCAGTATCCCGATGATGACGAGAATAAAGACGCACACGCCAATCAGTGCTATCGCTGTCAATAAGACTATATTACTGGGGGTTAGGTAGAGCTTTGCACTCCAACTAGAAAAACAGACAGAAAGACAAAAGAAAACTTTTCAGATCACCGTCTTTAAAACTTTAAACATCATTCAAAACTCTGAAACGCATGTGAGAGAGCACATAAAGACATCACACCAAGCGAAACCTGTGTAGATCAACAAAATAGTGACATGCGGAGTTTACAGCACAGAAGAAAACTCTTATTAGCTCTGTGTACCTTCATGCATGAGCTTTAATATGATGATTCAAAGAACCCGAGAAAGCTAAATATAATCAGTCCTGATGCATTCTCTGACAAGCTGAAACATCAGGACATCAAGATGAGGCGCTTTAAATAACAGACTGAGAGCGAGAGTGCGAGAGGTGGAACGCTCTCCATTTACTGGAGAGAATGGAACGAGAGATGCTCTGTTTATCATTGTGAATTGTTTGAAAGCAAAACGGCAGCTGAAGGAGCCCAGGTGGGGCCTGTGGGGAATAGCGGGAAATCAAGTGATCTGCTCAGATATTTATGATAAAGATTGGCGGACAGCTTCATTAAGATACATTTCGGCTGTGCTGGTAAACACATTAAATATTAATGCCTTTTAATTACTTGAACAAGTTTATTATGCAAGTTTATTAAGTTTATTCTCTCTAATTGGCTGTGAGTTTGCATCTCTACTGGATATTAGTAAACGTAAGAACTATTTGTAAAGTGTCCACAGAAATGTTGTGAAATTTTTTTATTTATTGTAAAATGTAAAAGTTTTCTATGTAAAATTTATTTTTTCCTTACATTCATAGGGGACAAATGATAGTAATCAGTATATTGACCAAAATATTATTATTAATTTTTTATTCATCAATACTAAAAAAAGATAAATATAGTGTAAAAATCCTTAGTTACTTTTAACCGTGCTTACAGTATTGTTTATATAATTGGCTAGTAAATTTTTCCATAAATAAGTTAATTTCAGACTTTGAACAGATTTCCTACGAAATGCGCCGTTTTGAATCCAAATGTCATTTATGTGAATCGTCTAGATCCTAAGAGTTTTTTTTTTTGTGTGTGTGTGTGTGTGGGGGGGGGGGGGGGGGGGGGGGGGGTCTGGGCAGAGAGAGAGAGAGAGAGAAATTGCAAGCTCGTAGACAGGAGTGTGTTCGTCCCTTTCTTGCAGTGCCGATCCTAGACTTCCAGGGGCCCAACGCAAAACTTTGTCGCCTGGTGGGGGGTTGTGATGAAAGAATGGATGTAACACATTTGTCCGTGTATCACTCGGTCTCGAATTGAGCTTGCGGAAAGCGCTCGAGAAACAGTATCTCTTCTGCGGCTCGGTAAGCTTTCAAGCTTTCAACTGTACGGCATTCACGTTACATGATTTGGCTGATTTTTACGTAGAGAGGGTGACAGCGCACCACATTAAAAGAAATGACCATTCATGCTTTAATAACCGCTGGCCAAATTCAAAAACGAAAATAAAATAAAATTCTTGTTTTTTTTTCTCTTCACGTCAATACTTGTTACAGTGTTTTGAATTGATTTGAATTTATTGATTATGACTATGATAAGTAATTCTCTCATTGTTACTTCGATACCTGTTCCGGGGACTACGTCATGTGATAAACTCTGTGTGTTTGTAAATTGACACCCTGATGAAGGCGAGTTAGCCGCAACACGTCGGTTCACAAATGTTTTTTTAAATTCTAAAGCCATGTGAATAAAGGCTTTTTAATTTTTTCACACTACTCGAGTGCCTTAAAATTAAAACAGCTTTGAGAGTAAGGAGGCCCCCTGGTGTTTCGGGGCCCTACGCAGCTTGTATATTCTGCGTATAGGGAGGATCGGCTCTGCTTTCTCGGTTCGACTTGAAGCAGCACCGCGCAGACAGACCGCTGTATGACATCAAAGCACCGTTGTCTTTGATGTTAAACGCCAACCGGTCTGCGCGCTGCTACTTCAAATCGAATACACCTCATCTCACAAGCTGATCCGCATGTAAACATGTCGTTGGTGTGGAACTTCTTCATCGTGAGTGAGGCAGACACAAACTTTGCGATTTGTAATGCAATATTGACTGTGTTTGCTCAAGTGACAAAGTTTCAATCAAAGCCACAGCAGAACTGTTTTGTGTCTCCGAGCAACACAGCAGTGTTTCCTTACTGAATGAATCCACGTTTTTGAATGAATCAAGTGAGTCAATGATTCAGTAAGATAGTAGTCACTTGCCTTGTTTTTGAATGAATCAGCCATTTGAATGAATGACTAATGACTCGCTCATTAAAACAGTCATTTACCGCCATCTACTGGTGGTTTGGTTTCATTTTTAAAATGATTGCATTTTTCCCAACATTTTTAACTTGTATGTTCAAAAATATTTAAAACATTAATCTTATAAAATTATTTATGCATCTGAAATTTTGTGGTGTAAATGCATTTATGGCACCTCAGCTTCATTAAACCAGAGGTCCCCAAACACCGGGTCGCGACCCACTACTGGGCCGTGGAAGAATTCCTATCGGGTCACGAGAACGTTCTGGAGAAAATGTGTATAGATATGATGCTCTGTTATTTATGGTGCGTAAATGATTGCTCTAATTATTCTGTATTTTCGTTGTATGCTATTGATATGGAGTTGCAACTTGACGATTTCATGTTAAATTAGTAAATAAAAGATTGCTTTGATCTGTCATATAGGCTTAAACGGATCGCAGTTGATCCGTGATATACGGGCCAGCGCTCACAAGAATAGAGACATTGTCAGACAGCGTGGCATACCAATTTGTTTCCTCTTTCATGTATCCTTGTGTTTAAGATACATATGCATGGGGGTTTGCGGTTACGTCACAATACTGGAAATATTTCTGTTTTAAACCATGAAGGCGAGCCGATGGATATCACACAAGATGTATGCCGGTGAACGTCTTAACTTCTGTCATACAGAAAGTGAAAGTAAAAAAAACGCTGCATTAACAGAGCATATTCTCTCAGAGACGACAAGAGATGAATCTACTTCAACATGTGCTGATAACAGTGAATAGACCTGTTTTAAAGACCCCACTCACAACACACCCATTCAATGTGCTTTTTTTACTTGAAGCATATATTGTCTTTTTCCTTTATTTTGTTGTCAGAGTGCACCAGAACGCTTCATTTTCATGTTAAATTCTCAAAAAATTTATTCTGGAGGAGGTGCCCCAGACTCCCCTACAAGGGTTAAATTACGAACTAAGTCACCTTTTGACTTCTTGTGAGTTTGCAGGTATGTTAAGTATGTGTGTGGTCCAGGTACTACCTGCATTGTGGGGACCAAATGTCCCTACAAGAATAGTAAAACCTGAAATTTTTCATGTTGTGGGGACAAAATTATGAGCATCATCATACTAAATTATTAGTATTATTATTTTTTGAAAATGTAAAAACAAGATTGTTTTCTGTAATGGTTTTATGGTTAGAGGATAGAAATTAAAGTCTGTACAGTATAAAAATTGTGTCTAAGGAAAGTTCTTATAAAACACAAAACCCAGAGTGTGTGTGTGTACCTGCGAGGGTCATTCTGTGGGTATGGTATAACGATGAGCTGGGAGTTAGGAATGATAGCGGTCCATTCCTGTTTCCTCACGTCCTGCAGGAGAAAGAATATGATGGAAGAGAGAGAGAACAAGCGCAAAAAATATTAGTACCATTGCCTTTATGGAAATTACAGCACATTCAATTTCTGCAGCTGTCCTCTGGCAAACATGCACTTGAGCTGATGTGCCTGGAAGACGGGGGAATTTGATGGAGGTTGTATTATTGTATAATTGGACATTATTGAAGTAAGGGGTCTTAACGGAGAAGAGGGCATGTTAAACATGTCTATCTTTAGTCATCATTAAATACATAATGGCTGATACACTTTTCCAACATCCCTTGTCACCCAATTTAGCCCACATTTAGACTGTTTAACTAAAGTTTTACAAGCTAGAGGGAGAGCTACACTTCAGTTGCTGATATTCTCAGCGTGAAGTGAAGCTTCTGTGCTATTACTGAAGCGAGCAAGAGCGATGAGTCCAATCAGAGAATTCAGCATCACTTTAAAGTGCAGATGAGTAGGTGGGAAGCCATTTGCAGGCAGGTGATCAAAGCTACACAAAACAAGTTTTAAAAATATCTGTGAAGTTCAACTCTGTTACCTCAAACTGGCTACAACCCAATCAAATACTTCAGCCGCTAACCCCATGATGTTCGCTTCAAATACTCTACGCAGGCCAACTGAATTGCTAATTTATCAAATATTTACTCTGTTCTTAGAGCGATACTAATAACAATTAAGCACTGACAAAAATAACACGGGAGAGCCAATGAAAACAGCCTTTTCCATTCGTGTTGAAATAAGTCTTTCAGCAGGAGAAACCGGCATAATTTTCAGTGCATCACGCAGTTAATAAGCCTCCAAACATGAAGCAGCATCAACAGTCGTCTATTCCCCCAGCTATTTGCAAAAAAGTTCATTAGAGGAAGGGAAATCTCTGGAAGCTTTAATGTATCATGAAGACAGTACCTCTATCAATTACAAAGGTAATTTTCCCTCTTCAACTTGTTTCTCGACAGCAATTAATAGCAAACATTAAATCCGTCTTTTTGAGGGAATCCTCCAGGGGTACAGATTTTAATTTCCGACAACACATTTATCATAACTCAACATTACGGTATGTGCGTGAACACGCATGGTTGAGGAAGAGTGTGGGTTCTGAACTAGATATTTTTAGCGTTTGTCTTTAGTGAGTATGGATGAGGCTTGCAAATGGAAGGGATGGGGTGGTTTTCGGTCTCCCTGTAGGGAGTCAAGGCTGTGCTTACTGCGGAGGTCAACCGTGGGCACCGACGAAAAGACAAAGATGTGTTATAGTCAAAGAGGCTCTACTGCTGCTCTGAGCATTACAAAGGGAGGGCAGCTCAAGCCCACACATTTAAGAGTTAAGGTCTCTGCACACTGAGTCCGAAATTTTCGCATGCGTTTTTTCGCATTCGCAATCTTAAAAATTCGTCACGCACAGAGACCTTGCACACTGAGTCCGATGCGTTTTAATTAATCCGTTGCGAAAAAATTCGCAAAACTATACAAAATGTCTTTAAGTAGTGAGGATGATTTTGTTGTCCTCTCTCTTTTTAAAAAAAGAAAAAGAAAAAGGAAATATTGGGTCCATCCAATCCTTAGATTGCGCAGAGAGGAAGGTTCCACCTCCTTATCAAAGAGCAGCGGGATTATCTCGAGAGATTCAAAGTTTATTTCAGGATGTCAATGCCTCAGTTTGATACTTTGCTAGCGATACTGAGTCCACATAATAAAAAGACCACCAATTTCCGTGAACAATTTATCCTGAACAGAGACTGTCTGAGGTATGGACACACACACACACACACACACACACACACACACACACACCCACCGAACTGCGGCATCGGAAAGGTGCGCGCCAGGCATAAAAAATAGGCTACAGCAGTTCTTTATATTCTGTATTCCGCAATTTGTTTGTCATAAAGTGCTCTGTGCTGCAAGACGAAGTGTATTAATTTGTCTGACACTGTTTTGGCTTTCGCTTGTACGGTGGCTCTGAATTGTCAAAACACCTTCTCAAAGCATCTCAAAATGCTTTATACGGATGCGAATAATGCAAAAAAATCGAACCTGATCCGAATTTTTTTTTGACGGACGAAAATTTCGGAGGCAGTGTGCAAACGTGATTGACAAAACGGGAGGTCGTATTTATTTTTCAACGTGCGAAAATTTCGGACGAAAAATTCGGACTCAGTGTGCAATGGCCTTTACAGTAACCGACAGGCCCTGGCCTTACGATTATGCAACAGAGAGAACGCAATGTTTGTTTTTGTTTTTTTAATAGATGGAGGATATTGCAAATTTAAAGATATGAGATGATATAACTTAATTTAAGAGTGCAACTGTCTAATATGTGGGAAAAACAAAGATTTTACTGCTTATGCTGACTGTTCAATGCAAGATCAAGCAAAATTAGTTTTCCTTTAATTTATGGTTTACTTGTTATATTGTAATTACACAAATAAGTAATATTAATTAACAAGATGCACTTACTCTATGGTTAGGATTAGGGTTTGGTTTAGGGTTAGTTACATATAATTTACTGTTATTAGTACATGTAACGTGCAACAAGGACACTTATCCAAGTGTCACCCAAATGTTTCAAGTTCAATATAATAAAATGAAGCTCTGATTCTGCAAAATTGAGCCATGTGTTTTTCCACAATGTTCTTCTGACGTGGTAATTTATGTTGTTGAGAGATTAGAGATATGAAAATGATAGAGATGGCTGAGCCGCTTTCCCTTCTCCACATGAGCTCTGAGAGTACAGAGACTGGAGCTGTCAGCAGGAACTGTAGGTATGCTGTATAGAAACATTCAGCTGTATCAGAAAAACCACCACATATGCAGAGCCTTTGTGAGGAAATTCTCTGGCAAAGTCTCTCATTCCCTCCAGTGTTTGTAGGATACAAAAAACTACTTTAGTTCAAATAAAAACTGTAATGAATATGCAATTAATCACATATATCAATATTTGCTGAGAAAAGCCCTCAAATCCAGATAGTGTAGCAGAAGAATAAAAATCAAACAAAAAGCACCTTTAGAAATCTATATATCGTACTATTTCCAAATGCTAGACGAACATTTTTCAGCCGTTGTGTTGTGTCTTGTTTTTCCAGTGTCTTGCATCATAAGCACTGAATTTGAAAGACAACTCGTCAGGTTAAAAACAGTTCAACTTTTATAAAGCGTGCCTCAAGACTCCTGTGTTCGATTTAATTCTGTTCTGTGCTTCATGCAAGCTGTGTGAACATTTCTCAGTAAGTGTGGTTTGATAAAGACCTCTGTTTAGCTCACTGACAGCAGAGGAAGCCGACGTCTTAAATTTAAATGAGCAGCACTGGGGGAATTCTAGAAGAAGAGGGGGGAGGGAGAGATTTCAAATCGCACTTCTTCAACTAAAACCGGACAGGGACGATGGGGAAAAAAGAAACACCATGATAATTTGAAAACCTGGAAATGATAGCGAGATGTAAGCACCGTCTTGGCTATATATCTTTATAACCGTCTATAAACAAGAAATATATATACAATGTAGGATATACTGTATATATATTAGTCACACTTTATTTTAAGGTCCAATTCTCGCAATTAACAAACTATTAACTCTGACTTTTGTCTCAATAAACTCCTAATTTGCTGCTTATTAATAGTTAGTAAGGTAGTTGTAAAGTTTAGGTATTGGTAGGATTAGGGATGTAGAATATGTGCTTTATAAATATGTTCAATATGTTCATAACAGGCATGCTAATAAGCATCTAGTTAATAGTGAGAACTGGTCCCTATTCTAAAGTGTTACCTATATATTCCTATATAGGAAACACTGGGTCTAACATACTAAATATAGTATGTCAGACACAATGTTTCTGTTTTCAGACACAGAAAAAGAGCAGATTGAAGTAAACCAGGCCATCTGCATGCTCTTCCTCTCCCGGGTCCTTTCTACCCATGATTCCTTCCCTGCTCCCTCCATATGGCGAGTGTCTGTGAGCATGTGTGAGTAGGTATGTCTGTACCTTCCCTCCAGGGGGGCGGGGGATGCCCACAAACAGGTGATCCAGGAAGTTGGCGCTGCGCCCCAGACCGAGCACAGTGTAGGGCAGCTGGAGCGCGAGATGAGCCGACTGGCTGAGCTGCCCCGCTGCAGAGAGACAGGGGATGTGTGAGGAGGAATTGTAAGAGGGAGAGAGTGGGATTGAGGATGGAGGAGTGAGAGGTGAAAGAGAGAACAGCCGAGTGTGAGGGGGAGGGAAGCATAAGGTATGAAACAGGACATGAACAGGTGAGGGACGGGGGAGGAGAAGATGAAAGAGGAGAAAACAGAAGAAATAGTTGCCATTAGTGTCATCCATAAATAAGGCTTGTTATAATAAGAGATCTCAGCATATGAAGGACTCTTGCTCAGATCCTCATGAGCTTTAAATCAACCTCAACAAACCACTTTCTTCTGTGGAACACAAAAGAAGATATTTTGAAAAATGTTCAATGGTCACCAAAACTCTTCAGAAACCTTCAGAATACATTCTGTTTCACAGGAAAAAGAAAGAAAGGTTTGAAATAGGGGTGAGCGATATGGTAAAAATATCATATCACGATTTCACGATTTTATCCCGATTCTTTGTCATGTTGGTTTTACTATTTTGTCTGAGCAGTACAGCCAAACTAATTTCCCTATTATAAAGACAAAGCCTGTCAAGGTAACCAAATATAAAAAAGAATGGTGCATATTTAGGCCAAAGTGGGTGAAGATAAAAATCTGTGTCATTATTTTATATTTATTATTAAAAAATAAGAACAAAGATACACATTACAAATACACATAATATACAAATAAAACAAACAGTGCTTTATTATCAGGTACAATAGGCATATTTAGCATATTTTTGTGTTTTGTTGTTTTACCATCAAAGAATACAAATTCTGTCACCTGTCTGTCAATTCTGTCAGTGTTTTATATATATATATACCATCATTTACTCACTCAAAATTAGTTTTAAACTTGAATGAGTTTCTTTCTTCTGCTGAACATACATGCTCTTTTGAAGAACGTGGAAAACCAAACAGTTGCTGATCCACAGTGACTTCCATAGTATTTGTTTTCCTACTATCAAAGTCAGTGTGGACCAGCAACTGTTTGGTTACCCACGTTCTTCAAAATATCTTCTTTTGTGTTCAGCAATTAAATTCATACAGGTTTGGGACAACATGTGAGTGAGTAAATAATGACAGAAATTAAATTTTAGGGCGAACTATCCCTTTAATGACAGTCGGCTGCATGTTTAGTACTGTCCCTTTAAGTTTAAGACCTGCACGCATCTAATAAACAGGCACCCATCCGTTTCTCTTTCAACTGTTTACTTTCATTGTAGACATAACCAACTGAGTCTATATGTAAACCTTGTGTGTTTTGACAGTATTAGCTCAAAAGATAACTTAGTCAGGCGCTGTTAGACAGGCGTTTTAGTGCGCGCGATTCAGACGAATGAAAAGCTTAAAGGGTAACTAAACCCCTGGTCAGAGCCTAACTCCACCCACTGGCAATATTTGAAAAATGCTGGAAAAGTGGGCAGAGCCCAGCGGAGATGGAGGGGACGAACCGAGGGCGGGGCTAAGCAGGGGGCGTGCACCTGAGACCCGCAGTGACGGATTGATTGATTGACATTTTTATCATCCACGATCAAAAATCGTCATATCGCACACCCCTAAACAAAATGAATAAAATGACGGTATTTACAATTTTCATTTTTGGCTGATCTATCCTTTTAAAGACGCAGCAAGTTTTTGTTTTGCAGACTAATATGACGGTGGTCTTTAAACGAACACCTGTTGAAGTGGCTGTAGCATCAGGCAAAAACAAATGCTTTTAGTTACTGATGCCACTGTAGCATTTTGTCAATTATGAAACAATTATTCTTCATTCTGACAGTGTCAGACAGGAATAAACTATACAGTAAACATATTAATAGATAATAAATAATAAACACTTATTTTAAATTATAATAATATTTCACAATATTTCTGCATTTAGTGTAGAGACTTCTTTCAAAAACATTAAAAAGTCTTCTGAACAGTTGTAACGGTCTGTGGTTGTAGATGAAAAGGCGCTTGACGAAGGCATAAACAAAAGTAGGTATCTTTAATGAACAGCATCAACTCACTTTGACAATATGTTAACTCAAGATCAGACAAACACAAAGGCAGAACTGAGGACTTATAAAGGGGCTGGAACAAACGAGAAAACAAGATAATTGAATCAAACACAGGTGATGCATATAACTAATTAACAGAACTAGGTCAGAAACTAAAACAGGAAGAACCAAATAAGGACAAAAAGGAAACTAAACAAACAGTTCTGTTACAGATATCGCCCCCCTCCCGGAAGGTGCGTCCCGCACCGTAACAGTAACATCGGGGAGGGGGGGGCGGGCGTCCTGGAGGCTGGAGCAGGACCAGGATAGGACAGGGAAGCCTCCAGGACTGATTAGGAGCCTTGGGAGACCATGTCAGGACTGGAGATTCGGGAGGCCATGGCGGATCTGGAGACTCGGGAGTCCATGGTGGATCCGGAGCCTTAGGAGGCCATGGCAGGACTGGAGATTCGGGAGACCATGGCGGATCTGGAGACTCGGGAGTCCATGGCGGATCAGGGGCCTTGGAAGGCCATGATGGATCTGGGTCCTTGGACGACCATGGCGGATCTGGGTCCTCGGGCGGCCTTGGCGGATTGGGGTCCTCGGGCGGCCTCGGCGGATCTGGATCCTCGGGCGGCCATGGCGGGACGGGGTCCTCGGGAGGCCATGGCGGATCGGGGTCCTCGGGAGGCCATGATGGATCTGGGTCCTTTGTGGCCTTGGCCTTTGGCCTGGCCACACAAACTGCGGCTATATGGCCCCCCCCCAAACATTTCTTTGGGAAAGTTCCCCTCTGGGGGCCACATTGGAGGAGCGGGTTCTTGGGGGCGCTCTGGAGGAGTGGGCGCTGGAGGGCGCTCTGGAGGAGCGGGCGCTTGGGGGCGCTCTGGAGGAGCGGGCGCTTGGGGGCGCTCTGGAGGAGCGGGCGCTTGGGGGTGCTCGGGAGGAGCGGGCACTTGAGGGCGCTCTGGAGGAGCGGGCACTTGAGGGCGCTCTGGAGGAGCGGGCATTTGAGGGCGCTCTTGCAGCGCGGATTCAAAGGGGCACTCTTGTAGCGCGGACATTAGAGGGCGCTCTTGCAGCGCGGACATTAGAGGGCGCTCTTGCAGCGCGGACATTAGAGGGCGCGCTTGCAGCGCGGACATTAGAGGGCGCTCTTGCAGCGCGGACATTAGAGGGCGCTCTTGCAGCGCGGACATTAGAGGGCGCTCTTGCAGCGCGGACATTAGAGGGCGCTCTTGCAGCGCGGACATTAGAGGGCGCTCTTGCAGCGCGGACTTTAGAGGGCGCACGGGAGGCGCGGGGCTGGACGGGACCCGCGGGAACTCAGGTGGGCTGGACGGGACCCGCGGGAACTCAGGTGGGCTGGACGGGACCAGCGGGAACTCAGGTGGGCTGGACGGGACCAGCGGGAACTCAGGTGGGCTGGACGGGACCATCATCGCCGTAAACGGCGTAACGTTCATCGCCTGTTGCGGCGGTATCCTCCTCGCCGCCGGCGGAACATTCATCGCCGTGGGTAGGGCTCCGGCTCGGGGTAGGAGGCTCTCCAAACACCGGATGATCGCTTCTCTCCAGTCGAGGTCGGAGGTGTCTGGGAGCTCTCGCTGCTGGTGGAAATTGAGCCCGAGCCGGAGCAGCATCTTGATGGTTCCCCCGTCAAGAGAGCTGGCGAGGGCAAGAGGCGCAAAAGCCAACACAAAACTTGCTGGGTCCCGGTTGGCGTAAGCCAAATCAAAAAACTGCGCGAGCTCGCCCATCTTCTGTTTAGAGGTCTGATCTTCTGTAACGGTCTGTGGTTGTAGATGAAAAGGCACTGGACGAAGGCATAAACAAAAGTAGGTATCTTTAATGAACAGCATCAACTCAGTTCGACAATATGTTAACTCAAGATCAGACAAACACAAAGGCAGAACTGAGGACTTATAAAGGGGCTGGAACAAACGAGAAAACAAGATAATTGAATCAAACACAGGTGATGCATATAACTAATTAACAGAACTAGGTCAGAAACTAAAACAGGAAGAACCAAATAAGGACAAAAAGGAAACTAAACAAACAGTTCTGTTACAACAGTAGTGTATTATAATTTCAAAGTCATTATCCACCAATAAGTGAACTGAAGTGTTGTGACCAGATCATTTAAGTAGGAGTTGAATCGGGTAAGTTTGATTAACGAATCAGATCAAGCGACAGAGCGGTTTGTTCAGGAATCCCTGAAGTTTTCACTAAAAACTGCTGCTGTACATAAAAAAAAGAATCTTAATATATCTCTTGTGAAAATAACAGCATACAGGTTTTAAAAACATCATGAAAGCAAGTAAATAAATAATGACAGAACTCATTTATAAGTGTACTATCCCTTTAAGTATTAAGAAAGAACATTAACCCTGGCTACGGTGACCCTGCGTTTTCTCCAAAGAGAGAATTTTTACAAAACAAGAACTGCGAAAGCATTGAACATTGAGAAATCTGCTACACAAGAACATGAGTGCAAACCTTAACACAGACATGAACAAAACTAAATCTTTCTTTGAAGAACACACGCCTGTGCTATTTGGATTTGTAATAGCCCAAACTGTGAAAATCACACAAATACAGTATAAACAGTAAATTGGTTTGTAAAATCGAATTTTTCATGATTTTGGTCAAAGGACACTTGAACTAAATCTGAGCTAACTGATGGAGCACTTTGTGTGTGTCCTGCTGAAGTACACACAGTCCTCAACCAGGGAAAGGTCAGTTCATTGCTCATGTGTCATGTGTCTGACTTAATGATGCCATTAAAGAGAAGAACAATTAGATGTGTATAAGCTGATTTCCCATTATGCATCAGAGAGAAGAGAGAGAGAGAGACAGAGAACAAGGGTCTCCTAATAATTTCCCTTTGGCACATAATAGCAGTACTGGAATTCTGGATGCAATCTGAGGATCAATTAGACAGACAGAAAATGTAGAGCGGATCTCACTGACCAGGAACAGATCATTAGTTAATATAAAACAAAACAAAACAAAACAAGCAAAACAAGAATTATCTTTTGTAGTCTTGCTCTAGTAGTGTTTGTGTATTGCATTCAGTCAGAATTTTAAGCCCATAATGAGATGTCCTTCAGTGGTTTTTATTGAAGGACATTTTTTAATAAATGAAAAAAAAAAGTTTAATTAATAACAATTAATATATTTTTCTCTACCCACTATTAGTAATGCTCATAAATGCTGAATTTATTTGACCAAAAATGCAGTACAAAAAAAATTAAATTTAAATGAAAAGAATGGTTTCCTATTTCAATATATTTTTAATGTAATGTATTCCTTTGTAAGCAAAGCTGAATTTTCAGCAGCTGTTATTTCAGTCCTTGGCATCACATAAACCTTCAGAAATCATTATTATTAATACGTTGATTTGGTGCTCAAATCATTCTGATTATCATCAATGTTGAAAACGGTTGTGCTTTTTAATATTTTTGTGAAAATTATAGCATATTTTTCAAGATTCTTTGACGAACAAAGTTCAAATGAACAGCATTTATTTGAAATAGAAAGTATCTAAATGATAAATGTCTTTACTGTTTGTTTTTTTGACTGATTTCATGCATCCTTGCTGAATAAAAGTATTAATTTCTTCCAAAAAAAAAAGATTTGGTATAAATCTAAAGAACAACATTTTAATTAAAATTAATTAATTGAAGTTTTGAACAGAATATTTTACAATCAATATCATTTCAAAGCAGTGTTACATTTTTTTTGTTAAACATATTTAATAAAAAAATTGAAAAATTAACAAATACATTAAATACAGTTTGAAAAGCCCTCTCCAGTTGTCTCAAGTCTTCCATGGACCCCCTGCAATCCCTCTGAGGGTCCCTACATGCCAGGGGTTCAATGTCGTTTAGATGAGGGTTTGTAGTAGTAGGGAAACCACATGCACATGCACACACATATGAGCGACAGCATCCACAAAACAAAGAGGACTGAGATTCAGCTAGCCGGGCACAAGCTGATGTGCAAGACAAGCTAATAGAGCTGTAGCTCGCCTCCTACACACACACCTACTCACATGCTCACTCAACCACAGTCCGCACAAGTGCAAGGGCACATATTCTCTCTAACTACAACTGTAGGACCATTTCGGTAGAGGATGTACTCTAATGCATGTAAGGCAAAAAGAGAGAAAATAGCTTCAATCTGACAAATAACAGGCAGGTGGAAAGCATTCTGGAGAGTGAGTGGGAAAAAGGTGAAATAGTTTACAAGTGTATCTGTCTCCAACTTTAAAAAATGGACCTGCTAACCATTATACATTTCATAAGCAGATGGACAGAACATGACACAGTATATTAGTAGCAAACATTGACTGAAAGCAGATTCTGGTGTTCACACAAACAACACTTTCAGCCTAAACCCATCTCCCCAAGCAAACCTGTTTGTTAAATGATATTGGGTCTAGCGTCGCTATAGAAACCATTCTTTGCCCTGTCGATTGGGCGCTTGTGGAGCGATAAAAGAAACAAATGGTGGCGATGCTGCCTGGGCCTGAGGGATTAGAGAGGTTAGAGAGGAACAGCCGCTCACCGAGCCGAAGAGCCAAAATGGCGGCTTGATCCAGACACTGATTTGTGTGTAGCGACACGTGTCTGCTCTGAGGGAGATAAGTGGAGTCTTCCAGATGCCCCCAGCAGCATTTCAATCTTATCACGCTACCATCACAGAAAACAGCGGAGCGAAAATTTGGCCACTCAAAGCCAGAATGACATCAAAGTGCGGAGAGAGGGGAAGAGGAAGAACCTGGAACAACTGAATGACTCAAAAAGACAAAATGTTCGCATAAAGTTTTTTGTAAGCAGACCTCACAGAGAGTCCAATGTCAAATTGCAGTCAATCTCACCGCAATTATGAATACATGAATAATTTTTTTTTTAAAAAGAAAGAACAGATATATAAGGACAATCACAGTACAATATTTTTGACTCAGCAGACTGGAATTTAAAAAGATGTTAAAAGAGAGTTGTCATGCAGACTGCATGAGGGAAAAATGGACTTGGTGAGTAGGCCTTACAACATTTTGAGGTCAAATATATTCTGTGTGCACATTATATGTAAATATTGCTCCCCTATAGCCCTATAAAAATAAATAAATAAAAAAAAGTATAAAAGACGAACCATATTCCAAAAAGAGCAAACTGATGACTCACTTATATTACATATATACATATATATGTATATACATATATATATATATATACACACATATACATATACATATATATATATATATATATACACACACACACACATATATACATTTGTATATATATATACACATATATACATACAATTGTGTTTAATTATTAAATTTTATGTAAAAAACAAAATTATTATTATTATTTTTATGATGATGAGGATGTATGGAAATGGATATCTAACTTGCTAAAGATCACATTTAACACTGTTATTAAAATGTTAGTGTTTTTTTTTAGCTTGTTTTTTAACATAAGTATTATAACACTTATCAATTTATTGTTACACAATGCATTTAAATTCGGTTATAATTATTTCCGACATGATATAATGTATTACAATGCTATTAAATCCCAAACCCACCTAAACCAAAGTGACAAACAGACACGTCATTAAGTCCGAACCTACCAAGAGACCTAGAGAGCAGCGCTTACAATACAAAACCTGTTTTGCAGAGCTGAATGATAGTCCAAATACATTAAAACACATTATATGTAACCAGTATAAACAGAAAAGGTAGAAAATGGGAAACCAACACAAATAATTTGCAGTCCAAGTAAATCATATTTGCAGTGTGAAACCTCAGAAAGTTGGAAGGTGTGCAACATCTTGCCATTAGAAAAATGGCAGCAACTGAAAAAAGACACCATACATGTAAACTACTTTTCCTTAGTGATCCCTGTGACTCTAAAATCTGATATTCAAAGTTATGTTGATATGCAAAATTAATTTTATATTCAAAGTTTTGTTGTAATTTATTTCTCTATTGTGTGTGTGTGTATTTGCAATGATTACTAATGCATGGCCAACATATAGTTCTGTTTATCACACCTATACAGCAGCTTTGAATCTTCAATCTTGTAAGAGCAAGACAGAAAGAGAGCCAGCAAGAGTGTTAATTATAGAAGAAAGAACTGCATTAGGTCAGATGTCTCTCTCTCTATATGTGCACTGAACATAATGAAAGGACTTCAAGCTGTCCTAGCGGAAAAAAGGTGGCGTTCAGATCAATTACTGAGAAAAGAGGCTCCAACAAAGGTCATTATCACAGTCATTCTCTCTATCGCTCTTCATGGGGAGGAAGCAGATGATACAGTATATGTGATGAGTGTGAATGTGCGTTCTTCGTGATTTTGATGGATTGAAGTGATAACCAGAGACAGCGAGCAGAGATCCTCTCATTTGCTCCATCAACATGATGATCCAGATTACAATCATAAAGATATACACTCACCTAAAGGATTATTAGGAACACCATACTAATACTGTGTTTGACCCCCTTTCGCCTTCAGAACTGCCTTAATTCTATGTGGCATTGATTCAACAAGGTGCTGAAAGCATTCTTTAGAAATGTTGGCCCATATTGATAGGATAGCATCTTGCAGTTGATGGAGATTTGTGGGATGCACATCCAGGGCACGAAGCTCCCGTTCCACCACATCCCAAAGATGCTCTATTGGGTTGAGATCTGGTGACTGTGGGGGCCATTTTAGTACAGTGAACTCATTGTCATGTTCAAGAAACCAATTTGAAATGATTCGAGCTTTGTGACATGGTGCATTATCCTGCTGGAAGTAGCCATCAGAGGATGGGTACATGGTGGTCATAAAGGGGATGGACATGGTCAGAAACAATGCTCAGGTAGGACGTGGCATTTAAACGATGCCCAATTGGCACTAAGGGGCCTAAAGTGTGCCAAGAAAACATCCCCCACACCATTACACCACCACCACCAGCCTGCACAGTGGTAGCAAGGCATGACGGATCCATGTTCTCATTCTGTTTACACCAAATTCTGACTCTACCATCTGAATGCCTCAACAGAAATCGAGACTCATCAGACCAGGCAACATTTTTCCAGTCTTCAACCGTCCAATTTTGGTGACGTCGTGCAAATTGTAGCCTCTTTTTCCTATTTGTAGTGGAGATGAGTGGTACCCAGTGGGGTCTTCTGCTGTTGTAGCCCATCCGCCTCAAGGTTGTGCGTGTTGTGGCTTCACAAATGCTTTGCTGCATACCTCGGTTGTAACGAGTGGTTATTTCAGTCAAAGTTGCTCGTCTATCAGCTTGAATCAGTCGGCCCATTCTCCTCTGACCTCTAGCATCAACAAGGCATTTTCGCCCACAGGACTGCCGCATACTGGATGTTTTTCCCTTTTCACACCATTCTTTGTAAACCCTAGAAATGGTTGTGCGTGAAAATCCCAGTAACTGAGCAGATTGTGAAATACTCAGACCGGCCCGTCTGGCACCAACAACCATGCCACGCTCAAAATTGCTTAAATCACCTTTCTTTCCCATTCTGACATTCAGTTTGGAGTTCAGGAGATTGTCTTGACCAGGACCACACCCCTAAATGCATTGAAGCAACTGCCATGTGATTGGTTGATTAGATAATTGCATTAATGAGAAATTGAACAGGTGTTCCTAATAATCCTTTAGGCGAGTGTATGTACTTGTGGTTGTCACGAGCATGTCTACTTATATTTTAAGGCTGCGGGATTTAAAACAGAGTGTTTTCTGATCACAAGAGACATTGAAAAAGACGGCAGGAAAGAGAGGATAATCTTGTTGGCTTGTGAATGGGTGGGGGTCTATATTTGCTCTGGGAGATTCAGAAAGGAACAAAAGCTGTGATCAATACTAATCGTACCTCTCAATCCAGCTGCAGGCTAAACTATACTTCACGGCACATATGAGAGCGTGAATGAGGAAGAAGAGAGAGAGGAAGATGGTGAATGGGCTCGAGAGACATTAGGCTTTACCTAAATGTGTGAGAGACCGAGACAATAAGATTCTTGTCATTTTGGAAATAAGCAAGCCCACACAGAATCTGTACCTGCAGAATAATTCAAATAATTCTATGGAACGGTGTAATTCCTTCACTAAGTTCTAGAAATCTTCTCTTATTAAACTGAGTGGGGACCAAACTCTTAGGCAAAACTGTTTATATTTCACTTTTTTCTTTTCTTTCTTTCCTTTTTTCTCTTTTTTGTTTAATTTAAGATTTATTAAGGAGTATTAGGTGAATAATTTGAATAAAAAAAGTTTAACTGAAAAATCATTGTTGATGTGTCCTTTAATGACTCCTCAATTAAAAATATAGATTTTATTTCTTCAGCATGAAAATGAATTAATAAACAAAACTATAAGTGAAAAAAGAAAAATACAGTTATTTCACACTAAACAAAGGCACAGCTAAATGTATCATTCAATATAATGGGTTTTTGAGGCAATTGTTATTTAAATTTCAATTAAAAACTGCTATAAAACAATTTTACAAGCAATTCAAGTTTTAATGGTAACACTTTAGATTAGGGAACACATTCACTATTAAACTAAGAGTCTTCCTTAATAAACTTCTGATTTGCTGATAATTGATAGGAAGTAAGGTAGCTGCTGTAGTAGTCATGTCTATAGAATAAGGCATTACTATGTGCTTTATCAGTACTAATACACAACTAGTCTCAGCCTCAGAAGTCACGCCCACGGACCGCTGGCTGAACGTCTGATGCATATGGCACACAAAAGTGGAAACACTTCAGGAGTTTTGAAGTCGTCATCTGATTGGTTGAATTATGCAGGATTTCCAGGAGACGTGTGTGTCACATTCTTTACCGTTTCGCCTGGAAACAAAGATGCCATGACACCAAACAACCTCTCGAAACAAGAAAGCCATCGTGTTTACAACTCTGATGACGAGCACTTATCAGGATCAACTAAATGCTGGATTTTCCATAGTATGTGAAATATTTAAAGTTCGCGGCATAGAATCTTTAAAATGCGTCCGAGAGTTTTATTGTGGCGACATTTCCACTCCCCAAAACGTGACGCTGATGAAACGAACTGTGATTGGTTGTTTGACATGTCGGTCAAACGGCCTCATGGGCAGGCCTTGGCCAATGAAAGCTGCCATGCATTCCAGACCTTCAGCCGTCAGTCTGAAGGTCTGGCTACGCGAGACTAGTACACAACCAATAAGTAATATGCATGGTAATAAGCAAATAGTTAATAGAGAATAGTGTTACTTAATCTATGGTATTACCATTTTAATTGGGTCACAATGCAAATTATAACAAACATTTTAAATTTGACTGATTTAAATGTCAATGACAGCTACCAAAAACAGAGTGGAAATCTGTTTAACATATCTGATCTAGCTTAAAATCAGTCTGCAGAACTCTGCAGATATTCCTCCCTAAAATCAATGAAGAGAATGCTAAAAAGTGAGCAGATTCTATCTGTGCCTGAATATGAATGTGCAGGGCATGTAAGAGTGTGTGTCCCTCACTGTGATGATTCAGAGGGGCTGTTCATTATACACAGCACATTCATTTGGCTAATTAATGAGTACAGTCTCAAGCCCCATATTGATCTGCATCTTCTTCTCGTTCTGCGTCAGCCTCCCCTCTCCCTCCTCGTGTCTGCCTCCAAACTTCACCTTTTTCTGCTCACATTCTCTCTGTTTAATTACAACTCTCATTTATTAGCTTAGTACTGCAAGGGTCAGTCCAATTATACAGGCATGAAAACAAAACCCTCTGAAGTACCTTATCATTCCTGATATGATTTGAGAGGATGCCCCTCACCTCACCCTCTACAAATGCACATTTACCTACAGGCTATAGAAATATTCATACATAAATTCCCACTCAGACGTTAAAAAATGATTAAAAAGAAGAAAACAAATGCAGTTGATGCTAAATTTAATACACACAATATATTTTGTGTTATATAGTTTTTGTATTAAAATATTTTAATTTGTGATGATACACAACATTTTTAATTGGTAGACTAATGAATTTGTCACAGGTTGTTTGAAGCACAGTCCTAATTAACTTGTAATTGGTCTGAAGAATATTTCTTGCTGGAAGAGATGTTAGCTTAGAAAATGTAGGTTGCTCCTCAATTAAGCCAATTGAGAAAACACAGTGTAATTTGTTTGGTTTAGTCGACTCGGTTGAGTTCAGATAATTTAATAGCAAGATAACTCTTGTTGGGAGTTTAAGCTGATTTAAAAGGGAGTTATTTTCAATGATCCAGTTAAAGCAAGTATTTTTCTAGTTATTTTAAACTGTTATCAGGACAGCACATGAACAATGTTGCCCTTCATGGAATCTGAGGTTACTTTGTCCTCAGTTACTTTGTCTTCAAATAGAGAGAGGGAGAGCAAGTGCAGACAGCAGCAGAAATACTGCCGTCCTCATGTCCTGAGCTCCAGTCTAAATGTGCAATAAGTCTTGCTGTGCTGTGTTTCATTACTGGCCAATGAGAGCCTGAGGGAATAAGGACCCTAATACAACCTGGCCTGTTCTCCACTCCGCGTACAACATACACCCCATTACTGTCCTTCAGCTGACCCCAGAATCCCTGCCACAATCTCTCCAATTACAGCAGGACATTGATCACAGAACTGTAGTTAGAAGTTCAGCATCAGAGCACAGAGGGACGATGGGCCACAGTGTCACTAAGCTCTACTTACAGTTTCTGTGCTGGAATGGTAATTGCTTTTATTTATCTATACCTCTGTGTTTTCTGTGGGAGTGCTATCAGCTCCCTGTCACTCTTCAACTCTTCACATGGTAAACTGTGTGTTGGGGATAGACATATAGAACGATAGATAGAACGATAGAACGATAGATAGAGCCATAAAGAGATAGACCCACAGATGTATAGAATGATGGATAGAACAACAGACAGAAAGATACAGTGATAGAACAACAGAATGATAGAACAATAGAAAGATGGAATGAAAGATACACAGAATGATGAATAGAACAATAGAAAGACAGAACAGACAGAATGAGAGACAGAATTAAAGATGGACATATAATAACAGTTGGACATAAACACAACAGTGGTCTCATCAGCAACAACGATGAAACGCACTACAGAGAGGAAGTGGCACAGCTGGCTGAATGGTGTGGCACAAACAATCTGTCCCTCAATGTGGAGAAGACAAAGGAGGTTGTGATGGACTTCAGGAGAAACTCCGTTGACTACCCCCCACTGACCATCGACAGCTCGACTGTGGAGAGAGTCAGCAGCACTAAATTCCTGGGGGTGCACATCACAGAGGATCTCACCTGGACCACCAACACCATGTCACTCTCCAAAAAGGCACAACAGCGCCTACACTTTCTCCGCCGGCTGAAAAGAGCAAGTCTCCCTCCACCCATCCTCACCACATTCTACAGAGGCACCATTGAGAGTGTGCTGACCAGCTGCATCACTGTCTGGT
Source organism: Barbus barbus (assembly GCF_936440315.1). Classification (NCBI taxonomy): domain Eukaryota; kingdom Metazoa; phylum Chordata; class Actinopteri; order Cypriniformes; family Cyprinidae; genus Barbus; species Barbus barbus. The sequence continues at coordinate 26,154,295 of NC_136729.1, forward strand.
ACGGGAACTGCAGTGCTGCTGACCGCAAGACCCTCCAGCGGACAGTGAACACAGCTGCAAAGATCATCGGTGCCCCTCTCCCCTCCATCTTCCTTACACGATGCTCCAGCAAAACCAACAGCATCGTGAAGGACTCCACCCATCCCTCCCACAGTCTCTTCCAGCTCCTACCATCAGGAAGACGTACCGGAGCATCAGAGCCCGCTCCGCCAGACTGCTCAACAGCTTTTTCCCCCAGGCTGTGAGAGCCCTGAACTCAAACCACCCCGCCCCCCTCTGAAACCCCATGCAAACCCCTACCTCCTGAACATGGACCACCCCCCACCCCAAACCTTACCACACCAAAGAAAAACTGTATGGAACTTTAATTTTTAATTTATTTATTTTATTCTTATTTTTCTTTACACTATGGACACTCTCCTCTATGTGCACTATGGACACTTTACACTATGGACACTTACACTTTACACTATGTGCACTATGGACACTTACACGTTACACTATGTGCACTATGGACACTTACACTTTACACTATGTGCACTATGGACACTTACACACACTGCTGCGTGTGCACAATCTCACAAAAGACTCAGCAATATATGTATGTTTACATGCTCATGCACTACAAATCATCCTGCACTGTTCCCCAACCAGCTGCTGACTCAAATGTCTCTCTTTGCACATGTACAGTATTTGTGAAGCATTTATAGTTTGTATTTTTTATCTTCTATTTTTTAGTTTGTATAGGGTAATATTTATGTGAAGCATTCGTATAGTTGTATTTTTTATCCTTTATTCTTTTAGTTTGTATAGGGTAAATACTTATATATAGTATACTTATAGTTAAATCTGTTAGTAGTGTATAGGTTTATAGTGTTTCTTACTTCATTGTTGTATGTCTGTATTTATGTAGCACCGTGGTCCTGCGAGACACGACATTTCGTTCCACTGTATGTCCCCACATGTAGCGGAATGACAATAAAGCTCAACTTGAACTTGAACTTAAAACGATACATGGACATAAAACAACAGACATAAAACAATAGACAAACTCATGAAGTAGAATGATAGAACGATAGATAGACAGAATGATGGACAGACAGAACGATAGATAGAAGGATAAATAGAATAAATAAAATCTGTCTAAATCTGTGTTAGTGAGCACTTCTCCTTTGCCGATATAATCCATCCATCTCACAGGTGTGGCATATCAAGATGCTGATTAGACAGCATGATTATTGCACAGGCGTGCCTTAGGCTGGCCACAATAAAAGGCCACTCTAAAATGTGCAGTTTTACTGTATTGGTGGGGGTCCGAAAACCAGTCAGTATCTGGTGTGACCACCATTTGCCTCACACAGTGCAATAAACCTCCTTCGCATAGAGTTGATCAGGTTGTTGATTGTGGCCTGTGGAATGTTGGTCCACTCCTCTTCAATGGCTGTGCGAAGTTGCTCGATATTGGTAGGAACTGGAACACGCTGTCCCAAACATGCTCAATGGGTGACATGTCCGGTGAGTATGCTGGCTATGCAAGAACTGGGATGTTTTCAGTTTCCAGGAATTGTGTACAGATCCTTGCAACATGGGGGCGTGCATTATCATGCTGCGGTGATGGTCGTGGATGAATGGCACAACAATGGGCCTCAGGATCTCGGCACGGTAAAATGCACCCGTGTTCGTTGTCCATAACACACGCCTGTCCATACCATAACCCCTCCGCCACCATGGGCCACTCGATCCACAACGTTGACATCAGCAAACCGCTCACCCACATGATGCCATACACGCTGTCTGCCATCTGCCCTGTACAGTGAAAACCGGGATTCATCCGTGAAGAGAACACTTCTCCAAAGTGCCAGATGCCATCGAATGTGAGTATTTGCCCACTCAAGTCGGTTACGACGATGAACTGCAGTCAGGTCGAGACCCCGATGAGGAAGACGAGCATGCAGATGAGCTTCCCTGAGATGGTTTCTGACAGTTTGTGCAGAAATTCTTTGGTTATGCAAACCAATTGTTGCAGCAGCTGCCCCGGTGGCTGGTCTCCACATCCAGCATCTTGGAGGTGAAGATGCTGGATGTGGAGGTCCTGGGCTGGTGTGGTTACACGTGGCCTGCGGTTGTGAGGCCAGTTGGATGTACTGCCAAATTCTCTGAAACGCCTTTGGAGACGGCTTATGATAGAGAAATGAACATTCAATTCACGGGCAACAGCTCTGGTGGACATTCCTGCAGTCAGCATGCTAATTGCATGCTTCCTCAAAACTTGCGACATCTGTGGCATTGTGCTGTGTGATAAAACTGCACATTTTAGAGTGGCCTTTTATTGTGGCCAGCCTAAGGCACACCTGTGCAATATTCATGCTGTCTAATCAGCATCTTGATATGCCACACCTGTGAGGTGGATGGATTATCTCGGCAAAGGAGAAGTGCTCACTAACACAGATTTAGACAGATTTGTGAACAATATTTGACAGAAATAGGCCTTTTGTGTACATAGAAAAAGTCTTAGATCTTTGAGTTCAGCTCATGAAAAATGGGGGCAAAAACAAAAGTGTTGCGTTTATAATTTTGTTCAGTGTAGATTGACAACGATGGATAGAGCAATAGAAAGAGAGTGATTGGCACTAATAATGATAGATAAAATAGATGTAACAACAGAAGGACATAAAACGATAAAAAGACAGAGACAGACAGACAGAGAGATACATGGATAGACGGACAGACACAGAGACAGAGAGCAAATTACTAACAGACAGATAAACAGCTCTGTGAAAAACATTAGCCCCTGACCTGAACATCAAAACAAACCTGACACACAGCAGGTGAAGCCAGAGATTCATACTGGATTTCATACTCAGACAATTAAAAAGCAAACACAGCCAAACACTTCTGCTCATTTGTATTCTGCTTCAGCAGGTGTACAAGACGACAAATCAAGAACATTATTACTGTGACATTTCATTATAGACCACTATGTCAGCATATACCATTTAACTCTGAGACAGTTTTTTTTAATGCGCAACAAATGACAATAAACATTTATAAATGCTCTGTCTGTGTATAGAGGTGTCTTTTATCACTTATGAATCTCTCCCTACATAAGAGAGGAAAGAACAAAGATAAAGAGGACAATGAGAGAGTGGAGATATTTAAGATAACAGAAATTCTTGTGGTTTCCTGGCTAGTGAAAGTTTGCTCAATAAAAGTGGAAGAAGGGCTATACATTTTATTGGACAGAACTCAAAGGCAAGCTCAGAAACTCTGGTCCGGCTTTTAAAAGCAGGACATAATTCCATTTTTTAAAAGAAGATATCAGTTTCTTCTACAAGCATGGAGGACGCAAGTTCCCTAAAATCCATTTTTTCCAGTTATCTGAGGATAATTTTTGTCCTTTTAGCCATTTATCTTTGAAATGGCTCCGTCACATTCAGCTCTCTGTTCTGCTGAGGATCTTTAGCACAGTCCACACACACACACACAGACATGCATGTGGCCCAGTGGAGGCACACACACACAGAACCACAACATGAGACAAACATTCACTCTGTTTATGTAAAGCTTCCACTGAGAACTCAAGATCAGTGATGTATTTAAAAAGAGACTTCAGAAAAACAGCCATTTACACCAAAGTAATGGAGTTCTGTCAATGCCGTGAGGAATTTAATCTTATCTGCTCTTAGAAAGGTGGAACAGGGTCATTCGTTGCTGCGTCTCTGATCTTGAACTTGGTCAATCAGATATCCTTGAGGGCCAAACAACACACGAGACACTCCTATATAAAACACTAAGCAATCAAGAACTAAGACAATTTCGAACCTCATAAGCTATGTGTGCCTAGTCGCAGAATCTCTAGTTTGCTCTAGATAGTCTAGTTTAATTTGAGATTGGTTTGATTTTTTGCATACAATGTACCTTATTACTACAATAAAAATTTGAAAATAATATTTTAGGCATGTCATCTATGGAACATTGAATGTGTGACGTGACAATAGATAAAAACGAACCAAAGACATACTATATACAAAATTCTCTATATTGGCTGCATTCACAGTTTTCACTGCAATCCAGTGTCACAATGTGGCTCCCAGGCAAGAAACATAAATATGAATTTTTCTTAAAAATAAAGATAAATGCAATCATCATTAACAAATCTAATTTTTGGAGTGTTAAAAGGGCAGTTCTCCAGACTTCACACAATGCAAAAACAGATTTTAAAATTAACACCAGAGTCAAGTTTGGCCAAGAAAATGCTTTTTATTGGTTCATTCAAAATCCTCCTCTACTTTAGTCTGATCCCTAAAAAATAGTAAACTAGTCAAGTCAAATGACTGCAGAGAGTTGAGGTTGACTTATCTTACCTCACTGAGACAGTATATGCTGGGCAATGAGATGTGTGTGATGTCTAGTGTTAATCTAGTGTTAATCTTTTCTGAGCCGTGTACTCACCAGACGCGTTCTTCAGATAACCGTTCGAGTCCACTGATGTGTACATGACATACGGGCCAGGCTGGTTCACACCAAAGGGCTGTAGGGTAGATACAAGTGATTAACAATAAATGCAATATACATACAAAGAAAAATTATTTGGCAAATGCCATTAAAATCATAAAAAAAACTATTTCTAAATGTGTTGTCAAAAATTTGGTGAAATTTTGAAGGCCAAAAAAAAAAAGGGATGTATGAAGTATGAATCACTCTCAAACCAAGCAGCTTTGTGTAACCAACTTAAACCAGCAGCAAAATCTATGTAGGGATATCCTTCGCTCTCATATAAAATTCCCAAACACGTCGATTCCTATGGAAATGACTGAATATCGCCTAAAGTCCTAAAGTGAAGCGATTCAACCACATAGCCAATCATATCAATAAAATCTTCCTTGGAAAGGCTCATTGCAGTAGCCTGAGAAATCGCAAATATGACTTTGTTTCTTGGCAGACTGCTATAATCCAGTACATCGGAAATCCTCTAACCTCTGATATTGGCCTGACGGTGATTATATTGACCCTGACTGCTTATATGCAAGTGTGTGTGTTATTAGTCTTGTGTCCACACAGATCACCACAGGGTACACAGGCCCAGCTCCAGCTTCCAACAAATACTGAGACACATGAGAGATGTCTATCAGCATCCAGGAGTAATGCGGGGCCAGCACTGGCTCAACACTGGGGAGATGGGGCAGACCTGCTACATGCCAGCTTCTCAATTATGGATACTTTTCTCTGTGCAGACAATAACCCTGGGAACTGCAAATGAACAGCATGCCAGGAACAAGTGGGCATACATTTTTAAACAGATGTATTTGTGGGGCATGATTATGGGTGGGGAGGGGTGAAATGATTCCCTAGTTATAAATTATGTTCCACCGTTGCTGATGAATCCAGCCAATAGACAATGTTGACAGGAAGTGAGACAATCCTGGATCTGAAGCTCTCAGTCATCCAGTGCCAGACTGACATAAATGAGGGAAAGGATGACCTGGCAGAGTCAGATACAGATGAAAAACGTTCAGACAAACACAACAATGAGGGCAAACTACATGGCCAGAGAATCTGACGTCGGTGAGACCTGAAGCCCCACACACTTCTTTGAATCTGACAACCTACCTCATTGCCAACATCCATCACAGAGTTTATTATCCCACAAGGAAACCAGTTTGCAAACTATGGAAGCCTGTTTATTCTGACTAAATATACTATTCTTCAGAAGTTTGGGGTTTAATCTTTTTTGTCTTCACGGCTTTGTTTTATTAAAAACAGTAATATAGTTGAAATTTTGAAATATCATTTATTCCTTCCTGTGATGGCAAAAATTATTTTTCAGTAGTCCTTACTCCAGTCTTCAGTGTCACATGATCCTTCAGAAATTATTCTAATATGCTGATTTGCTGCTCAAGAAAAAATTCTTATTACCAATGTTTAAAACAGTTGTGCTGCTGAATATTTTTTGTAGAATGAACAGAACGTTCAAAAGAACAGCATTTATTAGAATTAATACATAAACGTCTTTACTGTAACGTTATCAATTTAATGCATCCTTCATGAATGCTGAAAACTAACTTGTTTACTTAAATTATTGATCCCAAACTCTTCAATGGTAGTGTGACTACATATCTTGCAACTGCAATTTTGTTTTTTCGTAATTATGAAATTTAAACCTAAAAAATTCCAGCTCACCTAATCTGCCCCTTAAAGAAATGGAGGTTACTTGTGGCAGAGCATGAAGAGCACCTATCTACTATTATCAAGACCTGGATAATGGAAAAAGCAAAGCTTAAATTGCACATGAAGACAAAATCTGACCCAGACATGGCTGCCAAACATAATGTCTGCAACTTCAGAAGCCAGTTAAACAGTAAAAAATAACCTCCATTAAACTCTTCAGATTGGCTGAAGCATAATAAACAGCTGGAAGGCCTTGGGCTATATCAACCATTCAATGACAGGTGGATAACCCATGATCTCCTTGATGAAAAGACCAGACAGCAAGAGACAAAAATCGAGACCGAGAACACAGAGAAACAATGTAAACGTGGGAAGATAGAGCATCAGAGGAAACAAAGTGATGCCTAAGACAGCAGAGAGGCGAGAAGCAAGTAAAAGGAGATAAATGGATACGTCACAAGAACTGGATTGGGAATAACAAACACCTCCGTGAGTGACTGCAACAGTGGGCCAAATATTTGAACAAAGAACCCCCAAGGAACTAACTAATACTTTCTCCAAGCTAAAACAAAAACTAAAATTCTCCAAGTGGGTCCTTTTTTGCAAGCAATAAGGATATAGAAAAGGCAAATATTTCATAGTTTTTTAGGCTCCAAATGAACTAGGCATAAACACGAACACAATCCTTTGTTTCAAGTAAATAGTTCATTATAACCTGACAGCAGACTTCAAATTGCCTATTTCCCACACTGCAACTTTAAAGTTGCGATAAAACAGAAATAGCAGCAGATCTTTTCTTCCATATTGTGAAAGTGTAATGGATTATAGAAAAGAAATAATGTAGAATGGAGACTTGGTTCTGTAAATTGGATTTTGGGATGTTGGTGTTTCACTCAAAAGTGGAGGCAGATGAACGTGAGCTCACAAGGGCCAGGTTTAAGCGAGCTAAATGATGAAGAAGAAGATGAAGAAGAAGATGAGAAGTTCTCCAATCACCAAAAAGAAGTCTGTTGTTTTTACCAGAAAGGTCCAGTTATGACATTTCCATTAAAAATTACACAAAAAAAGAAAATATATAGAGAGACATATGTACGCTTATAATATTCAGATCTATAACATGCATTTAAATAAGGTGAATTTTAATTTTGTGCCGACTTCAAGGAAACCCACTGTATGTGATCTATACTGGCTGTGATCAGGCAGAATGTGCAATGGTGTTTATCATGCAACATTGGAAAAATAGGACAAATGCAAATGGCTATGATCTAGAACATGAATTTATCTGAACTGCACGCTTCTACAACTAACATCCCTGTTTCCGCATCTGAATATTAATTCAGCATGGGACTGTGTAACTTGTATGTCAGAGGTCCAGTTGGAGCGAGACAGAAGTACGGCCCATCTTAAAGAGCTCTTATTTAATCATAGAGCCCTCTGCTATCCACTGGCCTCAGGGCAAACGGTCTGCACTCGGCATATCACTAAGTTGGAGAACACATACAACGTGATCTGTGTGTCTGTGTGTGTTTGTGCGTGTCTAAAGTAGAGGATGAACGGCTGGGCAGAAGCTGTATTATCTCTTCATTACGAAGGATGACAGTTAACGAACAGAGGTCTCTGCGTGTGTGTGTGTGCCACTCATGTATTAACAGAGTAATGAAATGCTTTGGGACCCTGCCAAGGGCACGCTGCTGGTCTAAAGAACCTCTCTGTTACAGCACTGTAGCGGTGTCTGAAATATATTTTCTAAATTGTGTGCTATATAGGCTGTTAGTTATTCTGTTCATTCACTTTATCTATGTGGCATTCACTATATGTTGGGAACTGATTCAGTGAACAACTATGAGATTTCAGACACCTCTAGCATAAAATCTACAGATAATGGAGAAAAGTCAAAGAGAATGTCGAAAAACACAATAGATGGCAGGAGAGGGTGAACGATGGACTGACAAAAGAAAAGAAATAAGAATGTGTGAATATGAAAAGGAAACAAGGTACAGAAGAGCTCACAGACAAATGGAGAGAGTGTAGAAGAGAGAGAGAAAAAACAAGAGTGAGAACATAAAAGCCTGTCTACACATCAGAATGAGGACAGCTTTGTGATACACTTGTTCCCGACCTCAACAGCTAGTCAATAACGTCAGAGGAGCAAAGATAACAAGACAGAACTCAAAAGACAACCAAAATCAGGTTTCATGTTTATAAGAGATGCCTACATGCAGTGGTCGACTGTTACATACATTTTTTTATTAACAGAATTGGCAGACGTTTTCCTGTTTGGGCGATTAGTGTCTGAAGAAGAGAGACTTTTGTTTTGACAGTGCTGATAATTTGCTATATTGCACAGAGAAGTTGGCAAAGCACAATTTTTTACATGTTTATTTTTTAATGAGGTTCCCTTTTTCATAAAGTAATTGTTTTAATAAATACCATGTAAAATAATAAAACATTTATAACATTACTTTCCTTTAAACAAAATACTAGTAATATTATATTATAAATGAATTGTTTAGATCAACAATACAGTAATATTGTGAAATATTATTACAACTTAATATAGCTGTTTTCTATTTTAGTTTACATTCAAATTTTATTTATTCCTGTGATGGCAAAGCAGAATTTTCAACAGTCATTACTCTAATCTTCAGTGCCAAATGATGATTTGGAGAAAAATAAACACAGAGCTGATGGTCTTACTGTTGAAATTCAGCATATTCCACTCAAATTTATTAACAAAAAATAAACGAAAACATGCTTAAGCTAAAATACTCAATCAACGAACATGCAATAGACAGGGATTGTGTAGAACACTGTGAATGATGGGTGTTTGAATTCTTCTGAAATCTTCAGGAACATATTGCATGTGGACCTGGTGATGCCAAATACATGCCATTCCCACTCCAGTTGAGTGACTTGCATGATAGAGAGAGAGAGAGAGAGAGAGAGAGAGAGAGAGAGAAAGAGAGAGAGAGAGAGAGAGAGAGAGAGAGACAGAGAGAGAGAGAGAGAGAGAGAGAGAGAGAGAGAGAAAGAAAAAGATCAGAACTCACCTTGACGTTTTTTGGACAGTCATTGGAGCACAGGCCACTGAGCACTACAGAGAAAGAGATAAAGACAGAGAAAGACAATCATAACTTTGTCCCACACATCTGGTCCTTAGATAAGACAAGTTGATTGCAGTGTCCATATCAAATCCACTTCACAACACTCTGCGAAAAACGGGCAGCAGTACATTCACCTCCTCTATTATCAAACAATTTAACAGCAACTCTGCTCCCACACACATCTTCAGCCAGGAATTATGCCTAAAGAAAATGAATCGGGCAAAACGTGCACTAAATTCCCACTAATGGTATGAAATAAGAGCCAGACTCTGCTTCTCTTGAGGCCAAAATTGACTGTGCGTTAGAGAACAGCACATATGAAAGGGAAAGTAAAAAATCATTAATTGCTCATTAATGGCACACAAAGAACCATCTGTGTACTTGTGCATCTGTCTTTATCTAAAAGCAGCATTAGATTTTTAAACTGGCAGTGACAGGCAGCGCTATTTACAGACACAGCGAATTAGAAAGTTCAGGGTGGAAGAACACCAGCATAAATTATATAAGGGAAAATGGAAAGGACAAAGAAAAAAAAAACTGTCTTTGAAAGTCTGTGATGGAAAAACAAATTATGAAAATGTTTCAATCACTTCTCATCCTTTGAAAATTTATAGATTTCCTTATTTGGTCTGACAGACAAATGTTCTGCATGAGTTATTAGGATTGGGAAATCAAATATGTGGCTTTGCTTTTCAAAGCGAATGTACTGAGGGGTGAAAGAGAGGTGTGACATGAAGCCTGAAATAATTTTTCACTCATGCCTGGTCTAACAGTTTTGTTTTATTTTTATATATATTTTTTGTGCTTGAAAGACAAGAACAGAGAGATAAAGTGCATCTTCCCAAGTCCTCCATGAATGAGTGAACTTGCTACAGGACAATATGACTGACACCCCCTCTGCAATGTTTGATAGATAACATTTTAGCACAGAATAGCTGTCAGAGAGTCACCACAGTCACCACAGTCTCCACCAACGACACTCACCAGATCCCAATCCCCTGATTTCTGATCACCGCCACCTGTCAGCACTAATCAGCAGCACTATATCCCTGCACTCCTCCAGTTCACTCACTGTCTGGTCTCAAACTTTCCATGTTGACTAACCTGACCCACTTACCTTTTGTCTACTTACCAGTTGCTCCAGTGTTCCTATCCCTGTTCTCCACCGCTCCAGTTCTCCACCGTCTCCATGCTCCACTGTTACCTCCGGATCCCCTGGATAAAGAAAAAGAACATTCACACTCAGATAAGCCCCTAGAGACATTCCCATTCCCTGCCTGCTTACCTGAACATTCTGCTCATCTAATTCCCCTCTGCTACTACTCAATTGCACTTACTGGACTCTGTGTCCTGTGTCTATCTGCTGACAGAGGACCAGACCAGAACAGCGCTCTTCAAACAGCTCTCTCTCCGGTCACACACCCTCAGTCTGCCTCTGCCAGTCCCATGGTCATCCCTGCAAGCTATTCGGGTGAGGCGGTTGAATGTAGTGTTTTTTTTTACTCCAAGTTTCACTCTACATAGAGAAGCAATCCCATAAATTTTTCAGCGAATGGGCTAAAGTTGCCTTCTTTGTCTCCCTGCTAACCGGATGGGCATTGCTCTGGGCACGAGCCATCTGGAACTCACAGACCACTATAATTAACTCTTTCGAAGTCTTCTCTTCCCACTTCAAGGCGGTCTTCGGCCTATCCACCGGCTCGCTCTCCATTACCGACCAACTCATCCGCCTCCGTCAGGCAGATTCTTTGGCCAGTGACTATACTCTGCAGTTCTGGACTCTGGCGGCCTCGTGTGGATGGAATGAGGCAGCGCTACTCACCATCAGGGCTTGGATCCACAGATCAGAACCCAGATGGTGATCTATGATGACACTTTCGGTCTGGAGAGCTTTATGCAGAAGGCTGTTAAGATCTCCCAACGTCTCACGGCTTGTTAGCCGGACATAACCGTTCATTCTCCGTCCTCACCAGCTGCCTGTCCTCCGGTACCAGAACCTACGCAAATGGATACTAATCGCCTCTCACGCACTGAGCGTGCTCGACGTCTCGCCACGGGGCTGTGTCTCTACTGCGGAGTTCTGGGGCACTTCATTCGGGTGTGCCCTTCTCGCCCCCCCCCTTCTCGAAGCTGGACCTGCGGAGCGCCTATAACCTCGTTCGTATCCGGGAAGGCGACGAGTGGAAGATGGCGTTCATTACCCCCTCAGGCCACTATGAATATCGGGTCATTCCGATTGGTCTTTCCAACTCTCAGTCCGTCTTCCAGGTGTTTATGAACGAGGTGTTCTGGGAGTTCCTTCACCGGTTTGTCATCATATACATAGACGATATCCTGATCTAGCCATCACGTGACACAGGTCCTACGCCAACCCAGGAAACAGCACCTCTACCTGAAACTCGAGAAGTGTGAGTTCCACCGCCCCACGGTCCAGTTCCTTGGCTACATCCTCAGTGCGGATGGGATCCAGATGACCAGGGGAAGGTCCAAGCCACCCGGGACCGGCTCCAGCCTCAGTCAGTAAAGGAACTTTTCCTCGGCGTCGCAAATTTCTACCGGAGGTTCATTCTGAACTTCAGTCTCCTCTCAGCCCCCCTTCACTTCCATGCTCCGTCAGAAACCCAAGTCTCTGTCCTGGAACTCCGAAGCTCGAGCCGCCTACAAGAAGCTCCAAGAGGCCTTCTGCACTGCTTTCATCCTCTAACGAACCCCACCTACCATTCATAGTGGAAGTGGATGCCTCCACCACCGGCGTGGGAGCAGTGCTGTCTCAATACCATGGAGAGCCTCCCCGACTCCACCCTTGCGCTTACTTCTCTAGTAAGCTTTCCCCAGCGGAGCGGAACTACGATATTAGAAATTGGGAGCTGCTCGCCATTAAACTGGCGCTGGAGGAATGGAGACACTGGCTGGAGGGAGATCAACACCCCTTTACGGTCATCACTGACCACAAAAACCTGGAATATTTTCGAAGTGCTAAGAGGTTAAACCCCGGCAGGCTTGCTGGACCCTCTTCTTCACCCAGTTCCAGTTTTCCATCACGTATCGACCCGGAGATAAGAATGTCAAAGCAGATTCCCTCTCACATATCCATGCCCCCGATGAACCCTCCACACCTGAACCCATACTCCCTCCAGCCGTCCTTGTGAGCCCCATCCGGTGGGTCCTGGATGAATAGATCCGCATCGCCTCCATCACCGAACCCGGTCCGCTGAGAGGCCCAGAGGGCAAAACCTACGTGCCCACCTCTCCTTGAGGACTTCCCTTCTGGGCTCATTGCATGCTTCCCCGGGCTCTGGACACCCAGGCAGCCAGCATACGCTCTCGCTCGTCCAAGCTCGGTACTGGTGGCCCAGTATGGCCCGGGATGTCTCCCAGTACATTCGTGGATGCTCAGTCTGTGCCATCTCCAAGACTTCACATCACTTACCCGCCGGAAAATTAGTCCCATTACCCATTCCACGTTGCCCCTGGTCCCACGTCGGAGTCAGCTTCGTCACAGATCTCCCCAAGTCAGAAGATTATACCTGTATACTCGTTGCAGTTGACAGATTCTCCAAAGCCTGCAAGTTAATTCCACTCCGGTGTTTACCCACAGTCCTCGAAAGAGCAGAGGCCCTCTTCCATAATCTGTTCCGCACCTTCGGCATCCCGGAAGATGTCGTCTCCAACAGTGGGCTACAGTTTGTCTCCCGTGTCTGGAAAGCATTCTTCAAACTCCTCGATGTCACCATCAGTCTCTCCTCAGGGTATCACCCCCAGACTAATGGCCAGACTGAGCGGAAGATTCAGGAGATTGGGAGATATCTCCGGGCCTACTGTCATGACAACCAGCACAGCTTGAACTGCTTCCTCCTGTGGGCCGAGTATGCACAAAATTCCCTCAAGCAAACCACCACCGGCCTCACCCCTTTCCAGTGCATACTCCGCTACCAACCCCCTCTGTTTCCCTGGACAGAAGAGCCCTCCGACGTTCCAGCTGTCGACCACTGGTTTCCGAGGGAGCGAGAGAGTTTGGGACTCAGCTCATCTCCAACTCCAGCAGGCAGTGTGGAGACACAAGACCTATGCAGATGCCTGTCGGTCACCCACCCCCGTCTATCGTCCTGGAGATAAGGTCTGGCTCTCCACCCGGGATCTGCGCCTCCGCCTGCCCTGCCGGAAGCTGAGTATCGGTCCTCGCTATATCGGTCCCTTTTCCATCGAGAGGCAGATAAATGAGATCACCTTCAGTCTCCAATTCCCTGCACGGTATTGTATCCATCCAGCATTCCATGTCTCACTCCTCAAGCCTGTCTCTCCCTCTGTCACAGAACCCGACAAGCCTGCAGTGCCTCCTCCTCCCGAGATCATCGAGGAGCCCCTAGTCTACAGGGTGCAGGACATCTTGGACTCTCGGCGACGGAATGGTTGCCTGGAATATCTTATTGACTGGGAGGGATACGGGCCGGAGGAAAGATTCTGGGTGGCCCGGGACGATGTGCTGGATCCCTCTCTCCTGGCTAAGTTTCACCAGAACCACCCTGACCGTCCCGCACCCAGAGGCCGTGGCTGACCCAGTCGCTGTAATAGGGCGTCAGGAAAAGCCCCTGGAGGAAGGGGTACTGTCAGAGAGTCACCACGGTCACCGCAGTCTCCACCAACGACACTCACCAGATCCCAATCCCCAATTTCTGATCACTGCCACCTGTCAGCACTAATCAGCAGCACTATATCCCTGCACTCCTCCCGTTCACTCACTGTCTGGTCTCAAACTTTCCATGTTGACTAACCTGACCCACTTACCTTTTGTCTACTTACCAGTTGCTCCAGTGTTCCTATCCCTGTTCTCCACCGCTCCAGTTCCCCACTGTCTCCACGCTCCACTGTTATCTCTGGATCTCCTGGATAAGGAAAAACATTCACACTCCGATAAGCCCTAGAGACATTCCCATTCCCCGCCTGCTACTACTCAATAAACCTGTTGATTGTATTGCACTTACCTCTGTGTCCTGTGTCTATCTGCTGACAATAGCCTTCTAGGAAGGCTAATAGGAAATGAAGGAATTTGGGCAACAGAAAATAGTGTAAAAAAATCTGTTTCATGAGACAAAGATATTGAACCTCAAAATAACGTATGTTATTTACTGGTTAACAGCGTTTAAATATTACATTTTCATTCTGGTACAACTGAAATTTAGTTTCTATTGTCAAATACTATTTTTTTTTTTTTTTTTACTTATTGATGCTTATTGAATAAACAAATACAGATATCAAATTCTGCAATGCAAATACTTCATTATACTATAGCAGTTGTTCTGCCAGTGCCAAAAATAATATATTTAATTTTTTCATAGAAGTATGAAATGGACTTTATGTACATGCCATAGCTCTCATGAGCCAAGTACGTTGATTTCAAATCAACCTTTCAAATAGTCTGGGGTCAATTTATGTTTTTAAAGGAACTCTCTTATGCTCACCAAGGTTGCTTTTATTTGATCAAAAATACAGTAAAAGCAGTAATACTGTAAATAAAAATAACAGTTTTGTATTTTAGTATATTTAAAAAAATCATTTAGTCCTGTGACAGCAATGCCAAATTTCCAGTGGCCATTACATCAGTCTTGAGTATCACATACTCCTTTCACTAAAAGATTTCTAATGTTAAAAACAATTTGCAATGTTTTTGTGATACCATAAATTTTTTCAAGATTTTTTTGATGAATAGAAAGTTCAACAGAACGGTATATATTTGAAATACAGTGCCCTCCAAAAGTACCGGAACAGTAAAGACAAAATTGCTCTGTTGGCTGTGGAGTCAAGACATTTACAAATATGATTAAAAGATGAATGAGAGACAAAACTACAGAATGTCACATTTTATTATTGGGTGATTCAACACAGATGTTTTACCAGCTAAGAAGTTCAGCACATTTAGAGTTTCATCCCTCTATCTGATGTGAGCATAAGTATTGGAACAGTTGCCTCATAGGTCTTTCTAGGTGATCAGCTGTGTCCTGTTGCATTAATTCTTCAGATATTAAAAGCAGGGAATGTGTCGTATCAGTTATATTCATTACTTCTGCATTCTGAATCTTGCATTCGATGATGACACACACAAACCAGGATGAAGATGTCGGTTAGAGCTCTAGCAAAAACAAAGGGCATGGAGAAATCAAGAGTTTGGAAACCACCAGCAACCAACAACGACCTGATCGGCTGAGAAAACAACAGTAGTTGATGACAGACAAATCATAAAAGCTGTGAAAATGAATCCTAAAGACGTGTCTGTAAAATCACCAACAACTTCCAGAAAGCTGGGGTGATGCTCTGACAATTTACTGTCCTCAGGAGACTTTGACACAGAATTACAGATGCTACACAGCAAGATGCAAACCTCTGACCAGCACCAAAAATAGAAAGGCAAGATTAGAGTTTCCAAAAAAGCACAAAGGTGAGCCAGAAGAGTTTTGGAACTGTGTTTATGGACCCATGAGACAAAGATTAACCTTTATCTAAGTGATGGGAAAGCAAAAATGTGGAGAAAAAAGGGAACTGCAATGATCCCAAGCATACAGCCTCATCTGTAAAGCATGGTGGAGGTGGTGTCGTGGCATGGGCATACATGGCTGTCTCTGGAACAGGCCCTCTCAACTGTACTGATGACTTAATGTATGATGACAGTAGCAGAATTAATTTGGAAGGGTAAAAAAACATCTTACCTACCAATATTCAAGAAAATGCCATTGTGCGAAAATGCCAAAATGAGTCATTGGGAAGTGCTTCATACTGCATCAGGACAATGACCTAAAACACCCTGCCAGTTCAGTCAAGGAATTTATAAGGGCAAAGAGATGGAAAGTCTTTGATTGCCCAAGTCAATCTCCAGATTTAAATCCGATTGAACATGAATTTCACCAGCTGAAGAGGAGAGTAAAGGCAGAAACTCCCCAAAACAAGCAACAATTGGAATTGGCTGCATTAAAGGCTGGGAAAAGCATTTCAAAGGATGAGACCAAGAGTCTGGATGTCTATGGGTCACAGACTCACTGCTGTGATTGTGCGCAAGGGATCTGCAACTAAATAATAGCTTTTAATATTTTATATCTGCTTTATGTTCAACTGTCCCAATACTTATGCTCACATCAATGAGTGGGATGAACTCTAAAAGTGCTGTTCTTTTTATTTGGTAAAACATATATGTGTTGAAACAGCTAATAATAAAATGTGACATTCTGTAGTTGTGTCTCATATTCATCTTTTAAATCATATTTGCAAATGTCTTGACTCCACAGCCAACAGAGCAATTTTGTCTTTACTGTTCCAATACTTATGGAGGGCACTGTAGATTTTTTTATTTTTTTTGTAATGAAGTAAATGTCTTTACTGTCACTTTTGATACATTTTATGCATCCTTGCTGAATAAAAGCAATAATTTTTTAAGAAAAAAAAAAACGTACTGACCCCAAAATTTGGTATGGCTGTTCTGGGTCCTGCAACAAACAAGCAGCTGACATCTAGATGAACAGGAATGCTAACAGATAACTTTCTCCAGGTATTATAGACATCATTCTGGCAGACATCCTGGTGGCCTGAAGCTGTCAGATACATTTTAAATCTCTCAGGCTAGTGTTTGTGAATACGTGGCTAATATTGAACACCAGTTTGAACATACAAACTGACATGCCTGCACATGAACACTACAGGATAAGGAAACATGCACACATAGTGGAAATGTCTCCATCAATGACAAGCTACCAGCAGGGCTTGTGCACTGAGCTGATATGCATGATATGCACGGTCATGACATGCTCCCACTGTGTCTGTGTGTTTGTGTGTGTGCATGTACTGCTGTGCAGTGCCCACCTAAGAGTACAGCATAAAACCATTAAAAGACAGAAGGTTTAGCACTGAATACATCTAAACATGCTTAATCCCAATGAAATGCCATTTTCTGAACTCACTGCATGAATAATGCGCTTGTTTACTGTCAGAGCTTAGTGTGAGCCTTCATATACGGATAAAACTCTACGTTTGTCTCTATTCCTCCCGCAGGCTCCATTTGGAGATCCTGGAAATCTCTCTAATACAAAGAAATTAAAATAATCACACAGCGACAGGCCAGTCATCAGACATGTATGATAAACTGAGGGGAAATACAGAGCGGTAAAGTGGACAGTCGAAAAAACAATTCAAATAAAAACGTACGATGGTTCATTCATCATTATGACATCTTGATAACTTTATAAGGTTACGTGAACAATTTCCCCGATTGAATGCCTCATCCCAGAGTGTCTGACATGATTGTGTTTGAACAGCTTCAACTGTTTTTTTTTTTCTTCTTGTTGTGACAAAAGGACCAGATCCAAATTGTGTTGCAGTTTGTTGTTCCCAGGACATTGGGAGATTCCACGGAGTGAATCTGCCGGGAGATCGCAGCAACAATGGAATAGCTGTGATGTGATGGCTGTGAAATTGGACATGAGGCCTGCTGGTAAACCAGATGCCACCGATGCTCTAAGTGACTGTGTCTCATGTCATTCATAACAGCTGCCCCACACAGATGCTCACACATCATTACACCATCAGAGGAGGTGGTGCACTACTTCATAAAGCTGGAATAATACCCGTCACTCTTAATCTAGTCCATGAAACTAGTGACCAGGTGCTTTCAAAGTTGTGAGATCACAGCCTGGAGTCGGGAGATTACATCCATTACCTTACTCAAACCCAGTAGCAATGCAGACGGCTTTATGATTGGCTCTCAGTCTCGGCTGAGGTCAGGCAGTGATTACAGTAACAAGCAGCACTCTCAGTCCCTCATCACCTAATCATTCCGCCTCAATAAAAATAGATAAAATAACATCTCCACACACTTAAAACTGCAGTGTCTATGCTCAAAAACTGCTAATCCAGCTTCATATGCAGAGAGAAGTAAACCATCATTTTGCAGAAATAATGTGGCTTTGTTTGTTTGAGCAGCCAGACATAGAAACATTGGGGCGTGGCTACCGACCAATGGCAGACAGGTGGAGAGGATTTATTAAAACTGCCAGGCTGGCACCACTCAAAACTGAACTAAAAAATGCCTTTTAAAATCTAGTTCTTAGATAAAATTTAACTGAAGATGAAGGAAGAATTTCAGGCAGTAAACAGGAAACATTTTTTTTATTTATTTGAAAAGTAGAATTAAAACAATTTTTTGTTTTGTTTTAAACTATTTAAGTTTTGAAAAACTTTTTTCAGACAAACAGACACATAGATGTATGAATGTTACAATGGTAGAAGAGAATAATAGAATGATACAATAGATAGAATGACAGAACAATAGAATGATAGGACAACAGAACGACAGAGAGACGGAATGATAGACAGAACGATAGAAGAATAGAATGATAAACAGAACAACGGAATGATCGATAGATAGAACAATACAGTAGATGGATAGCTACATGGATAGAATGACAATGATAAACAGCATAATAGATAGAATGACAATGACAGACAGACAGACAAAGGCAGAACGACAGATAGATATAGATATAGACAGGATGATAGATAGAACGATAGAACAATATAGGGCCAGTTCAATTAAAAAAGACAAACTTGTTCCTGAAAATTATCTGCATGTCATCCAACTGCCGAGTCTGGGAGTGTGACACCTTACACTTTCTCTCCCCAATAATTTAGAGTCTCTCTCTCTACTACATCTATCTAATGAGGCAAAACAAACAAACAAATAAAAAGAACTAGAATATCTGACAGGACTGAACTGAAATAACAGCGAAACATTCATAAAATCCATTCAGCTAGTGAAAGAAAAAGACCTTCCTTTATCAGTTCTCATGTACAGTTGTAAGGTGTGGGGCGGGGGCTTGCTTTCTAGAGTGACAGATAGCAGATTTGCAGAAGGAGCTTGCACTGGACTGAACAAAGCGCGCAGATGTTCCTCATTGCGGCTCATCTGCATTCTAATAAATGAACAGGAATGCAATCAGCTGCCATAGTTCTCCCTCTCTGCCTATAGCCAACACACACTTACTCATCCACACACACCACAAACACACACTTCAACCACCGTCTGTGTGTATCTATAGCACGCAATCACAGGAAATTACAGCACCTGGCCTCTTCCCTCCTCTGATACTCTCCGGCTACCCACTGACTGCTAACTCGGACTTCTTTTTCTGGCTATTGAGCTGTAGCTCAGAGGGGAGGTATAAATATGTGTGTTTGAGCATTTATGACACTGAGGAAAAAAGGGGCAAGTGGGTGTTTTAAACATGGCAAAAGATAAAAGGGTTGGAGAAACAGGGATGTAAATCCAGATCAAAACTATGGCTTCAACATATTACACATCTGTGATTAGGCTCAAATTTCGTGCATGTTCGGCTTCAGATTTATGTCAAAACACACAAGGCTTTGAGGACTTGGCAGCATCGAACGGAACTAAATTGTTTATTTATTCCTCTGAGGATGGGATAACTGAGGGCTTCCCTGGCAATATGTAAACCACTGGGTACTGAGAGAGGGAAAGGTAATTGCATTAGGACACGGCTTACATACCCACAATTCCTCAAGAGGACAGTAAACGAAGTTATTATAATGCACCGGTGTACGTCACCTGCCTCGCCTTCGCGGCTGGTGGAGGCTGAGGTGGATATTAGGTGAGTTTCTAGTCCTCAAAAAACTGTGCCCATATTTTGATACCCTTTTTTGATACTATAATGGATATATGGATATAAACTTTAATCTTTAACTGCTTTACAAAGTTGTTCACAAGCTGCATGCACAATGAATAACTGATAAGACATCTGAACATTTCCTACAATATATAGTGGGTAAATAACCACCTCCACCAGTGCTCTTTTTATTTTCTGTCTTATAATGTATCCAGTCATGCTGTGAGAAAGTAAGTTCACTGTTCAAATGAAACAAACTGAATTAAGAACAATTTCAGACCTTTTTGCAGACCTATTTGATTGATTACATCAATAATGATTCATTTATGTCATCTCTTCTTCGCAATCGTTGCTAGTTTTGATTCTATAAGGCTGATAAAAACACACATGACATGACTGTTGAAATATTATCAGGGACATTAGGGCTTTTCACACTTGAAATAGTTAACCCTGGGTCATTCTAAACAGAATCATGGGTTTTCTTGCGTTACATTTCACAATGTTCAGAATTTATCTGGTGTTGATAATTAATCCTGGGTATTCATAATTCACATTTCACACGGCACTTTTCTAAACTGTATTAATGTTTATATTTGTGGCATCAGTGCCAATGATTGGACGAACGCAGTACTCAACCTGTTTACATGATGTCCCTAGTATTGCGCATCCTTGTGTTATAAAGGTTATAAAAGGTAAAAATAAAATGGTCTTCACTCCAATTAGTTTGTTTTTAGTCAGCATTTGATATTTTTACATTCAAATTCTGAAAAGACAATGCATAGTTTTTCTGTGACTGTTAAAAGCATGCAATTGTTACGAAGCATTTGCCATTACCCCAGGTAAAAAGCGATGCTATACCAACTTCTAAATTACAAGTGTGAAATGTACCTTTATCAGGGGATAAAAGTGGGGTTTAGAATGATGATAACCCGGGGTTAGACAGTGTGAAAAGCCCTAATGATTCTCAAGTTGGCATACAGTAATCTCCACCATCATGCAAAGATTTGTCAGTAGTATATTATTGGCTCATGCCCAGTAAAAAGGATTTTGCAACGCCTCTGGTGGGTCTGCTGTTTGGTTCTTCATTAATACAGAGAAGACCTTCTATATTTTGTGCTGCAGAATGGCAGTAACTAGCACATCTTTCAGTTTGAAGGGTCATTTGAAGCCGACTGAAGAAAAACGCTTTTCAGAGCAATGCAGCACATATGAACATATGGGTAATGATGGTTTCTGTTTTGATTCATGTGAAATTCAAACAATTGTTTGAACATGGTTGCTTAATGCATTTAAGCATCTGTGGCCTGTCTTAGAGGTTATACAGAGCTAATATATTTAGCAGGGATGGGAAAGTCTCCATTTACAGTTATGTCTCAATCAGACGGCAAATTACCATTTTAACTTCTTTACCTACAATATTAAAATCGTTGGGACTCAGGTTGTGCATATTTTTCTGCCAGTATTTCACTAATATTTACACTACAGTTCAAAATTTTGGGGGCAGATTTTTTTTCATTAAGTAATACTATATTTTCAGCACGGACACATTAAAAGAATAGTTCATCATTTACTCACCCTCATGTCGTTCCAAACTGAATGATTTTCTTTGTTATGTTTAACAAAGAAGATATTTAGAAGAATGTTGGTAATAAAACAGTTAATGGTCCCCATTGACTTCCATAGAATTTTTTCTCTACTATGGAAGTCAATGGGGACCAACAACAGTTTGGCTCTTCAAAATATCTTTCTTTGTGTTCAACATAAGAAAGAAAATTATACAGGTTTGGAACAACATGAGGGTGAGTAAATTGATAATAATAAGAAATGTTTCCTGAGCAGAAAATCAGCATATTAGAATGATTTCTGAAGGATCATGAGATTGGAGTAATGATGCTGAAAATTCAGCTAATTCAGGAATAAATTACATTTGAAAATATTAAAATGGTTCTTTTAAATTGTAATTATATTATTTACATTTTTTTACTGTATTTTTGATAGAAATGCAGCCTTGGTGAGAATTTAAGTGTCTTCTTTCAAAAACATAGAAAAAAGTCTTACCAGCTCCATACTTTTGTACGTGTAGTGTCACTGCCAATTTACAGACAAAGACAGTCACAAAGACAGTGTGTGGAATGGACTAGTGTAGACAGACTGACTGTAGAGGAGTGCAGGAGCAGGAAGTCATGAGTCAGCCATCAGGGAAACGGTATAACTACAGACTCATAAAAGCAGTTTATTATGGAGGAGAGTCTATTTGTATAAAACATAACATTTATATTCTATATAAACATCAATTCCACCTCTCACTCACACACACAAGTGGCTATTTGATTTGAAAGGGGCACAAGCATCTTGGGAGCACTTTGTCACTGCAGTAAACTACCCATAGTGCCTCTCTCTCCTCAGAGCCAGACAGCAGTCTCATTAAACACCACATCTAGAGGAAAGAGAGAAATAGAGCGCGCTAATAAGCGCGAAGAGGGGAGATTT
This sequence comes from Barbus barbus, assembly GCF_936440315.1. Taxonomy (NCBI): domain Eukaryota; kingdom Metazoa; phylum Chordata; class Actinopteri; order Cypriniformes; family Cyprinidae; genus Barbus; species Barbus barbus. Next base: position 26,176,718 of record NC_136729.1, read on the forward strand.
AGAGACTCTGGGTCAGTCTCATCCCAGTTTTAATCTGACACTGATAGAATGATCCTCACATGCTGTTACACTGAGGAAGCTAATCTGTGCGCTTGAGCTAGAGGAGATTTCTCCTTCTCCTTTAATTAAAACACAGCAGGCAGGATTAAATGGCATCACGGCTGCTTTCTAGTGGATGCATTTGGCTCTGGAAATGTCAGCTCTTCAAATGTCAGCACCCGGAAGCTCTACCGCCACAACGGCGGCCACACTGGACAAACGTCATACTCACCGATCACTTTTACGAAATATGCGTCGGCCTCGAAGTTGTTCTTCAAAGCGTGGATGACGAGCTCTTCCTTTCCTTCCACCTTGCTGAGCACGATCATATCTAATATACCCTGCAAATGAGAAATCAGAAACAATGTATCGAGCCCATTGAATCTCTCCCGTCTGATAAGCACTCATATCCTTAATGGACTCCAGCAAGCTATTACGCTTCTTATCAGCCCCTCTCTGCATCTAGCGGTCTCGCTCTTAAGAACACGGTTGCGCGGGGGCTCCTGTGCAGATAGCATCCTAATACTGTGCTAATGATGACTAGCTCGAATGCTAACAGAATGAGACATGCGCGTGCTGTTTGTTTAATGAGCCTTTAGCTCCATTAGTTATGTAAGCATGAGGGAATTCGAGGTAATTGGCTATATTGTGATTACGATGGGGAGAAGGTTGCTACACGGGTGAAGAGAAGGGTCGAGGGAGGGAATGAGTGAATCATAGTGGGAAAGGAAGGGAGAGATGATGGCAAAATAAGACACATGATGCTCGAGGGCTGTCTGCAGAGGTGAGACGCAGTGTTGCCAACTGCTTTCAATTGAAAGTAGCTAAAACTGGTAGCTAAATGTCACTAGATGACATCATAATGCCAAATTCACTGATCTATATAAAGATGAATATAGATCAGTGGGCAAGATAAAAACTTAGATAAGGTTTGTCCAAGAAGTTACTATATTTGTCCCTAAACTTTTGAAAAAAAGTCTCAAAAGGGGTGGGGAAGTAGCTAAATCTAGCTACAAAATCACTAAATTGGCAACACTGGTCAGACTTTAGATTTCTTTAGGTGAGCGCTAAGAAGCACACAAACCAATAGAGACCCTAAAACTCATTGTTCAGGCTCATGTAAGATTTCTTCAGCAGACAAGCGTCAGAAAACGTATAAAAATAAATAAGTAATAGATTCAGAAATCTCAATGCACTGTCTGTAATGGTGTAATCTTTCAGCAAAACCAGCTCCAACGCCATCAGCTATCAGTCTAGACATGGGTGAGCACACACTGTGGCCACTGAATCAGTGTGGAGGATGAACACCAAAAGCACCAAAAGTTGTAGCTCAATTTTCACAAGCATGTCCATGAATTATCAAATTCTAATTATTGCAGATTAAAAAATAAAATAAAACAAACTACTGTGTTAAAAGGTTTGGGGTCAGAAATAAATACTTTTATTCAGTAAGGATGCATTAAATTGATCAGTAAAGACATTTATAATCTTACAAAACATTTCTATTTCAAATAAATGCTGTTCTTTTGATCAAAAATGTATCACAGTTTCCACAAAGGTATTAAGCAGCACAACTGTTTTCAGCACAGATAAGACATTGAAGACTTGAGTAATGGCTGCTAAAAAATTCAGCTCTGCCATCACGGAAATATATTACATTTTAAAATATATTAAAATAGAAAACAGTTGTTTTTTAATATTTCACATTATTGCTGTTTTTACTGTATTTATACAAAAAAGCAACATTGGTAAGCATAAGAGACTTCTGTCAATATTATACAATTTTACCCACTCCAAACTTTTGAATGGTAGTGTATATTTAAATTAAGGATTTGAACATTGTCGTAGCATTGGTTTTTCAATTATTAATTGTATTACCTAGCCTAATTAAAATATCGGAATTCTTTATAGTTATAAGAATTGTGTGTGGAAAAATGTCATGAATACAATGTCACAAGGCAAACAAATCTTAATGGTCCAATTTTAATGGTAAAAAAAGAAAAGAAAAAAAGCATTTTCTATATGCTATTTTGTCTTTTAATTTTAAGGTAAAATGTAACCTGAACATTTCTGTGAGATTAAACCATACTGTATGCAGATACTAGGCATTAGAAAAGAGCCAGACACATTCATGTGTGCCTTGTGTAGAATGAACAGTCCAAATCAATGCGTCTGATCAAAGGACACCTAGAAATCAATAATCTATAACAAACCTTGAGCACCAGTGAGATACATACAGCTCAAGGGAGAAGAGACAGATCTGCCCCCAGGGAAGCTCCACTTAAAATACTAAAAGCAGAAAATGCCTGAAACCATAGGCACATCCTTAATACTGATCAACAGAAACAGTGCAGTGAATTACAAAACAAAAACAGAAAGAAAAAACGGAGGAGGCCTATTTACAGTCATTCTGAAAATGTTTTTGGCAAAAAAAAGAATGTAAAATGTAACAAGACATTAATTTGATCCCCTTGACACTACATCTAAAAATTCTGAACATGACCATTCCATTTTTTCCCAATGGTTTGGATACCAAAATATATAAATAAATCCCAGACCAATAAAATATTAAATAAATTAAGTGTTGTGTGTCTCAAACAAGCATTGCTAGATGTTGTGTGCTTATCAGTGTTACTTTAGTATTATTTTTATACGGTCATATTTTGAATTAGCTTTTAATTTTTCTTTCAATTTAAGTCATTTTGTTATGTGTTTGTCATTTTCTTTTTTTAAATAATTCTATTTGGCATAAATTTATTTTTTTATTACTTGCTTGCCAGAACAACATTTCAAATTTTCCAGTTTACAATTTTCATGTAATATTTATATATTATTTTAGCAACACAAACACTTACCCACATAAGACTTGGTTCAAACAGGTCTTAAGACTACAGAGACTGCAGTGTTATTGGATGGAAGGGTGTTAAGAATCAGAAACTGGGGTTTTTGTATAGTTCTCTACTCTCAATGTCAAAAGAAGAGAGTGCCTGTGTCCCACCACAGGGACAACATTACTGTCAAAGTAAATCAGATATAAAGCTCGGTATAATGCGGGTCACCGAGACATCAACGAGATGAAGAAAGAGTGATCGGGGACAGAGAAATAGAGGGAGATTGAAGCAGAGGCAGCGCTTTAATTAATGCACCAAAAGCAAGGGGAAAAGGCCAACACTTACGTCCTCATAGATGTCAAAAAAAGTGGCCACAACAGCCTTGGGGATGGCACTGAGGTCTGACTGTTCCCAGTGCACACGGAACATGCGGCCCGCCTGCCGACAGCTCGCGTTATTACACGCCACATTCTCCAACAGGAACGCCTGCTGCTGTGTGCTGCTGAGACAGAAAGAAAGGAAAAACAACCATTAATGTGAGTAGAGCTGAGAAATCCAATGCAAAAAATTGTGCAAAGAGACAGTGTCATGTTGAATTTAACCCTTGCTAATTAAGTTTGCAAGCATATAGCGAACCACTGAACTTTGACCAATTAAAGAGCACGTCTGAGCCTGAACACTTCTTCAATGACAATATTACACGCATACATGCACACCGCAGAGTACAGTAGAGGAGCACAGGGCTTGATGAATCAGTGAGACTGGAAAAAAGGTTGAAACTTGTGCACTGAACTTTTGATCTCGAAATAAAAAAGGCAATTAAGCAGAACCTATTCCTCCCCATAATTCAGTGCTGGGTGTGGGGGAGGTGGATCTGAGAGGCAGCAGTGAATTATGAAATGAAAAGCTTTTCTGCATTGCTCAACAACCAATCTGCCAGCCCTCTGCTTTATTTAAGACCCTTGTTTCATACCTTTATTTCACTGCCCTTTCTCCCTCCAGTCCGATATTTACCATGTGACACTTCTGAAAACTACACCAATTTCGACCTGGCTGTGCGTGAGACTAAATATAGAAACTGCATGAAGGTTTTTCTTCTCTGTCTTCCTTCTGTTGTTTCTCCTTGGTTTCAGAAGTAGTAAATGCAGAAAGGACATGCACAAAACATACATTTGAAGTGGAATAACTGCTGCCAACTTACTACAAAACACACACACTCCAGTTGAGCTACATAAAAATATTGAGCTACATAAACAATGCTCCAGCTTCAAAAGAAGTTGAGCTCTACCAACCGCAGCATGCTGCTGATTAGTACAGACAATTATTGACTTGTTTCTCAGTCTATAAAACAAAAATTGTGTTTACAGAAAATCAATATCAGTACACTACCATTTGAAAATTTGGGGTTGGTAAGATGTCTTTCAAAAAACTCTCTTATTCTCACCAAGGCTGCATTTAATTGATTACATGATTTGTTATTTATATTTTACAAATGTTATTTCTGAATTTTCAACAGCCATTATTCCTGTCTTTAGTGTCTCATGAAATCCTTCTAATATGCTGATTTGGTGCTCAACAAACATTGACATATTATCAGTGTTGAAAATGGTTGTGCTGTTTAATATTTCTGTGTAAACTGTGAAGCATTTTTTTCAGGGTACTTTGATGAAATACTAATCTCTTATAACATTAGAAATGTTGTTATTGTTGCTTTTGATCAATGAATGCAGGGCAAACAAATTAATCGCTTTAATAAAAAGAAAAAAAGACAAAAGTAACGAGCACAAACTTTCAAATAGTAGAGCGTCTCTTTCTCACTCTCTACACTGTATATATGGGTAACAGCGTTGGTTGTATTTGTGTATACTTGCAGTACAAAAAATAAGGCCACACTTCTGGCACATTTGTGGAAGCAAACTAGCTGCCGTTATGTGTATTGTGGGTTTTTGGTCTACTGAAAGTCTTTTCAGAAAGACGTTTAGTCAGCTGAACAATCTGTATATGTTGTTAACTAACAGTACAATCCATTGAATGCAATGTAATTCTATCCCTCACAGCCTTGTATTCATTCCCTTAAAAAAATAAATATAGTTCTACCCTGACTAAGGTCTATAAAGTGATTTTATCCATATTAACCCAAATGACTGCTGATCTAATGGACCCCACTACAACCTCTACTCTGTTCAATACTCACACACACTCTCACACACTCTCACACACACACACACACACACACACACACACACACGTTCTACAATGTCAAATAGTATGATTAACGCTTGAAACTCAAATTCAACTTGGACCATGAAAATGAATTTCTCAGTTTAGTTGTCTGGTATGGTCTGGCAGGTGATGAGACTTCCTGTGCGGATTGTGTTGGTCAGTCTGGAGCTTGGTCCACTAATCTGTGCATTTCACAGCCAAAGCCTCTGTGCACCTTTGCTGGCCGCCCGTCAGTGCAGGCTGATTTGGGGGGGCTTTGCCAAAATCATCCAGCCAAGCAAGCAGACTTTGTCCCCTCACAGGATTAACTGACCCCACACTTACTGCAGCGCAGAGAATAGCTGCTTTACCGGAGCCTTCGCAGGTTTAACCGGCTGCCACACACAGAAGGAAAGTTTTTGTCCTTTTATCTGGCTGTGAAACTGTCATGACTGCCAATTTAAAGACTAGTAGCTGAAACACATCAGTGCATTTGGACAGAAACTGTACTCAAAGCACAGACAGCTGTGTGTGTGAAGCAGAGTGGTATTTTAGGTGTGTGTGTGTGTGAGGACATACAGTATTTGTCATTACGAGTGTGTGTCTGGTTACTGGGTATGCAGGCCCCACTTCCTGTCCTCTAGCTCTCTCACTGGAGCATGGTCGTGACCAGTGGCTCGTTGTGCCAACTGCACACCCATGAGTACACACACGCTCCTCTTAATTGGGAGCTTTGGACCCAACACCATGGCAAACCCAGCAGGGAAGAGCAGGCCAGAGGCAAGCCCATAGGCTGACCTCTCCCTCCAACTCTGTCAACCTCCCTCTGTTTTTCTCTCTATAGCAAAAGAGGGATTTGACTGTGCCGTTTCCTGACTGCTGTGCAGGATCGGCATCAAAACGTGAATTTTTGAGGACGTCAGTTATCCAGAGCACAAACAGGGAACGAGAAAGTGAAAGACAGGCCTGTTGAGAGGGACGGCAGGTCTGGAGATTCTCTGAGGGGTAAGATGACAGAAGCAGAGAGATCTTGTCCCCCCAAGCATCTCTTCAATACCAGCCCACCCACTCTTCCTGAGGCTTCTTTCTCTTTCTCTCTCTCTCTCTGTTGCCGTATGTGTTGGTCTACTTCTTTTTCAATTTGCTCTCAAGGGCAAAAACAAAGCAGTCTGAAGGGTGGATGGCATTTCAATCATTCGCTACCTCTGCTCTCTCACTGGAAATAGTATGCTGAAGTGATAGACATGCACAAAATACTGTATATAGGAGGCTAAAAAAAGTCATCTTTAACCAGGATCGTGTGACATTCAGAATTTAATAGGTAGCAAAAAGTTTGAGCAAAAAAAAAAAAAAAAGTATGAGTAAAAGCAATTATAATTACAATTTAAGGACATAGATTTAAAATGAATTAACATCTTTTTTTTTTAATAAAGCAAAATTTGTCAAGATTTGACAGAAGGATAGAATGAGACAATGACAGAATGATCGATTGATAAAACATAGATACAGTAGATGGATAGCTAACAGATGGATAGAACAACGGATTAATAGATATGACAATAGATCGATAGGCAGTACGACAGATAGAATGACAATGATAGATAGAATGACAGAACGATAGATAGATAGAACAATAGATACGATAGATAGATACGATAGAACGACATATAGAACGGCAGATAGAACGACAGATAGATTTTATGGACCATGAAGAAGTTCTTTATTTTTACATTTCTGTGAATAACAATTTGGAACTGCTTGATTGTAAGAAAAAAGGGTAAATGGCACTCAATAGTTTGAGTGAGAGATTCAGAAAGCAAACTAAACAACAGCAGAACTGACATGCTAATGCTTCAGAGCATAGCTGGGTTTATCAGCTATGACAACAACCATTCTTACTACAAGCTCTCCATGGACTCAAGTGCTTCATGTAGACTACATGAACGAATGAAAACATCATTACCAGAGAACAGTAAGTAGATCAGTTCAGATAAGAGTGTTGTATAATGCAGAAAGCCATATAACCGGAAAGACTTTTAGTGAGCACGTCTTTCCCAATCGGCTGATGTAGATTTTTAGAGACCTTTCAAATTAATCCCTCCTATCTGAAGTGAAGGAAATAACTCTTTGCTTAAATGTTTGACAGGCCTTTAAATTTTAATCGCCTGCCGCATTTTTAGATGCCATTTTATCTTGAAAGTAAATGGGAATACAGTCCACCACGATGGATCTGATGCTCTGTCAAGTGTGTGAAATATTGACACATATTGACATTTATCTTCCATCTTCGTGAAGTGAAGACATCTTTCTCCTCTTGGTGGAACTGCAGCTAATCCTGACTGACAGCGAGACAAAAATTTCAAAACACATGCTCATGAGATGGACGGCCATTGCCTAGCAACAGAGCACCATGCTGCTGCAGCAGCTATAGATTTGAGCTTGAGCCCTAGCTCAGCCAGGCCAAATAATTCAATGCACGAATAAGCCAGCATTGAGATATATGGTAAATAATGAGACCGCTGCCGATGTGAGAAAAAAAAATATTGAGGTCTCAGGCACTGCAGGTGTGAGATGCACTCGGTATAAACAATGAGCCATCTTTCCGCAGTAAAAACACACACCCATATACCTCAAACTGCGAAGCATAATAGCAAATGCAATCACGTCCCATTGCGTGTGTCCAGGTCTTCCCCCGCACTCTTCACGGGAGTCTTCCGTCTCGTCCCTCATAAAACTCAAGCACTTCTATTAAGAGGTAATCCTGATATCATAAAGAAGTGTGCAATTGATGGCATTCAATTATACATGCATTTTCTCAGCTTAATGGATCTCTCTGATTTTGCTCCTCTCGTCTCATTCAGCTTTCAATGCTCTTGGAGACCCATGGTTGATCACTCCATCCTTTTTCCCCTTCTCCGACACTCTCTGAGCATTATGCAGGTATACTTCACCCCAGCAGGTGGTTCTGAAAAGTAATACTGCTCGTTGAGCTGTGTAGGGGCTTCCTGTGGCTAAAGACATATGTTTTTCCGGGAATAATAGCTGGTGGTTTGGACTCTTCTTCTGTTCATTTCTCACTTTACATTGGTGGGTTGCACTGAGTCGGCCTGAATATAGTATGCCTTCTTCTGAAGCAATATTTAACACCATTTTGAATGACATTACACAGCAGCTCTACGATACAAACCCATTGTCAAATTCATACACTCCCCAATTAAAGGGCAATTCAGTTTTTCCAATCTGAATGTTCCAAACCTGTATGTTTTTAATTATATGTACAAAAAATATTTTTTCAAAATATCTTCTTTTGTGTTGCACAGAAGAACAAAATTACTACATGATTGGAACGACATGAGAGTGAGTAAATGACAATTTTCATTTTTGGGTGAACAATCCCTTCAAAAATTAATTAAGCAACCTTATGGTTTCTTTGCCAGATAGAGTTGAGAATGATAGGAAATTATTGTGGTGAAGCAACTGGAGTGGAGACTCAAACCTCAATCACAGCAGAGACAGTATTAGGAGAAGGAGATGGACCACTTATACAACAATGAATGGAAGAAATCACAAAACAGTGGATGTAGGAACTCCAGCTATTCCGATAAAAGAGGTAATTGTTTTTGAGATAAAAGCATTACATGTTTTTTTGCTTTAAAGGGGACCTATTATGCAAATATAAATTTTATAAGGTGTTTGATGTTCTCTGCCCTATTAGCATAGACACAGCCCTGACGCCGGTTTCACACTGCAAGCGTAAGCAGGGCGTATTTTTTTCTGCGCCCATGTTAACGGATGAGAGCGTTCACACAGCACGCAGGGGCGGCGCGGCAGCGCGTAGCAGGAGCAGAGCAGGAGCGGCAGTGCCGCGATCGTTTCGGCGCCGAGTCTATTTTTGCTGCGCTGCTTACGCTCAATTAAAGTGACAAAGCATTGATTATGGACAAAATACACACGAAAAAGTTAAATTTTTCCCCAGAATGTAAATTAATGACATCTAGTATGTTGTAAATAGAGTATAAACTTCAGTAAAAAAAATAAAAATAATACTATATATTACAAAAAACTAAATAAAATAAAGTTTTTGCTCTAATCACTAAAATGAGTTTAAATAATTTATACTGTTATTTCAGCTTAATTCACTGGTTAATTGTATTAATTATATTAGCCTATATGTGTTATAACTATATAGTAAGTTGCCATAAGAACAGGTGTCATGTTGACATCATGATGACGGTACTAGTGCTAATGCAAAGAAGACAATCATGGACGACACTCGTCTAATCGTGGAGGTTGAGAAGCATACAGTTATTTATGATCCTCATAATTTACTATATAAAGACTTGCAGGCGAAGGGAAAAAGCATGGGAGGAAGTTGCATCAGCACTCGGTGCAGAAAGTAATAACCTTTCTTACTTTTTTGTTTTCAATTTTTAGCATGCCCACGTACGAACAAATTAATAGCTAATTAACTAAATACAATAGACAGAATAAGGTCACACATGCTACATACATCTAAGCTGTAGACTATACTGTATGTCTATTTCATACTTAATTCTCGATAAATTGATCATTAAAAAACGTGTCTATTAAGAAGTTTAAGGTTACTTATTACAGACATTTTTTGGATTTTCTATGTTTTTGATGGGTAATGTATGTAAATTTTCTGTTTATAAGATAGATAAAAACTACAAATGATTTTCTTAGTAATGTTTTTTTTTTTGTAATGAAATAGGTAATTTATACCATAATTCATATATCAAAATATTAGCATTTAAATTATTCTACACATATATAAAATATGTAAAAGCAATTACTGTGCAAGGTTAATGACAACCTCAAAAGCACTGTCAATACTACAATGTAATGTTCAGGATAAAGCATTGTGTTGGCCTCAGCCATGCAAATCCAATCAGTACAGTTTTTGAAGTATTACAATCAGTAAAGAAACAACACTGATGAAATAAAACATTTATTTAAAAATGTTTTCACACAATAATCACACATGTATAAGAAATATGAGATACATACGTATACAATTAAATGTTTCAAGTTGAGGAGGAAGGTAGGCTATTCTTCCTTCATCTTACATTGTGTAAACTGAACAGTGTGTACCCAAAGTCTGCGTCTCATCCTTTTTCGTAGTCTTCTTAACAACATATATAGCGCGATTGCCTTCCTTCTGTCAACAACTCTCACTACACGCAAACAAAGCATAAAAGAAAGTTGAAAACAAACTTATATTTCGTAATTTATAAAAAAAATAAATACAGTTTTCCATCTGTAATGTATTTTAAATAGAAATAAAACAAAGCTAACTTATTACCCATTATTGAGAAATCTGTACAAAATCCGCGGTTCAGGTGCGCGCTGCAAACGTTGCCGGTGTGAATGCAAAATGGATACGCGCTGCTTCTGCTCTGCTACCGTCCTGCTTGCGCGCTGCGTGCGCCCTGCTTACGCTTGCAGTGTGAAACCGGCGTGAGAGAGAAGCAGCAGTCCGTCATTACTGTTTTCTTGCTGTAGCTGCAGGAGATACAATGTCAGCACCAAAGAGGCATTACTGAGATGCACCAATGAACATAGGAGTCTCCATAGACTCCCTCCATCTGAGCCGCTGAGGTTAAATTTAATTTTCAAAGGAAATGTCATGGGAAAAAAAAAATTAGTAAAGCCCTCTATAATGTTTAGGGATCAATGAAGTCGACTGCTTGAATTTGCCGAGCTCATAATCAAAAGTTATAAAGTTTGTAATGGCATGCGATGGCACCATGAGACCAGCTATGTCGTTATTTTTAATCACGTCGTGCTCCTCGTCTGTGTAATTCATAAACGCAAATTTATTATGCACAGTACAATCAGATGATTTACTTTTAAATCGAGTACGTTTTCTGTAAAGATAAGAGGCTTGTACTAATAGTGGAATGTTTATTTGTATGCAGGAACTTGAGCTCTTGAAGTTCCGCCCACTTATGAAAAGGGGGCTGGGAGAACCAGCTCATTTGCATTTAAAGGGACAAACACAAAAGTGTGTTTTGGCTCGTACCCTAAAATTTTAACAAGCTATAAAAAATTACATGTCTAAAACTTCACATATGCAGTGTGGGGATATCAGAGACTTATTTTACTTCTTGTCAAAGGGGGCATATTAGGTCACCTTTTTAAACATGCATGTGCATTAGCTGGACCAACACTCTTACTTAAAAAGCTTTCTGTAAAGAACCTTTAACATCCATGGAAATTTTTGAATGCACCAGAGGTTCTTTGTAGTGGAAAAGAGTTTGTTAGATTACTAAAATGTTCTTCACGCCAAGGAAAAAAAATATATTTAAAAAAACTGTTCAACTAAAAGGGTCTTTTTGGAAATTCCAAATGATTTTTCAATTGTGTCACTGTAAAAACTCCCTTTTGAAACTTTTATTTCTAGATAAGTTCTAAAGTTTTATTGCTGATTTCATACAGTGTAAAAAACAGTCCGCAAATATTACGGTAAAAAAATGGCTGTGGTTGCCGGAATTCTACCGTAAAAAATACGGTAACAACATTTTAGGTTTTACGGTTTTAACTTAAATTTACAGTTAAATACCGTAATTTCATTAACTGATATAATGTTAATATACCAACCTATTAAAGTACTGAAATCTGTTTTGTACCTTTGAAATACAGTGATAACCACCAAATGCAGGTGGTGATGAGAAAGTCACGATGAACCAAAGCCCATCACAAGCAGCTTTAAAAATAATAACATATATAGAAGGTGGACAGTGTGTCATTCACACAAGCACTAAACACCATCATGGTGAGACTCATTAAACTGAAATATGCAATAAACATTCATTTAACAACATTATATGTAACATACAACCCTAATGAACATAACTGTTAAGAAAAAAACTAAGAAGAAACAGTTTAAAAAAAATTTTTTTTTTTAAATGCAACAGGGACATTCTGGGAACGCCAGTTTACATTTTTTCCCTGTAAATTTTACAGGAACTTACCGTTAACAATTTAACAGGTTTTTACTGTAGCATTTTCATAGTTTTTTTACAGTTAAAATCATGGTAATTTTTTACAGTGTATATTACTTGAAACATACTCTTGATGAATAGTTTTCGGTCCTTTAAAGGGGCCATGAGCTGAGAAATCTAAATTCCCTTTTGAGGTCATTGTACTATTAAAAAAATCCTGCAAGTTTCAGAACTCTAAAAACAGCTTATATTGAAGCCACTCTGCCAAAATGACTGGTTGTGGAATGTGCCACTCTATGATGTAATAGTGCGGCTAAACATTGCCTCTGCAGAAGATGATCAATGTCTGCTTCAACATCACTGCCTGTTTAGCTCTGCCCACTGATTTGTGCACATAGTAGGTAAATGACAAGAGGCAAATGCAGGTCTACACAGAAACCAAACGAGACAACAAAGACAACAAAATGCTGTGCAGTGCCAAACTGAGGAAAAACAGTGTTTGCGTTGCCTTCCTTCTGATACCAACGTTAGGAAAGAGTGGATGAACTTTTTAAATGAAGTTTCAGATCGCATCAGTAAGAACTTTTTAAATGAAGTTTCAAATCGCATCAGTAAGAACTTTTTAAATGAAGTTGCAGATCGCATCAGTAAGAACTTGGTCCTTTGTTCACTTCATTTTACCTACAATTCGTTTACAAACAAAGACTGAAACTAAAAGACGATGCTGTGCCGACTATATAGGATCTGACAGTAATGTCACAACACACAAGTGTGAATAAATGTTTTTATTATGTGGTCACTATTGCTTTGTCTGTTATTACAGATCCTTTGATATGCACTGAGTATTAATGCGTTTTTAACCTAAATCACAGCAGCATTCATCTATGAAGGATGTACATGTAGGATATCAAACATGTTTGCCAATCACACCAGTGGGCGTTTACTTTCGAGCCTACAGTCTGCCACGCCTATTCAAATAGAGCGTTCTGATGAGGGTGGAGAAACTAGCCTATTACTTCTAAATTATGATGTTTTTGGATGTAAAAATCTTGATAACATTGCAAGTGGACCTCAGAGAACAGTACAAAATAAAAAAGGCAGTTCATGACCCCTTTAAAAAGTAAACCTCAGAGAACAGTACAAAATAATAAAGGCAGTTCATGACCCCTTTAAAAAGTAAACAGAAGTTGTTCCTTCATGACTAGAAGATGGCTGCCAGATGAACTAACTTCCCTTGAAAGGGCCGTGACCATGACTCCAACATGAAAAGTGATTGAAAAGGAGGTGGAAGCTCTAAAATAAAAATCAAACGTGTCAACACATACACTGGTGGTGGAGTCTGCTCAGAAACAGACCACTACACTTCTACATCTGTGAAAGTTGAACGGTGCTTTGCAGTGCAGGTCAGAAGAGACATAGAGGTGAGGAATAGGAGAGAGGCTCACCGAAGCAGAGAGGTGATTAGAGCAGTTCAGAAACACAGGGAGAGAAATAGAGCGAGAGAAAGCATGATAAAGTCTCTCAGGAGCTCTGCTAAACCAGAACACACCTGCTGGCCCACAAGATAGGCATCCACCTGCTGCCTGACTACAGATCAGCTCATACCTCTACACTCCACCTGTATGCACCACCACACATCTCATTACAGAGCTCCTCTGCATCTGAACCGCCATGAAAAGATCCTTGATGGAGATGTCAGAAAGATGTCGGAAAAAATGTGATCCAGCACTTCATAATTGTAACATCTGGATCAAGTCCACTCTAATCACCAGATAAATGTTCTTGGCAAGCTCTGGTGGTGGGTAGGGAAGAGTGACGAGCAAAGGCCTGGCTACAGCCTCACGTACATGACAAATAGATTTTCAGTACGGCCCTCCGGCTGTTTAGCTGTGCTTTCCTCTGCTGATTTAATTTGAATTGACAAATGAAAATAAATTTGTTTTTTCAATGGTGTCCTTTACATTAAAATTAATTCGGTCTTAACGGGAGGGGATGTCTAGCTACATTGGTGGGACACAGCCTATTACCATTTCAAAAAAATCTATAAAATAAAACCAAAATGAGTTTACGTACTTTGGAATGAGCGCGCAATACCTTACGCCCATCCAAATATCTGTACTGTAGATCAACGGTTATTCCTCTTCCCTGACAAGCTCTGGTGGGCATCCCGAGGCTGCTGATGCAGAACCTTAATTAATTTTCAGCCTAAATGGGCAGGAATGGGGAGGGGGTGGGACCATTAGCCCACGGCGTAGCGGCGGTCCTATCAAGTGGGTCATTTGCATGGCGGGAGAAAGACTTTGATGTACAAAGCACAGTGACAGGAGAGAAAGAGAGAGTTAGTAATAGATCAAGAGAGAAGAGGAGTGAGAAGGAACTGGGAAACACCCCGTATAATGGCCCTCTTGTGAGTAAAGGAGGGGCTGCTGGCAGGCAGTGGAGGAGTTTGGCGTATTTGACGGAATGAAGTGAGGAACAGGAGTAGCCTTAAGCAAACTCAATCATATACGGCTGAAGCCAGAGACTCCAGCATGCAGCAATAGTAATGTAGTTTATTTTCCTTTCTTGTATCTCAACACACAAACCAACACATGGACACAGTCACATGTATAGGGACATAACACACTGCGTTAACATACTTGTCTCTGTGTACATTTCCAAATTTGTTTTTGATTTCATGTACAAACAAACTCCTTTTCTCTGCCCTTATCTTTTCTCCATAATCATTCTTTATTCTCATGAGTTGTTGTCTAATGTGTGTCTCTCTTTGCAGAGACAGAGGAAAGTTGATTTAATTACAGCTAGCAGCCACTTCATTTCCGGAGGATGGTTAACTGTGTGCCAGGAGCAGAGTGAAGCTCTACGTTGAGATCTGTACTGCTTAAAAAGACTGACGGAGAGAGACTAACAAACATGAATGCAATCAATAAATAATGAATGAAATGAATTAACAGAAATCCAAACATTTTAATTATCTGATCCGCATTTACTTGAATACAGTTCTATAAATTATAGATAGTACAGTCAACAAAAAAAGCAATGCAGCTAACATAATATAAGCTTATGAGACAAATTTTTTACTGTTCCTTTTTATATTAAATTGTTAGTTCACCCAAAAATGAACATTACTCACCCTCATTTCGTTCAAATTTCGTTCAAAAGCTCTCAGGTTTAATCAAAAATATCTTAATTTGTGTTTTGAAGTTGAATGAAGGTCTTACAAGTTTGGAAAGACATAATCGATGACAAAATTTTCATTTTTGGGTGAACTATCCCTTTAAGTGCTTCCTAAAGCTAAGATGAACTTTAGTTTTGTCCTGTAAGTATGGCCAAAAAAACGTTTTAGTTGAGATTGAGAATAACTAATTGAATAACTTGTTTGAGAACAACTAATTGAATTCAGACTTTTGAAATGTATCATATAATATTTAACATTATAACATTGCACAAAAGTCTTTACTGCTACTTAATTTATTGATAATTTATTGATAATTTAATGAATCCTTGCTGAAACAGTTTGAAAGAGATTCTACTGATAATACTCATATTTAATGCGTAAAGAACAAATAAGAGCAAAAACCATTCTTTGTATTAAGAAGCAAACCATACATAAATACACTATTTACACAGTAAATGGGAATCACTTGAGCTGAACTTGAATGTGACCATTAGGAAGTTCCTGACATGCTGGATGTGTTCCAGAGAACAACATTGTGTCCAGATGTTTTATCAGGCTAAACAACGTCCTCGCCTGACACATGAAAATGAGGGGCGATGGAGCAGTCCCACTGCTGTCTACATAATCTCACCCTCAGCTCTGAGGACAGAGGTCACTCTCTCGCTTTTGAGGCATCCACAACTGTTAATCTCTGGATCAGTGGAGAATGCTTGAGTGGAAAATTACACAACTTCTTTAAGCTGTATCAGAGGGACAAGATCACACTGCCGCTAATGATGAGATCTGAAGCTTTGGATTCATGGAAAAGCTAACGGATTCTGATCAATGTGTTCGTACTGCAGAATGTGTGATCTAATGAGATCGAGATGCTGTGATTGTGTATTATTTATATGGCCAGAAGTGAACAAAAAAATCAATGTGAGCAGAGCTGTGTGAAGATGAACAAAGCGAGTACTCTTCTTAGCCCTCTTAAAGCAATTTTACTGGTGAGTCAGAGGGCTGATGACCAAGCTCTTCTGCCGCTCTTCATTTCATCTGAAGCCAAACAAGCACTTGGGCAAGACACCAGAGTGGAGGAGAGATGAATGGGAAAGGAAGGGAGTGTGTAGGAGATGGGCCAGGTATTTGACATGTAATCTGCTGATAAAGAGAAGATTGAAAAGTGTGCTTGCTTAGCTGTTCTCTCTCTCTATCTGAATCAGACCAAGGGTGAATTCAGCATGCAAACAGCAGCGATTGAAAACAAAGCTGGAGAAGGACACAGAAGCAGCAGAGTAGGTGGAAGAAAATGACAGGAAAGAGAATGCACACTTTGTTCTCTTGAAGCGCTGTAGTCGTGCCTAGTCACACTGTTAAACATCCATAGTAAATGTGTGCAAATTATGTGAAAGCGTGCCAAAGAATCAGTTCTGTGTGTAGCAATGTCGCTTTAGGTCCATTCACACTGCAGATATGCCCTCAGGCAGCTATTTTCTATGTAGCTGATACATGCCGTACACATACAGCTCTTACTTGAATGGACAAAGACTGAAATCTTCAACACTGTTAGTCAAGATTATGTGTAAATGTATTTCAAAGCAGCAATTTGTGATGTAAAGTACTGGTACTTTGACACTCAATTCAGGACAGAAGATTGAGGGGCAGCTGCTCAGTGTCTTCACTTGATGTTAAATGCAATTTGCAGTTAAAATGCTTGCCTTGCCAAGATATTAATGTATACATAGTTTTGTCAGTGAATATACAGTAGACAGGCAGGCAGAATATCATGTCAAAAAACATGTAGATCTGAGCAGTCTTGGAGTATAAATGCAGAAACTCACTTTCTGGATAACGTTAGCAGCTTCAATAAGCCTCAACAATTAGATACTGAAAAACTTCAAAGCACTCTTATGCTTAAAAACAAACAAAAACTTATTTTTTCTTCCCTCAGGTTGATCCAGTTAATGTACACATTTGCTTGAAGGACATCAAATTATATCAAGAAGGTGTTGGGCTCTTTTAACTAAAACACAAAAGTTGAGCAGCATGATTTCTCCCATCATTATTCTATGAGTGGTCCGTCTCCTCTGCACTGTCTCTGGTGTATATCTAGTTTCAAAGTGGAGAAAGAGACAGATCGGTGAAGTATAAAGCTATAAAGCAATTTCTAAATCTCTCAAAATGTTGACGTCGTTTCAGCTGAAAAAGACACTGTACTTTTCCTTGCCCACATTTTCTCAGAAAGTGACACACACATTGACTTACGCTAACACAAAACGATCTTTATATATAAACAGTGAAGGATAAAATGGGGATGTGTGTGTCAGAGGTACAGATGATCGTCAGTGAGAGAAACATACAGTGACTCCTCCTGAGCATCTCCACGTCAGTGTCAGCATGTGGGCTGGACTTACGTAGTCAGTGATGGACCAAGGCCTGACTCCACCCCCAAATACTACCATTTCAGCAGTAAGTCCCTGGTGTATCCTCACAAAACCATGTGCTATAGATGGGGGCATCTAACAGTCTAAATACTGCAGTCTTTGTGTGTGTGCGCGATTTGAGGTTGACTTTAAATGAAAATTGATCCCATTTACTTTCTCAGTGCAGGTTTATTCTCCTAATGTGGATGATTCATCAGTTCTGCTGACGTCAACCTAGTCTAATTTTCGCAATCAAGTCAATTCCTGATGGACAAAATAATAATAAAAAAAAGTGTTTTATACCCCGTTTCACTCAGAAATACATCACAATACAGTAGCAAAAGAGGATTTTAAGGAAAAGTTCAGCAAAAAAAATGAAAATTCTGTCATAATTTACTCTCCTACCCTCCTGCCATTCCAAATTGCTATGACGTATTTTCTCAGTGGTATAATAACAGTTTTACCAAATCCAAACAATGACAGTCAGTTCCACTGACTTCAATTTTACAGACAAAATTGTATTTAATTATTTTTTAAATATCTCCTTTTTGTTCACCAAAAGAAAAAGGTTTAGAATGACATGACTCATGAGTGTGAGTACAGGTACATCTCAAAAAAGTTTAATATCGTGAAAAAGTTTTTCTTGTAACTTATTTCAAATAGTGAAACATTCATATATTTTAGATTCATTACATGTAAAAGTAAAACATTTCAAAAGTTTTTTTGTTTTAATTTTGATGATTAGAGCTTACAGCTCATGAAAGTCAAAAATCAGTATCTCAAAATATTAGAATATTTACATTTGAGTTTCAATTAATGACCGTCCCTACAGTATAAATTCCGGGTATCTCTTGTTCTTTGAAACCACAATAATGGGGAAGACTGCTGACTTGGCAATGATCCAGAAGACGAACATTGACACCCTCCACAAAGAGGGTAAGTCACTGAGGGTCTTTACTGAAAGGTGTGGCTGTTTACAGAGTGCTGTATCAAAGCATATTAAATGCAAAGTTGACTGAAGGAAGAAATTGGGTAGGAAAAGGTGCACAAGCAACAGGGATGACTGCAAGCTTGAGAATACTGTCAAGCAAAGCTGATTCAAACACTTGGGAGAGCTTCACAAGGAGTGGACTGAAGCTGGAGTGCATCAAGAGTCACCACGCTCAGACGTCTTCAGGAAAAGGGCTAAAAAGCCACTTCTGAACCAGAGACAACGTCAGAAGAGTCTTACCTGGGCTGTGGAGAAAAAGAACTGGACTGTTGCTCAGTGGTTCAAAGTCCTCTTTTCAGATAAAAGTAAATTTTGCATTTCATTTGGAAATCAAGGTCCCAGAGTCTGGAGGAAGAGTGGAGAGGCACAGAATCCATGTTGCTTGAAGTCCAGTGTGAAGTTTCCACAGTCAGTGATGATTTGGGCTGCCATGCCATCTGCTGGTGTTGGTCCACTGTGTTTTCTGAAGTCCGCAGACAACGAAGCCATCTACCAGGAAATTTTAGAGCACTTCATGTTTCCTTCTACTGACAAGCTTTATGGAGATGCTGATTTCATTTTCCAGCAGGACTTGGCACCTGCCCACACTGCCAAAGGTACCAAAAGCTAGTTCAATGACCATGGTGTTACTGTGCTTGATTGGCCTGCAAACTCGCTTGACCTGAACCCCATAGAGAATCTATGGGGTATTGTCAAGAGGAAGATGAGAGACACCAGACCCAACAATGCAGATGACCTGAAGGCCGCTATCAAAGCAACCTGGGCTTCCATACCACCTCAGCAGTGCCACAGGCTGATTGCCTCCATGCCACGTCGCATTGATGCAGTAATTCATGCAAAAGGAGGCCCAACCAAGTATTGAGTGCATAGAAATGAACATACTTTTCAGAAGCCTGACATTTCTGTTTTTTATTGATCTTATGTAATATTCAAATTTTCTGAGACACTGAATTTTGGGTTTTCATTATCTGTAAGCCATAATCGTCAAAATTTCAAGAAATAAAGGCTTGAAATATTTCACGCTGTGTGTAATGAATCTATATAATATATGGGTTTCACTTTCTGAAATGAGTGACAAAAAATATTTACCTTTTTCACGATATTCTAATTTTTTGCGATGTACCTGTAAATGATGACAATTTTCATTTTTGGGTGAACAATCCCTTAAAGACTGTGCTTTAGTGAATTAGGCATAAAATACCACTGGTAGTTCTGCAAGACTGTGCAAAAAAGAAACCACATTTAGGATATGGTCCAACCTCAAACAAACTGCAACTTTCAAAATTAATACTTATGATTTAGAAATAAAGTAACAGCTGCTAAAATTTCCTTTTCACCCACACTCTTGAAAACAAAGGTGCTTCACGATGCCATAGAAGAACCTTTTTTGTCTAAATTTGTCTAAATGGTTCCATAAAGAACCTTTCTGTTTCAAAAAAGTTTTTTTGAGGCAAAAGAAGGTTCTTCAGGTTATAAAAAGGTAAGAAAAAGGTGGCTCTTTAAAGAACCTTTGACTGAATGGTTGGTTCTTTGTGGAACCAAAAATGGTTCTTCAATGGCATCGCAGTGAAGCACCTTTATTTTTAAGAGTTCATGCACCTGATTACGATTTAAAATCTACAATTTCAGACTAACTTGGAAACATTCAGATTGGTAAGAGAGGGCACAACAGAAGTTAAAAATAGCATCTACACCTACACCTCTCTGCTAATAACATCCCTTTATCTTATATTGCCTAGATAGGATATGACAGAGAGAGTAGAGAGACTTAAGTGTCAGAAGTCCGATGAGAAGTGGAGAGAGAGGCTGATGATGCGGACTGAAGCTGAAGAGGATGGAGAGAACCCTTGAAGAGCCAATAAGGTGAAACACAGAATTGAATGCAAACGTTTTAATCCACTGACAGTTCAGAAACATATAGATCAGTATAAATCTTTACACTCACTGAATCTGCTGAAGACTATGTATGGCTCATTTAAAAGAAGTGTGAAGCTCTCATTTCAATTTTAAATGGTTTTGACTTTGAAAATGTTTCTGGCTGGTTGGATAAACTCTCTCACCCACCCACTCGCTTGCTAAAAAAAAAACACTCACCAACTCCAACACACTATCACCTCAGAAACCATGACAACCTTTGCTAACAACATGGGCTGGAGGATGTTTGAAAGCATTTGGGGGAGAAAAAAAAACAAGAAAGAAACTGGCACAACATTACACATATCTACATCCATCACTCATTTCTAAACTGCAAAATGCCCATGCGTTTGATGGGTATCAGCATGCTTATTCTGACTTCATGAGCATATGAATATAGCCTGCTTCAGACATCCACTAGGCCCCTATATTCAACAATCAACAGTTACAGAACATGCAAAATCCTACATTTCTTCACTAAACTGTTCAATAAATCTTAAAAAAAAAACGGAAGTATGGAATATGTTATTTATTTGAATAGCAAAAAAACCGAAGCAGCACGACTCTTGATTCCACAAAGAGTGTGAAAAAAGAAACTAGAGAAATTTCATGGGAGTGTTTAGAGTTATCCAAGCACAGATTGGTATGAGATAAGAAAGTGGCCATCTGTGAGGAAAGGAGGTTTTAACATCGAGCTCCTGGCTGATGAGAATCAAATCACTCTCCTTGGCATCTTAGTCATTAGAGGCGACGATAATGACAATAGGCCGATTTGAACACACTGGTGTATGTCTGAGGTCTCTGGATGCATGTTGCCTGATTACTGTGGAAATGCTGATGATGAGATTGGCTGTGGGGTGATTAGAAGAGACTATAGCAGCACTAAAGCCTTTTGACACAAAGGGAAGGTTAAGCCTTCACTGACTTAAAGATTAGGTCAACCTAATGTATTAAGCATGAAGACCATAGACTAGACCACAACGAACCAGATCATAAAAAAGAAAAGCATTTTTCTAGGATTCTGTGTGTGTGGCTAAAGCAACTCTGTGAGATTCTCTGAGTCCAGACACAAATCCCCTGTCCTGCAGTATGATGTGAAGTTGTCTTTGTGTTCTAAAAGCATCTGGAGCATCTCTCATAGTCACCTGGAGGCCAGCGGCAGAGCCTCTAGTATCTTATCTCAATCAGAGAGCTGTTAATCTATCCATGCCCTTCCTGCTGCTCTTTCAGGCCTGTCTGTCCTCGCTCAGGTCAGGCCAGATCGAAGACGGGTGACAAGCTTCTGGCTCTTCACAGGCACCTGCTCCCTCGCCTTTGTTGACGGCAACACTTAGCCAACACTCAGCCAACCTTTACCCTGCCATTTATTCACTGTTAACATAATAGAGAATGAATGTATGATGTGTGATGTAAATTTATTTTATTTTAAGCCGTTCAATGGAAGGATATATATAAAAATCTTTTTTTTTTTTTTTTTTTTAATGTTTGATGCATGACAGACATGCTCTAAAACATGCAAATTATCTCCGCAGTCCATTTACAGAAAGCTGCAAAAACTGAATTTAGAAATTGATGTCACAACTATAAGCTAATTTATCAACATGGATGCAGCATGCTCAGAAAGAGGGTGGAATAATATCATCTATGCTGAGCAATATTATAAGTGGAGAGGAAAAACATAAAATGCCCCAGAAGTGCAGAAAGTCTCCCAAAGTCTTGTTTTATCAGGATCATCCAAGAAATCCTCCAACTTAAGGTTTAAATTCTTTGAAGGAGAAAAAACAGCTACTGTGGCAGTATCAAAAAGATCCTATTTGGATAAAAGGAAAAGTAATAAAGGTTGGGTTTTAGTCCTGGTTTGTTTCTTAGGAAGTAAAATACTTTGCAAAAATGTTAAGGCACGACTTGTTTGGTTTAAAAATTTAATTTAAAAGTTTCACAGTTTTTACGTTTCAAAGTCAAAACATAATTCCTTTCTTTGCGATTCAATATTGATAAAAAATTATTTTCTTGCTAAAAAAGCTGGAAAGAGGTGGACTCAGCCATTCACTTTTTAACACACAAGCCACTGCCTTTGAGAAGTGGGTCGTAATGCTCTACAAATACTCTTCATAACTTGTGAAGAAAAAAAAAAAACTTCTTGAGAGTAGGTCCTCAATTCAAGGAAAGTATTTTTACTCTTCAGATTGAGATGTTTTGTTTTTGTAAATCTGGTGATGTGCAAATCTACTGATTTTAGAGACGATTTAACGATTTTAGCTCTCCATCCAAAACCCAAGATGTGTATAAATCTTCACATTTTTAGATGACCATTGTGACCATTTCACAATGTCTCCATTCTTATACTTTTTTCACCATTTCACCATTATCACCACCAGTGCTTTATTCTGAACTTTGATCAGATCCTATGTAAACAGTACTCATTATTTGAACAGTAATTTCACTAGATGCTCTCTTCCTCTTACTCAAATAATCAGTTGTAACATGACTTTTGTTCCTACTAGAGTAATTACGGATAAATAAACAACATTATTTGTACTTGAGTACACATTTTGGCTACCCAGCACTGATGCTGACTTACCTAGCACTGGTGTTACGAAGAATGACGAGGGCATCGGGAAAGCCATCCAAGTTGTAGTCTCCTAAGTGCAGGGTGATGTCTGAAGAAGACACAAATCCCCACACAGAATCCTTTCTCCTGAAGTCCATCAGCACTGGCACCCACTGGAACAGCAATTCAGAAGACAATTCAGTTACATGAGCTGACATACAGTACAAGAGATCACTGCTAAAAGGAAAAGCAATATAATTCCTCAAAAGTTAACTAAATTCACAACACAGTTTAATGCAGTTGACATGAATAACTATATGAAGTATTACACAGAAAGTACAAAATTAATGGTTTCAAATAAATATTACTGCATATTAGACGTGTAATACTGTGAAATACTGTACAAAGTTTTTCTGATTTTATAAAGTGACTAAATGACATTATTAAATTAGTTGATGATGTGATGATGAATTTGTAAGGATAGGGATCAGACCAGTGTCTGATATGAGCCAAAGTTAACAGGTCATGTGAACACCCCCCCCCACAAATAAAAATAAAAAATCAAATATTGGACTGAATGTAGCCAAAGCAAAGCAGCACACCAGACAGTGCAGCATTATAGTTCTCAAGCTCTCTGGTTTCGGTCATTTGCACGTGTGTGGGGGAGGCACAGGCGCAGATGCTACAGGCTTTACTCACTCATGAATGTAAAACAGAGAGCCAGGTGCATCTCTGCATGTTTACATCCATGGGGATGGAGGCACAGAGACAGGAGGGAGGGAGAGAGAGATTGCCAGAGATATGCAGGGAGAGGGGAGATGGACACAAAGTGGTAAAGAGAGAATGCAGGAGAAAGAAGGCAGAGCGTTCTGTAATGGCTGCTAATAAGATTTTTATCTGACCCTCGGTACACAGCCAGAATCAGCAATGCATGGATCAGGCAAAGAGAGAGTGTGTATTTGTACAAACTATTTTGCATTTGTACAAAATAATATGTCTAAAGCTAATATTGGTAATATCTCTAAAGCAAGAACTAATTGATGTTAGTCTCATCTCCGCTGAAAAGAAAAATAGAAGTCAAGCTCGTGAGTCATGGTGTGCACTGTAGGCCTAGCCTCCTCATTATGAGCAAATGTGAGAGTCCTGCAATGTTTGTTTACATTGCAGCACCATTTCCCACTAAGCGCTTGACAGGTTATCTAGGAGTATTTCTGTTAAACTGTGGTTTAAAATATTTGATATGCAGTTCAGACTGTTAAAGATATACAGTAACAATCACAACACATACAAACAATTTAAGCATCACAATAGCTAAACAATTAAAGATATAACTCCCCTATATACCATCATAAACATAATTAACTTTCAAAATATTAGAGAAAATAACTAACCTTATAACTGCTAGAGATGTAACATACTGATTATCAAACATAACAATAACTAACATTAAACCACTAGAGGGTATATAGCAACACTAACAACTGGCAAACAGTTACAACTAACCTTTAAACATTAAAGACGTATCAATAGCGAACTTCAGAAAGTTAGCAGTATAAGCTTTAAATAAAATAAAGTTTAAACTGCTAGAGATTACAAAAACTAACTTAGAGATTACTTCAAACCTTAGAGACACAACACTGCAACTAGCTTTAATCCATAGAATAGAGAAATC
This sequence comes from Barbus barbus, assembly GCF_936440315.1. Lineage (NCBI taxonomy): Eukaryota > Metazoa > Chordata > Actinopteri > Cypriniformes > Cyprinidae > Barbus > Barbus barbus. Next base: position 26,201,463 of record NC_136729.1, read on the forward strand.
AATAATTAACTTTCAATTATAGCTAACTTTCAAGGTGCAAGGTAGCTGATTCCATAGGTTATAGGCCAGCAACCAAAAAAGTTGTATCAGCCCATTAATTTGAGACAAGATTGTGGGACATGCTGAAGTGCTTTATCAGAAGATCTTAAAGATATTCTAGATAAGTAAGGGAGGATAAGATCTTTAAAGTATGATGGGGCTTGATCATTAAGGGCTTTAAATACAAACATCATCTTTAACTGGATCCTAAAATAAACCAGAAACCAGAAGGGAGACTAAAATTGGAGTGATATGATCATATTTTTTTAGCCAATGTTAACAGCCTTGCAGCATCCTGGAACATCTGAAGGTGTGAGAGTGAAGATTTACGAAAATCAAGACAGAATCACAACAATTGTGAGGAAATAAAAATGTTAGCTTAACTATTCTTAACAACTGAGTTAATGTGTTTGACTCAAAGTTCAAGAACGATACCCAAATTTCTCACCTGAAGCGAAATTGAAGGAACATGATTACCAAGCTAATTAACCAGGCAACATCTAGATTTCAGGGGACCAAAATTATTATTTCAGTTTTGTCATTATTATGCAGACAGTTATGCAGAGACAGTTATTTGATAACAAGACTATCCTCGAAGCAGTCCAGAGAAGGCTGGAGTCACCAGATTTCCAAGGCAAATATAGCTGAGAGTTATCAGCAAAGAAATAAAAAGTAATATTATGTTGCCCAATAATACTTCCAAGAGGAAAAAAAGAAAAAAAAAGGGGAACTCAATATAGACCCCTGAGGAACCCCACTAACAATTAAGATAAGAACTAAACCACTGTAAGGCTATGCCCTTCATTGGATAGACATGGTCTATTGTGGAAAAGGCAGTGGTAAGATATAGTAGTTTTTTTTTTTTTTTTGCTATGATGAGTTGTAAACCATAATGAAATGTAAAAATAACTAACCTGTAAACCACATTAGAGATGTAACAATTGCTTTCAGAGAGATATATATATATATATATATATATATATATATATATATATATATAAAATATATTGCCTCAGTAAAGGAAAATCTGAGGTTTGTTAGAATCAAATCCCATGATTGTGGTAGAGCGTGGAGAGGCGACCACACAACCATCCGTGAGTTATATGATGTCACAATGTGTGATGGTTAAATGTCTAGTTTGAAAAAAAAAAAAAAAAAAACATCTTATGTGTTTTATATCTTATATGGGTTAATAATTAGAAATATGATCTAGTTATATATTAATTCATTCTGCCAGATATCCTATGATGACCTGGATGATTGACAACCAAGATAAACCCATCTTCAGGTACGTTCACTCTCATTTCTCTCTCTCTCTCATTTTCTTTCTTTCATTCTTTTACTCAATCAGTTAATGAATGTTTAATGGTTCTTAAGCTCCTGGAACACTTCCCTCCCATAGGACTGCTGAGCCAGACCTCAAGCCCCACCACAGGTCCTAAGACAGCAGTTCTAACTGATGGGTTGTTAAAACAGGTTATGAGATGTTATGACAGCTTATGGGCACAGTTACTGATGGCTCATCATAACTAAGTAGAAATACTGACAGGGTTTTAAATTGAACATGTTTGGCAAACCATTTCTAAACTAGGGCCATTATTGTTGAGAACCTCAATACCAGCTGAAATAAAACAAATGATCTTTATGAACGACTCTGAGTGGGTGTACCTGGTGGTACATGTTGAGACACTATAAAATGTATGCACACATTCGGTTCTGTTTCTGTGTGTGTGAGCTATCTCAGAGTCCTCTCTAATATTAAGAACTACAGTAAAGCTTCACATACAAAAACAAAACATCTCTTTCTCTCAAGAAGCCACTCACACAGAATGGCCTTAACTCCCAGCTGAATTCCACTGAATTGAAGTCTCTATTCATTGAACATAGAAATGATCATGTAAACAGTCATTGCCCTTGTGGCCATCTACAATCGGCTTCCATCACTCCGTGTCTGCTTGTGTAAATTGACTTATATCAGTGCTGACTGCTGTTTAATGCTAAGTCTTATTGATTTATTAGGGAGGGTAGATGGAAATCACAAGGCTGTGGGCTGACATTGTGGTGAACACAGAATGGGTGTACTCAAGTCCTTCTAGCTGATAGTTAAGAGTCAAATTGACGCATGTTTGAGATCATTACTATTCTGAACATGAGTGTTTTCAAACCTTCAAATTTAAGAATGAACTATCTCTGACAGCAAGTGGCAGATTTACCCAAGTATGCAAAGCGCTGCACAGTTTTCCATTTCAGACACCCACTTATGGAAAAGAAATTAAGTATTTACAGTACACGCAGCTTTTCAAAAGCCATTTTTATTGTAATTTTGTATTTTTGTGTACCATTTATCAAATAACACCAAATACAAGAGTACAGAGACAACAGAGCTGCTTTAGATTTTTCCTCTGCTATTCACTGTCGCTCAGCAAAATGGTCCATTCGTGAGTGCCTCCAAGTCACAGTTTTATGTAACTGCAATGTTTCTGTGCATGTGAATCTTATTGGTTAGCCAGCTTCATTTGCAGTTTGATAGAAAAGAGATTACAACACCTCTCTGTAGCATGCAAATGTTTGTCGGTCCGAACAGACGCATTAACAGCCGTTCATTCAAAATGTTTATCACACCAAATTTTCACACCGAACATCCGTTGTGGTGTGAACAGGCCTTCAGAAGATTAGGAAAAAGCAAGAGAAAAATATAGCAAACATGAAAGACTAAGAGATTATTTAGCCAGTAAAGGTATTGAGAATTAGATGGTGAGACATAACCTGCTTTATGATGAAAGCGAGAACTGCTTGCATGTGCCAAACTTGGCATCTAGACAGTCTGAATATGAGCAGGTTTGATCTACATTGAAAACATCCTTCCAAAGTTTAAAAATAACCTGAACCAGCTGCCGCTGAGAGTAGGTGTTGGCGGCATTAGCTGCTGGCCAATGAAGACTGTTGGCGGCAAACCAGCCTGGCAGTGTCGACCTATACCATTTTAAAGAAAGCCTAGCACACATTATGCCACATGCGATGACATCCCTCAATCTCTAATGGTGACGGATGAGTGGAGGAGGCCGGCAGGGTCATACAGAGACGGATGTAAAAGGCACCATGCAGAATTCACGCAGAAATAAGCCTGACAGTATGTGACTGGCAAAATGTCCTGCTTATCAGCAGCCTTTGGAGAAATGCGAACAGATCAATAATTCAAGGCCAGTAAACGGTTTATACTTTAAGCCACCATAAAACCGAGAGAGTTTTTTCCCACCATCTACTTTACACAGACCTGGACTCTCTGACAGGTCAGGGGAGGGTTTTGGCTACTCCTCTGGCAGGTGCCTAGAGAGCCTGTGTACGCCGCTCATTGTTTAAAAGGATGTGAGAGCTCATCTGAGAATCAGCCAGGCCTTCCTAACAAAGACTCTGCACATTTATCATCCTGTTTGTGGAGAACGTCTACCTGACAGTTCACTGAGGCCGACCAAGTGAACACGTGGCATGACACGTTATAAAAGACGCTTTTGCATGTCTAAGACTACAGCTGGCATCTCAGAGTGTGTGTGATGGATGAGAGGAGCGATTAGAAAGAATGAAGATGAGAAGGAAGAGGCTGCTATCCGCTGCTCTACTGATTAACCCAATCAACCCGAACTGGAGCACACAGACCCACTTCACACACACACACCCACACCCCTCAAGTCCAATCAAACAGAAATGAGACGGAAGCTAATCAGTGTCATCCAGGATAACAAGACACTCTGTAATTAACCAACTACCATAGAAAACACGCTAATTTCTCATTTGGCTTCCTGCTTTAAGATGTTTATTGGCTGAACACAGCTGGGAGAGACCTGCATTAATGCCACCGCAACGCCATGAGCGTCTAGACACTAAGGATGATGGGATACCTAGGCGCCAGCAATTACTTCAGCTTTATAGGTTATTACTCAATACTTGTTCACGACACATGACAGTTTGTCATGTTATGAGTCACTTACATCTTTTGAAGTGTTTCATTTGTGTAAATGACTGCATGAGCCCAGCAAACACCATGCGACCGAACAGCCGAAATGTCAACAAATTAGACAATGCCATTGTTGCCAAAGTGACAGAGAGGGGAAGAGGGAGAGAATGATCTCTTTAATGCAGAAAGCCATGATAGCCTTTCCTTAGCAAAAGTAATGGGACATCTTAGATAGAGCAGACGCTGTGCACAGAATACAAATGGCCCATTTTCCTCCCTCCCTCATATCAGTTGGGGAGACATCATCACGTTTGCATTGCCAAGACTCCATCCCTGTGGCTTTGTTTACTAAAGCGCAAAAAGTCCCTTTTTTAGCCGAGCTACGCTTTCCACCACTCCCACATCCCAGCTGCGACGCTTCATTAGGCCAAGAAATTAAAATCAGAGCTCGCCGGCGGGAAGACACCAGACGAGGTGCCATTACATCAATAGGTGCCACTGACAGATTATATGAAAGTGCGACGTCTAATGAACTGCCATCTTTATGCCACTCCGGGAGGGAAAAAAAGGAAGAAAGAAAGCATGCCATTCCTCCCTGCATGTGAAACAGAATCTACAGCAGACGGCCTCTTCATTAGCCTCCCTAGAGGAGAGAAGCACAATTTGTAGTGAAATGTGGTACAAGAATCAGGAGACGGGCGTGTCAGATCAGAGGTGTTGATGGCAGGAAAGGTGGGAAGGGTACAGGCTGTTATTACAGCATGCAGTGTTTATGTCTGAAGAGAAAAGACTAGACACGTGCACCTGCAAGAGTGCCCAGAACCGAAGGTCACCTGCAGGCAGTGATTAATTTGTAAATAATGACAGCCGTAGCAAGGACTGGTGGATGATCTGGCAAGTTGAGGGGGGGATTGGTGGGCAAAAAAAACAAAACAAAACTGTCTTTAGTACCATTTTGACACTTTATGGGAGAATACATACATAATTTCTGAAAAAAATGTCATGTTTTACACAAAAATACTAAGCAGCACAACAATTTTTAAACAATAGTAATATTTCTCAATATGGAGGCAGACAAAGTACACAACTCCATTACTTGAGTGAAAGTACAGATACTGCGGGTCAAATATTACTTAAATCACTTCATGTAACCCTAGAAGAGTGATTACTGATAGGCTGTCAAAAAAGTCAGGTTTTAGAGAAAAAAAAAAAATTCACTCACTGACTTTCAAAGCTGCTACATAGTAATGAATTTCTACTTGAGGACCTTGACAGAAATAGACATATTCAGATATTTGTCTTTCAAATGTAGTGAAGTTAAAGTCATAAGAAAAAATAAGACTCGAGTAAAGTACAGATGCTCAAAAAGTGTACTTAAGTACAATACTCAAGTAAATGTACTTCATTACTGTCCACCTCTCTCAATATGACAGTTTTAACTGTATTTTTGATCAAATAAATACAGCCTTGGTGTGCATAATAGACTAATATGTGACCCTGGACCACAAAACCAGTCTTAAGTCGCTGGGGTATATTTGTAGCAATAGCCAAAAATACATTGTATGGGTCAAAATTATAGATTTTTCTTTAATGCCAAAAATCACTAGGGCATTAATTAAAGATTATGTTCCATGAAGATATTTTGTAAATTTCCTACTATCAATATATCAAAACTTAATTTTTGATTAGTAATATGCATTGCTAAGGTCTTCATTTGGACAACTTTAAAGGCGATTTTCTCAATATTTAGATTGTTTTGCACCCTCAGTTTCCAGATTTTCAAATAGTTGTATCTCGGCCAATTATGTCCTATGCTAACAAACCATACACCAATGGAAAGCTTATTTACTCAGCTTTCAGATGATGTATAAATCTCAACTTTAACAAATGTACCCTTATGACTGGTTTGTGGTCCAGGGTCACATATATAAAACCCCAAACTTCTGAACAGTAGTGTATGTTAAAGGGATAGCTCACTCAAAAATAAAAATTCTTTCATCATTTTCTTTTTCTTCATGTTGTTCCAAACCTGCATGACTTACTTTCTTTCCGTGGCACACAAAAGAATATAAAAAATATATTAACAAATACCACTAACCCCACTGACTTTCATTGTAGAGACAAAAACACAAAAGACATCTTTCAAAATGTTACACAGAAGAAAGAAATTCATACAGGTTTGGAATGACAAAGGCGTGTAAATGATGACTTTTTCATTTGTTAGCGAACAACTCCTGTAAACGATTTACTGTGATTACTGTGACACTGGCGACAGACATTCAGTATCTCATTCTCATGGTCCAGAGTAATGCTTAAAAAAACAAGTGATACACATATTCAATATTTCAACTGTTCCAGCACTGCTCTAGTGAAAATCATTTGTATCGATGATGTTTCCACTTCTTTTAACACAAATCACAAATAACTAAATCAAAAGAAGACGCCTCAATGCCATTACTGCAGAGAATTACCATAATTACTCTTAACAAAATTCAAAGAACAGTATTTCCAGAGACATGGTTAGACATGAGATGTGGGCAGTGAACCATATGGTTTGTTTATAATGGGAATCGTAAGACCCCTAATCTGTACAGTTCATAGCATAAATGTCTTTCAGAAGCGTATGAGGTTTGATAAACTACAATAGGTGCTGTATCTTACTGCAGTGGTGCCAGATTAGCTTATCGAAAAAAAAAACCTTCACTGACTAAATAAAGGCGAAATTGATGACAAAAGTTGTCCCTTGACAGACTAACTATTGTGAATGTTAAAGCACAGAACATTAGCAGGAGTCACTTAAGGAAAGCGCTAATGACTCGGCCTAAGCACTTGTTTTCAGAATTGTTTCAGATGACATTAAAACAGAAAGGATGCAAACAGCATTTCATAAAAAATGCCAAAGGTTGAAATCCAGATCTGTCAGACATTTCATTACATGTATACTGCAGATGCTTCATGTAGCACGATGCACCATTAACCACAGTTGTACCTTAAACTCTGCGGCACAAACACACAAAGCCTTAGAAACCATTCTGAACACTTTAGCAACTGACTAGTTGTCTAAAACTTTGGGAAAGACAAGAATCCCTTTGTGCACAAATCTGTGGAGTTTTCTGTTGAGTTGTGTGCGCGAGTTTCTGGGAGGAACTGCTCATCAGATAAAACTTCTATTTTGGCTAATTTCTGATAATGCTTTCTGCTGCCAATAAGTGCGCAGCCCTCTCAGCTTCCATTAGCACATTTTACCATATTCAAATCCGCACACATTCCCCGTTAATCAGTTTAGATCATGTTAAAAACCATTCAGATTGTGTGTGGGTCGACTAACAACTCATGAGTGGCAGCATACAAGCCGAACAGGTGGTGCTGTGACACGAGGGGAACGGGACGCCATGAGTACTGACAGAATCACCAGCTGCCTGAGTGAGAGACTAAATGAAGGGCTTAGTGCACTGTATGAGCTAAGCAGATAATAGCCAATCTAACCTCCTCAGGAGATGTCTCTACACCGATGTCTCCAAAATGTAGACCTCAGTAGCTTTGCCCACAGGACACTTACTTCTGATAATTTAGAGATGTCAAGATAAAAAGAAGCAGTCAGATACAAAGCCACATCCACACTTAAACGGATCAATACCGTTAAACAAACTGCTCAGAGACTGACGCTTTAGGTGATTTCAGACTCACGAGATACATAAACAATGAGACAAGCAAATATCCAGACAGAGACACACACAGGGCAGGCAGATTTCAGAGTGTGAGCCGTGAGAGTGAGCGTAAATATTATTTATACTCTGAGAGAAAAAAAAAAAAAAAAAAAATTGAAATAAATGGCCTGACACACTCAGCTGATGCTGCCAAGCTGGAAACAAAGTTGCTATTACAGACAACATGAAAATGAAATGAATAAGTGTGAGACGCCCCGGGCTGAGAGAGAGAGCAGCTCAGCCTATGAAGGCGTCCGTCCATCCCTCCCTCCCTCTCCTGTTCACTTCCTCACAACTCTGTTGAAATTCAATACACACGTACAGAGACGCTCACTTTCACCACCTCAGACAATCTATTGCTTCGCTCTAAATAATTTCCTCCCCATCTCTCTTTCTTTCTCGCACCATGTTTTATGGATGCCGCTTTGCTGCATTGCAGGTTAAGGGATAGTTTAATTCTGTGGTGATCCCAAAGCCCTTCCTTCTCTTATTACTTCAGAGCTCGGAAATCATGTCTACAATTCAAGTAATCATTTAAATCTGGGTTAGGGTGAAAAGCGTACAGGTGTAAACGAAATGCAAACATCGTCAAAGCGATTCGTTACAAAACACAATTGAGGTGTTTCTGAAATAACTGAAAAACTGCTTATTGAGCTAGAAGCTAAACCTAAAAAATATAATAATGAGACTTTTTTACAGGTAAAATGGACAAAAAAAAAATTAAAAACATTTAAAAAAGGCACAATTGCAAAAACTAACGAAGCAAACAACATTTAAGGCAAATATTAGGCTAAACGTCAAGGACGATAACTGTAACCATAAAGTTTTAATAAACATTCTAATTTTATGAGAGTGCCGAAGTCTACACCAGAGCTGCTGTGTAACTATAATGATAAAGAGGAATAATATCAGTTTTTCCAGCTGAAGAATGAATCAACATTGACAGCCAATCAGAATCTACCAGACTTTGAAGAGCTTGAGCACTTAAAGTAACAGACAACAAAAAGACAAATAAAAATCTCAGTTCACTCCAACCCACGTACTATAGGAATGATGACAATAATAATAATTTATTTGTATAGCACTTTTCATACATAAAATGCAACTCAAAGTGCTTCACAAGCATAGAACAAATATTAAAAACAACATCAACATAAGAATATAATTTTTTTTTTAATAATAATAATAACTTCACACACTATTGATTAGTGATTGTCTTTTCTTCACCTATTGTGATGCACATTATTGGCTTCTTGAATGAGAAGATGATAATACACTCTTAAAAAAAGGTTCTTTATTGGCATTTAAGGTTCCAAAAAGAACCTGTACCATCCATGGAACCTTTTTCTTCCACAAAAGGTTATTTACAGTGTAAAAAGGGTATTTAGATTAATAAAATGTTCTTCACACTAAGAAAAAAATGGTTCTTTTAAGAACTGTTCACTGTAAGGTACTTTGGGGAACCAAAACTGGTTCTTCTATGGCATCGATGTGAAACCCCCCATTTGCAACCTTTATTTTACAGAGTGTAATGCACTCTGCAATATTCCATAAACATAACAATGACCATTTTTGAAGTGAACCCGTCATTAAATAAATATTTACATTTTACATTTAAAAAATTTACACACATCAACTGTAATTACAATAGAAGTGACTTGGAAGTTGCCATTTATACAGCCAGCCAAAATTGTGTGTGCATGTGTGTGTGTGTGTGAGGGTGATGGCAATCGCTGTCCCTAATCACTCTAATGAGTGTGATGTCACACGTGTTTACACTGTCGATATTAAACAGATGAGCTGGAAAGGAAAACAGACAGAATGAGTTTATTTAGCAGACTATGTGTGTGAGGGAGCGTATTGTGTGATTAGCAGACACACACACCCCCGTCCACACAAACATGCTTAAAAACAGAGAAATCCCTGGGCCAATTAAATCATAGACTGCATTCTTTGACTATAACACAAGCGTGTCTTTTGTTATTCTCCATCTTTTGTCAAGTGCTTGTTTTCTTGTTTCTTCTCTTTTCAATACACCAAATGTGCTGCCATGTCTGTATCAGTCTCGTACATTATTTGGCAGCATTGAATAAACTTTCAAACCAGTGTAGCTTGTTGTTTTCTGAACTCTAAAAAGAATGGAAGGGGAGAGAAGAAAGAAAGAAAGACCAATAACGGACAGAGAGAATGTGATGGACAGATGGGAATATAATGGAAGAGTCAAACTTTTCTTTCCTTTCAGTATATCTGATGGTGAAGACTAGCGCCCGTGGCAGGCAGACAAAAGCTGACACGTGTTCCCCGCCCTTTACATTCTTGCCCTCTCCTAGTCTCCGTCCATCGTTGTTCTCTTTCTCTCTGGTCCCAGGGCCTGTGACAGGCTGACAGTGAGTGCGTGTGTGTGAGAGGGCAGAGAGATAACTGCTGACTTCCACTGTGAGGCTGACATTCAGTTAAGAGCAAGAGCTGCCAGACCACAGCAGACCTTCACACAATGAGCTCTAAATAACTATATGCCACTATTATTATAGGCTTTTATTGTAATCTATTATCATCATTTGAATCTTCATATATTCGGCGGAAAATATATGCTCAGAATACAAGAAGATTTCCTGAATCCCCCTCATGGGTCTTTTATTCCTATGATGACAAAACAGAATTTTCAGCAGCCATTACTCCAGTAGTCAGTGTCAATTGCATCCTTGCTAAGTAAAAATATTATATTTATTTTAAAAAAATCTTATTGACCCCTAACTTTTGATCAATTGTGTAACAAATGAATCTGAATCCAATTAACTTGAATCAAACTGAGAGCTTGAGAGTCAAATGTCAAATTAAAGGGGTCATATGATGCTTTTTTAAAGATAATTATTTTGTGTATTTGGTGTAACCGAATATGTTGACATGCTTTAATGTTCAAAAAACACATTTTTCAAATACTATACATTATTGTAGGTCCTCTATGCCCCGCCTCTCTCAAACGCATAATTTTCTACAAAGCCCCTCCTTCTGACAGGCACAGTCTGCTCTGATTGGCCAACTGACCCAGTGCATTGTGATTGGCCGAACACCACAAGCAGTCGTCGGAAATGTAACGCCCCTTTTCATAATCGCGAGCTTCAGCTTTCAAAATAAAAGTAAAGACCGTTAATAATGTCCTTAGTTTTACCATCAGTTCAAGCTCGAAAGGGGAACAGAGTCGTGTGACAGACACAGTGATGAAGCTCATGTGTTTGCACACAAGCTGCGATTAAGAAAGCTGACTCCACTGTGATGTGACCCTGTCTCTCTCTTTCTGTCTAACACACACACGCGAGCACACACAAACACACTCACACACACGCGCACACACACACACACGACACGCAAAACTCCGCATTTGAACAGTCAATAGCAAATACTTTAACTAATAACAAACATACTTACAGTCACTGATTCAGAAGCACCAGATTGTCATAGCAAAGTCAGATTTACCTCCTCTCCTAGGTTCACGAAACGGTTGTCCATAAAATGCGTCGCTGTCCTGTTGTAAGTCATCTTAATGATTCCTAAATGCATCTACTTTCGGAAGGCCAAATAAAGCGCTTTTGCTTTCGCATAGAAACACACAGATTCTCACTGTCATGGCTGCATGAACACTACTGCAGTAACTGAAACCATGCCTTCTTTCTTTGCATGAACATTTGGGCAGCATTACGAAAATATTTCCACATTGTGACGTAGACATGTGGCGGTGTGTTTGAATGAGCCGTTTTAGGGGGGCATGGCAGTCTTAACTTTTATAAAGAATATCTCTTTGGTTTTGAGACTTTAGTCTTTGCAACTTCAGGGATCTTATCTATGCACAATCAGCTTGTATCACTCCAAAGAGAAAGGAAAACTTGAAATCGCATCATATGACCCCTGTAAATCAGGAAATCTGTATGAACGTCCAACCCTATCATTGATCTCTCAAATCTATCCATTACTTTTAGAAGTTACAGTGACGCAATGTTTAAAACAGTCCTGTCACTGTCCTCACAGAAGCTCTGAGAGCTCACTGACCCTGCAGATGCAAACAGATGAAAGGGTGGGATGGAAGAGTGTAATAAAGGCTTGTGTACCTCTGTCTCTCCAGGCTTGGACAGGTAAATTGCACTTCTTTCACAGTCAGTATCCATGCAGACTGGCAACAGGTGGTCCTGGGAGCCATCACCGTCTGAGGAAAAGCAGAAAGAGGGAGAGTGAGTGAGGAGGTAAAATGAGATCTATGATATACTAATGCATCTTTTCATTTAGTTCGTAATGATCCAGACTCCAGCATATGGAGGTAACATCATGTGATCTTGAGCATGTGTAATGAAGTGTGTAGCAGCCTGGTGCGTAGCCGTTTGTCCTGGTGTCAGAATCCTGTGCCCGAGTCTTTATTACTTCTTGTTTACCACTTGCGTGCTTGACACAAAGTATCTACTATTAATATGAAATATTAACAAATCAGGAAATTAATAAAAAATAAATCAAGAAAAGAAAAAGCAACTCAAAATAAAGACTGAATAGTGGAATGAGAAGAACTGGATGAAGAGCAGTGCAGATACGCATTGACATTCATAGCATCTACCACACACCAAATAGCCACGTAGATCAAACCAGCAGCCTGCAGATAAACAGAGAATTACACGCAAACAAACAAACACACACACACACACACACACACACCTGAGTTTATATTTCTATCATGGTGGGGACTTTCCATTTTCGGATTCCTGTAGTGCAAACTGTAAAGCATGATACTTGCAATGTCAAGGTCATGGGTTTGATGAAATATAAAGGCAGCTACATATAATATATACGCCGCAATATGCCGGTATTGACTGGTTTAAGGAATGAAATATTGATATCATGTTAATACTACACATGATAATATCATAAATAAGCCAGCGCCAACAACTTTGGATGACAGTCTAACATAGTAGATGGCTGTATAACAATGGTCGCCACCTGTCAAAAAACTGAAGAAAAAAATTCATAAACAAGACAATGCCGCAGTGTGTAGCTAATACAGCCACACAAAATCATTTCGGAGATGACAGACAAAAGCGAGAGATTCTACCCACACCCGAAAAAAGTTAGTTTGCCAGTGTGAGAGTTTTTTTTTCTATTCTGTTAGACACCCCAGTCTGCAGGAAGTGACAATCAGCAGTAAGCACAAAAGGTGGCAACAACACAAACCAACCGGTTCACCCACTTTTACCTCCATCATCCTACACATTTCACCATGGTAGGAGGAGTAAATTGTACTTCGTTTACTATAGGGGTGCTCCGATCAGGATTTTTGAGGTAACTGATCACAGAAAGTAGTATCTGCCAATTGATCACCGATACCGATATTTTTAAAGCCTTCTTTTTATTATGTAGAATTATTTACAGTAATGATCCAATCAAGATTTTTAGACATTTATTCAGGGCCTGAATTTCATTTTTGAAAATTAATTCCCCTTTTAGGTAACTCTTGTGAGAGGATGTTTTAATTTGAGGGGCGGAGGAGGGAATTTTTTAGACATTTTTCAAAAATATATATTTATCTAACCTAAACGTTTGATCATGCACTGCATTTTTGTTTTGACAATCGTGCAATTGTTGCACAATAGCTTACACACAGCACAAACATGATTTCACGAGCTGTATGTGAGATGGGGAGTGAATAGACGGTTACCAGGGTGATTTGAGTCCTTGATGATTTTGACAGCTCTATTTTTGCAGCGTTTGAGGTAGATGTCCTGCAGAGAGGGGAGAGCAGACCCTGAGATGCGCTCAGCTAAGCGCACAACTCTCTGTAGTGCTTTGCAGTCCTGATTGGAGCTGTTTCCATACCACACTGAGATGCACTGAGTCAGTACACTTTCTATGGTCCCTGAATAGAAGGTTTTCAGGATTGCTGGTGAGACCCTGAATTTCCTCAGCTGTCGCAGATGGTACAGTCTTTGCCTGGCTTTCTTAACCTGTGTTTGGATGCGTGTAGTCCAAGTCAGGTTCTTGGAGATGTTTACACCGAGGTACTTGAAGCTACTCACCCTCTCCACAGGGATCTCACTGATCATAAGAGGAGTGTAGGGCTGCTGCTGTCTCTTCCTAAAGTCCATGATCAGCTCTTTAGTTTTGCTCACGTTCAGAGAGAGACAGTTGTCCTGGCACCATGATGCGAGTCTCTCTACCTCATCCAAGTATGCGGTCTCATCATTGTTGGAGATGAGGCCCAGAACCACAGTATCATCAGCGAATTTGATAATAGATGTGAAGCTGTGAGAGGACATGCAGTCATGCGTGTAGAGAGAGTAGAGCAGGGGACTCAGGACACAGCTCTGTGGGGCTCCTACTTTCAGGGTGATGGAGTTTGAGGTGAACTGGCCAACTTTCACCACTTGAGGTCTGCCGGTGAGGAAGTCTTGAATCCAGTCACAGAGTGAGGAGTTTAGGCCGAGGTCTGTGAGTTTAGATGCCAGCTTGAAGGGGACTATAGTGTTGAAAGCTGAGCTATAGTCAATGAATAGCAGCCTTACATAATTCCCATTGTTGCTGTCCAAGTGTGTGAGGGAAGAGTGGAGGACGTGAGAGATGGCATCGTCAGTGGATCTATTTGGGCGATTTTCAAACTAAAGAGGGTCCAAAGTATCAGGTATGGAGGAGCAAATGTGGCTCTTTACAAGTCTCTCAAAAACCTTCATGACTATAGAAGTGAGGGCAACTGGGTGATAGTCATTCAGGCAAGAGGGTTTATTGTTCTTAGGCACAGGGATTATGACGGAATTTTTTAAGTGAGGTGGGAACCACGGAGGTAGCAAGTGACTCATTAAAGATAGAAGTGAACAAACCAGCGAGCTGATCAGCGCAGGACCTCAGAACACGGCCGGTTATCCCATCAGGTCCGGCTGCTTTCCTGACGTTCACTTTCTTTAGCGCCCTCCGAACCTCATCCTCTGACACGGTGATTACAGGATCATCGCTGCTCTGCCTGATGCTTCCTGATGCGCTGGACGGCAGAGACGCGCCGCCGCCGTTGCAATCGAAGCGGCCGTAGAAGATGTTTAACTTAGCAACGGATCTGCTCTCACCTCAGCGGAGGATTTGTTTCCGAAGGCACAGATGGACCTCAGTCCCTGCCACATCCGTCGAGAGTAATTGACCTGGAAATGAGACTCAATTCTCTCTCTGTATCTGTGTTTGGCGGCTCTTATTGCGCGTCGGCGAGCATAGCACGATGCTTTGTACTCGCTCATATTCCCAGTCAGAAGAGCCTCATTGTAAGCGGCAGTGCGTGTGTTAACCGCAGCATGGATTGTACTGTCCACCCACGGTTTCTGGTTGGAGAATGTCCTTATCGTTATTGTTTCTGTAGCTTGCTCGGTTAGCGTGTTTACAAAGCTTAATGCTACATCCGTGAACTCGCTGACATCAGAAGAACTCGCCCGGAACATGTCCCAGTTGACGTCATCAAGAGCCGACTGTAGCATAGCTTCTGAGTGGGAGGACCAGCGCGTCACTACTCTCTGCACCGGAGGATCCTGAACGAGACTTTGTGTTTTATATTTTAAGATAATTCTAAAATAAAACGCAAATTATAATCGGGCCTGTTTTAGGCTTTTCTTTATTTTTATATTTTAGAGATCCATCAATAATGGTGAAGAAAAAAAATTACTCGCCATCTCCTCATTGAATGTGCATGCCTTTAGAGAGAAATGCATCTTTAAGGATTACATAATGAAAGTGTTTCGATTTTCGATTTGAGTTATTTCGTTTTAAAGTAGTAATTTAAAGCTTTCTATAGATATATATTTTTATCATGCCTGTGAGGCAATTCGCTGAGTTTCAGTTCATCATTGTGAAGCGCTCCTAGACCGAGACGGCAGAAAGCGCATCCCCTGTTTTCCTATTTATTTTATAAAAGCAACGTTTTGTTGATATGGTGAATGCACACAAATAAAAGTAGACCATTTGCAGTTCTCTTACCTTTATGAGCAAAAATGACAGCGTAGGCTATTTTAAGTTGTTTCCACTGCTAGAAAAAAATGCAAGTGATCGGACTAGTGCCTCCGTGTCCTGCAAAGCGTGCTTCAGCTGCCTTGCCTTCTACTCTCTCACAAACGATTGGATATGCGTCGAACAGCACGCATTTAGGTTAAACATTTAAACTAACATTGTGATATGCTTGAACTTTTATATCTATAGATTTTATTTTAGGCAAGTCATGATATGAGATAAATTGAAATTGATCAAACATAGGCTATGATCAACTCACTGTCTGTAAGCTTGATCGTTACTTTAAAAAACAAAACGAAACAAACAAACTTACATTTAACAAACAAAAAATTTTTTTTCTAAATTAACTTAAAACAAGCTAAATATAATCACTTTTCCATTACATACAAAACTGAACTATTTTAATAGCTGAAACAGTAGTTGGCTATAAGCTGTTTTGGGAGAAGGGGAAAAAAGATGGGCTCCAGTCGGACACGGGCCGAGTATTCTGATAAGCTGTCGGACGGGCTAGGGCCTATAGTCTATTTAAGGCCCATGCAGGGCCACTTCATAGTCCACTTCATCCAACGCTGCTTTGTTTTCTGTTGTTTTCATCTGCGAGCATGCTCTTTACCATTTTGTTGAGTTTAAAACTCACTGTGTCACTGTGTTGCTCGCTTATAGTGCGATGTGATTTGAAGCCATTTGCGCATTTTGAGAGAGAAAGAGAGCACGGTGATTCACTCATGCCGTTTGTGAAATTATGTCTCACAGAAACTTCTCAAATTACTTTAAAAGTTAATGAAGAAACATTAATTGTACAGCATTATTATTATACCTGCGCCAGACAGAGACTGAGAAGGTGCCGCTGCATGTCTTGCCAATCCTCTCACGGCAGGCGTGTGCGTCATCAGCTTGAGATCGTTTTTTTGAGCCTTTAGGCCTTTTTAGAGACCGCCGATCAAACATCCCAACACGGTTATCAGCCGATTGTGATCGGTAGCCGATCAATCGGAGCACCCCTAGTTTACTAGCCCTGAAATGGGAAATCATACATTAAGGTCTTCGTTGGTGTTGTCGGTATTTTTTAAATATTACATTTTATTTTTATTGTGTAAATAAATATATTTAATTAATATCTTCAGTTATCAACTTAGCTCTCATAGCCCTAAAAACATTTTCAACTAGGGATGTTTGTTCTGTACAATATAAGCAAAACCTTATAAATACAGTATGCCCATATCACCACCAGAGTGGATCTGCCTTCCATTCTTGAGATAAGGAATCTATGCTGCTTTTGTTTTCTGTATTTTAAGATTTTCTGTCTCAGTACATCAGCAGACAGAGAGACTGAATGTGACTGTGTGTGTATCTGTTTGACAAACAAAGCATGTGTAAGCGTACAGCAGGAGTACAAGCCAGTTGCTTATTGCCACTAATGACTTCAGCTTACTGCTATACAGTGCAAAAGCACATGTCTAGTAGCTGTAGAAAAATAGCAAAAGTCCTCCATGACACACACACACACACACACACACACACCTTATGTCATGATGACGGTGCGTTAAATGCCACATCACATTACATGTGACACTAACTTCAAGAAAAAATAATAAAAAAAAAAGATGGTAAAAGAGGACATCTCTGCCATTCGCTACCTTCCTGACAGCACCCTAGTATTGAATATCATTCAGCTAATGGATAATGCATTTGGCGGTCACATGTAAAAAAAAGAAGAGAGCAATTACCATCCCGATAGAGCAGATGGAGAATTTTGTCTAACATATGTTGTGCATTCATAATGACACATCCATGTCAAGACTGACTACATTCTGACAGTGCACATTAATGAATTATAATACTTTTGCACTGTACATGTGTTGGAGGGTGTAACTCTTGCAGTTCTGATCAAGCCTCATCTGGATTCTGAACTGGATTTTAGTGCATCACTCATCCCATAAACCTTGCATGTACATATTTTTTTATAAAAAAATTGAGCAATAATAATGTTGTTTACAACTTTAAACTAACTAAAAAATTATTGTCGCTATTAATCACTAAATTTAAATTTTTCGTGGGGCCCTGCTATGCCTTTAATATTTCAATAATGAGCTATACTGTTACAAGCATGGTCATCCCCCTTCTCTATCCACCTAATATTTATTTTACTTTTTTCCTGCTTTTCTTTTGTCTTACTAGGTGTACTTGGATGTTTTCATTTTCTGCATAACATGTTTGATATAACTGAGACTGAACTACTGTCAATGTAGCTGGAATATAAATGACTAATATGTTAAAATGTAATACTGTACTGTATGCAATGCTTTGGTTCAAAATGAAAATAAGTAAAAAAAAAAAAAAAAAAAAAAAAAAAAAATTATTAATTCAAACCGGGAGCAAGACAGACAGGTATCTGAAAATGTCACAGTCCAGACTTGAACCTGTATTGAACCTGTGCTTATCTGCCACTGCACTACAGCCCCAAAAAGTATTTAACAACTTGCTCAAGTCAAATTGTTAGGAAAAAGAATTCACATATTATACAAAAAAAAAAAAAAAACCACAATGGCACCACTGATTCAAATGAGTTCAGTTTTATTACAATTCCTTTAATAGCGCCAAATTTCCCCCCATTTTACACTATCGTTCAAAACTTTGGGGTCGGCATGTTTTTGAAAGAAGGCTGCAATTATTTGACCAAAAATATAGCAAAATCTATAATATTGTGAAATATTACAATTTAAAGTCTGTGTAAAGTCAATTCTGAGAATTGTTTGTAAACATTATAAATGTTAGAAATGCATTGCTGAAACATGTTACAAAGACTGTGAACTATGTTGTACTTAATTGTGGAGTTAGACTGTTTCGTGATCAGGCTTTTTTTGGCGGGGCTAAATCATGACTCGATGCAATCGAGCCACCGAGCACGGCCCCTCCCCCAACAATATAAGAGGTATGTTCGACTTGAAGCAGCGCTGCAGACTGATCAGTGTGAGACATTAAAGTACAGTGAGAGCTACAGAGAGCAGACACTCCTGATGCTTTCGAATCGCTCTCGCGGGACTTTGATGTCATACACTGATCGTTCTGCAGCGCTGCTTCAAGTAGAACACACCTATTAGGCTTGTTCGAGATTAACTATATTAGTCTGCCACTGGCTGGCAAGAGTAACCGCTTGCAGTCGGTGCGTAATTACAAGAGACATCAAGTTGGACACTTTCTCCTCCCGGTAGTGACGCTCTCACAGTGTTTGTATTTTAATTAAATGCAATATTTGTCAAATACACAAATGTTTTTATGAGCAACAGAAACACTGTTTATATACTGCTTAATAATGCAGCGCCATCTGTCAAGAATAAAGTTCAGCATAAACATATAGGCTACTAAATACCAATAAAGTGGGGGTATAGGCCTATATGCTTTTGTCAGTTTTTTTTTTACAAAAATGACTCGATAACAGTGCGACTACTATGAAGTCGAACAAGCCTAATAACTAGAGCGCATTAGCATCAGTGGTTCAAGGCCCAATCGCGAATTACTGTAATTACCGTTAGTTACTACAGCCTACAGTTTGCTAGCTAGCTATGCCTTCGTCACATATACCCCTTTTCCACCAAGACAGTTCCAGTGCTGGTTCGGAGCCAGAGCCTAGTTTCAAACCGGTTCTTTGTTTTTCGACACGCAAAGCACAAGCTCTGAACCAGGAAAAGCGGTTCGTAAGTAGCACCAAAACATTGCTGGGCTAAAAGGAATAACCGCTTGCGTCAGGGGCTGGGGCGGGGTTACCGTGACCAACAAGACGAACAGAAACTTGGACCGCCATATTTGAAATAGCAGCTAAACACGAACACGTTTGATTCACCGTGTTTGGATGCCGATGTAGGTTCGCAAAGCCATGAACATCAATAGCAATGCAACGTCCGCCATTGTTGATAGTTTGTTTAGGCTTGTTCGGGATGGATCGGTGCTGTGCGGACCGGTCGGTGCGAGGCATCGGGAGCGACTGGAAAGCAGACTGCTTTTTATGCTTTTGGATCGCTCTCGCTGTGCTTTAGTGTGTTGTGTGCCAATCGATCGATCGGTCTGCGTGGTGCTGAGGCACCTCGAACAAGCCTGTTGTGCCGCGCTAGTGAACCGAAACATGAAACGTATTGTGAATTAAGACCTGGCTCTGTATTGACTCTCTAGCAATAAGCAAAGTGTACACGTGTTGTTGCCCCACCTATAGGCGCATATTACTAATGCACTCTTTAAATAACAAAAAAATAAATAAATTTGCATCATTGACTTTAGACCAGGTCTATTTCAGTTGCCTTGGTGCTCATGAAACAATTCAGTGGATTTTTTTTCAAGATCCTTTGGTTAATAGAAACAGCATTTATTTGAAACATAATTTTTGGCAACAATACAAATGTCATTAATGTCACTTTAGATACATTTAATCCATCCTTGTTGAATAAAAGTATTAACTTCGTTACAAAAAACAAAACAAAAACAATACCCCAAAATTTTGAATGGTAGTGTAACATCACAAGGACAAGTTTTTTTTTTTTTTCCCACACAACACCAAGTATATTTGTTAGTTTATTCCTTTATTATTATTTATGTCAAAAATAGTGCTGCCAATAAAATCAAATTAATGTTGTGATTTCAAAGTGGTCTTTAAAATGCTGCGGAATAAGATCTCCAATTTTTCGAACAGTAGTTTAGGAGCAGAGAAGGATGGCTGGAGAATACTAACAGAAAGAGAGAGCACTAGAGGAGAGGTGCTGAGAAAACAAGGTGACAGGGGTGTATCTTTGATCTGCCACTTAGGTGCGGGACGGAGAAGAGAGCCATGCCTTAACTGACAGCCAGGAGTGTGATCAGAATTACACCCATTTCAAATCAAACAAGCAGACCCTCCCTTTTCTCCCTCCCTCGCACATATTCTTTGACTCTCTTCCCACCTTCCTCCCACCTCCTCTCACTTCTCGGGAACAACATACAGCTTTCACTGCATACCATGCTCCTTTCATTCCGTTCATTTGAAATAAGGCTTTGAAGCGCCTTGCATTCACGATTTCTCTCACCGTAGGTCAAATTTAACATGTATCTCTGCTTGCAGGTGCTGCAAACCCATTTTTTCTAATTAAGTGCCGATTCAAACATTAGCTGTGAAAAAGGGAGAACAAAAACATAAATCAAGGCTGCTGCTTTGATGATCAGTACAATTAAACTATTTAAACCAAACACACGTCCCCGAGGGCCAAGCCTTCTGCTGTTTATAGAAAGCGACACTCGGCAGGACCTGTGCTTTCAGTGCCCACTCAAGCCAACCGAACGTATAACGTCAGGATGTGTCCTTGGCTTCAGAGGAAGCCATTCGCTTCCCATTACCACCCACTTAATGGGAGCAGCGTCGCTATGATTCACCTGTATTGCATGTGTGTGTGTGTGTGTGTGTAAGGGGGTGAGAATGGTGAGAATGCTGCTGGAAATGGTGTGTATTTGTCTTCAACCCCAGCACCCATCCGCTGCCACGCTCTATCCTGTCAAAGACGATCACCATCATGAAGCTGCAGCCTGTTCCTCACAACAAATCATTTCATAATGACTGTACAGGCTCCTACACTCACACACTACTGCAGCTAATTGGTGCCGACAGTTTGATGCCTGCGTGCAAGTTCTAGACGGTGGTAAAATGCTTATGTGGTAAAGGAAGTTAAAAAGCTTTGGAGGGAACCAAAAAACAGGAAAAGAAGATGGAAAAGGACAAAGCGGAGACAGATGTTGATCATTAGGGTTCGGCAAAGATCTACACACTCCTGTCTCCAGAACGAGCGCCTGACACTAATCCAATAAAGCTTTTCTTCTGTGTGAGCCACCATTATTGACTCAGGCACAGCTGCACATACATGTAGAATTGGGCTGCTCTAGCATGCACGTCTCTTTCTATCCCCAACATCATTTATCACCCTAAATCACAGCCTACAGTTCATTTTCTCTCTCTCTTTCTCTTTATATATATATATATATATATATATATATATATATATATATATATATATATATATGTGTGTAAATAAATAAATATATATATATATATATATATATATATATATATATATATATATATATATATATATATATATATATATATATATATATATATATATATATATATATTTACACACATATATATATATATATATATATATATATATATATATATACACATATATATATATATATATACATATACACATATATATATATATACATATACATATATATACACACACACACTTACCTAAAGGATTATTAGGAACACCTGTTCAATTTCTCATTAATGCAATTATCTAATCAACCAATCACATGGCAGTTACTTCAATGCATTTAGGGGTGTCGTCCTGGTCAAGACAATCTCCTGAACTCCAAACTGAATGTCAGAATGGGAAAGAAAGGTGATTTAAGCAATTTTGAGCGTGGCATGGTTGTTGGTGCCAGACGGGCCGGTCTGAGTATTTCACAATCTGCTCAGTTACTGGGATTTTCACGCACAACCATTTCTAGGGTTTACAAAGAATGGTGTGAAAAGGGAAAAACATCCAGTATGCGGCAGTCCTGTGGGCGAAAATGCCTTGTTGATGCTAGAGGTCAGAGGAGAATGGGCCGACTGATTCAAGCTGATAGACGAGCAACTTTGACTGAAATAACCACTCATTACAACCGAGGTATGCAGTAAAGCATTTGTGAAGCCACAACACGCACAACCTTGAGGCGGATGGGCTACAACAGCAGAAGACCCCACTGGGTACCACTCATCTCCACTACAAATAGAGCTCACCAAAATTGGACGGTTGAAGACTGGAAAAATGTTGCCTGGTCTGATGAGTCTCGATTTCTGTTGAGACATTCAGATGGTAGAGTCAGAATTTGGCGTAAACAGAATGAGAACATGGATCCATCATGCCTTGTTAACACTGTGCAGGCTGGTGGTGGTGGTGTAATGGTGTGGGGGATGTTTTCTTGGCACACTTTAGGCCCCTTAGTGCCAATTGGGCATCGTTTAAATGCCACGGCCTACCTGAGCATTGTTTCTGACCATGTCCATCCCTTTATGACCACCATGTACCCATCCTCTGATGGCTACTTCCAGCAGGATAATGCACCATGTCACAAAGCTCGAATCATTTCAAATTGGTTTCTTGAACATGACAATGAGTTCACTGTACTAAAATGGCCCCCACAGTCACCAGATCTCAACCCAATAGAGCATCTTTGGGATGTGGTGGAACGGGAGCTTCGTGCCCTGGATGTGCATCCCACAAATCTCCATCAACTGCAAGATGCTATCCTATCAATATGGGCCAACATAATGCCACGTAGAATTAAGGCAGTTCTGAAGGCAAAAGGGGGTCAAACACAGTATTAGTATGGTTTTCCTAATAATCCTTTAGGTGAGTATATATATATATATATATATATATATATATATATATATATATATATATATATATATATATATATATATATATATATATATATATATATATATATATATATATATATATATATATATATATATATATATCTTTCAATTCACCCAAACTCTCGCCTTGCATTCCAGACCGTCACTGTGACATAATTTATGTGAAGCAGTAAAGGTCACAGACGATGCACCTCAAAGGTTTAAGATGTCATAATCATAGGGCAGCTTACAAAGGCCATGCATGTCCCAACATCCTGCTTACCAGGCAAACAGCATTGCTTGAACACCAGAACACAATGTAACACATATTTCACCTACACATAAGGTTATATTTCAAGGTTAGAATGGGAAATTAAAACTGAAAACAAGTAAATGAAATACAGCCTTCTTTTGCATTTAAGTGAAACACAGTGACTTTGTTTTATCTATTATATGATTCATTTGTCACCTGCCAATATCACATAATGAAAATCTCAGCTGCTGTTCACTCTTAATTTAAAACTGATAGTTTTTAAGCATTAAAAGCTATGGTGCCACCGATTTTTCGCCCCGATTTTCCCCCGATTTACTGTCTGGAGAAGTTGATTCTAGTTGGCAAAAGTCAGAGCCAGTCTGCAGATTTGAGTTGACAGATTTCATAGAAAACAGTGTAGTGTATGATGGTGTCAGACTCTGATTTTTGTTTTGTTTTTAGTTAATAATTCCATCCAGTCGCAGGATATCAAACATGTTTGATATTTTAAGCTGATTTTAGAACACATAGTTTTCATTTGTCACACATATCCTAGCAACATGTTTCTGCATGAGTTTTTGTGATTGAAGCAGCTTTAAAGTCTTGTAGTGTATGATCCTCAGTTGTTTAGTGTATAATGGCCAGTTTTTCCTCTGTGACTATTACGAAGCCGGTATGTGTAAAATGCCCATATGTTTTAAAATCTGTTGAGATTTTTAAAAATCGTGCAGTGTATTCCAGCCTTAAGAAGGTTGTTTGCTTTCTTCTTGTTATTCTCAGGCCGGCCTATGCACCTTATTTTGCACCATGGAAATAAGGTAATTTATTTAAATGTGCAAGACTTACGATTCATTAGTTCAAGTTCAAGTTGAGCTTTATTGTCATTCTGCTACATGTGTGGACATATAGTCGAACGAAATGTTGTGTCTCGCAGGACCACGGTGCTACATGCTAGTTAAACATACAACAATGCAAGTATAAGAAAAAAACAAAACAAAAAAAACAGAGCATCTGACTATAGACAAAATAGACCATCTGACTATACATATACTATAAATACTATAACTACTATACCTAGTTGCCTAGACATACACAAACTGAGAATGTACAAGAACTTTACATATATACTGTACATGAAATTGTGCAAAAAAAAAAAAAAAATTGTATATATATTTCGTACATTAAATTGTTGTGCAGATTAAAGCGAGATTTTGTGGGAAGCAGCGTGCAAACTATAGTGCAAACTATTTGTAGTGCAATGCTCAAGTAAACATTATTTTGGAGTGCAATGCTCAAGTAAACTTTTTTTATTGAGTCTTTGTAGCAGGGAGTGTTCATAGAAAGTGTCTATTGTGCATATAGTGGGTTGAGTGCATTACTACAGGTGGTTTGTATAGCCCACTCACCTGTGTGTAGCACACTCAGAATTGCACTTAGGAAAAGCTGTCAACTGTATTAATGAGTTGGGTGGGTGGGGGGGTCAGGGAGATTGGAGTTAAGAGCTCTCACAGCCTGAGGAAAAAAGCTGTTGGACAATCTGACAGAGCGAGCTTTGATACTCCGGTACCTTCTACCTGATGGTAGGAGCTGGAAGAGGTTGTGGGAGGGGTGGGTGGGGTCTTTCACGATGCTGGAGGCCTTGCTGGAGCATCGTGCAAGGAAAATGTCCAGGATGGAGGGGAGAGGGGCACCGATGATCTTTGCGGCAGTGTTCACTGTCCGTTGTAGAGTCTTGCGGTCAGCAGCACTGCAGTTCCCATACCAGACAGTGATGCAGGTGGTCAGCACACTCTCAATGGTGCCCCTGTAGAAAGTGGTGAGGATGGGTGGAGGGAGACTTGTCCTTTTCAGCCGGCGGAGAAAGTGGAGGCACTGTTGTCCCTTCTTGTTGAGTGACTTGACGTTGGTGGTCCAGGTGAGATCCTCTGAGATGTGCAACCCCAGGAATTTAGTGCTGCCGACTCTCTCCACGGTTGAGCCGTCGATGGTCAGTGGGGGGTGGTCAACAGAGTTTCTCTGAAGTCCATCACAACCTCTTTTGTCTTACTCACACTGAGGGACAGGTTGTTAGCACCACACCATTTCACCAGCTGTGCCACTTCCTCTCTGTAGAGCGTTTCATCGTTGTTGCTGATGAGGCCTACCACACTTGTGTCATCAGCAAACTTGATGATGTGGTTGGAGCTAGACTTGGCAGTGCAGTCGTGAGTCAGCAGCGTGAAGAGCAGCGGGCTGAGCACACAGCCTTGTGGGGCACCTGTGCTCAGTGTGGTAGTGCTGGAGGAGTTGCGGCCAACACGGACTGACTGAGGTCTTGCAGTTAAAAGACCACCATTAGCAGCTTTGCTAATGAATTGGTAAATAACTTGTTAGTAAAAACTTGAACCTGAAAGTGCAGTAAACGGTAAAACTATTTGTGCTACAAACCAGCGCGTTTATGATTATGATAATACTTTAAAATAATGATTAAAAATCTGTTTGCAATGTAAAGCAGTATTACAGAGTGATTTTGCACAGGTAAAATAACTGGAAGCAAATGATACCGGAAGCCTCATTCAGTCCGTGTCCGTACTTATAAATAAGGTGTATTCAAAAGGTGGCCAATTATTCAATATGAATAAATGCAGGAAAGAAGGCTAAATGCATTTCAGTATGAAAATATTCATCGCTATCTCACAACCAATTTGTACGTATTTTACAAGGTGGCAAATTCATACGAATTCATATGACCTCACTCGTACGATTGTGTGCGATTTGCAAAATACATACGATTTAGCAAAAATCGTATGAATTTGTATTTGTGTGAGTCAGGTCGTACGAATTCATATGAATTAGCCACCTTGTCAAATATGTACGAACTGCTGTGAGATATTTTAATGATGTCATCACTGTCAGCTACATTTTCAGTGCTAAACATTCATGTCAGTTGATTTTACCCCCAAAAATATGTACTACACCTAAGGGTGCAGCAGTTCATGCCAATTTAATTGCAGAAAATGAAGAATAAAATGCAATGAGATAAAAGGAATTCAACAGCTGCTTAAAAAAAAGATATTGCAGTATCATTGAAATACTATTATAGTTTATTTTCAATACGTGTTTATTTTTAAAATGTATATTTTCATTTTAATTTTGATGAACGTTTTAATAATTTAGTGTTTTTGTCATTTTTTTACTTATGTCTTTAGTTTTTATTAATTTTCATCTTAAGTTATTTTAGTACATCAAGGTAAACTGAAATGAAATAAGGTTATATTTTTCATTTAATTTTATTTCAGTTAACATTTATTTTATTTCAATTACATTTTTTACGGTTTTAGTTTGTTAACTATAATTTACAATCCTCAAAAAGCATAACCACCACCTGACTGATCCTGCTTAAAACTCACATCCTTTGAAGCTCTTTGCTGTGAAAACACCATAACAGCTTGAAGTGACATTTTCCAAAATGACAAGAGAAAGAGATCAGAAGAAACAGATTAAAGAGTGCAGAGAAGGGCTCTAGTTTGGTCAGATCAGTTAGCTTTGAATATAAAGGCCAAGCTCCTGAGACGCAGCTCAGTGGAACATATTCAATCTTAGGTCATTTCACTTTGCCTATCAATCATTTATGCTATGTGAGATTTCACTGCCGGTGCCATCCCTGCTATCAGTGGGATGCTTTTGTAAAGGGGAAATTTGTATTGTTAATATTTAATAGGATCCCACAGGAGCTAATATTCAATTTGGTACCATGTGTGTGCGTTCAATTTGGTACTCTGTGTTGCGCATGTATTGCCGTTAGAAACTCAGGGCTACATTCAGATTCTGAACTGCATAAGAATTGAGCATATTATGCATGAATTATCCCAGAAATCACAGCCAGTGTAATGCCACCTCTAAACACAACACAAATGGGCTACACACCGTGATATGCTACTACTCACCGAAGTCTACGAATGCAGATTGTCCCACTTTCTTCGCATTCTCCGGTGCCTTTACAGACAGGCTTTTGGTGAAGTTTCCATCCTAATGAACAGAAAGATTTCACAGGATTAAAACAGACAATTTAATTTCATTTAAAAAGTACATTTCATTTCATGCAGAGTTTACAACCGTTGAAAAAAAAATCCTGTCCTTGAGCAGCAAAAGAAAAAACAAAAAACACCTCTAATTTCAAAAGTGTCAGCGGTGCCGTCACAACAGAGCTAATAATTTAGTGCATCAGCCACTGTGGGCATGAATAAAAGGAAGCCTGTACTGACACAGGTTAGGGATCCTTGCTGGGCGTCTGTACTTCCTGATGGACATTACGAGACAATGCAGCAAGACAAAACAAATGTGTGGTCTGACAGTCTGACCAGCTGAATTTAAAGGGGAAGTTTCAATCTGATTGACAGCGCATGAGGCAGTGGGGCAGAGAGAACAGAAGGTAACAGACGGCAGACGTGTGTTGCAGGAGTGGACTGAAGGAGATTGGCAGGTAGGCAGCAGGGGTCACAGAATGACGGCTAATTGGAGTACGGAGGGGTCAGATGGCAGGGTAAGGCTACTGTGCTCATTGATTAGCCCGTGTAAGCCAGAGCATAGCATGTCATCGGTGATCAAAGCGCATCTTGGAAATCCACTAAGACAGGAGCTTCAGAAAAGCCTGGGAGATTCAGCCTACACGCTGAACACAGGCCTCCACACAAAAATGCTGTACAGTGTACTGACTGTCCACCAAAATAATGTGAAGTAGACAGTAGAGAGACATACATTTGACAAGGACCAGATCAAAGCCAAATTACTATTGAATGATGAGTCATTTGCTATGTCAGATGCTCTCTACACGTCTTCGAGAATACGGATAGAGAAGACAGGTAGAAGAACGTGTCAGAATGAATGAGAATTAAACTAACAGAAGGACGTCTGTTAGAAAAGAATAAAGAGAAGGTGAGACACAGAGCTATACTGCTTTATATATCACCATCATGAAACTGCAGCCTTATGTTAAACCGTTAAATTCCTTTTATTCCACATCAATCTACACTTCATACATGATAAATACAAAGCAAAAAGAGATTTGAGATAACTTTATTAAAAGTTAATAAGCTTTTTATTGGAGAGACAATATTAAAAAAAGAAAAAACTGAAATAATTATATTGCACAAGTATTCATAACCATAACTCAGTACTTGAAGCTGAAGTTGAAGCTTTTTTTATAGGCATGATGCATCACGCTTTGCACATCATCTTTGCAGATCCTCTCAATCTCTGACAGGCTGGATGGCTCTGTCAATTTCAGGTTTCTCCAGAGACGTTTGTCTGGGTTCAAGTCCGATCTGGTTGAGTCACTCAAGGGCATTTATTGTTCTGTTGGAAGGGGAACCTTCTGCCCAGTCTGAGGTTCTGAGCACTCTGAACTTTTCATTAAGGATATATTTCCCTCTACCCTGACAAGTCCCCAGTCCCGGTTGATTAAAAACACCCTCCACAGCATGATGCTGCCACCACCATGCTTCACCACTGATCCAAGACATTGTTTTTTTTTTTTTTTTCAAATTCCAAGTGGGTTTTCATATGTCTTCACTGAGGAGAGGATTGAGTCTGGCCATGCCGTCATAAAGGCCATATTGATGGAGTGTTGCAATGATGTTTGTCCTTCTCTAAGTTTCTCCCATCTCCATATACTGTATAATTATGGAGCTCAACTAGAGTGACCATCAGATTCTTGGTCACCACTCTAACCAAGGCCCTTTTCTGATTGCTCAGTTTGGCCAGCTCCAAGAAGAGTCCTGGTTGTTCCCAACTTCTTCCACTAAGGATCATGGAGGTCACGTGCTCCTGTGAACCTTCAATGAAGCAGAATTTTTTGTAGTCGTCCCCAGATTTTTGCTCAACAAAATCCTGCAGACCGTTCCTTTGACTTCAAGGCTTGGTTTTTGCTCTGATATGCTTTTTCAGCTGCTAAACCTAATTTAGACAGGTATGTGCCTTATCAAGTCATGTTCAAATCAATTGAATTTGCCACAAGTTACACCAACCAAAGTCTAGAAACATCTCAAAAGACGATCCAGCAAAACTGGCATGCTCCTGAGCTAAATTTTAAGTGCCCCAGAAAAGAGTATGAAGAATACTTATGCAATGTTTTTTTAAATAAATTTCCAAAGTTTTCACAAATTAGTTTTTTGTTTTGTCATTATGGTGCATAAAGTGTAGATTGATGTGGAAACAAAGTCATTTAAAGCATTTTAACTAAATGATGAAGTGTTTCAATAGAAAGCTGGCCTCCAGCAGCTCATGTTTCCGTGTCATTCTCTGAGTTCCAGTGCGTTTTCTCCAACACTTCACAAGATCACTCCCCCCTCCACTCCCACCAACCTGTAACTGACCATAAATCGCTTCATTACCTCCAGTACCATCTGAGGCTCAGTCAGCACAAAACACCTCGTTCTAATCACTTCAGCTCGGCCAGATGCAGCATTTCTGTCAGCTTTCAAAGTCTTTCAAAACTAAGATGGCAGGGTGGTAATTGGTCTCATTATATGTGATGACACATACTGCTTTGGATCACAATTTGAGAGGGGAATAGGGGAAAATTTTTAAAATATACTAAAAAAAAGTTTCTGTGACTCTTGCTTCTAACATTCATTTTAAATAATAAAAATGAAAGGTTTTGTAAAGAAACAAACTGGGTTACATGCATATTTATTTAATCTTATAATATATAAAATATTTAATTGTGTTCATAAAATATTCACAAATATGCAATCTTAAAAAACCGACACATTTGGCACCACATTTGGCATTGCAAATTCAATTGACTATGTGTTATTTATCTTTTTGTAGTGGTTGTCCCACTTGATAATCGGAGATGGTTTATGCGGCAGCTCTTGGCCAGAAGGATTTGTTCATAATTCTCATGAAGCACAAAACTCAAGTGCCTCCTTACTTCTGTGTGGACAGTGTTTATCGATCTCCATTTAAAACTCCCTTGAGCCTTCCCAATGAAACTGCAGGCACGCATCTGGTGGTCATGTATAATATCGATTGGTGCATGATTGCGGGAGGCAGTTCAACTGTAATGTGATTGTGGCTTATGTAAAGATAATGGTAACTTGAGTTGCTCACCCTAATCTTCTCAGAGTAGAACGAGGCCGTGATGAGTCACAGGGTCTGTCTCACTGGATTGATTGAACACTGATGTTAATAGGAAGGGGCTGTAACTATGGCATGTTGGCCTCAGGGGGTTGTGAGTAACTGTGTGTATTGCTGGAGAATGGATAGATAGAATCCATGTTCTTAAGGGGCAGTGTCTTTTTAAAGACAATTAAAGACAATTAAAAACATGAAAGTAAATTTTCATTTTTCATCTTCCCTTCTACAGGCAGTTAAAAATGGCCAGGCAGCACCATTGGAATTGTAAAAGCTATAAAAGAGGATGTGCCATAACATTCTCTGAGGGCTGTTGGACTGAGGCATTTTCCTAATGCTTACTAAATGCTGAACCTCGCAGTTTGACGATCATTAGCAAACAGAAAGCATTCTGTTATAATAGGCGCTACGCATTTTAAGAGATTTATGGAGTGAATAGCATTAATTAATTGTTGTTTTCAACAAAAAAGCTCTTGCTGCCGTGCCATAACCATGTTAAATCCCTAAGTAGAACAGGGAGAAAACTTCAGAGTAAATAAATAGAGAAGGACACAATACATCAGCCTCCCTCTGGTCTCACTACATGCTGGTATTTTAAATACATTTTATTGTATGCAGAACACACAGGCAGGACTGCACAATAATGGTTAAAGTAATAATCACAATCAGTTTGCTCAAAAATTATAACCTTGATTATTAATCATGATTATTCTCATTTGAAATTTTTTTTCCACTTTTAATCAGAATTATTGCACTTTCAAAAAAGCACAAATCAAGAGTGTCAACTCATATGCAGAGTTTATTTTACCACATCTAGTTTCTTGATATACTTCACTCATCTAAACACATTCAATGCTTTATGAAAACTGGTAAAACCTCAACAAGCTTCTCTCAAACTCTAAAACAGTGAAATTCATAATATTGATTCCAATAATTCCAAATTATGTTGACAGTTTTCTATTAAAACAACAAAAACATACTCTGGTGGCTCAATAAATTCACGTGTCACAGACATAGTCAGAGCAAATTAGACAAGCAACTTTTGTGAAAGAACTCAGACTGGCTGTATTGCACATGCATTTGATGAAAACATTACAATAGAGATCACTAAACATTAACATACAAGTTTGGTGGTGTTTTCAGACATTCAGCCTTTTTTTTTTGTTTTTCTTTTTGAAAAGTGCAGAGAGCACATGGTTGCCAGGATGGGAAATTGCATAAAACACTGGGTGGAAAATATATCCATTTAAGAGAAAAGCTCTGACTGATTGTGGCATTTACTGCTAACATATGGCAATCCCAAGCTTGAAAGTTTGTGGAGGCTTGTTACCAATGAAAAATAATGGAAATGTCAAATGAAAAAAAAATCAAAAAACGTTTTCAGCATAAATAACAAGTGGGCCAATATTGCAGAAAATTGTGGTTGAGAAAAATAAATTGTGGTCATGATTTAAATACAATAAATTGTGCAGCCCAAGAATATAGAGATATTTGTTGACACGTAGCAGCAAACGTTTCTCAAAACTAATCACACGAATGTTACATTTACACAAATACTTTTATTCAAAGCGACAGGCATTCAAGGTATACATTTTATCAGCACTTGCTTTCCTTGGAAATCAAACCCTTGACCTTACTGTCTGAACTACAGGAAAGCTATGTATGCTGGGCTGAAAGAGGAACTATCATGTGTGCTACAACATTACTATCTACTCCATATTCATCCACAAAGATCTGAAGCCCCTGGTAGTATATCCATATAGTAAATCAGCACATAAAGAGGGTCTGATTGAGGCTTTGGATTGTAAATACAGGCTGCAGGTTGATTGTGTGCCTCCTGTGCGAGCGACACAATGCGTGTTTAAGTGCTGCAGTGCACTGATTGAGTTTTGTTGCGGCAGCCATGATTGAGATCACAAGTGATTGACATGCGAGCAGACGTAACTTCAACCGGTGAACGTGTGAGGACGCATTAATGTTACAAGGGCACCCATAATTACACAGTCATGGTGTTTTCACCAAACGGTGGGCTAACTCTGTAACTTGAGCTCGGGAAAAAACAAATAATTCACAGAACTAAAAAAAATCAGAGGGCTAATTTTTTTCTAGCTTGTTTGTTTGGTCGGGTGGCTCCGTCTAGCTGCTAAAATGACTGATGGCGTCTTGTATTACAGTAATGACTTTGCATGCAGTCTACAGCTGAAGCTTTTCAATTTAAACAAACACTGGAGCTGCTGTGAGCGAGTGTATGTATAATCAGGGCTGGGAATAAGTGTTTAAGGAGAGCGAGAGGAAAGTAATTAAAACGGAGTGTGCTACAGGAAGCACAGGGCACTGGCCTGTTACCAAAGACTGTTAACTCCAAACCTCACAGTAAATAGTGGCAGGATTATTGCGGTTTTACTGGGAGACATTTCCCTGTGAGGTATGTGTGCGTGTCTGTAAGAATGATTCTGAGGGGGTGCTGTGTGTTTGTTTATATGTGTAAGAGTCAGTAATCAAAGACTAGTCACCAATCAGCTGTGTTTTTCATTCAGATCCCTTAAGCTTCTTTCAAGGAATATGAACTAAGCAGAGTCTAAAATGGCTGCAGCCTCAGATGTGATTAGCAATTGCCCATCGCTCCCCCTCTTTAATCATCCACCCACTTATCTCCTCCTTTTCTTTATTTCCACCCTGCCTGTCTGTCTTCACAGCACGTCATTTTATCCATCCCTGCACTTCTGTCACCAGCCTCTCGCTCTCAGAATGAAATGATGAGGCACCCTGCGGGAAGAGGAGAGGCGATCTAACCCGACTCCCTCCCTCTGTATCTCTGAAGCACCATCAGCGGCGGAGCACCACAGACTCGTGCCACGCTGGAAGATAATAGAGGGCAGTGGAAATGCTTCCAGAAAAGCTGCGGTGCTTCGAGACGATGCACCACTGACCTTTTACAGTCGGCTTGGGTCACTGCGGCACATTGCAATTCTCTCTCTCTCTCTCTTGCTCGCTTGCATTGTTCAACTATTTATCATCTGCTATTTTTGTAGTTTCCCACAGCCTGAGATTCTCCTTTATGAAAGTCCGTCTCAACTTCCTTCACTTCTTCACCTTTGATTTTTTCTAGTTTTTCTCCACTTTAAGTCTTTTCATCCATCTTGGTGCCTGTCATCACACTTTCTAACTCTAATACACATTAAAACAGCTCTGACTGTATTGTGGAAGTTAAGAGGACCACACATACGTGAGGGTACGTATTCTCCCTCCTGATTCTGTTTCATTCTCACTCGGTTACATAACCTACCGTTAAAACGTTTGAGGTCAGTAAGATTTTTTGGAAAAAAAATAATACTTTTAATTCAGCAAGGATGCATTAAAGAGGACATAACACACAATCCGTCAATCTCATGTTAATCTTGAGCTCCCTATAGAGTAGTATTGCAGTATTTTCATCCTTCATGATGTCATACAGGGCCATACTCGAAAAACACTTTTCGAAACATATACAAACCCTGAAGGAGTGTATTTGGCACAGAAATACTCCGCCATACATCCAACTAGTTTAAGACTTTGGTCATGTTTAACATGAGAATCCAACTCTTTAGCAGTGTAAATACATCAGTATGCATGAAAAAGCATTAGACATCCCCTTTAAAATGAATAAAAAATAACAGTGATATTATAATGTTATAAAAGTTTGGATTTAAAAAATGTTCACTTGATCTTTCTATTTATCAAGGAATGCTGAAAATATGATCACAATTTCCACAAAGATTTAAGCAGCACAATTATTTTCAACACTGATAAGAATTAATATGCATTTAAATGCAAAAGCAGTGTTGTATAAACTAACCACCTGCAATCCAGTTCAACCAAGCACTAAATGTGTTGAAATACCGCTGTAGTTATTTAAATTACTATTTTAATTTAATTTCTTTATTTTCTTAAATATATGGGTATATAGTATTTATAGAGTTGTAACTTTTAGTTTTAGTTACTTTTTCTTATTTGTAAGTCGCTTTGGACAAAAGCGTCTGCTAAATGACAAAAGTAAAAAGTAAAGTAAATTAAGTTATTGTTATTCTTTTTCATGTAAACGTGTTGTTCACAAAAGTGCTTAGTTTTAATGTTTTTAAAAGTCACGCTATACAGAATTTTTTTTAAAAGAAATGCTTGTGTTAATTTTATATTGATCATTGCAATTATTAATCCAACGATGGAAAGGAATACTAGGAGCATATCCAGACATGCTATATAGTCGAGCACAGTTTTAGTGTTTTAAAGAGCTGATTCAGGTGTCAGGATTGCTGTGATTGAGTGACATTCTACATTCTTGGTAAAGTGTGCCAAATTGAGAAAGTCCAAGTGCTGCATCCTCCATAAGGGAGCACTTAGAACTGATCCACAAGATTTGCAGTCGCCATGCAAACTGCTAATTTGTTTTGCAGCGTTTCCTGATTTGTATAATTCTTTAGCGAATCTTCGCTAATACAACATTGACAGCTCATGCAAATAAATGACTGCAAGCAGTGGGAATTGCCTGCTCAATGATAATACACTAGTGTGTTAAAGATTAAAGGGCTCTAATCTACCTTATTGATCCAGGTCTCAAATCCATCTTTGGTGGTGAGGAATAAATCTGTGAGAAAAGAGAGAGAGAGAGATCATTAGTTATTTCACAAAATGACCAGACCTCCTTGCTTTGCCAGTGTGATTCTGATTCAAGTAAGCTAGCACTGCATTGAGTGTAAGAGCCATCATCAACAGGTGGAAGTATAGATCCTTGTGACAGAAAGAGAAATGGACCAGCGCCATCTTGCTGGCAGCAGCAGCTCCTTTGACTTTGTCGAACCTTGATCAAACAAGCTGGGAAGTGAGGAAGAAAGCAGCAAGGATAAAATAACAATAGACCCTGGATGGAAGGACACTGACAAAAGCACAGTTGAACCAAGGAGATTGAATACAGGTGTGAAACCGTAATCCATGAGCTCAGTGTATTGACTGAACCTGAGCTCAGTATAAACCGTGTGCCACTTCCAGTTTAAGAGTCTTCGAAAAGCCGACAATTTCAGATGTTCAATACATCGACGTAGTTCCCTACATCACCATCACGACTTCAAATGTTGTGCATCTTTCTCTCAATAACAAGAACACACCACATGTATTATCAAGCATGATTCTCCTGACAGAGTCCGATACGGAGTTATTACACTGATTGGCACAGACGAGTGGTGTAATTTTCTCTTGCCGTCAATGTTCTTCTTTCCTTTTGTGTGATGATGGCTTCATTTTAGAGGCCTGGACGTTGTTATGGAGATGGAGCAAGAGGCATGTAATAGCCCTGTGCTATTTTTGTGAGACTTTCATACGCAGCAGTCAATGCTTCAGGTGTGCGAGGGTGAGAAACGGTAGTATCAAGGAAAACATTTTATTTACTCTTGAAGGCTTTGTGTAAGTACTCTAAAAGTGGTCTGTCCACACAGAAATCAAATTGTTGGGAAGCGCAATATCGCAGCCAATACGCACATATTTGATGTTTAATGAATTTTTAAACAATGATTTTTCAGTGTGGGCAGGGCTGCATGACAGTTCATCCACATTACTATGAATGGGAGAAACTGCAAGAAATCATTGCATCACTGATTCACTGCAGCTGCTGACAAAAGATCTGGTTCTTATCATGCATCATGAAATGTGTGCTTGGTAATGCACATGCGCATTGGCTTAGCAACCTGAAATATGCTTTAAGAAACATTTATGGGACAGGTCATGTCATATTTTGTTGCCGATTTAAAATATTTTATTTAAATGTGATTTTGGCGCTTCTCATCAACCAGTTTAATTAGATGTTTGTGTCTGAAAGGACAGTTGAAGCCGCTGATTCTGTGGAGACTGGAAACGATGATGGGGGCACATAAACAGTGATTTGGATTTTGTGATTTCACAATTTCCCCATTCAAGTAGACAGGAGTTGGTTTTGCATGCCTTTGCAGGAACCAATCACAACAGAGGGTATTTTCATACGTCTCAAACATATCATAGCAAAAACAGTCTTTTTCATTTTACAGTGGGCTGTTTCATAAAAGACGCTAAGAAAAGCGGGATTAAAGTCCAAAACCTGACTTGAAATAACCTAACAAATCAATCGGGACTAAAGCGGTTTCATAAACGACATTTCAAGTGCACGCAATCTGACTAATTCGACCCAGGTTCAGTGAGTCAGGATAATGTGACGTGCACGCTTATTTTAAGCAGCCCTTAAGGTCGATCATGGATCAAATCGATCCACCATTGCAAACAGCGAATATATCTGTGCTGTTTAATGCATTTAGGGCTGCAACAACTAATCGATAAAATCGATTATTATCGATTATGAAAATCATCGACAACGATTCTCATTATCGATTAATCGGGTCTGCCCACAGTGCACGTCCAACTTCAGCTGGTTAGTCAAATTACGGCACTGAATAATGCATTTCTATGGACAAAATGCATCTAAAAATAGTGGAGGAAACAGAATGAGATTCTGCCGGAGAAGCACGTGATCCAAGCTGCCCAAAACATGATAATTCTTTATTTTAAGCTTTAAGTTAATGCATAAGAGTAATGGCTTGCCCTGTCAGGCGCTTTGACAGATGCGTGTGCGTCCTCAGCGCAAAAACGTTCAGTTTACGGTCATATCCTTATCTATAAATGCCACAAATTCACGCGAGCATTTCCATTTTTGCATAAAGGTCCGTCCTGACAGTCTGTGTTAAGTTTAAAATACCGAATGAGCGCCGGCGCGGCGGGCGCGCGCACGCGCGTCAGACGGACAGAACACAGTAGAGAGGGAGACAATAGGCCTATTTCACAATATGGCGGCCGAGAACGGAAGTAGGGAAGCGGTACTTCCGGTCGCGCCGCTGCCCGTTACGATCGTTTCATTCATTGCCATAATGGAGTGCGAACTCGTTTTCTCACAGTCATTAATTAGTTTACCAACACTAAGAATTGCAGATGTTGTCCGTTTTGTTGATAGATTGCAGGGAGATGTGAGGCGATCAAAACTGGACAAGGGTTATAAATTTTTTTATGAACAATTTGTTTTTGATTACCAAGGTATGTATTACACAGCCATGGTAGCTAATTTCCGAATTATCAATGTTTTTTTATGGATTAATTGGTTTATTATTAATAAAAAAACGTCCTGTTAATAACTGTTTTTGTGTTTGGACACTTCAGTCTCAAACATTATTTTAGGGAAAGTAGTAATTAGGGGCAGGTGCTATAGATCCTTAAGAAAGCGTGAGGAACCACATCGGCTTGAGGTAAATACATTCAGGATTTAGCTAATAATTGTTTATAATGCATTAAGTGTCTCACTATCAATAGATCAAGTCTAGCAGTAACAGCACCACCTGCAGTTAGGATTAAGTTTACGTAGAATGTGATACTGCATAGTACTGCATTCATACGTATGTGTGTATACACACGCACTCTCACACACACAAAAAGTGTTATACTGAGCAAAGCGTACACCCTAAATATGTGTTAAATATATGAAATACAAGTCTTTATCACTTTTTTTAGATCACACTTGAAACCAGCACACCACCCCAACTGACTGCATATACATGCTCGTGTGCTGCTGGAAGATGTTTGTGCAACCATCTGGTTGCACTACTCTACCAGACAGCACATTTTAGTGCGCTAGGCACCAAAAATGTTCCAGCTGCCCTTGCATCCACAAGCAAGCAGCAGGCCTGGCATAGGCCCCGCACCCAGGTAAAATGAATAAGAAAACTACTGATAATTAAAGTTTTTATTTGACAACAGATAACAATAAATAAAGCAGTAATAAGTCAGCATTAATAAATAAATATTATATATACATACATATAAATTTGAAGTGCATATTGTGCAAATCAGACTACAATCCCGTACTATATATATAATAAATGTTTTGTCAGGGCATAACTCCAGAACCAGTGGATGAGCTTGTGGTGCGCAAGCCAAAAGCCTCTGGTAGGAGCAGTGTGCAATCAACCCTGTACAAAGCATATGGAGGTAATCTCCAAATACTAATAAAATAAATTTATGAAATGATTAACAATTAACACAGTGAGACAAACATTTTGTTTTAGGACCTTTTCCTGATAATGATGTGATTGCTGGAGCAGCATCCCTCATTTCACTTCGACCTCAACCCCTCATAGCAAAGATTGTTGATGGGATGTCTGCTGTAACCATGGTGTCATCAAAATTTGGAGAGGTCCCAAAAGGTTCACTGCTTTCTTACCAGTGTCCTGTTGTGCTGCCAACTGATTTGCTTGCCCATCCAAATGCACCAGAATTCCCCCCATTACCTGTCGCACAATACACACTTCCACAATATCATTTTGTCCCTGGCAGCTGGGCTGAACTCATGCATATGCAGAGCCTGGAGGTGACACCTCAAATGTCAGGGATCATTGAGGTGGGAACACGGGATCAATCCAAAAGCCCACTCTGGTTCAGCATGCGTCGCCTCCGACTTACAGCAAGCAAGTTCTATGAAGCAGCTCATGTGAGGTCAGAATCCACGGCAAAAACACTTGCTGGCCGGATCATTAAAGGTGCGCCCCAGACCAAAGCAATGCGTAGAGGAGTTGAACTTGAGCCAGAGGTTCTTCGCCGCTATGCAGAGACTTTCAGTGTGAATGTACTTCCATGCGGTCTCATCATCCACCCTGAAGCTCCACACCTTGGTGCTAGTCCAGATGGCAAGGTGGTTGACCCAAATGAAGACCCTCCCTATGGCCTGGTAGAAGTAAAGTGCCCTGATGTGAAAGACATTGGAGCAGCATCACACACTGAGTTTGTTGGGGGCCAAGCCAAACTACGGAAATCACACACCTACCACTGGCAAGTGGTACACACCTACCTACTACCGCCCGGACTGTGGATGGACGCGGACTTCATCCTCCGTGAAGTGCATAGAACACACGAAAGTGCTACCCTTCCTCACTGTAAATGCCGCCCCCTCGTCTCTTCGTATTGCCCAAATCCAGCACTTTTTCATATTTTCATCACTAGGAAAACTATGAAACGATAAATACGGTTGTTTCTTCTTCGAGTTGAAACACAAAGGTACGCTACAAGATTGACTACTTTTAGTCTCCGCCATTGTTCTGGAAACGCTTTTACCGGAAAAGAGTTTTCCCTACTTCCGGCTTGCTGACGTCACGTTGTGAAATAGGCCTATTAATAGGCTTTTCAGCGCAAACATATCCACTGTGCTGAATTATCTGTTGTTGAAAGTTAATTTAAGGTTTAAAAGTCAACATGCAGTGCGAATATTTTATGAGAGTAGGAACTTTAAAGGGATAACAGCGTGTAATTGTCTGTCTGAATATAAACATGAGACGCTCCATAACGGCCTTTTACAGGATAAAGAAATGACGAGGTGACTGATCAAAGTAGTTCCTGCAGAACATTACTCTTACCTGTTGGTTAACACTGAGTTTGTGTTTTTATTCGTCTTTATTATTATCTTTATTATTTTAATTTTTAATAGAGGTTTAAACTATATTCAATTTTTACAATGTTTAACAAATTTATGTAAGTTTAACAATGTGTTTATGTAAGGTTAATGCCACTGCTGCTCTAAAGTAACAGTATTGGTGATAACCAAAATCATTTTTCGGCTTTCTGTACTGGTTAGTACTCCAATATGTGTAAGCTCTTTAGTAACAGTAGTAGGCTATTTTTAATGCTATAATATCATTATTGCTGTTATCTATGAAAGAAAACCAGAGCACTTTTTATTTTTTTATTTGAGTATTTTTTTTTCGCGATACCCAATTGCAGTCAAAAAGTACATAAACAATACCAGCAAGAATGCAAGCTGTTATGAGGCCATTTTTTATTATTATGTCCAATAAATTACAATAACATTTTTAAATTTAAACAAATTTTTGACAAATTTCTAAAATATGTTTTCTCTTTATTATGATAAGTGGTCTAATAAATTAAGCACGGTATGTTTTCATAGCATTCAGTTGTCACGTTTGTTTGTAGAACATTGGGCAGAATGTGGAATAGTGTTTTTTTTGGGCAATATTTTTTAATCCGATTAATCGATTAATCGAAAGAATAATCGGCCAACTAATCGATTATCAAAATAATCGTTAGTTGCAGCCCTAAATGCATTTGAGACGTGTTTTCCTCAGTGCATAACTGACAGGTCACAGGTATATTTTTCATCTGTAAATGTTAGAAAGTCATGCAAATATATCCATTTTGCTGTCAGGAGTGGGCGGGGCTTACGCGCGCGAACGAGCGCTGCTGTGCGCATGCGTGCTACACAGACGGAGCAGAATAGAATAATAAGAATTCTGAATAAAATATAAATTTTGCAAAAATATTTGTTGTTGGACATTAAAAGTGACACGTTTGGAAACCAAATCAAGTTAAAATAAGTCAGAATTACTGAAATAAGTCTGGCTTATTTGGTAAACTAGTTTTAAGAAACAGCCCCCAGGTCATAGAAAGGATGGAAATAGTCATGGTAAACCAAAATAAATAAACCTTAATGAATCTGATTAATAGTATAGGAGGAGCATAGAGAAGAAAAAAAATTGCTGGCCCCTTAAAAGGGATTGTTCAAAAATTAAAACCTGTCCTCATTTACTTACCCTCACATCATTCAAAAACTGTATGACTTTTCTTTTTCTGCAGAACACAAAAGAACATATTTTAAGAGATGCATTTTTTTTTTTTTTTCATACAACTGGAAGTCAGTGGTCGGTAACAAAAATTCTTCAAACATCATCTCTTGTGTTCTGCAGAAGAAAGAATGTCATGCAGGTTTGGAATGACGTGAGGGTGAGTAAATGACGACGGAGTTTTAATTTTAGTGTGACCCATCCCTTTAAGGAAAAAAAGGGTGAGCCTGCGGGTGAGTTTTAAAGCCAGTGTCATGAGGTCGGCCGGGACAGATGTTTGAAGCGATTAGGGCATCTGTGCTAGTGCTGATCTTTAAGGAGAAATAAAGAGCAGATACTGAACTCAAGAGCTTGTGCTTTGGCTGTAAACCTTTGTCCTCTGCCTCTCATTTTGTCCTTTTCCTCGTCCTCTCGAAAAAACCTTTTCCTCTCCCTATCGCACTCCTCCAGGTCTCACGCATTCCATCTCTTATCCCTCTTCTCTCTCTCTCTCTCTTTCTTGGTGAAGTGGTGTTCCCTGTGGGAGTGGAGAGCTCGCTGGCAGTGGCTGATGAGGTGCGGAATAAACAGCTTCATTAATCAGACTTAGAGCAGTGCCACTGGTACAGTCAGCTGATTACACTCAGGTCTGGGGCCTCACATGTGCACGCACACACACACAGTTCTCAACGTACATTGTCATACACCAGCACCTTTAGACAGACAGCGAGTTCACTTAAAAGATTTTCTGCTGATGTGTAAAAATAGCGTACTTTCTAAGTGACTACTACAAAAGATAGAGGTTCTAACATATTCAGCAGTTTGACAAGTGAAATGTTGACATGACCCTGAAAACAGGTTCTGCTCCAAAATGTCATTTTTAAAATCACAATATACAGCAAATCTTGCATTGATTGGACAAGTTTATTCAGACACAACGGGTTTTTATTATCAGTTATTTTAATATTTCCCTTTAAATCACTAACATCAAATCAATTTCATATAAATTATATTCGTGAGATGCAAAAACATTGTATCTAACCAACTAAACTGTCTGCAGTGGGTGAACTTAAGAGGAGTGTCAGCTAAAAAGAAGTCAACGGATTTTTAAAGCAGTAATTTAAAGAATAATAACAAATTCTATTACTTCTATGAACTATGATGGGTCATCGGATGCAAAATTCACTTTACAAGTTGTTTGAACATAAATGTGTGTTGGAAGTGTGTGTACACATCCATCCTATAATGATAAAAATCCACCCAGTGTTTTTTTTTCCTTTAGTTCTGCACAGGCCGCTCCCACGATAGTTGATTGACAAGACCGTCTTAACTTAGACCGGCCCTGAGTGAACTGAGTGAGCTGTCCGCCATTGTGTCGACTCCGGTGCAGGGGAAGACAAGATGTCTCAGATTAAGTGATTGAGGTGTTCTGTTGTTGGATGTAATAATGAATAATAGCAGTCATCCTTTACTCCCGACATCTGAGCTGCTGAAGACGCAGAGGATTACGTTTTGTTTTTGAAGGTAATACGCCCCCTGATCTACCTAAATGCGTCTATGTTCGTGCGAATCATTCGTGATCCAGCTACACCTACAGAAGAAGTGAGTATGAGGGTTTTTAATGAATCTTTGCAAATCGCCTTTCCTAATAATGTGGTAATTACCAAGTTTCACGATAAATGCGGGTAAAGTAAACAGTCCCTCAGAGAGCGGCTCGGAAGAGAGGGGCGGGGTCAGCAGAGCTCATTAACATTTAAAGGAAAATGCTACAAAACGGCTTGCTCTTGACAAGAGCTGTTTTTGACAGGGTAAAGAAGGTGTTTTTTACACTACCATTGAGAAATTTTATCCAAACTATGTTACAGACTTTTCATTAAGACCCTAAAGAATCATATCAACTTGTGGAAAATGGGCATCCGATGACCCCTTTATAGAGCGCCTTTATATATTAATAATGACAGTGCCAGACACAGGGCTCGCAAAATCGCTAGCCTGACGTCCCGGGGCTATTGTGTTTTCCAGTCGGGCTACCAAAATGTATCACTGCCCTGCCCAACGGGCTACCTTAAAATACAGGGCAAACATTTATTCAATATAGCAAGTATGGCAGGGCTCTAGACTGCGACATTTTTTGAGAATGTGCGAGTTAAAATTTGACGTGGTCGCACTTGTGCGAGTGCATGGTCTGCGCTGCTCCAAAGCGTCTGCTTCATACAGCGCGCGCTGCAGAGACATTGTAGGAGTCAGATTTCACTGATCACGTGAAGAGAGGCGCTTTCAGCGCGAGCGCTTCAGGTGTAGAGCCTGCGAAGGTGCGCGTAGCGGACTGAGCGCAATGGAGAATTTGGTTTCCAAACTAAAGTAAAAGACCGCTTCTTAAACCAGAGAAGGTTAACATGTTGATATTCTTGTAGAAAAAAAAAACATGCAAGTCCTGTCAGCGACAGCCAGTTTAGTTTTACTTTTCTTTTTGTTTTCGTTTTGAAAAGCTTGTTATCTTTGCCGTTTACCTCACGTTATACTATAGAGACTTTCCTTATTTTTATTTTATTTTTTTGTATTATTTATTTGATTCCTCAGTGTTTGCTAAACATTCTGTAATTTAGGCTATTAGTCGGTAAATAATACAGCATGTGATGTGTCCTGTGCCTCCTCTTATTCCCTTTTGGTTAATAAATGTTATGTAAGCTAGTTTGTCATTGTAACCTACTGTTTTATTGTTGTTGTGCTTTTTAATTAAGAATAACAATGAATCCATCTTTTGTTTTAGTCTTAAAAAGTGAAAGGTGTATAGATAAGCAAAACAGACAATTATCTTTTCTTGTAAAATGTGACACCAAGATCGCGAATTTGAAAGTGAAAGTGCAGAAAAACTGAATTCCTGATCACAAAATTAAAAATTACAAGTAATATAGGCAACTGATGAAAAAGAACGGGTTGAATGTTGAACACTTTCATTACCATATAACTATAATATAAACTATGATAAAAGTTCATCAGCATGCATTGATTAATCAAATGTCGTAGCAAAAAAATAAAAATAAAATAAAATAAATTGCGACCAAATTATGTGCTTGTGCGACGAACTGAGAATGTTAGTCGCAAAAGTGTGACCAGTGGGAAGAATGAGTCTAGAGCCCTGTATGAGTAAATAAATCCACACAAACTAGCAGATTAAGTAAGTCATTTGAAAACAGTGTGAGTGATTCAGCTGGAGCGCGTCTTCTCTCAAAGCGGCTTCACATCAGCGCATCTGTCTGCAATACGAGCTGCTGCATGCTGTCGCTGATCCAAGACTTGCGCTCGCATTTCAGGAAAGATGTCAAAATTGTCACTTGCTTAATCGGGTCATTGTTGCATAGTCACAAAAATGTGTAATTTGCACGTCTTTTTAAGCCAATCGGTACTGGCGCGCTCTAGAGGCTGTTTCAAGGCTGAGCACTCAGTCACATCCAAA
This sequence comes from Barbus barbus, assembly GCF_936440315.1. Lineage (NCBI taxonomy): Eukaryota > Metazoa > Chordata > Actinopteri > Cypriniformes > Cyprinidae > Barbus > Barbus barbus. The sequence goes on from NC_136729.1 coordinate 26,246,081, forward strand.
GCCGCCTTGCGAGTATCATATTGAGTTATTTTTCGTAGTTTGTTGTTGAGATGAAGTGGCCAAATACACACAAAATTACACAAAAATGGCCGTCCTGGCCAGTATCTAGGTTTTTTTCTTAAGTAAACGTGAACAGCTGAGAAAGAAAACGCATGTGTATAGGCTATGGATCCGTGCATTATGTCTTGTGAGAGCAAAGCAGTTCACATGTCGCATCTTTTGCGTGCTCAGGTTCTTTATTTCAAATGTAGATGTGCCGCAAGCGCGGTCATTATAGAGGATTTTTCACATTATGCACATTATAGGTCAGCACAAACGTCTTTCATTGGCACGTGAGGAGGGGGATCTAGAGCCCTGCATTTCAGCCCGGGCCCAAGGGGCCCCGACTTTTTTTACTCCTCTAGGGCCGGGCTTCGGGCCAATTTCCACATCATAGTTCAGAGGCGAGCCGGGCATCGGGCCTGTTTTGGGTTTCTCCTTATTTTATATTGTAGACATCTATCGATTAGCGATGAAAAAAATTGCCACGCTGGTGGAGACAACACGAGACCGTGCCGCAACCGAGAGCAGCTTGATGGTGTTTAGTGTCCCGCAGCAGCAGCAGAGAGCGCAAGTGACTTCAGCGCAGCTGAAGAGTTCTGCGTTCAAATGCATGCAATAGGCTAACGCTTGCTGCAAAACCCCAGCAAACATAACCATGAATGTGTCTGCGGGAAATAGTAAGGAGATATTTGAATTATTTACTAATAAACTAATGTTTTCTGAGTCCGTGTCGCAAGGATGAAGTTGCTGATCCTGACTCGCCGTCTCCTCATTAGACGCGCCTTTAGAGAGAAATGCATCTTTACTGATTATGATTAAGATTATAATAAAAGTTTTTGTTTTCGTATTTTTTTATTTCATTAAGTGATAATTTAAAGGTTTCTATAGATATATTTATCATGTCTGTGAGGCATGTATTCGCTCAGCTTCGGTTCATTTTTGTGAAGCACTCCTGTTCAAGACAGCAGAAAGCGCATCGTGTTTGTTTTCTTTGTTTTATAAAAGAACTACCTTTTGTTGGTATTGTGAGTGCGCACAAATACAAGTAGACCCTTTACAGGTCCGAATGATGTATTACTCTTACCTTTATCAAAAAATTTAAAAAAATGACGGCGTAGGCTATTTTAATTTGTTTCCACTGAAAACAATCCAAAGCTGGTGCCTCCATGTCCTGCAGAGCGTGCTTTAGCTTCCACTCTCTGCACAAACTTAGATATAGGCTAGCGCACATTATTATTATAGCGCAGGTTTAACGTTTAAACATTGTTATATACTTGAACTGTTTTAGTATATCTATAGATTTTATTTTAGGCAAGTCGTGATGATATGAGAAGGCTAAATTTATCAAACATAGGATATGATCAGCTCATGCCGCTGGCCGCTTGGTCGTTACTTTAAAAAAAAACCAAAAACTTATAGGCTATTTAACGAACAAAAATGCTCCAAACGTTTTTCTACATTAACTTCATAAAAAAACAAAACGAAATATAATAATTTTGCCATTACACACAAAACTGAACTATTTTAATAGCCGAAACAGTAGTATAAACTCTTTTAGGAGAAGGGGGCGGGGGGAGACGGGCTCGGGCCGGTAAATCTGATAAGCTGTCGGACCAGTCAGGGCCAGGCTAGGGCCTAAATTTGAGGCCCGTGCAGGGCTCTAGGGGGATCCGACAAAATGAGGTGCCGGATCCAGATCCGGCTTGTTCCGGCACAAATTAAGACCTGGCGATACGGCTACATTAAACTTCAAAAGGCAATGATGTCATTGAATAAATATGAGCGCTGCACGTTTCAAATCAAAACACGACACGGATGTCTTTATGTGAATGTGTCTGAACGGAACCGACTGTCTTCAGAAACGTGTTGGTGGCATTTTCATTTCATCGTACCTATAAATGCCTGATAAAACAGCGTTCATGAGCGCGGACAGTGCTGCATTGTGTACTGGAAACCGCTATATTAAGCCGCTCCTAAAGCGCCACCTCGTGGCAGAGAATTAATTTGCATTTCCAATAAGCCTTTCTTGTATGGTCCGATCAATGCAAATATCGACCATTATTTTTAAGCAGCAAACACAGAGTTGTAAATGAGAAAGAAGTTAATGTACCTTCTAAAAATCTAAACAATTAGACAGTAATATTTATTTGTTTTAATTTAATATAATAATTTATATGCTTGATTTATCCCTTTTCATAAAAATGGTCTAAAGCTGAAATGCTGTTGTATAAGATTTTTGCTTTTGTGAAAACCAGTATCAGAACTGTAAATCATGTAATTTTATGGCTTAATACTGTATGTTACCATAGACATTGTCCAACCCCGCTCATACGGTGATCATTTTACTTGTGCAGCTCCTAAAAAGGGTCATAAATCTGCAGATACCTTGTAAATAGTGAAATCAAATTCCTTCCTTCATATTTGTTGATATTTGTGTATTGAAAATATTTTTGATTGATGATTAGAATCCTATCTGATTTTCTATATTTAAAAAAAAAAAAAAAAAACGTTTTTTTATTTTTTTTTTATTTTGGCTAGTTAAATTAATTTTCGGGCTACCAAAATCTGAAGAGTACCTGTCCGAAGGGCTACAAGGGATTTTGAAATTTTGCGAGCCCTGAGACATACTGAATGCGTGCACTGCAAAGGCTGAGACAGACACTCTCAATAAACCTTTCAGAAACTACTTCCCCTACCCTCACTAAACCTTTTAAAATGTCAAATCAAGTTTTTTTTTTTAACACAAATCAAATACGTTTGTTTGATTGTGGAAAAGTTAACACGCAAGATGGCTTTATGTAGCATGGCCATGGACCCCACTCGGTGTTCACCCTCATTTTTTATTTTTTTTTTTCAAGAATTGCAAGAGCTGTTCAAAACAGACAGCTCCAATCTGACTGATTGGCTGCTTTGCCAGTCCACCTGGAAACCAAGTTTTGTTTACAAGGCAGCAAGCTGCTACAACTGACAACTCCAAGGAAGATCTAGTTGCTGGATTCAGTTTGGAAAGTCTATAGCATCAAATCTTTGAAAGATATTCAAGAGTTTTGCTTGAGGCAATCCGAGCAAGTAAACAAGATATTTTCAAATCACAAAATATTCAGCTTGATTTTCAAAATACGACCATGAAATAATTGTTACTACATTATATATTTGTGGACTTGGAGATGGAATTAAATTAAATTAAACATCCATTGGCAGTTTTCAAGAGTTAATTTAGCTTAGCTCTCTGAAAAGCAGTAATGATGAAGCAGTCACGGGTGGGTAGGAAAGCTCTGGAAACCACAGGGAGCACCTTGGTCATTTGAAAGAAACGCTCGATTAGCAGTCGAACATGTTGTGTTTACGCGCCTCCATCATTGCGACCAATCTGCACAGAAACAGCAGAATCAACCATCCTTTCAGACACAAACGTCCAGTTTAATTGTCTAATCAGAAGCAATGGAGAACATAACAGGGAGTGACAGAGAGTAATGTGAGTCTCATACAATTTATCAAATTAATTTGATTATACATGTTGCAGTAATGTACTAAAATATGCCTTGATTAGCGCCCCAATTCATTTCATGCTCTTGTTTCCTTCTCTAACAGCATGCAGGCCTCTCAGTTGCTATGCAATCTCACTTTCCCAACATGCTGTGGGAACTTGTGCATATTGTTATGGCATCTTGTGCATATTATTTGTTGTTTTTCATTTTACATCACCCAGCTGGCACAGTACCTCCATTAGGGCATGCATATTTGAAAGAGCCGTCAGAATTAAATAATTGAGGAGCACCTTTAGATTATGTGTCATGACTAGTGGCTGCCCACAAAAGCTGAAAAATGCTGCCTCTGCAGGCAGCATACAGACATGGGATGGGAACAAGGCACGTTCGAATTCTATGATTGCGTCACATCCTGTCTACTGAGATATGTTCATCTGTTGAAGGCGACACAGATGTATTCTTCACTGCCTATGATATCCCACTATCCTGTGCGTTTGATTCAGTGACAGTTGAGGCAAAATATAAAAAGGCGTCTCAAAGTTGGAATCTAGTGGTCAGTTTGTGTGTAGATGTATGTTTTTGAATGACTTTTTCAACTAGGGGCGCTCCTATTGCTATCAGCCAATAATCGCTTTGGTAAGTTTGATCAGCGGTCTCTATAAAAACTGATTTCATAAGCTGATCTCAAGCTGACAACGTGCCTGCAGTGAGCGGACCGGCATGGATAAAATAATTATAATGCTTTAGTTGAGGTAAGTAAATAAGTCACAAAGTAATTTGAAGAATTTCTGTGAAACGTAATTTCACAAACTGCGTGAGTGAATCACCACACAAAATGCGACGAAAACTGCATCAAAAGGACAGTGCGCGGACTGGTGCGTAACACATCTGGCCGAAGTATACAGTGGGCTTAAGACCGTCTCACATACAGCTCAAGAAATCAGGATTGTGCTGTGTGTAAGCTATTGTGCAAAAATTGCCCCATTGTAAAAAACAAAAATGCACTGCAAATTTAAACATTTAGGTTAGATAATTGTATAAATTTGTTTTTTAATTTCTACATTAAAAAAAAAAATCCCCCCACAAGAGTCACCTAAGAAAAAATGAAACCCAGGCCCTGAATGAATGCCTGTACGAATCTTGATTTGAGTATCACTTTAGATAAATCTACATGTCAAAAAGAAGGCTTAAAAAAAAAAAAAAAAATCAGTATCGGTAATCGTATCGCAGATAGTGCTTTCTGTGATTGGCTCCAATCACAGAGCACCTTTTGATTTAATTTGCAGCAAAAAATTACTACATAAATTTTTGCATGGTTATCACCAAACTTCTATTTTGTTTTAGATCATTAGACCACTATACTACCTCGCCTGTCCGAAATCAGTTTTGAGAGGTTCCTTCTGTGCAGCTTCTCCAGAGTGGCTCCACAAGATCTGATGACAACACAGCTGTACATCAACACATCAGTAGAGTTTCATGATTACTTTGACATCTTCAGTTACGCAGCTTCTACTAATGCTCACAAACGTGCTTTTATAAAGCACAAAAATTATTTATTGGAATCTTAAATGTTATATTGTGTCATGTTTATCAAAATAAAAATTATAAAATAAATATAGTCCCCACTTAGTTTTTTAGTAGTATTGGATTATATTAAATTTTATTCTTGTTTACACTGTATTAAGCAGTACACAAATTACTAAGTGGAAAGTGTTTCTGTTGCTTAATGAAAAAGTCTGAAACATCTTTGCATTTGACAAATAATCGCATCTAATACACTACATCTGAGATAAAGTACACAAACACTGCACGAGCGTCACTACTGGAAGCAGAAAGTGTCCCATCTTGGTGCAGCGTTTTTTTCCATCTCCTCCCCCGACTGCAAGCAGCAAATCTCACTGATCGGTTACATTCAGCCGAAGTGAAATATTATAAACCACAGACTGATTTTCAGAGGACCATTGAAAGAAAACATTTAAACAAAAATTACATGAAACTGAAGTTAAAGAGGATTTAATCACTCAAAGCTGATTAAAGAAATCTATGTAATAAATATAAAAATCTATGCAAAACAAGCTGGTTGATGTCACCCCTGCCCAATGAAAAAGAGCCACTTCCGAGCACGAACCATGATTGCCACAAAAATCACTTTGCATAAAGAAACCGTGTTATTGTTCAGGCTATATAATGCTTGTCTTACAAGCTACAAAACAATGTGGTGCTAAAATCTCTGTGCCTCTATTTTCCGGCACACACAAAGCCAGTGTCGTGTTGCTGGAAGGAAAATGAGACCGATCTCATTTATCTTCCGCCATCACATTTGGAACAGCATGGCAAGTGGAGTAACGACAACAGCATCCCTAAAAGTGATTGCGTAAGATTTCAAGCGTTCATAAAATATATAAAATAAATTAAAAAGGGCAGCACAACAATTACAAGAGGACGTGCTGTTTTTAACACATATAAACTAGCTAACGTGCATTGCAAAACTGAGATACCGTGAGTCACAGCAGGGCTTATGCAGTTGGAGGGGGGATTTTTTTGGAGGAAGAACAGTTTTCCATTATATCTAATGACAGCATTTAAACGAGTACACAGTATGAAGCACAGCAGTGGCCTGCTCTCTTTCAGCAAAGAAATGTAAAAAAAAAAAAAAAACATATTCACTCTGCTTTCTAACTGCCTTTCCTAAGGCATTATGGGTAACAGCAGAAACGCATGCAGAGACGGGCTCTCCGGAAAGAAGAGACTAGGCGAGGAGAGATGCAAGAGCATCTGTCTCCAAAACTCCTTCAACTGCTGCTGCCCTCTTTTCCAGCACCCTCTTATTCAGAGCAAAGGGAAGAAAGAGACAGCAAAGCGAACGTGTTCAGCGGCAGACGTGTGACAACAAGAGGAGAGTGAAAAGAAAGGAGGAAATGAGTGATAGCGGGAGCGAGAAAGAGAGATCAATAAATTAAATTCTGTTCCTCTGAGACCGTGTTCGCACAACATTATATTGTTTTGTAAGTTATGAAACTGATAAATACACCAAAATAAAAACAAATCCAGCACCACACCATGCAGAAGACTTTCACTGGAGTAAGGTCACAAACAACGGTCTTTGTTCTTTTATTAAGACAGATGCACTCAAGCAGATTTCTACCATGATATTGTATGCAGGTAAAGGCTTTTGAAGACAGACTTTAACAACGCTCTACATTACCATTTGTTACTTCCAGAAGAATTATTCTGAGACATGACTCATTGAGAACTTTTTTTAGGATTCTTGCAAAAAAGAAAAAGTAGTAAAAAATTATATTAACAGTAAGTACTATTATAATAAATGTTATCTATTTATTCTAATAAGTAAAATACAACAACAATAATTATAAAATCACAAACATTTAAAAAAATGTTTTTATAAGAAGTTTCTTATGCTCACCAAGCAGTATTTATTATATTATCTACAATACAGTAAAACAGTAACCTTGTGAAATATTAACATTTTTAAAAATATTCATTTTAATACTATATACAATGTAATTTATTCCTGTGATGCCAAAGCTGAAAAACAAAAACAGGTATTTGAAATTATTATTATTTATTTTTTAAACAAAGTAAAAGTCTTCACTCTCACAATTTTGTGTGTCCTTGCTAAATAATAGTATTCATTTCTTAAAAGGGTCATCGAACGCCCATTTTCCACAAGTTGATATGATTCTTTAGGGTCTTAATGAAAAGTCTGTAACATTGGTTAAAATTTCTCAATGGAAGTGTAAAAACCACACTTTTTACCATCAAAATCAGCTCTGTTTTCAGCAAGCTGTTTTAGTCCATGTTGCTTTAAATGCTAATGAGCTCTGCCCACACTCTCTTCCGTGGGGTGACGAGCTGTTCTCATGAGACTGAAAACCAGGCGCGGCTCGTCTATACGGGCAAAATATTCATCCAAAACATAGACTTGAGACTGCCCTGCTTATTTTCACGTTAATGTTACCTTAAGTGAACCTCGCTCTATCAAGACGATATCAATCTGCTTCAGCTATGTGTCTGCATCAGGTCAATAACCAGTTGGCATGTCTGTTTTTTTTCTATGTGGAGTAGTGGATCAAATGAACAAAGCAGGCTATATGTTAAATCCTTTAGTTTAAATGTGCTCACATGAATAGCCTGTATATGGTTCTGTTGTGTTTGTTTTGTTTATTCTGAGAATAGACATATGATCTTCTTTCCTCACCCAAAATGCTCCACAACTTGTAACAGTCTAAATCAGAATATGGATAAATAATATATTAAGGCAATTATTATACAGCTGTTACGTCTTGAGACGTATTGTGTACATGTCTTGCTTTGCTGGTCCTTTCTCTCTCTCTCTTTTGTCCCACCCTTTCTTTCACAGGATTGGAGCCAACTAAAGTGATCTCCAGATCTGATTGGTGCTAATGGGAGAAGCAATAAAAGGATCTGCAGCACCTTGCTGAACTTGTGATTTCCTGTTGTTGTATTGCACGTGCTATTGTGTGTTTGCTACAGTGTGTTGTTGCTGTTAGCTTGCCTGTTGATCTGCCTGTTGTGTGCAGTGTGAATTTTGGTTTTGAGTTGATAAATTGTTGTCAATCTCATTTCCATTTTGTGTATTTTGTGAAGTACTGTAAATACTCTTTCACACTTGGAAGCTGTAGGGGCGAGTGCCATTTTCTCTGGTAAATATTGTTTTCTCCTGTTTTTCATTAGATATAGAGTTAGGGTAACATATTGTATTTTTATTTTGTTAGGGGATTTAGTCTTTTCTGTTAGGAGCTAGCTTGGTGTTTGTTTGTCGTTTTGGACTTTTCTCACCCCTGAAGTTGAGCTTTCATTTGTGGTTCTGCAAATAAATGTATAAAGGATCTTTGACTGTCCATTTCAGTTTATGTTGCGGCCTTACCCTAGACAGGGTCGTAACAACAGCATTTTATGCGTGTAACATTACATCGAGCCTGTCAATCAACATTAGCGTGCCACCCACAGGATAACGCAAGGACATCTCTGCCAAGATTTTGTGTTCAGAGATTAGAACAAAGTTTACAAAATCTGGCCCACCTAAATTTACAGTCAGGAGCCGCTACTGCTGAAAACCTCAGCCGCGAAACTGGCTAACTACCACATATTAGGAAAGGCAATGTGCAAACTCACTCACTTCTTCTGTAGATGAAGCTGGATCACGAATGATTCACGCAAACATAGACACATTTAGGTAGATCGGGGATCGGCGCATTCCCTTTAAAAACGAAAGTAACGAAAGTAGCATTAATCCTCTGCATCTTCCAGTGCATACTCAGATGTTGAGAGTAAATGAAAATTGCTATGTTCAATAGGCGTGGGCGATATAGCCTCAAAATTATATCACGATATTTCAAGAATATTTGCGATAATGATTTTTATGACGATATACAAAAAAATATGGAACAACGTTATATTGGTGATTGCAGCTGGGAGGCAGCAGAATTTATTAGTGCAAACACAATGAAGGGCATTTTCCATCCTTTTCCAATCAGCTACTGTCATTGATGGCAGACTACCGAATTCGAAGTGTTACTCTGTTGTCATAATAAGGTGGCAGAAGCAGCATTATAGTCATAGTGCAATAGTAGTGACCAATGTTGGGCAAGTTACTTTAAAAAAGTAATTATAGATACTAGTTCCTTCTCACAATGAGTAACTGAGTTACATCATTATAAAAGTAACCAATTACCAGGGAAAGTAACTATGTTACTTAAAAAAAAAAAAATTGCTGCACTGCACTTAAAAAAAAAAAACAATTCAAATATCTCAAATAATTTGGATACCTCCAATATTAAAATGTTAAAATGAATGAAATGGACACTACATGGAATACATTATTTTACATTACAATATTTTTAATTTAATATTTACATTATAATATTTTTAAACATTGTACACTAATACAAAACAACAATTTAAAAATACTTTTAACACTGAACATTTTTTTTACATTCCAGCAGACATTATACCAACAAAGCACAATTTCACTTAAAATTAATAAGTTAGTATAATAATATTTTGTGGCCATTTTTGAGACCCCCTTCACGCAAATAAATGCAGCTTTGCTGAGCAGAAGGGAATTATTTTATAATAAATGTATTAATAGAGCTGTTGTTGTAATTATTATCATTATTATTGTCTTTTTTAATTTTATTTAACAGAACAACAGGTAAAATTACAATACTAACATTTATGAACGTTGATGGAGCTTTTATTTTGAAGGAAACCCGCAGGAAGTCCTCAGTCCTTCTTTGAGATACATATCTTTCTTTGTGCACAAAAAATTCTCATAACATCGCAAAATTGAAGTTGAGCCACTGATGTCACATCGACTATTTTACCAATGTCCTTGTTTGTGGACCTGGGAACATTACAGTTGCGTTGCTGTCTATGGAGTTGTCAGAGAGCCCTCAGATTCCATCAAAAATATCTTAATTTGTGTTCCGAAGATGAACGAAGGTCTTATGGGTTTGGAACGACATGGGGGTGAGTAATTAATGACAGCATTTTCATTTTTGGGTGAACTAGCCATTTAAGTTTAGGAATTGGGTAGGATTATGGTCATGCAGAATATGTGCTTTATAGGCCCTAATAAACAGCCAATATGCTAATAATAGGCATGGTAATAAGCAAATAGTTAACAATAGTGAGAATTGGTAGCTGTACTAAAAGTGTTACCCAAAATCCCTTTACTTTCTTTTCCTACAACTGAATTTCATTCCGGTGTCAGCAGAAGGAGCCACCTCTTCACTTCTCCACACTCTCAAACAAAGACCTCTCACACATACAAAGACTCATGTTTTAGAAGACATCCTCACACTTCCACACAATCATTCAATCTTTCTTTCCCACTAAGATTGTTCCATTACCGTGGATGGTTCCTAGTTGGATGGCAAATGCTATAGCTTGAAGATAACACATGATATCCTCCAACAGCATGATTCTCTAGCAGAGAGTGAAACACAAAGTAATGGACTTCCACTGCTGTCTTATTGCTATTCTCAGTTGTCATCTATTACACACCCAAAATGCTGTTTGGTAGGTGTTTTTGTAATCTTTAATTGATTCTAGAAAGCCTAAGCACCCATTTTTCCCTTTCTTGTTTTTTTACATAACTGAAAGTATGAATTTTTTAAAAAGTGTAATTGTGACTTCTAGCTTCTACCACATTTGCATACACCTTTCACAATCGGTTAATACTTGGATTTCCTGTCAAACTCCATGCTAATGAGAGGAAGTCATGATGGATTTAGAGTGCATCGAACCATCTGTCTGTCAAACATGCAGGGCTATGATATGGGTGCAATATTTCAGCATCACCAGAGACCCGAATCCCAAATTCCACTCTACTTCACAGATACGATGTGGCGGTTTCCATGCCAACAGAGATAAGCATATCCAGCACCTTATACCCCTAAACTAACATATAGCTCAGCAGCAGGGCTGTGAAGATGTGGTGTTTGTGTACACGAGTTATAATACAGCTTGCTCTCTGCCTTCCAACAGCATCCCAAACTTGGGGCAGATCCCCAAACTTGGCATTTAATCAGGTTACGGGGGCACTTGTAATTCAGATTTGCTTTGTTTAACCAATTAAAAAAAGAAAGAAAACAATATGTTTTTGGTTCAGGATCATGCAAACATTCAGTTTAAGTGCTTTAGTTTAAATTAGTGTGTATTTCCCCCTCCCTCACACACCCACACAAGTCATATATACTTCTTTGATAGCTAGAGCTGCTGACAATCACCCTGAGATATATATATAGAGAGAGATCTCTTTACACTGTGAAGCACTGTAAGTGCTTCTGTTCAAAATCACAACACACACCTTTTCTTCACATCGTTTTGTAGAGTGAAAGGACAGCATGTCATTTTTGGAACAGCATACTACTATTATTGCTGCACTATATAGTATACATTCTGCTGTTCCCAATGCAGATTGTCTGTAAATACAGATTTTGTAGTGGAGCATACCCAGAAAACCTACTACATTCGCCAAAATGTGCAGTTTAAAAGATTTCATTTAAATAATTATACTTTCAAAACTAATGTAAATTTCTTAGAATCAACATAAATCTGTTAATTGTGAAAACAACAATTTTATCAGTTAAAAAGTGATTATGTGAACATGGTTAAATATGGTTAACTGTGAAACAAGCAAGATTTAATTAGATATGCATGAGAATGATTTACATACAATCAACAGGATTTACAAATCCTGCTTATTGTGCATTAACACAATTTGTACATTAGTATTATTAAATCTAATTCTTGTTTAATTTATGCCACACAAACCTGGATCACATTAGGTTTTTAGGCCTTTTCAAAACCATCGAAATGGACGTAAAATTTATATACACTATGTATAAAAAAAAGAAAGAAAAAAAAAAGTAAATCCTAAATATTAGGCTTCAATGTTTTTGAGTTTACCGTTTCACTTTTTTCTTTATTTGAAACATAGTACATATTCATTAAGTATTACAAATATGGTATGCAGTTCCTACATATCCAGTATGTTTGCATAGTCCATGTTCAAAATGGAGGCCAGAAGCGTGTTTTTGTTAAACAAAAGCACATCAGCTCTAAATGATAAAAGGAGGGAAGGCAAAGGTACTGATTGGTAGTTAATTACGATGCATTCACAACTTCTGAGCTCTCATTAATTCCAAACAATGCTGACATGCTGCACACCAAATGATCTCCATTATCATCGGCTCGCCTGCCACAAGCAACTTCCTCCGCCTCTGAGGTACCATGCTGTCAGAGCTAGCGAAACCATTGCTTTCTCTCTCTCCACGTCTTGGCGCCCATACATGTGAAGGCAAAAGATGTAAGAATGAGACATTCTGGGCTGGAAGTTTTGATTTCTGAAAGCTACAGAATGTTTTCACACTACAATGATCTCTTTCATTGCAAAAGATCAAGGAAAAATGTGATGCCGCATGATGTGACCCCTATAAATATAGCTACAGCTGCAACATTAAACATTCAACAAAACATGCCACCAGTGCTAGCACCAAGCTAAGAAATCCTTCAGCCTGCCCTCTGTCTGAAGGTATTAGAGGGTACATCTCATATGCGTTTTGTCTGATGCCACGGGCTGTTTCTAGATCTTTCTCCTGAGGTTCAAAAGGTGGAATGCTGCTTATTTGTACAGCTGTTACTTCTCCAACCAGCCATGACTCCATCTCTAATGCCCTTGAGGGAGTCAATGAGCTAAGCTAGGCTGTCCTAAAGGGCTGAAATTCTGTCGATGAGATCAGACGATGACAACTTGAGCTTGACTGGTGAATGACAGAATGGAGTGTTGTGAGAGTGACAAGACTCTAAAGAGACCTGGGAGAACAAAGTTAAAAGAACATGAGATGTCGATTTTGGACCGTCATCTCAACGGAGAAGTTCTCAGAGGTATTGCTGTCTTTAACCTCTCTTCTCCAGTTGAGTGGAGGACGGCCTTAGACATTATCAGGAAAAAGTCATGTCACTCATCCCTGAAACAGATACCCTGACCAAATGACATTCAGATGGCACACGTGAAGCGCATTTGACTCTGCAAATCACACCTCGAGCCTGGACTCAGGCCTGTGCCATGGTAATGGCTTGACCGAGGCCGTTCGACAAATCTGTAATTACATTCCTGTGAATACTTCATCTTGAATTCTGAAGTCATGCTGACAAAGTCGCTCCATCTTTCTGGTGGAAGGCCACAGGCTATATCCTATGAGATTAGCACAGCGTGGTCCACTATGATCAGTGAGGTGCACTATTCACTTCAAACAAGCCTGTGAGGCGGAAACAGACGAATAAAAAGATACAGAGAGCTTGAGAGAAAGCTACCTTTTTTTCAAGGTCAGTCCTTCACCAGTGTCGCCTCTGCAAGACGCCACAATCACGAGCACAGTCTCTTCCTACCGTTAAAAAAAAAAAAAAAAAAAAAACTTAGCCCAGAAAACATGGGACATTTCATGCATTCTGTTTCTGAATCCATCCTGATGTTTCATTTTCCAACTCGAGATGCGCTTCAGAAGACATAAACTCTCTGTCTAGAAAATATATAATGAAACTCAATGAGTTGCTGAAAGGATAACAGAGATTCAAAAGGTTTTTCATGTAACCATCCAATTTCAGCTTGTTAACAGAATCATAGGCGTCACCTACATTTTGTAGATCTACGGCGGTTCCCAGGCTGAGGATTTCTTTACAGTCTGTTGAGAGAATTTAACTATGCTAAATGAATATTGAATGAAAGTAGTTTCAGAGGAAACAAACCTTGATCGAACTGACAGAGAGGGAATGTATAGAGGAAAAAGTTTAGGTGGGTCTGGGGGTTGAAGCAGGGCACTGAATCCAGAGCAATGGAAAAACTGGAGTCTATAAATAGACGCTGCATAAGCCAATATCTAATCCAACAAATCCACCGCGTTTCTCTAACCCCATTTTTTTTCCCCAAAAGCACTTCATTCATGAGCATGACGGCACTGGCATAAAATGGAAAGATGCTATTCTGAGGGGATATAATCTTGTAACACCATTACGAGAACAACATAGGTGGAGTGGAGGAGATTATGCCAACCCACATATTCCTTATTCCATTTCGCTCAAATTATGCTGGCAGACAGAGCAATGGGAAAAGCAGCCCAACTTATTTCACTAACAAGCTTAGATGCTCAGGCCACTCACAGGATTTTATTTATGTCTGCCTGCTTTTTTGTTGGAATACAAAATAATATGTCTTTCCAGTCATATGATGTGCAAATTTGTGGGATGCAGAGAAAATATGTTTACAAATGTCACATTTTAATATTTCATAAATCTAACTGGTGCAGCATGTTCAACTATGACACATTCGGGGGGGAAAATGACGGCAAACGTTCACAGGTCAATGATACACGTTTTAATATGGAGATGAAGATCAACAGCGAAATGATTTCAAGACTATAACCCCCTTAAACCTGGCATTGACATGTTATGCATCTGAAGAATTTTTTTAGCTAGACTTTACACCTTCTTTCCAATGTGACTTACAAATCCATTTACATATTACATAAGAGTTTTTGTTAACTGAAATGTATTCGGCATTTATCAAATTTTAAAAACATTCATAATGTTTGCTATTTGATAAATGAATCATATATTGTTGATTAAACTGGGGGAATGAATTGCATGAGCACCGTTTCTGTTGTTTTGTTCACTTTTGCATTTACATCTTCATAATATCTGGTCAAAATCTGTCTCAGACCACCTCCAAATGCATTATCAGTGATCTGACCACAATGTGTCTTCAGCCCTATTCAGACGGTAATTGTCTCTCATGGGACGCCTGTAAAAAATACATTTGCATGGTTTCTCAGTGATAAAACGGAAAGGTTCAGATGATGATTTATTCATGGTGGAGGAGGGAGTTTTGTGACCCTACGAACCCGGAAATGTGGTTCTCACATCACAGAGCAGGCGCATGCTTAATATTTAAATATCTTATTTAACAACAGGCAAATTGCTATGATGGACGTCATTTTAAAAATGAGAAAAAAAATTCATGTAACCTCTTATTTATGCAAGGTAAACATTTAGCTCAGCTACTTGATTGACTAGTAGAAGGATTACTAGCCCAAATTTCTATAAATGTACATAATACATATTTTAAAACTGTATTGCATACCTGTTGCCGTAATAAAGGCCCATTATTTTTTAGGTAAACTCTGAGACAATATTAGGAAAATCAATAAAAAAAAAAATCAGTTGTGATCTGACTAAAAATCACATGATAATACCATATTATATAGGGTGACAAAGGTATTATATAAAATGGCTTCAACAGACTTGAAACACATAGCGCACAAGTTGTACAGCATGGACTATATAAGGGTTCTTGTCCTTTTTGGAAGATATAGCCACTATGAAATGTCCTTATGTGGAAAAAAAAAAACTGCTTTAAAATTTCTCATTCTATATAAAGAATACAGACTTGGAATGGCTTGAAGGTGAACTATCCTTAGACATCACACATTTGTAATGGCCTGCCTGTCATCAGGTACAACAGGATGTATGCATTATGAAATCTCTCTGCCTCCATGCTCTGCAGTGTCTGAATATAAACGTACATGTCTAGTCTGTGACAACGCACCAGCATTATGCAAGTAATCATAATAGTTTTAAACATGAACCCCGAGCACAAACAAAATGCCAAAATAAACATGTGGGTGGATAAAACTGGCCCTGGGGTGGCAGAGAGTGAAAGAGAAAAGCGAAGACACAGAGAGTGAGAGAAAGAGAATCGGAGCCAACTCAGGCAGGTTGCTGAGTCTTCTGGGACGCTGATCCATTTAAACAGACTCTTCCATTAGCTACAGCCACTAATTGAGTGAAGGACAAATAAAGTCACGGCCTTTTTTAAAAATGCCTGATTAATACCCACTGAACTTAATTAGGTCTGGCGGCTCAATCTTATCTGTTATTGTTAAGCATGCCTACTGTTTCCCCAAAGGAACAGATTAACATTGGACATCAACTGTATGAGACAACTTCAGCGACAAATCTGTTCCCTCGACTTTTATTCATCATGTAAATGTTACAATTTAGCTCTTTGATATACTGCCAACTGTCTGGAAGGCACCGTATATCAGCGCGGTTCCTCAGAGCATGTTTACTGCTTATAAAAACGAGAGGCAGTGAGAAGACATACATATTGAAAAATAATGAGATCTCTACCCACATTGTTTCAGGCTATTTGTCAGTAAAGCTGTGCCAGGTCTGTACAAGGAGAAACACCCAGTCATTGTGTTATCCACCCGCTATGTTCTGCAGATCTAGCAGACGTCTCTAGGGTGCCATTCAACGAGAATGACGCCGAATCTTGATTAGAGATCGACTGATATATCGATTTACCGATATTTTTCCCGATATTTAAGCATTTTTTATAATCGGATATCGGTTTTGTATTATCGGATTCACCGACAAACACCGCCATCTTGTGGGTGTTTTGAGAATTGCGTGCAGGATCGCAATTGCAGCGCATCTGAGGGGAGACTAGACAACAACAACGGCGTGCAGGTACTTGATTTGCTGTAGTTAGTAAACTATTGAATATTACAGTCATTAATGCACAAATTAGATGTATTACATAAATGCCTGATATGTAGTTCATGCAATTTGGCTCTAAGAAATATGATAAATAAGATAATCTGTCAAGCCCTGTCCCTATAAAGATATAACTTTGCCTGAAATAACACAGCCATGAATTAGCGCATGTTGGAAATAAAAGCGCTGAATTGAATTCGCTCTCTGTGGTCTATTAGTCTCGTGAAGTCGGAGTCACGTAGATAATCCGTCAAGTCCTCACAAATAAAGACGTAACTTTGCATGAATTAAATAATACAGCCATGAATGATTGCATGTTGGAAATAAAAGCATTGAATTAAATTCTCTCTCTGTTGTCTATATGCTCATCATTAGTCTCGTGAAGCCGCTTTCATATTGCAGTTCACTCAGCGGGTTGATACTCAAAAAATGCTCCAGCACGGCCACCGCATGTAACTTTTAACAAGATTCACTTTTTTTGAAGCACCCTAAATTGTATTAACACTTACTATACAGTTGGGCAAAAAAGTATTTAGTCAGCCACCAATTGTGCAAGTTCTCCCACTTAAAAAGATGAGAGAGGCCTGTAATTTTCATCATAGGTACACTTCAACTATGAGAGACAGAATGGGGGGAAAGAATCCAGGAAATCACATTGTCTGATTTTTAAAGAATTTATTTGCAAATTATGGTGGAAAATAAGTATTTGGTCAATAACAAAAGTTAATCTCAATACTTTGTTATATACCCTTTGTTGGCAATGACAGAGCTCAAACGTTTTCTGTAAGTCTTCACAAGGTTTTCATACACTGTTGCTGGCATTTTGTCCCATTCCTCCATGCAGATCTCCTCTAGAGCAGTGATGTTTTGGGGCTGTTGCTGGGCAACACGGACTTTCAACTCCCTCCAAAGATTTTCTATGGGGTTGAGATCTGGAGACTGGCTAGGCCACTCCAGGACCTTGAAATTCTTCTTACGAAGCCACTCCTTCGTTGCCCGGGCAGTGTGTTTGGGATCATTGTCATGCTGAAAGACCCAGCCACGTTTCATCTTCAATGCTCTTGCTGATGGAAGGAGGTTTTCACTCAAAATCTCACGATACATGGCCCCACTCATTCTTTCCTTTACATGGATCAGTCGTCCTGGTCCCTTTGCAGAAAAACAGCCCCAAAGCATGATGTTTCCACCCCCATGCTTCACAGTAGGTATGGTGTTCTTTGGATGTAACTCAGCATTCTTTCTCCTCCAAACATGACGAGTTGAGTTTTTACCAAAAAGTTCTATTTTGGTTTCATCTGACCATATGACATTCTCCCAATCCTCTTCTGGATCATCCAAATGCTCTCTAGCAAACTTCAGACGGGCCCGGACATGTACTGGCTTAAGCAGGGGGACACGTCTGGCACTGCAGGATTTGAGTCCCTGGCGGCGTAGTGTGTTACTGATGATAGCCTTTGTTACTTTGGTCCCAGTTCTCTGCAGGTCATTCACTAGTCCCCCTTTTCCACCAAAGCAGTTCCAGGTGCTAGTTCAGAGCCAGTGCTATAGTCGGTTCGACTGGCCGGTTGCTTTTCCACTGGCTAGAGAGCCAATACAGAGCCAGGTCTTACGTCACTGAATACGTTTCATATTTCGGTTCACTAGCGCAGCACAACAGGCTTGTTCGAGGTGCATCAGCGCCACACAGATCGATCGATCGGCACACAACACACTAAAGCACCACGAGAGCGATCCAAAAGCATAAAGAGCCGTCAGCTTTTCAGTCGCTCCCGCAGCACCCCGATATGCCTCGCACCGAACGGTCCGCGCAGCACCGATCCATCCCGAACAAACCTAAACAAACTATCAGCAATGGCGGACGTTGCGTTGCTATTGATGTTCATGGCTTTGCGAACCTACATCGGCATCCAAACACGGCAAATCAAACGTGTTAGCGTTTAGCTGCTATTTAAAATATGGCGGTCCAAGTTTCTGTTCGTCTTGTTGGTCACAGTAACCCCGCCCCCAGCCCCTGACGGAAGCGGTTCTTCCTTCTAACCCAGCAATGTTTTCGTGCTACTTACGAACCGCTTTTACTGGTTCGGAGCTGGTGCTTTGGGTGTCGAAAAACAAAGAACCGGTTTGAAACTAGGCTCTGGCTCCGAACCAGCACTGGAACTGCCTTGGTGGAAAAGGGGTATAGGTCCCCCCTGTGTGGTTCTGGGATTTTTGCTCACCGTTCTTGTGATCATTTTGACCCCACATCTTGCGTGGAGCCCCAGATCGAGGGAGATTATCAGTGCTCTTGTATGTCTTCCATTTTCTAATAATTGCTCCCACAGTTGATTTCTTCACACCAAGCTGCTTGCCTATTGCAGATTCAGTCTTCCCAGCCTGGTGCAGGTCTACAATTTTGTTTCTGGTGTCCTTCGACAGCTCTTTGGTCTTGGCCATAGTGGAGTTTGGAGTGTGACTGTTTGAGGTTGTGGACAGGTGTTTTTTATACTGATAACGAGTTCAAACAGGTGCCATTAATACAGGTAACGAGTGGAGGACAGAGGAGCCTCTTAAAGAAGAAGTTGCAGGTCTGTGAGAGCCAGAAATCTTGCTTGTTTGTAGGTGACCAAATACTTATTTTACCGAGGAATTTACCAATTAATTCATTAAAAATCCTACAATGTGATTTCCTGGATTCTTTCCCCCCATTCTGTCTCTCATAGTTGAAGTGTACCTATGATGAAAATTACAGGCCTCTCTCATATTTTTAAGTGGGAGAACTTGCACAATTGGTGGCTGACTAAATACTTTTTTGCCCAACTGTATAATCATTATTTCGTTTATAAACATGTAAATTAATACAACTCTATGGAAATTCTCTGCAATCGATCGCAGTTTGAGTAGCCTATAGTTGTGTGTAAATGCATAGATAAACCGCGCTGTCAGCAGCATACTTTAGAACGACAAAAAATAGAGCATGCCAGTTGAGAAATGCAATAAAATATAATGCTTGTTATATTCCAATATTCCTGATAATATTATTCCGTGAATTAACATTATCCAGTTAATTATTCTTCACTCTTTAGCCTATTAAACAGCTTATAAACCTACTAAAACTGTAGTTAAAAATGAAGTTGATATGACTCCTGTCCTTTATTTATTTGCTCCATTTGAAAACATTAGACATTCTACGTTTATTTTGCTTACTGCTAATATTAGTGTTGCTGCTAAAGCTTTTTATAAATAAAATGTTTTTTATTGTTGTAATACGAAGATTAAACATGACAGGGCTCTAGACTGCGACCAAAATGGTAATTTTTTGCGAGTTCAAATTTGACGTGGTCGCATTTGTACGAGTGCATAGTCTGCGCTGCTCCAAAGCGTCTGCTTCATACAGCGCGCGCTGCCAGCCGCAGCACATTATAGCAGGAGTCAGATTTCACTGATCACGTGAAGAGAGGTGCTTTCAGCGCGAGCGCTTCGTGGGTAGACCCTGGTTTATACTCGCCGCGTCAGCACGAGCGCGAAGGTGCGCGTCGCGGACGGAGCGCAACGGAGGATTTTGTTTTCAAACTAAAGTAAAAGACTGCTTCTTAAACCAGAGAAGGTGAACATGCTGGTGTTCTTGTAGAAAGAAACATGCAAGTCCTGTCAGCGACAGCCAGTTTAGTTTTACTTGTCTTTTCGTTTTTGTTTTGAGAAGCTTGTTATCTTTACTGTTTACCTCATGTTATGCTATGGAGGATTTCCTTAATTAAAAAAATAATAATATTAACGTACTGTTTTATTGTTGTTGTGCTTTTTAATTAAGAATAACAATGAATCCATCTTTTGTTTTAGTCTTAAAAAGTGAAAGGTGTATAGATAAGCAAAACAGACAATTATCTTTTCTTGTAAAACGTGATACCAAGATCGCAAATTTGAAAGTGAAAGCGCACGAAAAAAGGAATTCCTGTTCACAAAATTTACATCACAAATAATACCGATGAAAAAGAACGGGTTGAATGTTGAACACTTTCATTACCATATAACTATAAACTATGATAAAAGTTCATCAGCATGCATTGATTAATCAAATGTTAATCAAAAAAACAAAACAAAAAATACAAAAAACAAAATTGCAACCAAATTAAGTGCTCATGCGACCAACCGAGAAAGTTAGTCGCGAAAGTGAGATCAGTGGGAAGAATGAGTCTAGAGCCCTGCATGAAAGACTGCTAATTCTCAAAACATTTTTTGTTAAGATGACTGAAAGGAGGAAAACCCAAAGTGAAGTATGGACTTGCTTCACGCAGTCATTTATTTACTTTATAACAGTAAATAAATATCGGTTCTGCATATCGGTTATCGGGCACATAAACATGCAAATAATTGGTATCGGTTATAAAAAAAAAAAAAAAAAAATCAATATCGGTCGATCACTAATCTTGATAGGTCCAAATTTATCCATTAGAGAGTGGCATCTTCTGTAAACAGGTAAGTGCATCATCTTCTGCAAAATCTGGCAGCTTTAATGGATTGTTGTCTTTTTGCAAACCACAAATGAGAGGGCATTAAAGTCCCATAGGAAAAAGAGCACAATCACAGGCATTTGGCCTAATGTAACCTAAATTTGCAAGTGTGAGTCTGGAAGACTGCCGGAGATAATGATTTGATGAACTTCCCACTTCAGCAGTCCCCTAATGTGGAAAATCTGTTTCCTTTACATTGCACTACAATTAACTTGCCGCTCATATTCAGAGAGATTTCAGGTCTAATTGGCTGCAGTTTGCAATACAAGGTTGCCTAGCAACCCGTCAGAAAGCAGAATTTGTGTCTTTTGTGCATATTTGCGCATAATGACATTTATAATTATTTGGAAATTACTTCCTATTTTTAACGAGGCCACACATTCTGAATCCGCGGGTTATCAAGGACATTATGAAGATGTGAAAATGTGATGCAGATGCCAGTGGCATTTCCATGTTGATTGATTGATGCATCAAAATCAAGGAGAAGAAAAAAGTAATGAAAATTTGCCACAGGGACTTGTATGGGGCTTCTTCATGCTCATTTTGTTGCTATTCTCTTCACTGCTCCTTTGGCTATTCATTAGCCTTACCTGAGCCATCAGAGCTGCTCATGCATGGCAGCATTAGCCTTTTAGAGACACATTTAACCGGACTTAATCGTTCACCTTTGTCTCAAGTAATTGCTGGTTGTTCATCTTAATAAACCACAGAGCCTATAGATCTATAAACGTGAGGGAGATTTTGCATTCAGGCGCAGGGTGAAGGCTGGACATTCCACTTTTTAAAGCTTAAACGGAGCATTGACACTTAAGTGGATGCAATTTCATGTCTTCTAGCTAATGCAGCCATTCAGTGTGTGTTACATTTTCACAAGTGCGACTGGAATCTGAGCTGTGATCCGGAGGTGACTCTCACCTGTTAATTCACAGAAAGGACACGTACTAATGATGCGCAGATGGCGGTTATATCCACGGGTGCTGCGGATAATCCGCAGGTTGGGTAATAAAAATATGCATTCTGCATTATGCATTGTTTGTGGGTGGATAAGATAAATCATTAATGATGCAAATATTAACTACATTTTCTAAATAGGCTACAGAAACTGAATAAATTGTAAATTAACATATTAAAGTTATTCAACAAAACATTTAGTCTAGAGCAGTGAGGGATTTCCTCTGTCTTTTGTTGCTTGATTAACATTAATGGCACAGCTTTATTAGGCTGCTGTCACAAGACACGGATCCAATCCAGCGTTTCCTTTCGCAACTGTTTACATTAACTTAAGACAAAACCGACAGTGCTTATTTGGATACTCGCCAGCACGACCATTTTGACGTCATTTTGTGTGTATTTGGACACTTAAGCGCAACAAGATTTGCTTGCAAACTCAATTTGGTCCTCGCAGAGAGCACTTTGGAAGTGACATTGAGCGCACAGAAAAACACCTCTGGAGAGCGTGGGTACCGAATGGCTTAAAAAGATGTGAAAATAATACATTTTTGTGATGATGCAACAATGACCGATAAGGAAATTGACAATTCTGTCAACTAGGGGTGGAATGGTTCAACTTTCACGGTTCGGTTTGTATCACGGTTTTAGAGTCACGGTTTCGGTACGTTTAGGGAAACACTATACTGTCAAATAACAATAAAGAAAATAAGAATACAGGTGCATCTCAATAAATTAGAATGTCGTGAAAGTTCATTGTTTCTTGTAACTTATTTCAAAAAGTGAAACTTTCATATATTTTAGATTCATTACATGTAAAGTAAAACATTTCAAATGTTTTTTTTGTTTTAATTTTGATGATTAGAGCTTACAGATCATGAAAGTCAAAAATCAGTATCTCAAAATATTAGAATATTTATATTTGAGTTTCAATTAATGACTATCCCTACAGTATAAATTCCAGTTATCTCTTGTTCTTTGAAACCACAATAATGGGGAAGACTGCTGACTTGGCAATGATCCAGAAGACGAACATTGACGCCCTCCTTAAAGAGTGTAAGTCACAGAGGGTCATTACTGAAAGGTGTGGCTGTTTACAGAGTGCTGTATCAAAGCATATTAAATGCAAAGTTGACTGGAAGGAAGAAATTGGGTAGGAAAAGGTGCACAAGCAACAGGGATGACTGCAAGCTTGAGAATACTGTCAAGCAAAGCTGATTCAAACACTTGGGAGAGCTTCACAAGGAGTGGACTGAAGCTGGAGTGCATCAAGAGTCACCACGCTCAGACGTCTTCAGGAAAAGGGCTACCAAGCCACTTCTGAACCAGAGACAACATCAGAAGCGTCTTACCTGGGCTGTGGAGAAAAATAACTGGACTGTTGCTCAGTGGTTCAAAGTCGTCTTTTCAGATGAAAGTAAATTTTGCATTTCATTTGGAAATCAAGGTCCCAGAGTCTGGAGGAAGAGTGGAGAGGCACAGAATCCATGTTGCTTGAAGTCCAGTGTGAAGTTTCCACAGTCAGTGATGATTTGGGCTGCCATGCCATCTGCTGGTGTTGGTCCACTGTGTTTTCTGAAGTCCGCAGACAACGAAGCCATCTACCAGGAAATTTTAGAGCACTTCATGCTTCCTTCTACTGACAAGCTTTATGGAGATGCCGATTTCATTTTCAAGCAGGACTTGACACCTGCCCACACTGCCAAAGGTACCAAAAGCTGGTTCACTGACCATGGTGTTACTGTGCTTGATTGGCCAGCAAGCTCTCCTGACCTGAACCCCATAGAGAATCTATGGGGTATTGTCAAGAGGAAGATGAGAGACACCAGACCCAACAATGCAGATGACCTGAAGGCTGCTATCAAAGCAACCTGTTCTTCCATACCACCTCAGCAGTGCCACAAACTGATCACCTCCATGCCACGCCAAATTAAGGCAGTAATTAAAGCAAAAGGAGCCCCTATCAAGTATTGAGTACATATACAGTAAATGAACATACTTTCCAGAAGGCCAACAATTCACTAAAAATGTTTTTTTTTATTGGTCTTATCAAGTATTCTAATTTGTTGAGATGTGAATTGGTGGGTTTTTGTTAAATGTGAGCCTAAATCATCACAATTAAAAGAACCAAAGACAAACTACTTCAGTCTGTGTGCATTCAGTTTCACAATGCGAGTTGAATTACTGAAATAAATGAACTTTATTGAGATGCACCTGTAATCTGTCTAACTAGCAACAGCACAAATAAAAATACAATAGAGTAAAGATACAAATAAAATGATGAGGGATTTTCAGTTTTTTTTTTTTTTAGGTCTATAGCATTATTCAGTTTATGTAGGCTACCTAAAAACTAAAGTAATCAAATGTAAAACAGCATTGTATATTTGACTGTATAAATTAAAGATTAATCTTTATTCAAGTTAAAAAAGCGATTAAATCAAGAGCAGTGAGTGATTTCTTTGTTGTTGCTGTTTGATTAATATTAAGAAGAAATACGATATTAAGAGAATAATATTAAGAGAATGCACTAATCCAGTGCACTGACACTGTATGTTCAGCCGGCTATGTCTGCTATTGGATACTTACCAAGACGGGAATTTTGACAGAATTTGTGTGTGAATTTGTCCATTCAAACACAATACTTCAGAGAGAGCTTCATATTAGCGCACGTTCTGAGGCGCGGGTTTGCGCCGCTTCTGATGAGCGCATGCACAAATCTTCTCACTGCGCGAGCTCGCGTCCTCTGGCTTTTAAATGTTTAAACTGGCAAAGCTTGTCCCCTAGTTTAAACACAGATATCAACGTGTGCTGTTCAGGTCTCACCTGTGCGCGCGCTATCAGCACCCAGGTGATGACGGAATTAATGCTCAGCATACGGCACTCGCATTGAACAAGAGTGAATGGTTTATCCACTTTTTTTTTTATAGCTGTTATTGTAATGTACTGGGAAGCCAGATGCGCATCCATTAACAGAAGCATACATTAGCCGAACCCTGTTTTTTTTACGTGTTATTTATAACAAACCATATTACACATGCGTTGTCAGATTTAAAGGGTAGCTAAACCCTAAAACAACTTTTTTGAGTTAATGATCTGTAAGACTGTGTCTTTATTAGTGCTGTGCATTGATTCAAGTAAATGTTTTGACATTCGGTTATAGTGTTTTAATTCTACAATATATGGAGTGCTGCCCTCTTCAGGTTGAATGGTGGCTACTGCAGTTGAATTTTCCTATTGGACATTGCATACCCCTGTGACGTGTGATGGCACTTACTGACCACGCCCCTGCATGAGCTCACCACTGCTCTCAGGTGCACGCCCCCTGCTCAGCCCCGCCCTCGGTTCGTCCCCTCCATCGCCGCTGGGCTCTTTAAATAATGCAGACAATGTTCTTCCACATGACAACTTTTGTTACAAAAGGAAGAGCAGAATCAGATAATATGAATATGAATAAGAATACGGGGTGGCTGGTGGTCTAGATCAGTGGTTGTCAGGGTTTTGTTTGAGGATCTGAATTTTACATTTGACATCAAGCATGACACAAATGAACAAAAGTAAATAAAAAT
The DNA here is from genome assembly GCF_936440315.1 of Barbus barbus. Taxonomy (NCBI): domain Eukaryota; kingdom Metazoa; phylum Chordata; class Actinopteri; order Cypriniformes; family Cyprinidae; genus Barbus; species Barbus barbus. The sequence continues at coordinate 26,271,716 of NC_136729.1, forward strand.
GTCCTTAAAATTAAATACTAATGTAATACTATTACAATGAACTACATAGGCAAAGTAATTAGTAATTACTGAACAAAATAGTTTGATGAATATTAATGTTATATTAAAATGTATATTAAGTTGAATGTTAACATTAAATCGGCTAGTTTCAACCAACTGACACCGTAGATGATCACCAGATGCCTTTATGTCAACAATAACATACAATGCCGTTTAAAAGTTTGGGGTCAGCAAGATTTTTTTTTTACTTATTAAGCAAGGATGCATTAAATCAGGGGTGTCAAACAGTCCTGCACAGTTTAGATGGAACCCTAATTAAACACCTGATCCAGCTAATCAAGTCATTAAGGCTTATTTGAAAACTACATGGTATGTGAGTTGGAGCAGGGTTGGAACTAAACTCTGCAGGGTTGCGGCCCTCCAGGAACTGAGTTTGACACCCCTGCATTAAATTGATCAAAAGTGAAGACATTTATAATGTTCCTAAAGATTATTTATTTATTTTTAAAAATGCTGTTTTTATGAACTTTCTATTCATCAAAAATCCCTGGGAAAGGTATTCCACACAAAATATTAGGCAGCATGACTATTTTCAACATTAATAACTACAAATGTTTTTCGAGCACCAAATCAGCATATTAGAATGATTTCTGAAGGATCACACTGAAGACTGGAGTAACTGGCTGTTGAAAATTCAGCTTTGCCATTACAGGAATAAAATACTTTTTAAAATATAATGAATAGAAGCAGTTCTTTTAAATTGCAGTAATATTTCACAATATTACGCTTTTCAATTTGAAAATAACTTTCTATGAGCATAATAGACTTCTTTCAAAAACCTCTTTCCAAGTCCAAACTTTTGAACGATAGTGCATATGGGAACATTTATTCATCCCATTTAAAAGCACATAAAGACAATTTAATTTGCTAGCCTAACTATGCACAATTATATGCTTAATTGCATTTCATTATTTGCATTTAGTATTGTTTTTTTCCCTGCTATCCACAATCAAATCAAACCTGCCACCCAAAATTACCATTAAAATGTAAATGAACCCACCATGTACATCAAGATTACATTATAAAAATTAAAAAAAAGAAAAAATAATCTCTTATAAAAACTACAAGTGACACAGCATTCAGTTCCAGCTGATATCTCTTCCTGAAAGCCTCCACTCACCATCACTAAGGTCTTTTCCTCTCACCAACTCTTGCCACAGCAGACAGCCATAATTGTAGAGTAAGTGGTGGATGATTTTGTCGTGGGTGTGCTCTTTTTTTCTCTCTCCTGGGCTGTTGTTAATCTGCTGTGATTTTCTCACAGCTGTAGAGGTCCAGAGAGGCTTTCTTGGTCCTGTCTGCCAATCAGACCCAACAGCACGGTCGCTTGTGTGGCAGCAGAACAGCCTCCAGATGGTTTGGGGGTGGCAGTGATGCCAGGCTCCCGCCGAGAGGGTGGGAGATAAGTGCTATAGCAGCTCATGGGCTTTGTTTTAGTATGGCTAAATGGAGTTGGTCCATATTGGTTAGTGAATTAATTTTTGACCTCTTTACCCTTTCCTGGATGAGATGCTTTTGGTCACTGTGACATAGACATGACCACTCTGAGCCTCTACTACACTAATGGACAGTGAGACGTTGACAGGATTCTACAAGAGAGCATTTAAATCGGTTTTAGAAGCACAGGATTATTACAGTCAATTTTATGTGACTGACAGGCAAGCTTAACAGGAAACTCTTCACCCTTGAAAAAGGCTTTGAATTCATAAACAGCTTGAGAGATCATTTGATTTAAACAGGCTCAGAAAAAACACACTGACATCGGGAGTCAGAGGCAGGATGCTGAAATGCACTACTCTTCTGACTGTGAGCCAGTACAGACAGCACAGCTTTCCACCAGAACATAAAAAAATGACATTATTTATGCAAAAAATAAATGTTGTAGCATTTTGTGACAGGCTATATTCAGACTGCAGTTGATTTGCTTAAATTTGACATCAGTTATAACTCACCCATGATGACAGCAATCATAAAACAATGAATTAAAAATATAGATGAGTGTCTTGTACTCACAAAGGCTGCATTTATTTAATCAAATGTAATTTGTATGATGTTATTTTTAAAACGAACACAACACAACAGAAATACAAGAGGGTTTCAGTACTTCATAGACACTCGCCACCAGACCTGCTGCTAAAAACTGGGCCAGTATTACTCAGACGAAAAACAACACTCAGGAAGTGTCCTGTCTTGATGACGGGATTACAAGCAGAGAGAAAAAGACTGACAAAGAAAATCTAGAGAAGTAGAGTAGTAATATGTTTGTGAATCGGTTTCAGTACATGGAAAGAGCTGCTAGATTTGTATTCACTAAATTAGCTTATTTCATCCTTATAACTACATGTACCTTCTCCAAAACTTTAACCTCCAAAGACAAGTCAGCCAACCCAATGTTGACAAACGGAGCAAAACGAACACGTAAAATGCAGAGAGACAAAGATTTTCTAACTTTTTCCTCACCAGCTAAGAAAATAAGGTCTACTTTCTTCACCTAGGCCTCTCAAAGAGACAAGTGTAATTTCTCTGGAACTTATTTCAGGACACATCTGTTAATTAAACAACAGGCATATTATGTGAGTGGATTAAAAAAATCTATCGGCTGACTTAAAGTGTCAGACTTAAAGAGGTGTTACAAAAATGTAATACTTTCAAGAAGCTTTTAGAGAAGTTTACAATCCAAAAATATCGATAACCTATAGATATACAGTAATATCTACAACCTTTTGTGACCTCCACAAAGCATGAAAAAAATCATTACATAAATCAAATGTAAATTGTGACTTCGTATATAGTTCTGAAAAAGCAGTATGAGGAACATGTCTAATCTAATAAACCTGAGTGTCTGATGTGTTAATAACCAAAGAAGAATTCATAGCATTCCTAATCCATAAATAAATCAAGCAGCACTCAGGGCCGTTCTACGGCAAATGGGCTTCATCAAGGCATCTACAGAAATGCTAACTGAAAGCTACAGAATAGAGAAGTAGCGATTCTCTAAATCAGTCCACAGAGCAGCAGAACCTCACAATACTTTCTCTGACACTTCAAAAGATTTCAGAGTGAAGGAAAGATCATAGTAGCATTACTCACCGGCGGTGAAGTCCTTGTTAAGGTCAATGAAAGCATTGGAATGAGGGACGCGCATTTTGACTTCCAAGTTGAGAGCCTTCTCATATTTCAGTTGCCTGACAAACAATAAAACAGCACGCTTTGTACCCTGTACACTTGTTTTTTTGACACAGGCAGAAAAACCAAAAACAAGATATTGCACATTTAGGAAAACAGTCTTACCTACTCCTGAGATAGAAAACCATTGACGAACCATCCACAGATCCAAAAATGTCTGGAATCATGTCCCCATTAAAGCTGTAATGGAAAAGAGGAAGCAGCATTAGACCCCTGCAAAAACAAAAACTTTACAAGGGAAGTTTGCATTTGTACACTAAAGGAATAAGGACTGCAAAACTTACATGATACATTACATTAAGTTCAACTTTGAGGGGATGATTTTAAGACATTAGGTAGCAGAATGGTACGTTCACTTCTTGACAATAAAAATGTTGGTCTGTTTATCAGAATTAAAGTCAGTGAAAGCTGCAACTGAACCATAATTCACTAAGGCAAGATGTTTAAGACCAAGATTATATATAGAAATAATATTTCTACAATGTTCTTAAATTAAAAACAATATACAGCACTTACTCCATGACAAGGGGCTGGTCATCAAAGGTCATGTTCAGCCCTACCTTACCACTCTGGTCTGTAAGAGAACAGATAACATTCAAAGTGCAAATCACTGCTGAAGTAGCCCTATAATTTCTAGAGCTGTAAGACCATCAATTCAGGCAGAAATACTGAATAAACGAACCAACTGGAGCCAGTCTAACGTACAGAAAGCACTTTCTTTTATTTCTTTGTTTTATTTTTCAGACCTTACCCAAAGTTTGGTTATGCCCCCAGAAGATGAAGACTGTTTGTGTGGAGAGGACCATCTGGAAGCCAGTAACAAGCACATCCATCTGAGAGTCTCCATCATAATCACCTGGGACCACACTAGTTATGCTGAAGTCACTAAGAGAGCCAGAGAAACACATGAACAAGGCAATATCAATAAACTCTCACAGTAAAAACATGACATATGAAATATTTTGTATTTGAAAATATTGTTTTTTTTTTTCATTGAACCTTGAGGGAACTAAGTTTGCATATGTGGTTTAGGTTTTACATCATGTTTCATACATCAAGCTGTTAACGGCCCATACTATGTGATATAGTAATAATATGGAGTTCACACACTCAAGAAGAAAAAAAACATGTCAATTTTAAACAGAGGCCCAAACTGACCAAGAATATGCTATTTGGTGCAGTTGTTATGTATATGGTCATTAATAGCTTATAAATACTTGTAAATTTTAGTTACAGTATAGCAGACTACTTACATAAAATGTATGTAAACATAAGTTGTCAATGTATATCTCCCAGTAATGCTGTTTTATGATCAAAGCTTAGTATTTCCAATTTTTGAACATATAATGCAATGCAACACAATGCTATTAGAGATGTACAAAAATACACATTCCTAAAAAGCCTGTTTTATCTTATTTGATACTAACATTATTAACATAATATTTATAAGATGGATAATGAAGTAATCCCAGATTGCTTCAGTCCAGTAATGGTTTACTTGAAATATTGATAATAATATAAAGTTGCCAACTAAAAATCAAAAGACATGACACATGTGCAAAGACACATTTACGACAGCCAGCAGATATTTTTAGAATTATGATAAAAGGCCATTCTCTAATTAAAAATGATGAACTATCAGTCAGATGGCAGAAGGCATATAGAAGATTGTGTACAACAGCTTTTCAGCAACGTTTTGATCATGTAGATAATTTAGAGGCCTTAGAAATGAATGTATCACACGTGATATAGTAGGATAAATAGGGTTAGTACTCTTACCTAGGGAAAGCCTCTTTAGTCAGATGGACTTTAGGTTTGAAATAAGGAGCTTTAAGATCAGCCAAGAAAATCACCAACTCAGAATCTGAAAGAAACAATATTCCCATGAAATAACACAGAATCAGGGTGTTTAACACCAATAATACAAATAAATAAACGATACATAAAAACAGTTTAAATAAACGATACATAAAAACTGTCATTAGCAACAATATGCCCTGTGTTGTACAAAACACCCAGTGACATCTCATTAAAACTCAAGCAGCATCTTACATTACATTAAGATCAACTTAAAGGGATGATTTTGAGACATTAACAATCTTAAGGTCAGCTAGCAGAACTCTACTTACGATTCCTGATGATGAAAATGTCAGTCTGTTTATCAGAGTTAAAGTCACCGAAAGCCGCTACCGTACCAAAATTCTCCGGGCCGAATAAATCACCAGTAACGTTCTGCAATGCAAACGTGACATGTTGCCCCATAAAACTTAATAAGAAGGTCAAAAACCAAGCCCAAGACTGCAACATTTTGCTGTTAGCTTCGGTCACCACAAACCGGAACACGGCATGTCGTTCTACGGCAGGCCGCGGAGTAAATATAGGCTTTGCGACAGTGTGAGTTGCTAACCGGCAGTGCGAGTGTGGTGATGTTATTTAGCTGTCATTATGGCAAGCCTAGCGGATGTCGGCTGGAAGCTGCTCGAGTTCAAAGCCAGATCTAAGCGATCAGGTTTGGCTTTTTGTGATGCATGGCATTGAGCACGATTAAGCAGTACGCATTTGTTCTCTAGGTGCATTTTGATCCATTGTCCGTGCTGCAGAGGGGCATTAACACGAGTTATTTTGTCTGTGTGGCAGAGAGCAGAGCCCAAAGGTCAGGCGTGAAGTTTACGCTGATCAGGGCTATATTTAGAGACTAACTGCACACTAAACTTCAGGCTTTGAATTTTTAAGGAGTAGCACTTTAAAAGACTTCAGTCCCCTGAATGTCTAAGGTTTTGAAAGGCGTTTTAACCCTCTTAATTCAGTGCTTGTTAGCGTCTGCTTCAGCCTGACATTAAAACTCAAGTAGCCCTTGAAAGAGTTTTCAGAATCCCCTTGTGGTTATATAAGATAAATAAATAAATAAAATCACACATAGTATCTTCCTGCTAGTTTTGTTTGTTGAAGGCATAGCAAACTGAGAAAAAGAAAAATGCTTGCCCTAATGTTAGTCTAAACCTGTATAGAAAAAAAAAATATTAAATGGCTGTCATTCTATATATGATCTTTTTTGTGTGTTCTACAAATTCATACGGGTTTAGAACAACATGGGTGAGTAAACGATGACAAAAAATGTTTCCCATAAATCTTTTTTTCAGTTAGTTTTATTTGTACAGCTTTATAGAAATTCATGATGTTAATGATGCCAATATCTTAATGTCTTTATGCCTTATTGTCATATTGAGCAGATTGGAGCTGCGTAATATTATAGTTTACATTTCAAGCAGTTGAGATTTGCAATATAGAATATATTTTGCTTTACATGAGTATGTATGGGATGGAGTTGGATATGCTTACAGTAAATATCCTGTGAGGTAATATAGTTTACATTTTGCAGCAATATAAATATTCAAGCAGTTGAGATTTCACTTTAAAATAGGACTACGGATCACAAATTGTCAGATATTACCTTAGAAGTTGCATTGGCATTGTAGTTTATGGTGTCATGGTCATTTTCGCACATTTTAATTATCATCTCATTCCCTGACTTCAGTCATACCAGATCATCTTTCAATTGCGTATAATGTAATTTGTTGCATGTCCATTCAGTAACCATGCCTGAAGAAAATCTCACTGTGTGATTCCATGTAATTTGTCTTTTCTTTGTATTTTCTGCTAACCCTCTGAATTATACTAATGTTGTAGTTTAACTAATAGAGGCCTGGCGTAGAGTTCATCTAATGAAAAATGGCCAACACTGCCAATGAAGTGAATGTCCATCGCAATCTCCGGAAACTTGGTAAGTTGGGGCGTAGCGATCGATCGGTTCATGGAAAAGACGCTCGTTACTTTAGAAATAAGAACTTTCCGTTTCGATTTACAACTATATGAATAAAGATTAATATTGGTTCAATTTTTGAAAACCAATGCATTCATATAGGCCTAACAGTCTTGGTTCAGACTGTTTGATGCCTAATTGAAAATTGGTGCTTAATTTATTTAATTTTTTATTGCAGAAAATAATAATTCTAGTGTTTCATCTTTAATATTTCATCAGATGTAAAAGTGTTAGGCATAAATAATCCTTGGTGATATCATGGGGGAAATTCTGTGATTAATGAAATCAGTAATGCAGTCCAGTAACGCTCATCTTTTTCTGTCAATGTCTGATCAAATCTGTTAACAGAGGGTTTGCATGCTTCTCGAGGCCAGTTACTTTTTTATATCAATGTGGTGAAACTAAAATGAGGAGTATCTTTCATTTGCCTATTGGATGTGCACTGCTTAGCTGGAGTTATCTTAAACAGAGATGGCTTTGTCCCTGCTACTTAAAAGCTGATGGGAATTATGCTAATTTGCTAGGAAATGTGAATTTTCAGTACCTGAGGTATTGACCCTGGGTCAATTCTATTAAAATGTAAATTGCTCCAAAGTTAAATGTGTCGAAATAGTGCTCCAATTGATGGGGTTCCCCTGAATTTCACTCCTTGCAGAAAAAGCTGAATTTACTGGTGTCAGGTTCCATTATTTGTTTGTGCCAGTGCCTTCAATTTTGCAATCAAGCTGTGTGTGTTTGCAATGACGTTCGATTTGATATATGCATTTGGAGAACAATAGCTTTAGTCTTTTGCATTTTGCTTTGATTGTTTTCCTGGCATGCTTTGCTGCCTTTGCACCCCAGTAAATCTACATTTTGCTGCTCTTAGCATTGTAAATGGAACAGAAAACCATTTAGGTTACTGAGACTAAATGAAGCACATTTTGATTTTGGTGAGTCAGCTCAACCTCAGCATACTAAGTAGCCCAAAGTAGGCCTGTTGCAGGTCAGTAGTCTATAGTAACATCATCAAGAAGCCGTGCTGACTTTGAAGTATGCTCATCACTTTCATCCAGGGATACTTCAATTGCATTTAAAGACGAGATAAGCATCGCGGTATTTCAGATCTATGCTGATTCAAGTGTTCTTTAACATCTGTCTTTGCTTTCTATGATCAGGCTCCATCTATGAACCCCTTAAGCTATCCACACTGCACCGGGAGGATGAGCCCCTTTGGGATAAACTTGACCGCTACTATAGCGCAGGTGAGAATTTATGTCCTGGATGTAATTTGTTTTTCATATAGGTTTAAGAATAGAGGCTGATCTGAGCGCTTTATGAAATGGTTGGCTCAGGATTGTTGGAGAACATCTTTTGAGCACTCTATTATGGTCTTTAAATGAGGCATTTAACCTCATTCTGTGATGGATTAATCAATTTTTAGACTTTTTAAAATTTTAATTACAAGTAAAAAATTATAAAGCAATGCATTTAAGGTGTCAAGCTGTGTACAAATTGCAAAGTTACTCTGGATTTTCTCTAATATAGTTGTTCTGTGTCTGTGCACTGGTGCTTATTCATATTTAAATTATGGCAAGATGTTTCCTAATTTAATTAGAGAATTCAAAAAGTCTCCAAACCATTACATTTAATTATAATACCCAGCAAATGAGTTGAGTCCAAGCACTAAAAGATTCTTTTGGAGCTGGTATGGTTTCTCATTGCTGAGCTCCTCTGTGCATTTTGCTCTTAATCAATACTCATCTTTTTTCCTGCCTACCCTCTTTCTCCCTCTCCTCTCACCTAATCTCGCTTTCAGTTTCAGCCTTCAACATGACAATAAATACTGCTATAAAAGATGAAACAGCGTATGTAAGATTAAGAGTTTTCTTGATAGTTATATTAATTCATAAAGTTCCTTAGATGAAGGAAAATCAGTCACTTGTTAATGTTTTTTGGGGTTATTTAGCTTAGTTTAAAACCCTCTGATGGTTTGCGGGGTCTTTTTGACCCCAAATGACTTTTGCTCAATTTTTTAAAAATGTTCCCTTTGTCCAAATGGTATGAAACCTTCTACGGCTCTCAACACTTTCTAGATCTACAAATAAATAAATAAAATGGAATGATATCTGTTTTTATGTTAGCGTGACAAAATTTGTGACCCCGCAATCAATCTCTCTGGAGACCCCGCAATCAAAATAGACAAAATTCATCATCAAAATCAGAAACAACGCAGAACACATCGACAGAAATGGCACAAATAAAGTGGCACACTTCCACCAATGCAAAAAACATCCACAATGCTAAATTATATTGCTCACAACACACACACACACACACACACACACACACACACACATAGAGGAACACATTTTTGAGACTATAAAAACTGTTCTCTTATCATTTGTAAAATAAAATCATCCAAAATGCAGTACCACCACAAAAATAAATTGGTGACACTGACACATTGAAAATGTGCACACTCACACACACACACACACACACACACATTTGTAAGGCTATAATTTGTCAAATAAAATCATCCAAAATGCAGAACCAACACAAATATAAAGTGGTGACACTGACACCGACAATGTGTACTCACACACTCTCTCACACACACACACACACACACACACACACACACACACACACACACACACACACACACTTATTGTTCCTCATTGTTTGATTTTTTCCCCATTTACTGATTTCTTTTACTAAATTCGATCTTTTTACTGCTTTATTTGCTCACTTGTTATTGCGGTTCAGTTCATGTGTTCATATGTAATATAACGGTTCATTTCTGTTCATTTTTGTTCTGTTACAGTTAGTAACTGAAATGTTGATTAAAATTGTAGAATTATATTAAAAATAGATAATTGAAATAAATGATAAAATCTTAAGACTCCAACATTTCTCTTTGTAACATTTTGTTCAGGTTTGATTCTAATCATAATGTAACATTATTGAAAAACTGGGGGTTTTTCAGTACAAAAAATACTAAACTTTGACAAAAAATATTTTATTTTTGTTATAATTGTGATTTTATAATATTTAGATATGAATCCAACTGAATCCAACTTGTGAAAAGATATCTTTCAGGTCTCTCAAATAGCAAATAGCATATAGTGGAGCTCTATGGCCATCTAGTGGTTAAAGTGATTTTTTTTTTTTTTTTTAAACTGCATTTTCCAAAAAATGGGTATAAATGTTACATTAAATCATTTAAAATTATCCATGTTATCCCCATGAATGAAAGTTAGAAATCTGGGCCTTTTATAAAGTGAATTTTACATCAAATGCTGTTTTTTTGTAAAAAGCCTATTTAAATAAATATTTATTTATTTATTTATAGAAATTTAAAAGATATCATAAATCCTCCAAAATCTGCACAAATGTTGAGTAAAAACATTAACAAACAGAGTAAAATTACATTTGTAAAAAAAAAAAACTATTATCTTTTAATAGGAATATTAGAGAATATTAAATGTTATTGTCTGGGGTCTCTGGAGACCCCCAAAAAAAACAATAGGGGACAGAAATTAAAACCATCAGAGGGTTAAATGTATGTGTTATTTGTAAACCACTGATTTAGAATTATCTCCAGCTTTTTGGTTGCAGGTTTGTTGATGATATCATAATGATTGGTCATTCCCGCTGGTGAGAGTGGTCTTGTTAGTGGCAGTCAGACTGATATTTGTGCTGATGCACTGCAAAAAAACAATAAAATAATTTTCTTAATTATATTTTGCTCCAGTAAACATGTCTATAAGATACATTTTGCTTGAGAAGCAACATGATAAAATATAATAAGATCATAATCTAGTTTTCAGAGAAATCAAACAAAATATAGCAAGAATTAACCTTTAAAACAACAAACAAAATTTAAAACTAAAGTTACTACTGTAGAAATGTAGCAAATTGCGGTCTTTTTTCAGTTTTGTATTATATTTGGATTTGAACTTCAGTTTAACCGGTTTGAAAAAGTGTGTAAACATGCAAATTTGGTCTGTAGGTACTTGGTTACAGTACAATGGTGGTCAACAATTCAATTCAATTAATTTGAAAGATGTAGTCATACAACGTACTTTAACAATAACGTTAAATTCTATTGCCAAAACAATAGAAAACGATTCATGTGGCCCACAAAGACTGCACTTGTGTTCACTGTAAACAGTTTTGAAAAGTATTACGAAATGGATCCTAGTGATTTCATTCTAAATGTGTCTTGTTTTTCAAGATATTTTGACAGGACAAGAGAGAATATGACCCTGCCAGATCTGTTCCCTATTTACATTTATATGGATGCCAACTGTGGAGAGTGGAACATAGAGCTGTCTGTCTAATTCTTATTGTAAAAAAGGTGTTTGACCAATGGATGGAGGATATAAACATCTTAGATTGACTTTATGGTTCAATAAAAAGAACACAGACTGCAGCTGCTTGTTTTAAAATATTATAGGAAAGTGGTGTGTATGGTGTATCTGTTTTGTCTAGCATGCGTGATTCAACCTCTCAGCTCATAAGCAGAATACTCGGTGAGCTAGTTTCATCCTCCACAAAAAAACTTGTTTCTTGAACACTGCATACATGAAATCTATGTTTTCAATCTCTTTCCTCCATCCGGACTTCAACCTTTTCCTAAGGCTCATTTAAAATCCCCAGACAGCCAACCCTGAGACGAGAGCACTGCAGGGTGAGAGAGAGAGGGAGGAAGTGAGAGAGAACAAAGAGAAAAGAGTGACAGAGAGGATGCTTCTCATTACAATGATCCTTTTGAATGAGTCATGGTTAAAGCAGACAAACGTACAGCGTTAGCACAGGGTAATCCCGTTTTGAAAGAGAATCACCATGTCATTCCCTATAAGACGAATCCTACAATAATAAATAAATGTAGGTTTCATAATTCGGATAGTAATGATTTTAGTAGACTCTAATTCGGAGCTGAAATGCATCTCAGCATCTATAAGTGCTGTACTGTATATGAACGCAGCACATTACATGTAACATGCATGGTATGTTATTCTGAACTTTTTATAGAAGATTATTGCCATTTTTATCTCTGGTCTTTCTCATTTTTCTGTCTTTCTCGCTCTCTTTCTGGGTTTTCCTATTTATGTGGTAATGACATCATGCTTCAGTGCTTCTCATTTCCTCTTCTTCTCCTCTCCGGCCTGTTTGTTGTGAATGCAGTTCTGCTATCTTTCCCCTGCCTCCACAAGATTAAGGTTGGAGAAAACAAGCTTTAACTTTTAATGGGCAAAAGAGTCTCTGTTTCTCTTTCTTTCTCTGTCTTCTTCCTCTGTCTCTCTTCATCTGTGTGGTTCAATCTCCACCTATTTTCTCCGTCTTCATTCACTCTCTGTGATGGACCCCCTCCCCCCCTTTCTTCTTGGTGTATAAAAATGGCTTCTTCGTGGAAAGCTTGTGTTTGTGTGTGCAGTTTTAGGGGTTGATTTAGAGGTGCATTATGCTGATAGATGATGAGAGAGATGCAGTCTTCAAAGAATTTGCATCTAAAGTGCTGTGATGCATTCCATCCCTCATGCTAAAGATGCGTGTGAATAATATGTCATTTCGCTTCTTTTCTTTTCTCCGAAGAAGTCACTTAATGCACAGGTGATGCCTCCGCATGCCGTGCCGACTGTGAAATGACTGCAAATGAGATTTTCTTGATTAGTAATTTAAGGTTTTCACAGGAGAAAATGGGCAGTAATAGCAGGCTGTGCATCAGATTTTTGCCAAATTAATTGATCTCTGAACTGTTCCTCCCTGAAACATTCTGGAAGACTCCAACTGCAGTCTTTCTTTCAGTCCTGCCTGCATCAACCGCAGTTACAGTGCAAGGCCTAATCAGATAAAGACGTATTTATCGCCCTTTCTGGATTTCCGGATTCTTCCGATGGGAGTCGGAGTAATCCTGGCTGCAGTCTCTCTGAAGAGTACATTAATATTCTTACTAATTCCCCCCAGTGTCTCCTTATCCCCCAGCCCTGCTGGCACTGTCTCTTTGAATTGACCCAAACTCTATATAACAAATGATGGCTCGAAATGAATGTCCCCTTCATTTGTGCTGCCGTAATGTGCTGATGAAAAATGAAGTGCCCTATTCAGCCTGATTATACATTAGTAAAGAGAAATCACAGTGGAGAGAGAGGAAGTTTAACATTTGGGCACAGTGATGAATAAAGCTGTTACCTTTTTTTTTTTTTTACAGTTTTTTTTTTTTTACTTCATAATATTGATGAAGACGAGAAACGTGCAATAATATTTAATTAGCTTAATTATACATGCAGTGGTATTTAATGTCAGACAGCTAGGATAACAGGTGTGAAAAGGTGTTCATCAAAGACGCGTAAACAGCAAGGCACAGTAAGTGTTTGTGGAGGCACCTGCTGTTTCTGTGGGTTGTTGATAGTAACACTGTATCTGTTTTTATCTTTGTCCTTCTCTCATTTCTTCTAGTCAAGTGCACCATTCTGAATTATCAGAGCCCTACCACTGGTCTGTTCCCAGTGAAGACCTGTTCCACCTGTAAGGAGGCTAAAGTCAGAGACTCCCTCTACTGCGCTGCCAGTATCTGGGCACTGGCATTGGCATACAGGTAGTACTGAGTAGTAATGTATGTGCAATACCTTTCTATAAATTGCTTCTTTTCTAGTTGCTCATCAATCATTAATCAAAATCTATTAATCCATTATCAACATGAGCAGGATGATAATCAATATGACCAAGTGCTATACCGTATATACAGTATATCTAAGTGCTTATATACTGTATATTTGTAGATTATTAATAATTAAGAAGTTTATAAAAAAAAAAGATAATTACGATGTGATATGCAACATGGCAAAAACAGCACAGTGCAGTGGTGTACTGTATATACCATCTGTGGTGTCTGGGATAAACAAGATGAGTTTAACAGCCAAGGACAAAAGGCTGAACAAGCTATTTTACACCATCTTAAAGCATATCTGTTAGTGAGCTATTTTAGTGAGCAAGAGTAATCTGTATTGTCAGGTGGGTTGTATTATGCACAAAAACATGGGAACATTTATTCATACTGGTTGTTGAGTCACTTGGTGTGAACAGACCTTATGTCTATGATTTGGCCCAAATAAGCAGTATTGTGGTATGACTTGGTAGAATAGGCCTCTTTAAATGAAACCTTAGGGTAAAAATATGCTACTTGCATACACTAATATTCATAAAGGTTTTTGTTTCTTTTTTTTTTTTTAAAGAAATTAATACTTTTATTCAGCATTTATCAAAAGTGACAGTAAAGACAGTAATCTGTTGCAACAGATTTCTATTTCAAATAAATGCTATTCTTTTGAGCTTTCTATTCATCAGAGATTCCTGAAAATAGTACATCACAGTTTCTACTGAATTATTAAACAGCACAATCTTTTCATTATTATCATGTTGAAAACAGTTAAGACTGGAGCTGGACCATCACAGGAATAAATTAGAATAAATTTAAAAAGTAAAAAATAAAAATGTATTTAACAGAAAACAGTTATTTTAAATTAATATAATATTTCACAATGTTGCTTTTTACTGTATTTTTTAACAAATAAAAGCAGCCTTGGTAAGTGTAAGATACTTTTTTCCTTACTGTTACTTACTGTTAGTAGAATGTCTAAAGCGGACTATCAAAATAAAGTGTTACCCTTTTTTCCCCCAGAAACATTTTAATAATCCATTAAAGGGTAGTGCAAGTATCGACTCTTTTGATAGATTTATATCAGTGACAGCTTTAATCACATTGAGGTAAGCATGTTTACCCATTGATCAAGAGCAATTTGGCCCATTGATCCAGGTACATTTGTTCCAGTGCTCAAAATAGTGGACTGCTGCTTTTACACTTCAGTTTCCAAAGCTCAGTTAAGACAAAATTAGTCTGAACTTAATGTCCAGGGATGTACTGGATACCAGATAGCTTAAAGGTTATATGTTCAAACTCTGCAAGGGGGAATTGACGAACTCTCACCTTTATGCCCTTGAACAAGTTATTGGAGCTAATGCCCCGGTTCCTCTTGGGGGATTGTCCAAAGTCACTTTGAGTCCAAGATGTTATGACCAAACAGCGCCCTGCTCGCTGGGCTGTTGTAGAACATTTATCTTGTTCTTTAGCTGCTTCAGTGATTTGGCTTTGTGTTCTGAGTCATTTTCCTTCCTAAAAATGAACTTTCTCCCAAGAGGCTCACTTGCAGTATTTCCTTGTGTTTTGCACCGTCTTTCCTTCTTTCATTTGAAGGCAGATTTCCCTCCAAAAATAAGAATAAGATCTGTCATCATTTATTCAGCCTCATGTCATTCCAAACCTCTGTGACTTCCGTTGAATGCAAAATAAGATGCTTTGAAGAAAGCATTTTGTGACGAGGACAAAAAAGCTTCATAAAAACACAAAAAAAGTCCTTTTTGTTCAGGTGGGAGGTTTTAACGTGTCTGATTGGTTTGGTATTGCTCTTTCCCTTCGTAGTAATTGAACCAACACTAAATGGGACAACCAAACACTTCAATGTTGTTTAATAGGTTTATTTTCCTTATTCATTTTCTTATTCTATCTCTAACAGCCATGGTTGTTTGTCATTCATAATAATAATTAACAGTTGAACTGAGAATGCCATTTAAATTCCAATTCAGTCTTGATTGATTTTAAGGTAGCAAACAGGATGCAGAATTTTAATGTAATTTTGAACTAGAAATGCAATGTTTTAGAAAAAAAATCATTGACATATACAGATTTATTGACCTTTTATATTTTCACAATTTTACAATATCTTCACTGAATTTCAGTATTAAGTAAAAAGCGAATGGTAGATATTCTAAACACATATAATATATCTATCCTATGCACAAACACACACACCTCCCTTCTTTCTAAAGCGGGTCACCAGCACTCTGGAGGCCTGGGTCAAGGTTACAAGATTTATAGGAGGGCACCCAAGAAAGAGACTTTCCATTGAACTCCTAAGACAAAGTGTTATTTCTAACTCCTCCTGGAGAGGGTTGTTCCTCTAGAGGACGAATGTGAGGATAAAAATAGAGAGCAGGCTTATATCAGAGACAGACGTAGTCATCAGTCTTCACCTCTGCATATTAGCATTGTCAGAGGAGTTTAATTAAGATGATTCCAATCTGACAGCAAGGCCTGAACCCATTACTTACTCTCTATTTGTCTCTGTAAGAGTATATGTGGGTGGTGTTTGCACATGCATGTTCTACATGAGCTTTCTGACTGTGTGTTAAAGGTTTGTCTCATTTGCATGTTTGCTTTTTTATGACTTTCAACACTTGTCTTAGTAGATGGTAATGGCATGCTGCAGATTCTTTGCTATTTAAAATATGCTTTTTCAACATAATAAAGTGTTTTCCAGGAACTCATGCAGAATGTTTGTCGCACAGGCGCATTGATGATGACATGGGCCGCACTCATGACCTGGAGCACTCTGCCATCAAGTGCATGCGGGGGATTATGTACTGCTATATGCGGCAGTCTGATAAGGTGGGTCAAAGCGTCACACCATAGGACAGAACACAGCAGTGCTGCATGCATCAATTTTGCCTTTTGAAAACTCAAGCAACCTGCTGAATATCGCTTTATTCACCCCTGATGAGCGGTTTCATACTGCAAAACAACTTTATGGTCCTCTTGATCATTTTTGGTACTGTTCTTGTTAGGTTAAGGCCACGCTTATTCAGCAGCTTGCAGGTGAAACGTCCTTGTGCGGAGTTGGCACAAGTTTGGAAAGATTGAATAGTTTGCGTTTAGCACTGTATGTAATTTTGTTGTCTATTGTGACCTCTAAACTTGTTCACATTGGTTGATTGACTAACTTTGCCATGTATTTTTGTATGCAGATTTCCACTGTACCTCAGATTTGTTTTCAAAGAAAATGTACACGCATCCCATATTTTTCACATTTCCTGCAGTTCGCTGCACTTTCAGGCAACACTGGGTTTTCTGTTCTGTTCTGGGGTTTATGGTAAATCTCAGTAAGACCTCTACACATGGCATGAGGCTTTTTTATGGCCCCACTCACTGTTTCATGGCTCAACAGAATTTTTTTCTGCAAGCCTTGCAGGACTGTAGTTCCAGTTTTTACTTGCCCTGTCATTATAACTGGCTCCAACATAAAATAGTGATTTTATCTAGCAATGTATTTTTATATTTATTAGAAATAATATTTGTTTTTTATGAAATGTTAAAGAATTAGTTTAACCAGAAATGAAAATTGCCATCATTTAATCAACCTTTTTAATCAGACTTTTGTTTGTCTTTGAAAAACAAATGAACGTATTTGTGATGAAACCTGAGAGATTTCTTTAAAAAAAAAAAAACAAATCCATTGAAAGTCCACACAAACAAAAATTTGATCAAAGCACATACACAGAGTACACTGGTTCTCGTACCTCAAGCAAGCGTGTTTGATGTGCTATATATATATATATATATATGTGTATTGATAATAGTGCTGTCAAACAATTAATCGCCATTAATCGCATCCAAAATAAAAGTGTTTGTTTACATAATATATGTGTGCGTGCTGTGTATATTTATTATACAAATATACACACATACAATATATATTTACATGTATATATTTATATTCATATAATTTATATTACATATAAATATATTTAATACATAAACATATTTTTCTTAAATATATACATGCATGTATGTGTATTTACATATACATAATAAATATACGCAGTACACCCATATATATATTATGTAAACAAAAACTTTTATTTTCGATGCAATTAATCATTGATAAATATTTGTGTGATTACAAGTATAAATTAAATCTGTTCATCATATAAAGTTAACGTAAGACTTTTCTTAAACCACTCAACCGCTCATGTACTTGCGTTATATTAACTTTTCGAAACGGAAAAGTTGTGGTGTAATTGACTTCTAAATGGAGGAACAGAAATATTTCAGGTTTCATTACAAATATCTTAATGTGTTTCGAAGATGAACAGAATTATTATGGGTTTTGAATGCTTTTAGGTTTTCTTTATAAATTGGAAATCAAATAACTGATCTTGTCTTGTTTTGATAATTCTGCCTGTGATAAGTCTCTGTCCTTCCCTCAACTCATACTGGATTGTGGCAGTTATGTATGTCTGTGACACACTGCAGACAGTAAAAAGTTGTGTGAACTCACTCTACAAAGTGGATGGTGCTTGGGAATTATTTAAAGGGTTGTCTGTGGGGTTGCATTTGAGTGGCTGCCATTTGAGCTTTTCTGTGGTTTTAACAGTTGGATGTTGCTGCAATCAGGGTTTTGACAACGTTACCATGGCGAGTTGCTGAGGTCATTTGCTTAGTTGTTGGGCTTCAAGTTTTGACCAATTAGATCAGTAGTGATTAATCTGCTAATACTGATTCTAAATGGCTAATAGAAAACACACATGATTGTTGAAATATTGTCAGAGAAAATGATTCTCAGACCCATATATGGTAATCTAAATTTACTGCTAATATTTTTTTGAGGAAAAAGTGGCATATCAATAAAAATAAATATAATAAATAGTAATAACCAATCAAACACCCCCCCCCCCCCCAAAAAAAAGGAATCATAGTTTCCACAAATTATTACATTTTAAATTCAATATATAAAAATAGAAAAAGTTATTTGAAATTGTAATAATATTTGACAGTATTGCTCTTTCCACTCTATTTTTGCTCAGCATAAAGGGCTTATTTCAAAACCATTTAAAAAGTTTAACTGCATCCATTTAAGTAGTAGTATTGTTCCATGAGATTGTGTTATTTTACAGTGCAGTCACATGAGGCCTTGTTTATCACGTTCTAGAAAAACATATACAGTGGTGTGAAAAAGTGTTGGCCCCCTTCCTGATTTTTTATTTTTTTGCATGTTTGTCACACTTTAATGTTTCAGATCATCAAACAAATATAAATATTAATAAGAGATAACACAAGTAAACACAACATGCAGTTTTTAAATGAAGTTTTTTTTTTTTTTATGAAGTGAAAACAAAATCCAAACCCACATGGCACTGTGTGAAAAAACCGCTGCTGAGCAAAAAGAACACAAAGGCTCGTCTCAGTTTTGCCTGAAAACATCTTGATGATCCCCAAGACTTTTGGGAAAATACTCTGTGGACTGACGAGACAAAAGTTGAACTTTGTGGACGATGTGTGTCCCATTACATCTAGCGTAAAAGTAACACAGCAGTTCAGAAAAAGAACATCATACCAACAGTAAAATATGGTGGTGGTAGTGTGATGGTCTGGGGCTGTTTTGCTGCTTCAGGACCTGGAAGACTTGCTGTGATAAATGGAACCATGAATTCAGCTGTCTACCAAAAGATCCTGAAGGACAATGTCCGGCCATCTGTTTGTGACCTCAAGCTGAAGCGAACTTGGGTTCTGCAGCAGGACAATGATCCAAAACACACCAGCACATCCACCTCTGAATGGCTGAAGAAAAACAAAATGAAGACTTTGGAGTGGCCTAGTCAAAGTCCTGACCTGAATCCTATTGAGATGCTGTGGCATGACCTTAAAAGGCGGTTCATGCTGGAAAACCCTCCAATGTGGCTGAATTACAACAATTCTGCCAAGATGAGTGGGCCAAAATTCCTCCACAGCTCTGTAACAGACTCATTGCAAGTTATCGCAAACACTTGATTGCAGTTGTTGCTGCTAAGGGTGGCCCAACCAGTTATTAGGTTTAGGGGGCAAGCACTTTTTCACACAGGGCCATGTTGGTTTGGATTTTGTTTTCCCTTCATAATAAAAAACTTAATTTAAAAACTGCATGTTGTGTTTACTTGTGTTATCTTTGATTAATATTTAAATTTGTTTGATGATCTGAAACATTAAAGTGTGACAAACATGCAAACAAATTTAAAATCAGGAAGGGGGCCAACACTTTTTCACACCACTGTACATTGCTAATTTGCTAATCATTTTGATATAAAAATGTTTTTAACGTGCAGATCATGGGCACTTTTCCACTATTAATGAATTGGATGCATTGGAAGTTACCTTTTTGGTTATGTACTGATGCACTGTTGGTTGGGAGGCTGTCTTTAACGGTAAGAGTAGTCTCATTTCACATGCAAAAATAGCTCATGTTAATGCGGTTTTTACAGTTAGCCATTGCTCTATAGAAACTGTTCTCTCCCGGCATAGACCTGAGCAATTACACCTCTCTTGTGCCTTTGAAATTGTTCCATTTAATTTATTCCTGACCCCCAAGACCTGATTTGCAAGAAAGCTTAATTATAATGCCTCGTTTATGCAGTTAATTACACAGTGCAGTGCTCATTAACATGTCTATAGCATTCTCAAAGAACATTGGCTTTTTAATAAACTCACAATGCGTTGCAACTGTTCATATCATCGGTTCCCCAGGTATATTCAACAGACGTGTTTACTGTGGCATGCTGCTGATAACACACTGTGAAAAATAAGTCACAAACAGATGAAAAGCAGAAAGCAAGCAGGAATGCTTGAATTATAGTTAAGACACACATGTTTCTTTTGCAACGTTAGTCTTTATGCCCTCACAAACATGCATAAGAAGACTTCTTTCACCTAATAGCCAGCTTTGATGATTTTAATAAAGGTCAATCTAAAGTCACACATAATAAATCACTTTCATAGAGTCACTATTTTGCCAAGTAGTGTGTCAAAGAATAATAGATGTTCCTTTAGCAACTGAAGGTTGCTCACTGCCCTGTTGTGCTTTCAGTTTTTATTGGTTTAATTTTACAGGCAGTGATGACTAACAGATGTTTCAAATGTCATTCTTTGTCTCACAGGTGTCTTTATCGCTCTTTTTGCCTCTATCTATATTTGCATTACTAAGGCGTGGATTTGGACCAAGGGATGAGTGTTTTCTTTTTTGCAGAAACTTACAGCTGTGTTTGGCCTGTTATACAGCTGTGTAACTGGTGTGAAAAAAAATCATTGTGTATCTGGGACAGAAGAATGCCTCTTATGACCTGACGAGGGAGTGGAAGGGAAGAATAAAAAATGGGCCACTTATTTATAACACTTAAAATATGCCGTAGGGGCCCGTGTGTGATGCGGTCAGTGGGAAAGGTCGGCCCAGTTTGTGCTGTATTGACGGGTGAAGGGTCTCTTCCATAACTGTAGGATTATAATATGTGAATGACTTCTAGAGATGGCTTTAGTCATGTGGTTCATCTTTTATGTTGTTTTTGGTTCACCGGCTTCTGGGCAACATGTATTCACTTTTTTGTATCTGTGTTAAGGACAAAATATTCAAAGGATGTTGTTTGTTATATTGTACACACTGACATTTTGAGCTAGAGCAGAGAATCCCACTGTATCTCCAGGATTTTAGAAGAGATGCATGTGGAGAAATCCTTGGGGCTGTGTGGGATTTATGGGATACAGTCTGTGTGTGAAAATATCTTGATGGTCCAGTGTCACATCTAGTAGCAATCAACCGATATGGGTTATTAAATGTGTGTGTTTTGTGTACATCTTATTTGTAATCATTGAATTATAAATTACATACATATGCAATACACAAAATTTCCATTAAAATTATATATAAAAAAAAAAAAAGTAAAGTCCCCAACGGCCGTAGTTATTAGATCAAAATAGACTACTTTTATATTCAAAGTAGACTAGTATATCTGTATATATCGATTAATCAACTGATATTTGGCTCACTAATGTGTAGTGCATCTGCAATGACATCTTTAATTGATTGATATATTTTAGTTTTTTAATAATCAGTCAATATAATAATTCATAATGTTCTTTTCAACATCTGAAAATCCAATATGCTTTCTGCTTTTTTATTTGTTATTTTGCAGTTTATGCCTCATTTTTGTGCCGCATTAAATAATCATACTTCTATACCTCATTCTCAACGTCTGGGGAAAAAAATCCCTGCGGCAGTCACGTCTGCTGGGTAGGTGATTGGTTTTCTGTGGTGAGTCAGTGCAGAAGCCTTACCTATCGTCTGCATAATCTTCTTATTTACTTGAGTTTATGACTTGCATCTGTTCAGTGTACCGTTTATTTATCATCTTCATCCCGTTCTGTTTGATCACCATTTAATTTCATCTGGTATGTTATGTTTTCAAGTCAGTAACAATCTGGTGTTTAATAAGCAAATGTTTGAGAAAATAAATATCAATATCTGCAGCATGTGTCACGAATGGTCTGAGCATATTTCACAGGACAGAAATATGACATACACTGCATTTAAAAGGAATTTCTTTGCATCATAAGAAATAAGAATGTTTTTAAAAAGCTGTATTTTTTGTGTATGTATGCTAGAATTAATATCACAGTAGACCTTCGCTGCTAGCAGCTATGAACTGCACATCTTAACTAAATGACTTTATAATAGAGTGAATGCAGAAAAACATGTTTGTTTGTTTTTTCTAATACATGCTGTACATCTGTTTTTTGAGAGATAATCATTATTGAATTGTCTTTTTATCGTTCCTATCAAATATTGTTAATTTATAAACTTTATTATGCCGTCATTATTATTGTTCTTACACCCATCCAAACAATTATGAAATCACTTGATATGAAGTACACATGTACCTTCAAATTGATGTTGTTGCAACAATTCCTTTTGAATTAATACCCAGCATTCAGTTCATCTTCCCAAATCCTCCTTTATCGCATGTCTCACATCAGCTTGCACTCAAAAATATTGTTGGCATTGTTACGAACTTTTAATTTTAAAATGTTTTTGCTGTATCATTGGTGGCAGAGAATATATTATGTCCAGCAAAGCCCTAAAAACTCTAAAGCTTGAGTTATGTAGATACTCATCCTGATTGAGCATCTATTTCAAGCCAAGTAGACATCTGGGAGCACTACATCTTTCTTGTGGAGAGATGCACGCATTCAGAGTTGCTCCCAAACACCTCCGTCATCTTAATTGTATTTTTCAGTTTAAAAGTTAATGTATATTTACTGATGTAATGCAGTATTACAGAATAGTACTTTAAATGAGCTAAAATTGTGTTCAGGAGCACAACCATGACCTGCAGGAATATCAATACACTCCTTTTTTTTTTTTCTTCTGACACGCTGACTTTTGTAAGCATTTGATAAATTATGAAACGGCCAATACCTTGGTTATATCTTGCATTTTTCATTGACTCTACTCTTTTTATTCCATTTTTTCTCTCTCACTCTAATATTTTCACAGGTGGAAAAGTTTAAGCAGGACCCGAGTCCGTCCACGTGCCTGCACTCAATATTTAACGTGCAGACTGGAGATGAGGTTTACCTGTATGAAGAGTACAGCCATCTACAGGTGCTTCCCACATAATCATATGAACTGCCCAAAAAGTGGTTTGCTTTAAATAAGTGATGTATTTATGCTGCCTGTCACTCCCAATTCTAAATAAAAAAAGTCATTATATACTATACATATCCTCTCTTAACCTTATTCAGAATTTTGGAATGAGCTCTTGGGGTATTTTATTATGTCTTATTATCTCATCTCATTCTATATGACTGCTTGTTTATTTCATATATGCTACTGTAATATCTGCTGACTGGTCCTGCGGGCAACAGCCCACAAAATGAATTCAACCTTTTGAATTAAACTATTAAAATTCAATTTTGTCCAGTAATGGGCAAGTAATGAAAACTTCAGAGTTTCAAATTGCAGATTCTCCTTTTACTCACCATTACCCTTTACATTAGTGTGAGAATAAAGTTATATCATTGTTAACTTCTCTAACTATACCATTCTTGAATATTTCTTTTCTTTTCAGATTGATGCCTTGTCTCTGTTTCTGTTGTACCTGGTTGAAATGATTTGTTCTGGCCTACAAATAATCTACAATACAGATGAGGTATGACTGCATGAACTACTCATAAAAGATACCAGAACCGGTCTAATTCATGTCAGTTAAATCCAATTTGGTTGAGTTCAGTTTATTTGCATAGCTCTTTTCACAATGCATGTTGTTCAAAGCAGCTTTACAAAAATACACGCCTTAAGGTGCTGCCGTATTTATAGTTGTTTAGTGAATTTTCACAAACTAAATCTAGACATGTCTATAGGAATCTAGAAATCCAGTGGGGCATGTGAGGGCAAAAGATTTCCCTGCACAGACCTAGCAACAGGTTAAAGTCATACGAATTTGTGGCATTGACCAACAGAAAGGTGGACAATGCACAATGGACCTTTTTGTCCATGAAATTGTGTGGAGATTCGCTAATGTGATTGCATTTTTTCACTGCAAACTAGGAAAAACGCACCAAAATATTTAATTCTCTAGATGTTTACAAAGGTATTTCCATCTGGTACATCTTCTGTATGATAGTACTGTATACTGTTGTAAGAACTAAAGCTAAGAATTTAAAGGGGTCATCGGATGCAAAATTCACTTTTCAAGTTGTTTGAACATAAATGTGTTGGAAGTGTGTGTACACATCCATCCTATAATGATAAAAATCCACCCAGTGTTTTTTTTAAATCCCTATTTTAAAATCCCCTTTCTCAAATCAGGCTGTTCTGAGATTCGTGTCAGAATGACGTAGTTCTGCGCAGGCTCCTCCCACGATAGTTGATTGACAAGACCGTCTTAACTTAGACCCGCCCTAAGTGAGCTGTCATTCGTCCACCATTGTGTCGACTCTGGTGCAGGGGAAGACAAGAATGTCTCCGATTGAGCGATTGAAGTGTTTTGTTGTTGGATGTAATAATGAATAAAGCAGTCATCATTAACTACCGACATCTGAGCCACTGAAGACGCAGAGGATTAACGTTACTTTCACTGTGAAGTGAATGCGTCGATCCCCGATCTGCCTAAATGCGTCTATGTTTGCGTGAATCATTTGTGATCCAGCTACATCTACAGAAGAAGTGAGTATAATGTTTTTTTATGAATCTTTGCAAATCGCCTTTCCTAATAACGTGCTAGTTAGCCAGTTTTGCGGCTAAAGTAAACAGTACTGCTCGTCACCCCACGGAAGAGAGGGGCGGGGTCAGAAGAGTCATGCGCATTTAAAGCAACATGAACTAAAAAATGGCTTGATGAAAACGGAGCTGATTTTGACAGGGCAAAGAAGGTGTTTTTTACACTACCATTGAGAAATTTTAACCAAACTATGTTATAGACTTTTCATTAAGACCCTAAAGAATCATATCAACTTGTGGAAAATGGGCATCCAATGACCCCTTTAAGAACTGGGATTTTTCACCTCAGTAGGACTGCCAGTTTTTACCATGATGATTTGCAGTAGGTTAGGCAGTGAAAAGGTTTACGACCAAAATATTTTTGCTAGCCACTGGATTCTCACTCTGTCTGCCTGAGGACTAGCTCTTAGGGCATTCTGGCCATGATTACATTGAGCAATTTAGCTGTAAGAAACATTACTGCAGAAATAAAGTTAAGCTGAGTTGAAGTGGTTAAGGGCAAAGAGCATAAATGCCAATTCCTGCATTTTACCAAGCTGAGAGATCACTTATGCAACTGCTCAAGCTCTCTATTTGGAAAATACTGTTGCACGAATATAAAACTGTCGTTAAAAGGCCTCTTCAAATCCTGCCAGCACTCACCCTTGACCCTGGACTCACACACCAGAGGAGACACTCAGATGTGTTAGCAGTTGCTGTAATACTTGTGTAAGCTTTCTCTTTTCTTTGGGCTCCTCAGACTTCATTAATAGAGTCTTTTATTCCTGCTGTCCGCTCCCAGGGGCATTTATTTAACACGCTGATAAATAGAATAACTGCAGCTTTTATTTATTCAGCCACATTGTCCCTTTCTTGGAAATTTTTACTCTTAAATTTCAAGCAATTACGGTGTACAACTATATTGTGTATATAACAGGCAGAATCACCTTTCTAGTTGAGCTTTCCTCCCAAATCTTAACAAATTGTCACAGTAGCTTTTATTTTGCTATTTGCAAAAGAGTTGCTAATTGACGTCTCTAAACAGTGCCTGCTCGAGTGTGTAATGCAATTAAAAAAACACAGTTGTGAAATCAGCAGCCCATTACATTCCATTATTAATGAACAGCAGAACAAATCGGGGAGAAATTGCTAGTTTAATTTTTTTTCTACTCATCATTGGCAGTGCATTTTTTCTTATATAATGTGTGCCTTGGTTCTGGTTTGGCTTTGGATTTGGATTGAGTGGTTATAGGGGAATCCAGGAGCTAGTTAGTCCCTAGTTGCTCCAGGGGTGTCATCCATCTGACAAATGTGACCCTGGACCACAAACCCAGTCTTAAGTGTCAAAGCTGAATAAATAAGCTCTCCATTGATGTGTGGTTTGTTAGGATTGGACAATATTTGGCCGAGATACAACTATTTGAAAATCTGGAATCAGAGTGTGCAAAAAAACCTAAATATTGAGAAAATCGCCTTTAAAGTTGTCCAAATGAAGTCCTTAGCAATGCATATTACTAATCAAAAATTAAGTTTTGATATATTTACGGTAAGAAATTTACTAAATATCTTCATGTAACATGATCTCTATTTAATATACTAATGATTTTTGGCATAAAATAAAAAAATATAATTTTGACCCACACAATGTATTTTTGGCTATTGCTACAAATATATCCCAGCGACTTAAGACTGGTTTTGTGGTCCAGGGTCACAAATGAAAAATAATGGTTCTGAGAGGTTTCTGACACTTTTCAATAACTTTTCAGTTTTTCAACTCACCAAAATTTGGGATAGAGTCTAAATACAGATTAACCCTAATTTGTGTGATGAAATTCTTGTTGAAAGGTTTGAATGCAATGCAAATACACCAGGATGCTCAACAGATTTGCAGTTTCAGGCTAAATTGAGATGTTAAGTGAGAATTTGCTAGTTTGGGACCTCATGTTGGCTTGTAGTCCTTGATAAACTTTGAATGTTTGAGCTCTACAAGTACAATGAAAACTAAAATTGGTTACACTTTATTTTAAGGTGTCCTTGTTACAGTGTAATTATACAATTAAGTACTGAGTAATATTAATTAACTACAGGTACTTACTATAGGGTTTGGCCTAGGGTACTTGCATGTAATTATGCACAATTTATTGTTATTATAATAGGAAGTACATGTAGCGTGTAACAAGGACACCTTAAAATGAAGTGTTACCCTAAAATTTGTTTAAAAAGTGAGAAAATGTAATATTTACTTGTCTTGCCACTATTCTGTAGGAATATTTAACAGTATTTAAAGTCACATTTATTTATGTTGTGCTTTATACAATACAGCTTTACAGTGATACACAAGAAAATAGTGATTCAATGATTCAAAAATGATTAAATTCTGCTATAAAGCAGCTCTGAAAAGACAACAGTAAACAGTCAAGATTCAGTTAAAATCAGGTAATTGTTGATTCAGTTTGGTTCAATAACTGTATGAAGTTCATCAATTTTAGAAGGAGTTTAATTCAGCTTAGCTCTGGAGAAAACAGTGGTGCCATCATCCAACTCAGCTCAGCTCAGTTCACATCCAATTTTGGCAAACATCAAGTGTCCCCAACCAAGTAAGCCAAAAGGCAACAATGGTAAGGAATCCAAACCCAATTGTTGACAGAAATAGAGAAAAAAACGTTGAGAGAGACCAGCCAGTTCTCTAGCCAGATTAGCCAACATGGTGTCTTAATTCAGG
Organism: Barbus barbus; assembly: GCF_936440315.1. Taxonomy (NCBI): domain Eukaryota; kingdom Metazoa; phylum Chordata; class Actinopteri; order Cypriniformes; family Cyprinidae; genus Barbus; species Barbus barbus. Next base: position 26,299,389 of record NC_136729.1, read on the forward strand.
CTGTATTATAAATCAGAGTTGTGGACTGATATCTTACTGAATATTTCATGCAGTTCCTTCTGCTTGAAGGAATTTAAAGTCATTTGATATGTTTAAACATAGCTAAAGATCCATTAAAGAGCCTTTTCTATGTGTAGTGTTTGTTTTGAAGCTCATTTAAAACTTGAGCCATTACTGCAGGTTTATTTGGCCTATGAGTGATTAAGAAATGTCATAGTTTAAATCTATTATTAGAAAGACACATATACTCAGCAGCTGTACAATTATGAACTAAAACACCTTATCCAGCAAACACGAACGACCATGACTGATCCATCTTGATCCTCAGAAAAGTTCCACTCCTGCTCTGCATTTTCTCTCTGCAGCTGAGAAAAGGAAGAAGAGAGAAAATAGTGCCACCCCGGGCCAGCGGTATTCATTAAGATACCATAAAGCTCGTCACATTAATCATTTTAGTCCAGGCCCAAAATAAAATTGCTCAAGCCATCCCTCTCTCCTTCTTTCTCACACTGCATTTTGTCTTTCGCCTACCTTCCTCAGTGCCCTATTTTAACGTGCTTTAGGGGCCCTCAGTTCTCTTCATGTTAAATTAAAAGCGCTGTCAGCCCGGCCTCCCCGGGTGTTTGAACATTTCCTCATTTATGTACCATAAAGTCATCATTCTTTCCCTCATCTTGTTTTTCCTATGGCCTCATTGCAAACTGGGTATGGGATGTGTTGAGGGGCTTATGATATTACCAATGCCACCCATGGAAGTGATTGATTACTGTAGCTGCTTTAAACAATGGATCATTATTCAAATAAATTCATGTATAATCAGAATATTAGATGGGTAACACGAAGGAATGCTGATGTATTGACAAATAAAAACACCCATGGCCTAGAAAAGCTTTGAGAGCAGGTCTTTTGTTGATTTGTTGATGTGCGCTGATGTCTGGATAGCAAGCAAAGGAGATGGGGATCTTGGTGTGACACATTTCCCTGACATGATTGCGTTTGTAGGTATCATTCATCCAGAATCTGGTGTTCTGTGTGGAGAGAGCGTATCGTGTGCCAGACTTTGGCATGTGGGAGCGGGGAAGCAAATATAACAATGGAAGCACAGAGCTGCACTCCAGGTAAGGTTTATCATTGTCTTTCTGTTCCCTTCCTATAACTTTGTTATTAAATAAAACTGTTACAATATAATTTGTAGTTAAGGATGCAAAATATATCAGTAAAACATTTGGTTATTAGAGAATATTATAGTTCTTTCAGTTTATCCGCCAATATCGGATACAATATTGGATTGGAGGTTTTTTATGTTGTTTGAAAGAAAAGATGATTTTTGATACATATACACAGTAATATTGTGAAATAATATTACAATTTAAAATAACAGTTTGCTATTTTAATATATTTTACAATGTAATTTATTCCTGTGATGCAAAGCTGATTTTTCAGAAGTTATTACTCCAGTCTTCAGCGATTCTTCAGAAATCATTCTTAAATGCTGATAAGGTGCTCAAGAAATCTTTCCTTTTATTATGAATGCTGAAAACAATAAAGAACAGCATTTTATTTGAAATAGAAATCAGCAACAATGTAAAAGTCTTTAGCAGTGTTAATTCTAGCACTGCTAAATGTAATATTTAGTTTCTGATAAATATCGATTTTTCATATTTTAATATTCACTTTTAGCATTTAAAGTGATTCATTTTAGTTTTTTGTGTCTTTTTAAATTCATTAATTGTTTTCACAACGGAGAATAACAATTTTATTATTGGCTTATTGGTATCACCTAGAATTTTAATTTGGTTGCATCCATATACATAAGTAAAGTAAAGTCGTGACGTATTGTCAAGTATGGTGACCCATACTCGAAATTGGTGCTCTGCGTTTAACCCATCCAAGTGCACACACACAGCAGTGAGTAGTGAACAAATGCACACACACACACACACACACACACACCGTGAACACACACCCGGAGCAGTGGGCAGCCATTTTATGCTGCAGCGCCCGGGGAGCAGTTGGGGGTTCGGTGCCTTGCTCAAGGGCACCTCAGTCGTGGTATTGAGGGTGGAGAGAGCGCTGGACATTCACTCCCCCCACCTACAATCCCTGCCGGCCGGGGACTCGAACCCGCAACCTTTCGATTACGAGTCCGACTCTCTAACCATTAGGCCACGACTTCCCCGAATAATAAGTGTAAGTGATTGTCTTGTACAAAGACAGTGAGTATGTACTTAATATTCAGTTGTCTTTTTCATTTTAATTAGTGCACAAGGCACAGAGCATTTTTCTTTTCTCTAAACCTGTATTTTTTATGTTGTTTTTGCTAGGTACTAAGGCAGCATTCCTCATGCTCAGTATGAAATGAAACAAACGTTTGTTTGCTGATTGCATTAATGAAACCCAGCACCTAAAACGATGTAAAAGTTTGAGCTCATGTTGAGGAGGTTATAGATTGGAGCATGCCTGTGATGGTTCTCCACTTCAAGGGTAAGGGTGACACTTAATTTCACCATTCTTGGTGCTCTGCAGACAGTATGGACTATGGATTTGCCCGGACAATATGCTTTATAAGAAGAGCAAGTCAATAGGTAGTGACTCCCAACACATCGCTTTGCCTCTCTTTCATAACCAGACTCGATAACGATTCTCTCCATCACTGCTTCCTTATCTTGCCGTCACAGCATCCCCATCGAGGCCAATTAGAGTATTGACTTCTGCTCTTTGCACTTTTTAACAAAATGAAAAATATTGTTTAATATTTTTAAGCAGATATTGAAATACTTTATAATGATCAATTTATGATTCACCAGTTTTTCTATTATATATTTTAGAGAGCTGTCGAGCAGGGAATAGCAGGTATAATTGCAACTTGTTTTTTATGTTTTTTTTCTGACTTATTCAGAGCATAAAGCTTTGCAATTTTACCTTAAACAACTCTGATAAGTTTAAGGACAGTACAATTAAACTAGAAGTACACAAAGGCTTGTGCTAGTGCAGAAAAGTCATTTATACTGTTACAAAAGATTTCTATATCGCGTAAATGCTGTTCTTTTAAACTTTCCTTTCATCAAAGAATCCTGAAGAAGAAAATAATAAGCAGCACAACTGTTTTCAACATTTATAATAAGAAGTTAACTAGCATTATCAGAATGATTTTTGAAGAATCATGTGACACTGAAAACTGGAGTAACGACTGCTGAAAATTCAAATTTGCCATCACAGAAATAAATTATATTTTAAAATAAAGGTAAATACAACACTTTCACTTTAAATTGTGATATTTCATAATATTACTCTTTTTACTGTACTGTTGATCAAATAAATGCAGACTTGGTCATTTAAATAAGAAATAAATGTTTCAAATAATATGATTTGATGTTTGATGATCTCTCTAAAACTTAAAAGGATTAGTAAAACTGCTTTTTACATTTAATGAGCATCACATCTATACCACTCTGTTTTATAGAGCCCATGCAAAATTAATATTATAAATGTAAATATAAATTTTTGCAAGCTGAAGCAAATGTGTTTCTTGTAAGTAATTAATGAGTTTGTTCTTCTAACATGATTATTCTGAGCAGAGTAAAGAGAGTTGTTGTATTGCTGTGGATGGAGCTCACACATGGAGATGTGTGATGCATGTTTTATATCAGTGTACTCCAGACCAGTACAAAGGAAATAGATGCCACTTCATTGTTTTCAGAAGCGATGTTGTTAGATTGCATTGAAATAGTGCCAAATTTTGAGAAAAGTCACAGAACTCCAGAAGGCTGTAATTCATGACCATTGAAGAGGCCTGTTTAAAAGTTTCTTTTGAAATTCTCTCATAAACTTTCCATTTAATTAAAATGAGAATAAAGGGCATTTCATCCAATTACAAAGGCCAGACCAATACAGAGCCAGTTATAGTAACACATTACAGCAGATGGTTCCCCCTCATTTTTTATACATTATCCAGTTTTGTGATTTTTAGCTTTACCAGCTTGAATGTATAAGTAGCATAGTCTGTCAGCATCATTGTCAGATTTGACCAATCAGTCATTCTTGAAACATGGGACAAAACATGTCCAGCAATTGTAACCGCTATCAGGTTTAAAAATGTAAAATATTTTCAATTGTAAATGTTATGGGGATTGATCATAGAATCTATTTAACACCATTACCCCCTTCAATTTAATTTTATCATTATTATGTGAAATCTATGACACTTATTGTCTTCTCACTACATCTAAAACAGTGTGTCCACAGAGAAGGGTTCAATCATTCATATGCTATAAAATGGATAAAAATGTTTTTAACGATAAAAAAAGAGCTTGTTTTATCAAAACCAACACTTAATAATATCTCATATCAACGCAAGGTTGTTTTTCAGTGACACATGCATGTTTCATAAGGTTTTAAAGTTTTGTCCCCACTTTTTGTCAACACCGTCAGACATTCATTCAAATGTAATAAAATCAATGAATATCAGGGGCAGCTGTCACTCTAAAGGACCCCTTGCCACAGTCCTCCTTTGCAGACTACATCACTGTCAGACAGACTCTGGTCTTTTATAATAGTTTTAGAATATTTTAAATCCTAATGTTAATATTTCATGTGTCACAACCATGATACGTCAACACCATCTTCCAATTTCTGAGGAAATTATTTGAAATATTTAGATCATTTTATTCTCCTGAAGCAGGTTCCATTAGCATCTAGTATCAACAGAAAAAATAAAATGGCTACTACATGAACTCCATTTGTTTTGTGAAAGAAATGCCAAATGTGTCAACACCGTCAGATGTCACCACATCAAGATTTTGTGTTCCAATAATATATCAAAATACTTAAATGTGACTCTTGAATAAAAGCTTTATAAACAATAACATACTCACTGCCTGTTGTGGTTGTTTTAACACAGTAATTGTTTGATTCAATGTATTTGATAGTTAAAAATACTACAAATTCAGGTTTTCGTCAGATGCGTCAGTTCTGTCACCTCCGTCAGATGACTATTTTGATAATATTTCATTATGATATTTTATATTTGTTGTGGAATTGTTGGTCGCATGTGAATCTGTAATCTGTTTGCTAACATGAGAAAGTGTTTTGAAATGTTAAAAACATCTTGAATGCTGTTAAAGATATTACACAGTCCAAGGTAAAAAAAGCACATTTTGTTTAAAAAAGAGAAAAGTTGGGAGGTTGCATCAAAGCATAGCTCAGTAGCTTAGTACATATAAGATACATAAATGTAGTTTCATTTGTCTGAGTACAAAGTTTTATTTTTTTCAATTTTGCACCCTGTTTTGTCCCACTTCTCAAGAATGACTGCAATATATCTGGGGCTGCGCATGTTTGCTTTCTGTCCAGACAGAAAACCAGTAGTCTCTCAACCTCATGTAGCTTGATTGTGATCATAGCTAATGGTTTTGTTGGGAAGGGATGCACGGAGCAGAGCTGAATTCTTCCATGTTCTTTTCAATTTAGAATTTACTATTGATTTTTCTTCACCAATAGCAATTGGACACTTTTTTTTAATGGCTCAGCACACCTAGGTCTAATCATGTGCTCTAATTGTAAGAGTGAGTGGCTGAAGAAGCAAAAATGACAAATTATTAGCTTTGTTTAACCTCAAAGGAGTCTTTCATGGATGAAACGGCTTTGGATATCGGCACCTGCAACAGAAGAGTATTTAATGAGAGCTTAGTTCCACATTCGTGAAAAGTGCTCAAATAGCAAGTGCATTTACATTTACATTTACATTTACATTTATGCATTTAGCAGACGCTTTTATCCAAAGCGACTTACATTGCATTCAAGTTACAGTTTTTACATTTTATCAGCTCTTGCTTTCCCTGGGAATCGAACCCATGATCTTGGTGTTGCTAGCGCCATGCTCTACCATTTGAGCTACAGGAAAGTGCAATGTTCATATTGTCTTAAAAAGGAGATGCTCATTTTGACTGTGAATCGAATCTATTGTCTTCTAGCTCGGTGGGATTAGCCAAAGCAGCTCTGGAAGCCATCAATGGATTCAACCTGTTTGGAAATCAGGTACTGCTGACATCCTTTGGCTAATAATGGGTTTATTCACACAAAAATCTAAATTATGTCATCATCATTTACTCAACATAATGTCATATGAAACCTCTATGATTGTTTTTCTTCTGTGAAACCCAACAGAAGATCTTTTGCAGATGGTCTAAACTGATATTTTTCATCAAAACTGACAAACGATAATCAAGAACTAAAAACAAAATGATAATAAAGTCTCTAAAGCTCTCTTCATCTTTGTAATAAATAAATGCATCTGCTCCTGCATGGGGATCTAATTCATTGCATAAATGTGTCTGAGGCAAGAGAGAAACAAAACAAAGTGATCAAGATGATTGGGTTAGATTGTGTTTGAGCTATCCGTTTTGTCAGATTTCCAACTTTGATGAATGGTGAATACTTCTATCTGATTTTGGTGCTCTTTTCATTTTGGAGCGGTCATTAGTGGGATTAATTTGTTTTGGTGTTGAGGGAAAATCAAGATGGCAGTGGGCCACATCCATTATATTTGGTAATGGACCGGAAAAGTGATAACATCCTCAAAGCGCATCCATTTTGGAAGAAGAAACATCTCACCCTTCCCCCCATCACCCAAATTTACACACAGATGAAGGTCCTTCGGATTGGATAGTTAAGTGCATACAGTTGTTAACCGTGGATGTTTGTTTAACAGAAGGATGGACAAGATTTAAAAATATGGTGTAGTTGTTTGTAGTTACTGTTGCGTTTTGACCTTTTGCCAAGTTTGCTTCTTCCTCCCTAATGTGGCTCTGTGTTCTGTCATTAGCAGGAAACTTGGTGCAGTGTATGAAATGACTTTATGGAAGTGACTGCTGTAGACAGTGTTGTTCTGAATTAATGGAGGACTCAAATGGCTGGCTTTGCCATGCGTCTCTCAGTTGGATGGAAGGCGTGCTGTGCCATCGCATGAGTTATGTTATTAATGATGGCTCTCACGCTCCATTTCCTCAACTAACTCTCAGCATGGACAGCAGAGCTGGCGCTTTCATGTGTTTCTTTGGAACAGGTGCTGTCAGAGCATGGTTATAACAGGATAAAAGCAGGTAGATCTTTCACGCCATATGTTGAGCAACATAATGCTCAGCTTTCAGATTTTTAATTAAAGGCCCATCATTTTGAAACCATTGTACAGATTCTCATGGATTTAGATTTAGGGCTAGGTAGAATGGTCAACTTGTCAAGTAATCATCCAACTACTGACTAGTTTATCTATATAGCATTCTGTCTTTAGCATTGTTAAATGTCAAACAGCACACTGAAACTGCACATGAAGTTGGTTTTTAAAATGACCCACTTTAATTTTCATTAAAATATTATATAAAATCTAAAATAATGAAGATCTTTTAATCCATCCATTGAAAGTCTACTAAACCAATATTCACACTTCAAGAAGTACAAAAAACATTGTAAAAGTAATCCACATGAATCAAGTGATAAAAATTGCTATGATAGTTTTGTGCAATAAAATGTTAATATATATATATATATATATATATATATATATATATATATATATATATATATATATATATATATATAGACTTACTTTTAGACTTAGATTGACATTGTTTAGTGGCAGATGTTCACAGTTAGCTAAAGTCAGCTCTTCTCAAGTCAGTAGATGATAGCACATTCAGCTGGAGTCAACATATCACTGACATGCCTCCCATTCTCACACTCTTCAGAGTCATTTACATTACAATCCCTCTCAGCATGTAAATTGTTGGTTCAGAAGCTCGTAGAAGCATTTTGATTCTTTGTGAGCTTCTCTAGATGAGCTAAATGTGCCACAAAATGGTGCTTGTTGTATAATCGGTCTATGCACACAGAAGAAGTGAAATTGAAAAAGTGCTCTCAGTTTAAATGGAGAGGTACCTGCAGAGGGGAATGCAGAGATAACAGAAGCAATAGTTTGTTTTGATTGGATGGCCCGTGATGACTAGAAGCTGCTACTCACTGCGGTTACTTGAAAAAATGAACAAAAAACCTGCTAAAAGTGTGCGTTGTGTTTTTTAACACTAACCATGTGATACACTTTAAATTTGTTAGCTGCTTTAATGTAATAAATAAATAAAACTGTGCATTTTTTTTTATAAAAAGCATCAAGAAAGTTTAGTTTCTATAGATTTTATATGTATAACGTTATTTTTTATATATATTTTATATATCATGTTCCCATGTGAGTTCTTTTGCCTACTGTGCATATACAAGCTGCTGTGCTGATGCATTATTAAAGAGGTCATATGCATATATAGGTGTGTGTGTGTATATAGCTTATATGTGTGTGTGTGTGTGTGTGTGTGTGTGTGTGTTGAAGTTTTTGTTATTAAACGTGTGTGGCAGTCGCTGTCTAGGTTGGTGTAGAGTATGCCTCCGAGCTGAGTTTAAATTGTGAATCTCATTTGGGGATGGTGAGGTTGGCGGTTTCAAGGTTTTTTCAGGAAATGATGTGGAACTGTTGTGGACTGATGTGGAGCTGTGTAACACTACAAGCACAAAGTAATCACTGAAATATGACTATTTTTTAGTAAATGCTGCATCAGAGCAGCATGATTGGTTTTGTGGAAAGGAGGGCAAGTTTGATTTTAGGAGACCCTGTGCAGGACTGGCCATTACATGTCTAATATGGAGCTTTAAAGCAAATCTTATATCATTTAACTGACTTGATGAAAATGTTTGTAGACCCACTATCACCTGTAACAGGCACTGTTGAATTCCACCCATTAAGAGGAGGTGTCAAGATGACCATTATAATGTTTGATTTGTGATGTTTGTTTATATCTGCCTTGCAGGGATGCTCCTGGTCAGTCATTTTTGTGGATCTGGATGCTCATAACAGGAATAGACAGACTCTGTGCTCTCTCTTGCCAAGGGAGTCTCGTTCCCATGTGAGTTCTTTTGCCTACTATATACAAACTGCTCATCCATTATTAAAAGGGTCATATCATGCTTTTTTAAAGCTTTTTGTTTTTTTCCCCCTGAGGTCCACTTATACAGTAATGTTAGTCTTAACTCATTGCATGATTAACATTCTTAATTTAGTTTTTCATGACCATTGTCCACCTATGAATTGTACTACTGTGCCTGTCAATGTACCGTACATGTTCCCCATGCATACAGTGCCTTGCGAAAGTATTCATTTTTTTCACATTTTATGTTGCTGCCTTATGTCAGACTGCTTTAAATTACTTTTTCCCCCCACATCAATCTACACTCCATACACCATATTGACAAAGCAAAAACAGAATGGTCACAACTTCATAACTTTAATAAAAATAAAAAACTCAAATAAGTACAATAAAGACCATCGACTCTACCATGCGACTCCACCGGGCAGGGACACCGGCAAGGGATAGTAGTAGCTTTTTATTTAATTTTTTCATTGATATGTTTATTATTGAAATGTTGTTGTTAAATGCATGTGTTAATTTTGTTTAATTTCTTTATTTTCTTAAATATGTGGGTAGATAGTATTTATAGAGTTGTAACTTTTTAGTTTTAGTTACTTTTTCTTATTTGTAAGTCGCTTTGGACAAAAGCGTCTGCTAAATGACAAAAGTAAAAGTAAAAGTAAGTACATTGCATAAGTATTCATACCCGTAACTAAATATTTAGCTGAAGTACCTTTACAGTCTTTTTTTGTTTGATGCGACAAGCTTTGCTCATCAACATTTGGCAATTGTCTGCCATTTGTCTCCTCACCTCTTCACCTCTCAAGCTCTTTCAGGTTGGATGGGGGTAAATGCACATTTTCAGGTTTCTCCAGAAATATTTGATTGGGTTCAAGTCTAGGCTGTGGCTGGGCCACTCAAAGACATTCACAGCGCTGTGTATAAGCCACTCTTGCTGTGTGCTTAGGGTCACTGTCCTCTTTGAAGGTAAATCTTCTGCCCAGTCTGAGGTTCTGAATGCTCTGAACTGGGTTTTTATTAAGGCTATCTCAATATTTTGGTGCATTGAGCTTTTCTTCTATTCTGATGAGTTCCTCGGTCCCTGCTGCTGAAAAACAGCCCCATAGCATGAGGCTGCTACCAGCACACTTTACTTTTGGGATGGTACTCTGCAGGTAATTAGCAGAGCTGGTTCCCTTCAAACATGATGCTTAGAATTGAGGTTCATCAGACCAGAGAATCTTGTTTCTCAAAGTCTGAGGGTCCTTTAGGTGCTTTTTTGTGAATTCCAAGTGTGTTTTCTTTTGTCTTCACTGAGGATTGGGATTGAGTTTGGATTGAGTTTGGCCACACCGCCATAAAGCCCAGACCGGTGGAGTGTTGCAGTGATGTTTGTCCTTCTGTAGATTTCTCCTGTCTCCACATATGATCATGGAGCTCAACTAGAGTGACCATCAGGTTCTTCGTCACCACTCTAACCAAAGCCCTTCTCCATCAATTGCTCAGTTTGGCCAGGAGGCCAGCGCTAAGAAGAATCCTGGTTGTTTTAAACTTCTTCCATTAAAGGAATACTCCACCCCAAAATGAAAATTTTGTCATTAATCGCTTACCCCCATGTCGTTCCAAACTCGTAAAAGCTTTGTTCGTCTTCGGAACACAATTTGAGATATTTTGGATGAAACCTGGGAGGCTTGTGACTGTCCCATTGACTGCATAGTAAATTGCACTGTCAAGGTTCATAAAAGTATGAAAAGTATCGTCAGAATAGTCCATCTGCCATCAGTGGTTCAATCTGAATTTAATGAAGCGACGAGAACACTTTTTCTGCGCAAAGAAAACAAAAAGCCTATTTTCTTCAACAATTCGTCTCCTCTGTGTCAGCGTAGTGCCATTTTGGAGAATATCCACTGGACGCCAGCAGCGTACGCTGTTCTGTGTCAGCCACAACCACAAGGATACATCTTCTACATTTGTTTACCCTTTGAATTGAATGAAAACAGTGCATCCGTGTGGTGCGGCTGACACACTGCTTGCGTCCAGTGGATATTCTCCAAAATGGCGCTACGCTGACACAGAGGAGACAATTTTATTAAATTGTTGAATAAAATCTTCTATTTTTTTTCTTTGTGCAGAAAAAGTGTTCTCGTCGCTTCATTAAATTCAGATTGAACCACTGATGGCAGATGGACTATTCTGACGATGCTTTTCATACTTTTATGAACCTTGACAGTGCAATTTACTATGCAGTCAATGGGACAGTCACAAGCCTCCCAGGTTTCATCCAAAATATCTTAAATTGTGTTCCGAAGATGAACAAAACTTTTACGAGTTTGGAGCGACATGGGGGTAAGTGATTAATGACAATTTTCATTTTGGGGTGGAGTATCCCTTTAAGGGTAACAGAGACTACATGCTTCTGTGACCCTTCAATGAAGCAGAATTGTTTTCTGAACTCTTCCCCAGATGTGTGGCTTGACGCAAACCTGTTTCTGAGCTCTACAGACTGTTCTTTTGACCCCAGGGCTTGGTTTTTGCTCTTATATGCATTATCAGCTGTTGGACTGTGTGCCTTTCCAAATCATACCCATTCAATTGAATTTACCACAGGTTACCTTCTCTCAAAGTCTAGTAACACCTACAAGCAACATGAATGCTCCTGAGCTAAATTCCATCTGTCCCAGATAAGGGTATGAGTACTTATGCAATGGAATCATTTAAGTTTTTTATTTTTAATAAATTTGCAAAGATGTTAAAAACCTTGTTTTTTTTTTTTTGCTTTACCATTATAGTGTATGGAGTGTAAATTGATGTGGAAAAAAAGTAATTTAAAGCAGTTTAACATAAGGCAGCAACATAAAACATGAAAAAAATGAAGGGGTATGAATACTTTCGCAAGGCACTGTATGAAATGAGTAACAGTCCTTAGCCATTTTCTTAGTTATTCCTTTGACTAAGATCTCTCTTTTTATGGGTACTTGATTAGAAATGATAGAAATTCACTTTACAATTTATTGCTTAGTGCAACACTAAATGATTTAGTAAAGCCTAGCTGGAATGAGTTACAGTATTGATCAAACATTGAGGAAGTTGGTTATAATTCTAAAAGGGGGAATGGATGTGGGGAGCGTCCCAGTCTTCTGAAACCAGGGGGGTAGATGGAGAGGGTGTTTTGAGGGAGAGAGGTGTTAATACGTTTGCTTTTTCTGACATTAGAAATCCAAGAATTTTCATAACTTTGCATATGAACTAGTTTCAGTATGAAACACATTTTTGAAACATCATGTTTTCATAGCATATCCAACTCTTTATTTCACAAAAAATGTAATTTCTTGTGATTTGACACCTTTAATAGCATCTCTAGAGAGATTTATGACATCCGATGCCCTGGATTTGTCAACTCACAGAGTGTCCTTTCTGTCCTTCACAATGTCCATTAACAATGCATAATTCCCATTCTTCTTTGTGCTGATTTTAACGGATTACAAAGTAATCTCCCAGAACAGGTAAATTATCATGATTAAGCCAAATTAAGGCAGTGCATTCTGCAGAAATGTTCTTCCTTTGAAAGTTGAGTGAGGTGTATAGGCTTATGTATCGCATGTATTAGAGCCTCTTCATGAGTCTGATTAATGTGTTATTAAAACTGCAGAGGCTAATGTAGAAAAATAGCCCATTCTCAGGAAGAGAGTGGTCACTTAACCCTGGGTTCCCTCGATATTTCCTGATGGAAAGCAAATTCAATAGAAGAGCAGTGAGTCACTCAATGTCTGTTTCTTATGCAAGTGCTCTTGTCATGTAGAACACAGATTCGGCCCTCCTGCCCTGCATCAGCTACCCAGCGTTCGCCGTGGATGATGATGCTCTATATTCCCAGACTCTGGACAAGATAGTCCGCAAGCTGAAGGGCAAGTACGGTTTCAAGCGCTTCTTACGGGACGGCTATAGAACAGCCAATGAAGACAAGAACCGCAGGCACTACAAACCTGCCGAGATGAAGGTGAGTGTGGTTAGCATATTAGCTGAAATGAAAGAAGGTGGGGAAAAAAAACATTCAGTGAAAAGGAAAATGAAAAGAGCCTTTTCCCCATATTCAGTTATTGAGTTATGACTAGCCTCCGGTTTAGCACTTTTATTTCAGAAAGAGAGATTTTGCTATAAAGGTTAGCGACAGATCTAACAAATTCAGGCATTTTTATACGCATCTTTTAATCTGGTGCAGATTTGCTTATTTATCTATCTCTCAGGAGAATGCGAGGGCTGTGGGTAAATCTCATTTGATTAGGTTGAACCTTGCAGAACTGGTTGAACTGCGAGGATATTAATTCCAGAATTAGCCTGGGAACATGCTGCGTCTGACTCTGAAATCTGAAAGGGGGAGATTTAACCCGCAGCAAATCATCACATCAGCTGCCTCAGATGACCTCCCACAATAAACAAGCCCACAAGTAGAGGGAAATGAGAAATAAAAAAGAAAAGGGCTCTTAGTAGGGCCAAATGTTCCATCAGTACATTTACCTGATTACTTCATGCACCACTAAAGGGATAGCTCATCCAAAAATGAAAATTCTGTCATTGATTACTCTCCCTCCTGTCGTTCCAAACCCATAAGACCTTTGTTTATCTTTTGAACACAAATTAAGATATTTTTGATGGAATCAGAGAGCTCTCTGACCCTGCATAGAGAGCAACACAACAGACAAGTTCAAGTCCCAGAAAGGTACAGTAGTATACTATTTTAACGATGTGTTTATAAGGACATCGTTAAAATAGTCCATAGAGGCTTTCGCACCGGAGGAACCTTTTCGTGGTTCCCAGAACTATTGGTGGAAGTACTCGCTTTTTGGTGTGTTCACACTGCAGGAATGGTTTTAATTCTAGAAACTCCTTTTGGGGGAACTAAATCTGCTCCTACTTCAGAGTAGGGTCTAAAACTGTTATATAGGAACTACCAGTGACCTACTCTAAGTGTACACTAATTGGCCAAACGCATGCAAAACACCGGCTACCTGGCATTTTTAAAAAGCCATGGAAGCATATTTATTCCACGTGCATGGAAATCAGCTATAATGACATATACCTGTTGTCTGCAGCGTTGTTTTCTTTTCTCAGCTTCAATGATATGTAACACTGCAAGTTGTCATAGAAAATTTCATCTCCCTGCTGGCTAGTTCCTATAACTAAGTTTCTTGAACTATGCTGTGCGAAAGACCCTTGTGTAGAGCTGGGCGATAATTTTTTTCATATCAGTTGATATTGATATTGATAATTATACTTTCAAGTTTAAAGGCAGATTTTTGCTTCAATGTGAAAGTTGACCAGAAACTAAACAGAAACTAGGTTTTAAACTATTCTTTATGGTCAGAACATGGAAAACACTTTGTTTTTTCTTTACACTTTTCCAGTCATTTTTCCTTAACAAAATACATATCTTAATAGAAAAAAAATATTTCTTAGTTCTGCATGTTCTAATGAGTAATATTGTTTCAAATCAAGAAACAGGTTTGTGTTTGAAAGTATTAATACTTAATTTTTTTTGTCTCTTATTCTTATCTTGTCTCTTGAAATACACATTTGATAGTAGCTTGAGTTATGATGCAGATGTAGAAATTGTAGCCATTTTATATGGTGAAATTTTATTATTCTGACTGTTTGAGTTTTTTTTTTTTTCTAACCATTGGTCTTCCTTGGTAGTAAGCATTTAGATCATGATAATCACAGTTAAAACCACAATATAGCACCTCTGTACCATGGTAAAAATGTAATATGGCTTCTAGGTATTTGTATGAAAAACAAGAATCTAAATACATTTAGTATAAATGCTATAGCTTAATCTAAAAAAAATACTGTAATTATATTCCATTACTCCTTCAATACATCGGTAGTGTCAGGGTTGTGGGGTGAAGGGATGAGGCGAGGACTCAGTACTGCAGAGTATGGGCTTTTTATTAGTAAAACAAAACAAAACAAACTAAAACTACCCCGTAGGGGAAAAACAGGACAGCTGGCAAGGCTTGGCAGGACAAGACAAGACAAGGCAGGGCAGGAACAGGAAACATTCCACGAAGAGCTGGCACAGGACTGCAAACACAAGGAGATTATAAATGGAGCAAATGAGGAGGGTAACGAGGAATACACAGGTGGGGCAAATTAACCAATAATCAGGAATCAAGATGGGTGGTGTCAAGACAATTGACATGAGCACATTGCACACAGAAAACTAAGACAAAAGCCATGTGCTCACACAAAACAAAAACACAAGGCCAGAAAACAAATCACCAGCCATGTGCAAAACAGGACACGAACACAAGACATGACAACATGAAATCACTCAGCCAATGAAAAACACAAGCTGCGTGCCACAAAGCACAAGACATAACATGAATGCACACAGCCGATAAAAACACGAACTGCGTGCAACAACACAAGACACATGGACAAGAGAGCACACGGCTGAGCGAACTCGAGACCGCACACTCACACAACAAGACAGAACATGGAGCGCTAGTGTCCGAACCCCGACACTAAATCGAAACTCAAGACATGAGTGCCGGGATCCGAACACCACGCTCCAACACGAAACAAGGCATGCATACGAGAGAGTGCACTCGAAGCCGCACGCTCACATGAAAACAGGACATTACGGGAGTGTCAGGGCTCTGTCACAAAACCATGAATAACACTAGACCGAAGTGACAGAACCCTGACAGGGAGGGTCTGAAAGCTCTCGGATTTCATCAAAAATAGCTCAGTTTGTGTTCCTAAGATGAATGAAGGTCTTCGGGTTTGGAACAGCATGAGGGTGAGTAATTAATGACAGAATTTTAATTTTTGGGTGAACTATCCCTTTAACACATTACCAATGTGTTTTAGACATCTTTTTTTAATATATATACTGTGGCAGTACCAAGCTATTCCTTTATGCAAACTAACAATCAATAGTTTTGGGTCAGTATTTTTTTAAATTAAATTAATACTTTTATTTAGCAAGGGTATATTAAACATTTACATTGTTAAATTCTTTATTTATTTAATATTAATATAATTTATTATAAGCGCTGTTTCTGTGTATTAAAAATATTTTGTCGGCGGCTGTTTTCAGCAATAAGAAATGCTTCTTGAGCACAAAATCAACATATTTGAATGATTTCGGAGGGATCATGTGACACTTAAGGCTGCTGAAAATTCAGCTTTAATATGACTGTTTTTACTTATTTTTAGCCTGGGGAAGAAGAGACTTTTAACCATTTTTAAGTGTAAGTTTTATAACTTACACTTTTAGAACTGGTGGGTCACACCTTACAGACCTCAAACTTTTGAATGGTGTTGTAATTTTAGATATAATAGTGGTAGAAGTAGTCTTAGGTTTGCTGGACTTAGCTGATGATCTCCCAGCCTGGACAGCTGTAAAGTGCTCAAAACCGCTTTAAAACAAGCTGGACAGGGCTGGTACCATGTTACAGACACTGTATTTATTTGGCACAAGATCCTTTTTCTCATAGGCGGAAAGCAGTCCATGCAATATCATTTTGTTTTTTATTTTTTAAGTTACATGAAATTATTGTATTATGAATTATGTTCTTGATATCTTCGTGTTATCAGCCTGTCATGCTCAGACAAATACAAGCTCTTCTGTGTGGTTGGAGTTTCCATTCTGTCGAACCCATAACTAAGTTACAATGGCAGAGGATTTCAAGCCTGAATGTCTCATAGTGACTGAATGTCCTCTGGTGAATGATATAGTCTCACTAAGTAATTGTGGTAAGTGAAGCCAAAGACCCATGAGACTCCTTCTGTTTACTGTGAGTAGGCCTCAATGTCTGCTCTTTTCCGCCCATGAGACATTTATTTAATATGTCTGCCTCATAGAACCCCCCCTCCATCTCAATCTCCTCTCGGACTACACTTCTCTGTCTCTCTGTCTCTCTCTCTCTCTCTCTTTCTCTGGGTGGTTATAGAAACTGATATTGCGAAGAAAAAAAGAACAGACAGTGTATTTTATTTTTAGTCTCATAGGGTTTAATGTAAGCCAACAGGTGTTAAGAAACCACTCATAGTCTTGAAAAATGGTCCTTTGAATCAAATTATGTTTCACTGTTAGAGAGTAGATTAATGTAGTTATTTCTTCTCAGTTTCAGAAGGTGGCTATACGAATTCCCATATTTTTGTCCTGAAACCGTTTATGTGCGATATGCCAATGATGCAAGACCAGTCCAATTAACAGCCTTTATTTCATTACATCCTAATCTCTAGCTCTTATCTCCTAATGCCACGGCAATTGTCTTCTGAGATTGCTAGCGGAGATAGAGAAGTCTTAATTACATTTGGGAAAGGTTGAAAGACATTTGGTTCCCTGTTAGCCATCAAAGTGTGCTTTAGATTTTGTACCTCTTAAGCAGCTCACAAGATTTCTTTTTTCTGAAGACAGATCATTTGAATTGAGGTTGTCATATAATTGGCAGCGATGAAAAGAGGATCACAGAATTGTATTACGAGCGTTTCATGTCATGAATAGGGAGAATATTGTGAATGCATGAGCTTATAAGCTTCATAAGTTTTAATTGCAGCTTGGAAAAGTGGGTTGCTAAATGTGGTATGATTGCATGCAATAAACGACAGATCAGAATGCACCGTGAGCACAAACAAAATGTGAGGCCCACACAAAATCGTTTGTGCTAATCTCTATTTATTTGGTTAGATATTGGTGCAAATGTTTCTGATGGATTACTCCCTTAGTAAACTCAATCTGCCTACAGATGTGCACATGTAGCCCTAATTTCAAATTCCTGTTTGAGAAGAAATGCTCTGTTTTTCCAGAGCATCTGTAGGCACTTAAATGTTGACTTATACTTTTAAACGAATGTGATAAAACAAGCGGCAGTCACATAATTTGAATTAATCATAGCTTTTTCACACTCACAAACCATCTCTTCATCTGAGTTGATTTTAATTTCAAACCCAAGTGATTCATGGCCCAGCACTTGGGAGAGAGAGACGGAGCTCTATGGCTTTTTAATGGAGGTTCTGCTTGACTGCTATACTTTACTTCAACATAATTGTTTTCTGTTTTCCTGAACTGTCGTAACTGGAAAACAGAGGTTGTCTGGCATTTCCTCTCAATGATTTGAAGGGCTACCATTTTATGTATGTGCATTTTGCTGCAGGTAACATATTGCTGCAAGTCAGTCAAAGTATAAGTTGTGTGGCACTGAAAATGTACTAACCATTTGAATGCCCATATTGCAAATCACACAGGTAGACTGAGGGATTCATATATCTTTTCCATGTTCAGTAAATAATAACACACTTGAACAGTAATGATGCTGCTGAATCATTACATGATGTTTTCATAATGACTTCTCATGTACACGGTTCCTTATTCTCTGCCCTGTGATGTTTTTCAGCTCTTTGATGGGATCGAGTGCGAGTTTCCTCTGTTTTTCATCTATATGATGATTGATGGTAAGATTCATGAATATAATATAATACCGGTATAATATGTAATCTTATGCACATAGTAGCACTGCTTATGTTTCTCACTGTAAAAACACTGTATTCTGTTTAATTCACAGTAAAAATGGCAGCTGTTTTTGCCAGAAATTGCATATTGGTGCCTATATATTTTGCAGCTTATAAATGTATATTTCATTAAGTAATGTGGTGCTAATTTACCTGTTTAAGTACCAAAATCTGCTTTTTACCAAAAATGTACCGTTAACCACCCAAATAATATGCAAAAATAAGACTATTTATGTAAAATATACTGTACAGTGGTGGCCAAAATGATTAGAACACTAGTATTTTAAGCAAAAAAATAGTTTTAAGTCAGTTATTTTTATATTTTGCTGTAGTGTGTCAGTAGGAAATATCAGTTTACTTTTCCAAACATTCATTTTTGCCATTAATTGTTATAATCCAGTGAGATTTTTGTTTGCACAAAGAGTCGACAACAGCCAGTGCTCCACACAGAGATTTGATAGAAAAGCAAAAGAAACAACGTCAAAAGATAGAAGTAACTGACTTAAAACCATTTTTAGCTGGTGAAAATACTAGTGTTCTAATAACTTTGGCCACCAATGTAATTGTGGGAATTACCTTTTTTTGTGTTTTAACAATAAATTATACTGTAATTCATAGTTTTTACTGCAAAATCCCAGAATTTGACAGTATTTTACAAAAGTATGTAATGTAATGTAATGTAATATAATGCAATGTTAAACCATTTACAGTTTTTCACTGTATGTGCTAACAAAAAGTTTTACTGTAGCAATTTGCAGTTTTTGACAGTGTTGCATATGCTGAGCTTGCAACTCAGGACCACTTGTTAAAATCTCCCATCTCTGAACTGTGCTATCTGAAGGATGGGAAATACGGTTTTCTATAATTTCCCTTTTGTTGACCTTTTGTTCAGGTGTGTTCAGGGGAAATCCTGCTCAAGTCAAAGAGTACCAGGAACTGCTAGAAGCTGTCATCTTCCAGTCCTTTGAGGGTAACTTGTGGACACGCACATGCATACACGCATCTTTTTGGACAAACTGCCAAAGCTCGTCATGGTGTGATGGACTCTGCTTGCCAGCCAGTGTCCTCCAGCCCCTGCCAATGACTGTTATTTTCCCATTACTCTTTATTAGAGTGGTCCTTTCGTATTCATCTCTCCCGGGCTGCGTGATTTTCTCAGACGTGTCTCAGTCAAGTGCACAACAGAGGAGATGCTCATTATTTAAACAGACCAGAACACCGGCGATTCCCCACAGACAGACAAAACATGCTGTCTGACGATCTTTCAAACCACAACTCTTTAGAAGTATAACGAAAAATAAGCAACTTAATGACTAGTTCGGCTCTTTTCAATTGCTTCCAGTGAGCCTCACCAATACAGATGAGCGCTCGGCTTAGTCGACTAAATTATGGGAGATAGAGAAAAGGTGAATTTGGGGCTAGGCTGGATTCTGCTGACAGCCTGATTGCTGCTTTTACTGCAGGTTTTTCTTTTTTTTTTCTTTCATTTTTACATATTTAATAAATACATATTCATTGGCAGTATCTAAATTACATCACTGACATCCAAAAACATGAATAGCATTCACAAAACGAGTTGAACTGAGTATTAATTGTTTTAAATGCCAAACAAAATTTGACCAGTTAGTTCATTTATTTATTCTGTTGCTAACAAAATAGCTCTGAAAGTGCCATACCTATTACTACACTATACTGATTTGATTAATCCAGTTCGTCATTGCTGAATAAAAGTTTTAATTTCTGTCAAAAAAAAAAAAAATCGTACTGACACCATACTTTTGAACTATAGTGCATATTATTTTAGCACGGCTGGGACAGTGTAGTCACTAGCAGCATCCAACAACACACCACAGAATCGTCTCATGTACATACACAAGACACTCTGGGACTCTCTAAATTTTGTCTAATTTGATTTTCCACAGGCCACGTTGTTGTTCCCAAGTACTACTATGTGCCGGCAGACTTTGTAGAGGCTGAACAGACGAATCATGGCAGCCAGAAGCGCTTCCCCAGCAACTCAGGCCGTGATGGGATGCTGTTTCTCTGGGGACAGGCCCTCTATAACATCGCTAAGCTGCTGGGTGAGTTTCAGATCCATCCAGAGCCCAAGGGTCAGGGCTTCTTCACAGACACACAGTAAAAGAGTTTACATAGATATTCTTTTATTTATTCTTGCAGTGACTTTGTCATTTGCTCACATTTCTCAAAAGGAAAGAGACCCAAAACCACTGTGGTGTCTCTGAAAGCAGTCGACGAAATGGTTTATAAACTAAACTAAATAATAGGATCGTATTAATGGAGGTCAACAAATACGTTTTTTTTTTTAATCACAGTGATTGTGTGAGAAATAGTTATTATTTAGTTACCTTCACATCCTTTCAAACGGGTATGATTTTCTTTTTCTTTGAAGTCCAAAAGGTGATATTTTTCAAGCTACTCTTTTTCCATACAGCGAATGTGGGGGCTAACAAAATAAAAGCAATTGATGTGAATTGTGCACTATTTTTCCAAGTTTTCGGAAGCCATTGTCATGAGGAACATTTAGAAAATGGAAGTCATTATTCATTAATCTTCTCCTCCGCTGTATCTTCTGACTGATCGTGCCACATTAAGTTTGATTTTAAGCGAATATCAAATTCTAAGTCTAATAACTATTCTTATTAAGTATTAATATGATTTCCCCCACAAAATATTGTTTTTCAGCAATGTTATTAACATGCTGCACACCCAGAATGATTCATATTGTAGACAATAATTCATGTGTATGCGCTGCAGTAAAATCCAGACCAGCAGAGACATTATTAATCTGTGGAAAGGCTTGTTTTTCAAATCGAAAAAGCTTGTCTGGGTCAAAAATTCCGAGATTTTGTTTAAAGCTCATGTGAACTGAACAGTAATTTTGTTCTGTGTTTGCTGTTCAGTGGATGGTTTGATCAGCCCAAAGGACATCGACCCCATCCATCGCTATGTGCCACGGCAAGATCAGAGGAATGTCAGCATGCGATTCTCCAATCAGGTGATCTGCTGGATCATGTCTCTTGTGTCGGCAACTACACGAATACTAAAATGTATCCTGTAAACACACATGTGAATGGTCTGTGCATAATTTGTTGCAGGCTTTAGCAGAATCCCTGATACATCTCTGTAGCAATCCCTTACAACTGACTTGTTTTGCACATCCATTCCTAGCGGCACTGTTATTGATGAGACAGACAACACTGCTCTTGATAAGACAAACCTACAGGCACCTGCTGTTTCATAGCAAGCACAGAGCTCCCTCATCTGTTCCTATAGACAGTCTGCCGTATCACTTTAATACAGCATCTGCTCATTACAGTGTTTGAATATTGTCAGAGCCTTGAAAAAAAGTGGAACAGGGGTTGAAAAATGCACTTGTAAATTCAAATAGATAACTTTTTCATCACTGTAGCCTGTCTAGTAAAAAATCATGAAATTAAAACTTTAACACACAACCCTGCTGCTAAAACTGGAGATAAGTATTTGAGTATGCACTGCCATTCAAAAGTTTCATAACTTTTATTCAGCAAGGATATTAAATTGAACAAAAGGGACAGTAAAGAGATTTATAATAATAGATGAATTCTATTTCAAATGAATACTGTTTTGTTGAACTTTCTATTTATCAAAGAGTCTTGAAATGTGTCATAGTTTCCATAAACATATCATGCAGTACAACTGTTTTCAACATTAATAATAGTAATAAATATTTCTTGAGCGCTAAATCAGAATGATTTCTGTGGTTGTTGTAGAAGACTGGACTAATGGCTGCGGAAAATTCAGCTTTGCATCAAATTATATTTTACAATACATTAACATTCTTTTAAAATATATGAACAGTTTTTAAAAATATTAATATTATTTAACAATATTACAGTTTTTTGTATTTTTAAACTTTATTTTTGATAAAATGAATGCAACCTGAGCATAAGAAACTTCTTTCAAAAACGTAGTAATGAAGATTTGTCATTTTACTGTTTAAATGTGAATCTGTGGTCTCAGTCCTGTTCACTAAATGAATGGTTTTTGTTCCTTGTCTGTTAGATTTGAGATTTCATGTGTCTGTAGCTGTTAGGAAGCTGCTTGTCAGCAGTCTTGTTACATTGAGTCTATCATAGACTTTATACATAATATAGTGCTAGCTACCAAATGTAGTTTTATACAAGTATGTAAGGATGTGGGAAGCTATCAGAAAAGCATGATGACTCACGCGTGCAATAAAAGCTAACAAAGAGCTTGAGATTAGTGCTGAGCGAGCTTCATTATTGCATGCATGAGTCATGTTTACATATTATTTAATACGTATATTTACATTTACATTGTCATTTAGCAGGCGCTTATATCCAAAGCTACTTACAAATGAGGACAATGGAAGCAATCAAAATCAACAAAAGAGCAATGATATCCAAGTGCTATAACAAGTCTCAGTTAGCTTAACGTAGTACACATAGCAAGGTTTTTTTTTTATTATATAATAAATAAAAATAAAACCGATAAGAATAGAAAAAAATAGAGCATACTAGTATTAGAGGCCTTTTTTGCTTTTGCTAATTGTATAATAAATAAAAAGAAAACAAATAGATAGAATACAAAAAGATTATAAAAGCTAGTGTTAGTATCTAGTTTTTTAAGAAAACAAGCAGTTAGTAAATGAATAGAGTGCAAGTCTGAAAGGGACAAGTTTTTTTTTTTTTTTTAAAGAATAGAATTAGAATAGAGAGTGCTAGAGTTAGAGGGTCAAATAAAGATGGAAGAGATGTGTTTTTAGCCGATTCTTGAAGATGGCTAAGGACTATTGACTATATATAGTAGTATAATAAACAGCAGTTTATTAGTAACAAGCAGATATATTTACTTAAATATCCATCCTATTTTTCAGCACGGAAATAAGCAATCTGTTGTGAATGTGCGAACTTTCCTATTCACTAGCCACTATAGGTAAACAACTAAGAGAATAGCAGAGTGTATTTGCACAAAACCAAGCCTGAATAGGATTATAGTAATAAATTAAAATTAAATGACAACAAATACCAGTTTGCAACATTAAGCAGCATAATTTACTTAAAATTGGCTGCACACTGGATTTATTTTTAAAAAATATTTTAATATATGAAATAGTCCTCTTTTTTTTAAATGTCAGAATAAGATAGTTGTAACTGATTCACATACATGAAGTTAATTTTATTTTATGATATATTAATCTTTGTGAATTATGAGCGAACACTCCCTGTTCTCTGACAATGCAGTCTGCTAATCTTAATCAAATTAATTTATCTCTCTGAAATTATGCCTGAAAATAGATTTAAAAATGCAGAGGGGATAATATTATTAAATATTAGGTACACTGGATTACTTGTTCATCATATTCACTTGTTCATTAAAAGCAGCAGTATTTTGATTGCATTTATTTCATAAGCAACAAAAATGCAAATGCGATACCTGCCTACTATGTGATCTGCGAATTGTCTGGTGTAACAGCTGTTCTTTCATTCCTCCCCTGACTGAAGCTGCCTTCTCTCATCTGCTTTCAAGGTGAGGCACTTGACATCTCAAAGAAACGTACCTTCATGCCATGAAACCAGTCTAATGACTTCATGAAACTTGAGGCTAAAAGAAAAACACATTCAAATCATCTTGTGGCTTAATTGTACTATATTGCCAGCAAAATCATCCCGAATAACCTCAGCCCTTGTTGAGATGTAGCTATAATTTGACTGATATTGGCTTGGGAGCCCAAGATTGTCTAATCAGAGGCAGTGAGTTATTCACGAGTGTTGCACCGCTGCATGGGAAACTGGGAGGAGCCCTGCTGCTTTGAAGGAGGACACTGCATATTGCACAGTAATGCGTGGCGTGCTTGTCTTTTCACTTTTGCATCAAAGGCTACGCTGACTAAAGAGCACGTTGCTGTGGCTGCTGTTTGTTTGCGTGGTGTGTTCGTGTCCACGTGTGGTAGTGTCTGTTTATGGAGGGATTTAGCAATATGAATTACGGCCTGTCTTTGAGCATCTTTCTGCAATATTTATGCAAGTGCTCATGCACTACATAATTGAATTTTATTGCCAGTTTGTGTTTATGCATAAGTTGTTCTCAGCCTACACTTGTCCTCCTAACATCTCCCCATACTTTGTCCTCAGTATAAAGGCAGATCTTCATTTTGAACCATGTCCTTGCTTAGAGATTAGACAGGCCTTTTTTCCTGATTGATGGATGTACCCTGTTTCAACAAAGCACAGATGGAGCTCAGTTTAAATTTAGAAACGATTGTTCAGCAGAGCAATCCATCTATCCATCTATCCATCTATCGTTCTATTAGGGATGTAACGTATGAAAATTTCTTATCACGATTATAGTGACCAAAATTATCACGGTTATCAGTATTATCACGGTATTGTTAAAATGTGCTGGAGATGTTCAAAAAGTACAGACACATAAATCACTTCACCAAGTTTTATACTTAAAAATCAACAAACAGCAAATAAAATGACTTTTTGTTTGCATAATCACTAAAACAATAACATTAATGTTCAGATTTTAAATGACAATTTGACTGACAACAGTTTAATAGCATGTTCAAATATCTAATGTAAATGTTCAAATAAAGCTTTGAAAAAGTTTTATAAAAAGGTAAACCTCACATTTCAGCCTTTCAATAAAGAAAAGGGTTAAGTCAAAATGATAATTGATTGATAAGTGATTATATGTATTTTATCTGAAATAATTTCAGATAAATTTCTTTTTAAATGTGTAGAATCCACATAAGCTTGTTTTTCCTCAACTGGTCAAAATTTACAGCAGGGCATGCAAATTCGGTCCATTTTTGGCTAGAGAGAAACTGCACAAAGGCTGAATGTAAATATAAGTCTCTGTAAATCCACTCACTGACAGTAGGTGGCGCTTATGGAAAAGCTGAATTACAGCTGTTTTCCGTAAACTCCGTGGACAAAGCAGTATTGCGATTTAAGAACATTTACTTTAGGGATTACATGGAGCGAAGAAGAAAACAAAATGCCATTGAATCGTTTCTGAAGACAGCCAGTCATATAATGAATTAATTCATATATTCAATTGTATAATTCCCTTAGAACTCTTTTAAAACCTCCCAGCTTTTCCTCCCTATTTTCACTCAAAAGGAAACTACTCTGCGTGCTGTGCGCTCGTGAGACTGTTACTTAAACTGTAAAATACAGCAGAAAAAAAACAATGCTGCAAATATAGTTATTTTTCTTACTATCTTTTTATCTATCTATAACCTACGACTCAAACCAGATGTAACAAGACGTTTCAGATCTATATTTAGCATTATTAATCTGTAGGCTAAGAACACATACTTTTTTATATATATATATATATATATATATATATATATATATATATATATATATATATATATATATATATATATATATATATATATATATATATATATATATATATATATATATATATTCTATTTATATATATGCTAGGTTGGAATTTAAACTTTGAAACTTATCTTTCTTTTCTGCTCAAGATGAGAACGTTTTGATCATCCAATGTTAGAGAGAGGACAAAATAAATAGAAACATTTAAAGTACTGAAAGAACAAAACGGAGTAGTTTGATCACGGTTATCCACGGGCGCTGCAGATAATCCGCGGGTCGGGTAATTAAAAAATGCATTCTGATTATTTGCAGGTGGGTAAAATAAATCATAAATGATGCAATATTAACTACATTTTTTTTTTAAATATTTTTTTTCATTAGGCAGACGATTTCATTTGTGTTTGTGTGTTCGCCTGATCGTTGCAGTGACAGAAACGGTGAAATTCCAGATAAAATTTAAAAGGAGTAAAGCCTCTGTTAATGCTATTGAGTAGGCTAATATGGCCAAAGAAGATATTTTGTTTTATAAATAAATGTTCATAGAGCGGCGCGATCAGCTCCGGTGCCTGTGCCGTAAAGCCTGCGCTCCGCAGACGTGTGCAGTGATACGCAGATCAGCTCTAAGGTCACTGGTAAAAAATGAACCATCCATTCATCATATCATCATGCAAAACATACACAACATTGTTTCTCGAAACGTCATAGCATTTCCACACCGGCCATGACTTGCAGCATGACTTGCATCATATTCGTCGTCACGCGTTGACGTCATCAAATTGCGATTGGTTCGTGAGATCGGCCAAATGTCTGAGTACCGATCGAGTCATAAAGTGTGATTATCGGCTGATACCGATCTCTGGCCGATCAATCGGAGCTTTCCTATCACCCATCCATCCATCCTTTGTTCTTTTGTTCTATCTATAGAGCCATAAATTTGTCTAGTGTTATATCATTTTATCATTTCACCTGTCCATCCTTCTGTCTATCTGTCCTTTTGAATTTCTATTGATTTCAGTTCCACTTGCATTCAAATTTGAATTGCAATTCTGCATCCTATTGACTACCTTAATTCAAATTCAGGAACTGGCATTTAAAGGACATTCTCTGTTCAGTTCTTAATTCTGCACAACCTTCTTGCATACACATACACATACACACTTACGATGTTGCTTGGAAGTAAGTAGATGCACATATACACACATGCTCACATCTCGCCTTTGATGGGGAAACTAATTCACCTTGTACTTGATAAGGTTGCTCTTCCTGGTGGAAATTACTCTTTTATTAATGTAAGCAGTGGGTGTGTGTGTGTGTGTGTATGTGTGTGTGTGCGTGTGTGCGTGTGTGTGTGTAAGCAGTGAGTCCTGAAAAGATTGATGGAAAAATTCCAATGGCCATCACTACTCATGCATATGCACACACTGCTTTAAAGCACCTCAGTTGTCCACCTTCATGGTGAGAGACACAAACAAAACACTTCACAGCGATGATGGGTAAAAAAATACTAAAGAGAGAACAGGAAAAGGACCATACATTTGGTAAGGCAACGGAGGGATTCGATGCTGATGGCAGTGCGGAAACATATTTGTTGTTGGAGCTGAAAGTCGTTTCTCAAACTTCTGCAGAGTGGTGACAGATGTGTTGTATGTTTATCACCGACAGCCAGCAGACGTGATGAATGTGGCAAGATATCACTCACTCAGTTATTATAACTCCAGACTTCATAGTGTGAGAATCCAAATCCAGTGTCACTCTGATGCTGTAACGTTTGGAGTGTATTTCACTGCAAGAATATCTTGGCATATGTCACCTCTAAATAAGTAATGTTGCTCAAGCATTGTTTAGTAGCCAACTGGCAAGTATGTACAGAATTATGAGACTGTGAAATTTGAATCTGAAGTTTTATGGGTGAAGAACCTTTAAGACCCAAACTAACATCAGACCCCCCACAAGACCCTGACCAAGACTGGACCTCAAGACCAAAACCAATAAAAGACCCCAAAAAACCTGTCAGTTGGTTTTAATAAAGTAAAATATAGAAACATCATTTTTATGTCACTTTATGCAGTGAGACACAAAAGTACATCTGAACCCAAAGCCTTATATTGTGCTTTAGTGATGTTTGATGATTATTAGATAGGGAGCTTGTAGAATAAATTACAAAAAAAATGTCAAGGTTAGCTCTGAGTCATCTTCTTTCAAATTACTCTAGTGACTGTTTGTTTTATCAGTGACTTAAAAACACAGTCCTAGGCTTTTCTAAAACCGCTCTGCACAGACTTTCCCATGGAGCGGCTCAATGGGTATTAGTGATCAGCCTCCTTATCTCCTCTCACTCCACACACTGCATCTTTATGGGAATTACATCACATACAACACCACTGACAAGCACCAGACTCCTGAGGCTTTCACCTGCCTCGCTTTAATATAAATTGATTTTTTTTTCTTGTCATAAGGATTGCCGACTAAATCTAATATATATTGGTGGTCCTTCTAGAGAGGGGTGATGTGTATCGAATTCACAGCAAGCCTTTGTTAACAATTATACTCCCACCTTCTCAAAAGTCCAATCCCCAACCTTTTCAATTTCTTTAAGGTGATTGTGGCCAGACTTGCTCTGTTGCATAGGGAGCCCCTTCACTCTATTATAAGAAGTGGAATGGAGCTGAAAAAGTAAGCACTTTTTTCCATTCTACTTTGGAAAGAGTTTTTTGTAAATACAATGGGGCCCAAAAGTCTGTGACCAATGCTTATCATTTTTTAAAATCCTAAAACTTAATATTTGCAGGTTCAAATAAAATTTTGAATCCCAGATTTTCAATGTGGTCTCAGAATTTAGAATCATCTGTCGTTTTCCATCTCTCAGCTTGATGGGGTGCTTTATAAAGTGAAATATGTAAACAGTTTCCAAACTTGCCAGCTGTAGGGTTTAACATTGAGAAGTCACTGCATCGACAAAGACACTTCTTCAAATTTTTATCCTTAAAGGAACATTAGACATCTTAAAGAGCAGCAGTTCACATGAGTTAATGTTTTTGCCTTTTTACAGAAGAGCAGTTGAAGAACAAACTGCAAAGGGAATGTGGATCTGCCAGATCTCTTTTATCCACATCATATCTCGAAGAGACAGTCCATTAGGTTTGCATTGATTTGTCACATAAATGGATTCAGGAAAAGGGGCTTATTTCAGGCTGCCCGATTGGAATAGAATCCTTACAGTTACATTGAGTTTGCAATGAGAATAGAATCAAAGAGAATAGCATAGAATCTTCATAGCTCAATTACATTTGCAATCATTAATTAGAAGAATGGATTCAATAAAAATGGCTTATTTGAGATTGTCAAAATAGAACAGAATATTTGCTGCCACATGAGCAACACTGGTGTTGTAGAATGTTGTTTTACATTTAGTTTGTGGTTTTGTAGTTGCTACTGTCTGAACAAAAAGAAAACACTGTAATAACATGAAATGTGATCTCTGTATTACGGTATATTGCATCTGAGGCATCAGTAGTAGCATTTCATTAGTCTGTACTTTTACACCTTTGTGATACACTCACAAGCTGTAGTTTTTTGCCATTAGTGATCCCATCTCAATTCCAGCATCTCCAGACTCGGTGAAAACATCACTTAGCTGCCGAAGGGGAGGTTTTTCGAGTGCTCTTTTACATCAGATATTAAATTTCCTCAGCATGCAGGGGCAGCTTACACAGCAGTCAGTCTTAACCTAGATACTGTTAGAGTCTAAGCCTGTCAACGTATGACTGCTTTGAATTTGCGAAAGCTCCAAATGTTGAAAAGATGCTCCCCCGTATTAAAATTACTTGCCCTCACAAAAAATGTTTGGACTATAGACTTTTTAATCAGATTAGATGCCATATTGATTTAAAATGGATGAAAACAAGTTTTTTTGTGATTTTCACAAATCACAACTTTCAAAGATTTTTGCCTACTGAAATAATTTTTCAGAAATTTTCATCAGCTGAACAGTTAATTTGTTGTTAAACAACAGTACTCCAAGTTCTTCTATCTCTCACAGCCTCATTTTCATTCATGTCAAAAATTAAATATGGTGCTACCCTGATTACAGTCTGTACTAGGGATGTGCGCTACGACTAATTTGACTCGTTTAACCGGAAGTTTTGTATCCGACTAGTCGACTAGTCTAAAAGCTAGAAACCCCCAAAAAATGGCAAAAGAAAAAAAGATGTGCGTGTGTCTGTATAACAGCCTACACTTGAAATACTTAAATTTTTGAATCACACTGTCAAATCACTCAATTAATTCTGCTAAAAATAGGTCACGATTATGCCATATGCTTGCCTCGCGTTATTATCATTTAATTTTAGGCGGTCGTTAAACAGAAAAAAAGAAAGAGCATATACACTCAACATAAACCAGTGCATAGCTTATTTATTCAGATCGGCTGGAGAAATGCAGAAATTGAAAATCAATCAATAGACTGACAGAATTCTTCATTTTCATATAAAGTTAGCCAACATATTAAAACAAAAGTAAAAAAAAAATAGGAACGTTTATCAAGGAATAGCATTAAAATGGCTTTTAAAAATGTACTTCTTGTTGGCTACATTGTCTAAAACCAAAAGAATGCTAGTTTTACTTACTCAGACCATGTGCATTTGTTCAGTGAATTTAACACGTTAATGTGGTCTGGCGAAAGACTGGACTAGACGATTCTGCACTTGAAAAAAAAAAAAGTAGCTCGGCAGGAACTGAAGTCACAGGCATGCAGAGAGATAACTACAACCCAGACAGCAAGCAGTGTCGGCCCAGATCCGGCCCATATCTGGCCCACATGGATTTCACAAGGGCCAGATGTGGGCCGGATCTGGGCCAACACTATGTTGCTGTCTGGGAAGCAAGCAGACAGTTTCGAAAAGAGCCTGGAAATCCCGCACCACCACCGAAGTGGGTCTTCGATTAGAAGAATAGATCGCGTGGATGGGATCACGGACCGCAGCGACGTATGAAAGATTGACATTGCTGGCTTTGGCTAGCCTCCAAGCTAACGCATGCGTGCCTGTATTGAATAAGATTACGCATCGCTCCAGTAGAGTTATTGTAAGCCAATTTGACATTACACAGTTTACACAACTTTTCCATCTCCTTCTAATTAAAAAAAAATCCCACACCTTGCTGGTCTTTCGCGTGGTCATTTTGAGCTCGCCGCAACTGACATGAAGAAAACGCATGAGCGGTCTGAGGTAAAAATGTAGTTTCTGCCCAGATACGCTTTTAAAAATATTTCTATATTTAAATATTTTGATATGTATTCTTTTTCAAAAGTTTTATTTTAACTTATTCAAAATGTTTTAAATGTAACGTTAAAATGATGGTAATTTGAATTATAAAATCATCATGTTTTTTTGTTTGTTTTTTTTTCTCTGGTGTAACGTTAATCGACTATTGTATTCAGTGTCGACTAGTAGGAGCTGTACCGTTTAGTCGACTAGACCCGCACATCCCTAGTCTGTACCATAATACCATAGTATAATTTGAAGTTAAAGTAGCATTAATACCATATTATATAAATATGGTAATCATACATAGATGTGTTAATTATCAAAATACCATGGCTTTAACATATTATACCATCATGGTACGAGGCCTTAGATGTTTACTCTTTTGAGGACTCATTTGTGCTTCTTTGCAGATACAGCATGATTATGCTAAAAGTGTCAGGATCCTGGACTATTTTGTTGGGTTTTTGCTCCTCATGTGTTCCCTGTGACCCAGTTTCTCCCCAGTCTGATTGTTTTAATTTGCAATGAGTCTTGCATATGCACTGACATATACACAATGACAGTGGACTTACAATGTACAAATGTTTAGTATTTGCCCATTACATTTCAATTTAAGTTTTCAATGTGATCAACAACATAAACAATGGAAAAAATTATTCCTGTAGCTTACATGTTTGACACTTTAGCTTGGGGACCAATTCTCGCTGTTAAATAACTATTAACTACGACTTTTGCCTCAATAAACCCCGAATTTACTGCTTATTAATAGTTAGTAGGGTAGTTTGTTAGATTTAGGTATGGTTCGGATTAATGTTATCTAAAATATGGTAATGCAGAATAAGGCATTAAAATATGGTCCCATTGCAGAGAGACACAAACTCCCTCTCCAGGACGTTCTTTTTCACCGTAACATCACCTTGTTGGTGGAATAACCTACCTAACTCCATCAGGATAGCCAAATCTCTCACAATCTTCAAGAAACAACCAGAAACTCATCTCTTCTGTGAGCATCTAACTGCCTCCTCATAAAAAAAAAAAAAAAAAAAGTAGAATACAATAAAAAAAAAACCTATGCCTTCACTTTTTCTGTTCCCTTTTATCCGTATCCTTTCCTGTCCTAGCTTTTGAGCGATGACTGAAACCTTGTATAGCGGGCACTTCTCGTGTTTATTGCCAATTTATGGTAAATCGCTTGATGTATTCCTCAATTTTAAGTCGCTTTATATAAAAGCATCTGCCAAATTAATAAATGTAAATGTGCTCTATAAGTACTAATAAATAGCCAGTATGCTAGTAATATAAGCAACTAATTAATAGTGAGAATTGGTCCCTAAACTAAAGTGTTTGCAGATAAAACACATATTCTAAATGTATGGTCAAGGCTGGGAATTCACTAAACAACTGTAGTGTACATTTTTGCCTCGATTTGCATTCTGAAGGAGTCAACAGTGCTGAAAGTCAGAGCCAGTCTGCTGATTTTTAGGCAGTCAGAGTTCACAGAGAACCATGTAGCACATAGCGACACAAATTCAGATTTTTTTAAAGCTTCAGACCATGATTCCATTCTTTCGGTGGATTTCAAACGTTTGATATTTTTAGCCAATTTTAGAACACATTGTTTTCATCTGTCATGAGTCTCCTAGCAACAAGGTGCATGCTTCTTTGTGAGTTTGTTGTATTCTAACATCTTGACTGTCTGGTATTGTGTGATCCTGAGTAGTGTGCATGAAGCCCAGTTTTTCTCTGTAACCATTTTCAAAATCTCCAAGCGCATGTTGCCTGAAAAGTGTTCAGATTTTCTGTCCTGACTTTCACCCCTGCAGTGTATTCCAGCATTTAGACAAATGCATCTGGCAAATGCTTAAATGTTAATGTTGACGCTTTTGCAGTTGATTGTTTTGCAATTATTTTGGGTGCATAAATGACCGACTTTAACCCTGCCATTTAATATCTCTCCAAGTTGTTTCAATAGCATAGTGCAAACTACTGAAGTTACACAGCACCTTTTCACTTTTTGAATACTTCTGCACCTGTCACATATTAACCACATACCCAGACATTAAATTCCCATCCATCAAGGGCAGCTCGAACCTGCTCCCATCCACCTGAACAAAATACCATCCTCCTCTGCAGCCCTCACACAGGGCAGAATTAGCATGTATAGTGTCTGTTGATCAGCCCTTGTGATGACTCACTGCACTGCCTTCACAAAATGGCTGTGCCAATATGTCATTTAACCCAAAGCTGTGATTTGCCCTGTTCACCGAGCACTTATCTCCCCACGGTTCAGGGGAAGTCGATACAAACAGCCTACGCCACAAATATATTACCATCTTCTGTTCCGACTAATTTATCTGTCTATCTCAACATTTGATGCATCCTAGCGCATTTGAAGGTGTGTTATTTACATATTAGCTGGTTAATAGTACAGTTTTTAGAGTTGTTAATGAACTCCCTCCCGTCCTTGCCCCCCCTCCCCTCTTTTACCCCATGCAACACTGAACTCTGACACTATGAGCCCCCCCCCCTCACCAACTTAAAAACTGTGACCAGCACCTGTCACTTGTGCAGCATTGGACTGATCACTACCTCATCCAGCATTGACTGCAAACTACCTCTTCGGATAGTCTGATATAAGGACTGTTCTCCCTACTGACAAGCTCTTCTTGCACTACACATATATCTGCACAGTTTTTGTTTTACTTAACTGATTTGCACTCTATGTATTCTGCCATGTGCCTTATGCCACTTTATCTATTTCTTTATTTTTCTACAATGTCCTCATTTGCATAGCTGTATAGTTGTATGTACATATGTTTAAACTATATTATCTGTATTTTAACGTGTTTAATGTTAACTGTATGCACCAAGGGTCTGAGAGTAACGCAATTTCAATTCTCTGTATGTATGTGCCGTACATGTGGAAGAATTGACAATAAAGCAGACTTGACTTGTTGCAGAAAGGATGGGAAGGATACAATTTTCCAAGAGAAGTGCCTGCAAACCTTGGTTATTAATTGTTTGACCATGGCACCAAGTAGAACGGCAGAAATAATGATTGTTTTGAAACATAGAGAAGTTGTGATCTCGAGAAAACAAGACAAATTAGCTGCTAAGATGCTCTTGCCGTTCAGTAGTTGTGGCAGTGGAAGGTTTAAATGGAGGCTAGTTGTCCTCTGTGTGTAGGGCTTTAGCTACTGATTGATATGACCCAACCTAAACCTTCAGCAATCAGCAGCTCATTATCTCAGCCAAATTACTACATCATAATGAGCTAGCATAAAGAATCAGGGCTCTGATCCACCATCATCTCCCTCATCTTTGTCTGCAGTCTCTCCTTCTCTCTCTTCTCAATGAAGCTTGTTTTGCTCTATTCTCTCCCACCACCCAGTCATCGGTTATACTCTAACTGCTCTGACTTTTCTTTCACTTTTAAGGTCTCCCTCTCTTTTCTTAATTTTTAGTGAAGTCGCTCACTCCTGAACTCACAGGCGATGGATTTTACACTCTTTGTCCTTGCCTTTGAGTCTTCTCCGTTGAGACCCAAACTTTTCTAATATGTGTTCTTTGCTTGTTTCCTGCAGGGTCCCATTGTGAACGATGTGGTCATTCATGTGGCCCTTATAGCAGAAAGTCAAAGGTAAATAAATTTATGGTGTCTCTCTCTCTCTTCATCCTCTGGTCTAATTGATGCATGCACACTAATTATTGGGCTATTATTAGCCTTCATCTATCAGCACTCTCATTTAAAGCTTTTCTGGTGAGAGGGGGAAGTGAAAGAGGTCGTGTGGCCAGCTGGTCCCAGCCAGGCCTGCTCTGCAGTTCATTTAACATTATTCACCCCAGCACTTAACCCACCTCTCCCCTTATTCACTCTGCAAACCTTAATCAGGATTACTTGTCCAACCCAACCATATGTACCTTCATTTAAAGCAGCAAGTTCCACTTAACACCTCACCTTGCCTGCATATCTTGAATAATCTTGTTTAAATATTATAGTGAAAGCTGGAGCAGAGGTTCTGGTGGCTTGTAAACGTCCATTTTTCGTTGAACCCTAGAGCATAAGAAGTGCCTGTAGACAATTAATTTATACAATCACCTTGTCATGCAAGCTTGTGTTTACCTTGAACCTTAATGGATGCTTGACTTCAGTGCTTGATTACAAATCCTACATAACAGCATTAGGATGTATGTTGCCTATGTAAATATGATAATTAAAGTCTTTTAATTTATGGCTCAGATCATTATGGAAGCCCGTTTCTGCCACTGAATAAAAAAGGTAATTGTGACTTTTTATCTCACAATTCTGACTTTTTTCACAGAATTGTGAGATACAAACACGCAATTGCGAGTTATAAATTCAGAATTGTGAGACATAAACTTGCAGTTCTGAGAACATATCAGCCCCCCCCCCCCCCCCCCCCCCCCCCAATTTTTTTGTTATTCAGTGGCGGAAACTTACATCATAAGATGTAACCAAAGATAAAATAGCCAAATGGACCATTTGCACATTTCCAGGGTTCTCAGAATTACAGTCATAGTTGTTAAGTTTTATAATTTTATAAGTCACTTTTATAGTAATAACAATAAAAATATATAACAAACATCATTTTTGCAGTCTCATTTGCTCCAACAGTAAAAGAAAGAAAAAAAAAACATGATAGTGTGGTAAAAAGATGTCAAAATTCGCTATCACTCCCTCAGATGTTTTTTAAAAACACTATTTTCTACAATTTAATGCCAAGGTAATATAACACAAAGGATGGTGTTAAAATGTACATTAAATGTTTTTAAAAATGAAATTATAAAAAAAAGCATTATCAATATATGGAAGGGGGGGGTCCAAACTCGGTCCTGGAGGGCCACTGTGCTGCAGAGTTTAGCTTCAACTTGTCTCAACACACCTGCCTGGACGTTTCTAGTATGATTAGTAAGACCTTGATTAGCTGGTACAGGTGTGTTTAATTGGGGTTGGAGCTAAAATCTGCAGGACAGTGGCCCTCCAAGAGCAGGATTGAATAGCCCTGGAATATGTGAAATGGGTCCATTTACACATTCTTCGTTTTTAATATAGTTCATAAGCTATGTGTTAGCATGTTTTTGACATACCACTAGCCAATTAGCCTACCATTACATTAGCTTACCGTTAACTTATTAGCCTGCCAGCCTAGCATATCCTGTTTCACATGTAAGATACTCATTCCTTCAAGATGGAAATTACCACGGTTTCTTCCGATTATAAATAAACTTTGAGTCATGTTCATTTATGGCAGTTAACATGCTACATTAGTGCCATCATAACATCGTACATATTTAGAACAAGACTTGAATAGGATTCATATTAAGTGAGATGTTAAACATAGTGCCACATTAAAGGCAAGGTAGGTGATTTGGTTCAAAAACATTCGCTGTTGAACGTCTTTTCACATTTCGATCGCAATCACTAAGTTAAGTGGTCTAAATGTGTGTGTGTGTGTGTGTGTGTGTGTATGTGTGTATATATATATATATATATATATATATATATATATATATATATATATATATATATATATATTAGGGCCGGGACTTTAACGCGTTAATTTAGATTAATTAATTACACAAAAATAACGCGTTAAATTTTTTTAACGCATTTTAATCGCACTTATTTTTGCACCGCGGAACGTTTCTCACTGGATGAGTTTCGGCGGACCGATTATACTGGAGCACCAACTAGCGTTCAGAATTCTTAAAATAATAATTTAAAAATAATAATAACGGATGTCTTCTGTTGGCCAGTTTGTTGTTATTTTTGCAATTCCTTTTTGATACCACTAATGGTACCTTTAATAGATTTGTTTTTAATGTTTAATAGTCTCTGTCTTGCTTGTGTCTTTCAGATTGCAGGTCTTCCTCAACACCTACGGAATCCAAACTCAGACCCCACAGCAGGTGGAGCCCATTCAGATCTGGCCCCAGAAAGAGCTGGTGAAGGTATGACTGTTCAATCAATCAAACTGACCAAAAAACAAATCTTCCAGGCTGATCGATTTCAGTGACAGTCGCTCCATTAGACCACTGGTCAGTTTGGACCGACTGCCACATCAGTCATGTCAGTCTGTGAATTATTTTTGCATGCTCTTAAAGATTTACAGCATGGATTGAACCTCACTAGTGCACTATTGATTAAATCAGTTTGACAAAAGACTCTGAAAATAGACTTTAATGTTTTCTCAGATATATAAATGTCCTTTGTGAATAGACTAGCAAAATATTAATTCTTTGTGACAATATATCAATAGAATGTAGTAGTGTTCATTTACTGACCAACCTGGTCTTAACGTGTCGTCATAAATCAGATGTGCATTAGAGAGAGTGATGATTTGCTGAGTATGCCTCTGTAAGGATGCTTATTCAGTGGCTGACCTATCATAGACAGCTGGAGCTCTCTAGATAGGGCTGCCTACTCTAGATCAGCTGCAGCACCTTCATCGCTGTCACACTTTATGGTAAATGACACAATGTCACATTTGAATTTCTTCTTGAATGATTCTTTTAGAAAAGAGGAATAGCACTACGTTGATTGTTGGTTATTTTATGATGATGTTTTTTGATAAAATGATTAAATTATTAATTTGTATTAATTTACACTATCACTTAAAGGTTAGCAGACATTACTCCAGTCTTCAGTGTTACATGATCCTTCAGAAATCATTCTAATAGGCTTATATAGTGCTCAAATAACATGTCTTATTCGTGTTATTAGTTGTGCTCGTACATACATTTATTTCAGGATTCTTGAATAGAAAGTTGAAAATAAGATTTGAAATATAAATCTTTTTAAAACATCATGAATGTGAATGTCACTTTTGATCAGTTTAAAGTGTCCTTGCTAATTAATAAAAGTATTTATTTGAAATATTTTTAAATGGCAGTGTAATATTAAGTAAATTCTAATATCTGTTCTGTTAATTCTGCATTAAATCAATTTTATATTTAAATCAAATCAGTGAATCAAGCCAGAGTCTATGGTCAACTTAACACTGGGCCTCATGACTCAAAACAAAATGTGTCCAAATTCTGAATAAATTCTACACAGAAATACTAGAGCACTGCTACAATTAGTGAATCTTTTGACTGTGCAGGTCATGCAGACTTTTGGACTCTGGGGAACACTCCCATTATAATTATCTAAGCTGTCTGCGCTCTCTCATTTACACTCTCTCACCTTGTTGATTATAATGTTGATAATAATTACTTTCTTGCAAAATATGTTGGCTGTGAGCAGTGCAGTGTGCAAATCTAAAATCTTTCCAAGTTACTGTCGATGCCTTTTGCTTTGGTTCTACACAAGCTTGTTTTTGTGTCAGATGATGTTTCTTCAGCACTCATTATCGTGTGCCACGACAAAAAGATTGGAAATGCATTCATGGATCAGGCTGCTTATGTAAACTTGCTCATTAGGACTGTTTGTCGTTTCAGATAAACTATAAACTAATTGAAACAAATTTTGTGAATGGTTACAATGCTTAATGTGTTGTAAACAGAAAATGTTTACACAATGGTAGCAGATCTAAATGGAATGCTCTCATCGATATTTTTCATGATTATTTAATCCTGGATGTGATTGTAATTCAATTATTTATTTGTTGTGCATCCCTGATGTACACCCGATGAGAACCTGATATTTTTAAATAATCATGTAAAACAGAAGCACAGATAAGAGAGCGGTTCATAGGTTGACATGCTGTTTCTAATCCAAACATCAAGGCTGAGCGTGAACGTCCTTATTCCTGCGTATTAAAGAGGTTTGTTTCAACATCAGCACACTGGCTTCACTGCCCCTCTTGTTGTGCTACAGGCTTAACATGTGTGACATTTGCAGGTTTCGTGTCAGGCATGTTGAGCTCCTGATTAGAGGGACGGCATTCTCGACTCAGTTGTGTCTTCCCCTCATTGCTATTCTGCACACAAATTTTCCAAGGTACAGAGATCCGCACTTAGAGAAAAAGAGTTCTGGAGTATGAAGCTCTCTCGAAAAATGTTCATTGTGACAACTGGATTTAGTCTAAATTAGCAGCTATTTTCCTGTTTCAGTTGGATATGAGCTGGATTCTCCTCAGCAGGGGCTTATTCTGCTTGTTCTGTTATTTTTTTCTTTTCTGTTCGTCGTGTTGTGCAGCACACTTTTGTACTGGAGTGTTATTCTGAGAATGTCAGACTTCAGGAGGTCAGAGAGAAATAGAGCTCCATCTAATGTCGTAAAGATGTCAGCACACTCTGACTTTATCCTTACTGAGGCAAGCGTCACAAAGCGTTATTATTGCAAGGTACGCAAGGTGAGGGCTTTGTTATTAGCCTTTTATGTCGCTACGCTTCAGGAGACATGTACTATTACTTTAAGCAATCAGACTTGGACTTGGAAGACAATAAAATGGCCTAAAAATCTCATCAATTTAGATAGAAGGGTGAACCTGAGCAGTGTAGAGGCTATAAATCTCCAAGTGGGTGGACGTTGGTGAAATAGGGTGGCAAGACTACTATTCCCATCATGCAACGTGGCATGATTAAATCATGCAAATTACTGCTTTACTGTTCAGTGTTTTGCCCTGGTATCGTATCTGTTGGCAAGTCGTGTGTCCTGTTGTTCTCAGGTGCCACCGTCAGACTGGTTTATGTGTTTGATTTAAAAAAGCGAATGAAAGTCTCTAAAACTCTCAGCCAATGTGGACCAATTACACAACTGTTCAAATGTTTGGGGTCAGTAAGACCAGTCTTTTTTTTTTTTAATTGTTTTGTTTTGTTTTTCAGCGAGAACACATTTAAATTTATCAAAGATGGCAATAAAGATATTTATAATGGGGGGGGGGGCATGTTCACACTTTCCGTACTTCATTTAGCAGCACAATCATTTTAAACTAATAGTAATAATCAGAAATGTTTCTTGAGCACCGAATCAGCATATTAGAAGGATCATGTGACACTGAATATTAACAGCTGCTGAAAATTCGGCTTTGCCATCATAGGAAAAATTATATTTTAAAATTGTGTTTACAGTTATTTTGTAAAGATTTTTTAAGTTGTAATAATGTTTTACAATATTACTGTTTTTACTGTATTTTTGAACCTTTGAACAGTAGTGTGTCTGCATGGATCAACATGGATCTACAACACGCACACACACACACACACACA
The DNA here is from genome assembly GCF_936440315.1 of Barbus barbus. Classification (NCBI taxonomy): domain Eukaryota; kingdom Metazoa; phylum Chordata; class Actinopteri; order Cypriniformes; family Cyprinidae; genus Barbus; species Barbus barbus. Next base: position 26,339,673 of record NC_136729.1, read on the forward strand.
AATAAATAAAATGTATACAAAATAGGGTAATTCTTATTAGACTTAGGCCAGTGAGAAACTACCTAGCACACTAGCATCATGGTGAGCTTTTGCAAAGCACAGTTTTACAAATTCTTCTGAAAATGTTTGAATCTGCTTATTTAGTATCTGGGCTTGAAACTTAAAAGAACTATGAAGTATCGCCATTGTATCCTTGAGTAAGCCACTTAACACCAAGTTGACCCAAGGGACCAAAGACTCTAATAAGTGTACTGCAAGTTGTGGTAGATGAAAATATCAGCTGAATGATAAATGATTAATTAGTGATGCTTAGAGAGAGAGCAGCTTTCTTGAGGTCAGGAGGAGCTGTTGTAAAATGGTTATGCTCAAATAATGGCTTAATTTCTCAGATCTCTTTGTCTTAATTAATGGCACTAAGACATTGTGAAAAATATCACAGCGGTATTGGACCAACTTAAAACTGGAAAGTAAACTGGCTTGTCTGCCTCATGCTGATACTTCTGTGGCACACACTGTGTTGTTGCAGGTATGAGGGGATATTAATATTCACAGTAACAGGTGATCCCCATGTGATTATAGTTTTATCTGGTGGTATTTCACTCAACATTGCCATGCCATAAAAAGCACACCACCCAACAAAACCAACAAAAGCCTGCACTCATCCTGTCATGACTGTTTTGTTGACCTTTTCTCCAGGGAAGTAACCAGGCTTTCAGAATCAACTACTGAACAAAACACACGGTATTAATTAAGCCACATGGTACCTGTACTATAATGGCTCAGATAATGCCTTTGCACACATAACGGGCAGGCATTCTAGTTGTTATTGAGTGTGACTTTATTTTTCCAGGCATACCGCTTTCTTGCCATCAATAAGAAGCTTGGTTTGAGTGGGAGACCAGAGAGGCCTGTTGGCTGCATTGGCACTTGCAAGGTAAACAATGTTCTGTGTGCTCTCCTGACAAACATTTTCTCATTTACTTCAACTCCTGCTCATTACAGTTCTTTGTGCTTGAACCTCATATTAAAAAAATGCTCAGAGTAACACTATGGCTATGATAATAAATATTAGTCCTACTCTAAGAAAAAAAATACATTGTGTGCACCTTTATTTGCACTGTAAACCATACATTGTCTATGTATGAGGAACAGACGTTGGTATTGGTATTGACTGATCCCTTATGAAAATTAACCATGGTTTTATATAAAACCAAAAAAAGTGATTACTATAGTTATACCATATATTACAACAGATTAACCATGATTTTGCTGCACTAACCATGGTATTTATGGTAAAACGGTGGTTATACAAATGGTTATCATGACGGCAAAAAAAAACCACTGTTGCTACACTTTTACTACAATAAAACCATGGTTAATTTTCATAAGGGATGGTTTGCTTTTCAAACAGTATCTTGACTTATTTGTTTGCAAATTATATAGTTGCAGCAGTTCTTGAGTTATTTTGCTGACAGAGAAGAGTAATAAAAAAATTGTATCTGTATCTGCATCTCACCATATGGCTTTCGAAGACTTGGAAAATAGCACTGAAGTGCTTTTGTGTGTTTTGTTGTTGTTGTAGCTTTACAGCCATTGCCACAATGACTTGTCTAAGAGTCTTTAAAATATTGGATTAAAAATAGATAATACTTAAAAAAAAAAAAAATCATTCCACAAAAGAAAGTCAAATGGATTTGGCGTGAGGGTAAACGATTACAGATTTTTCATTTTGTTTGAACCACCCCTTTAACTAAACACAAAAAAGTCTGTTGTTCTGTTACAAAACCTGCTGAGCCTCACTGCCTGCATTGTTTTTAAGCATGATGACATTTGGGAAAGGGGAATTGATTATATTAAGTACTGTATGACAGTGGTGGGCAGTATTCAGCTTCTCGCAGAAATACATAGACAGTTAGGGGGATGTTCATATGTCTGTCAATGCAGAATGAATGTTATGTTTCATATGCTGTCTGAGGTAAAGTGTATGTCTAGATCTACCAGTCATCCATATAGTTGCAGGTAACGCAATGGGTCATTTCTCTCCCCCTCAGATTTTTCGAATCCTTGGAAAGACTGTGGTCTGCTATCCAATTGTCTTTGATCTTAGCGACTTCTACTTGTCCCAGGATGTAATGCTTTTGATAGATGATATTAAGGTGAGTTAGGTGGTATCACACCTCACTGGTTCCTCAGACGATGTAAGAAAAGGGCTCACTTCATGTTCCATGCTTTGTCTATTTTTCTATATAAAGAAAGAATCAAATTTAGGGCAGAAAATGGGCAATGGACAGAAACGTTCCCCATAAATCATCAGTGTCAGCCCTCAGAGTTACAGAGTGTTTCTTCTGCTGTCTGCACTGTATTAACGCATTTGTGTTTACATGTGTTTTGCAGAATGCCTTGCAGTTTATTAAGCAGTACTGGAAGATGCCAGGCCGACCTCTCTTCCTTGCCCTGATCAGAGAGGACAACATTAAGTAAGAGTCTCTCTCATCAGCCAGATCCTGGTTTAGTTTATGAGAGGTTCAGTAATGTCGGCTCTTGCTTGCTAGGGGAAGCCGCTTCAACCCCATCCTGGAAATGCTGGCGTCTTTTAAGAAGGGAAACATTGGAGGAGTCAAAGTTCACGTGGACAGACTTCAGGTGTGCTGCTCTTTTTAAAAATTATTTTATTATATGTGAAAGTCTTTCAAAAGCAGCTTTTCCCCACCTTTTCCTACATGAGAAAGTATTATTATAAAAATTAACTTATGGTTCTCTGAATAGTTTCATGCTTTAAATAAAATTAGACAAGGGAAATCACAAAGCATGGTTTTGAAATTATTATTTAAATACACGTCACATATATCAGGGATCGGCAAGTAAATTTGGCATCGGGCCAAAAAAAAAATATTTGCCACTAGATGGCGGGCCAGAACATAGTCAAAGGATAATTTAAGAAATTAATTGATGAAAAATGCAACTAGAATTGACTGTGACAGACTGTTACAGTGTCTTTTGTAACTGGTAGTGAGCTGTTACTCTGTGTTAAATCCTGTAGGAGGACAGTCATAGACAAAAAGGCATATTTGTGTGGCGGTGTCCGGCAGAGTATATGAGCGGAGTGGAGCGTCAACAATTTCCCCTCCGATATCAGAAACACCGCTCCGCGTCTAAAGTATTTCAGTATGTTTGAAATATCACAGTTCTGTTCATCACGTATATTAAAAAATAAAATAACAGGAGAGTTTCAAAGTGACTTATTGGAACACTAGTGTGCAACCTTTTTTCCTACCACGTCCACATGACTAATAACATGGTTATTAGTCAGCATTATAATAGCTGCTTTTTGCAGTGCAAATATTGTTTATGATGAAAATAACTACGTTTAACTACGCCAGTTATTTTACCTACGGATCGATTCGTTTCTTACAGATTTCTGCTCTTTCGAAATCGGGTACAGATAAAGTAGCACTGTAAGATTACATTTGTTTGAATATTGAGAGAGCGTCTGCGTGTGAACAAGTGTTGTAGTACTTGTTTAAAGCATGCTTTCAGCTGAAAATATTCAGTATCTAGACTAGAAGGAACGAACAAATTCCTTGAGAACTATAACTTACCGCTCATGTCCATTGCCGTCATCATATAGTCACATTCTTTCTGATTTGAGTGATCCTTCTCCATCAAGCTAGCTAAATATTAACATGTGAATTCTTGCTAAATATGCAGTTATATTACGGGTCGTTGGCATGAATTGTACTTGATGGTGATGGTGGTGGAGCGCTCTTGGAGCGAGTGAAAACCACGACGCTCCGACTTTTAAAAAAATCCGCTCCTCGGTCCATTCAAAATCACATCGCTCTGCGCTCTGTTCACATAGCCTACTCTGATTGTGAGTAACTGTTGCTGTCATGACAAGAACCAGCCGCTATCAAAATAATCCTGTTGCCGACCACTGACATATATCATACAATATATCACAAATTTATATGTATTCATATTGCCCCTTTAGCCTTGAAACAAAGTCAGTTAAAAATTGTTTCTCAGGGGGACGTTGGTGATTTTAATGCCGTTCAAATCCAGGATGTCAGTGTTTTTCTCTCACCACCCCCGTAAAAAAAATCCCCGGCCGAATTACCTACTGTTTTTTGACGAACACCAAGGTCGTGTGGTAATTTAATTGCCGTCCGAATCCATTGCCGTCCGAGTTTACGAGAAGAAATCGGTTCAATATTCAGTGTTTAAACCCTTTTTGAGCACTCCCGAACACCGTAAGGTAACGTTGTACTTCGGTGTAATCTGCATACATGTTTATTTCTGAAATGCTGGAAAGTAAAAGAACAATACTTCATGACTGTTCAACCACAGCGACTGGGAGCAGAAAAAGAAGACAAGCACATAAACATTCGAAAAGGTTCTTTATTATGACAGCAGCAGGTATGCAATACAATTTTAAAATATGTATTATAAACAGATATGTATCGCGTATAATTATACAACTATAGCACGTCTATTTTCCTATTTTTAAACAGGAGATTTAAATAATCAAATAATAAATAGGATTATATATTATAAAATGTGACCCTGGACCACAAAAGCAGTCTTAATATATTTGGGGTATATTTGTAGCACTAGCCAAAAATACATTGTATGGGTCAAAATGATAATTTTTTCTTTTATGCCAAAAAACATTAGGATATTAAGTAAAATCATGTTCCGTGAAGATATTTTTTAAATTTCTTACCGTAAATATATCAAAAAAATATTTTTTGATTAGTAATATGCATGGCTAAGAACTTCATTTGGACAACTTTAAAGGCGATTTTCTCAATATTTAGATTTTTTTGCACCCTCAGATCGAGCTTTTCAAATAGTTGTATCTCGGCCAAATATTGTCCGATCATAACAAACCATGCATCAATGGAAAGATTATTTATTCAGCTTTCAGATGATGTATAAATCTCAATTTCGAAAAATTGACACTTAAGACTGGTTTTGTGTTAGGTAATTGCTTGGAATAATAAAAATACATTTTACATAAGTATTTTTAAATGCATTTTACACAATAATAAGAATAACACGAGCAGACTTTACTACAACCATTCCTGTTGAGTTGGTGTATACAGTACACTACCATTCAAAGATTTTTGGTTGGTTATTATTTTTTAATGTGTTTTGAAAGGAATCTTTTTTAGAAATCTTTAAATTTTAAAATGCCATTTATTCCTGTTTTGGAAAAGCTGAATTTTTTTTTTAGCAGACATTACTGCAGTCTTCAGTGTCACATGATCCTTCAGAAATCATTCTGATATGCTGTTTTGGTGCTCAATAAACCAAAATCAGTGTTGAGAACAGTTGTGCTGTTATATATTTTTTGAAAGAGTTACAAAGTCATTTCTAAGGTTCATGGACTCCATTGAACACAATGTGAGCCATTAGACCCTGAGTTGTGGTAAATGTTCACAGAGCTGGTCAACCCGTCAAAATTTCTCCAAGGGCAATAGCACCTCATACAGAAGTTTCAAAAGATATCAGGTATCACATCAGTTAAAGCATTGCAGACTTGGGGCTGTTGTGAATGTGAGCTTGCATTCAGACCCGATTTCTGATTAAATTATTGGAGAATTCTGGCATACATCACCAGAGAGAAGTGTTTCAACCAGGACACTGATTGTGACGTAAATTACAAGGTCACATTTCTTTCTCTATTTCACAGTAATTTCAATAACATTTGATTAGAGTGTCATTGATGACATTTAGAAAACAGATGGGGTGACTTTACATTTCGTGCTGACTTCAAGTGTAATTTAATGATGCAGCAGAACAGTGATTAAGATCATATCTGAATGACTGAAAAGAAATAAAATAAAGGTTTTGTAGAGTCCTACTCAAAGTCCAGACTTCTAGACTTTGATAGAGACAAGACCTTGACAGAGATTCTGCCAAAAGCCTTGACCTTGACAAAGATAAATCAAATAACTTTTTAACAGGATTGAAGTCTGTATTATCTATTTTTTTATTCATTATGATACATATGCATTCTATGTCTCTACTAGGTTCCCTTTGTGAAATATTTCATTTTATATAGCCATAGAAAGCATAATAGAGAATATCACAACAGGGGCAAATGCTCTTTTACGGTACTGTGGTTGCTTAGTGTGTTGATTAACAGTAATTTAGGACATATTACATGTATCATTGCATGTCTTGTCTGAATGCCTGTGTATTCCCTTCGGTCTAATGTAACATTCTTTGTGGAAACTCTATAGACCCTGATATCAGGCGCTGTGGTGGAACAATTGGATTTCCTTCGTGTCAATGAAGCTGAGTAAGTATTAAGCTCCATTCACACCATTTATTTTCCTCTCCACCTTTATGTTCAATATTGTTCACTTATTGAGGCAATAGAAAGAAATGACCCTTTCTAATGCATGCCTCAGATTTATCTTCCATTTCCTATTGCCTCAATACCTTTCTTTATGTGCTTTCTGTAGGATCCCAGAGTTTAAGAGCTTTGAGGAGCTGGAAATGCCCAAGCACTCGAAAGTGAAGCGTCAAACCAGCACGCCAAATGCCTCTGACCTGGAGCAGCAGCCCGAGATCAACATTGAAGAATGGCTCCATAAATCCACATTTGAGATTCTACAAAAATTCAATGTGAGCCTCACTATCCTGCTCATGTGTGATTATGAGTTTCATATAGGTGCTCTTATATAACTCCTATTCTGTTATCAGGACTGTGACTGTCTTGCCAGTCAAGCCCAGCTGGCCAGTATTCTCCTCAAAAAAGAAGGCCCTGACTTCTTCAATAGAAACGGTATGTGATTTCTCTTGATTTCAATGGCAGTTTTTCCTAGCATTTTAATGACTAAGTGTGTAAGGCTGAAGTATTTCAGCAATATTAAAATGATAAGCTTTTTAAGGAGCCACAGGACACGTCTTACCGCATGGCTGCTTTTAAAGCTCATCTGAATGAAATGTCCACAGCTGTAATCCATTTAGTGCCTTCATGGCTAAGCAAGTGGGTTGGCAATGCTAGCTCACACCCTTGTCACGGTCTTAATTCCCATGTTCATCTCATAGCTCAAGACAGTTCACACTTAAACGGACCTATTGAACAAGCGTGGAGCGATTAAATATATGCTTATATGTGATTTTATGTTGCAATCTGGAGCCTCCACATGTCTTTGGGCCTAAATTCTCCAGGGATGTTGTCTGAAAATATGTGTTTTTATGGTTAACACGCCATTCTTAACCCTCCTTCATGTTCAGAGAATCTTAAAGATGACTTGGAGAGAATCTACAGAGGAGCTGGCAGCAGGAAGCTTTGGTAAGAGTTTCTTCTTTTCAACACACTCTCCAGAAACATTTAGAGTTGCACTTATTTCCTCGTTTGTGGGGTAAAAGTAAGATACTCTTGATATATTTATGGCTACTTTTGTTTATACCTCTTCTTTGTATATGTCAATGTTAAATACAACTGAACAAACTATGCGCATATATATTTTTAAACTCGCAAACCTCATGTAGGCTGGCGGTGCGTAGTGCTGCGGCCGTTATCCAGAAGTTTGCCGGTTCTATAGCTCCCCATATAACCACTATGTTGGTCCATGGCAAGCAGGTAATTGGCCATTGGGGCACACAACCTCTGCATGTGTGGTGTAACTGTTGACTCTGTGCCAACGGATGTGTTAACTCATGAGCACGCAATCTCATCCTTTGCTGTTTTTCTTTACATCCGCTCACTCAAGCTGTTGTGATCATGCACAGAGAAACCATGCAGCTCATTATTTGTTTGTCTTTTCCTTTTATAATTGTTATTTTGCACATATGGTAATTTTTTGGGAGACAAGCTATTTTGTATCCTTCATAACACAAATTGATGTCTCATAGCTGGGGTTATCACTGTAACAGTGTCTCATTTGCAGTTTGTTTGTGAGCTAAACCCCATTATGTCGGACAGTATAACCTGTCCATTACACCTATTGATCTTAATTCCTCAGGAATCCATCATCCAAACATGAAATTGGTGAACATTAAATTTATAGCTCAAATTACGCCAAAGTCATGGATTCAATTTGCAGGGAGTGAACCTACTTATAAAACATGTACCCTGAATACACTGTAAAATGATGTTGGATGAAAGCGCTTGCTAGATAAATGAATAAATTAATGGTCATGTAAATTACAAAAGTGTAGAAAGTATAACATTGTATTATAAAGTGTAGTCCAGGAGCAACAACAGCAGGGTCTGAATGCCCAGTGCCACTCTGTCACTTTGAGATGCTGAGCTCTCCTGATCGTTTTCATCCCAGAGGGCCCAGCTTGAAATATTAATGAGGATTTAAATGCTACAGGGGGTCAAAATCTTGGAATATATAACATCTCATTTATTCTAATGAGCATCATGCTGCATTACAATTAGATAAAAAAAAAATCAATAGTTCAAAGAAGTTTGGCGTGGTTCAAGAAGTTCTTGTAACAAGCCTTTTTGGTGATACAGTATATGTGAAATGAATTACTTTTGACCTCCAGCTACATGATTTGTCATTGCTTATGAGGCAGCAAGTCTTACAGTTGAGTTCAAAACTTTAGGGTCGTTAAGATGACTCTCTCCAAGTCTGCATTATTTGATAAAAAAAAATACAGTAACGGCATTAATTGTTATTTTTATATATTTTAAAATGTAATTTATTCCTGTGATCACAAAGCTGAATTTTTGCAGGCATTACTAAAGTCTTCAGTGTCACATGGTCCTTCAGGAATCATTCTAATATGCTGATTTGGTGCTCAAGAAACATTTCTTATGTTGCAAATCGTCGCTGCTTAATATTTTTGTTGAAACTGATACATTTTAAACATTACAAATTTTAACATTATAAATGTATTTGCTGTCACATTTGATCAATTGAATGTGTCCTTGCAGAATAAAAGTATCAGTTTAATTAAAATAATCTTACTGACCCCAAAGTTTTGGATAGTAGTGTATATTTTAGGAATAAACTATATTTTGTAATAGGCTATAGTGTTGCCCCATTTATGTTTGGCTCCATTGAATGAGTGAGAATATCTCTGTTGTACTCTGTTGTGTTCACCAGGTCCATTGTGCGTCTTGCTGCCAGTCTCTTAACTAAACTAGTGGACAGCCTTGCACCGAGCATTACTAGCGTTTTAGTGCATGGCAAGCAGGTAAGTGGAAAACAGGAACAGGGGCCTAAATAATTAACATCTGAAGTCAAAAATATACATTTCAATCTGGGATTTCCCACAAACTTTTTAACGTTCACTGACTTTAGGTTAAAATTTGCCTTAAATTCACATCAAATGTATGTTTCAGTCATGATGGACTCCTCTTCCTATTATGCAACATGATAATATCTAATTGCATTAGTCACCACTGCCAAAGCTAACCTGCTGCCCTTTCATTTGAAGCTTAACCACTCGTTCTGCAGCGAAATCGCTTTTACCCAGAACTCCTGCAACCATCCCATTGTTCGTGCATTACATTTAACGCCATTGTACATTTACCTTTTATTTGCTTTGTGTTGAGACAAACATTACATGTGGTGTGGAGGGTTTGTTTAATGAACTGCCATAGTGTCCCAACATAGGCCTCTTGAGCCCCTGGTGGTTGTGAAATGATTCATCAGAGTAGCGCACTAGCAGTGAATCTGCATATAAATTGCATCCTAGGGGCCTAATGTTGTGGGTAAGATAAATGGGTACGTTTTGCTTTGAAAATGGGTCATTCCTTGCATACAATAGCAGTCTGAGCTGACCTGCATGTAGAATTATAGAGTCTTAGCATTATTTAATTTAAAGAAGCTAAGCCCTTTTCTGTGTGCTCCCTACTTAATGTGTATTTGGGTAAATTGCCATAGCAGAGCATTATTGATGTCCGCTGGGAACTGTAAGGAGATACAACAGCAGATTATACAAAGCAAACCATCACATACTTAATCCACACTTAAAAATATATGCATTTCATTACATAAATAAAATATAACCAAAGTATAACCAAAGACCAAGTGGCATGTGCTAACAAACCATTCTAGATGTTTTCCAAGATATAACGTCGCTTTTCTGGGTTTGTCACATTTTTTTCAGGTAACACCTGGTCTCGTGGTGACATCTTTCCACTAACATTTGACAATCACAGTCAAGTACCCAAATAGCTTTTAAAAGAATTGATCTTATAAAGGCCAACAAACCTTGATTTCTACTATCTTTCTTATACAGAGGGGGAATTTTTTTTTGATCCCCTGCTGATTTTGTATGTTTGTCCACTGACAAAGAAATGATCAGTCTATAATTTTAATGGTAGGTTTATTTGAACCGTGAGAGACAGAATAACAACAAAAAAATCCAGAAAAACACATTTCAAAAAAAGTTCTAAATTGATTCGCATTTTAATAAATATTTGACCCCTTCGCAAAACGTGACTTAGTACTTGGTGGCAAAACCCTTGTTGGCAATCACAGAGGTCAGACTTTTCTTGTAGTTGGTCACCAGGTTTGCACACATCTCAGGAGGGATTTTGTCCCACTCCTCTTTGCAGATCCTCTCCAAGTCTTTAAGGTTTCGAGGCTGACGTTTGGCAACTCGAACCTTCAGCTCCCTCCACAGATTTTCTATGGGACTAAGGTCTGGAGACTGGCTAGGCTTGCTTCTTCTTGAGCCACTCCTTTGTTGCCTTGGCCGTGTGTTTTGGGTCATTGTCATGCTGGAATACCCCTCTATGACCCATTTTCAATGCCCTGGCCCTGACGGTACATGGCCCCGTCCATCGTCCATTTGATGCGGTGCAGTTGTCCTGTCCCCTTAGCAGAAAAACACCCCCAAAGCATAATGTTTCCAGCTCCATGTTTGACGGTGGGGATGGTGTTCTTGGGGTCATAGGCAGCATTCCTCCTCCAAACACGGCGAGTTGAGTTGATGCCAAAGAACTCGATTTTGGTCTCATTTGACCGCAACACTTTCACCCAGTTCTCCTCTGAATCATTCATTTCTTGAGCAGGGGGACCTTGTGGGCGCTGCAGGATTTCAGTCCTTCACGTGTAGTGTGTTAACAATTGTTTTCTTGGTTACTATGGTCCCAGCTGCCTTGAGATCATTGACAAGATCCTCCCGTGTAGTTCTGGGCTGATTCCTCTCTGTTCTCATGATCATGAAACTCCACGAGGTGAGATCTGGCATGGAGCCCCAATCTGAGGGAGAATGACAGTTATTTTGTGTTTCTTCCATTTGCTAATAATCGCACAATCAAATAAACTGTTGTCATCTTCGCACCAACTGTTGTCATCTTCTCACCAAGCTGCTTGGCGATGGTCTTGTAGCCCATTCCAGCCTTGTGTAGGTCTACAATCTTGTCCGTGACATGCTTGGACAGCTCTTTGGTCTTGGCCATGGTGGAGAGTTTGGAATCTGGTTGATTGATTGCTTCTGTGGACAGGTGTATTTTATACAGCTAACAAGCTGAGATTAGGAGCACTCCCTTTATGAGAGTGCTCCTAATCTCAGCTCCTTACCTGTATAAAAGACACCTGGGAGCCAGAGATCTTGCTGATTGATAGGGGATCAAATACTTATTTGGCTCACTAAAATGCAAATCAATTTATAACTTTTTTGAAATGCATTTTCTGGATTTTTTTTGTTGTCATTCTGCCTCTCACTGTTCAAATAAACCTACCATTAAAATTCCCCCACTGTATACTGTAAATGCCACTTGATGTCTAATACAGTGGTATTTTTTATTTGCATTGAAATGCAGATAATATAAGCAAATTTGATTGAAAACAACAAAACCAACACAATTGTAATAAACCAAAGTTATGTATAAAGCAGCATTTACTTAGTTTCCTTCACATAATGGGAGTTTTTCTTGAAATTAATAGTTGTACTGGAGTTTTGTGATTTTTGAGATTTACACAAAACACTCTCATGGCAATTCTAACTATTTTATGTTTTTGCCAATTGGTGGCTATTTTATATGAATTTTGTATGATCCCATTCGTATGCTTTCATACGACTTGCCTTCACCCCTCTTGTGGTTTGATTTAGTGGTGAACCTTCATGTTACGTTCTCTCTAAAAAAAAAATAGCACCTTTCCCTAATCTCATTGTACAAATTCATACAAAATCACCCCCTTACAAAACGGTTAGATTTTCCCATGAGATCAGGTTGGATTTATTCATTTTAACATTTTAAAATGAATTATCCTGGTTTGAGTACATTAAAACCCATTCAGAGAAAAAGAAACAAACAAAAATACATCTCTGAGAAATCATTCATCATGATGCAGACTGACGACAGTTCTGTTTTACCAGGTGACTCTCGGCCTGTTTGGGCATGAGGAGATCGTGATCTCTAACCCCCTGTCTCCAGGGGTCATTAAAGACATCATATACAGCAAGTGCAGCCCCCACGGCGAGCGAGAGGCCGTGCTGCAGCAGGAGCTCGTCATCCACATTGGCTGGATCATCTCCAACAACCCAGAGCTGTTCAGTGGCATGCTGAAGATCCGTGTGGGGTACACTTTCACGTCTCCTCTGAGATAAAGAGTTTCACAGCATTAACCTAAATAATGAAGCATGCTCAAATCATTAAATAATCATATCTATTCTGCACAGATCATTTCTGTCAATTATTTACATGGGTTATCTTTACATGGGTCTTTATTTGTCGTGCCTATTTTTCATTCAGATGGATTGTTCAAGCCATGAAACATGAGTTGAAGATTCGTGCTGGGGACATGACACCTCAGGACATCTACCAGATGTCCCCTAGTGATGTCAAACAGCTCCTGCTGGATGTCCTCCAACCTCAACAGACTGGCAGGTGCAGGATGCCCACCATCTGTGTGTTAGTGTAGATACCTGCCAAGACTGAATTATCTGCTGTGTCCAATTGCAACAGTAGCATACAGTTTATCATCATTTGATTATTCCTAGTTTTCAATTGGGCAGCTGAGGTTAGTTATCAAATAATAATATAGTCTTCTGATAATGCAGTTGTAACACATTCTCACTGTCAGGCTACAGTTGGAAAAATTTGGAGTCAGTAAGATAAAATAAATATTCTTCTTTCTTTATAGATCTATCTATATCTATCTATCTATACTCACTGGCCACTTTATTAGGTACACCTTGCTAGTACCGGGTTGGACCCCCTTTTGCCTTCAGAACTGCCTTAATTCTTCGTGGCATAGATTCAACAAGGTGTTGGAAACATTCCTCAGAGATTTTGGTCTGTATTGACATCACGTGGTTGCTGCAGATTTGTCGGCTGCACGTCCATGATGCGAATCTCCTGTTCCACCACATCCCAAAGGTGCTCTATTGGATTGAGATCTGGTGACTGTGGAGGCCATTTGAGTAAAGTGAACTCATTGTCATGTTCAAGAAACCAGTCTGCGATGATTTGAGCCTTGTGACATGGTGCATTATCCTGCTGGAAGTAGCCATCAGAAGATAGTGTAGATATGTAGTCATAAAGGGATGGACTTGGTCAGCAACAATACTCAGGTAGGGTGTGGCGTTTAAACGATGCTCAATTGGTACTAAGGGGCCCAAAGTGTCCCAAGAAAATATCCCCCACACCATTACACCACCACCACCACCAGCCTGAACCGTTGAGACAAGGCAGGATTGATCCATGCTTTCATATTCTTTACGCCAAATTCTGACCCTACCATCTGAATTTCGCAGCAGAAATCGAGACTCATCAGACCAGGCAACGTTTTTCCAATCTTCTCTTGTCCAACTTTGGTGAGCCTGTGCGAATTGTAGCCTCCGTTTCCTGTTCTTAGCTGACAGGAGTGTCACCCGGTGTGGTCTTCTGCTGCTGTAGCCCATCTGCTTCAGTGTTCGACGTGTTGTAGGTTCAAAGATGGTATTCTGCATACCTTGGTTGTAACGAGTGTTTGAGTTACCTGTTGCCTTTCTATCATCTCTAACCAGTCTGCCCATTCTCCTCTGACCTCTGACATCAACAAGGCATTTTCGTCCACAAAACTGCCGCTCACTGGATGTTTTCTCTTTTTCTGAACATTCTCTGTAAACCCTAGAGATTGTTGTTCGTGAAAATCTCAGTAGATCAGCAGTTTCTGAAATACTCAGACCAGCCCGTCTGGCACCAACAACCATTCCAAGTTCAAAGTCACTTAAATCCCCTTTCTTCCCCATTCTGATGCTCGGTTTGAACTTCAGCAAGTCGTCTTCACCACATGAGTTGCTGCCATGTTATTGGCTGATTAGCAATTTGTGTTACCAAGCAATTGAACAGGTGTACCTAATAAAGTGGCCGGTAAGTGTATATATACAGTTGTGCTCATAAGTTTACATACCCCTTACAGAATGTGCAAAAGGTTAATAATTGAAACAAAATAAGAGGGATCATGAAAATTGCATGTTATTTTTTATTTAGTACTGTCCTGAATAAGCAATTTCATATAACAGATGTTTACATATACTCCACAAGACAAAATAATAACTGAATTTATAAAAAATGACCCCATTCAAAAGTATACGTACCCATGAATCTTAATACTGTGTCGTTTCCTGGATGATCCACGACTGTTTTTATAATTTGTGATAGTTGTTCATGAGCCCCTTGTTTGTCCTGAGCAGTTCAACTGCCTGCTGTTCTTCAAAAAAATCCTCCAGTTCCTGCACATTCTTTGGTTTTCCAACATCATCTGCATATTTGAACCCTTTCCAACATTGTATGATTTTGAAATCCATCTTTTAACACTGAGGACAACTGAGGGACTCATGCATTACTATTACAAAAGATGAAAACCTGTACTGATGCTCAAGAAGGCCACACAATGCATTAAGAGACAGGGGGTTTAAACTTTTTAAATTGGATGATCAGGGTAAATTGTTATAACATATATGATTAGAATACAAACAAACTGTATTATGTATAGATATGTTTTATCCAGTGTTATGTGTTCCCTCAGCCTTATGTTCCCTGAATCTTATGTTCCCTAAACCATTACTCTGCTAGAAGTGTTGACTATCAATCCACAAAAGCAATGCTGTCAGGTCACATATTTAGTATTTATACATTATTAGAAAAATTAAACACTATTTTATATTTAATATAATTTAAAAATGACTTGAAAACCACAAAAATATCATGACTTCACGTTGAATGTCAACTCCGTAATTTTTTCCCAAAAGAATCATGCTCCAGAGCTAGCGTTCAAGGATGTCTCCATTGCAACAGTTTTGAGAATTAATTTTAGTCTTCCATGCTTCCATAGATCATGGCTCAATAGACGTCAGATCGATGGCTCCCTCAACCGCACCCCTCTCGGCTTCTATGACTGCGTTTGGCAAATCCTGGAGAGAACATGTAATGGCATCACGGTTGGTGGAAAACATCTCCCTCAGGTAAATCATTTAAACATTTTTTTTTTTTTTTTTTAAATCTTAAGCATGGTATTGTTGAGGACCATTAGGTCTGGATAAATAGCTGCATCATTAAAGGATTGTTTTAAATGTATTCAGAATATCGGCATTTTGAGATGACCACCTCAATCTCTTTTTTTTTTTGCAGCAACCTACTCTGTCAGATATGACCATGTATGAAATGAATTTTTCTCTGTTGGTGGAAGACACATTGAAAAACATTGTTTTGCCCGAGTACAGGCAGATCATTGTGGAGGTGAGGCACAATTTGTCCCTGCCGCAGCCTTAACATATTTTACAACACTTGAATTTGCAATCTGACATATTTGTCTGCTGTATGACCCTGTGTTTGTGTCTTTGATGACCTGAACGCAGCTGTTGATGGTGGTGTCAATTGTGCTGGAAAGAAACCCAGAGTTGGAGTTTCAGGAGGCTGTGGATTTGGACCGGTTGGTTAAGGATGCCTTTGCTGACTTTCAGAAAGACCGCAGCAGACTGGATGGATCTGAGAAACAGGTGAGGGCAGATTAAATATGTGAAAGCTTTTTAGTTCAGTTAATGTTATCAAATGTTTGGATCAATCTACACTACTGTTCAATGGTTTAGGGTAAATACATTTTTTTTTATACTTAAACTGTTTTCTAGTTTAATATATTTTAACATGTAATTTATTCTTGTGATGGTAAAACTGAATTTTCAGCAGCCATTACTCCAGTCTTCAGCATCACATTATCATTGAGAAATAATTTCTAATCTGCTGATTTGAAAACAGTTGTGCTGCTCAAAGTTCAAAAGAACAGAATTAATTTGAAATCTTTTGTAACATTATAAATGCCTTTACTGTTTTTGATTTCAATTTAATGCATCCTTGCAGAGTAAAAATATTAATTTCTTAAAAAAAACAAAAAAAACCCCCACTTATTTTGAACAGTTTTTTTATTAACACAAACAATATATTAATTGAATACACTTTTCTTTTAATCATGTCTATTCATGTCTGCTTTTCACCTTCCACAATTATGTAATGTCTTTTAATTATCTTCAGTTGGTGGCTTTTCACAGTAAACAATCATATGCACAATTCATTAATTAGCATATCATGTAATTAAATCACAGCAGTATGAATTTGAATACCATGTCTGTTTGCATTAGCATTTTGTGGTGATGTTACTAAGGTAAATATAATCCACAGGATAACATGGAGGCCTTCTACAATACACCAGCCCTGGGGAAACAAAGCACGTCCAGTTACCTCACCAAGGCAGTAATGATCCAGCTGCTGCAGGGAGAGTTGAAGCCCAGTAAAGATGACCCGTGTTCAGTCAGCTAACGCACCACACACTCCTGTCAGCATTGCTTAGATTGCCATACAAGCCCAGTTATGCTAAAATAGGATTGTTTTTGTCTGGAATATATTATATAGCATAAATAAACATATATATTCTTTCAGGACCTTGACGAAAGGACCTTGCTCACATTTGCATCTATTTTAAAAACCCAGTTTACCTACCACAGCTCACTGAGTAAGAACCATTAAACTTGGCTATGTTTAGAGAAACACATGCCTCATTTTAAATGATTCATTTAAGGTCAAAATCCCCTAACATCATCCAGTAAGGTACTGAACACATTGCATGTCATTATTTCAGGATGTGGTCAGATAGATTGTTGTAGATGTTGTTGGTTATTAACTTAAATGTGAAGCTAGAAGCTGTTTTGCAAGTGTTTTTATTTCTCAAGCATTGATTATGTAGTATGCAAGTCGATCTTTACTTAATGTAGTTTGTTTTTCATTTTGAACCATTTGTCAGTTTACTTCAGAGCTTATGACTACTAGTTAATGTATCATGCATTACTTGTCTTTATGTATGTTTCAATGGTATGAATTTTTTTTTCATGTTTTCACCATGTTCTTAAACAGTATTTTCAGTCCATTATTACTGAAGAAAAATATATTGAAAAATAAACGGTCCATATTTTAACTTAATTACAATTTTCTGTCCTTTTCTCTCTGTCAGCTACATTGAAAACCTCAAACCATAAAAGATGTTTGTGTCGCGTAGATAGTTATTAGGGTACATTCCAGAGAAAGAGCTCAGCAGAAATCTTGTTTAGCCGAATGAGTGGGTGTTTGGACCAAGATCACTGCTCGAATTGAAGGGGGGCTGGGGGGATCCGGGACCCCCCATAAGGCATTAGGGACCCCCCATAAGAAGTAAAAAATAGACTTAGGGGGGTCCCTCAGACATTTTTACTTGGAGTAAGCCATTTAAAAGAAGAATAGTAGCTTATCTCTCTTTGTTATGCAACATTAAATAGTATATAGTTATGCATATTATGATCAAATATATTGTTTATTTTGTATAAATTATATATTGCGAGACTAACCCCCACCCCCACCAAAAAAAAAAAAAAAAAGTCTGATGGTGGGGACCCCCCATAAGACTTGATTCAATTCGAGCACTGACCAAGATCCTTATTTATCATGCCATCCACTGCCATCAGCCTCCGCTTAGTGTATGTCAGAGCGATCAGAGGTCTCAGCAGTTCTTCTGAGGAATGAGTCCCAAACTCACAATATATTGAACACGGAGACCAGACTGAGAGACTGAAGAATCTGTATCTGCCCCGTGGCCAAATAGAAGCTTTGAATGGATGGAAACAAGATTACACACTGGCGTTTAAGGGCTGAACAAAGCTAAATTACAAGTTCTTAAATCTGTCATATGCAAGCATGGGCAGCTTGTTTTGCTGATTTGGGCAGTTCATTTAAAAAATGGCTTCATCTGGAAGAAGGGTGGCACTTTTGAAGATTGTAATGCACTTCCTTTAGTCTAACTGCATTTTTGTTCTGATCTGTGTTATTAATCAGTGCACCATTACTCCCAGTGGTAGAGTACCTATCCAAATGAATGTACACTTCTGTATGCATATTATACATCATATATTAATCAAGCCATCCACTTGAGAAAAGCAATAAAACGGTTTTAAAACCCTCAAAAAAGTTAACAGGCCCCTTAAAGTCACAGTGTGTGTACAGCTGAAGTGCGGTCGGTCTTCAATGTTGTCTCCTCTTAGTCCACACGAGGGTCACCTTTGGGTAGGTAACATGAGTGAAAAGGAGATACTGTAATTCTTAATCTTTGCATCACATTGACATGCATTGAGCAGGCATTTTATGGTTTTCATATGGATTTTTCTTTTAGAAACTATTCCCCATACTTTCTGGCTGTTCTTTCTTTAGATTTCAGATAACTCTGACATAAGGTAGGAGGAGGAGTTTCAGAGAACTGGGAGTAGAAAACAAAATGGTTTTTCAAAGAATCTGACAGCCTTTATTAATAATCTCAAACCCTTTGAAAAAACTGTCTTATCTGCTGTCTTATGAGAAATAGGCTACATGTGGTCTGATTGGAAACAGGAACAATGTACAAAAACATACAGAAACAGCAATTCAGCTGATACTGTTGTACTCATGACAACAGCTCAGCTATTTTTAAAATAGTGTTCTTTATAATAGGTAATTAATAGGTACTTTTTTTCAACATTATTGCACACATGGCTTACAGGTGAGCAAGCTACTGTATTGTCATTAGCTTGTACAGTACTAAACACTAGCAGCAAATGCCTATACAGCCCTTTCAGTCCCTAAAAACAGTTCACTCAACAAGTGCTTAATGACTGAAACATCAAATCACAAAACAATGCATTTTAAAATAAAGAAGCATCTTAAATTTATAATACTTAAAAGGTAGCAAAATGATAAATAACAAAAAGAGCATGCATCTAAACAATATTTTCATTTATGCACTGTAGTTCAAAGTGATAATGTAATTCATAAAGATAATCGATTTTGCATTACAGTGGTGATTAGATGCAATTAGAGATTGGTGTATCAGAATTTCCAATATGGTTATGTTTTCTTATTTTTCATATTCATTCATACAGTATACATACATATTCCATTCCATACATACATATGTTCACTCATATTCCATTGACATAGTATATTTCCTTCATTTGACATATAATAGGTATATTTTGTTATGATTAAGTGATGTTTGGACAGGATGTTGGAAACTTATAAAAAAAATGATATGCAAGGATGTTTGCTTAATTTGTCTGCTTTTTTTCTTCTTCTTCTTCTTCTTTTTGATACTAGAAGTTCTTTTCCAAGAGTTGGTATTTGCAAGAAGATTGCTTAACTCACAGTATCTCGCAGTATCACAAGAATGTAAAACTACAACCCATGTTTCCATTTTATCTTCTACCTATTAGATGACCTAGACCTGAACTAAATTCACCTTCGTGTACAGTGGAATGTAAACATTCCATGATTCTGTAAGAGGACGTAAGTCTATAGTCTATACTGTATATTGCTCCAAAAATTGGCTTCTTTACCTTTTTCTCTTATTGCATGCTTAGAAGATCTTCATCTCTTTAGCTCTTGAAGATTACTACTCAGACTTTAGTCTCTTCCCTTAGAATTTTAGCAGAATATATTCAGTTTGGATATTGTCCATTTTTAATTTTCAGATTTTACATTTAATCATCTGACTGTAATCATTATCAACTATACGTATGATCATTGATTTTAATAAAATATAATTCTACATCTGCCTGGATCTCTTCTCAGTGCATCAGAGATACATTAAAGTATTAAACTCATCAAATTATCTTTCAAAAGTGCTATGTATTTAGTTATCTGAAATTCATCCAAATACATTTTTAAAAGGTGCTCCTATCATTGTCCAGTTTCTACTGCATATGTTGATATGACATAATTCTTTAGTCCATGGTGTTAGGCTTTACTAGTGAGCTGCTCACATCAATGGAATGATCCCTCAGAAAATGTTGTGAGCCTTTAGCTACCCCAGGTTCCGCTGGCTGTGTGCGTTTATGTAAACTCTTCGAGGAAAACGCATAGAGGAATGGATTCACACAACTGTTGATGAATGTAAGACTTCCAGCAATGCTACCGATGGAAGACAGAACTGGCTCTGATCCTGAAAATGCTGCACAAATTTCCTCTAATTTTATTATTTGGTGTGGAGCCCAAAAAATGAAGAAAACTATGACAATCTTTGTGACAAGTTTAGTTGGTCTGTGTCTGTGTCTGAATGATCCCCGCGTGACTGCTTTGGATAAGCAATAATATGAAGTCAACATGATTGTGAAAGGAAGAAAAAATCCAAGCAGCGACTCAAGTAGCGCAACAATAAGACTACCTTTTGATTCCAGGTTTCTTTCACACTCCGTTTTGGATTCACCCTGAACAATCTCTTGTGTAAGTACACCAGGACAAGAGAAAAGCAGCGCCAGAACCCAGCCGCTGATCAGCAGCGCTCTCTCTCTTCTCTTACTCATTCTGGACCACAACTGTGGATGTTTAATCAGTAAACAACGATACAAACTCAGCATAGTTACTGTTAGCACACTTGAGTATGCGCTGCAGTAGACGAGTGCTGTGAAGAACTTGCAGGTTACTTGGTCAGTGCTCTCTAGTTCACCGTAGATCCACACAGGCAGGGTTATCAAACACAAGATGTCCGCAGCTGCCAGGTTCAGCATCAGACGAACGGTGAAATTGTCCTTTTCGAAACGACGAAGTATGAAAAGAATTACTGCAATGTTACCAGGAACTCCAATCATGAAGCAAAGACCCATCAGTCCACTGCTGACCAGGTTAGCTGTAGTCCAGCTGGTGGAGTTTAAACTGGAGGCACTGTGGTTCTGCATGGCACGGACACGCTAGTATCTCGTTAAGACGACTTCTACAGAGATCACCGCTTTCACATTTACACACTTATTTATAACCTATTTCATAACTTCCTGACATACACACCCACAGAGTTCTGATGATTTTTTTTCTTTCATAGTCTCATAGATCTAGTACATGCCTCTATCAATGCGAAATATATATAAAACACTGAAAAATGGTAAGGTGGTAAATAAAATATTACCATATAATTATGAATTTGATCCACATAAGCAGGCACTGCTTACCTACATATAGGCTACCAAGTCTCAGATATCACTCAGGTTAACTGTTTAAGACATTCATTAGCTATTGTAAAGGATCTTTTTAATTTTTCCTTCTTTTTTTTAAAACAGTTACACATTGTGATAATGTTGAGATGAGTCTTAGGTTGCATGCTGGACATACATCAAATCATGTTACCTGCCTAATAATAAAAATCCCTTGAATTATAGGAGTGTCTCAAGTCATATCTGGAGACCAGAATCAACAAGAAACAGAATTTGTGCAAAACTCCCCATTACCCACGTAAAGTCTTAGAACTGCTGGTATATTTGAGCTGTGGATTTGTGTACTGTTAGATTCATGTCTTTTCATAAATATTGACTCAATTTTGGATATAGCTTATTGTGGGTAAATTGGTAACTATGATGTGAGATGGCAGGCACGCGGTTAGTTCTCAGACTGTCCATTGCTTATTGCATGATACAGCGTTATAAGATGGTGACAACTCTGGTTAGTTCTTGCAAAATATTCATATGAACTACTAATTGGGTTGCAACATGGGTGGCTTCCAAAGTAGCAGTGTCTCATGTTACACATTGAAATGTGATCAGTCTAAGCAAAACAAGGCAATAAACAATTAGCTCTCCACCTCCTCGGAAGGTCCTTGACAGTAAAATACAACTATTTATAGACATTTTCTGTTCCTGTTTTCCACCGTAAAAAATGTTGCTGCAATTAGTTATGACAATATGTCTTGTGAATGTGAAGCTGACATCACGCCGCACTGAGTTCTGGGAAACTGCTTTGTTTATCTGCCATACTGGGAGGATCACGCTGTCTTTCTGCTATTGAGTTTATTTTCATTTTCTGTCATGACTGTGAAAAATGTTACCATTGTATGTCACTCATGCTGCATTGACAATTGCAATAGTAACTCAGATCATCTTTCTGAGAGAAAACTGGACAATGCAAAGACAGCGATTGCTATTTTTACCAAATCATCTATCCTAAGTTAAGTGGTCAAAGTATATGTATTTATATGTTCAGTCGATGGCGTAGAACCATCCAATCATATCCCTTCGGGCCAACGGCTAGGATAGGCTGTCCCACCTGCTGCCTGTCAACCTTGTTCGAGCATAGACATGGTACTTCATTAGCGCAGACTGAGCGAGAATAGAGGCCGTTATAATTGTAATATTATGCGCTTTGTACTGTAATGTTTTCTCACAGTTGAATGAGATGAGGTAATGTGACATTGTTGCATTCAACCGTCCACCAATGTCATCTCTTATTGTGTTGCTGTGCGCGTGCATGCATGTGTTTTAGAGGAGGCGTGGCTTTGGAGAGTAATTTGCAGAGAGGGTGAGTTCTTATGCTGTTAAAGCTAACTTGCTATTGTTAGGTTTTCCGAAATCGCCTACCCTAACTTTAACTAAACTAAAGTTAAATATAAGTTAAGCACGAACGCTTAAATAGAAACAACACATTATTACTTATTTTAAGTTGTGATGAGTAATCGCAGCAATACATTTTTACAATGCACACGAATACAAGTAAGTCTAATTCTATGGTGTGGTTTAGCCTACACCTTGAGCATAGAAATCATTTTAAAGAACAAGGAGGATTTGTTCCCCAAGATATCTCCCCCATCTTAAACCTATTTTATCCAGTTTTTACAGTTTATATCATGTGATTAATATAATTTGTCAATGTTGTGTTGTTATTATACAAGAGTATATTTCAAATGAAATATTTCATCTGCTGTGTAATAGTAGGAAACATTATATCAACTGCTAAACAATATATACAATAACCTGCTTTTTAATATTTTTCACATATGTAAATAGTTCCAATAAAAATGTATTTACATAATATATATTTATTTCCTTTATATGTAAATACATTTAGATATCAGACTATTTAAATATATTAATTTTCAATATATGTATTAATTTCTAATATTTGTTAATATATTATATTTCTGTATATTTAAATATATTAGATTTCTATGAATGTAAATATATTTTAAAACATTCAAATATTCAATTAATGTTCCTTTTTACTGTACTTCATTTGACAAGCACGAAAGCCCCAAACATTAATAAAAAACAAGCAAATATAATCCAGATTACATGTAATCATTTACTACCCAGCAGTCTAAATGACTTTGCTTAAGAACATCTGATAAATACTGTAGAGGCAACATTTAACCTGTCTTCAAAAGTTTTTTTAATAGTATGTTGCATCTTGACAGGATCTTTTAAAAAAAGTTGTTTTAACTGATCTACTCAAAGGAAGATTAACATCATCTAATTTCTGAAGAAAGATCTCTTTGGCAGAAATGGGAAGATGAGAGAGACAGAGATGTCCCTTCCTTAAGATGACAAGTTTATTTTTGTCTTCTTGTGTTCCTCAAAACATATAATTTAGATATGCTTACTATACGACTCAGAAAAAAGCTGATTTCCACAGAGAACAGCAGTGGCTGTGAGAATTTTTTTTTTTTGGTGACATTGGCTACTTTACATAGTGGAAATCTATTGTTTATAAGATATGTTGTATTGCGTTTGTATAGGAGAAGTTTTGTTGCCCTTCTGCATTGCGTATTGTTACCTGCATAGAGACGGCTACGAAAATGTAGCATGTCTTTGCTGTCATCTAGTGGATGCTAACCACATTAGCTATTTTAGCAGACTAAGGTCCAAAAAGTACTGCATAGGTTCCACTTTTACCCCTCGGTTTCACAGACAAGGCTTAAGACTAGTCCCAGACTAAAATATAAGTCTGAGCTGTTTCAACTGAAAGAAACTTGCATTGACTGATCTTAAAATATATCAGGGCCTTTGTTTTGTCTCAAAATGCACACCAGTAATGTTTTTCTAAGGCACATTTATACAAAATTACTTAAATGTGCTAATTGAACTATGGCTTAATCCTAGCTTTAAATGTTTAAAATAATGTACAATTACATGAGATAAGGGCTACTTTCTATATCAATGACCGAGTAAAAAAGTTTTATCCTATATGAAGCAGACCACCATGTTGACATCATATGATCAAACCATCTTAATTTATCCAGGTGGTAAGACACCTTTAGTTGCAAAATAAACTAATAATGGATGACAAATGTGCCAACAAATAAAGTCTTTGTACAATGACATTGGTAACAATAAACAGTTTGTTTTGCCCGAGTCTGCATCTTGTAGGTGTCAAATATGAAGTCCAAGATCATTGTTGCATCAGCCATTGAAAATGACTTAAAAGCAACTGTTAGAGGCAGAAGAACATCTCAAATTATGAAGGTTGGCTATATATTTATTATAATAAGTAGAATTCTGTCACATTGTTGTGTGCTTGTTGCAGTCCTATACTATCATATTCAGTTATACCATTCAAGAGATTATAAATGAAAGATTCCACATATCTTATGGAAAAGTTTGGCTTATATTATATAACAACAACAGTGCAAATTATTTTCTGGCACCAAATAGATTATTTCAAACAAGTTACATTCACCTGAGAAGGTTGCTATAGCAACAGTGAGCTGCTGCTGCTTTCCTCAGAAGATCAGTATCAGATGTCACATTGAAAATGTTACAAAACAACCATGATTTATTCTTTTATTGTAGCTGTAAAAACAAGGTCTTCTATGATATAACTACTAATCCAAATGATCTAATCCAAACCGTGTTTTAAAGTAATAAATGGATATATCTGCTGTGGGATATTGCACCATTTTGTGCTGATTTGTACTAATTTTAGTTTATGTTGGTTACATAATCAGGCACATCAAATACAGTCACACATATAAATGCACACAATACAAAACATTGTCAATATGTTGTTTGGACATCAGCGTTCTTCAGAATATCTTTTCTGTTCCACAGAGGAAGGAAAATCATACAGGTTTGGAACAACATGAGGGTGAGACATTGAGACATTGCTTTCTTTGTACTATAAATAAGTATGTATTATGTACTATAAATGTACATAATAAAAAAAAGTATGTACTATAAATAAGTAATGCTTTCTTTGTACTATAAATTTACTAAGATAAATAATTTAAAGATTAATAATGTGCTATTATAGTAAGCAAATAAATTATTTTTAAATTAAATTACGTATAAAAACATTAAATATTTAACAGTTGTTTCAATAATTGCCCAACTTCACCTTTAAACTTCCTGTAGCTCAAACAGTAGAACACGGCAGTAGTAACACCAAGGTCATGGGTTTGATTCCCAGGGAATGTATGAAGTGATAAAATGTGAATCTTAGTTACAATATAAATTGCTTTGGATTAAAGCATCAGTCAATTGTAACTGCATCTTTTCATCCAGAATCTAGAAAATTTGCTTAATCCATTACAGTTTGTAAGGGGTAAAAATATCTGCTCTGTTCACAGATGAGAATGACTCCTCTGTAAACAGCATGTCCCTTCGGTTGTATTGAAAATCTGTTCATTTTTGTTGACGTAAAGTCTTTGAAGCCACAGCGTAGAGGAAGGGATTCACACAGCTGTTAATGAATGTAAGACTTCCCGCAATGTCACCTGTGGAACTTCTAATCTCATGAAGTTTAGCTGAAAAAACTGGTAGTGATGATTTGAAAACTATTTCAAAAATTTGAAACAAATTAATAATTTGGTGTGGAGCATAAAAAATGAAGAAAGTTACCACAATCCGGGTCACCAGTTTGGTCAATCTTTGCCTGTGGCTGAACACTCCCTGTGTCACCTTCTGATGCAGGCAACAATATGAAGTCAATATGACTGTGAAAGGAAGAAAAAAAGCCAGCAGCATCTCCAGTACGGCAACAGTAAGCCTGTACTCCTCTGAATACAAGATCCTGCCACAAGATTTCTTGGATTCACCCTGAACAATCTCTTGTGTAAGTACACCAGGACAAGAGAAAAGCAGCACCAGAACCCAACCGCTGATCAGCAGCGCTCTCTCTCTTCTCTTGCTCATTCTGGACCACAACTGTGGATGCCGAATTTGTAAACAACGATACAAACTCAGCATAGTTACTGTTACCACACTTGAGTATGCGCTGCAGTAGACGAGTGCTGTGAAGAACTTGCAGGACGACTGACCGATACTCCAGCTGTAAAGTTGATTGTAGATCCACACAGGCAGGGTTATCAAACATAAAATATCTGCAGCTGCCAGGTTCAGCATCAGACGAACGGTGAAATTGTCCTTTTTGAAATGCCGAACTATGAAAAAAATTACTGCAATGTTACCAGGAACTCCAATCATGAAGCAAAGACCCATCAGTCCACTGCTGACCAGGTTAGCTGTAGTCCAGCTAGTGGAGTTTAAACTGGAGGCACTGTGGTTCTGCATGGCACGGACACACTAGTGGACAATTTGCTGTGTTAAGACAAACTTCTTACAGATCACTACATTTATAACTTATTTCACTTGCTGACTTCACCCACACCCACACAGGGTGTGATGAAATGTTTTCCATCCTGTATGTATTTGGTGTACTGTATCTTAGTAATTAAAGGGGCCCTTTATGCTTGTTTTTTTTTACTTCCTTTGTGTATAATGTTGCTGTTTGTGCATGAAAAAAGATCAGGAAAGTTACAATGCACAAAGTCCACTCCAAAGGGAGTTATTCTCTATATCAGTAAAAATAAGTGACGTTTCACAGAACTTATGTACTGATACTAATGCTGTTTACATTCACAGACATAACCGACTCTGCTAATGTGAACTTCGTGTGTTTTTGACATAACAGGACTCATTTAAACACACACTCATTATGCCCATAAGCAAGGCATTTCAATACAGCTTGACTGTCTGTAAGTTTCTTTGGATAGAGGCAGCAGCTCATGCCACTTACTGTAGATCAGTGCTTTTCATCTGGTTTTCCTTCAAGACCCAGATTTAAAAGTGGCCACTCAGATCATTAACTGAATTGTTTATTGTATAAAGAATTAAACAAGAATGTCCTCAAAATCAAATGCTGAAATTGATTAATTGGGGCTGTATTTACATCAGCTACAATAGATTATTGTTTAAAGGCTTTATATACTCCATGGGGTTCAAAAGGGCATTTGCAGGAGGATATGTTTGAGCCACAACATAGGCCTACATTGAATTCTGTTCATGCATGTGTCGCTGTCCGTTTGTGAATATAATTCTAAATAAATGTATTTCTAACAGAAAGACCTCTTCACTTTCTCATAATGATAGAAAATAAGGTCAGAGTGGTGACTCTGATTAAATGCATAGTCATTTACCATTTATGGACCGTTGTATAGACACTTATAATTTATGAATCATTGTATAGACCCTTACCGTTTATGAATCATTTGTATGTCAGTAATTCAGAAATATTTTACTTTTAACTGAAAAAGTCCCTTACAGCCTCTTATCATGTGTCTGCTACAATCTGTGTTTACTTTAAAGCAAAAGAGGATCTGTTTTAAGGAAGTAAACTTTTTGTTGGACTTAACTGTTTAAAAGCAATAGCTCATTCAAAAATGTGAATTCCGTCATCATTGATTTACTCACCCTTGTGATCACTCCCGTGACAACGCAGCACGGGGTGTGTCAGCAGATTCGCTGACAGACACCGTATAAAAAAATATGACATTTTATATTTTAAAAAGTTGTATACATATTAGTTTTTATATATTATATAACAAAAAAACTTTTAAAAAATGTAAAATGTATGTTCATTTGCAACAGATTTATGACATTAAAACAGCGACATCTACTGACGCACACCGTGCTTGTGCTGCAGAGGTCTGCGCGGGACTGTTTTTAAATCCCGTTCCTGCGATATTTTCACTCTTTGTTCACCCGCTGTCCGCTCTGAATAATTTCCTTCCCGACCTGACCGTTCCCGCTAAATTTAGATCTTGTTTCCAGAATCACACATTTAAATTTCCTCCACTGATAGAAGGGAGATAGGCTGGCAAATAAAAGTGTAGTCTGCACAAAATTGTATTCGTTATATTATTCGTCTTGTCAAGAGTCTTTTATTGACAGCAAAATGTTAAACGAATTTTGTGTCTTAAGACACAACAGTAGAAAAAAAGGTCACAGAGAAAATAAATATGTAAAAAAATTGTATTCCTTATTTGTATTCGTCTTGTGAGGATACAATTCGTTTAACATTTACAACACATCGGAACAAGTGTCGCAGAGAGGAAACAAATGTAGGTTGTACAAAAATTACCTATAATTTTATTGGTCTTGTCAAAATACTAAATTCATACTAAACATCTTGCTGTAAACACAATAGCCTAGGAAAAGTGTCACAGAAGAAAAATAAATAAATTCGACATCTGTCATTTAAAATTATAGGCTAAGCAAAATATAAACAAAACCGAGTTGAATGCTCTTCAAGGACAGCGCATCCACACTTTGATCCATCCTTATTCTTCTCTGTCACTCATCGATAACCTGCCTGTTCCGCCTGCGGGCCGTATATTTATAGGCTAGCATGCTCTGAGCATAGTTTTGTAGCTACATGACCCCCACAGACCCCGCAAATAAAACAAAGCACTGGTTCATGCGTGCAGCGCGTGCATAACAGTCCTGAGTGCAGGCTGTACCGGTGGTCAATGAGAATAAAGGCAGATATGCTGTACTGAAAGGACGTCGGGAACGGGATATTGTTAGACCGCCCGCTCCCGTTCAAATTGCACCAGAGTTACCGACCGCTGTCGCGTTGTATTCGGGAATTTAATCCCGCGCCGCAAGAAATCTGGTCGGTCCCGCGGTTGTTGTCACGGGAACATCCCAGTTGAAAATTATGAGGACATTAGATCGCTCCCTTTGCCAAGTGCATCCCAAACGACTAAATAATGGCACGCACATGCCCTGTTCACTCCAAAGTCCCCACTCCAAGGGGATAGGGATTATAACTTTCATTTGGAATTTGCCCCGTGAAGAATATACTTTAATTAAATGAACAAAAACAGTTCTTCATATTCTTCAAAGTCAGTGGGGTTTAAAAACTTTATATAAGAAGCAACTCTGTCATGCACACAAAACTGTGTCATTGTCCCCTAAAGAGTGAACAGTAAGTAACTAAATAACTAATAAAATACAACCACATGGATTTTTTTTTTAACTTGACTAACATAACTGCTTCCAATGTGTCTCTGTTGTTAATTTCTATATTAATAAAAATGAAATGACTAGCCTATGTAAATGTCAGAGAGTTAAAAGTTTTTTTTTATATTATTATTTTTTAATCTCCCTAAAGACATGTGATTTTACCATTACATTATTTAACTTAAAATTACAGCATGAATCAGTTCAGAGGAATTGAAAATTACAGCATGAAGGGGCAGGGGAATTTAACTAGGCTACTTTAATGTTAAAATAAACAGTAAGTGGCCAAATTAAGTTCAAGTTCAAGTTTATTTGTATAGCGCTTTTTACGAAACAAATTGTTGCAAAGCAGCTCTACAGGAAATTAAGTTTCCATAATATATTTTTATATTGCAGAACCTTAATATATTTAACTTATGGCCAAATTTGGTAATTCTGTATGTTGTCTGAGCATTGGCATCCTCTAAACAAATTACACAAATCTATAGCAACTACACCTAAAAGTACAGATTTAACCTAACCTGAAAATCTTTAGAACCTAAAAAGTATAGATTTGAAAGGATCAGCATTTATTTTTGAATGTAGGCTACATCAGTGATCGGTTTATATGTTAATAAAAGGTAAGAAAAGATCAATTCATTGGGGGAAAAAATAAATAAATAAATAACTGTAACTAGTCTAGATGTCCAGCAGAGGGCAGGATATACAAATTGCAATGAGATGCTATTCATTTTACTGGGTTTAAACCAAAGCTGTTTGAAGAAATGAATGCTATAGTCTGTTTACTCTGCATCTGTAGTGCAGCTCTTTCCCTTCACTTCTCTTTAGATTGATTGTGATCTTAATCAGACAGACATCATCAGAGGATAACATATTTTTGTTTGGGGACTTGGGCTGTTTTCATATTTGAATGTGACCTGTCACAATGTTGGCAGGGCTTCTGCCCATCTCGTCTTTTCTGACAGCAGGAAAGCCACAGTCCAGAATCAGATGTTTTCCTTATACTGTATATTCATAAACTTCCATTGGAAAGCAGCAAATGAGCCTATAGTCTGTCAGATTGTGACTGGTGCTGATGCTCTATAACGTCTGCTTAGTTGAATAATGTTCTGGATGGTAAATTGCACATCAATAAATAAAAACACTTTCCTTATTCTTTTCCATTATGTAGAACATAACACATAACCAATTTACTTACAATATGATGGGTTACTGTTTACATATTCATTCATGGAAATGTTTAATAGAACACAGTCTCATTTGTTCAGATGGTATCTAACAATAAGACAATATCTAATTACATTTTTTAATTAGTTTTTAATATGATGTCTCTCAGCTCTGTGGATTTGAATGACATATTTATGCTTATAAAGTTAGCTCTGACTTTATTCACAGACTTAAACAGTGTTTAAACTTCTGAATACAGTGATTAAGGTGTTTGTAGAGTGTGAAATGAGATCAAGATATGATAGCAGTTTTTCTCCTTCAATTTATAGGAGATTTGTCTGGAAACTAATGGAAACAGGGCTCATTACACCCGCCTTATATTTAATTAAGTCTTCCCCACTGAAATTAAAAGGCTGAACTGTGATATTAAACACTAAATGTTCCCCACAGGATACGCTTGCGGGGAATAATATAGTGTGGCTGTGTATGTGAGCTGACAGCAGTCTCTATTTAATCTGGATTGGGTTGACAGACCGCAGTGCTGCGGTGCTGAGGACCAGGGGAATTCTGGGTGATTTATGAATTTGCAGACAAATGAACTGTGAATGTGGGACTAGAGTGAACTCCACCCCTCAGAGGTCAGAAACACACACTCTGTCATGAGAGAACAACATATGGTGTATCAATTTATCAAACATACTGAAAGCAGTCTAATTGGCCACTTTCATTTTAAATGAAGACACTGTCATTCGCAGGGCTTCATGGGATTGTAGTTCTTTCCATTACTAAAAGCAGTTCAATACACAGTCTTGTACTTTTGTCTTTTTGTCAGAGTTTCAAATACTTTTTTATTAATTTAAAATGCCGTTGTTCGGTTCATGGTTCGGTTCAACTCATCACAGAATACTTTTTAAAAATTCACTCAGGGAAAAATTCTTCTGGAACCAAGTATGTACGTGCTTGTAGCCTATTGTGAAGGCTGTAAATTGAACTTTAATTAAACAGACTCTCTTGCTGTTAGGAAATAGTATTTTCAAACAAAGCTACTTTCGAAAATGTTTGTTGAAGGCTTTTTGAATTTCATCAGTGATAGATATGAGAGGAAAAATAAAAAGCCTATGCTTTTTAAATATGCTGATTACAAACAATTACAAGGAAAAAATTATTAAATGTATTCCTAAATGTATATGAACAAGATTAATGTAAACAGGCTAATAGTAGTATTTAGTGTTAGGAAACAGTGTGTGTGTATTTGTGTTGGTGATTTTAGTTTCATTGTTCCGCCATTAGATGGCGACAAAAGACTGTTTTTAAAAGTCAGCAGTAAAGACTTTTAAATTGAAAAAGACTGAAACGGAAGTTATTACTTTTAACAACAGCTTGTGAGATACAACTAGATTTGAGCAGCGCTGTCAATGGAATTAGTTTTTATGCTGTGTTTCAGTTTAGTTCTAATTTTTTTCCAGTGTTGTACAGTTTTAGTTTTTGAGTATGTTTTTTTTCTAACTTTCAGTAAAGCTTTGTTTTAAATAAATATCTAATAAAACTTTGTAAAATGTTTTGTTTTCTTATTTTAAAAAGGAGCTAAATGCATTAAATGGCAAGATCATACGCAAAAAATAGAGATTTCAGCACTTTCAAAATCTGTGATTGATTTAAAGCTGCAGGTAAGTTTTGCCTCTCTGTCGCCATCTCTGTTTGAAACCTGCAATTGCAGTTATTTATGGAATCATCTTCCTTGCGTGGGTTGTGCTCTGGCGCTGCTCCAGTGTGGATGAATCTAATGTTTTGAGGAGTATGTGTGGCTGTTAGTCACCGCTCTGGTGTGGTATTCTCTGTATTTAGGAATCACAGATTCTTCGTCTTGAAAGTATGACCCAAATAAGAATTTTCAACGGATATTGTCATCTGAACAAGTAACA
Organism: Barbus barbus; assembly: GCF_936440315.1. Classification (NCBI taxonomy): domain Eukaryota; kingdom Metazoa; phylum Chordata; class Actinopteri; order Cypriniformes; family Cyprinidae; genus Barbus; species Barbus barbus. Next base: position 26,372,222 of record NC_136729.1, read on the forward strand.
AGCCACTTTTGTTCTGACCAATTGAGGAAAAAATCATTACAATAAGTCACGCTACCAATGGTGATTAAATCTAATGATGGTTTAGCTCATATCACTTCAAGCCGTGCAAATTATTATTATTGTTATACTTTGTTCTCAGATTGTTAATGTTAACATCAGCATTGCATGACTACTGTATGTAGTGTGTATTAGTTTGTAGATTTCAATTTCTTTAGAGTGTAATCCACTGTTATAGATCAGTGGCGTAATCTCTAATTGACCTATCAGTAAGCCCCATCCCCCTTAGCTACTGTTGCTCCCTCGGACAAACAAACGGAGTTGCTCATTGTCTTACAATGACAGCTGCAGTGTGAAAACCTTGTCCCACGATGTTTTTGCACAATTTTGGACACAGAAGGCCACCAAATGGGAATGAAATATTCCATGGAGGGATTTATAAAATATTTAAAGTCAGCATGAAACGGAAGTTGAGATTGTCTTTTCTTCTCTACTGTGACGTATATCCAAGTGAAATGGCATCTGAATTGAGAGGGCGGGACTTGATTTCGTCCTTCGGGAATTGATTGGATCGTTGGAAGTTGGGGCGTTACTAACTAGGAGGCAGATCTGAAATGCCAGTTTGCAGTTAGCGGTGGAGGATTTCTCACCACTGGATTCACTGCCGACACCCAAGCATGAATAAATGTTTTATTTATTAGGGATGACGACGACGATCAACGGCACAAAACATGCCTAAACAGAGAGAGCGAGAGACAGAGAGAGCGCATCCTATCAGGTTAAGTAATTTTCATGAAATAAATTAGTTTGCGGTGTCCTAAGAGTAATGTTGTCCTAATATCCTAATATATTTTCAGTGTTTAAGGGTAACGTACTCCCTCATGACTGGTATCAGTGCTATAAAGTGAAGCATCAGCTTCAGATTTCCCCCTGTCGTTTACCCCTCACATCACTAGCTCCGCCCTTGTGCCATCACTCGTGACCGGAAGAGAAGAGTCATTTTGAGGGGAAGGGGAGGTTAACATTTTTGATTAAAGATTACAAGGGCACATGAATTAAAAAAAAAATAATGAAGGGCACGGATACATTATTTATAATAAACACTACAGTATTCCATCAAAAAATAAGAATTGTAAATTTTGAATTCATGCCGACTTTAAAAATAAATATGGTGGGTAACTCGAAGCTAGGGTTTACAGATCTCAATGCAAGCGGGAGAAGTCTCATATTACGGTCGGTCATCACGATCGCGGATGACAACATGCAGGATCAACACTGTTCATGTATCGCAGGGTACGATTCAATTAATGCACATTTAATCAGTTTAATATGAAGAGACAGTGAACTGTAAACCTTTGCTTATGTGTATTTGACCTACACTGTACAAGACGAGAGAACAGTCCGCTATTTAGGTTTGTACGTTAGCATGGACTCACTAACTTTAACGTTAGCTAGTTTTAGCTAGAGATACCTTGCTGAAGCACAAGACAACATTAACGTTCTGCTTGAGCAGGTGAAAACGGAAAACCAGAAAACGGACGTTTTTGTCTTCATTTGTATTGGGATTGAATACTTAGGGACATTTTGCTCTGTTTTGTTTGGATTCAGGAAATGTAATAAAATAATGTTGCCCATCCTCTCAGGATACCTGGAATCAGTGTTACAAGTACCCCATGCGCATCGTTTTTCCATTTTTGAAGCATAAACCCCATAAAACTGATGCGAGCTTCGAAACTTCCAATGTTTCTCTATGGCGCTGAAACCTAAAGATGTTGCTCCCCGTACAACTGATACTCGACTGCCATTGGCTAGTCTGCGTTCGAGGGGAGGGGCTTACCGATAGGTCAATTGCCACACTATTTGAATTTCATATAAAGAAATTCTTTTAACGCGAAAAGCTAATTATTCTTCCTTAGAACTGGTTTTCTAAAATAAAAATATTGTGTAATCCTACGTATCTTTAATCAGAGGCACATTTAAAACTGGAATATAATCTAATTTCAGTCACATGTGTTTCATAAACGCATAATCCTTTCTGGACAGTCTGCCATCAAGATGATAAATTGAATTATTCTAGCTGCTGTGAGAAAAGGTTAAACGATCCACCGCCTGCAGGATCCTCACATGCGATAGCCTACTAGCCGGGACAACTTCTTTATGTTTACAGACGTGACATAATATCCCGCAAATTTACCAGTACCACTCAAATTAGAAAACATTGTTATAAGCTTACAGTTGTGAATCAGGCAAAGGTAAGGAGATAGTTTTGAACACTGGCTGGTTATGTATTTGCTCAGAAATTGATTTTGGATAATTTTTAACCAAAAAAAGTTAAGGATTGCAGCTTTAACTCCAAAAAACTGATTTCAACCAATTCAACCAAAGGTTTCATAATTAATTACTAACTTAAATTGACAACTATGATTTACTGTATTTGTATCCAACTTGTCCGTATACACAAGACTGTGATCTTCTGCCAGGAACACCAGGCCAGTCTGCTGCTGTCCAGAATCAGGCAGTTTGTCTTCATCTGGCATCTCAGCTGAGATCTGTCCATTATGGGTGACCCTGCCAGTAGTTGTGAAGTAGGCTACCTGTGGTTTGAGAACTGAAATTGGAAAGTTCTTTGCATGTGCAATGACTTAGAAATAGAGTTATGACGTTTAGGGATGTGCGATATCGTCTGCGATAATATCGTAATTGTTGTTTTAACGATGTGCGATTTGACATTATCGAGTATATAGCAAAAACCAAACAAAACACACGGAGTGCTTGCATTCATTAGATGAAGTCTAGTGGGTTAAACCAAAGACTATAGTACTTTAGAGCTTTCTTTCACTGCACGATTCAGTCTATTAAAATGCATTAAGACTGATCACAAAAATCAAGATATGGGGTCAGAAAATTTATATATTTATATAATTTCATATAGTCAATATCACAAGAAGAGTGCTGTTTTTTTTTCAAAAAAAAAAAAAGCATGATTAGCCTGCAAATGCGGTATTGATTTTATACAACAGTTCATTAAACAAAAGTTTATATTCAGAGACTTACGTTTTAGACACCATATTGTCTGTTTTTGCTCCATTTTGCCAACAAAAAATAATTCCAAACAGCACTGTTTTGCGTCTCTGACCAACATGATGGTGTTTATTCCTGAATGAATGAACAGTTTAAATAATTCGGCTCAATCACAACGACTCACTTATTAACAGTGACTTGCTGCCACCTACTGGCGATTTTAATTTCACATTTAAAGTATATTTTCATTATTTAAATAATTTTAAATATCAGTATTCAGTGTTTTATGTTTAAAATATCAAAACATTATGCATTTGTAACTGAGCGTTAAAGCACTCCCATGTCCCGCTGAGCTGCATTAAACAGTGTGTAAATACATCTAAATGCCACTTCACATGCAACTTCTGCAAAGATTCATTTTGATGATACTGATTTTATTTGTTTGTTAACAGCCTAAATGTCTTGTTATTCTAATTGGCTGATTAAATGTAAGAATTTGACTCAAACGATGCATACTTTTAGAAAAATGGCTTTATAAGGTAAAAATGCCCAAAAAATGTAAAAATCGGTTTAAACTCATAGAAAAAGATTAATTTATATGATGTGAACTGGCCACACAGAATATGAAGAATATAAAAAACTGCAGATGTCCACGGTAGTCAGATCAGCACAATAACACACACAGCAAAATATAGTCTAATTATCATTAACGAAAAAATCCCAGAAAATATTGAGATATCATTTTTTGTCAATATCGCACACCCCTTTGTGTGATGCACAGAACAAGCAGAATAAATGAAATCCATTGAATACATTGAACACACAACAAAATCAAACCATTCTAACTTATAATATAATATAAATGGTTTATTGTAACCTGAATTGGCCTTTACTGTCTAGACCCCTTGTTGAGCTTGTAACCACTCTGTAGTTCATATGGCAGTTACAAGGTAGTTATCCTGTCCAACATGTTGTGCCGTCTGTATCATATGCCCCTGCACTATCTCTCCAGCACAGTTTATGCTTTTATTACCCTTTAAAATCAGGGCTTAGAAAATTCTTCAAACTTGAATCTAAATATTTATCCTGTTTTCTCATATACTCTCCCACACACATACTTTTTATATTCTGTATCCTCAGGCAGTCCTGACAATATTTGGCTCCCTCTAAGATATACAGGAAGCCAACACATGAAAGAATACAATTACAATCTATCATTGACAATGTAATGCCTGCTAGTCTCCACACACTTCACAGTCGGCACAGGAACAAGGGGAGTGACGTGCACCCATCAACATATGCTCTTTTGCAGAGATTATCTCACCAAACAAACCTTCTGAAAATTTGGGAGCACTCCAATCCGTGCAAGAACAATAAAGTCCATAAAGTTGTGTGAAATGCACAAATCATACAGTGACAGTCTGCGGCTGTTCGTGATCCAGATTCTTAGACCTACTCACAGCTGTAGTTTAGAGTGACGTTCAAATTGCTTTATTGCATTCGGTCTGACATGTCGAGAGAGAAACAATTCAGGAAATCAACACTCAGGGTACAAATTAATATCAGGTTTGAAATGGTGAGTGACAACTGCAATTACCCTACCTAAAAGCAAACACAAAGGAAACAATAGTCTAATTTTGATCAATTAGTCAGGTTTGAATTTCTGGCATGGTATTGTGCTTGGCCTATTGCTATACTGGTGCTGAGGTCCACATTACTGTTGTAGCAACATGGCATATAAATACCAGACGTTGCTAATGTGATTAAAGTTGTATTTTTGATGTTTTTAAGTTGAATACAACATCATTTTGTGAATGTCAGTTTGATGTATGTATGAAATACATCATAGCTGATTTATAGCTATTATCATAGTTATATCATTGCTGATTTAAAGTTCAACGAGGGCTAAGATGTCACGTTAAATTATCTGAAGACTACCATTTACCATACTGCCTCAAACAATATCTCAGTTATGCCTTTTTTCAATGCTATTTACTTATCGTTTGTTAGTCAATGTTCAATCTGTCCTTCAATTGCAAAATTATTTCCCACAGTACATTACAACAGTTGGTTTCCGGAAGTACAAATCCGGTTCATTTTCTCCATTGGGCTGTTGATTTTAATGATAACATATTAATCTTTACAGCCAGACCTACCCTGAACTATGGGGTTGTTAATATATGGTATATGCTTTTGTTGAAGCCATCAGCCTGCATTATTTCATCTTATTTTTTGAAATAATAATGTTTAACAGTAGAATTCCTGGTATATTTCCCATGATTCCACAGAGAAATCTCCACTGATTTGGACTTTGAAACAAGCAAATTGCAGGGAAAAATATAATAGAAACTTTGTGCCAAAAGAACACTTTAGCACCCGTCCACTCCCATGAAGTACTGCTATTTTAATATTATATAAAGTTATAGGCTACTACTTTTTTTGTCCTTTGTATTATAATGTGGATTTGCTCTTTTTGATTCATACAAACACAAATTACACCATCTTGCATCTTACAAATCCATTTGTAGTGAAAATGACCTTACAGGATGTTGTTATACGGATAATTGCTATAATATTATTGCAGCGTTCATCTTGTTGCTAGACTGTTTTGTACATTGTAATGGACATTTTTTTTTCCTAGAGGAGGAGTGACTTTAATATACAGCTCAAATTACAAAATTATTTAAATTGAAATTGAATCAAGATTTCAGCATGTCCATATATTTTGTTTATTTAGTGAATAGCCAGCGGTGAATCACTCAGCAGATTGACTTACACTCCATCCCTGATCTGTGTAAATCATTAGCCATCAGCAAATGTTTCTTGCTTGCTTCATCTCCCCGGTGTTTCATTTGACAGAACAAACAGTTTCAAATGGACAACTGCAGGGAGTGTCTGAGGCACAGTGAGTAGAAAAGTGGAAGGGTTAAAAATAAGAGAATGAAAAAACCCTCATTCCCTTCTGACAGTATTTTGTGTGCCTCTGTGATAAGTCACCAGTGAGTGGTTTAATTTGACAGTGATTATTACCATGCTAACTGTGAACTGATGGAGTCCATTATCCACTGGAAGTATGATGTCACCACTTTTTGGATAGAGATAAGGCCATGCGGGCAGCCAGAGGGGTGTTTTATTGTGAAAAAGATGGTAACTACAATTTGTGTTCCTCAAACCATACCAAAATGTTAATGTGACAAATCTTATATTTAAATTTGTTTCTAAAATTCAATTTCTGAGAGAAAGAGAGTGCTTTTTAGTGAATCAAATACTGAAAAACCATTTTGGAATTAGAATGATACAAATCCTTATGATTCCTATTCCGTGCATTGAGAATTTTTAAAAAATATATTATTATATAATAAGAAATATGAATAGAAAAGTTTGACTAACGGGAGTATGTTTGCTGTTGATGTAAGATAAATACAGATACAGATATTAAAAAAATTTGAATATCGTGAAAAAGTTCATTTTATCTTGTAGTTCAGGTGATATTTTTGAGGTGATATGTTCACTTTTTCATAAAAGCATGAAACTTGGTACAATTGTACAGGTTAGTGCCCTGAACATTTTCATAAATGGAGCCATTGCAAAAACATCTCGTGGTTGCCATGGCAACCATTTTACTTTCCGCCATAACCAAATGATGTATTTTGTGTCATATCTCCTGAACCAAACATAACAACACACAAAAGGTGATGTCTACCCCTATTTTGTGATGGTCAAGGATTACAATGATACCATATACAGCAACATAAACGGTTCAGGTGAAGAGTTAATGGTGAAATCAGCAATGTGAGAAGGCAATAACAGTATCTGAGCATCACAGTATCACAGCATTTACAAAAGTCCATATTATGGCTATTTATTATTTTCTTTCTTTGATAATTAACTAATATTTTATTCAATAGTACAATAAAAGGTTGTTTTAATTAATTAATTATTAATTTGTTACATTTATATAGCACTTTTCTGGGTACTCTAAGCACTTTACATGGAAGGGGGAATCTCCTCAACAACCACCAATGTGCAGCATCCACCTGGATGATGCGACAGCAGCCATATAGAGCCAGAACGCCCACCACACACCAGCTTAAGTAATATTTTATTCAATAATACAATAAAAGATTGTTTTCAAGAATACAATAATTTATTTGAGATATAAAAAAATATAATCTTAAGTATGTGTATTTTTCCTTACCTCTCAGGTAGAGTCAGGTAGGAGGTAGTATGTTTCCAATATATTCTTGTTCTCTCTCAACAATGCTCTAACATCACATGCAGATGGCAACACAATCTTGCTAAACTGTGTCCTATCTGCACCTCTTCTGCTGCACCTCTGTCATTTTCTATGGGTCTCTGGAATTGTCAGTCAGCTGTCAACAAACCTCATTCTGGCCATTGCTTCTCAGTCTACTCTTAGTATCTTGGGCTTGACTGAGACCTGGATTTGTCCAGAAGACTCCACAACCACTGCTGTTTTCTCTAACAACTTCCCTTTCTCTCACACGCCTCATCAGGTTGGAACGGTACTGGTCTTGTCATTTCTAATAATTTGAAATACTCAACCCACTCTTCCCTATCCAATAAAAATTATTTTAAGTTTCATGCTATTATGGTAACAGCTCCTGTTAAACTCCATATTGTAATGATTTATCGCCTTCCTGGTCATATATAATCCTTTATAGAGGAGTTGTATGGGCTGTTATACTCATTCTCTGTGGATGGCTGTGGAGAAGACTTCCACTTCCACTCCTAGCTTCATTCGATCTCAAGTGGCTTACCACCACAAGCACTGACAAATCAGGCAACCAGCTTGACTTAATTTACACATGAAATTGTATCAGAGACAACATTTGGTAAAACCTCTAGACATCTCTGCAAATTACTTTATTACATTTAACCTATACATATACACTATAGACATGCAAAAGAAATCTCTCCTGTCTCTTGCTCTGGCTACTGTGTATAGACCGCCAGGGACATATACAGATTTTCTAAAAGAATTAGCAGATTTCCTCTCAGATCTATTGGCCAATGTTGATAAAGTGCTAATTGACTGAGATTTTAACATTCACGTTGATAATACAAATGATGCGTTAGGACTTGCGTTTACTGACCTAATAAACTCTTTTGGAGTCAAGCAAAATGTCTTACCGATATAGATATCGTACCTCAAAGTGATGATGTTACTGATCATTTCCTTGTATCGTGCATGCTGCCTATTACTGATATTAGTTATATGGCTCCGCGTTATCGTCTGGGCAGAACTATTGTTCCAGCCACCAAAGACAGATTCACAAATAACCTGCCTGATTTATCTCAACTGCTCTGTGTACCCATAAATACACATGAACTAGACGAAATGACTAGCAACATGGGCACTATCTTCTCTAATACATTAGAAGCTGTTGCCCCCCTCAAATTGAAAAAGGTTAGAGAAAAACGTACTGCGCCATGGTACAACAGTTATGCCCATTCTCTCAAGAAAGAAACTCGTAATCTTGAGCGCAAATGGAGAAAAACTAATTTAGAAGTTTTTAGAATTGCATGGAAAAACAGTATGTCCAGCTATAGACAGGCTCTAAAAGAGCATATCCGCAAACTCATAGATAATAACCAAAACAATCCAAGGTTCTTATTTAGCACAGTGGCTAGATTAACAAATAAACAGACGCCGCCCGATCTAAATATTCCCTCACAGTTTAATAGTAATGACTTTATGAATTTCTTTACTGATAAAGTAGATAACATCAGAAATACAATAACAAATGTAGATTCTACTGCGTCTAGTATTTCAGCTTTATTCATCGCACCCAAAGAAAAACTGCAGTGCTTTACAACTATAGGACAGGAAGAGCTAAATAAACTTTTCAGTGCATCTAAACCAACAACGTGTTTATTAGATCCTGTACTATTGAAAGAGTTGTTACCTGTAGCAGAAGAACCGCTTCTCTATATTATTAACTCATCATTATCTTTAGGTCACGTCCCAAAACCATTCAAGCTGGCGGTTATTAAGCCTCTTATTAAGAAACCACAACTAGATTCTAATGAACTGGCAAATTACAGACACATTTCAAATCTTCCGTTTATGTCTAAAATTTTAGAAAAAGTTGTGTCTGCTCAATTGTGTTCCTACTTGCAAAACAAAATGATCTCTATGAAGAATTTCAGTCAGGTTTCAGGCCTCACCATAGCACAGAAACTGCACTTGTTAAAATTACAAATGACTTGCTTCTTGCTTCAGACCAGGGCTGCATCTCATTGCTAGTATTACTTGATCTTAGTGCTGCGGTCGACACTATAGACCAGGACACACTCATAGATCGATTACAAAACTATACTGGTATTCAAGGACAGGCTTTCAGGTGGCATGGTTCAGATCCTACCTGTCCGATCGCTACCACTTTGTTCATTTAAATGGGGAGTCATCTCAATTATCACCAGTAAAGTATGGAGTGCCACAAGGATCTGTCCTAGGTCCTCTGCTATTTTCAATATACATGCTGCCTGGTAATATTATTAGAAAATACGGGATTAGTTTACATTGTTATGCTGATGATACTCAACTATATATCTCAACAAGACCAGATGAAACTTCTCAACTATCTAAGCTAATAGATTGTGTAAAAAATGCAAAAGATTGGATGACCAATAATTTCCTCCTATTAAATTCAGATAAGACAGATATATTACCAAAAAACAGTACACAGAATCTCTTGGATTACAATTTGCAACTAGACAGATGCACTGTCACGTCCTCTAAAGTCAAAAATCTGGGTGTTATATTAGACAGCAACTTGTCCTTTGAAAATCATATTTCCCATGTTACAAAAACAGCATTCTTCCATCTTAGAAACATTGCCAAGCTTCGAAACATGCTACCTGTTTCTGATGCAGAAAAGCTAGTTCATGCATTCATGACCTCTAGACTGGACTATTGTAATGCACTGCTAGCTGGTTGTCCTGCATCTTCAATAATCAAGCTACAGATAGTCCAAAATGCAGCGGCTAGAGTTCTTACCAGGTCAAGAAAATATGATCATATTACCCCAATTTTACACTGGCTACCTATTCAGTTCCGTATCATTTACAAAATATTACTACTTGCCTATAAGGCCCTAAATGGTTTAGGTCCTGTGTACCTAACTTGTCTTCTACCACGCTACAATCCAACCTGCTCCCTAAGGTCTCAAAACTCTGGACTTTTGGTAGTACCTAGGATAGCAAAGTCCACTAAAGGAGGTAGAGCTTTTTCACATTTGGCTCCCAAACTCTGGAATAGCCTTCCTGATAACGTTCTGGGTTCAGACACACTCTCTCTGTTTAAATCTAGATTAAAGACACATCTCTTTAGCCAAGCATTCACATAATGCATCTTATAATCTTGTACTGCAATTATATCTGATCAAATGTACATTATTATTATTCTTTAGCTTGGGTTGAACAAATCATTTTTGCTTAGATGGAAGAGCAGCATTATTGGTAATTATAACGCTAATTATGTCTCTATTTGTTTCTCTTTTTCTGCGTGGTAACTAGGAATTACAGAAGCTTCAGTCTGGATCCAACCCTTAAATGATCTGAGATGACCGAACACCTGAGAAAAGATAATGCCAACCCCTCAGAGGATGCCAATGTTCAGACAACATACAGAATTACCAAATTTTACCATAAGTTAAATATATTATATACTTAATATATTATATAATATATTATATATACTTAATTTCCTGTAGAGCTGCTTTGCAAAAATTTGTATCGTAAAAAGTGCTATATGAACTTGAACTTGAACTTGAAAACCTCTTGAAAGTAAAATGGTCGCCATGGCAACCATGAGGTGTTTTTGCAATGGCTCCATTTATGAAAATCTTTAGGGCCACAAACTATACAAGTGTACCAAGTTTCATGCGTTTATGAAAAAGTGAACATTATTTTCACATATCACCTGCTATTGTAACTTATTTCAAAAAGTGAAACTTTCATATACTGTATTTTAGATTCATTACATGTAAAGTAAAACATTTCAAAAGTTATTTATTTATTTATTATTTTTTTTTATTTTGATGATTAGAGCTTACAGCTCATGCAAATCAAAAATCCAGTATCTCAAAATATTCAGTTTCATTAAATGACCATCCCTACAGTATAAATTTCGGGTATCTCTTGTTCTTTGAAACCACAATAATGGGGAAGACTGCTGACTTGGCAATGATCCAGAAGATGAACATTGACGCCCTCCACAAAGAGGGAAAGTCACAGAGGGTCATTACTGAAAGGGGTGGCTGTTCACAGAGTGTTGTATCAAAGCACATTAAATGCAAAGTTGACTGGAAGGAAGAAATTGGGTAGGGAAATGTGCACAAGCAACAGGGATGACCGCAAGCTTGAGAATACTGTCAAGCAAAGCTGATTCAAACACTTGGGAGAGCTTCAAAAGGAGTGGACTGAAGCTGTATAATATAATATAATATTTTGAGAGACTGGATTTTTGACTTTCATGAACTGTAAACTCTAAAACTTTTGAAATGTTTTACTTTATATGTAATGAATCTAGAAAATATAAAAGTTTCACTGTTTGAAATAAGTAAAAAAATATAATGAACTTTTTCATGATATTCTAATTTTTTTAGATGCACCTGTAAACTTTAACCTGCAAAAACCCAAACCTTGTCCAACAGCTCACATTTTTGGCTAGGATTTTATTGCCCTTATCAGTTTCTGAGTGTGGATGTTAGTTTAGTTGGCTATTTTAGGAGTGTAGCTGCAGGTATTCTACTGTCTGTTTGAATCAGAATTAATCTGACCTGAATGTTACAGACACCACACGGCCAGAAGCATTGGCAAGCAGTGGCAATAATATCAGAATCAGAATCTGAATTAGCTTTATTGCCAGGAGTTCTTTATATGGCAGGAACGTTCTAGATTAATGACTGGTTTAACAGATACTTGCGTTCACACGTCCAAGAGCTTGCACAAGGAGATCTTACTGAACCAAGCACAATCAAACACGATCTCTGTTAAAATCTCCCTCCAGTCCTTTTTGGCTTGACTCAATGTAATGCTACCTGCTTGAGGAAACGTTATCCCTGAACTTGCTTCGATGCCCCCACGAGGTGGATCTTAACCATAATGCTTTCTACACATGTGCAGGGGTGTAGGTCGATGTTGTGGAGTTTGAGTTCTTAAGCAGCAGGGGTCTGAGGATGCTTCATAGCAGGGGAGGCAGGAGAATAAGGAAAAAATGTAAATAAAACAGATTGGGTTGAAGAAGAAAAAACAGTGTAAACCCTATATTTTACTTGGAACCAGACAGGATGTGGGATTAAGGAGAGCAGGAAACAAAATATGGAGCTAAATGAAACTACAAACACACAAACATGCGGTTTCAGCTTCCAGAGCCTTCCACCTTGACTCTTTGAATAAGCTGTTCGAGTGTAGACATGCTCCAACTGATATATTTGCTCCGCGTCCAAAATACGGGCTCCACTGTTGTCTCTGGAACGGGAAGGTTACTGCTTTAAGCAATTATTATAAATGAGAGACTGAAAAACTCGACAGCAGAGAACATACTTTTGACAGCCAGAAGAGTATAAATAGGGTGAAAACATCGGGTGACAGGGTGAAAACCACAAATGGAGATCGAAAGTTAGAGAATGGGAAATAAGAGAGGGTTTCGCTCAGTGCCAAATGTGGGTCAGGCATACTGCAGATGTTGTCTTCTTTGAAGCACATTCTTACCATCCTAGAGGGAGTCTACCAATAACACAGGTGTAGACACACTTGCCTGCACTGGCCTGCGTAATTTATGGCAACAGAGTGCCCGAGGGAGTCACGAGAGAGGGGTATTCCCTGTCGGAATGAGATCCTGGTTGCTGGCAACAGCCCTGGACAGAGTCTGTGATGAGAAGCGATGTAGATAAAGTCACGAGCAAAGAACGGAAAGAGGCCCCTCTTGTCTGTTGTATACACATCCTCTCAGGCCTCTCAAGCTTGGAGTTGCATGCTCTCGCAGTCCGACAGACTTCATGCCTGAGTGGGGCGTCCTCAACCTGCTGAATCATGAAATGTTTTAAGAATGGTATCATCACACCAAGACTCATCATACAACGCATTGCCACTGGGGGGAGGTGGTGAGCAGCTGAAAGAGGTGATGAAGTTGGTAAACTGCTGAAGAAATATATTCAGTGTGACAACACAGTATATGCTTCAGTAACATTTGTTTACCTTATTCATCTTTTTACCATTTCCTGAGGAGAAAATTGGTAATTAGTACCACAACATTGTTTGAAAGCCTAAACTAAAGGCCTAAACTAAAATTATGTATTTGATAAACTTCCAACAATTATCCCATAAACCCATTATAATGACTGCCATGTTTAGCCTTGCCTTATTTAGTGTCACATAACTTAAGATGCTGTTTCTCTGTCCGATTGTGACCTTAAGATCTTGTTTCTCTGTGTCGTTTTCATATGGATTTATTTGTACTATGTGATTTGTACAGAAACATATGATTTTCAGAAAAAAGCAAAAAAGTCTAGTTTTAAACCTAACTGCTGGCGGGGCATAAAAGAACATTGCACATGAAATTGTATGAATGAGATATTATATGAATTTGTGGTCACACTTTATTTTAAGGTCCAATTCTTGCCATTAACAAACCATTAACTACGTCTGGTCTGGTGTGAGGGACGGGCTGTCATGGCAAAGGGAACTGACAAAAAAGGGAATGACCGCTGGTCCCTAGATTTTTTATTTATTGATAATCCATTTTCACTCGTATATGTCAAAATATGGATGAAAACTTGCCACTGCTTTCGTTTCTTTGTAAATACTCTAAAATACTCACTGTTTTAATATAGCGTCAAGATGTAAAAAATATGCACATTAAACTATTTGAGTACTGTCTGCTTTTCGACTTTGGCCTCAATAAACTCCTAATTTGCTGCTTAGTAAGATAGTTGTTAAATTTAGGTATTGGGTAGGATTAGGGATGGAGAATATGGTCATGCAGAACTGCATATTATCGCAGGGTCTGAGGGGTTAAAGAAAAGCTTGGCCCATCTGACGATGAGGAGAGGTCGTGTCCTCATATATCTTTTTCCCAAGAACACCAAGCACCAAAATCTGCCCACTTTTCATCTGATCACTGACGGCAGGCTTAGAGGGATCACTCTTGTTTTTTTAATAATGTCTTTAGATGAAACGACAACCGGGGGCGCTCCCTTATTTTAATCTTCCTTTCCTTTGACATCAAATCCTCATTATTGTATAACACATGTGTGAATGTCTGTGTGTCCTTAGTTGTCTGATGGAGGATGGAAAAGTAGATGATTGTACATCTGCTGATGCCAGAGGCTCACCTGTATAATAGACCAAATAATGGTCTGAAATCTGAAAAAATGCTCTATGGACAATGTAAAGAGTAGAGGATCAAGGCACATCTGATTTCAGTGTTTACATATCCTGTCTACTAAAGAAGTAAAAAAAAAAAAAGGCAGGATATATACATTCTTCACTGCTTATTATATCCCGCAATATTTTTCCGTGTGGTTTGGCAAACATGCAAAATAAATAATTAATATACCGTGTATAAAGTTAAGCTGTCGATTAACATATTATGTTTCATTAGATCATTTCTACTGTATAAACAGCAGATGAGGTCCATTTACTAGAAAAAGTAATCCATATGTTTTACTGCAATTTAAAGGAATAGTCCATCCCAAAATAAATTCTGTCATAATTTACTTACCCTCATGTCGTACCAAACCTGTTTGAAGAATCTTGGGAACAAACTTTGGATCATTTCTATTTCTCAACATATCTTTGTTCTCTATGTTCCACAGATTTGACACAATATGAGAGTGAGTAAATGATCACAGAAGTTTTTGCATTTTGAAAGAACTATGCCTTTAATGAGTTTTGTGTGTGGAAGTAGCAGTTGTTTTGGAACAGTGAATGTGTGATGAAGTGTGACACTGGAGCATCTGGTGAACCGTGAAAAGCTACTACACCAGATTACATGATGCTTCAGTAAGTAATTAATAATTTAAATATTTATTTATACTTTTGTGATACACTATTACCCAATTTGCACACACTTTCATGTACGTTTTTTGTTCTGGTTACTCTGTGTAGATGTTTATACTTATTCTCTTCTTGTATATATAATATATGTAAGTGCTTAGAGCTCCTGCAAGCCAAAACAAATTCCTTGTGTATGGAGTGCACTTTGCCAAAAAAGATTTTTCTGAATCTTATTCAGATCAAATGTCATGCATTATTTTGCATAGCAATGTGGAACATGTCATTTCCTGTACTTGTGCTGTATCTTTAAAACCCCCCGAGCTTACTTGAATGACGCTTACAGATACTGTTCCATCCAGACACACCAGATGTTTGTTCATAAGGTAGCAGATTGAAGAATGAGAGCTCAGGTGTCTCGCTGACACAATTCTGTTTCCTCCCAACACAGTGTCATTTGAAAAACCATGGCACTATTCTGCCAATTACTGTTTAAGTACTCCTTAGAGGAGCTAATGAATGCTTTTCGTTTGTATGCTTATGATCTCTGACCTTTGCTCCATAAATAGAGCCCCATCAGCATGTTTTAATCCTCACAGTGATAAGAAGATCTATGGGAAGAGTACTTACTCATGTGCCTATTGAAGATTTTTCACTAGCTTTTTAAGGATATAATAGATCAGATTTCTCATTCATTCTGTGATTTATTTTCTTTGATGGCAAAGCTGAATTTTCAGCATCCATTATGCCAATCTTTAAAGTCACATAATTTGGTGCTCAATGAAAAAAATATTATTTTCTATCCATTCTTGATAGATAGAAATTGATAAAAAAAAAAAACAACAACACAAAAACAGCATTCATTTGAAATAGAAATGTTTTGAAGCATTATAAATATATTTTCTGTCACTTTTGATTATTTTTATGCATCCCATGTTGATTAAAATGATTGATTTCTTTATAAAAACTTCCTGACCCTAAACCTTTGAATAATGGAGTATATACATATATATTCGTGAAACGTTATGCTAACGACTTTTGTCAATAAAATAAAATAATCACAATTAATCTAATAATTTCTGACCAATCTTTAGACAGTAGAATAAAATTGTTTTAATTTGGTAATGTAATAAAATCATGCATGCCATATATTAATATCTTTACTATAAGGCCATACTATATTTGCCATATATTGACATCTTTACTCTATTAAGTTAACCTTAAAGAAAAAAAAAAAACAGAGAAAAAAAATCTAATATTTTGTGAACCCTCTAGCACCCCCTTGTGGCCCCATAAGGACCCCAGTTCAAAAGTCACCACTTTAAATAATAGAAAACATTCATCTATTTTCTAAACTGTTTGTCCTATGCAGGGTAGCTACAATAGAAAACATCTTACTGAGATCATTGGGAAACATTTATCTGTGTGGCATGATTTCCATCTGGTTGCTTAAACCTTAAGCTGTGATGCTCTTCTGTTGAATGTGGGGGTGAGTGTTTGTGTGGGTGTGTGTGGGTAACCCTTAGCCTCCGGTGCGGCCTCTAATCGATCACGTCTCCTTCTGTCCTTTCATCTGCCGTTTGGCTGGGTTTGACTGGCCACGTGGGCTTTGCTTAGTCCATCCAAACCGAAGCCCTGACTCAGCAAGTGACCAGAGGGCAGGGTATCCAAAGCTGGGAAAGAGCTTTACATAGTGGGATAGAGCCTCAGGATGCACAGAGTTGGAGTCTGCAGCTGCCAGCAATCCTGCAACACTGAAGCACTGTTCAGACTCTCCAGGATACTTCTAATTTCTTTCACTGGCTCAGATTTTTAAACCACGATCAGTCTCAGTGAAGTAGGGATGTGTATTAAGGCGTTTAGGAAAGTAGTTTCCATTTTTTGAGAAATTTAAGACAATATTTGGCTTTGACACTAATGACTCTCACTTGAAAACATTGTGGTAAATGGATAAAGGCCATCTCTACCCGTTAGACTGAGAGACAGTGGAAAAGCAAGCTGGCCTGTGCTCGCTCTCACAGCGTGAGGTGTGTTGCAGTACTGTATGCTATGGGTGGATGGAGTTCTATTCTATGGATTTTGTCTATTCATGGTTCTGCGTTTCCCCCGAACATAAATCCATCTCTCAGTTCTCCATTCTTTCTCTCATTTTTCTCAAGAGCTGTTCCTTTGGAGACTTAATACAAATCAGCCTCGTCTTTCTTATTTACTACTGGCCTAAAGCTTTGTGCACTTATTTAACTTTAAACATCAATCGATGTTGAACTTCTGTTTTGATATTATAATAGTCTACTATTATAGTAGGTATAATAATAGCTACCAAGATGCTAATAGGCTCCAGCATCTCCACAACCCTATACAGGACAAGCGGTTTGGAAAATGGATGGATTTATGATCAAATCCTGGAATGATCGGTCTTGTAAATTTATTGATTTGTTTGTTAGATTATTATATTTCTATATTTAACAAAACAGTGTTGTACGTGCTTTAATAAATAAATGTAACACATATCAAACAAGCACTAACCTCATATCTGCAAATTTTCAATAAATTACCAGTAAGACCATATCATTTATATAATGTCATTTGTCAGCAGATAGACACGGGACACAGAGGTAAGTGCAATACAAACAACAGGTTTATTGAAAAGCAGCAGAGGGGAATGAGATGAGCAGTAAGTTTGGGTAAGCAAGCGGGGAATGGGAAAGTTTCTTGGGGCTTATCTGAGTGTTAATGTCCTTTTTTCTTTATCCAGCGGAGTGTGGAGACGGTGGAGCACAGGAGCGGTGGAGAACAGGGATAGGAACACTGAAGCAACTGGCAAGTAGACAAAAGGTAAGTGGGTCAGGTTAGTCAACATTGAATGTTTGAGACCAGACCGTGAGTGAACGGGAGGAGTGCAGGGATATAGTGCTGCTGATTAGTGCTGACAGGTGGCAGTGATCAGAAATCAGGGGATTGGGATCTGGTGAGTGTCGTTGGTGGAGACTGCGGTGACTGTCGTGACTCTCTGACAATATTAATACACCTTTATTATGACCTGAACCAGTACACTGTAAAAAGTGACCTGAAAATTGTTGCCTACATCTAATGGACTTAAAATGTAGTTTTGAATGAGTGACTGAGAGCATCATAATAAAAATAAATAAATAAACTGAGAGAATAAACCACACATTCAGTACACATTCAAAATGTAATTTTACTGTTGACCACGAGCGGTACGGTATCCACCTAAACTGCATGTAAATATTTACAGAGTGTAAGATGATGTCATTTGTCTGGTCCCTTGTTCATAATGCTGATTGTCTCCAATGTGAGTAGCAGACATGGAACAACTCCAGGACTACGCGGCCATATCAAAACCGAGTCGCTGCTCATTCTGACCAATCAGGGCAGAAAATTGGAGACAATGGGCCCTACGTAGACTTCTAAAGCCAAGCCAACACACAGCAACCCACACAGAACGTTTCCTTTGCCTAAGAGCCCTTTCAAAGTGTCCTCTCAGATCACATTAACAATCCCTATTGTAACAGATCATTGGGAAACGAATGTCATCCCATCAAAATGCAATTATTCATGCTAGAGGGTGGCATGATGGGATATGGTTGTTTTCATCATGTCACTGAGAGGTCTGGTGTGAGGGACGGGCTGTCATGGCAAAGGGAACTGACAAAAAAGGGAATGACCGCTGGTCCCTACATTTTTTATTTATCGATAATCCATTTTCACTCGTATATGTCACAATATAGATGAAAACTTGCCACTGCTTTCGTTTCTTTGTAAATACTCTAAAATACTCACTGTTTTAATATAGCGTCAAGATGTAAAAAATATGCACATTAAAACTATTTGAGTACTGTCTGTTTCTCTATAAAATATTATCCAGTTTTACTAATCTAAATTTGACTTATATTGTAAGAAAACTATTGTAACCCTGATTTTTGCAAGGGATGAGTCAAAATAATTTTTTGTGGTAATCAAATTTATGCCAAAAATGCTGTCAAATGAGCTTAAGGGGATAGTTCATCCAAAAATGAAAACACTGTCATTAATATGGATGTAACGATTCACTCAACTCACGATTCGATTCGATTCACGATTTTTTTTTTTACAAAATGAGATTTAGACACTGCATATTAATCATGGTCCAAACAAAGATGCTCCATACATGCAATGTGATCGGTTTTTAAATTAGATTAAATTTCGAAATTTGAAGCAAAAACAGAATGGTCTGACTTCAGTTTTGTGAAACTATACATAAAAAATATCTGCATGAAACAGAAACAGCAGACGAGCTGAATGAGACGCATATTCACTCTCTGCCAGCAGGTGGCGCTTAAAGCATTTCCTTGGTTTCCGCTGTAAACAAAGCACTTATGAACTTTAATATGCTTTTTACAGAGGCAAGATGAAAATAAAAAATACCATCTAAACTTTTCAAAACACAGTAAGTTCCCCTCGAGACATACATTCATATAAACTCCTACCCCTAACTGAATCGCGATTTGTTTAGCATCTCAACCGATTTGAATCGTCACATATTTTCATAGATTTTCAACCGGCTTGCGGTTAATCGTTACATCCTTAGTCATTAATTACCCTCATGTTGTTCCAAACCTTCGGAAGACAATATATAAGATAATAATAAAGATGATATAAGATATTTTTGATTAAATCCGAGACAAAAATAACAACTTTATTCAGCAATTTCTTCTCTTCCGTGTCAGAATTCGATGCATCATAGTACTCTCATTGATGTGCAGCAGAAAAGAGACAATTTTTGGAATAAAGTCGTTATTTTTATTTTCTTTCTTCACAAACATTTTTCTTTTATATATTATTCTATTATTCTTTTATTCTATTATAAGGCGGAACCACTCCAAAAAACTCTTCATTTCCAGTATTTTGAGAAGAAATAATTGAGGGTGTACAGTGAAGAAAATGAATGCTTGATTAGCTCAGCTGTGGTTCTGCACTGTGACAGACAGTGGCTAATGGGTATTTACAGTTATTACTGCAGACAAACATGTCTGAGCGAGCGGCTGCATTGTGCTCGCTCTCCTGCAGTGAACGTGTTTTAACGAGGAACAAATCGTCTGTGGATTTCTTAATTGATGACTCTTACATTTACAGAAATGTATTTCCACCGCTCTTCAGACTCATTTAAAAGTGAAAATGCTCTGAGAGTTTTCAGGACGTATCAGCTCTGCTTTCATACTTCTGTTTAGACAAGGGATAAAGGCTTTCAACGAGAGAAATTAAGCTGATGACAGAATAATTTACAGCGTGTGAGCCGGAGACCAGTTATAATCTTCGATTTAGGGGATGGGTTTATTGTTGATCTCTTGTGCTAAACACCCAGAACTCTACAACACAAAAACCTGCCAGGTGAAACGCTATTATACCCTAAGCCCCCCCAAAAAACTGCAGAAGCAAAATAAATGTGCTTGATTTATCACCTAAGAGGAACGAGCTCACTGTACACACTGTAGAACAAAGTTAGACATGACAAAGCCACATTGCTCCTGATGTTTATAACATCTGTTGACTGGTGCACTGCTGAGTGATTTTGATCGGTTTAATTCATTACGTGAGCCTTGGCAGCCACACACCCTTTAAATCAAAAGATTGCAGAGTGAATCAACTATTGTGTAAAACTGGGTTATTGTATGTACCTATTTTGTGTGTATTCTGCGACGTGTGTGTGCTCATTTTTAAAGTGCTGACTGTGTCGATGCAAACAAAATAACAACTCTGAACACTGTACTCATCAGATTTGTGCTAATATATGACTTTAGATTTACTAGATGCTTTAACAAAAATCTGATTTTATCTGATTTCGAACCACTTGTTTGGATCATTCTGGTAAAAAGTAATATTTCATATGATTTTCCTGGTATGAGTTTTGCTTTCTGTCAGAACAAGGCCTTAAATGTGCTTGACATCTTCAGTAAGAGCCACAGAGGTCCATAATATCTGGAGAAAGCTATCCATTAGCATTCCCATTTATCTTAATGGCGTTCTGCTGGAGCACGAACCCTGGAAGTACGCTGAGATCTTTTCTCATGAGCGCTCAGTCCTGCTTTTTGAGGATGTAGTTAGAAAAATGATCATAAAGGGCAAATTGGGTCATGCTAACCTGCCAAACTTTGACCCCTTGGTCATGAAAAAGCAAAGTATGACATCTTCCTATTGAGTTTCCTTTCCGTTTTATATCCACGAGATAATTACAGATTGTTCCATTGTTCTGTCAGACCTGGGGTTTTTTGTTCTCTTGAAAGAGTGCAGAGAGGATGTTCATGACACACCTCGGGGGAAATAAAGACCTCCTTCGCACCACTTTTGACAAACTAAAACCCAGCCCTATATGAAAAGTGAACAAACGACCTTTGTTTCCAATGCTTAGTTGAGCTTTTAAAAGGGAAACACTGTGTGTGTGTTGTTGGGGGAAGGTTGGCAAAGAACAACAGGAAGAATCAAGAGAAGAAAAACCTGACAGTTCAGACAGCTGTGTGCAGGTGCTGTGGAGTTATGAAACACTATCACCTCAATAGAGACTGCACCTGAAATCTCAGGCTATCAGAGTAATCATCGAGTCGGTGCAGTGCTCTCCCTCCAGTGAGCATTGTGGTCAGCAACACTTCATATTCTGACTTGTAGAACTTGGAAATCAATTTCACAGTTTCAGCATAGAACACCAACCCATAACAGAAGCCCGCTTTTATTTTCACAGAGCTATATTTTCAGTAAAAAAAACTTTAAATTCACCCCCCAAAAATATTAATAATATATGTATATATTTTTAATTGCTTTTAAATTATATATAATATTTAAGTATTAATGTTATTATGTAATATTAATGTATTTAAATAATAATATTAAATGTGTATATATATATATATATATATATATATATATATATATATTATTGAATTATAG
This sequence comes from Barbus barbus, assembly GCF_936440315.1. Classification (NCBI taxonomy): domain Eukaryota; kingdom Metazoa; phylum Chordata; class Actinopteri; order Cypriniformes; family Cyprinidae; genus Barbus; species Barbus barbus. The sequence goes on from NC_136729.1 coordinate 26,394,203, forward strand.
GAAACCCAAACTTTTTACTTCTTTCAAAAACATTATTTTCCAAACCCGAACTTTTGAACAGTATTGTACGAAAGGTTCTGTGCTTGAGCGTTTGATGATTTCTGTGTCTTGGGCTTTAGGCAACGTATTGAATTTTTCCAGTGCTTAGTGTTCCTCTTTCAAATAATTGAAGTTGGTGAAATGTTTCTTGCAATTGGATTTTTGAGATCCATAACTGGGACTTTAGGCTCTAACAGACCTTTCAACTCCCACAACTCCCTCCTTTACTCAGAAAAATGATTAGCTTAGTGTAGCTTACATATCCTCTACATTCTGAAATGTTCTTATTGATTATTATGTGCCTTTGGGTTTGAATGAAAAATACCAAAATACATTTTTGTGTGCTCTATGCCAGCAGTTACTTCTTGTTTTATTGCATAGATGATTGATTCCAGTTGTGTTAACATTAGCAGCAGTATTGAAATTGGTGAAAGTAGGATAAATTATCCAGACGGGCCTCTGGTTATGTGACTTACCTGTTCAGATTGAAATATCTCTGAAATTTGTCTTTCCATAAATATCCTGAGTCTGAGTCAAGCATTGCTCTGCTAGATTAAATATGGCATCTATTGTGACTAAAGGGTTCTGTTGCCAAGCAAATCCTCACTTCAGTGTACATGAGCCCTAAAAACACTCAACCCCTTTTCAATAATATCTTAAAGCACATGTTGCTTTAAGTAAATAATTATAATACAGCTCCAAAATGACTTTTTTTCTGCTTTGTGGTGAATAAGCAGAATGTTTAAAGCAACATCAAAGGCAATCACTCCACCCATAGACAAGGCACACCGCAAAGTAGAGGAATTATCATAATCAGAGATGAAATTTCCTATAGAACAATTCTAAAAATACCTCATGCCAAAAAAAAAAAAACCTTTTCCCCTCAATTTTTCTACCTCATGATGTTTACCCTCTATCTTTGGAAATGCTGACATATTGAGCCTAGACACTGACCAGAGAGAGACTGAAGGAGCGTGTCCTGCCAGTGCGGTGGAAGAGTTTAGGCACCCTGAGGTCTGTCACGTCCTCCTAGATGAGGCACTGCCATGTGGCACAGCCGGCTCACAGAGATTTATAGCTTAGATTTTTTTTTCAGTCTTTTCTGTTTAGTTACTTTTTGTTAGTTTCACTCTGTGATTGTTAGTAGTAGTTTAGTGTTTTTTTTATTTGATTTTTTTAGAGTATTCTTCTTTCAGTTTACAACTGACACTGACTGTTCAGTACAGTCTAGTTTTTTGTTGTCTAGTGGGATTTTTACGTTTAATGCAGTTTGAAAATGAATAAGAAAAAACTTCAATTTCATACCACTTTTATATTTTTTTATAATTGTTTTTAGAAACTTTGTAATTAATTAAAAATAATAATTTGTGACAATTTTATACATATCCACTACCATTCAAAACCTTTAAGGTCAGAGTCTCACCAAAGCTGCATTTCTTTATTCAAAAATACAGTAAAAACGGTAAAATTGCAAAATATTACTACACGTTCAAATAAATATTGTCTGTTTTGAAATGTCATTTATTCTTGTGATGGCAAAGCTTCATTTTCAGCAGCCTTCAGTGTCATATGATGACAAAATGTACACCTCAAATGCACTGTAAGCTGCTTTGGATATAAAAAGCCTCAGTCAAATGCATAAATGTAAAAAAATAAACCTTCTTATGATTTATATCCTGTTATTCACATATTTCTCAACTGCATTGTTGTGTTTATGATAGTTTGCATCTGTGGTACATAGACCGTTGTGGTTATTGCTCAAGCACACATGATGCTGTATAATCGGGTAAAGCCGATTTGGGTGTGGTCATATTAATCATGTCTATCTGGGAGGTGAAGCTGCTGTATTGCTCTGTCTGTAGACCCACAGCACTAATGAGTGACAGGCAGCTCCCACAAACATAAAGCCCAGCTTATCCTCTTTAAGGCATAAATCCAAGTTCATTTGAGTAATCCCTGGCAAATATTCCCCACAGACCTCATGTTCATCAGAGCTTCCGTGGTGATTTCTGGGAGAAAGCCGGTGCGTTTGATCTGACCCCGTGCCCAACACATGCTGATAGACAAAACGTTCTCAAGGGGAAAAAGCCATATGTCAGATGTATTTACACAATAAAACACATGGGTGAGAGTGAGCTCATGCTTCTGCCCATTGCAATGAGAAGACTTTCTCTGCGTGAACCTTTTGTGTGTGTTTGTGTTAAAAGAGACGTGTGGGAAGTAAATGATCCTGTCTGCTCTCTCCGAAGTGTGTGTGTTTCTTTGCTTTATTAAGCTTTACAGCCCGTAAACCTACAGTTCTGTAGGAGTGCTGGGCTTTGATGGGGTGCTGTTAATTTTCCCTGCTCTCTCTCACTGTTGTGCAGGACCGTGAAACACTGCTATGATGACTGGGTTAAGACCTTTCTAATAAAAGCCATTACGTGGCTTGTGAGAACCGGCACGAGATTTACTCTCGGGGTCATTTGCTTGTTTATTTCATCCTGTTTTCTCATTGGCATCTGCATGACTGTCTGCTCTGGGTGCGTATATTTTGTTCTGAGACGCGTACCGTATTTATTTCAGCCAAAGATCAGAAGAAATAAAACAAAAAAACAAAGTGGACGGCTGGATGGTAATTTATGGCTTTGTAAATATAGCAGCAGATCATGATGTGGTCCAGAGGGCACTGTGGAGCCGAACTGTTGACAGTGAGCGATTGGATTTGCTCTACCCTCCCATTATTCAAAAATGTAGCTACAACCCGTGTGCTCTATCAGCTCTGTCTCTACCCATCGGGTCTGTGCTGATGTGGCACGACTGTGTTAGAGAGTCTGCAGTCTTTGCCAGGCCACGTGAGCGACGAGACGTTCGGATAGGTTTATGATAGTCTCTATTCACTGACGAAACCAATGAAAATTAAAGAATGTGTAGTGTTGTAAATTAATCTGTTGCAAAATTTTCTTGACGTCTCTTAAAACAGCCATTTTTTCATTGATGACTCCAAATATAGCTTATGTCAGAAATAATATATCACGGCAAACAAGTTAAAGATTAGCAGCCAAGGAATCAGGAAATTTATTTAGTGATGAGCTGTTTCCACAGAGAGCCATAACAGGGGAAGTCTGGGAGATTTTAAGGGCCCATTGCAGGAAGGGATCAGCAGAAACTTCAACTTTGTCCTTCTTGATTTAAATGACCGTTTTGTGCAAGTAAGCTAAAAATTAAGATTGTTCCTTTCCTAGACTTGATGATAAGAGTGATCTCAAGATGTCTAAACCTACACTCATTCACACTCATAACACCTCATCAGGTAGTTGGCAAAAGATGGCATAAAGATAAATGAGAGAGAAGGGAATATGTGAGAATTTTTTTTTTTTACAGCCGAGTTACATGATTTTGCCTGAAGCAAGCATTTTTCTTTTCAGAGTTGGACTCTTTTGCATTACTCCAATACCGCTCTATCACAGGAATGACTTGCATGCGAACGAGCACGTACTCACCCAGTCTCTCTTTTAGATCAGTATTAAGGCTAAAAGCAATTACAGTTATCTAATCACTAATTTTTATGTTCATGTTCATGTTCATTAATAATGATTGTGAAAAAAAATGTTGTACAGGTTGACGGTGCAATAAAACCTGCCATCTGTGCTTCAGCATAATCTACACTGACTTCAGTGACCATGTAAAAGCCTGAATTTTGAATTGTGAGTATATTTGCATTTTGTTACATAACTTACATATGTAACCTCAACCTGGACAATCTGCTGCCTGCCCAGCACTTTTTTTCTGGCCATCAACTGATAGTCGCTGAGAGTCACTCACATGTCCACCTAGGACAAGAATGAAGTAATGCCCTTTTATTCACTGACATAAAGGGATTCAATGCGAAGAAAAAGGAAGAGGAAAAAATAGGTCATAAACTCTTATTGTTGGGTGGGTAACTGGAGCACTTCACATAGTCTTTGCCAGCTTTTTCTCTTTACACACAAAAATATAAACTTGAATGGCTGATTGTGGTTAACAGCGGTGGCTTTGCTATCGATGGAGCCCTGCTAGCTGTCTCCCATTCACAACTGAGACCATGCCACAACGTGTCCCGTCACGCCTGTCTTGCGCTTCCAAACGCCAATGAAAGTTAAATATTTATCTGCCTAGTCCCTGTTACAGTAACTGTATTGTTTAAGAGCTTGATTGACTATTTTAATGTGGAAGAGTCTGCATTGTGCATTCATTCTTTGTGGTGGTTACACTGTGTCAAGGCAGGAAGATGAATCTTCCGTGGAACTTCAGTGAATCCTATATATATGTTGCTGATATTGAGTAACTTATATTTTAAACAATATTTACATTGTGTGATTTCTTTGTGGCACTTATATTAATAGGTTATAGCATTCACATTGAGAGTGTAGATTACACAGTAGTGAAGCCCCTGAAGCAGAGGCTTTGAAAAAAAAACGATTGATTGAATAAATTATTCAGTGACTTTATACAGACTGTGGGCTGTATCCAAATATGATATTTTTTCTACTATATAGTAGGTGAAAAATAGTATCTGAGAACAGTATTATGTCCGAATTCACAAACACCTAAAACAGTAGGTGAATTTCTGGTGAGATTCTGAAATGCACATTCAATGGACACTTTACTATGAGGCCACAGAGAGGATTTGAGAATGGCAGTGAAGCATAGCAACTGACAGTAAGTCACATGACAATGACAACTCTGAGGATGTACTACAGATTACATTCATATGGCACATATTCACACTATATAGAACTTAAATTTTAATGGTCAAGTTGTAAGTTCTTATTTAAATATAGTACGTGCACAGTACAGTATATGATTTAATACCAGCTTTTTTTCATTCTTAAGTGAATAAATTTAGTTGAACATATCAGATGAATGAATGATTCAATGACTTGTTCATAATAATGGCTGTGTAGGTTGTCTTCTGAATAAGTAATTACTTTGCAACCATTAAAAATGTTTGTAAAAAATTGTCACTGTTGCCACCTACTGGTGTAGCTATGTAACCTGCAGAAAGAGTCATTAAAACTAGTGCATAGTCTGACAGTCTGTCTGGAAAGGACACAGACAAGTAGAGTGCTGCTGGATATATTATACATTATATCACCATCAAAGATCTACTGAAGATACAACATTCACCTCGACATTCTGTAATTCTAATTTTGCAGGTTGGCAACATCCTAAACCAAACTTTTGTTATGCCTGTTTTTTATATATATTACATTCTAACGTTTTATCAATTACTCTCTTACGAGGATTAAATAAAAAATGTCCTCTGTAAAAAGGTTCAAACTCAGTGGCTGTTTGAGCTGAGAATTTCTTTGAACAGAGGACAGGCAGTGGCAGTGACGAGTGGGTCAGTTCACTGGGTCAGAGTGAATTGACCTCCTGTTGATGCTCGGAGACATCTCTTTAGCCTCTCTACAAGAGAAGAAAGCCAGACTGCCACTCGGCCCACAGCTAATGCTGCCTGCGGCTATTTGTAAGACCTCGTGTGAATGTAAGAAAGCAGAGGTAGTGGGGGGCTAATTTGACAAAGTGAAAGCAAATCATCTTAGAAAGTGAAAGGAGCAAGTAAGAGAAGAATGTGTCTGTGTCCGTGAGTTTTCATACTATTGACGGGCCGGCCAGCAGGGGGCTACATTGGGAATTCCCAAAGCATGCTGAAACACATCCCCTCCTTTTTCCAATCTCTTTAACCTCAGTTCTGTTCACCAAAGGTCTCCTCACTTTTATGGTCTTTTCTCATTCATTCTGTCCAACTCTCACTGACCCTTCCTTTGTTAGTAAAATCACATTGCCAACTTGGGTTATGTAAATGAAAAGTCTTAAATCCTAGCAGGCCTGATCATTCCTTCAAGCTTAATGGATTCAATTTAGCCTGATCAAATTAAAAGAAATATGTCCTCATTTGTTCCTAAATCAAAACCTCTCTGTCAAACATGGGCACTTTAACTCCAACTAACCATGTACGCAGGCCATCAACCAACTCCTGCAATGTTCATAACAGAATTCACACACCACAAACCTTTTGGCAGCAGGACACGTGTCATAAATTGTGTTTATAGATGGACATTATTTTGCAATATTCTCTTAGTAAAATCTAAAGTGAAATGCATGGGCTTTAAAAGAACATTACACTGGAGAAATGGTAAGACATGCAGTAGACATGTAACACAAATCCGGCTTTGTGAGGACAGACTTTAGCATGAATCTGTTAATAAGCCATATGTGAGGCTTTTCTGGCCGAAACCAATAATAAAAGAAAAGATTTCTGCATAATATTACACTCACACTACTATGCATTTGGCTTTTAGAGATGTGGGCAGTCATTAAAGGGGAGTCCAGTGAGAAGTTTATTCTGTCTATATTTGTGGGCTGTGATTGTGATTGTGATTGTGTCCATTGCCTATTTCTATTCTATCCATCAAGCTAAAACTTAAAAAATCAGCAGCTGAGAGAGGTTCTGGCAACATAATTCATTCAGAACTATAAAGATGCTTCTGTAGTGAATAACTCTCTTCCCTATTGTTTATTTATCCAGTAATTTTAATGTTCAGCTCCGTTCACCTCTCTTAATCTTAACTTCCAGAATGGCTCCCTCGGCAGCCTGCTCGGGACTGAGATGGGCCCTGCCTCCTGGTGTGATCAAAGACTAGCTTTATCCTCTAGAGGGGTGTAGGTTACAGTGCCATTCACTTTATGGGTGGTCAAAGGGTCGGGATGTACATGTAACCACATAGGAGATAAATCCTTAAGAGTAGCAAGCCCAGGTCAGCAGATAGGCTGTGATGTATGAGGTGACTAGGGGCGATATCACATCCTCTGCTCTCACGAACCACCACGTTCAGTTCATTGGCGACTTATCTAAACTGTACATGTGGTGCCTTGAAATCAGAGCTCAGTGATACAAAACAACGAGAAGCTCTTGGCTTTTAGAAATCTGTATAAAGAATGTATAAAGACACTTTGAATGCTCAGAAACTCAATGTCAATGTGACATAGAATATGTAAATCAAGATTATACGTATATGACAATTATAAATCAAGTATCTTATATTTTGACTCTGATTAGATTTTTTCATAGCTATGAAGTTGTTCCAGGCTTGTTGAAGTACTTTTAGGTAATTTGTCATGTTCTTACTGAATTGTATTAAAGGAGTACGAGTAGTGTGTGGCTTTTTAAGGAAAATGTATAAACTGTAGCATAAGTAGTTCTACACATCTAAAAAAATTACTTGAGGGTGGTGTAAATTGGAGAATTTTCACTGGTTTTCTGGATTATTGAAAATCAGTGCAAAACTGAGGTGTAACTGTCATTCCTCTTCACATCACATTACTTTATCAAGTGCATTCATATATAAAAATTCAATGTTAGGCCGTAAATATGGCACAGCAGTTGGGTTCCTCATTAAAATCTAATTTGTTTTCACTCAGATCCATATTGGCCTCAAACGAAAAGTTAGTTATGTTGTCATTCTCTTGGAGCTGGTTGCATCACTTCATAGTTTAGAACACTTCAACATTTTTTGTTCTTGATTTTTGAAACCGCTACAGAAAAATGTATGGGTGAAAAATAGTGTGTTCTATTATTCCTTACCTAGACACTATTTAAACTGAACTGAGCTGGATGATGACATCACTGAATTCAATAACGAAATGCCTTTAACTGAAAATCTATTTTTTTAACTTTTCATTTTACATTATTGACACACTATTTTCCTTTTTTGATATTGTGAAGTTGCTTTGACACAATTTACATTGTTAAAAGCGCTATATAAATAAAGGTGACTTGACTTGACTATATAGTATATCTACTTGACATGTCCAATTGTTTCAGTAAAATTAGTCATATGCTCTGTATCTGTATCTTTATCTTGATTATTGTATTTGGAGTGTCCTTGGTGCCACTCCTTATCCCCCGGCTCTAACTGGTTATTGTGGTAAGTCGAAAAGAGCCTTCAGAACAAACATCTGCCTGTTCCTCCAACCTCTCCACTCATGCAATTTTTATATTTCCACACATAGGGGAAAAAATAACCAAAAACAACAACATTTAGGCTGCAATTACAGGAGAGTAAAATTCTATGTCTGAGAGCAAATGAAGGATGATGGTTTCTCATGGTCAAACACGCCACTCAGAAGATTCTTCGTGCACAAACCGCTAACCTAAAAATACACTGAGTCTGGTCTGTTTGCTTGCTGCAAACAAGAACACAATGGTTGTGAGGGTTACGCTAATTCTCTTCAACAAGCATAAATCAGATGCTAAAAGGATGTGGATGTTTACTGCTTGAGTAGTTTTGTGAGCTTTCATGTACAACAATAAATAAGCATTGACATTTAAAGGTGTGAGTACAGGAACAAATTAAACTAGAGCATGCATATAAGCTCAGTAGGTCTGTCCCAGTGTGTATTTGATAGATCAGAGTCAGAGGCCTTTAAAGAGGAATCGGCAGACTCCCAGGTGCCTCGTCTCCCACAAATTATCTTCCCCTTACCTAAACCCTGCAGGGTAAAGCCCACCTGTAGTGAAAGCTTACACAGCTACTTTGTTTTTTGTGGATTGGAAGAGAACCTATAGACCTGTATATTTTGGTCTCAAACAGTTGTAAATGTTTATATTGTTATTCTGTTGACATCATATTTGCATCTGTTTACTTATTTAACATATGTTTCTGGTCTTATTGTGAATCATTCATCTGTGTGAATGCTAATATCTGAAGAAAAATAGTTTTGTCTTCTCAATATTTAATCCAAGCAGTAACTTGCTCTTCCTCTAAAATGACTTTCCTTTTCGGTGCCATCACTGAGGCCATGCATGCTATTGTATAATCTTAACCAACACCTATTGTTCATTACTTTTGTGAAAATTGCATTCTGCCTGCATGGCTTCATTCTGGTATGAACAGTTTCCCTAATCCAATCAATTATCAGTGGTTAAAATGAAGTCCCATCCTACATATTTTGTTGCTTACTTTGTTAGCTCTTCACTAACCTGCACAATAAAGGTAAATAAAATATTTTTGTGCTGTTTTCAAAAAAAGTGCATTATTGAAATGAGACACAATGGTTTTATGGGTCAACACTGATGGCTTTTAAGAGGGAATGGAGGAGGGGCTTCCTCCCAGATTAAGTAGTCATTAGTTACAGTCTTATCAGATGTTTAGGCATCGTTTAATACATATCTGAGTCTTTTCCTCTTACCCCCCACACAGACTTACACATACTGTATGTGTGCATGCCAATGCACTCTAGAAACACAAAGGCTAGACAAATAGATATTACAAAACAGAGCTAAACATATACAAACCACTCTCCTGTGTATTTGTATTTACATAAATGTATTTAGATGAGCATTTGAACCTTGTCTTGAGTCATGTCATGTTGATAGTATTGGACTTATTTATTTTTTTATTCCCCTGAACTTCAATGAGTTTCACTGGCAATGTCAAACTGTTTTTCTTAAACTGGGCTGCTTCTCAGTGCTAACATTATGAAACATGCTTGATCATTTATAGAGTGCTGACACTGTTTTGAAGTCTATATTCTCAGGCCAGGTACACAATAGCAGGGAATAGTAAACAGACAGTAAACAACATTAAACAGAGAGTAAACAGCCACATCAGCACCAATTTAACCATTGTTTGACCCATAACACACATGTGGACACAAGTGCTCAAAACACTGATTTCCTCAGGCCTTCAAATCATAAGATAACAAATAACAGGGATGTTCTCCAGGGTATGAGCTGAAGTCAAGAGGTCAGGCTTGAAAGGCAGTTGTTTCCTAGTTATTTCCTATACTGTTTGGGGTTTCAGTGACACAGTCAAATAAATAGTGGGTGCAACCACCACTCAAAGGTGTATAGATTCATGTCATGGTTTAAGATTTATGACCTCTCCATTCAACATCCTAGTCTGGATACCACATTTACTTCCAAAGATACAGCCCACATAGACTCTATTATGGATAAACAATTTTGTTGAGTAGAATGGAAATCGGTCCTTACAAGCAGGTTGTGTGTATGTTTTTATATAATCAAATGTGTTTAATTCTACAATTTGTATGACTTTTAGGTTTGTCCTCCTCAGCAAAAAACAAAAACAAAACAAAAAACCTGATGTTATCAAATAGGCCTACATGTAGATGAGCTGTGCTGTGTATTTCTGCATAAATAAATTGAAACCCGCAGATCATCATTATTTGGAGATGTGCTTTGACAGACCATCAGACATTACGGTTCCAGTGTTGCACTCTGTTCTTCAAACCCAGTACGGGGTAAATTAGGAGCAGATAGGGGCAACCCTGACCTGGCATAGTTCTCCCCAGCTGGAGCCGCTGCTGGAAAAGCCATTTCTCCACAACATGCAAACAAATATAAAACAAATGGTGTACAGCCATGTAAAGAGAGGGGGAACAAATGTTAGCAAATATGAGGTCAGAGGCTGAGTTATGACCTCACTGCCTATTACATTACGTTAAATTGCAAAAGTTGCTTTAAACGATCATATGTGTCAATCTTTTGCATGAAGCAAATCTGAATTGATGAAGATGCACGTTTAAGAGTCATTTCATTTATTCCAGAAGTTTGTATTGACAAGTACTGTATTATATCTGTGCCCCCCTTTGAGGCTTTAACTGCTCATTGGTTTGTTGTGTGCATAGTCTGACTGATTGTTGGACAGACATCTAAGAGTGAACCTTTTGACTATTTTTGACACTCCATTTAACGTACTGTATACATAAACCCATATGTCAACCATGGTATGGTGTTGCATGTTTAGCTATCTGTGCCTACTCCATTCGGTGGAGTTTGGGCACAGTTTTAAAACCAGAGAAAGAAGTACTGGCACAGAAACTTGGGTAAATAACAACACTGTAGTCAAAGCAAAACCATCTTCCTTTGGGGTTTGATACATTTGGCTTTGACAAGCTGAGCCCCCAGCCAACATTTACTAAAACATCTGACAACACTCTTTCTGAGGACTTTTCAAAATTAGGCAACAAACTAATGGATTGTAAAGCACAGTTAAACTCATTGGATGATTCTTTTCACATGGAGACTTTCTTTGAGCTACTTGTCATATGGTTGATATTGTGTAGAGCACGGTAATCTTGGCCTCCTCTGTTCATTAGAGACAAAATCCGAAGCCCTTGCGAAAAACAAACAAAATAAAATATCTAACTACTTTAAAGCCACTTCTTATGACGTCTTGATTTGATCTTTTATTCTTTGGCTGAACCTCGACTTTAACTTTATGTGATTCATAAACATTTTAGTATACAAATCAGGTAGTTTTATGAGCTCCTTTAAGAAACCGGTGAACAGGAAAAACAAATGCGAGTGCTCAAATTCACCCAAATGTAGACAGAGCTTTTGTCTTAATAAGACTCTGGAGTCGGTGTGTCATAACAGTCCTCTGTTTGGTTATCATAGGTCTGGGAACCAAGAACCAGTTAATATTCAGACCAGGTTAAATCTCTTATTAAAAATACGGGATTTTCTCACTAAGTGCAGACTTATTCTTATAACACTGTGCTAAAATATTTTCGACAGTGTTTGCTACTATTCAGCGTTGCCGCAGTATTGAATCCACAGCGTGAAATTTACATCATCAGCAATCAGTGTAGACCGATACCGCAAAAAATTGCTTAATGAGCAAGCCAGTGAATGTAATGTGCTTTGAGTGAAGTGCAATTAACCAACAAACTACTCATATCAGTCAGTTCTTTTTAAAGAATCAAAAACAAAGTGCAACCAGTGTAATCCGGTTCCTGAATGAACAACTCTTGCAAGTTCGTTGTAGTTGATGCAAAACATACAAATGCAACCAACTAAACTCTGATTCCCGAGTGAATGACTATTGTGAGCTTCACTGAATGAAAACCGTGTGACTAGTGTAGCCCGATTCCCAAAAAATGACTCTAATGAGCCGTTTTTTGGGGGAATCAAAAGAATACAAGAAAAAACAAAAAGTATGTCATGTAATGATCTGGGTTACTTAAGGTTTGGGACTTAAATTAGTTTAATGGTGCCTTCTAAAGGTAAAAAGGGTAATTCAAAGTCACATATGTAAAGAACTGTAGCATGCTAAATTTATTTCTGATTTATATATGTTCTGTTGAAATCAAATGATCCCATAATTTGGCATAACAGACAAATCTCTAAAATATTTCTGCTTAAAAGATGACTAGTATAGACTACAACCAGAATCATGTTGTCTGGAGATCTTGTTTTTGCACAACTTTGAAAAGGTTGAATAGATGCAGTATGAGATGTCGCATTTTAGGCAAAGAACACACAAAAATAATCAGTTAAACAAACTACTGTATTCATTGTAGACTAAGCGTTAAATATCAGCTGAGCGCGTGCAGAACAGATATTCATGACAGTAGAGTTTTAAGAACAAGACCTGACGTGAAAGCGCTTCATTAAACAGTACAGCGTACAGTATCATAAATCATCCGGCAGCCCATTCAGAACTCTTCACATTCACATTGAACACATACACTCTTTCGACAGCGTGCGTTTACTTGCTCGGACCGTTCTTTTAGAGGGAGTGCTACGAACATGTATCCCTTTTAATTGAACTCTGTGATCTGTTTATGGACGGTCGGACAGTGAGGAGCGCTACACTGAATCGCCCGTAGATGGTTGTCGCTGATTGGTGGAAATTTAGACCCCCACCTTTTGCCCATTAGCCGGTGCCACTATCTCAGTAGAGTTTACACACACACACACACACTCACACGCGCGCGCGCGCCGACTGTCACTGCTCAGCAGTCAGCAGTTCTGTGTGTACCTGCGCTTTGCAAACAGAAGCGTTGCGCGTAACCCTAATGAACCCGGTGGATCTTACTTTAGTAACGACAGAAACAGGGCAGTTTAAACAATTAGCAATGCCTCTATATTGCATTGCATGGATTTACGAATTGTTCCTTTCCCCGTTTTTGAAGAGGTAACAGTAAAGGTGCATGCATGACAACATGGATTGCCTTTTCCTTTTGCTCTGGAGTTTACAAGTCCCTCTGGTAAGCAGCACTTCAGTGAGATTATTGGCGAGTGTGTCGTTTGGGAACTTTATAAAGGCAGGTGACAAGCTGAGAATGAATGATTTATTATACATATATTTTATATTCATTGTTCTTATCAAGTTAATTTTGGTGAGTTATTTGCACTTTTGCAGGCTCTGCAGTTCTGTTGCTTTCACTCCGTAACATCGGTCGACCCCAGCGTCCTCTATCAAGGTTTGTGTCTTTACGCACTGCAACTGTATTTCTATTCTGATTGATGACAAGCCAGTGATGGATACCGATGCATGCTCTCGCGCTCTAGTTGAACCAAAGATCCCTACCTGGATATACCTGTACACATAAAGATATAAATACGCTTAAGCATGCCACACAGATCCGGTGAATTAAGATATTTACTCCCAAATATGAGTTTCCATGCCGGCGGTCATGCGTTAGAAGGATTCCCTCCACTCTTGTCTGTCGCGTACTGAGCAAGTCACAGAGAGTTTTTGCTTTTTTAATTAACATTTACATTACCATTCAAAAGTTTGGGAACGCTTGACTAAATGTATGTTCATGTTGAGCTATTGGTGAAATACTTGACATTAGGTTTATAGATAGATAGTGGCTACAAGGAATATAGTTAATTTATTCGTCATTTCCACAGGGTGCACAGGCTACACTGGGCACTGAAATGTTTGAAATCTCATTCAAGGATATGAGACAGTACAGAAAGGCTGCATACAGACACATGTGTATAGCAATATTAAATAAAGTTTAAACAGTGATATATCGATTTAGAGGTGTATACAGGAGGTAAATTTTTTACGGGCTTTTTAAAAAATATAATATAGTAAAATTTATATTAATATTTCCCAAATATAGGGAAAGTAAATAAACCAACAAGTATTGTCAAGACCCAATGAAATGGTTTGACAGTGCAGTTTTCCTTTCTTCATTTGAGAATATTTGATTGGTCAAAAATCTTTGTAGTGCAGGATGAGTCATCAATATAACTGGTGATGGATTGGTATTGAGTCAGGTGATTTAAACTGTGTTGGTTCCCCTCACAGATTACGATTTTGCCACACCAGTGGAAGTGGACTCATTTGGAGGCTACATTTCCCACGATGTGTCAAGACATGGAAGGAGCAGGAGATCCCTGTCAGAATCTGGTGGTCCAGTGCACTATCATGTCTCTGCATTTGGCAAGGAATTACACTTAGACCTGCAGCCGTCCCATGTGCTGGCAGAGGGGTTTACCGTACAGACACTGGGTGCAGAGGGCATCAATATAGCCACCCTTGACCATTCTATTCATAACTGTCTCTATCAGGGTTCCATCCGAAACCATTCTGAATCCTCTGTGGCTATATCCACCTGCACAGGTCTGGTAAGTGGCTCCTTTTACACTAAATCGAAGATTCACTGCCTCCAAAATGAGCTACATTAATGTCTTACATAGGCAACTGCTTTTTAAAAAGGCACCCTAAATGAATTGGAACCTCATGACTGATTTTAAATTATTTATATAGGCAGCAACTTATGAATCATGCATCATATGAAAGCATTTCATTCAACAAATGGTTTGGAAGTTTGTAATTATTTCAGTAATCAACTATCATCTTGGAGTTTTTTCACTGATCTTGTTGCAGAGCATTCTGGGATTGCCTTGTGATGTTGCCTTTGAATTTGACCAAAACATATTTTAAGAGGTAGCATAATTAAGTTGTTAACATTTTGGAAAAGGCTTTGTGTCTTAAGTGCACTTAAACTTTGCCCTGCTATATATTAACATTGATCAGTATGATTATCTCTGAGTTTTATGTAAATTACATGAATAATAGTGAGTTTTAGATAGCGGTTTACACAATAATCATTTCCCTTACCTGTCCAAAAAAAAAAAAAAAAAAGGAGACGCAACTTAGGCATGAAATCTCTGTCATTAACTCTTTCCAGTTTCTGTATGCCGCACCAATGTTTTCACATGTTTTGTCCCCTGGCCTGTGGAGTCAGCTTATTAGATTTTGGAATAAAGGTTATATGTGCTGTCCATTGTTTGTTTAATCATTAAGAACATGGAAAATTTCAAGTGGCTACCAATGTTGCTAGTATGCATACACGTTCGAGTTACAGATAAGTAAAGTATACATTGTGTCTTAGGTATATAAGGAGGTTCGGTATATAAGTGTGCCTCAGAGCATATATAGTATATAGTCTGCAAGAAAAGCTCATTAAAACAGGTCAACTGGAGCACGAAGTGCAGACATAGTGGAGCACTGAGCTATACTTGACATGGTCTTTATGTTTTCCTTCGGAGAGGATCACATCTCACCTTGGATGGTGAACTGCTGTAAAATCATACCCAGAGTTCTGCTGACGTTCTTTGCCTCCACTCCCTGCTCTTTTGTTTAGTGTTTGCCCTGCTTTCCTGTCTCCCTTGTTCGCCACAATTAAAGTCAGAGTGTGGTTTCAGGCGCTTGGCTGGCAGCGCTAATCTCTGCATTGTCCTTTTCATTAGTGGTAGCTTCTCCACAATAAAACAGCAGTGACCCATTCTTTTAAAACTGTGTGACAACACAATGTGATTTGGGAGCAATTGCATCTGAATAGACTGCAGGGACTCTTTGATCTACTCCCCCTTCTTTTGAAGCTCTTTCTTCTGAATGATGGCCCAAGTTCTAGGTGATTCTCTCTGCGGTCTTAAAGGTGCCCCAATTTCAGATATACAGGATGCCAAGCGAGACCTGTGTGTCCCTTTAGATTTTGTGCTTAAATGTACAGAAGCAAAAGGAAATGTCTGAGAAAAAAGAGGTCTCTCACTCTGTCACTCAGCCTCTTTCACTCTCCCTTTCTTTGTTGGAGTGAAAAAGAACGAGTCACCGAGGACTTTAACCCTTCCATGTCATCGCCGCTAGATGAGGAGCTTTGTATTAAGTACAAATGAGAACCCATTCATCCCTCTGCTGATCCGCAGCAACCCCTTGTGCAGTGAAAGGCCGAGGAGGCAGTAGCTTAGAGAGAGAGAGGTTTTGTGTTGCGAGAATGCCAGTCCAAAAGTAAAATCAATGTGGACGAGAAACCCCACAGTCGGTACATTCAGAGGTAATACCGTCCATTAGGTTAGTAAGTTGATGAAAGTCTGATTTGCTTGTACTAGTTCTCTTGCTCACTGTTAAACAGTGCATAACATAGCAGATGGACAGGGATTCAGTTGTTAAATGAAGAACAGGCGGTCCCAGCCTTTAAATCAGGAACAGAGGGATTTACTCACTAAATCCTGCTTCATTTAAAGTTTTTAATTACTGAGAGCCCTTCAATTGCTGTTATCACTTGCCTCAAATGGATTGTCTGGCCCCAGATTTAGCGGCATGATCAAACGTCTTCCATCCAACCCTAAAACAAAACACATCATCGTAGTAATGAAATGCTGGTTGTGGATTAGTTTGGTCATGTGTGCTGTTTTGAGGTTGGTTCAAAATCTTCTAGGTGGGCCGCATCCAGGATGGCATATGAATGCCAGTCCCAATGCTGCTTCAGTTTGTAAAAGTTGATTAGAAGGTGGAGCTTCTGAAGTGCTGCTCTGCTACTTCTTGTTCAGAGGTCAGAACTTCCACCGGATCAAGTTGCGGTGTCGCATGGTTGTGCAAGTTCAGAGTTGCTTTTCCAGCCTAGACATAGACAAATCCACATCCTCGGGCCTTCTCTGGGTCACGGTTCCATATGGCTGGTGATAGGTTCAAGCCCATCCCCCTTTGAAATGGCTGATCCTGCTTTCTAGACGTGTTTTGACTGGCTGAGCCACCATGCTGTCCAGAATTGGTTCTAGTACCACAATGAAAGGCTTAGAGATCTTTCATTATACTGTTCAACGTGGATTATTGATGTATGATCTATTCTGGTAGTGTTGCTATATTTAGGTGTTATGATTTTTTCGACACATAGCCACTCATTCAGTAACTTTAACACATTCACTGCCCTGTCAGCTTACCTTTTTGGAGCAGGTAATGAGACAGTAGACTTGACGTTCCTTATCAGTTTATGTTAACTGATGCCATTGTTTGCTAACAATTAGCATGTTAGCAAACTGCTGGTTAGGATAACAATTGTTGACTAAATAGCCGTAGTTTTTGAAATGTTGACATTGTGAATCAATTAATTATCTCAGTCAACATGCATGGCTGGAAAACGTCCCACTGCCTTTATCATGATGCCCAACTGAATAGAGATGCTATTTCCTGATATTGTAGTAAAATTTTTACAGGCTGTTTTGTGCTCTAAATGAAGGAAATCCTCAGCTTTGTTGATTGTTTGTCTTGGTTACTATTCAGTGTATTCTACCAAAGCTAGTTACATTTTAAAATATATACAATTTTATAAAAACTTGTATTTTAAATTGGAATAGTATTTCACAATATTATACTGTATTTTTGATCAAAGAAATGCAGCCTTGGTGAGCCTTGGTGACTTCTTTCAAAAATGTTTAAAAATTATACCGATCCCAAACTTTTGAATGGTATTTTATTTTCTGTTACATGTTCTCTCTCCCAGCATTTCATGATTAGGACAGAAATGTGAATGAGAGTTTTTCAGAGTCCACCAGGCAGACAAGCTGAGTATAGTTAATTATCCTCCTGGTCTTTTGAATGGTTTGCAAGCAGGGCTTTGTAGGGCAGGGGATTCACTAGATTTGCCCTTCACTGAATTTCAGTTCTTTCCAAACATGTCCAATCACGCTGAACTCAGACATGACCTTTCCCAAGCCCCTCATTGTCTCTTCTGTTCACAGTCAGACTATCATTTCTTTTGCCTAGTTAAAATTTACATGACATGACATAGGAAATAAGTTCCTATATGAGTAACTTATTCAAGCCCACCTTTAAGATAGGATCTGATACTCATATTGAATGAACTGAATTAACGTTAAGCCTTCATAATTGTACTGATTGAGGAGAGTGTGATATTCAATGTGTGAATTAATGTAAATCTTATCTTTTGCGTAAACTGTGCTAACAAGTAGAAACATATGACTGAACAGATAATTAATTAATTATGTAGTATGCACAAATGTTACATGTTCACTTTTAGTCACTTTTGCTAAACAGGTTTCCAACAGATTTTCTCTCTCTCTTGGGTCTTTGGGGGGTGGGGGTGCTTCATGAATCTTTTTGGATGGCAAAGTGTTCTTTTATCTTTTATGGACAGCCCGGCCCATAGACCAGCCTTGTGGGTGCTAGACTGTTTGTGAATGTGTGAGGTGTGTATGTGTGTGAATTGCTGCTGAAGCACTTCAGCTGTGTTTATTCAGTACCAGACCTGCTGGTTCAAGCTGATGTGCTAACGTGTGGGATTGCACTTAGGGACAGTTGTGATGCTAATTCACTCTGACTGGAAAGGAGGAAATCTGTCAGTGCGCTCAAAGCTTGTGTGGATACACTGCAGTGAGAGTACAGCACCGGGCCATTCAAACATCAATGGAAGAGAGAGGCTGGGAATTACCATATACAGACTCCGAGAGCAGATCTGTAGTGCTTGTTTGACTCAGGAAATTGTGAGAAAATGCTTTGGGGTTTCTGTCAGACATGTTTGTTGTCATGATTGTTACTTAGAGATTCTGTTGAAATTTTCGCCACTTGAGACCTTCTTCCTGGCATCCTAAATTAAGTATAGATGCATTGGGGCATTGATTTTGTATAAATAACTCAAGATAGTTGTGCCTATATACTGTATATATATATATATATATATATACACACACACACATGTATATATATATACTTTCTTTCAATGTACTGTATATAGTTTCAACAAATGTAAAAAATATTTTCTGGATAATGTTTTAATTTCTTATGGCTGTAGAACGATGAAAACATAAATGGGAATCATGAATTATTTAAATGTTGTTTTTATACCTTCACATTTACTGTTTTTCTCACATAGTATACAAGCGTGGTCATATTAGCAAACTTTTGTGGGCATAGAAAGGTCCATGTAGTGTAGCGATGTACAAAGCACAGCTCACAAAAAAGTTACTTTCAGACCAACCAGCCTTCTGTTGGTCCAAGTGCATCCAACTTAAATCCGCTGTAAAATTTGCTGAACATAGGTAAATGTGATTGCATCTTAACTTGGGCTTAAACTATGTAGATGCCTTCATATTTTAGGAACGGAGTCCTTCTTAAACGATATCATCATATTATGTATCCTTTACATCAAATGTTTGGAAACTCTCAGACTGGTATTGCACACAGCTTCAGTCTCACTTGCTTGGTCAGTTTACAATAATTTGTTTACCATAGAAATACCATTATGAAAAGGTTATGAAAAATTATTAAATGTGATTTACTGATTTGCAAAATATGTGTAATGATGTATCATATCACAATTTAGTGATATCCTGCAGCTACAGGGGCATGTCTGTGATTCTTCCTGCCACTATTAGATTCAGTCCCTTGGATTAACCACTCGGAGTCTGCTAGCTGAGACTCAAATGTGCTGCACCAAGGGAGACAATGCTCAGGTGAAGTGGTGAACATTTATACTTGTCTAAGTTTTGGGAGGGCAGACAGACAAATTGAAACCAAAGTGAATATATGCTGGGTTCCTTTGTAGTTACAAATGTTCCCCACTCCCCCTTTCATAATTCACGGGGTGTTATGCCATGTTAGCACTATAGGAGTTGCCAGGGGCTATTCCCTGGTGGTCTGTGTGGTGACAGTGATGTAGAGGCTGATTAGGGATGCCAGAGAGAGAGAGGCTGTGGGAGAGAGTGAGGAAGAGGAAAGGCAGGCTGGTCCTGTTATAGCTCTTGTTCTCACTCACTTGAAGACCTGAAACTAATGGGCAGTGGTGAAGTGGCTGTCGCACCAGCTCTGAGAAGCCATAAATATTATAAGGAATCCCATATCTCTTGCCTTGGACCATTTGGGACGGGCATTTTAAAAATCTAATTTCTCCACTGAGGTTTAATTATGTTAGTCAAACTCATGCATCTTTCTTAGAGTAATAGTTATGAAAGGACACCCTTTTGTCATTGACAACCTAGCTTTGCGATATCTGAGGCTTGGCCAGCAGTTTCTTGTTTTTAGTCATGTCTCTTGTTTATTTAGGTTTACTGGCTTACCCATTAGACCAACTTTCATTGTGAACTTGCTTCAACCTCTCTCTCTCTAAGCAACTTTAAAAGACTTTAGTTGGTGTTTTGCCATATTTAGGCTAATTTTTGAGAGGAATGAAAACGAGGGTGCAATCAATTGATTGTACTGTAGTTTAAAAACAATCCAATTGTTCAACTGACAGAATATCTTTCCAAAAAAGCTCCATAGAACAGTTTTGAAAGTTGTGTTTTGAAGATTATCATTGTAAAGTGTGTAAGTCTGTTTCTTACAACTTGTTTCGGTAACACCTTAGATTACAATCAGCAAAGAACTATGTAAGCATACTGAATTTACAGTGTACGTTTGTGTAATTATAGTGTACCTATAAAGAAAGTACGTGTAGGTATAAGGGAACAATGTGTTACGTTTGTGTAATAAGGGGATAACAACCAGATATGCAACCTGCAAAGAACTGCGTAAGTAAACTGAAGTCACAGTGTAACGTTTTTGTAATATAGTGTACCTCCGTGTAGGTATAGGGGAATAATATGGCGATTTTTGGGGAATAAAGGGGTAACAACCTGTAAAATTACAAATCATTAATACTGTAAGTATTTTGAAACTAAGGGGTACCTTCTAGTGTTACGTGGTATGTATGGCCTAAACAATAATCTTATGTTTGGGAGTGATTTAGAAAGACAATATTCTTTTTATAATTTTAGGCCTAGGTATTTTTAACCAATATTATTAAAGGAAACATGATGGAGATTAGCCTACTGAACAACAAAACTGGACATCTAGTGAAATGAGTTAATGAGTTTCAGCTATGATTTATAATTCACAAGTCAGCTTACCTTATGAAAGCTTATTCGTCGATCTCAGCAACTTCCCAACAGTACTATCACCAAATAACTTTGCATGATATACCATCAAGGTTCAGTGCAGCTTAAAACAAGCTTACCTCTTTCCATCTGTTTACAGAAATAAAACAAAAACATGATACATTTGTATTTCAGTGGATGTATACTGTGATGTTTTTATAGCACAAAAAAGGGTTTAATTTGGCCATCAAACAATTAAATTAAAACTAGTGCAATATTTTTTTCTCTGTAATTACTGTGCAAAAATACACTTGTTCTGTGTTTAAGCCCGACTTTTTCCTCCCTTATTCCATGTAGTTACAGGGTAAATACAACATTTGCTGGCTGTAAATTAGAGTGGTGCTTGTTCCCCCCTTATTCCATGTAGTTACAGGGTAAGTGGCTACAACAAATTGCTCTGAAACGATTGTTTATACAGGAGGTCATACATTATATATCAGGTAATATATCAATAAACATGTTGACTGTTTAATTTAATTCAAATATTATTTGAAATTTGGGTTTTTAAATTAAAATAACCCACAGTATGACAACAGTAACAACACAGGCAACAGATAATAAAAGATAAAAATGTATTACACCAGTTCAGAAAAAAGTGAAGCAACTCCAGACTTATAAAGCTTATACAGTTAGCAACACTGTTCCTAACCAAGCACCGTTGGGTTACTTATTACTGATATCTACCCAAATTGGGTCAAATCAAGTCATTTGGATTGAAACAACAGCCCAGCGTGTTTAAAGGGGTCCTATTGTGCTCTTTTATAAAGTCTTGATTTTTTTTCGGGGGTGTACTAGAACATGCTCTTATGCTTGGTGGTTCGAAAATCGCATTATTTTTCTGCCTTTCTGCCCAGCCTGGCACAAACGGCTCGATTAGTTCCAGGTTTGATGAAGGCCCGCCTTCCGAAAAACAAAATGTGTTGTGATTGGTTAGCTGTCCCAGTGCATTGTGATTGGCGAACAGCTTAGATGGCGTTTCAGTACTGCACCGCCCCTTGCCAAAGCAAGCCGTATCAATTCACAAAGACATATTATATCTATGCCAATTCAGACCCCGAGAATATTGAACAAAAGGATCGCGCAGAACCTTTGCAGGCACGGATATTGCAAGACATATTAAAGTCGTAACGTTATTGTTATTGTTGTTTTTTTGGTTAAATCACATTTTAGATAGGAGGTCAACAACATCTTAAAAATAACTGCATTTACTATGTACAGATGAGTGCAATGGTAATATGTATTATGTTTATTGTTTAATTCTAACATTATAACATGAATTGCAGTGAAACTCTTATACAGTTGAATTTATTTATACCATAATCCCACATATTTATACTATTTGTGGCCGCATATATATGCAAATTAATTATCTGCCAGCAGGGGGCGCTGTTGGAGCAGGAGAGAGTGAGGTTTCACCGGTAACGCTGTACACAAAGCAGCGCTCCGCTCACAAACGCTGCTTTATCAGACATTTCATGCAAGATGAAATGAAAATCAAATCCATAAGTTTCTGAAAACAGTTGGTTTCCATCAGAAGTACAGTGATATAAAAATACCCGCTCCGGGTTTCGATTTTGAACCGTGCAGTGCTCAACCAAGCGTTCTCCTCACCCGCACACCATTTGAATTTCCATAGACGGGTTCCCTGTCGATACTACACTCGTACTGCGTCGCTAGACGCTATGGGGAAAAACTCCTTTTTCTCCGAGGACTGAAGACTTTTTCAATCACGCAGTGTGACTGCACGACCATTGGTTCGCGCAGTAATAAAAAACGAACCAATGGCTCGTCAGGTACTGCACGAGCCTATGGCGGCAAAGCCCGCCAGAGCCCGCCAGAAGGGGCGGGGTCATCTGGCTATATAAGCGGGCGCTTCGCCATAGGAAAACAGATCAATTCTCCTTCAGCGACGACCTCTTCGCTGATCCAGGACTCCAGACGCTCGCCGTTGACACGCATCGCTGCGGATTGGAAGGCTGCCTTTTTTCCCCGCTCCCCGCTGATCCAGCCCGCTTTGCCGAGCCGCTTCAGCGATCAGAGCAGACGTCAGCTCGTCCCCTGCTGCCATCCGGCGAGCCTTCAAGAAGAGCAAATTTCTTCTAAAAGAGCAAGCGGCGTTGGTGCAAATGCCGCGCCGTCAGTGCGTCTCGTGCAAGCTTTCGCTGCACGATGCCGACGGCCACTCAGAGTGTGTTTCCTGCTTGGGTAAATCCCACGCAGAGGCCGCTCTGAGCGAGATGGATTGTTCATACTGCATGAACATGAGTCTCGTGACTCTGCGCGCTCGGATCGCTTTCTTTTCAGAGAGCGACTCCGCCCCTCGCGCTCTCCCGTTTTCTTCCTCCCAGGGACCTGGTGGGAAAAAACGGCGGGGTAAAGGGCTTAAGCGCTCAGCGGCGAGCGAGCTCACGCCGGCTCAGACCCCGCGTGCCTCGCCCCCGCTATGCAGAGTGGATTCTCCCGTCCTCTTTGAGCACGCGGATCAACGTCCCTCGGTTGGTGCGAGTGACGTGATCTCGTTCGGTGCTTTTGAGGAGGAGCTATTAGATGACAGCATGTCTCTAATAGCGTCAGACGCAGAGGATATCTCGGGCTCTACCATCGACCCCGCCCCCTCCTCGTCTGCCGAGCCCAGCGAAGCAAAGCAAGGGATGGATGCCGAGCTCTTCTGCATCATCTCTAAGGCCGTTGATGAGCTGGGTTTGGAGTGGTCTACGCCGGAGGAGCCCACTCGTAGTCGTCTGGACGAATGGTTCCTGCCGGGGCGCCGCACGGCCCCTCGTCAGCGAACTTCTCCGTTTTTTCCGGAGGTCCATGACGAACTCACGAAGTCGTGGCGTTCTCCGTATTCGGCCCGACTCCGCTCTAACTCTTCTTCTGCTCTCTCCTCAGTGGATGGCGCCGAAGAGAAGGGCTACGAGAGGTTGCCCCCTCTTGACGAAACTGTGGCTGCGCACCTTTGCCCGCCCTCCGCCATCGGATGGAAAGCAAAGGCTGCTCATCCCTCCAAGCCGTGCAGGACGACTTCCACCCTCGCTGGACGACTTCCACCCTCGCTGGACGAGCATACTCCTCCGCCGGGCAGGCCGCCTCAGCGCTTCACTCCATGGCTGTGCTCCAGGTCTTTCAAGCCAAACTCCTCCGATCCATGGACGAGTTCGGGCCTGATCCCGCAGTTTTTAAAGAACTGCGCAGTGCCACCGACCTGGCTTTAAGAGCTACAAAGGCTACAGCACAGTCCATTGGGAGGTCAATGGCCAACTTAGTGGTGTTGGAACGCCACTTATGGCTAAACCTCACGGAGATTAAGGAGGCTGACAAGGTCCCCTTCCTCGACGCACCGGTCTCCCCTACTGGGCTCTTTGGACCTGCCGTCGAGGGCTTTGCAGAGCGATTCACCACGGCTCAGAAGCCGTCCCAGGCTATGCGACACTTCCTGCCTAAACGGTCCAGCTCTGCAACGGCCACCAGTCGCCCCAAGCCTGCTCCAGCGCAACAGCCAGCTAAACCTGCGCCGTCGCCCGCTCAGCCTACAAAGAAGCCTGAGCCTCGGCAGCACTCCCGCTCGGCCAAACGCTACCCCTATCCAAAGCGTCAAGGACCCCGGCCCAGGCTGACCCTGGACCCTGCGCCTCCGGCGTCGTCCTGATCTGATAGGAAGAAAGAGGAAGGGTCAATGTCCCGCAGACGCTGGACCAACCCCAAAACGCCCTCTGTTATGCCTTCAAGCACCCCGTTCAGTTCTGGGTGCCAAGGCAAACCGGTTTGTTTCAAATCCTGTTGTGAATCACAGGCCCTTTCCAGAAGTGCCTTCACATACAGCCGCTGTTATAGCGAGAAAAATAAACATTTTCAAAAAGAGAGCAAATTTCCTCTTCCAAATACCAGGTGCGTCGGGTTCCCGCAAGGCGACTCACCACCCGAGCTAATCCAACCCCTTTCCACACGGGCCAAGGCCTGGCGGGCCATCCCCGGAGTGTCACAGTGGGTTCTGGGGATTATAGAAAGAGGTTATACACTTCAATTCGCTCGAAGACCCCCGCGGTACAGCGGCAGGGTCCCCACCTTAGTGCGAAGCAGCAACGCTCACGTTCTGCGAGCCGAGGTGCAGAAAATGCTGGCAAAAGGAGCTATAGAAATAGTTCCCCCAGCTCAGAGCGAGTCAGGCTTCTACAGCCGTTATTTCCTCGTCCCCAAGAAGGATGGCGGCCTCCGGCCCATCCTCGATCTCAGACGTCTGAACCGCGCCCTCATGAGACGGCCATTCAGAATGACTACAGTGAAGCAGATCCTCTCGCAAATTCGCCCAGAGGACTGGTTCTTTTCGCTGGATCTGAAAGATGCTTATTTTCACATCCAGATAGCCCCCCAACACAGACGATTCTTGAGATTCGCCTTCGAGGGTGTGGCTTATCAATACACGGTCCTGCCCTTCGGGCTGGCTCTAGCTCCCCGCACTTTTACGAAGTGCATAGACACGGCTCTCTCCCCTCTGAGACAGATGGGAATCCGTGTCCTGAATTACCTCGACGACTGGCTCATTCTGGCACAGTCAGAGGCAGAGCTGGTAGCACACAGGTCCCTCCTCCTCGGGCACTTGGAGAACTTGGGACTCAGGATCAATTTAGCCAAGAGCTCCCTGTCCCCCAGCCAACGAACATCGTTCCTGGGGACAGTTTTCGACTCCGCCTGCATGACGGCGAAAGTTGCGCCAGATCGCGTTCTGGCCATACGGCAGCTCGCGGCTTCCTTCAAGATTGGAGCCTCCTACCCACTCAAATCGTTTCAAAGAATGCTGGGCCTCATGGCCTCCGCATCGTCAGTTCTTCGGTTGGGCCTTCTCAAAATGAGACCCCTTCAGTACTGGCTGAAACCTCTAATTCCGCCTCATGCGTGGCGTCATGGACGCATTCGTGTCAGGGTGAACCGGGCCTGCGTGTCAGCCCTGGTCCCCTGGAGGAACCTACAATGGTTCGAACAAGGCGTGACAATGGGTTTGGTTTACAGAAGGAAGGTTGTTACAACAGATGCTTCCAACACAGGTTGGGGAGCTCTGTGCAACGGCAAGCCGACCTTCGGCTCCTGGACGATCGCAGAAGGACAAATGCACATCAACTGCCTCGAAATGGAAGCAGTATGTCGAGCTCTTCAGTTCTTCCTGCCAGTCCTGAAAGGTCACCACGTGCTAGTCCGCTCGGACAGCATGACGGTGGTGTCGTACATAAATTGCCAGGGTGGGCTCACCTCGAAACGCCTTTTTGAGATGGCAGAGCGCCTCTTACTATGGGCTCATCTCAACCTGCGTTCACTGAGAGCAGCTCATGTGCCCGGCATTTTGAACCAAGGAGCAGACATGCTCTCTCGGAACAATGTCCCCTCAGAAGAGTGGATGCTCCACCCACAGACGGTTCAAGAAATCTGGCGAACTCCAAAGACAACTCTCACTGCCAGATTTACTTTTCGAAGAGCAAGGACGCGTTGGCCGACGAATGGCCCAACCTCCTTCTTTACGCTTTTCCCCCGATCGCTCTGATTCCTCAGGTAATCAGGCGGATCAGGGAATGCAAGCACAAAGTGCTTCTAGTGGCCCCACTCTGGAAGAACCAGCTTTGGATCCCGGAGTTATCGCAGCTGCTAATAGCAGCGCCGTGGCCTATTCCCCTGAGGCGAGACCTCCTCTCCCAGGCGAACAGAACGATCTGGCACCCCCAGCCCAAGCTGTGGGACCTGCATCTATGGGCACTCGATGGGACTCAGTAGATCTCCCCGAGAATGTCCTGAACACCATTGAACAGGCTAGAGCCCCGTCCACGAGACGCCTCTACGCCTCTAAATGGTCGGTTTTCTCCGCCTGGTGTCAAGCCCGCGGTAAAGACCCGACAACATGTGACATATCAATGATATTGTCATATCTACAGGAGCTGCTGGATAAGGGCCGCGCCCCTTCCACGCTCAAAGTCTATGTGGCAGCTATAGCAGCATCTCACGCTCCTATAGCCGGACAGTCGGTGGGCCGGAACAACCTGGTTGTCCGTTTTCTGAAGGGATCTCGGAGGCTCAATCCGCCCCGACCCCTCACAGTCCCTGCATGGGACCTGCCCACGGTCCTGAGAGCCCTTAAGGGCCCTCCTTTTGAGCCACTACAAGCTGCAAGCTTAAAAACACTGTCGCTCAAAACTGCTCTGCTACTAGCGCTAGCATCGGTAAAGCGAGTAGGTGACTTGCAGGCTCTCTCTGTAAACCCTGCCTGTCTTGAGTTTGGGCCTAACGACTCTAAGGTCGTCCTAAAACCAAAACACGGCTATGTTCCTAAGGCGCTCTACACTCCGTTTAGAGCCCAGGTTATTACGCTCTCTGCGCTCCCCTCTTCTGAGGAGGACCAAGAGCTCAACCTTCTCTGCCCAGTCAGGGCATTGAGAATGTACATCGAGCGTTCCACGCCATTTAGGCAGACGGAACAACTCTTTGTCTGCTTTGGCGGCCGCACCAAGGGGTCTCCGGTCACAAAGCACAGAATATCTCGATGGTTAGTTGACGCTATCGCACTAGCATACTCCTCCCTGGGCCTTCAGAGCCCCATTGGAGTGAGAGCTCATTCCACAAGAGGCGTGGCCTCTTCTTGGGCGTGGTCTAGTGGTGTGTCTATGGCAGACATTTGTGCGGCGGCCGGCTGGGCCTCGCCGTCCACATTTGCCAGGTTCTATAGCTTGGATGTCCCGGCCTTACAGGCTAGGGTTCTCTCTGCTTAGACGGCACACACCTGTCTTAAAGCGGTCCCCTCAGGCATTGCCTGATTCTCCAAGAACGCTCTTGGCCCCATTCCTGGTGCTGAGGCTGTACTTATGACCGTTGAAACGATTTCTAGGCTGGACTGACCTCTGAAGAGTTCGGTCCTCATGCCTCCTGCAGGATGCTTCCTGCTCATAATTGGTCCCTCTGAGCCTTACTGCTCAAAGACCAGTTTTACGGTTGTCGTTTCTCTTCATGGCATGGCGGGATTGTATTTGTTCCCCATAGCGTCTAGCGACGCAGTACGAGTGTAGTATCGACAGGGAACGTACTCGGTTACTAACGTAACCTCGGTTCCCTTAGATACGGGAACGAGTACTGCGTACTATGCCATGCCATGCAGCTGCACGACTCAGGTCGTCGCTTCAGTCAAATTGGCCTGTTTTCCTATGGCGAAGCGCCCGCTTATATAGCCAGATGACCCCGCCCCTTCTGGCGGGCTCTGGCGGGCTTTGCCGCCATAGGCTCGTGCAGTACCTGACGAGCCATTGGTTCGTTTTTTATTACTGCGCGAACCAATGGTCGTGCACTCACACTGCGTGATTGAAAAAGTCTTCAGTCCTCGGAGAAAAAGGAGTTTTTCCCCATAGCGTCTAGCGACGCAGTACTCGTTCCCGTATCTAAGGGAACCGAGGTTACGTTAGTAACCGAGTACGATTTATTTTTGTGACAAAGACAGGAAAACACCTTTGTAGTTCAAACGAGCCGTTCGTTGTAGTTCTTGAAAAGGGATTTTTGAAAAACTAAATATCTAACTTTTGAGTGGACTTCGAGATTTGTAACTTTGTAGGTCATTTTATGCCCAAACATACACACTACACACTGACTAAAATTATGTTTTTGTTAAAACTCTTGCAAATATAAGATTGTTGTGTAGCCTACATACCAAGTAATATTAGAATAGGTACCCCTTAGAAAAAATACTTACATTAGAAATACTTTGTAATTTTACAGGTTATTACCCCTTTATTCCCCGAACTTCATATATTATTCCCTTATACCTACACGGAGGTACTGAATAGGTACACTATAATTACAAAAAAGTTACACTGTAAATTCTGTTTACTTACGCAGAACGTTGCAGGTTGTAATCTAAAGCGTTACCCTTGTTTCTTACAACCAAGAGTGCTGCATTATGTGCTAACACCGCAGAGCGTCCCGAATCTTTAGCATTGCTAAAGAATTGCAGTAAATCTTTTTGTCCTCTTTTTCTGAGGCAAGATCAGTTTTCCTCTCTCCCCCTTCCATTTACACTCCCCTTTCCCTTATGTTTTATATCTGATAATTGTGTTTTATATCTTTAGTTTTTAATTGGTTGTCTATTGCATACATAACATGTAACATTCTAGCACTGCACAAATCCCAGTGTTTCATGACCCAGGGTTAAAAGTATATTTAGTTTGTATAGATCTCATATATCCAAATGCCCCAGAAGTGTTCATTAGTTGTCTTTGCACACAAACACACACTCTCTTCCCACTGAATCCAGAAGACTTGATGCTCTGGTCAGATGTAACCCAGCGGTGGAATGCAGATGTGTTTTAAAGCTGGGTAATAAGCAGCTTTGGGTTTCTCACTGCTCCCTTCCAGCCTTTAACAGCATGTAAGCACTTACTCATCTAGATTATAATACCACGGTTGGAAGCTTTAAAAACACTCACAGTTTACACAAAGAGATGCTAATTACGTTTCATAGAATCACAGAGACAGGCAATAAATTATTTCCCATACTTGCACCGAAGACTCACTAGTGATATAGTCACGTAAAACCACGTAAAACAGACGTTCCCTGTGGTTAAGTCTTTCATAGAGTGCTTTGAGGACCGTGCTTTATTAGTTAATTTCCAACATCTGATATTCCTTTGAATATTTGAAGACTCTGACTCTGAGTTAAAAGAGCTCTCATGGTTTCTGTGTTCGTTGTGAAAATGAAAAATGTTTATCTGGAAGCAGACATTGGCCCTCTAATCTACATCTCTTACAAGTGTTTCTTGAAGGAGATAACTAGAAGTCTGGCACATGAATGTAAAACCAGGAGAAGAGACTGTGGTTGAGTGCTTCCCTTCGTTCCCTCGTGTGTAATAGGCTTTAAGTAGTCAGGTGGTTTTTGTAGAAGGCTGTAGTTAGGCACTTGTGTAATTATGTGATCACCTGTCACACATTATTACATTAAAAACATTGCAGTGCCATTAATATATTCTATAGGAGAGACTCCCAAACTTTTTGCCAGCTTAACCCATTTGACAACAAATATTTGAACACCCCCTGAGATTTTAAGAGAACGTTTTTTTAACTTAATTGTTTTTAACAATACATTTACACAGTCACCGTTCCCAGACGTTTAATAAAAAAAAAAAAAAAAAAAAAAAAAAAATTTATTACTTTTTTTAAATTAAATAAAAAAGCGATGATCCTTACTGCCGGTGTAAAAAAACAAAACAAAAACAAATAAACATTTGATGTTGTGATAATAGGATCCCTGCAGTTCTTCAGTTATTTCCTCTCTCGTGTCTTCAGCCAGCTCCTTTCTTTCTGCATCCCACCAGACACGATGGCCAAAAAAAATAAAAATTTGGCCCCAGATGGAATCCATTTACCCCCATTATTGAAGCAAAGCACCTCCATCTGCTAACTGCTGGACTAAGTTGTTAGATATTTGACAGTAAAGTTTGTTATGTCTCTAAAACAAATGGAATACATGTGTGATAATTGTGTGAGGTGGACTGCAGGGCACTTGCAGAGGTCCTCCAGGATGTTGGTTAAACACATGCTTGTGGGGTGCCTTGTACGGGGAGGGCTTCACTGCAGGAAGCTCATCTCGAGTAACGTGCTAACATGGTTTATTGAGAAAATGGCAGCATTGAAATCTTGCGGCTTTTCTTAAAATGTCCCAAAAATCATCTCCCATCCCCACTCACTCTGACAATGGGTTTATTTCCTTATTTATTTATCTTAAAGAAAGTGGTAATGAATGAAGACAAAGCGTAAATTTTTTCTGCCAGTGTAGTTTCAAATGTAAAGATGTGTGCAAACCCACATCATAGTGTCGGGAGTTGTCCAGTTATTTTTGAAAGTAGTGTTTCATCATTTGTGCATAACATGGATCAATGGCTTTGGTTTTCTGGTTGTGAGTAAAGTTTTAATGCAAAACTACACTGTTATTCCAATACACTAATAATAGGGTGATTCTGCACTATTATCATCAAAAAAAGAATGTTAACCCTGTCATTTAAAGAAAGTAAATTACATACTGGTCTTCTTTAGTTGATTTGTATGTGGCAGACGTTAACTTGCGTTATGTGTATCGTCCTGTATGTATTTGATGTGATTTCAGTTTTACAGTGGCACACACTATGACTCTGACATGGTTGAAATGAGACCCACAAACACATACAGTGTGAATGAGAAGAGAAGTCCTGAGTGAAATGCAGTATGGTTGTGCTCCACAGTGTGCATTACATTTTTAGTAGTAGTGGTATGAGAGTTTTTGATAAACCGAATCCAAGTATCGATGTTTTAATAATTTTTATATTCAGTGGGCTCAACAATAAGGATGTCCTGCTGGCCTGAGGCCATTGTCAGAGATTTTCAGTCTAGATGACAGAAGTGTCACTTTCAGGCCAGAGCTACATTGCTACTGAAAATTTAACTCTGGCAGAGAGCTGGATCGAGCCCCTACTTCACCCAAGGTTTTTTTGGGGCGGGGTAGTAGGGCTCCTGCCGAAGAGACCGAGGCGGGGGCTGGGGCTGCGGTCTCGGAGGCAGACCCGTTATGGCCTCCTGAGTCCCCTGACCCGCCATGGCTCCTGGAACGGGTGCCGTTAGTCTGCCCTTCATAAGCCCTGCGTTTCCCTGTGTCTGTGTCCAGTCTTATCGTCAGTTATTGTCAATTATCGTCAGTGATCATCTTCATGTCGTTTTCCATGTCTCCAGCGATTCCTAAGTTTTTTATAATAAAGTCTGAGTTATTTGAAGAAGCTCCTCGTCTCCGCGCTTCCCTGCTCCAGTGTGTGTCGTGACACCTTTAATGTTTTCTGCTATTAAAGAGAGTGTAACGAGTCGACACATACGTGCGCTTTCCTCTGCATGTATACAAGGCACAGCGCATGCATGTTCTATGTCAGCAGCACCAACATACATGCGTTATTTACATGCAGGAAATTAGCGCCCTGCACGGGCCTCAAATTTAGGCCCTAGCCCGGCCCTGACTGGTCCGACAGCTTATCAGAATTACTGGCCCGAGTCTGACCCGAGCCCTTTTTTTTACCCCTTCTCCTAAAAGAGTTTATACTACTGTTTCGGCTATTAAAATAGTTCAGTTTAGTGTGTCTTTTTTTTTTTTAAAGTAACGACCAAGCGGCCAGCGGCATAAGCTGATCATATCCTATGTTTGATCAATTTAGCCTTCTCATATCATCACGACTTGCCTAAAATAAAATCTATAGATACACTAAAACAGTTCAAGTATATAACAATGTTTAAATGTTAAACCTGCGCAATAATAATAATGTGCGCTAGCCTATATCTAAGTTTGTGCGGAGAGTAGAAGCTAAAGCGCGCTCTGCAGGACATGGAGGCACCAGCGCAAACACTTGGATTGTTTTCAGTGGAAACAAATTAAGATAGCCTACGCTGTCTTTTTTTTTTTTTTTTTGATAAAGGTAAGAGTAATACATCATTCGGACCTGTAAAGGGTCTACTTGTATTTGTGCGCACTCACAATACCAACAAAAGGTAGTTATTTTATAAAACAAAGAAAACAAACACGATGCGCTTTCTGCCGTCTCGTCTTGAACAGGAGTGCTTCACAAAAATGAACCGAAGCTGAGCGAATACATGCCTCACAGACATGATAAATATATCTATAGAAACCTTTAAATTATCACTTAATGAAATAAAAAAATACGAAAACAAAAACTTTTATTATAATCTTAATCAATAAAGATGCATTTCTCTCTAAAGGCGCGTCTAATGAGGAGACGGCGAGTCAGGATCAGCAACTTCATCCTTGCGACACGGACTCAGAAAACATTAGTTTATTAGTAAATAATTCAAATATCTCCTTACTATTTCCTGCAGACACATTCATGGTTATGTTTGCTGGGGTTTTTCAGCAAGCTTTAGCCTATTGCGTGCATTTGAACGCAGAACTATTCAGCTGCGCTGAAGTCATTTGAGCACCTGCTGCGGGACACTAAACACCGTCGAGCTGCTCTCAGTCGCGGCACGGTCTCGTGTTGTTTCCACCAGCGCGGCAATTTTTTTCATCGCTAATCGATAGATGTCTACAATATAAAATAAGGAGAAACCCCAAACAGGCCCGATGCCCGGCCCGCGTCTGAACTATGACGTGGAAATTGGCCTGAAGCCCGGCCCTAGAGGCGTAAAAAAGTCGGGGCCCAACGGGCCCGGGCCGAAATGTAGGGCTCTACAGGAAATCCCACACAATTTTGGGTGAACTATCCCTTTAATTGATTGATTGATTAACTTTACTAATCCCAAAGGGAAATTCACGTCACAGCAGCTCACCACAATAAATAAATAAAAGAGAAAAAGATACTGCACAATACAATATTTCATACAGCCCCCCTTGTTTCAAGCATCATAGTACACTCTACACCATGTTATACAAGTACAATTTAAAATACTACATCAGTCATCTAATATGACATTGATTATATAACCTAATGGCTGTTGGTAAAAATGACTTTTTATATCGTTCCTTTTGGCATCGGGCTGAATTAATCTTGAGCTAAAAGTACTCACACATGCTTGAACTGTTCCATGAAGAGGATGGAAATCTTGTTTCATTATACTGACCAATGTTTTAATGTGAGTATTATTTCTAGCAAATATACAAATACTCATACATTTTTCCATGTTCAAAATTAAATGTATTGGAAATGTTGTTGCAATGAACTGAAATACTCAAGTTCTCCGTATTTGCTGTGATCACTTTTATAGATTTTGGCAAATTCTATCTCACATAAGTCGTCTCAGTTTTATTGCCTTGAGTTAGTGGAAGAAAGCCATTAGCCATAAGAGGAGAGGTCAGCGTGGCTGGAGAGAGACGAGTGACCCTGTTGCCCTGTGTTTAATGGTGGGAGCAGATGCCCCAGATCATTGCAGCAGCCTGCCATGGTCTACTGCTGTTTTCACAGCATGCACTTTTGCGGGCACCGCCACAGCCCTGGGAGTGCCCTGTGTTTACTTTGCCACCTGCGAGATGGGAGGGGTCGGGTACGCGGGATCAAACACACAGGGGCATGAAGAACAGAAGGGGGTTAAATCACTGACTGAATGCACAGCTATTCTGCAATGATTTGCCTGTTCGTGGAGGGTGGGATTAGGTAGAATTCCAAAGCCAGACGCAATGTGTGAGGTTCAGCAGTCTGGGAGACAGAGGTTACAATTCTAGTTTTAAAGAGGGAAGATGACTTCAGTTTAGTGATGAGAGTAGCTCAAGCCATTCAGGAAGATGCACCGTACCATGACCAATGGATTCTTTACGACACCACAGGTCTCCAAATATTATGTTTGAATTTGTGTCTTGTAGCCAGCATTTAAGAAAACATTAAACATTTATTTCATCCCCAAGCCAATCTGACAGGACAGAGTGGCTCATCTTTAGCACGGTATGTTTATTATATCTTCATGGTTACGAAGGTAAAATATCCCCCTCATTTAGTTCACAATAACCTAGAGGGAGTCGTTTGCCCTCTCAGAAGTTTGTCTCTGGCACTAATGGCTGTGCCAGACTGAATATGGTCCAGGCACCGATGACTGGAGTAATATGACCTATTTTACAAATGCAGCACTTCCCACTTAGTAAAGCCAGACCTGTCAGGAGGTGCTGAATATAGTCATTGTTGCTGAATTAATGGTGGGTTGGTGGTCATATTTTATATGACCATACAAAGTTTGTTTGCAAATACTGAACAGGAAAGAGACAAAAGTCAATAAAGCAACAGAGATACACCCGTTTTATCATTTATTCCACTCTAGCTTGTCTGCAAGAGCAGTAAAGCACTCATTGATTTTTTTTCACAACAATAAACCCATGTATTATATGCTTTATGTACAGTGTGTAAACCTAAAGAACCCAACTTTATACAAAAACTCCCTGTAACCTAAATAAATATTTGTTTCATAATAGCAGGAGTGATTGTTGTGCTGAAAATTGTGTTATATATATTCAGAACAACAGCATGATTGCATACATGTTATATTGTTTTTATACAAATAACAGCAACAAAAAAAGTTAATATTGAGTAACTTACATTTTACATCCAGTATTGCCTTTTATGTTGTAACGTTTTTGAACAAATCGATTGAATGAATGATTCAATGGCTCACTCAACAAGAATAATTTGTTACAACTCTACTGGCAGAACAATGTAACAGTCACTGGCAGTTTTATTTAATAGTCAAGAAGAATTTTGAATTAGCAGTTAATAAAACTATAAGGTTGGTTAAAGAAATGACAGAAATATCTTACTATATCACTGTCATTTCTTCAACAAGCTTTAATATGTGTAGATGAAACTGTGCATGCTCATTCACACAGAGTCATGCAGAACATGCAGAGTTCATATTTTGCACTTTTTGCAGTTTATTATTTTCACACACTAGTTCATATCACAATTTAAGTTTCCCAAATTCTGTGACATTCTGTGTTATTCTATTTTTAAGGATTCTGCCCTACTAAATACCCTGCAAAGATTCATCATGTAAACCTAAAGATAAAGGGCAAAGTCTGAATGCCTAGTGCAAGTTTGCTTAATGAAGCTGACATATATTGCTTTTCTCATTGGCAGTACAGTGAAAAGTGGTTCACACTGAAATATTGCTACATTTTGCTGGAAAAGGCATCGTAGAAATGCTGACCCAAACCAAATAAATCTGGAGACACATGTATATGACTTATAATGAAGCAATTAAGCTCTGACATGTTTTATTAGTAATGGCTCCATGTGCACATGTGTTGGCTTGCTGTGGATGTGTCCCAGGGCACCAATGTGTGTCA
Organism: Barbus barbus; assembly: GCF_936440315.1. Classification (NCBI taxonomy): domain Eukaryota; kingdom Metazoa; phylum Chordata; class Actinopteri; order Cypriniformes; family Cyprinidae; genus Barbus; species Barbus barbus. The sequence continues at coordinate 26,430,061 of NC_136729.1, forward strand.
CTATCATAGCAGACGATAAGCTTTGGGCTCGCCTTTGAGCCCACACCTCATTAATCAACTGCTCGTGAATATCTGACCTTCTCCACCAACCGCTCAAACATGCCATCTAATTCAGCGCTAAAAAATACATTAAACTCTCCCATAGAACAGTTATTTTATTTTGTAATACCAGTTAATAATTTAGCGTATTTTTGATAAATGCAGCTGTGAACGTGCTGTACAGTAGGTGTCTTCACTTTTACCTCTCAAGTTTCCTTTTCCTCTGAGAAAAAGAGTTAATTAGAGAGTTTCAAGGGCTGAGTGTTCTTGAGAGAGGATGTAGATATGATAGTCTATTATATCTGTCATGGATGGCTTTTGGCCATGTTAATCGTCACTGTAAAACAAGCTGCTGAAAGGTTATGCTGTATATGAACTTTCCTCTGCTCTCTGTACTGAAGCATTTGATAAATGGGCAGCTCCCTTAAAGGCCAATTCACACCGCACAGACAAACGCCAACAAACTCCAACAAAAGTCTGTCAGTGTGTTACCCCTGTTGGCATTGGTTGGAGTTTGTTTTCGCCCGACTGAACATGCTTATAGATATAGGATCATCCATTTTCTCCCCAGTCAGTGAGAGTTGGTCAGTGTCTGTTAGTGCAGTGTGAACATGACAGTTATTTTTCATCAGATTCTAAATCCAACGGCCAACTTGAGCCAACTTGTTTGTTGGAGTTTGTTGGCATTTGTCTGCGCGGTGTGAATATGCCTTTAGATGCCTTTAGATGCCCCAGGCTGCTCTACATCCCACCATGTCATCGTTTGTTTATTGTGTACTGACAGCTGTAACTATGGCGATGCCCATTTTTTGTGACTCTACAACAGCTGTTTTTTTAACCACCAAAGTTTGAGCTGGAGGGACCAAGAATCCCCCGCAACCAGGAATGTAAAAGTCGATGGTCTCCTGGAGGGCTTTTCTTCCATGACATCAAACTCACCTAAATACCTTCACGTCTTTGATTTGATATATTTTCAGTCCCACATCTGTGCGCTCTGATTTTAACTTGGTCTGAAGGGTAAGGCTAACGTGTCCCTTTAGGAATACTCCTGGTTAACTAGAAGTTGACCTCTGTCGACAGCATCTGTTCCGTGCTGTTTATTACCACTGAGAACAAGTTCAAATCAACCCCCAGTTTGTAAAAATAAAACAATAAACATGCTGACAGTTGTGTCAACATGCGCTTACAATGGAAATCTTTTGGGCAATCATTATATAGTGTGCAGCAGATGCTGTCGATAAAGCTCAACTTGTATTTAAGCTGAAATATTCTCTTAACCTGCTATTTTGTGGGCAGTTAGAGGTGTATTGGATATCAGCTGATATTAGAGAACAATATTGTAAATATGGTATATATAGGCTTATTTTGGATACTTTTTTGCACACTCATTTCCTCTGTTTTCAAATATCAAAATCAATCTGTTTGTCATAATGCACATTATAATGTTATTATGCCTAGATTCATATAGCATTTAAAACATTTGATTGTATTATTTTATTATATTATTATAATTGTTTTTTACATGAAATCATGTAGAATTATGCAGAATTTTAATAACCTATTGAATACAATTTTTTTTAATTGATACATTTATTCGGCAATAATAGATTAAATTGTTCAAAAGTGGCAGAAAAAAATATAATTTATCATGGATTCAAAAAACAAAATTGAGCTGCACAGCTGTTTGCAATGTTAAAAATAGTTTCTTAAGCATTAAATCAGAATATTATAATGATTTCTAAACTGTAACACTGAAGTGATGGCTTGTGAAAATCAGGTTTGCCATTACAGGAATAAATTACATTTTAAAGTTGAACAAAATAAAATGAAAAATGTTATTTTTAATTCATTTAATTTAACTGTATTTTTGATCAAATAAATGCAGCCTTGGTGAACATAAGATACCTCTTTCAAAAACATAAAAAAATCTTACTGACCCAAACCTTTTAACAGTAATATGTATCCTAAATGCAGGCCAACCTCAGTGTTTGTTTTTGGTTACCTACTTATAGCTTCCTCTTACTTTGCACTCTGAAGTCAGGTCTGATCCGGTTCTCCGGCGAGGAACTTCTCATCACTCCGCTACCACAGCATTTGGCTTTACAACACAACTACAGCGCCCCCTCTGGACATCACCCACATGTCATCTACAAGCGATCAGCTGAGCGCAGAGTGTACGCTGATAAGACTGACTGGTCCAGCAGCGTTAATTCAAACAACCCCTACGAGAACCACCACCACCACCGTCACCAGCACGAAAAGCTCCAGAGACAACACTTCTGCGGACGCCGCAAGCAATGTATGTAAGGAAGTTTTCTTTTTAGCTATCTCTAGAAGGGAAGTTCAGTACACTCTATATATTTGTAAAATATGCCAGTGTGTAAACAACAGTAAAGCCCTCTGAGATATTTATACTGATTCCAAAAGCAAAACTGTGTCATTACTATCTGTTGTACTGAAAGATATTGATTGAAAGCATGTGAAGTTAATGACTGTATTTCCTGGTCTGTCATCGCCTCTCTGGTGCTTGTATCAGGGAGCTAGCTTGGAAAAAGGAAAAGCAGTTTTCACACTTTTATCTCTCCACCACATTCTAACTACAGATACTCCCAAGCCTCCTACAGAGGATCATTTTTTCATGCCTGATGAGTTTGAGCAGCAAAGCCGGGTGAAGCGCTCAGAGATTACATCAAGCAAAGAGGGCGGCCTGATTGTGGAAACTCTGGTGGTGGCAGACAGGAAGATGCTGGAGAAACATGGCAGAGACAACGTCACTACCTATGTCCTTACTGTCATGAACATGGTGAGCACAGCTATCAGCAGCATTGTTGTGGAGAAGACACCTTATTGTAGCATATGACTGTTTACTTCTACCTTTGCTTCAAAGTGTTTTTTTTGCTAAACAGGTCTCCAGTCTATTCAAAGATGGAACTATTGGAAATGATATCAACATTGTTGTGGTTAGCCTCCTCCTACTTGAGAAAGATCCGGTAAGATACACACATACAAAAATGCACACATTCTTTCATTCATATATATATATATATATATATATATATATATACAGTATATCGAAGGGTTTATTTTAGACTAGGTGTTTTGAACCTTGCCCGAGCACGTTTGACCCTCAAAGCCTGGTTCGTTTGACTAGTGTGAGCAATATTTAATTGAAATAATATTTATGTGAAATATTTAAACTTTGCAGCATAGAATCTTTAAACTACATCCGATAGTTTCACTCACTGGTTTGTTATTGTGGCGACATTTCCACGCCCCGAAACGTAACGCTAAACAAAACAAACTATGATTGGTTGTTTGACAACGGGCCTTGGCCAATGAAAGCAGACATCTATTCCAGACCTTCAGCCGTCAGTCTGAAGGTCTGGCTACGCCAGACTAAGTCAGTGCATGCTTTTTTAAGATTCACTTCAAGGAATCGACTCTTAAGAATCATTCATTCATGAATCAGACTATACTGGTTGTGCTGTAGGTTTTTGATTCACTAAAAATAACTGACTTTAGTAAGAGTCAACTGGTTGCTGTAAATCTTTGTTTAATTTAAAATGAAATATCACACTATATGTTTTTGATTCACTAAAGAACGACTCACAAAAGTTATTGGTTCATAAATCGGATTAACACTGATAAATAAGCTGTATGTGGACATTTCTTGGCATTAATTTGCAGACAGTACAGTCTTTTCATTGCATCACGCTCAACAAAGACTCCAAAATATGATTGATTGTGCTTTTGCACTAACTGTGCATGAAACACTGGTTGCACAGCTAGTTTATTCTCATTAAAGGTTAATTGAATGTCTTATCTGATTTTCGAAGTTTCCCAGACATTTTGTTTTCATTTTTTTCATACTTGAAAGATGCCTGATCATTCAGTACTCTGTCTTCTCTCTCTCACCACCCCTCTGAACACTTCATCTCTCTCGGCTTCACTGCTGTCAGCTGGGTCTGTCTGTCAACCACCACGCAGACCAATCACTTAACAGCTTCTGCCAGTGGCAATCAGGCCTGATAGGTAAAAACGGCAAGCGGCACGACCATGCCATTCTGTTGACGGGTCTGGACATCTGCTCCTGGAAGAATGAACCGTGTGACACCTTGGGTAAGGCCCTTGACGTTCACCTTCCAATAGCAGAAGTGGCTCATGTGTTTTGATGTCAGTGGCTAATCGAGTTGCAGGAGGGTGAATTACAGAATGCCTAGGTTTGACAGAGCTTGTGGTTGGTGATGTGTGTCCTAGTCTGCTCTCAGGCAGAGAACTTCACCTGAATCAATCCAAGAAATCTCAAATCCACTTTGCAGTCAGTTGGCAGCTTCTTCAGATTTTGCTATAGAGGCGTCAGCCAAATGTAATGAATTCAGCTCTAAAGCTCCAAACCACAAGTATGCACTTCTTTGAATGTATGGCAAAGGGGAAAGCACTGCTTTTAAATTGCCTCTCTATGATGTGAAACTCAAACCGAAGCTGAGACCATACAGTCAGAAACATAGTCTAAAAGTGTGTTTATGCGTGATGAGATCCCGTTTCAAATTCTGTGATACTTAAATAATGTATTACTGTTTTCATCAAGACATGTTGTATTTAAAGTTTCTATAAGAAATTTGAATCAGTGTCACTCACATAGCTTCTCCTTCCACCCATGTTTTGATCTGTCTGTCCTTCCTGACTTCCTGTTTGCAGGTTTCGCTCCAATAAGTGGGATGTGTAGCAAGTATCGTAGCTGCACGATTAATGAAGACACAGGGCTGGGTCTCGCTTTCACCATCGCCCACGAGTCAGGACATAAGTATGTTAACCCATGCTTTCAGGTCTCACACTATTTCAATTTGGAAAACCATATGCTGTGCAACAGGCAAGCATTTTGTTTGTGTTTGCTGGTTGCCATTGTGATAAGGGGAAGTTTGTGTTTGAGATTTTGTTTTTATGACAGACGTATTTCGAGTCCTTCGGTCCTTTGGCGCATTCTCAACATAAACTGGAACAAAATCTATCCTGGAGAACCATCAGGCTGATATGTTGTGGGATTTGTTATTCTCAGCAGTTCAAACATTCTGGTCAAATGAAATGGACACGTGCCTCCAATGTGCACAGTGTTTAGGGCAAAATCTTCACTGAGGAGTGGTCATTTAGAAACACATGGCACATCTTGCCAACACTGCTCAGGTCTGAATTTCATGACTACAGTGCATATGTTTATCATGATGCACCAATAAGTTTGATTCTTACAGGGCTAATAAAAGTAAACATCTAAATGTGAATCATGTGAATTATGTTTTAGAGTACAGAAATCATTGATGGGATTTGTTGGATGAAAGAGCTTTTGGTCATAGAGGTAGTGTGCCACCTGACTCCGGGAGTGGTTTTTGTCCTGAGGTTGTACATTAATAGTCTCACTGGGTAAAACTCACAATCTCCATCGCTCCCTCCTTTTTTTTGCTCCAGTTTTGGAATGATCCATGACGGAGAGGGGAATCCCTGCCGGAAGACTGAAGGGAACATAATGTCTCCCACATTGGCTGGGAATAATGGTGTTTTCTCATGGTCTGCCTGTAGTCGGCAATACTTGAACCGATTTTTAGGGTAAACTTTCACTTCACTTATCATCAAAAAGTGGTATATAAATAAATTTTAGAAATGTAGATATTTTTAATTTTTTATTGTAATATTTAATTTCCTATATAAATTATTGTTTTTACAAATATGCAAAATGTTGTCCCATTCGAAATGCGTATAATATTGTATGGTTTTTATGCCTGTTTCTGTGCTCATCTTTCTTTGCATGCGTTTGTGTTCACAGTACAGCTCAGGCTTCGTGTCTAGTGGATGAGCCCAAGCAGATAGGCCAGTACAAGTACCCTGAGCAGCTTCCAGGTCAGCTGTATGATGCTGATATACAGTGCAAATGGCAGTTTGGCTCGAAAGCTAAACTGTGCAGCCTGGACTTTGTAAAGGTAACCCATAGTGTATAAAATATGTTATTAGGCTTCTCTTCATAGTTGGAGCGCTTCAGTGGATCTTTATGCTAAATTTGTTTGAACACAAGTTGGAAACATCACACAACTCTTGTTAAACAATTTAGCAATAGAATTCACAGAGATTGAGTTCATTTAGAGTCTCAGATATTTAAATGTGCTTCAACCTGTTATGTTTGTGTGTGGAGACATCATGATCAACACAAGCACACATCTGAGCTTTGGAAAGAAAACAATCTTCTGAGAGGAAACCCATTGCCTCAAAATCTACCCTAAGTCTTCATTCACAGGGCCCCCTTTGGCATCCGCTGTAGCCTTTAGCGTCTAACGCACACATTGATATGCAAATAGTTATGCTTGGGAAATGAACATTGCGAGAGTCTATCTGTGGGATTAGCTCTCATGCTATGGACTTCCTCTTCGGAGACCTTGTACTTGCGATGAAAAGAGTCTTGAACGTCGACCTTGATGGAAGGCAGCTGTACATCTTAATTAAGAACGATTGTGGAGATAAAACACAATGTTTTTGTTTTCTGCCCCCCCCCCCCCCCAAGTCATCTTGTCCTTGTCACAAAGTTGTTGAGATGTAATTAGCCGTGGGAGCTAGCAGCATTAGCTAGCCAATGATCCAGAGACCAGTGTTGCTAGCTTTTGTAAACCATGTCTCTCTCACTGTCTGCCAGATGCAATCGGGCTGTCGGCCAGTGGCCGGTCTCCCAACCCCTCATCACCCATTATTATCGTCGTATTGTGGGAAGAAACAAAATGCAACAATAATAGCGTGTTTCTTTTGGGCAACACAGTGATTGATTTTGACAGGCTTTTTTATTTGTTGGGAAAGTTGATTGGCCGTTGCTGTAGAAACAAGAGGTTGGCGTGGTGAGGTGCAAGCCAGGGAGGTTGAAGGGCTCCCAGCGGGTGTAGGCCCGTTTTTGACTGTGCTCTCTGTGTGTTCGTGCCCACCAGGACATCTGTAAATCATTGTGGTGCCACAGAACAGGACACCGGTGTGAAACCAAGTTCATGCCTGCTGCAGAGGGCACCATCTGCGGACCAGACATGGTGAGTGAGTGCTTGTCTGTTCACCCTGAACTCACTGAACCACCGTTAAGGAAGAACACGAACTGACCAGCCTCGCGCGCTATCTTTCTTCATGCACACCTGTGGTATTGTTCTCTTCTTTGTGTAAATGTTCCATAAGGACAGTTGGTCCTTTCCACTGGTTGATGGGGATGAGAGGTGCTGATGTGTGGGACTGTGTGGCTTGGCTAGTATGAGTCCTGCTTGCTGTTCAGGTGTAACTCTGGGCCCCATCCCAAACTAGCAGGCTCAAGATCTTCACAGAAACCCTTTCTCCTTTTCCTCATTTCCCTCTCATACTGTGTTTTCTCTTTGACATGGAAAAAAATCAGTTTGTCTGATAGTAGTCTGCCATCCCTGTTGAAACCCCCCCAGCATATGCTGGTTTGGTAGTGTTTTGAAACATGGCAGTTGGTTTGAGCTGGTTTAAGCTGGTCCTAAGCAACTATAGTGCCTGCTCAGGACCAGCTCATAACCAGCTCAAGACCAGCTTAAACCAGCTCATGGCCAACTAAGGACCAGCTCAAACCAGCTGCTATGCTTCAAAACATACCTAACCAGGATATGCTGTTTTTTTTTTTCTACTTTTTTCTCCTCTATCTACCACACAAACACACATTTAGGTTGCTGTTTTAAATGTAAACACTTTTCTGTGTGAATAAAATAAAGAATAAAAAAGATAATTATGACATATGAGCCAAGCCACATATATAAAATTGGAGATATTGGAGAGTTGTGAAATAATATAAATTATTGAGAAATAATCATAATCGCAAGAATGTGAGTTATAATATAACATTGTGAGGTATAAGGTTGTAATTGCAAGAAAGTCACAGTATGAGAAATAAAGAAAAAAAAATATAATGCAGAAACAGGCCTTCATACATTGCCGATCAGTGTTCAAGATTCTTTATTTTTCTTTTTCCATAATGTAGTGGTGCCGGAGAGGACAGTGTGTCAAATTTGGTGATCATGGTCCTACAGCTGTGCATGGCCAGTGGTCAGGCTGGTCTGAGTGGTCTGACTGTTCACGCACCTGTGGTGGAGGAGTCATGTACCGAGAACGATCGTGTAACAGCCCCAGGTAACCAAAAACTCAGAGATGAAACCCATTCATGCTAAGATACTGACACATTATTATATGTATATTTTTTAATGAACTATCCATTACGCATTTGAAGAACAGGGTTAAATTCTGTTTGTGTGAGAGAGGAAATACAGATAAATATGGCATCTAGCTGCAAAATGATCTTATTTAAATATTGTGCTCTGGTTGGTTGTTTATGCTAATAAAAACTATCACTACTGTAAAAACTTAAATGATACCTTTTCATCACAAGGCTGCCATAAATGGCAGATTAGCTGTGAACGGTAGAGGCATATGTGTTTCCTGACCAACTGACCTACTGCGACTCCTAGATTACCCCTGAACTTTGACACACTAAGTCATCTTGGATAAAATGTGCCCTGGTATGTCAGAGTTCACTGTTTCAGAGACTTTCTATGGAGTACCTAGATAATTGCAGTTCATAATCATTCCTGCACTAGAAAGAATAAATATACAGTTATTAATGAATTCAAACAAACAATAAATACATTTTTACATGTATGCATTTGCCAGATACTTGTATCAAGAGTGATTTACATTGTATTTAAGGTATATAATATAAAAAAGGATTGTTCAAAATTTCAGTGTCTGTAAAATAGCAGATGGAGTTTTTGTGTGTTTAGGCTCAGGTGCTTCCTCTGTGTATGTGGTGGCAGGTTTATTTGAGATTGGGTTTCTATAGACCACAGGTGGCTCTACATGTGGTTTGGTCAAGCTGATGGAACATGGAATTGTGCTTCATCAACATTTGGCTGTCTAGAGCATCTTAACATATTTCTGTTGGAATAGGAAATACTTATAATGCCTTAGACAGCCAGACCAACATATCTAACATGAATAGTTCCAGCAAAGAAAGCAAGAAAGCAACTATTCAAAGTCATGTGAGTTGAAATGGAGAATTTCATTAATGACCTGGAAATACCCAGCCCAAAAATGGTGTTTGTTAAATTGGGTTCATATGAAATATTAAACTGGGCACATATGATCTATATGATCTCACACAAAGTGTTTAGGTAGATTTAACGATTAGGTTGATTTAAAGATCCTTTACATAGATGCACAACATTTGGACAGATGCTGCAATATGATTGCTTTTTTGGAAGCATGCTGCTAGAAAAGAGCAGGCATTTCCTACTCTATTGCAAGGCAATAAAGTGCTTTCAGTGTGAGTGCTTTAATGTTTTATTTTTTTTTGTCCTGATTTTGTTGGTCTATATTAGTTAAATGGCATCTGATCCACTGAGAGAGGCTTAGCTGGGCTTGCTTTTAAGGCACTATAATCTGATTTTGGAGAGGTATTACCCTAATGGTTTAGTAAAAATAAGGCTTTTCACACTGCATTCAAGTGTGCTGTGATCATTGTAACTGACTTCTCTTCTTACCGAGAAGCTGGGGTGCAAAGCATGAACATCTGCCTCCATTCTGGATGAAAAGCAGCATTTTATCTATATCATTTCAGTCAGAAATGTTTCAAAAGAGGCATTTTGATGGACAATCTTCCCTTATGGCTCTCAGACAGCACCTGCAGCGTATGTCTTCTGTTTGTGGCGGTGAGGTTTAAGGGGAATCCCTATACTCATCACTTCAGTATAAGGTCCTCACGAGACAGCTATTGAAGCCAGAGGCATGAGATGTCATCTCACTCAAACAACATTTATCAATAAATATGATCTGATAAATGTGCTCCCTTGACTTTATCCATACTCAGCTGCCAGATTTACAGGTTCACGTGTCTTCGATATGAGTGTTTGAGAAATACATATTTTGGCAACAGCGTAGTGGAGATGCTTGTTGATGGGATTGTCTTCTTGAAGTTTGTTTACCATACAGGATACAGTGTTAATTAACAAAGTATGGGTAGCATTAATGCACCATTACCGGAGGGCAGAAGTTGAAAGAGTGGGATGCTTGTACAATCACCCTTCAGAAAGCCCCTAACAAACAAAGATTAAATTTCATTGCATCATTGTTTGGTATTGTTTATTTATATGTAGAGGGCTCTGTTTTAATGACTTGACTTTAAAGTGGATATCTAATGGCTAACAGTGTGGGCATAATGAGGGTTTGATTAAAAAAGGAGGTCTTAGAGATGGGAGATGTATTGAGAGAGTGGGGTAGAGAAGGATGTGGGTCTATGTGGGGAGTTTTGGAGGGATTTAGGCAAATAGACAGACAGGGTGACCCTGTTTCCTCTGAAGTTTGCACTTATATTCCTGTTCTGAGATTTAACATTCCCCAGTTGGAAAATGATGCTACAAAGTCTAGTAGACAAAGAGAAAAAGAGAATAATGTTCCCTTTTGCCAGTAACTCTTGTGTGAAGTTTAGCATGTAGCACAGAATTGATTTGGGTTATTTCAACGTCTAATCAGAAAACATGCACTTGGCTCCCCTCCCCACCCTCCTCTTTCAATCTCTCTCTGTGCTCTGTGTGTTTTTGTAACTGCTCTACCATATGGGCCCATAGTACACTGTCACTAAAGCTCTAATAGGATCAGCCTGAAAACCTGCTCCAAAAACAAAAGCAGACATCCATAAACAGCTGTCTAACAGCACTGTTAGTCTATCATTGATCTCACTGGCTTCTCCTGAAAAGTGAGGAATGGTTTCCCAATGCAACATGTTTATACACACCCATAGATCAAGGGTTTTTCAGACTTTTTCACCTAGAAAAGTGCAATCTTTTATGAGACCCCCCCTCCCCCCAAAACATTGAAGTTTTTATTAAAGTAATTGAATATATAGTATTTGCCTATATATTTTTGTAGGGAAAATCACTCTGCTTCCCTCAACAAAAACCAATAAGATTTGCCAGTGGCCTTTGGATTATTGCAAAAAATAAGCGTTGCGACCTACAAAAGTTTATGATTCTTATATGTTTTGGTGAAGATAATCTTCAAAAATTAACACAGCTTTTATGAACTAAAATAGGCTATAAACAAACTACTCCACTGTCACACAACTTCAAAGTCACCCGCAAGTTTCCAACCAATCTTTTGATCTTTACTTAAAATTTACAAGCTGGAATGTTTAAATTAGCGTAGTTTGCAAGGAGCCAAGTATAAACACAATGAGGCTGTAAAAGCACACTAGTGAGTAGATGATTTCACCTGTTCTGCGTGACAACCTCTGTAGTCCTATTTACTTGTTAGCTACAACTTTTTATCAAGACATGTAAAAGCTTAAACAACGAGTGGGGTATTACTGATGTATTTTTGTTGTAAAATAAAACGTAAAAATGTGCTGAACTTGTGTTAACCACTGACCTTATTTCAGACAATTAACCAAAATCACATTGACTTTGACAGGATGGAAACAGAAGTTCAAAAATGCTGGAATTTATTGTTCAGTAAGTGAGTCATATGTCGATTCAGTAGGTGCTCTATGGATTTGATGAGTTAAATCAACAGAATCAGTTCATCAAATTAATTCAAAATTGAGTTCTTTGTAAACAATTCATTAAAATAATCAGCTCTCTAGAGCCATTTGTTGAATTGGTCACACTGTATGTTTGCGTTCATCTGAATGCACCACCATTATAGTGACCCTCTTATTCCCACTCTGCAGGGTCAAGATTGAAAACGTTTGAAAATGGCTGTAGACAATGCTACTATATGTTGTCAGTTTTCGGAAGAAAAGTAATTCATTTTCCTCACTGTGTGTTTTCCCCATGCTTTCTCTGTTGGATCACTGTACATGAATAAAGATGAGTGATTTTTAGAAGTACGTGGAAGGCTCATCTGTCGTCTCTGTGAGCGGTTTCCTAACCTCAAGTGTGAATATGCAATAAAAAGCTAAAGACCAGAGACTGAAGGAACATCCACAGGCGCACACACGCACACACACACACACACACACACGCACGCACAGGCACACACATTGACAGGCCCATGGCGCAGTCCTTTGCTTTGAGGTTAGGCTACAAGTGGGTACCCAAGAGTCTTCCACTTTAAAACTTGCAGGCATGCCGCAAGCATGCCTCCGCTCTTACAGCCTCAGTTACAGAAGCTGCTGGACCACTTTTCCCTCAGGAAAGATGGTGACTGTCTGCTTCATGTGGCACTTGGAGGCATTCCTGTGGCATTGGGAGGAGGCTGCCGCTCTTCTCCAGCCTCAAGCTGCCTCAGCAAGACAGGGTGACAGTTTGAACACATTGTCAAGAGCCTCAGGGCTGACCTTTTATGATATCCAGCCTTGATTGCAAGAGCTGACCATTACAGGTTTTAGAGAAGTAAAGATGAATGAATTAATTTCTATGTTGTTCCAAGCAGGTTTATGTTAGTTTGGTGGTTGTTTTTTGCTAGATCAGCCAAATCTGTTTATTAAGGTCAGCTTGTTGGTGGTAGTTAAGAAAACATGGTAGGGGCCATCCCAAACAAACCATTTTTCAATCAGGTTTCCTATTTGGCTGCAAGCAAGTCGACTCAGATAACACAATGTGTAAAGTACATCAGCACAGCTGAGTGTTGTCATGTTCTCGTTGAAGTTTATTATTCAAAAATCATAGCTGTTGAAAACACAGGCGAGTCCAAGTCATGAATGGAATTGTATCCCAAACACTTTATATCTTTTACAGCTGTCAGTTGGGATGTGATTCAGTCAGACACATCACCGATAATGCACAAAGACATTCCCTTAGTGCAGATGCTAATGCACATCATATGAAATGCATCTCACCGGTCCCTCTTCCAAAAAATACAGAATGACTGTCATTCCTCTCGCGTGTTGTATGCTTGCTGAGGCACATCTGTTTCTTCTCTTCTTCTCGCTCTCTCTCCTTGCTTCCATGTTCGCTTGTGCTAATTGCTGGTTGTTTCACCCAAGCCCACAGCACAACGGCAAGTTCTGCCAAGGCCCCGGTCGACTGCACCAGCTGTGTAACACCAAGCCATGTCAGCCCAATGGAGTGGACTTCAGAGCTCAGCAGTGCGCCGAGTACAACAGCAAACCCTTCAGGGGATGGTACTACAAATGGAAGCCATACACCAGAGTGGAAGGTATGGGAGATATTTGGGCCTTAATGCATTCATTATGAACAAAAGCAAATGTCTCATTAACAGCTGGAAGAGAGCACAGTAAACCTCTGCTGTGGGTTCAAAATCCCCATGCGTCTTTATTTACTGGACGAGCGAGACTCACACTTTTTTTGTTTTTCGGTCAGCTTTTAAAAGATTTTTTAAAAGTTTAACAAAAAAAGTATCTTTCTCATCTATTTAAAGCTGCAGTCCGTAACTTTTTTTGGTTAAAAATGATCCAAAATCCATATTTGAAACTATCGCCTTATTTTAGCCCGATTCACAACGGTTAGCTTATAATAATGTTTTCTAATTTGAGTGGTACGGGTAGGTTTTCGCGGGAAATTCGGCATGGCACTGCGTCATTACGTCATGTCTGTAAACATAAAGAAGTTTTCCCGGCTAGTAGGTATCGCATGTGAGGATCCTGCAGGTGGCGGCTCATTTATAGCCTTTTCTCACAGCAGCTAGAATAATTAAATGTATCATTTTGATGGCGTATTGTGATCCAGAAAGTATTATGTGTTTATGAAACACATGTGAATGGAATTAAATTATATTCCAGTTTTAATTGTGCTTCTAATTACGGATAGCCTGCGAATACACAAGATTTGTATTCTAAAGAAAACCATTTCGAAGGTTGCATAGTTTGCTTTTGGGGTTAAAAAAAATTCTTAATATGAAATTCGAATAGTATGACAATTAGAGATTAGACTGTACAGAAATTGAAATCTACACGTTAATACACACTATACCTCTAGACCTATAGTCACGCAATGCTGATGTTGTTAACATTAATAATTTGAGAATAAAGTATAACAATAAAAATTTGCGCGGTTTGATGTGATATGAGCTAACCGATCGTTAGATTTAATCACGGTTGGTAGCGCGATTTATGGTAATGCTTTTTTCCTCAGTTGGGATGAACAAACGTGGCAGACTTGTTACTTGTTCAGATGACAATATCCGGTGAAAATTCTGATTTGGGTCATATAATTCAAGACGTAGGCTAGAATCTGTGATTACTAAGTGTTTGATTCACACCGGTGTGGTGACTGACAGCTACACATTCACCTCAAAACATTAGATTTATCTGCGCTGAAGCCGTATCTGTCAGTCCTTTGTCGTGTGTGTGTCATGTGTTCCTGCCTCTTGTGTCCATATTTGGTTTGTTTCCTGTCCTTGTTAAATGTTATCATTAGTTAATTCTTGTCCAGCCGTGTGGGTCTCGTTATCTATGATTAACCTGTGTATTTATAGTCCTGTCTGTTGAGTTTGATTTTGTCTGGTCTACTCGTTACTCCCCGGTTTTCCTGTCTATGTCTTGCCCTGTCTTGATGTTATCAGTAAAGCCTATTATTTGAAGTTATATCCTTGTCTGTGTGTTCCTGTGTTCCTCCTCGTGTGTGCACCGTGACAGTACCAGAGTACAACCCATGCAATAAAGATAATTCCGCACCTGGCTGCAATACCAGGTTTTCAACAGAGATGGCGACAAAGAGGCAAAACTTACGAACTACAGCTTTATGCAAAAATAAAATAAAACAGTAATATTGTTAAATATTACATTTAAAATAGCAGCTATTACTCCAGTCTTACGTGTCACATGATTCTTCAGAAGTCATTCTAATATGCTGATTTGGTGATCAAGAAACATTTCGTATTATTGTCATCCATGTTGAAAACAGTTGCCCTGCTTAATATTTCTGTGGAAACGGTGGCATGTTTGTTCACGATTCCTTTATGAATAGAACAGCATTTATTTGAAATAGTTTAACAGTGTAAAACCTGTATCATCACTTTTTCATCAGTTTAATGCATCATTGTTGAAAAAGAAATAAATAAACTTACTGACCCTCAAAATTTTAAACGGTTGCCTATGTGTAACCTTGTCTGACATAACTAACAACAAACGTCTAAAACACATTCATCTCAGACTTTACCTGCTTAGTTTTTAATACCCTCTGCTATCTGAGTCCGCATGAACAGCTGTGTTTTTAAATAATAATCATTCTCATTAGTTTCTGACAATATGTATTGAGATTGTTACATAGGACAAATATATTCCACCCAAGCAATTCATCTCCCCTAATGTGTGTTGTCTAAGCTTGCATGGATTTGGACTTGAAACGTGTATTCACTCGTTCTGTGAGTGCAGTGCACTGATCAACCCTGTAGGCAGGTTTGGACCTGAATAGGACCCTGTTTGTGTATTTGGGCTTTGTGTTAGCGGACTGGGAGTGAAATAGGGAAATGATAGCAACAATTGGGTACTGTCCTGTCAGATTAATGAGAAAGACCAGTGAGGTGAATGGAGTTCCATTTTCTAATCAGTAGGTTGTGTGTTTCAATGGCTAGTACAGGTGGTGTTAGTGTAACCCCACTGGTTCTACTCCCCACACTTGCCCAGAGTGGGATTCGAACTGGCGTTTCTGGTATGGGAGGTGGATACGCTAACTAAGACGATAAAGACTGCTGTCTTTAGCATCAGTCGCTAATGCGCCTCTTGAGATCAGGGGAGTGAGGTTTTACCTGCACAGCTCTTACTAGCTGGCCTCCATTACATTAGGAATTACTTACCCCAGTTTGACTGGGATTTTGGAGTTAGATCAAACTGGATTAACCACTGACGTATCCTGTTGTTAAGTTTCGCTTGCCCTCCTATTTACTTTTAAGGGCATTATTCAACTTTTATTGTTAGGTTTACTGTTGTTTAGTTTTCTATTCAGCTAGACCTGTAAGTCTGTAACAATATAATTTGTTTTTCTTTGAAGTAAAATAACAATAATTATGATCTAATATGTTCCTAAAAAAAGAAAGAAAGACATCTAACAGTTCATACTGAGCTGTTGTATTGAATGAGCCTGGATTTGTGTGTAGATGCAGATACGTCTCTGATATGTCCATATTTTTCTCTCGGTAGGAGAGTTGGATAGAGCCGCCTCTCTTGCATTCCAGCTTTATTGGCCCATTTGTAACAGAGTTTTACATTTTAGTGTAACGTGTTCTGTGGCTATGTTCTCTACAGCATGGTGAGCCTTCCAGTTGCTTCACAGCCAACCACACACAGCTTAAACATTCCCATAATTAGGACTAGACAGTAGTACACATCTGCATTGTGTGTGCTAAAAATAAATGATGCATGACGAACAGCAAAGTTCTGTTTTGTGTATTGATGACTCTCAGACAAAAGGTTAAAATAAAGTCACATTTAATTGAATGTAATATTATTATTATTTATTATTATTATTTTTTTGTACAGCAATTTGTTGATAGAGCAATCTCATTCTCAAGATCAAACTTAAATGTATGGGAATCATTGATAGTCTGGGTTTGTGGGTTTATACATGCTTTTCAAAGAATTGGTTTCCATTTTACATAATAGTCCACCTGCATTTTGTCTGAAAAATGTTTACAGGATTATTGCTCCATATGTCCTCATGCATGAGACTTCATAGCAGCATGCTGAGGGTACCAGTACACAGCCTCAGAAGATCTAACATAAAATCGCTCTGAAGCTATAAGATCTAATGACCCCATTCATCTCCTATCTAGAAGAGGACATCTGTAAGCTGTACTGCATTGCTGAGGACTTTGATTTTTTCTTCGCTATGTCCAGTAAAGTCAAAGATGGGACGTCTTGCTCTGACTACAAAGGAGGCGTGTGCATTGATGGGATATGCGAGGTACGTGAGGAAGTGATGATTTTGAGATTTGAGTCATATTTCGAGCATCAATTGATTGACATAAGCATTTTGTTATATTCATCAGGCCCAGTGGCCTAAACTGTGTGTGTTAGTTAAAAAATGTTGCTTTAATAACTTTTCATGTGTAGCCGGTGGGCTGTGACCAGGTGTTGGGATCAAAGGCCACTTTGGATGCCTGTGGAGTGTGTAAAGGAGACAACTCCACCTGCAAGTTCTACAGTGGCCAGTACACCCTCCAGCATAGAGCCAATGGTAAGGCTCTTGTAGAGCATGTTTCTTTCATACCTTCTGATCTTCTCTGATAAATCAATATTTTGAACAGAATGACAGGCTTCAAGAGAAAGAAACGAGGAGTAAATGATAGAAAAATGCCTAAAGCAGTGGTTCTCACCTGGGGTGGTTCTTATTTTTATCAGTGTTGAAAAGAGTAGTGCTGCTCAGTGTTGGGGGTAACGCATTACAAGTAAAGCAAGTTACGTAATCAGATTACTTTTTTCAAGTAACTAGTAAAGTAACGCATTACTTTTTAATTTACAAGGAAATATCAGAAAAGTTTCACCAGTTACTTTGTTTTCCAATTTATTGACTGACAGTTCTCCCGTCCCCATGTTGGGAGAAATCAGAAGAGGTGTTGTGTGCGCTGTGTGAACATGATGTTACTGTAGTTCTAGACTAAATGTGAATGTGTATTAATTCATCCCACTCGCAAAAAGAACAAAACAGATATAGTATTCATCAAAATGAATTAAATAAGTGAAATGCAAACTCAGAATATGACGCAAGCCTGCAATAATTAAATATGTTAACACAAGTGTATCTAATCCCATTATATTAATCGATGTCTTTGCTGCTGACCTTTGATCCAGTTCAACCATACTAGTAAGCAAAAATGACTTTAGATAAACTAACAATTGTGCTTAATTGTTTTTTTTATTGCTGAAGAGTGTTGAACCTTCTTCTCCTGTGTTCTACTTTACAGACGTGAATTTACCCTTCCTTCAGGATGAGGTTTATTCATTACACTTTTTGGTGTGAAAGAGATTTTACATTTGCTTTAAATATAATTTCTTATATTAAAAACAATCAATCAAGCCCTATTTAAAAAGTAACGCAAAAGTAACGTAACGCATTACTTTCCATAAAAAGTAACTAAGTAACGTAATTAGTTACTTTTTTAGGGAGTAACGCAATATTGTAATGCATTACTTTTAAAAGTAACTTTCCCCAACACTGGTGCTGCTTAAAATTTTTTATGAAAACCATGGCACATTTTTCTTTGATCAAATAGAAATCTTGTAACATAAATGCCTTAAACATCACTTTTGATCAATTTAATGCATCCTTTCTCAATTAAGAATTATTAATAAAATCTTACTGACCCCAAATTTTTGAATCTTTCACAAATCGGTATTGTATATACAGTGTTGGGGAGTAACTAGTTACATGTAACGGAATTACGTAATTTAATTACAAAATAAAAGTAATTGTAATCAGTTACAGTTACTAAGAAAAAATGTGTAATTAAATTACAGTTACTTCTGAAAATGTTAATGATTACAAAGGGGGTTACATCTGATTTTTTTACACACACTCCCACATACAGATTTAATTGAGTTCTTTCATAAATTGAGGTCACCGCTCTAAAATATGAAACACCAATGTTTTAGAAGATTATAACGTTTATCCAATAACTTTTATATTTCCTATAGGGTTTATGTATATGCTTTATTTTTTAAGATTAACAGTTTTTTTCTAAGGCATGGTTAGATTCCAGTGTTTCCTTGTCAAAAACAGCTCTGTTCACAGCGACTCGTTTCGGTGCATATCTCTTTACATGCCAATGAGCTCTGCTCACCCTGCCCCTCTCTTCTGTGGAAGAGCAAACGCGATTCACAAATAATCATAAAAAATAAGTGAGACTTACTTCTTCCGGAGGTGCAGCTGGATCATGAACAATGGGTACTGATCCATCCTTAAATTTTAACTTTAACAAAACCTGTCTTGAATTGTCCCTCATTCAGAAAGCATGATTTGCGCAGCCAGACATAAACAAATTTAGTGAAAGTGAAGTGAAGTGACGTGTCGTCAAGTATGGTGACCCATACTCGGAATTTGTGTTCTGCATTTAACCCATCCAAGTGCATGCACACAGCAGTGAACACACACACACACACACACACACACACACCCGGAACAGTGGGCAGCCATATTGCTGCGGCGCCCGAGGAACAGTTGGGGGTTTGGTGCCTTGCTCAAGGCTCTCACCTCAGTCATAGTAATGAAGGTGGAAGAGAGTGCTGGTATTCACTCCAAAATCAAAATGGCTTGATAATTGAGACTGTTTAGGTTTTTGGGGATTAAAAAATAGGAGTGAGTTTTTATCATTGGTGGTTGTGTCCACACACTGCTAAGGCACATTTATATGCAGATGAAGATATTTAGCATCCAATGTCTCCTTTAAAATTTAAATATTATAACCCTGCCTGGTTTACATGTTTGAAAATGATTAACAGTTGAAAACATTAGAAATTTAGAAAAGTAATCAAATGTAATCAGTTACATTAGTTTAATAAAGTAATTGAAAAGTTACACTACTTATTACATTTTAAGTAGGGTAACTTGTAATCTGTAACCTATTACATTTCCAAAGTAACCTTCCCAACACTGTGTATATAGGTGTATTTGATTCTTCTGATTTGATCAAAACAGTTTGAGAACTAGTGCCCTTTAATAAAATATAATAAGAGATCTTAGAAACTGAAAGAAACTAAAAGAATAAATAATAATAATTAATTGCATAGTATAGGCAAGTCTGTCACTTTAGAGCTCCTCTCCTCAAACTTTACAGAAAACTTCAATGTATTTTTTTAGAGCACTTACACAGCAGGAGCTCTTGCAAGTCTGGCACCTCATCGCTCTCCTCCGACTGAAGGAGGTGATAATGCATCAACTCAAAGATGCCTGTTCTCTCTGGCCTTTAAAAATACAGAAACTGCAAAAGAGAGCAGACATGGCAAACCTATTTTCGCTTTTTTTCCATCTCTTCAGAATATTACCCCGTTGTGATGGTTCCCGCTGGAGCGAGGAGCATCAGGGTGCAGGAGATGGAGATCTCCACCAGCTACCTGGCTGTCCGCAGTCTGAAACGTGGTACCTACTATCTGACAGGTGATTGGACGGTGGACTGGCCTGGCAGGTTCCAGTTCGCAGGCACTACGTTCAACTATCAACGCTCTTTCAGCCGGCCTGAGACCTTGTATGCTGCAGGCCCCACTAATGAGACCCTGCTCTTTGAAGTGAGTCACCCCCATCCCCGTCCGGCCTGACACCTGTTAGCGAATTAGCCATGACAGGTTTTGGCAAGAGTGCTGTGGCCATTCGGTCAGATGAAAACAAGGCTGAGAGACAGTGGGTGAGTGAGAGAAATGAGAAACAAACGAGGGAAAGATAGAGAGAAAGACAGAAGAGAAGGCACACAAATGAATTGAACGGGCAGACTAATGCCTCTGTTTGGGATTAATTGCAGGCCAGAGCCAACGTGGTCATTGTGACTTTCATCTCCAGTATGTAGAGATTCAAGATCAAACGGTGCGACAATGTGAATGGCACTAAGCTTTGAACTCACTGCACTGTGTGCTCTTGCTAATGGGCAGCACAGGGCACCGCTTACATGAAGGATGATGGGTATGGGTTCAGATGACCTTTGAGGTTAGGTCATAGTAAGGGCGCTTCATATATCAGCATGGATCTGAAGTGGGTATAAGAGAGATCATTCGATTTCAGAAGAATCATTTCAACCTTTTATTGACATTGTGTTCTACTGTAGTAGTTCTGTGGGCTGATATGTAATGTTTCGTGCACTCTTGGAAAGAAAATTGGTTACACTTTATTTTGATAGTCCACTTAAGACATTCTACTAACTATAAGTAACTTTGTAACTACATGTTAACTACATGTCTACTAATTCTCATTAAATTATCAGCTACTTGTCTACTAACTCTCAGAATAGACTGTTAAGGTAAGTTTAGGGTTTGTAGAATAAGTTGACATATACTTGCAAAGTTTCTCATAGTCAGTATGTTGTATGTTGTGGACCCATCAAAATAAAGTGTTAGAAGATATTAAGCAGACAGTCTACTAATACTCTGATGACTGCAAGTTGACATGTAGTTGCAAAGTTACTTACTGTTAGTAAAATGTCTAGAGTGGACTATCGAAATAAAGTGTTATCAGAAAATTTGCTCATCCATGTTGCAGCATTATTTATATATTACGGTTAGAGTTGCTATCTCCGGGCCAAGAAAAAATTGTCTCAGGAAAACAGCTTTGCTTATGTTGAGGTAAGGGGAAATGAATAAGATCTTGATATAACGTCAAGCTTTTGAGATTTTTTAGATTTTACCTCAAGCTTAAGAGAAATTAGGTCAAGATTTCAAGTAGATGCTATGTCAAAATTTAGAAAACATAAGTTAAAATGAAGAATAATGCTGTAGCACCAAACAATTCAATATTTATGCTGCCAAAATCTTTATTTCAACCAATCAAAATGCCATTGTAAAGTTTGAATGAATCATTTAAACTCCAAGAAAGATTAACATGATTGTATATTTTAATGAATTCACTTACCAGTTAAAAGAAATGCAGATCCATTATATCATACTTCCAATTTTCTTATGTTACCAACACCTCAAGCTGTTAAAAATCCATTTGGCCTTGATATTATTGCAGGTATTGCGTAAATTGTACAAAAGTTAGGCATGCTTTATTTAATACTCTTTCATTTTTATCTTATTTACTGGCCTTTGATCTGCTCCGCACTCAACCTGTGTTTTACGTGCATGCAGCATTCCCCTTCAGCCCACATGCCCTCTCTTCATTACGTTTTCCCCAGGGTGGGCGGTGGCAGCAGAGGTCTGATTTGCAGATGAGTTGGCATTAATCTCTCTAAGTATGCTCTGTAATTTCAAAAAGAAGAGGAGGGTAGAGAGAGAGATTAAAAGATTAAGATATCTGCAACTGAACTCAATAGGTCAGAGAGGCTTGGAGTCACGATTCGAGGGAAGCAGCTGGTCAATTATGCTTTTCTGGATCTCTCAGTTTAACCTGCTATGGAAAATGGATAAGTATCAGCTTCAAGACCCTTACTGAATGCTTTGGGAAATGCATTTCGAGAAATGTGAATGTAAACGTTGACTTGGTTCCAGAGCTTGTAATTGGCTCAGCAATGTGGATTGAGAGGCACTAGACGAGACATAACAGTGCAGTTCCCTTCAAACTTGACGTGCTTCTGATTTAAACACTTTTTAGGATTTATTTAAGTATTGACGTTCTTTTGGAATGTCTTAAGAGGGTCATACCAGTTCAGAGTGATTCATTTAGATGTCATATCTGTGCTCGCATTCATCAGTCTTTCATTCACACGCTTCTTCTTGACCGTAGGAACTGCTACGCTTCTAGCCAGAGCACAGATGGATTTTTGTGTAGTAACCCTATACTGAGAGTGCTTGATAATGAATCTGTCCTTGTAGTCCTGTTCAACAGAGTTTAATAATTACCCCAGATTTTCCGTCATTATTCAGAATGACTAGAGTGAAAGATAGAGAGGGTGTGTCTAGAGCAAGAAGGATATCAGATAAAGCATTCATTGCAACATAAGACAAAAGACTAGGCAAGGAATCATCAGAAAACTTGCTTTTACAGTATTTGGATGGGGAAGGATGTTTTGCATGTTGAATCGATGTTTAAAATTGTGATTCTTGTTACATATGTTAAGAGTGAAACTCTAGACTTCCTATATCAGAGTACAGACATGGTGCAATGGACTCTTGCGGGTCTTGACACTGGATCAGAAGAGGTAGAGTTTCCCCATGTGTTGTATCCATAGTCAGATGGCTAGCCGGATCACAGATGGATCAGAGACCTCCTCCTGAGCCTGATTCTGGAATAGCTGCTATGTGTTGAGTGCCAACTGTAAATCTGGACCAGCTTTGAACAGGCTAGCGTGCAGGGTCTCATGGACCGCTTCCAGGGCAATAGATTCAGAGGGAGAGTGAGTCAAGATACAGTATGTTAAAAAGTTTGCTAACTTGCCACTGTGTTTCAATATACTTGTTTTACTTCCCCTGGAAATCCTCCATCTTTCAAATAGTGCCTTTGTTTGATTTGCACAATATCTTCTGCTGTTCTGTTGTTAGATTCTTTCCTCCTGTACAGGTCTGGACTTACTTGAGTTACATTCAGTTAGTGGTTCAGTCTCAACATTCACCTGCATCTCATTGAACATGAAACATGAATTCACATGAATCTGTACCTCTTCATCTGTAATGTCAAACATAGTCATGACACTAAATTGAACCCAAGTTTGGCTAGTAAAGATTTTGGATGGTTTTAGATAACCCAGTAATCTGACAGAGCATTGAGACTGGTTTATTGTGTTTATTGTGACTTAAGGATAATCATCCCACATCAGCAGCAGCCTGCTACACATTTCCTGTTCAAAACATTAAGTGACGGTAAATTCATAGTAATTAGAGGATGGGTGGCATCTGCCTAATCCACTGCTTAAGTTCACACTCTTACTTAAGATAAATTTGGGCTGCCTTTCAATTACTGTTGGCTCGTGTAAACATTGCTGCAATTCTTCCGTGACCTTTAAGATTCGATCCTTGTTTAGCTGCTTTGTTTATACTTTATACATATAGTTTGATGGTTTACCAGTTCCAGTGAATTTGGTGTCATTGCATTTATATTACAAATAGTCTGAGGAAAACCCCATGTGGCAAAGACTGAGTAAAAACAAAGGTCCTCTTCTTGTCGGAAAACATTTCCACTCCATTAGCGTTATCCTCAGGCTGTCCTCATTGGCCTTGGGCACGGATTTAGTGAGGAACTGGCTGAACTTCCTCTGTGGTCTAGTCTCACATGAATGACTACAAGATCTTCTCCAGGAACAGTCTCCAAAACTATAGCATACAGAGCTACTGAAACATAAACATCAATGTAAAACTTGCTGGGAAATAAAGTCTCACAGTTTACCACTCTATGAAAATATTCAGATTCACCCAACCCACAGTTTGGTCCACTTGTGGCATTTTCCAAGCTGATAAGCTTCAGTTCAAACACATAGACAGTCTAATTCAAGCATCTCTTTAAATCAGGGTCACTAGGAGCACTGTGGTGTCATCTCTCAGTCCCAGTGGAGTTACAGCCACAAAACAGCAGCAGACAATCTGGCACCTTCTGCCTTGCTGGAATATGAGAACATTACCAAGGCAATCAGCATGACTGCATGCACTTTAACAGTTCAATTTCAGTCAGACTAAAGCAATAATTTGAATTTTAAACAACTGAAATCATACCAGTCCGGTTTTTGCATATTCAGACTAATAGCTCTAGATAATGTGATTGTAGTTTGACTTTCTCCCACATGTGTGTATCTTAATTGGACTACAAATGGCCTCATTATTGTGCACTCTGAAACACAGAGGTGTTAAAAAGTATGGGGTTAGTAATGTTTTTTAATGTTTTTTGAAAATAAGTTTCTTATGTTCACCGTGGCTGCTTTTATTTGATCAAAAATAAAAGTAAAAATAGTAATACTGTGAAATATTATTACGATTTAAAGTATCTGTTTCATATTTTAATATATTTTAAAATAGAAGTTATTCCTGTGATGGCAAAGATGAATTTTCAGCATCATTATTCCAGTCTTCAGTGTCACATGATCCTTTAGAAATTGTTCTAATATGCTGTTTTGGTGCTCAAAAATGTTTCTTATGTGTTATTCTTATCAATGTTGAAAACAGTTAAAAATGGTAATGCATCTTGGACTGTGTTTGTGTTTTTAAGGATTCTTTTATGTTTGAAGAATGGCCTTTATTTGAAATAGAAATCTTTTGCAAAATTTTAAAGGACTACAATTTTTCATGAATTTAAAGCATCATTGCAGAATCCAAATATTAAATTTCTATCAGTTTCTCCAAATTTTGAACAGATGTGTATACTTGGATAACCAGAAACCTGTTGCTTGATTGATTTCACTAACCCATGACCATCTCTTCTCCTCCGCAGATTCTTCTTCAGGGTAAAAATCCTGGTATATCATGGGAATACACTCTACCCCATCCAGAGAAGAAGCACAACTACACCTGGTCCGTGGTGCGCTCTGACTGCTCTGCAACTTGTGCTGGGGGTGAGTGGATGCTGTATGTACGGTAAATGTTTACTTGGTTGACTCGAGTGTTAAAGAGCAGAGTTTCTGTGGTTGTGTGTGAGTGAGAAAGGAAGTGTATGTGTGTATTGGTCCAGGTCCATCAAATGCACCTTTGTGAGCAGAGGAAAAAAAAACAAAGTGCACCCCTCCTTCCTCCAGACCTCCGAATCACATTGGCTCATCTCTGTGGTAGTGGCTCCTCCATTCACAGTCAGTTGTCTGAGTGTTGGTGGCAGACAGACAGCACTATGACATGCCCAGAGCACAGATCTCTATCTACGCTCTCACACAGTTTCATTCATGCTTTTCTTTAGAACAGACCTCTGGGCCGCCCCTCCTGGCCTCTCACACTGACAGAGGCCCGGCTTTGTTTGCCACAACAGAAGCCACGCTACAGTACTGCCATTCATCCTGAGCTCCCATAATCCCCAGAAAGACTAGTCACGGATAGCGTGCTCCAAGCTTTCCTTTTCAAAAGATTGCTCAGAGGATGCATTAGTTTATTTCATAATAAAGATGTATGTTAGGCCGGGTTAGAGAGATGGATTTCGGCAAAATATCCTAATAGAGTAGTTGTATTTATGCTCACTATCTCTCTGTATCTCTTTCTAACTCTCTCTCAGGTCGGGTCTCGACGAAAGCCATTTGTTTGCAAGATCAGAACACCCAGGTCAACTCTTCACTCTGCAACCCTGAGACCAGACCTGTGGTGGGCTCTCACCTGTGCAACACACAGCCCTGCCCTGCCTAGTAAGAGTCTCTCTCTCTGTGTGTGTGTGTGTGTGCTATTCTGACTTCCTTGTCTCATACTTGCGTCTTTCCATTAGAGTTGGATACATCTGAGTTTTAGCTCCGTTTTAGTTCTTGAGTTTGAATTAGAATTGCTCACACCTAACACGGGTAGTTGAATTGGGAATTAAATTGGAAATAAATAATATATAAATCCTGCACACAAGACCATTTAAACTTCTTTAAAGTTGTGATATAATGGAAGTAGCAACAGATTGTTATTTTTTCCAGATTGTGACATACAGTACATCCTTGTGAAACAGAAAAAGAAATCTAGGGTGGTTACTTGGTTTTGTCAGTTGGTTGTTGATTGGCTGGAGGCAGATCTGAATGCAAGCTTGTAGTTGATTGTAAAAAAAAGGGACGGGTTAAGTGGATTCACTGACTGGAGAAGTCGGTCATATGTCACTACTTTCACTCAGATGCCACAATATGGAAAAAAATCTTCTCTACTTCTGTATTTTCATTGTAAGATCAAGTTATGACGTTCAGTGTTGGGGGTAACGTACTACAAGAAACGCGAGTTACGTAATCAGATTACTTTTTTCAAGTAACTAGTAAAGTAACGCATTACTTTTTAATTTACAAGAAAATATCAGAGTTACTTTTTCAAAAAAAGTAACGCCAGTTACTTTGTTTTCCGATTTATTGACTGACAGTTCTCCTGTCCCCATGTTGGGAGAAATCAGAAGAGGTGTTGTGTGCGCTGTGTGAACATGATGTTACTGTAGTTCTAGACTAAATGTGAATGTGCATTAATTCATCTCACTCGCAAAAAGAACAAAACAGATATAGTATTCATCAAAATGAATTAAAACAGTGAAATGGAAACTCAGAATATGACACAAATCTGCATTAATTAAATATGTTAAATAGCACAAATGTATGTCTTTGCTGCTGACCTTTGATCCAGTTCAACCATACTAGTAAGCAAAAATGACTTTAGATAAACTAACAATTGTGCTTAATTGTTTTTTTTATTGCTGAAGAGTGTTGAACCTTCTTTTCCTGTGTTCTACTGTACAGACGTGAATTTACTCTTCCTTCAGGATGAGGTTTATTCATTACACTTTTTGGTGTGAAAGAGCTTTTACATTTGCTTTAAATATAATTTCTTATATTAAAAACAATCAATCAAGCCCTGCTCATATTTAAAAAGTAACGTGAAAATAACGCAAAAGTAACGTAGCACATTACTTTACATAAAAAGTAACTAAGTAACATAATTAGTTACTTTTTAGGGAGTAACGCAATATTGTAATGTATTACTTTTAAAAGTAACTTTCCCCAACACTGATGACGTTGACATTAAAAACCACAACGTCAAAAAAAGTAAACATATGAATGAATCACATACAGTAAGAACAGTAGCATGCATTTAGAAAACAAATCGTGGATTTTGATTTCATGCTGATCTCAAATAAGTTTTTTAATTCAAATTTCTTTCTTTACGAACCTTCCTTTTCTAGCTAAAAATTTATTTAAATTGTATTTTATTTTAATTAAACTTCCTTAATTTCAAACCAGTTTGCTACTTCTATTCAAATAATAAAAAAAATAAGATAATGGTGTACAACCCTGCTTTCCAGTGCTATTGGTGGGCACGTGCCCTGGTATGTCTGTGTAAAATCAGCTGTGGTGGTTTCAGCATGAGCAGAACCCAGCCTAAAGCTCTGAGAAGTCACGTTCTTCCTTGGGTTCTTTTCTCTGTTTCATTCCTTAAAGAAAACAGGATTAACATCGCCTCCAGACAGGGACTGACTGCACCCTTACTGCCCAAACTCCAGCTCCAAGTCACAGCCTGCCACACACGCACCTCTTAAATTATACAAACTCAAACACACATACATACATACATAAACACACCAGCTTTCACAATAAGGCACATATACACACACACAAATACTAGTTCTCATTCTTGCTTGTCTTTTTGTTGACTACAGTGAATTACTACTCAAATATTGCAAGAACTGAAGCCATATTTATCAAAGACTCCCACTATGTTTACAATGAGAGTTATGAGTGAAAAGGATAAGTGTTATATTTGGATTGAGGAAGATAAATGGAAATAAGGCACCTTGCAGAAGTTGATGAATGAATTGGATAGAGGCATTGTACTGTGAGAAAAACAAGCTTAACGATCCTTTAGCATGGAAAGAAGAGAATGAAAAGCAGAGACTGTCTCTCTAGGTACCCTGGGAAAAAAATTCTCAGTCTAGGTGTCAGAAACCTCCTCTGGGCTCTGGAGACTACAAAAGGAACTGCTCAAAACAGCCTTTTTCTGGCTGTCTCAAAGCTGAGGTCAATCTGCCGGTCCATCTTCCTTTTGAGAGTCCTTCTGCCGTTCTTACAAGAGCAACACTCAGCTCGACTTGATTTACTGATCTCTTGCCTTACAGAGGCATCTACATACCCAGCATCCCTCACTTGCCAGGGTGAAAGGCATTGACACACCATTCTGGAGCTCAGATAACAAATCACCCCTCCTGGCTTTCCTCCCTCTGTTCTTCTCGCTCTCTCTTTGGCCTTGCATCGTGTGAAATGTTGGCTGCGACCGATTATTATGTGCGGGCTATGGCGAGGCGATACTAAAAGGGGAAATCAAGACCATATGATTGTTTCCTTACAGCAACAAGCTTTAACCGATTTGGCTTGTCCCATTCAAAGCCTGACAAATAGTCCAATAACAATGTAATTGAAAACAACGGCAGGGTTGACGGGAGAGCAGCGTGTCTGCGGCGGTGCTGGATATGTTGAGACTGCACAGGATCCCATCACTCACCACCAGTGTCTGCCTGTAACCCTAAGACACTGTAACCTGGTGAGTGGCTTTGATTACCAGTAGAGATTACTAGTGATCCCAGACTCCTTCTGTTGTCGTCACAACTCAATGACATCATCATCCTGTGGGTCACACAATGAGTTAGTTACCCACCGTACCTACATTGGAAAAGCGATTAAAGGGATAGTTCCTCCAAAAATGAAACTTCAGTCACCATTTACTCTCCCTTATGTCATTTTTTAAAACCTGTATGACTTCTGCAGAACACAAAAGAACATATTTTGAAAAATGTGTCTTTTTTGTCCTTACAGTGAAGTCAGTGTTTCAGTCTTTCTTAACAAAAATATCTTCTGCAGGAGAAAGAAAGTCATACAGGTTTGGAACGACATGAAGGTGAGCAAATGATGACAGAGTTTCCATTTTCATCCCTTTAAGTGCTTTTTAAATGTAGGTACGAGTACGACAGTGTATTATGTTACATTTTAAATGGCCTTGTGCTTTTTCTTCTCTCTTCATGAGATTCCCACCATTCAAAATGTATTTTCTTCTCTCAGTGTAGGTCATACTGTAAGTGTGTTTATTGTTCAGACAGACAGGTCCTAAATCCCACAGTTACTAATGACTTCCCCCACTGTATGCAGAGCCGAGTCTGTTCCCCCCCATACTGAATGACATCACAGCCTTACGATATCGACTACAGATCCCGGAACATTATTTGTTTGAGGCATTATGTGCTTTGATTTATGACTGCTGAAAAGAGGAAAACTAAAAAAAGTGTGCAGGAAAGGGAAAATAAATAGACCTTTGGAAACACTTCCAGAAAAAGTATGGGCATGCATTCAAAACAGGAGAGCAAGACAGAAGCTTCTGCTTATCTTTCCAGCAAATATCTTCAGTGTTGACAGGTCTGCCCATGTTTTATTGTGGAGCAAGAGGGGCCACCTCCCTGTGGAAATTGAGCGCGTCTAGCTGGCCAGGAATCGAGCGCTAATCTCTGGACTATGGCCTACAGGATTCAGTCTGACGACGTGCTCCCGGCTGCAAACGCTGCCCTGCTGCTTCTGTGAAGCATGGAGAGCGGTGACTTCAAACACGGGCTGGGCCCAGAAGCGGCCAGCTTGATTTGTTCCCTAAAATGTCATGAAAAGAAAAATGCACATGCCTTTTGCAGTGCCCTCTGAATATTCCTTCTTTTCTTTTGGTTTCTTTGTGTTGCATGATTGCATGTTTGCTTTTCTGTTCAACCACCATTCCTCAAGCGCAGATGGATTTAGGAATTTCTTACCAGACTCTTGTAGAATTGACCACCTTTTTGTAAAGAAATTATAATTTTATTTAGCAAGGATTCATTATTACATTAATAATTGCATAAATATGCATCAATAATTTAAAAAGCAACAGCTGTTTTCAACATTGATAATGATAAGAAATATTTCTTGCGCACCAAATCAGCATATTAGAATTATTTTTTAAAGGAAATTAAAAAGCTTTGCCATCACAGGAATTAAAAAAATAACAAAATAAAGAAAGTTATTTAAAGGTGCCATAGAAGGCATTGATACAATATTTTAAATTGTTCTCTGATATCTACATAGAAGGTATGTGGCTTAGGTAAGGGCAAAAATTCTTCAGAAACTGTTTTACGTGTCCATTTACAACCCTAGGATTTCTCCCTAGAATGAAATGGTCTGTTATTGGCTTATTTGGAAGGGTCATGAATAATAATTTTGAGCTCTGCTCTGATTGGCTGTTTCACAGTGCGGCTCATTTTAGTAGCTCACAGGGAGGAAAATTATATATTTCAATACTTTCTCGCGCAGTTATATCGTCGGGTAATTATACTGTATATAAAATGCAGGCATCAGGGAGCTGCTATTAATATGCACTATCGCTTTTTACTTTCACTTTCACTTTCGAGATTCACGATCGCACAAACTCTGTTTATACCATGGAGCGGCAGTACTTACCACACATTTTACAAGATAAAATGCATGTCAGTGGTGCTCAGGATCTGTAAATCATTCGCCATCATCCTCAGTCATCTCTCCTTCTCAGTTTATGTGTTGAGTGAAATCTTATGTACAGCAAATGTAACAGGCTGCCGCTAGCAAGGAGCTAACCATGTCATTTTAGTGGCTCGCGTTATTTTATTAGAACGCGTATTTGCTTTCCGTGCCTTTCTGAATACAGACACCAACCCATCCCTGCACAGCCTGGAGCATAACATTATTTCCATGAGCTGCCATTTTCTCTGTTGTCCGCGCTTGTTTCTTTACAATACCATGGTCAGGTATATGCAAATGTTGGGGGCGTAACTATTAGTGATCCCGACTGTTACGTCACAGTCGGTGTTATGTTCTGATTCGCCTATTTTTCAGTGGTCTTTTTTATTCACGACATTTACATAAGGATGAGGAAACAATGGTGTTTGAGGCTCACGGTATGTCATTTCCATGGACAGAACTCTTATTGTTCAACTATGCCAAGGTAAATACTGTTTTCCATTCTATGGCACCTTTAAAATGAATGTCAGTAATGTTACTAAACATTAGTAATGTTTCACAATATAACTGTTTTACGGTATTTTTAATAAAAAATAAAAATATAGTCTTGGTGAGCATTAGAAACTTTCAAAAACATTAACAAATCTTACTCACCCCAAACTTTTGAACTGTTGTATGCATGATCACCCAAAAAGACCAAAGACTATTGTAACGAATAACAATAAAAGCAATTTATAATATCATAAAACCAAACATAGCTGAAGTGGTTAGAGCACATGCTTTGGTCTATGTAAAGTAATATTTTTAGCAAAAATGCAAAATGTCGCGTGGGTTTAGGAAAATACATGGTTCTCTTAGTGCTCTTAAACTTACAAATGCTTCCAAACCCAAACCATTCCCCAGAGAGCGCAAAAAATTCAGCCTTTGTCTCGCGGTACAGCCAATGGTAGCTTAAATTTCATTGAGTGATTTGGAATGAGTATCTATTATGGCTGCATCATTCTGAGTAGACATAGAGAAAATGCCAGCGAAATCAGACTGTATCCGGAAATGTGAAGCAGTCTGCAGTATTGTCCCCAAAGATATGTATTATTTAATTGTATGGCTTGAAATATGCAAGTTATTGAAAGATTCCAGAAATTCAAAATTAAAACAAGCGCCAGCAGTGGTTTGCAGTGAGGCACGGCAAGCCAGCTCTTTGACCAATGACACATTGTCATTTATGTGGCGAAGAGAGGACAAGGGGGAGTGATAAGTCATATTGTGCTGTGGATTGTGTTTCTTCCCTCAATTAAAATAGCAGTTGAACCATCTCCCTCCAATTTGTCAGATAGCTGGAGAGAAAATTAAAGGATTTTTCTCAGCTCAGTGGCTCAGGTCTGTGTGAGTGGTTGGGTGGTACTTGGTCTTCTAAGAAGTCGACCCGGGGCGTCTGTCCGGTGTTGCGGCCACGGCTCTTGTCATAGCTGTCATTTGCTCTAATCTCTCCCCAGACTGCCCAGCTCTATTTTAAAACCTCTTTTCATCCACAGCCAAGAGAAGCAAGGACAGAGTTTCAGTCCGAGCATTGGAACCAATCTTCTCTGGCATCTAGTGTTGAGTTTTACACAGTTATTTTAGACATAAATACACTCTAAATTTAGTCAGTATTTAATCATGTCATATCCATAATCTAAAGTTAACAAAATTACCATTATTTTTAGTCCACAAAAACAACATCTTGTTTAATAGAAGACACACATATTTTACACGAGTGTTTAGGGTCAGTAAAAGTTTGGGTTTAGTAGGATTCAGTAGGTTTAATTTTTGAAAGAAATACAAAAGAAAATACATTTTTATTAAGCAAGGATGCATTAAATTGATCAAAAGTGAGATTAATAACATTAATGTCACAAAATATTTCTATTAACTTGTAACTTAGTCAAAATCTTTAGTTCATCTCTCAAAAGTACGTATTTATGTCAATGAACAAATCAGTGCCATCAGAATGAAAAGTCCTTGTGTCAAGATAGTCAAAATGCTTAGTCATGTTGTCAATATAATAGTGCACTCTGTTAGTATTACCTGCTGTAAACTATGGCAACAGTTCAGATGATAGGTAGCTGAATTTGTCTACACACTGCAAAAAAAAAAAAAAAAAAACAGACCAAAAAAGCTCTAGCAAAAATCCAATTATTTATTTTTCATATGCAAAAGTGAAAAAGTGACAAAAGTTCATGAGCACTGAAGAAAGCATGGGCTGAAACGTCTGCTCTCTGGTCTGTTTTTAATACATTTTGCACTTTTGTCACTTTTTCACTTTTGCATATGAAAAATAAATAATTGGATTTTTGCTAGACCTTTTTTGGTCTGTTTTTTTTGCAGTGTACGGACAAATTCAGCTACCTATTGGACTAAAAACTTTCTTCTTTTTGTTGTACGCACCTGAGAACCTTTGTTTTGTTTGTTCTGAGCGCGCACAATTCCTGCTTTATATAACAGTTTAGATGACAAATGCAGAAGGCTGCACTTCTTATGTTTGTTATATATCCTTTCAAAAGTACAAATTTACACATTACTGTATGTGGGAAATTGATTGAAAGAGATGGTTTAGAAATGTTTGAATTATTGAGGATATGGTTGATCTCCCAATATTTAGCAGCACCCTTCAGCATGATTGACAATGTGGTCCACAATAGTGGCCCTTATTTCATCTGATATGCGACTATATCCTTGGCCTCTTCTTGCTCTTCCTCTGTTTTGCCTCTGTACACTTCCATGCATCCTTACTCCTCTTCTTCCTCTCGGCTGTTGACCCTGATCGTTTTCTGGATGTTCATTCACTGTCAGAATTTGTAACTCGTGTTGTCCTCTGTCTATATATATTTTCCAATTGAAGGTTCATGAGATGCACCTTTGAGCTATTTCAGAGAACTGGTATATAATTGGCTGATCTATATTCTCTTCATTAGTGAAAGTCAAGATTCACCTGCACAATTCATGGCAAATGTACAAAAAGTCTAATAGAAATGTGTATAAAATCTGCTTGACAGTTTATGACAACTAGAGCAACCATTTTGCATTTAATGACTTACACGATGAACTAATGACTAGATGTTTTGAGGGGTAAGACAATAGCACAGAGAACTATATAATACATTTTGAGCAACATGATATTAGCAACTGAAAATGTAGGAAACCGCAGACAAATGTACATAATCAGTTGCATGAATGTAGCAGAGCAATCGCAACTTGTTCAAAAGAATGAGAAACTGCTTTTATGATGTGCACAAGTGACTAGATGATGTGGAGGTTGAACAAGTAGTTTTGAAAATTTCATTTCTGATCTGAGAAATGCACCAAAGCGACTGAGAAAAACTGTAAATAAATGCAGCCCCTGTGAGCCAAAAGTTAAAAACATAAAATAAATAAATAAATAATAATAAAAGGAATGACCTCAGACTTTTTTAATGGTAGTGTATTTATTAGTTTAACTAAACATACTGTACCAATATTTAACAAAATATATAAGTACTGTCCTTGTTGCAAATCTGTGCTGAATAACATATTCTGTATATTCTTTATGCTTTAGCTATTCATTGTCCGTGTCTTAATGTGCTAATAAATCAAATATATACAGAATACGTTTAGGTGAGTTAATCTTGTCTTCGTTTTCACTGATAATAAAAAAAGCCTTCTTTAATGTATGTGAAGATTAAGGCTGTCACAGATTCAACATTCTTTGATTTTTTAAACTGAATGTTGCAACTTCACAAATATTGTGTGGGAGCACTCATATTTTATGAGTATTCAGAAGGAAGACGTTGATGCATGCCAACTGTTGGTAATCATATCGCTATAGTGAAACTGATTAATATATTACAGAAACTTGGAATGGTATTTTGTAATGTGCATGTTGCAGAATTAGAAATTGTATTCATGAACTCTCTTGATGCGTCTCTAGGATAAGTGCATGTTTGTATATGCCCATATTAGCCCACAGGAGAGGGTGGGTGCAGACAAATATATGTGGTTTCTTGATTAGCCTTTCCATCATGTGGTTTACAGAGAAATCATATTGCTCATAATCTAATAAACATCACATTATTTAGATTTGTTTGCATCTCACATGTCTGTGCCATATGGCTGTAAAATGTTCTCTTCCATGTTAAAATGGGCTGAAACGTTCAAACACGAGGTTCATGTCTGAAGGTCAAATTGTTTGTCTTGACAGTTGGACGACAGGTAAATGGGGAGTGTGCAGTAGAACATGTGGAGGTGGGCAGCAGACACGAAACATACGCTGCATGAGGAAGGTGGCGTACCAGCGGGAGGAGGTAGCGGCTCACTCCTTATGTCCAGTAATGGCTCCGGCCCAACTACAGCCCTGCAACACACAGGCATGTCCTCCGGAGTGGAGCACTGGCTCCTGGTCACAGGTATGTTTACATAAACAAGTAACCTACATAACATTACCTCCACTGGAATTAATAAGATGCCATCATCAGGTGCGACTAAAGTCAATAGAAATAGAAATCTTTTGCAACATTATAATGTCTTTGCTCGTTCAAATAAATTGTGTTTTTGAACATTCTATTAATCAAAGAATCCTCAAAAGTCACATATTCACAAAAAATATTAAGCAGCTCAACCACTCAAGTTGAAACTCATGGTTTTAACAAAGATAATAATAATAAGAAATATAAGAACAATGTGATTTCTTGATTAGCAAATCAGGATATTTGAATGATTTCTAAAGTATCATGCAACACCGAGGACTGGAATAATGTCTGCTGACAATTCAGCTTTGCCATCACAGGAAAAAATAAAATTTTTAAATATATTCAAATAGAGTTATTTTTAAGTTGTAATAATATTTCACAATATTACTCTTTTTACTGTAGTTTTGGACAAAATGTGGCCTTTGTGAGCATAAGAGATTTCTTTCAAAACAATAAAAGCTATACTGAAGTCATGTATGAAACACAATAGTCATATTTCATGCAGATTCTGTTATTCTTTAGTAAAATCCCACATTAACTAAAGCCAGGTCCTTAAGAGCACTAGCAGTGCATTTTGTCTTGCTTTGTTGTATTAATTGGGTTGTCTCCCTTTAAAACATTATATCCTGTTTGATAAAGTTACAGAAATAAGTATAAAAAATGTAAAAGATGTTTTTAAAATTAACTTCAAGTCAGCCTCATGTACAATAAACCTAATTTAAGCTAACTCTCCTTCCTTCCATGAGGCTAAAAAAGGGCAATTTTGCTCTTTATTTTGTCCTTGTTCATTTTCTTGCCATTGTGTAAATAATCAAGTTATAATGAATAAAGTTTAGTTCTCTGAGCTTGACCAGAACATGTTTCTGAAATTCTGCTATATATCCTTTTTATAGAAATCCTTCCATAAATTACAACACAGGCATATTAAATTTTGAAAAGTGACCGAAACATGAGGTGAGGGTTTGAGATGCCCAGAACAACATCATGGAAATCGTACTGTATGTCACATCAGTGCTGAAACACTACTGCCCTCTGCTGTTATTGCACATGGAACACATTGTGCTCCATATGTCTTAACTGTTACATTGCTTTCATTAAGAATCTGTTCTGCATGTATTGGACTTCTAAAAGTGTTCTCTCTGAAACTTTAGTGATGTTGGAAAGTGTAACTTTAGATAAATGGCTACTTCACACGTGGTTTAATCTGATATTTTGTAATAACTTTAGCTGTTGCTACTTGTGTATACTCTAAGTTTCCAAGTATACACACAGAAGCCAGAGAATGTTGAAACACGTTGCCAGAGTTAATTTCATCATTAGCAGCAATGCTGAATTCTTTAACCTTTTTTTTCAGTCTAATCTTATGTAATATGTTAAATCATAAATCTTTGAGAAGATTTTGCAGTAGTAGTTGATATTGACTGAATTCCTCCTAAAGGTCAGGTTGAGTTCCCACTGCCTGTCTCCAGAGTTCATATCAACTGTTGTTTGAGGTGAACTGCATGCCACTGTGACCTTTACAATGTTTAAACTAACATCACTCAAAGACCACACGAGGGTAACTCTCTCTCTCTCTCTCTCTCTCTCTCTCTCTCTCCGTGTTTGTCTTTCTTTCCTTCCTTCTCTCTAGTGCTCTAAAACCTGTGGGCGAGGGTTGAAGAAGCGCAGTGTTTTCTGCAGGAGCACTGATCCAGGTGCCATGACTGTGGTGGTGCCTGACAGCATGTGTAAATTACACCTGAAGCCCAAAGCCCAGGAGACCTGTGTGCTGAGCCGCTGCCCCAAGAATGAGCGTCTTCAATGGATAACAACCGCCTGGGGAGAGGTAAGGTCCCTCAAAGGAATATCAAAGGTTATGTAGAAGCACTCACAAAAACAGTACATATGTAGCATGCACATTTATTCACCCATTTAGCCCTAATGAAGAAACATTCATGTGCATGTTAAAGAGGCATTTTCATGGAAATCTCAATGTTACGTTATATCCATATCTAGACAGCACACAAGCCATTGAGGCCATGGTAAAGTTCATGGCAAAGTTCTTTTTTGTTATTAACTTTAAGGGTAAACAATGTTTGAATCACTTTTGCAGTGATATACTGTTAATGAAGATCCCGATGATTACATGTAAACATGTGCTGTATATGCTTTCATCAACATACAACAAAAATGACAGCAGTGAGAATTTCAGAAAGCAGCTTTCTAGTGCGTTAATGTTTTTACTTGTGTCTGACCTTGACGGACTAATCAGAAGAAATGACCTGGAAAATTTGTCCATGTCAAAGTAGTCAGAGCCCGAGAGCACCGCTCCCTATTGTATAATCACTATTGGACCAATTATAGTTTGAAGTTGTTTACTAGCAGTTTCAAAGTGTTTACTACAAGCTGTTATGAATCCCCAAAAACAAAATCCAAACAAACTTGATTTTGGCCTGATTTTGTTCAAAATGACATCACACTAGTTCGTTCTTCAATTTTGCTTCAAGTGTATTTGTATGACTGTATGACAGGACACTGCTAGAATTCGCTACAGAACTTTTGCCTAGATTTTTAGCCTGATTTACAGTCTTGAGGGGTTAATTACGGTGGCCGAGAGAGCTCAACGCGCTGCAACTTCAGAAAACACATGCAAATAGAAAAAAACACCAGCAAATCAAGAAAACATCTTCATCATTTTGACAGCACATGTGCTGCAAATCCTCAGAACATGCAAATTAAGAAACACTGCAAATCCTCACAACACATGCAAATTAAGAAACGCTGCAAATGCTCACAACACATGCAAATTCAGAAACCCTGCAAATCCTCACAACACATGCAAATTAAGAAACGCTGCAAATGCTCACAACACATGCAAATTAAGAAACGCTGCAAATCCTCACAACACATGCAAATTAAGAAGCGCTGCAAATCCTCACAACACATGCAAATTAAGAAACGCTGCAAATGCTCACAACACATGCAAATTAAGAAACGCTGCAAATCCTCACAACACATGCAAATTAAGAAGCGCTGCAAATCCTCACAACACATGCAAATTAAGAAACGCTGCAAATCCTCACAACACATGCAAATTAAGAAACGCTGCAAATCCTCACAACACATGCAAATTAAGAAGCGCTGCAAATCCTCACAACACATGCAAATTAAGAAACGCTGCAAATCCTCACAACACATGCAAATGTCCTTTCTTTCATTAGCCTACTAAAAGGGCCTGAATAAATTTTTAAATATTTTTCTTACTGGCATTTTTATTTTGACCTGGTTTTAACAATTAATGAAGCATTGCAAATTTATTTTCATTAACCTTGAAATTATATTTAGTTGAGGATATTAAGTTAGCCATCTTTCATAATAACGTTAATCGTGTAATTTGTCATTATTAATCTGATAATATCCAAAAGACAAAGAAATCATGCAATCAGGGTGTTAAAATAAACAACAACAACAAAAAAACACTCACCTTTCAGTTCACCAACAACTCAACCAATAGCCACTGCACAATTTTTCACTTTTTTTGGGTCCCCTTGAAACATTTCCATTGTGGTCCATGCAGCGCGTTTTTGTGAGGATTTGCAGCGTTTCTTCATTTGCATGTGTTGTGAGGATTTGCAGCTTTCTTAATTTGCATGTGTTGTGAGGATTTGCAGCTTTCGTAATTTGCATGTGTTGTGAGGATTTGCAGCGTTTCTTAATTTGCATGTGTTGTGAGCATTTGCAGCGTTTCCTAATTTGCATGTGTTGTGAGGATTTGCAGCGTTTCTTAATTTGCATGTGTTGTGAGCATTTGCAGCGTTTCTTAATTTACATGTGTTGTGAGCATTTGCAGCGCATGTGTTGTCAAAATGATGAAGATGTTTTCTTGATTTGCTGGTGTTTTTTATATTTGCATGTGTTTTCTGAAGTTGCATCGCGTTGAGCTCTCTCGGCCACCGTAGTTAATGCTATAGTTGCCAAAAGTCAGAGCCAGTCTGCAGATTTAAGTCGGCAGATTTCACTGAAAATCACATAGCGTGTGATGGGCTCAGATTTTTTAGCTTCAGACTATAATTTGATGTTGTGAGTCGATTTTAGTTTTCATTTATTATGGTTTTCCTAGTGAAGAGGCCAATGTTTCTGCATGAGTTTGTTGTATTTGAATTGACTTGAAAATCTGAGAGTGTGTGATCCTCTGCTGTATGATGAGCAGTTTTTCCTCTGCAGCCATTTACAAAGTCAGCATGTGTTTGATTCCTAGTTTTTTTAAAATCGCTTTAGATTTAAAAAGTAATTTAGTGTATCCCAGCCTTACGATGTTTATTCAAAAAGAAGCATTTGATTCCAGACAGCTTATTGGCACTTTCCGTTCTGCAGTTGTACTTCAGTATCCCTCTCCCCTCCAAACTAGCAGCATTGTTAACCCGTTGCTATGGGGGAACCAGTCGATCTTGTAGGCGAGGGGCCAGGAATATTTTTGTTTGTATATTTATTTGTTTATTTACCTTGTTATCTGATTGTCCGGTTGTTTAATGCAGTGTTCGGCCTCCTGTGGAGCAGGAGTAAAGAGAAGAGAGCTGCAATGTGGGGAGAAAGACTCCCAAGGAGGCTACACAGAGTTCCCTGCAAGGAGGTGCAGGAACCTCCGCAAGCCACAAGCAGACCTTGAGCTAGCTTGTAATAATGGCCCCTGCCCAGAGCCCCCACCTCCCCAGCTTCTTCAGCCTGGTCCAGACAGGGCCGGCGCTTCCGTGACTCTGGGTTGGTACTCCTCTCCTTGGCTGCAGGTATGCGCAACTAGCTCATCACAACCAAATTGTGGTTCTGTTCTGTTTCTATTCTGCTAGACATCTAATCTTCCTGTCCTGCCTGTGTGTCTTTCAGTGCACGGTGTCCTGTGGGGGTGGGGTGCAGACACGTAGTGTTCAGTGTCTGAGACAAGGGCGTCCATCAGTGGGCTGTTTACCTCATCAGAGACCCATAAGCTCACGGGCCTGCAATACACATTTCTGTCCTGGTCCAATCCCAGTCCCTGTCCCACCTCCTTCACCTACTCTTAAAGGTACAAGCTGGTTTACCTTTAAATGTTCATTTATTGATTTAGAATACACTTAAATCCAATGTAAACTACCGTTCAAACATTACACCACTCTATCTTTTACCTCAACTCTTACCTCACTCAGCAGTACCTGTAATGCCTGAATAGGCTTACCACTGAATGTTCATTGGTTATGACATTCTGTTGAATGTTTATTTGTTATGAACTCTCATATCTTGTTCTGTAGCTCAGCTGGTGGAGCATGAAGTTAGTAATGTCATGGGTTGGATTCTCAGGAAACATATACTGATAAAATATATTGCTTTAGATAAAGCATCTGCCAGTTGCATAATGCATGTATATTTTCCACAGCCACAGTGTTAATTGTTGTTGTTGCTTTGTTTACATATGTATAATATACGATTATCAAGCTTGATAAACATCAGTGGTGTTTAAACTTATTCATTATGTAGTGGGAAAAACAATGCACTTGTTGATTTGAAACCACATCGGTAGGTCAAATGACTGTCTGCCATGATTTAAATAAGAAACTGAAATACATTGTGTGATTAAACAATATCATTTAAATGAACGAATCATAATCGTCATGTACTGCACACAGCTTAATTATAATGCTAATTAAAACATAAAGATCTCTCCTCCACAGAGAACAGAAGTGTGTATAATTATTTATTCTCATGGGAGAACTGAGTGTGAGGGCCTTCAGAGCGCAGGTCAGGTCCTTATCGGTATGCCGGTGCAGTATTTCCAAGTGCTTTGCAACATCCCCACAATGTCTCTATTCAGAGTAAACAGCACTTACAAAAACACTGAGTGTTTGTGTTAGCACTGTTGTTTTTAAGGGTTAGAATATATAATAGTAATTATGTGTCTCTCCGTTAACAGAAGACCAGCCTTGCATCGACTTCTTCAGCTGGTGTCATCTGGTGCCTCAGCATGGTGTTTGCAATCACAAATTCTATGGTCAACAATGCTGCAAGTCCTGCTCCACCAAAAGACAGTAAAGCAGAAGATTTTCCCATGAGCCTCCTAACTGACTCTGAGATCTGTAAATCATTGTCATACAGATAACCACTATGGACAAAGTTGATATTTGCGAGATGTGGTAAAGAGGTATTCCAGTGGACCATTTCTTGAGAGATAATGAGAGCCTGGTATCCGAGGAACTCAAGAAACTCTGTACATTGGAAAACTGCACCTGGTTCTGGCTTCATCAGTGGTGTATCATAGCTAGAATTGTGGTTATTCAATAACCAGTCTGCAGACCATTTTTATTGTAAATATCTCTGCTTGTTCTTTTATGATTGGAGATGTGACCAGAGTTTAAAGCCATTAAGGGACTTCCATCATCAGTTCATTTGTATGCTACATTGAAGACCGCCAGATGAACATTGGTGTGCCTGTGCACATCTGAAGTACTGTAGAATTCCTGTCAAGTCTTTGAGCTCCAGGCGAACCCATGAGACAGAATGTTTACCAGCAGATCTGTACAGAACTGAGGGATGATCCACACAGCGTTCCACTGCACTGCTTTATAATAGTTTCATCTATGTATACATGTTCTCGATGGTTGTCCGTTGCTTCGTGTCTTGCTGCTTTTTTAACCTCTCGCATGTGAGTGCTTTTTTTTAAAGACAAGTGTCGAGTAAAGAGAAGTTGAACATTTGACACAGCACAGCTCATAAATGTCAGCTTCAAAACAGTGGACCAATCAGAGGAAACCAGGGGCAGGACAAACATCAGTAACAACTGTTCATCATTTGTTGGAAGAAGAGTTTAGCTATAGCCACTGTGATTTTATTATCTTAATTTTAAAAACAGTATATTTCACAGTGAACAACTCCTCAGCCTGTAATCCTTTAGTCTAAAGGTGTGGTCATATGAGGGAAATATTTGTGAAATTTTGCATCAAAATTGTCCTTTGTCTAATGTTAGCAGTGTAGTTATGTATGAAGCACTGCTTACACATAAGTCACTTTCAAACCAAACAACTTTATTTGTTGGTCAACGCAACAAATCGATGTTCCACAACTTGAACCTGTTACAAAATCTGCGAGGGGAAATCTTTCTTCCTCATGCCAAAAGTCTTGATCACATGGATTCCTATTGAAATGACTGGAATTTGCTGAACAACGGTAAATGTGACCACACCTTAATATCGCCTACTTTACATGACATGACTGCTTTAGTTTGAATCAGTGTTTGGGTGCAATACGAAGTGCATTCTCATTCCATCATCTTTTTTTTCCACAAAATAATTAAACATATATTTTATTAGTTCATGTGTTTACGTCACTATAAAAACACTCTGTTCTTGTATATATATGAACTAACTTCAACTTTTCCTCCTGTCAAGAGAGCATCCACATCTCCATCTTGCAGGCTTCTGATTTTAATATACATTAACATGCATCAGTTTTCTCTGTGAAACTGGTGTGATCTGTAAGGTTG
This sequence comes from Barbus barbus, assembly GCF_936440315.1. NCBI lineage: Eukaryota > Metazoa > Chordata > Actinopteri > Cypriniformes > Cyprinidae > Barbus > Barbus barbus. The sequence goes on from NC_136729.1 coordinate 26,472,751, forward strand.
AGTCACAATCCCGTCTGATCGCCACAGAAGACTAAAGCAGACAAGATAGATTCATCATTAATGAAGAACAGTGCTTCTGCTGAAATATATAGTGGGTCCACTGGCAGATGAACTAAGTTTGTGTATGACTGCCAGTATGTGTGTGAAATTTGTCTGCGGTTCATGCAGCACTGTCTCCCACGCGGTGTACAAGAGGGTTGAGCTCGTCCCAGATGTGTGTCAGAGAGAGTAGAATAGGTTGCTCAGTCACTTTGTAGGGACCAATTAGTGTGCAGGAGTGAGTGTCATGTTCAGGAGGAGGAGAACCTAACAAACCCAAGCCTCTCAGGACTTGGGACCTCATCTCAGTTTACTTTGTTAGTGCTCTTCATCTCTTTCTGTTTCTATATGTCTGAGTGCTGCAGTTGTTGGGCCACTGTTTTGTGCTTAACCGAAGAGTGGAGTCTCACCTTAGTAATCCTTTCCCAGGGTTCAGGTATGATGGTCCTGCTCTGACAATAAACATTGGAGCAGATGGCACATGATTTGTAGCAGAAGCACTCATTCTGTCCTCATTTCATTCCAAACACTTCATTAACAGTCCCCAAACCCTTAAAGGGACATTTGCATACACTAATATGTGCAGCAGGTCACTTTTAAAAGTAGATGTTGCAGGGTGCTCTGTCCTTTTTTCCTGAACCATTTAAAAGAATACTTTCATTTATTAGTTGTATAACTTCTGGATCTCCGTTAGTGAACTATTGGTCTTACAATATGTTTAATTTGTTCATTACTTAACTTTAAAAGTGTTCCTAATAACGAACAAATGGAAAAATACATCATTTAGCTTTGTTGTGATGTTACGTTGTACAAATGTCTTTCATCACTGTCTGAATTGAAAAAGTGTGTAATTTATTATATGTCAAAAATAGTTCCTGGGCTACAGTGTTGTCTGGAGAGGAGCTTTCTGTATAATAGCACACTGTAAGTGTGATATTTAATATTTTCACTGAAAGTTTTATAATAAAAAGTATTTGATTTACTGTATTCCTCTAGTGACGCTTTTTCCACTAGTGCTCGGAGAGATTGAAATGAGTACAGGAAGCCTTTGAATGATGAAAATGCTGCAATATTTAAGGAATGAAAAATGATATGCTGTCATCACAACAAATTACTATGAACATCAAGCCAGAAGCAAAGTGGATTTTAGACAAAATACTCCCTAGCATATTATCGACAAGGAAAACAGACTTGTTCTCTGTGCAAATATAAAACGTTATTTAAAATGTGCCACTAAGGGCCAGACATAATAATATAATAAGCTATAAACACATGAAAAAAAAAACCCTCTGATACAAATAGCAATGTTTCCCAACCAATCGTAACATTAAATACCCCAAACATTCATATTCCACAGTTTCCTCTTTGTGTTCCAGGCAAAGTGTTCCTGCATGTACTAAATACCCTTGTAAATCACACTGAGTTTGCTTAAGTCCTCCCTCGACACTCTTGAATATCTTTTCCTCCTCATAATATGCACACATTTGTCATTTGTGTCATATTTCTTAATTTCCTGTGTGTACAATTATTTGTGATAATTTCTGAAAGCATCAAGAGACTAGTGAAAGAAAGGAGCAATTCCTCATCCGTGTCACTGGATGCACAGACGCTGATTATGAAGACTGAATACCAAGCACGTCTGTGGCATTTCTATATCCTCTTGTGCATGGTGCAAACTCTCTTTGTTTCTCTCTCTCCTTGCCTGCTCACATAAACAAGCACACAGTCTCTTCACTCTCTAGAATTCACTGTGTCACTTCAGCTCCGGCAGTATGATGCTTCTTAAGAGTACCCCTCACTTCTGACAGGCTTTCTCATCACATCTTAACAGGACACTGGCCATGAGCACTCTCTCTTTCACTCTTTTCCAGCTCTCAGATGAAGTGCGAGCTGTCATCTCTTCCAGACATATCTCCAATCATCAGATAAAGGATATCATCCAGCATTCACTCTGTGCCCCTGCGGACAATAGATCACGCAAAGGGTGAATGCACATGTGAGGGATCCTATAGAACAGCCATTCACAACAGGTGGATCACAGGTCAGTTCTGATCATAGGACAGCAGAGCAAATACTGAACAAATGATAAACTGCAACTATCCATATAATTGTGTATCGTTAATGAAACAATCAAAATATAAACTTTTAAAAGGTTTCACTTCTCATATGTTTTGTTGTTTGACAGAGTGTGCTGTGTCATCGCATACATTTTCACTTTGTCAAAAAAAAAAAAAAAATTCATGCATATTAATAATCAAATATGGATGGGAATTCGAGAGACAGGTTGTGAAAGTTTGGAATCGGATATTATTTTATACACCCCATCAACTTTTTTTGTAGAAAAAAAGAAGCATCATGGAAGTCATGAAACTTTAAAGGTAGGCCTATGTGTTTTACTTTTTATTTGCCGTTTGAAGAGCGAAGTCGAGTGGAAATAGTGAGAACTGGTCCACGTGCGATTTTGATTGGCTGTTTGTGATTAATCACGTTGAGTTGTACACGCCTTGAGGTCCCTGCCTGGTACTTTGAGGAGCGTCTCGCTGCAGCCCACAAAATCCAGGGGGTGTGGTTGGATCCAGATTCAACTCCTCCCACCTTACATATATCTAAAAATACCCATCTCCACCCCCTGATCCCTAAACCCACCCCATCTCCACCCCCAAACCTACCAATCTCCACCCCCTAGATGTGGATCCAACCACGGCCCCGGGATCTTGTCGACTGCAGGGAGCCCTACTTGGGTACTTTACATATTATCAGTTTTTGATTTGATTTTATGGACTTTTACTTTTGTACTATAAACAGTTTTGGTAATGTATAAGGGGCACAGGGCTTAACATGCTGCTTGACATGTGACTTAGTGTTTGCAAGTAGGAAATTGAGTTATCTTTTGCAGCTTTTGCCAAAGAATGGTCAAATACATAACATATGTCAAAATACCTGTTCTGGTGAGTATTTGCATATATATATATAGACACAAGGTATGCATTCACACATAGACACACAAACATCAGATGTGAAGAACACCCTATGGTGTGAGATCATCACATATTCAATACCCTTGCACATAAGAAAAAAAAGTCTTATCTGCTTAGTCCACATAGATTGTAGATAGATGATGATGTAGATGAATGAAGATAAAAAGTGTTGAAATGCGTTTAGCTGTTGTAGATAAAGTTAGTCCATTACAATCCATCAAATACACAGGGTACAATCATCCATTAGTCCTAGAACACTGACCAAAGAAACGTCCCAAACAGGATAGGAGTATGAAGTCCTGAGGTTAAACCATCTTTGGTGAATGTATAGATAGCAATAATTTAACACACACACGCACGCACGCACACACACACACACAGAGTTGGTTATGCTTTAAGTGAATGTAAACAATTGGGAAACATTGGTTGTGTGCCAGTATATTGGATCTATGCATTAGCCTAGGTCCTAGAGTGGCAGCGGCCTCATATAAATACCTGCTGCTTTCTGTGTTTTAATAAAAAAGTTAATGAAAAAGATTTGGGCTTTTATTTTTGTTTACTGCAGTATCAGAATGTTACAGTTTTAACTGGTGACTAATATTTTGGTGCCGCAGCAATCTTGTTCCCAGAAATATGAACTATGGTGATGCATGTCATTGTTATGAAATAAAATTACTAATTTCTTAATAATATTTAATATATTGGACTCCCTTGTTAAGTGTAAACTGATCTAATCACAGTTGCATTCATACAGAAACCTTATTCACACAAGTGTCCTTCTCCATGTCTGCACTTCTCTTCCCATTTCTTGCTTTTTTACACATGCGTACACACACACCCTTTCTCATTGCCTCTGTGGGAGAATTTCAGCGTAGGTTATTTCGGGAGGATTAAAACGTCAGTATGGGTTTAGATGGCTGTGATTGTGTCTAGGCTCAGGAGCGGGGCTCATTTGTAGCTGTCAGTCGGCATTGGCCTTTTCTCAGTAATGTAAAGATGGCAGTCTCCGTGGCCCCGTTTGTCGCTGCAAGAGCGATCTCGCAGATTATCATCTCAAAGGGACTGATAGCGGCTCGCTCCACCTTTGTGTGGCTGCCTCTCCAGCTGAGCGGAAGACCCCCGACCCCCCCAGTCTCGACTCCTGGAAGCTCTGCGACTTTGAAAAGTTTTACTGGTGGCATTAAAACCCTGTCAGAATGTCTATATAGGAGAGATTTGTGGAATACCACCCACATTTTATAGGCTTTTGGGGGGAAAATAGGGCTGTATTATGGAGCTTGACATATCTCATAACCTGCCCAGTAAAAATGGTTTTGTGGTAACAATTAAGTGGTTTTACTCAAGGCAAAAATATTATTTATCTGGCTATATTGGGTTATACCAACAACAATACTTTTAAGGGTCAGATCAGGTGGAAGGAAATACAGTTGCTCCTTAAAGGGAAAAATGAAATTTCTTTCATTTTTACTTGCCTTTGTGTCGCTCCATGCTGACTTACTTTCTTATGCAGAACACAAAATGAAAAATTTAAAGCTGTATTCTATGCTTATGTCCATGCATTTACATAGAGACTTAGGCTTTCAAACTTCAAAAAGGATACAAAAGTACCTTAGTAAGAGCAGTCCATAACTCGTGCTATATGCAAAGTATATACTATACCTTTGTGTTAGAAACAAATTTGAGTCACTAAAATCAGCTAAAAATGTTGACACCCTCGCTAACTCTTCTTGGCCCACTGATGAGAGAAGCATATCTGAATCATAAAAGCATTATTATTTTGAGTCATATTATTGCAATGAATCGACTGATCTGATCTGAAGATTATCATTAAAAAATTACTTCAATTTTGGACTTTTTCTCATAAAACACTATTGAATAATTTCACGAGACATGAAATTTAGCACACAAGTCACATGGACTGCTTTCATGGTGCTTTTATCTTGTTTTTGTGTCTTTTTTTGAAGCTTAAAAGCTTCAGTTTATTCGATTTCATGCAAAAGATCATTGAAAACAAATTGTCTTCACATTTTCTCTTTTCGTGGTCCACAGAGTAAAGCAAGCAATATGGGTTTGGAGTAAATGATGACAGAAACATCCCTTTAAGGTAACGACTGAACATTTTCACATAATTTGCACAGACAGAGATAAAGGAGCTAGATGTATTGTAGCACTGAGATTGTATTCTCACCTTATCAAACTTAGAAAGCACTGGGATCAGAAGCTGTAGCCGTCATGCTGACTGAAATGAAAATTACTATTTCTAAAATTTCCTTTCAGCTTTGCTCTTTTGCCCCATATCCCATTGCGAAAATCCAGTCAGAGATGCTCAAACACAGCATGATAGAACACAATTACAGTTATTATTTATCTTATTTGCTTCTAATTGGAAGCCTGCACGTCTCATGGATATTGTAGATTACTTTCAGTTCCCACATACATAGACGGCTAAATAGTGGAGTCATGGAAGTGCAATGTTGGCACTTCAAAAAGAGAAGTCCACAAACACCCCCTTCCCCGGCTTTTCTGAATAACGCATTTCGCAATGGTTAAGGGCAAATTTACTGCAGCATGTCTCTGTACATCTCCTCCACAGATCATTGATTAAAATTGTAATTTATTATTATTATTTTTTTTTGGTGCGCTATGAATATTATTGATCTGTGTGTTTGTGGCTGTGCTCTCTCATCTATCTTCCTTTGAGCAACTTGTTCAGATTTTGCTCCCCTTGAAATGTAAGAATTGATTACAATTCCTATACTGGCAGACAGCCGCTGCCTCCTCTTCAGCCTTGCTGACCTTGGCGCAGAGAAAAAGACGCTAGCGCACAACGAGAGAAGCGTTCTGTCCACCATTCTCTTTCTCTCTCTCTCTCCTCCACTTTAACCTCTCCACTTCAAGGCTATTGCGATGCATTTCATGACTCTTAAGCCGTTGTGGTGTATTACCTTAAAGACCACAGGCAATCTGAAGTCCTTCCTTTTGACACTCCAGAATTAATCAATTTACTGCCCAAAGCAGATCCATTTCTTGTCAGTGTATTTCCAGGCGCTGATGTGCCTGATATTGTAAAACAGCCTCGTACCTGCATTCATGCACACACACACATACCTACCGACCGATGCTCTTCTCTCTTCTCGCCTCCCCTGAGATGTTGTGTGTTGGAGGACATCGATTTATTTTACATAGTAATACAAACAGTGGGAGGGAACGGGTCACCTCAGCTATTGCCACCTGTGCGTCGGTATGAAGCACATGGCACAGGTCAGTGAAGCCCTTTCTGCTTGAGTGGCTGCTGCATATTTCATAGCACGCGTGAAGAATTCCAGCCGTCCCTTTAGAATGGGGACGTTCGAGTAGAAGCAGGAAGTGAAGCAGCACTGTTCCGCTTGACTCCAGTAGAGGGAGGTGCTTACCTGCTGTTGAGCTGCAGGCTTTGTCTCTGAGGACAGGAACCAGAATTAGATTCCTTCAAGGATGAAGAAGTGATCACACGAGTAGTTAAGGAGGATGTGTAGATGCAGTGTGTGTATGGCTTTCTTTTCTTATAAAAGATCTGTGGACTGATGTATTCCTATTTAACCACCACATTTGTTAAGATGCATTAATTACATTCAAATCGTTTCATTTTAGTACTTTTATGGAGTTGGGTCAATGAAACAAAAGTGTCCATAATAAAGAAAAATCTAGCAGATTTAAGAATTTTTTTAATGATTGGAAATAAAAATGTACATTTATATTATACTAAAAAATGTATTGTGGTGTAACTGAGTAATAAAAAAACATTGAGAACATATGAGTGTACACATCTTAAATGTTTTCCAAAATATTTGTTGAAGTACAAAGTATTGTTCATACACACATCAGTAATTATTAATTTATAAATATCATTATGCTTACAACATTATTTAATGACCTTATAAACTTGACCTTATAATAAAAAGTATATTTTTATACTTCATGTTGCATGTGTGTTGGCTTGATTTTTGTGTGTCATAACGGGCAAGCCCCCCCCCCCAAATATAAATTAGCAGTTCTGCATTTTTGCTAAAAGATTGGTAATAAAAGGTTATGCCAAAGTACTCATTATGGTTTTTTTTATTTTTTTTTATTTAAGTGGCTGTTTTCTTTCATTATGATATCAGGACAGTTATATCACCCTGACATATTTGACGGCATGTCTTTAAAAAACAAAAAACAAAAAAACTTTAAGTTACTCATCAAGGTCATTCATTTTATGTAAGAATTAAATGTGTTCTTTTTCCATACATAAAGCAATGAAAAAAATCACATTGAGGCATTAAAATAGAGAGAAATCTAAGGTCAGACTTCTCAAAACATTTTTTTTCACAGCCCAAATACTTTTAGTACATTTTAGTGTTACTGCACATGGTACAAAGTTTCAGCAGAGTTTTACATGCGAGGTTTAAACGTTTGTGAAATGTATATAGGATATCACAGTTTTCAGTTTTCAGTACGTATCCAGGAGCTGTCACACTTCCATTACTTTAGTTAGTGGCAACAGCGGTGCATCTTTGTTTAAGTGTCTGTTTGGTGGAGCTGACATTGTGCATAGTTTGTCTAAAAAAACTCATAGAAATTGACAGAGATGGTGTTCAGCACTCTAAAGGCGAGCTATTTTTACACTGCTGTCTCTGAAGATCCCTCTAAAAGACAAGTGACAGGCAGGTATAACTCAAAACTGGCCTGCCATCTCCAAAGATAACACTACTATCTCAGCTACCTGGAACTGTTTTGCTTCAGAGCTGTCAAATTTGTCAGCAGGAGACAGGGGAGTGTCGATGACAGTTACAGCTCACACTTAAGTCGTGTTCATTCGTTCGTGCTTTCTTTCTTTTTTTTTTTTTTTTAACTCGTCGCCTCTGGTAAAGTGAGCATGAAAGTGGTGAGTTGCGGCAGCGTTGCTACCCGTTGTCGTTATTAAAGCACAAAACAAGCTGTCACTGAAAGCCAAGCCACGCTCCTGACGGGCTTGGGAGCCTTTGCGTGACGCGGTGAAACACAAAACAAATAAAGCCTGTGTGCCTCTAATAACTTTCGAATAAATAAATCATATTTACAAATCCCTCCATTATTAAGGGGAGCGACAGCGAGCGCCACAAGCACACTCTCCTTCTCGGCATGTGCCCAAATCCCAAGGCACAGCTGTCAAACACGGTAACAATTACAATAGATATCACGGCAAATGAAGCAAATCAATCACCTCTTCAGCCCCCACCCCCCTCCATCACCTTCTCAAAGAGAGAATAAACAATCATTAACATTCTCCAGCACCAATAATGTCTGTTTTGCTCTGGGAGGCTCACATTCTCATTTGGGATCCACAAACGGGGGTGGAGAGGGGGGTGAGTGGAGTCCCATAAGCCCTTGCTGTGGGAAGTTTACTCTCCTCTCTGCAGTCTGCCAGGTCCCCCCCTAAGAGCCCACCGTCTACCTGTTCACATCCCTGGCATCACATCAGTTACTGGAGATTTAAAGATTTGTTTCGCCGGAACCCGTTTTGGGGGTTGGGGGGCTAATTAGTCCAGAGCGGAGCATGCTGGTGGAGAAGTGATTACCACACCAACCCTCAGAAAAAATGCTGGGAAGTGTAGTTTTTGAGAGCAGCAGGATGCAACGATTAGTTCCACCGCAGACGCAACAAGAGGAGAAACAGAGACAGTTGTTTTGACTCCTTAATTCCTTCCCACTGTTCCAGGCTGGAGCCGGAACAAGGCACACTCAATAGAGAGGACTTCTCTCCTCGAGTGCATACTGCATCACAGCTGTTGTTACCAGACACACCAGTGTGAAAAATCACAAAGTCATGTCCTTACATATTTATTATGCAAGTCAATATTATGCAATAGCATATTTGACCAATTCCAAACCACAGTAGTCTTAAAAGTACTATTAATTTGACATATAATCATTTATAAGTTATATATAATTGCTAACGAGGGCTGTAAGTGAAAAATGCCTTATAGGTGTTCATAATTAAGCAGGTTTTTTACAGGTAATATGGGCCAAAAAAAGAGAATCAAATCAAACTGAAAAGTTAAAATTTTTTAAACGCTCATGAGAAAGATGAGATACTAATGGATTACTAGAAATTGGAAAATTAAGGTGCTCCCACTGGACAGTGAGATGCTCATGGGTCAGCAGGGTTACAGAGAACAGCTAGAGAAGAAAAGATGCTTGTTAACTGCTAAATAATTAAGAAATAAGGTGAAGAATTAGGTGTGAAACCATTAGGAACCATTTAGTTTTCAGTTTCACCTTTTTCCAGAACTGCAGCCTACCTGGAGTCTCCAGAAGACAAGCTATCAGGTTCTCAGGGACTTTGCTAATATAAAAAATATGGCCCCCACTTAATAAGAATAACATGCTGTAGTGTTGTGAAATACTTATGTTATAGACTTTATAGACAGATAGGTTGAGAGTAACTCTTGAAGGACCAGCACCACATCCTCTTGTACCACTCTTTCAAGAATTTATCTTCAAGAGTCTGGTAGTAGGTTTTGGGAGCTCATTTTTAGTCCATATCCAACCTTGAAAGGTCCTTCTTGCTCATTGTTCATAGCAGCTCACACCATGACCCCCTCAGTACCGCCACTCTTGTCCAACTTGAACTGGTGCTGGTCCCTTAGGAATCACTCTCAACTTATCAGTCACTCTCAACCACTCTGTCCATAAAACGTAAAAAAAAAAAAAAAGTCTTAAAGGTGCAATACGTGACTGTCTTCAGAATTATTTTTTTGTTATGCTGGTTGAAAGTCTTTTCACATCCTGATAGCAATCATTAAGTGGTCTAAATGTATTTATCTATTATATTCTGTGGAAGGTGCAGGACGAATAAATGTTCATCTAATCAAAACGCTCGGTCCCAGTGTTTTAATTGTCTTACCTGCCTGTCAACGTATGTATTTGTATAACTCTGCGCACCCTGTTTACGCAGACATGATACGTCATCAGCACGTTCACGCACGCTGTGCAGACAGATCGAGAATGGCAGACAAACATCAACAACCCAATCTTCCTTCATGGTATTGTAATACTTTTACTAACTGTGCTATGAAGTTTTCTCACCGGTGAATGACACATGATGTAGCTCAGCGGTTCCTAATTCCAGTCCTTGCGCATGTTTGCATATTTTGCATGTCTCGCTTAGTTAACACACCTGATTCAGATAACCAGCTCGTTAGAAGCGAGCTACGTGCATGAACTGTTTTCCGATTGACATGCTCTCTACACAGTGTTCATTGCTCCCTACTCCCTGAGCAGGGGAAATATGTTCACGGATATGGAACATTCATTCACGGATTTGTGCTGCGCAGCATCTTCACACACAGATGAAACTTACTAGAGAAGTGTGTAGTGTGACATAGTATATCTCTGTAAATAAATACAATTTAAATTCACGTCTCGCACACTTTAATGCCCTTTGTATGGAACATATACACTCGCTTTGAACTGGAATCATGGAGGAATATCTGGTGATGTCCACTTCGCAGGGCACAAGTCTAATGGTTAGAGAGTCGGGCTTGTAATCCAAAGGTTGTGGGTTCGAGTCTCGGGCCGGCAGGGATTGTAGGTGGGGGGAGTGAATGTCCAGCGCTCTCTCCACCCTCAATACCACGACTGAGGTGCCCTTGAGCAAGGCACCGAACCCCCAACTGCTCCCCGGGCGCTGCAGCATGGCTGCCCACTGCTCCGGGTGTATGTTCACGGTGTGTGTGTGTTCACTGCTGTGTGTGTGTGTGCACGTTGGATGGGTTAAATGCAGAGCACGAATTCCGAGTATGGGTCACCATACTTGGCTGAATGTCACTTCACACACTTCACAACCGTCGGACGTGATAAGATATGAAATGTGCAAAGCAGAGAGGGCGCGTGGACTGTAATTGGGAAATGTTGATGTAGCCTATTGTAGTAATTTAATGTTGTCTCTGGTATTCTGCTCTTTGAGCGAATGTGCGTTCAGGGGGCGTGGCTTTGGACGGCGATTGCAGGGAGGGTGGGATGTTCGCTTTCAGTGCTATCAGGCTAAAGTTAGCATTTTCCGAGATCTCCTACTGCACCTTTAATATATTTCACAACACTTCAGCTTGTGATGTTTATTAAGTGGCGGTCATATTTTAGATTTTTTTTGGTCTTTTTTTCTTAGCAAAGTCCCTGAGAACCTGACACCTTGTCTTCTGTAGACTCCATGTAGGCTGCAGTTCTGGAAAATGTGGAACTGGACACTAAAAGTTCCTGATGGTTTCACACCTAATTCTTCACTTAATTTCATAATTCTTTTGCAGTTAACAAGTATCTTAACTCAGAAGCAAAACTCCATAAAGACTATATAGGTTTATTTAGAAACAACAAAACAAAACAAGTCATAATTTTAGTCACACTCAAATTTTTCTTTCAATAAACAGATGAATGCTCTTGATGAATAAATTGCTGAAATTAAAGTTTTCATTCACTAATATTATTTGCTTTACTGTATTTTTTTATGCCAGAAATACACCAAATGCACAGAAGTGCAAATCTTAAAGCGCACAAATGAGATTTGAGGGCTACAGGACGATTTTCATTGAACAATCACTTCTTTTGCACACTAAGCTACAGTTTTTACTAATTTATTTGTTAAAAAATAGGTTTGACAGTGTTTTTTTTTAAACATCCTGCTAAACATCTCCTTTTGTGTTCTGTGGAAGAAAGAAAAGTGTTTGGAACAATGTGTGGGTGAGTAAATGATGATACAAAGACTTTTTATTGCCCCACTGGCAATTTTTTTCTTCTTTTTAAAAGAAAGAATCTAACAACTTTTAATGAGATTTATGCTTAAAGCGAGAAAATAATTTGCCAGCAGGATACGAGAAAAAACACACGTAATTCATGAGCTATTCTGTGAAAACAAGTCTTAATATATTACACACTTTTGCTTGTCAAGTAAATGTATCTTGTTTTAATGATAGTTCATTTTACAGGGAAACCAGCCAAAATCCTGATTAGGACAATGATGTTCTGTAGTGTCGAGAATCCACTGCTATTTTAGTCTATTATAATAGAGCCCTTTTTCAGAAATCTGAATATAAGCTTTTAAAGATGAGGGATGATAATGCAGCTCTGTTCTCCCTGCTCCTCTTCAGAGCAGAACATTAAACCCAAAGCGCTACTCAGCTTATTTTCAGCCCCGCTTTTAGCTTGGAAGTGCTGGATATTGCCGCAGAGTGTCTGCTGCCTGAATACCCGAGAGCGTCTGTGGCCACTGCAGTCCTCTCACCCAGCATGGGTTATTTATGTCTGTGCTGTGAGAGGGTCAGTGCACAACACAGGCCAAAGCCGTGCAGGAGGACTGAACTCGCAGATGAGGATGGTGCTTCAACCAGAGACGCACAAGCCTTCTCATTCCCTGCTGACTAGTGAGATGACAGGTGACGCGGAGGGGTTTAATTTGTCAAAGACATCTCACTGGCAGTGTTTGTGCCCAGCTGTGCATGTTTATGTGTATGCATATAGGTGAGGGGGTGTATTTTGAACAGAAACACGCATTCTAGTCCAAATATAACTTGGCATATTTAGTCTCCGGTGCATAGGCAGATCCAAACAAGCACTGTATGTTAGGTTGCAGAGACGAACATGTGCAGATATACACGGCAACATGCTTCACATATACGAACACCCAGCGAACGGAAAAGAGGAATGGAAAAGTGAACACAAATGCACCCATAAACAAGGAGGAGGATTCGTGGTTTGTGCTGGTATATCAAAGCAATTCTGATCCATCCCAAGCCTGTTTCTAGGTTGCTCAGGGATGACATCCCCTTCTCTCTCTTTCTGTGCAATTAGAGGGCCCTATGATATCCATTTAGTTTTTTTCCACGAAAGTCACAACTTCTTCAAGTTAAACCGAATGTTTATTTTGATGGGTTGTCGTGAAGACATTTTGAGTTTCTGTGTATAATATATGAAGATAGTTTAATTGAATCAAATGGTAATGAACTGAAACGAAGATTAAGTTCATGTGGAGTGTCCTCATATAGTGACGTGGAAGACACTAAAACTTCAGGCAAAAAAAAAAAAAAAAAAAAAAAAAAATAAAAAATCTAATTTTGACATTCTATGGTCTACAAGAAATTCCATTTTTATGACTGAATTCCATGATTCCATTTTCCACATTGTGGAAAGTATTGGGCCCTACTATTATGCTCTTTGATATATGTAGATATGAAATTAATACCATGTTCTATTACAACTCTTTGTCTTCTATCTTTCACTCTGCCTGTGCGGGGGAGTTTTCCTCTCGGAATTACAGAAAGGCTTCGCAGCAGGCAGCTGGAAAGGCCTCTAATGGGGGTATATCTAGAGAGAATGACAGTAGAAGTGGGTTTTTTTGTGTTTATGATGCATTTTAATGGCTTCGGGGGTCCGGCGAGCTGCTGGAGTTGTGATTTCCATGCACGCCATGTCCCCGTCTCCTAGTTCGCCCTCCCCTCTGGCCCTGTGGGATTTGGAAAAGCACTCTGTTGAGGGCTCATCAGCCGCCTGGCATTTGATCAATTCGGAGGTCCCTTTGTGCAGGTAACCCGCAGATAAAAGACATTGTTATCAGCAGAGGATCGCAGGCAGATAACAGGGTTTGAGAGAAAGAAAAGGAGAGGATGAGAGAGAGCGAGGCGGAGGGGAGACGGAGAGGGACAAGGAGAGATGCAGATAACGAAAGAGGGAGTGACACATTGGAGGTCAACACCTTGATATGAGCTGTTACAGCTGTCAGAGGTTTGAGAGTGAAAAGAGAAGGCAAGATAATGCCAATGGTCTGGTAAGTGCTAAAGTACTAGTTGTATAACGAGACTAATTACTAAAAAGCAAAAGGTTTCCCATCAAATCCTAAAAGTATTTCATTGATGGAACCATATAACCACAGACATTTTGCTGTTAATCTTTTGTTTTTGACTTTGGCCAAACATTAATTTGGCGCTAACTTATTATGAAGATAATAAATGAGTCTGGAAGTCTTTTCTCTCTGGTCATTTCAAACTCTGCTCTGATAACATTTTACAATAGTGCTGATGAAAAATTGTCCTCAGCTTAATTAAGAATGAATCACTCTAATGGAGCCTCACAGTTAGCTTCAATTTGAAATTGAAATTGAAAAAAAAAGTTTTTTGAAATCTAAATGAAAACGATGTCACAAATTAAAATGACGATGCAAACGGCTGAGTTCAACACAGCCCAGAGCTGAAGGAGAATAATAAGCCTATGACAAACAGCATATTGACTTGAAGTCCTGCACACTTTCTTTGATGTGTCACTCACTGTGTCAAAGACAACTGAGGACAGGCAAAAAAACCCCCCAAAAAAACCTGAGCTGTAATATAAAATAATGAACTATGACAGAAATCTACATTCTGCTTTGTGTGTTATCATAACATTGTTTCCATTCTTCTTTATTTTTCCTTGAAATATTTGATAGGGCTGCGGTCTGTATTGTAGTTTTTGTAAAGGACAATATTACATGTAGAACAGGAAATAGACAACAGAATGCTGCTTCTTTGCCCCATCACATCACCTGAAACTCCACGGCAGTGATAATGGAAGAAAATGGCTGCTGATAAAAGAGAGAGACAAAGACACGGAGAGAGGTGGTCCGGGCAGAGCTGCCCTGCATGTGCTCTGGATGCTACAGGGCTGTGCTCTAATTGGACGAGAGCTTTTTGCATCATGGCTGAATCCCTGGATACTGAATCCTGCAGCTACAATCCAGCGTGAGTGACTCCACTTGTACATTCAGTGGGACATAGAGAGCTCTCTGGCTGTCTTTCTTCTTCCATTGTTTCCTTTTCATTTTTTTTACTTTATTCTCATCCTTATTTTCCAACTTTGTTTATTTGCTCACTCTTTTCTTACTCCTTTCTCTACTTATCCATTCTTTCTTTCCATATTTCTCTTCATTTGTTCAGACTCTTGCCTTCCTGCTATCATTCCATCCTTTCCTTCATTCCATCTTTTTATTAACTTCATCCACTTTGTTTTCCTTCCTTCATTCCTTCCCTTTCTTTTTTCTTTTCCTTCCATCCTTCATTCCTCCACACTTTTCTTCCTCTCTTCCTCTCATTCTTCATTAATTTGTTCATTCTGCCCTTCCTCTCTTTCTTCCCTGACTCTTTCTTCCTCCCTCCCTTCCTTTGTTCATTCTTTCGTTTACTCTTTTCCTCATCTCATCTCATCTCATCTCATCTCATCTCATCTCATCTCATCTCATCTCATCTCTCATCCTTCCTTCCTTCCTTCTTTCACTCACTCTTTTTTCCTCTCTCATCCTTGCTTCCTTCATTTATTCATTTACTTTTTTCTTCCTCTCATCCTTCAACAATCCTTCATCTGTTAGCTCTTTCCTTGCTCCTATCCTTTCTTTCTTTCTTTTCACTTTTTCCTTCCTTTATTCATTCACTCTTTTCTTCCTTCTCTTATTCCCTTCTGTCTTATTTCCTTTGTTCATCTGTTCACTCTTGACTTCTACTCATCCATCCATTTTCCTTGCTTCCTTTCTGTTATCTTTCTCATTTGCTTCCTTTCTTCATGCTTTCACTTTTCCTTTCTCCTATCCTTCCCTCCTTTCTCCTTTTATTTGTATACTTATTCTCACTCATCTTCATTCATTTGTTCACTCTTACCTTCTTCTCATGCTCCTTCCAGCCTTCATTCACTCTTTCCTTCCTCTTATGTTTGCTTCCTTCCTTGGTTCACTCTTTCATCCCTCTCATCCTTTTTTCTTGCCTTTGTTTTTTCATTCATTTCTTTGTTGTTTTGTCAGTCTCAATCTGTTTCCCCTGCTTATTCTTATCCTGTTCTTAAATGGAAATATGTGTGTGTGGTTTGTGGGAGGGGTAGGTCTATTCATGGCACAGTGACAGGGCCATCAGCTCAGCACGACACATCCGGATTTGCAGGAGTCCTCCACACATTCAAAACTGTATATTACCCATGACCTTTTACTGTTGCAGAGACACCCCATTGCCTAAAACAAACACACACACACACACACACACACACACACACACACACACACACACAAACAGAGAGACATGCACACACTGCCCAAGCGCTGTGTTCAGATTTGCTATATATCAACCGCAAAGCCATGTTCAGAATTGCTTTTATGGCCAGAGGAGATGCTGGTTTATCAGGCTAACCAGCTGTTGGTTATCATAAGCTCAGTGCAGGTGGAGACTCTGAAATGGTAATGGCTGGACAGCTGTAGATGCCTTTCTCATCAGCGTTGGAAGTTGGGAAAAGTGACAGAGTTTATCACCTCCTGCCTAGCCCACACCCACCACACACTGCTTGTGTGACACCGCCTGTCACAGTACTGTCCATCAAACAGGACTCACCGCCCATGCAGAGTCGCAGAGTCACAGATTCCCCATCCCAGGGGGCTCGGAGGCAAAATATCTGCTGGGTGATATGTATCGCCGCTACCACCCTGTCCCCTCTGGCAACACAAACCTTTATTTAACCCACACGCTTTACTTTGCCTCCTTTTTTGCAGCCACAGCGAATGCATGTTTTCAGCAGGATAACTGTGTTCTGTGATGTATATCCTGGCTGCGCACAGCGATCACGGCTTGCTGTCTTGTTTTTATCCTCTGGATAAAATCTATAATCATAGTCCTATTTCAATAGGAGCACAACATCCTGGGCTTCTGTCATCTGTTTTCCCCTGCCTCACTCCACAGAAAAGGGAAGCAACTAATTTAGTCTGAAGTGCATTGCACTCATGCTGTTGTTTAGATGTGCATATTGCGTGCTGGAGGACCACATTGAGAGGTTTTGTTAAATGACTGGATGCAGATGCGGGATGAGTGATGTTTGCATTGGTGGACGAGAGGGAGATTGCTGTTGAGAGTTTTGGGCTTAGTAGGTCGGCTTTGGCTTAACCTTTTCAACGTGGTAAGATCAATTGGAAGAAATGTGTGAAAAGACTACATTTTAGTTCAGTGGCTTTTCCTGGTGGTGTCAGGTGGTGTTGTGATATGGTCTAAAAGGATCTAGTAGTTGAGAATACTCTCATGCAGTGGCCCCAAAAAGTGTTTGCACATTTAAAATACTAAAAAAGCACAAGCAGATTTGTTTTAAAATAAAGCAATAGATTTACTGTTCAAAATGAATACATGGTCTTGGATACTTTTCTTATTGTGGAATATGCTCATATGACAAACTACACCAGTGGATATTTTGCTAGGACACGTGTGTCAATTTAAAAGGAACTTCATACATTGATTAAAACAAGACACCAAGATCAGTGAAAAGTTAATATATATTTTGAGAAAAGCTCTTATCATCCAATACAATAAAATTCAAACTTTGTAACTAAAGTGGGGTGTGTAATATTTGTTGTCTACGATAATGTCATAATTGTTGTTTTAACATTGTGTGAGCTCACATTATCGAATATCTCAGTCACTTTGCAAAAATAAGCATTGACAGTGCAAGCTTTCACTTCACGATAAAGCCTAGAATGCAGTTTGGATGCAGTCAAAAATCAAGATATTTGGGAAAAATTCACGTGTATGAGTTTAATATAGCAATAGCAATATGTGGTACTGGTTTTGAACGACACTTTAATAAACAAGCAGCTAATATTAAGCAAGTTACATTTTAGCCAGTTCTGGTAATATTTTGTGTTTTTGCTCTAGTTCGGCATCAGAAATAATTCAGTTGAGCTATTTGAATGAATCATGTTAGTGATTTAGTGGCCCATTTATCGTTCATAAAGACAGTCACTTGCTTTGTTCCTGAATGAATCAGCTGTTGAATCAGTGGACCGAATGAATGACTTAATGACTCACTCACCACCTATGGACAGTTTTAGTTCATTTTTTGTTTGTTTTTGTGGGGCCACTGTATCTTGTATATAGTACATGACTGAATAAACACACTCTGCTGTTCTCATACTCAAACACATTTCTCAGTGATCTCCTCAACGCCAACCCGCTGTCATTCCTGTGACCTCTAAAGCTCCACCTCGGCTCTGTCCCACCGCAGCGGAGCCGTTCTATCCAGTCTCCTCTACACTAGATCTAAAGAGAGCCACTCTCCACCACCAACAAAATGAAGCAATATAAATGATAATTTGTAATATTTCAGCTGGGACTGGCTTGACTCTCACTTTATGTAGATGAATAAAACATCATTGGTAGTGCTTATTGCCAATCTGAGGTGGCTATGAAATGAGAACATTTTAAACCAATGTTCTTTAAACTCCCTCTCTCGCGGTGTGCACACTTTCTTCATTATATTTACATTTAGGTTTCCAGGCAAACAGACCCCCTTCTTCCATCCGCTTATTGCATCCACGGCCGCTGTAGCTATATGATCAGTCAGTGTTTAAAAGACACATTATGAAATGGATCATTTTCATAATTGTATTGTCTTATGCCCAGGCAGCTCACTTACCCACTCACAATCCTCAGCCGGCAGCCTTCAGCACTGGACCAGAAGCATCAATTTGCAAAGCTGTCACACTAATGTTTATCAGCCAATGCCCCGGCCTTGGTCTTCTCATCCCTTAACAATTACAGATAACAAGATGAACACTATAAATGAAAAGGCAGCAGCGCTGAGTAGGCCTAGATTGGAGCTGCGTATCACCAACTCCTCTTCACATTAACCTTGAGTTGATGATCTCGTCGCTGTCGCTCCTTTGCTGAACGGCTAGATTTTGGAGTGCAAGCAAACTGTGCCACCTTGACGAGATTCTTCCAAATTTTGTTTTGATGGTTTGGATCGGTTTGATAGTGGGCCCTGCCAAAAAGTATATTTGTTGTAAGACATAAATATTTACGTGGGTGCAGTAAATGTGACCTGTCTCTGGCAGGACGAGTCTGTTCATGTAAACGGCACTGTCGTCGCAGAATAACGTATGGCGGAGAGTGTAATCCTGTGTAAAAGTGTGTGCAGGCCTGTGATAATAATTTGATAGAGTCCATCAGTAGCGTGACTCCTTAAGCCTGATTTACAGAGGTGCTGTGGCGCAGATGCAGGGCAGAGAGAGAGGACTGGATGGAGGGGAGATGGAAAGGGTTGAAAATGTTCAAGCCAAAACATTTCCTCGTTTCCTGTTGAATGGAACCTGATAACTCTGGATCTAATTCCATTTTTTTTTTTATTTCCAGGGAAACACAATACATCTTATTTATCACCATACATAGACACTACAGCATAATGATTGGAAAACACCTCTCCGAAAGAACAAGGCAAACATACACACCATATAAGCAGCACTGATGTATGCTCTCGCTCCTTATCTTCTCATTTCCTTGCCAGAGCTATTACCATTCCTTCAAAACATGTAGAAGCTCTAGTGTTTCTTTCATAAAAACCTCATAATGCAGTATCGAATCAGGAGAAGAGAATAGGGGCAAGATAAGAGGAAAATCTCAAAATGTTTGATGTCTCAAGATGAGATAAAAAAAAGAAACCAGCACTACAAAAAAACTCCATATGTTTGATGTTACCGCATCTTTCAGCCTATTGTGAGATTTCAGGGTTTAGACATCTAGAGGAGTTTGTGTTGAACGTAAGGGGTGAACTGCATGTTCTTACACAAGATGGCACTGCATCGCCTCGGTGAGAGAGGTGACTGCTTCAGGCCTGCGATTGTATCTGCAAGGGATCAGCTAAGGGGAAAGAAGTCTGCTTTGATGAATACAATGACTTTAAAGACACAATAACTACCTTCAGCCATTTTATGCTGCATTTATCAAAATATCTTTCTTTCACAGACATTACCTGAGCATTGCAAATAAATTTATTCTTGTAAGGACTAAAAAGACAGTCCAGCCAAAAATGAAAATCAGTCATCATCCAAATCTGTGTGACTGTGTGAACTGTACCTTAAAATGATAGTTTTGTATTATTTTAAGTCATATTAAAAAAGTATTTGAGATAATGAGCTTCTACGATCCAAATATTTTCGATCTGACATCTACTTTAAAGAAAATACTTGAGGCAAACAGCATGGTAGTGGCTTACGTGCACATATCAATAGTAACATAACAGGATTCGTGTCAGGTCTTAACAGGGTCATATTGACTAGCATGCAGGTCATGGGATGATCAATAGTATGTAGGAGTTGTAATGACTGAAAAGTTGGCTATATGCTGAAAGCATAAAAATGTTTGAATGTTTAACAATTTTCATTTGTCCTGGGTGCTTCCCACCTTTGGCCCAAGACACTGGGATAGGCTCCAGCATCATCCCTGTGACCCTACAGCGGATAAGCAGTTTACAGGATGGATGAATGGATACATTAAAACAAGTAAAATTGGGAGACCACAATTTTCTTGGACATAGCATTCAAATTTCTGTGCCCATGTTGTTTATTTGACCCCTTGGTGCGTCCTTGGACTTAGTTTGGGCTTCTTCAGTAAATCTGCTAAATGTCAGATATCTCCCCCTCTCTCTTCTCAGTTGTTCTTCACTGACTTTGGACCCCCCCCCCCCCCAACTGTTTTTTGCACCATAACTGATACATTGCTCATAGGGTGTTGTTTTTGATGTCAAAGGCGTTCATTTTATCCAGGCAGTGATGCTGTCTTTGGTAACTCCAATTCTTTCAGCGTTGTTTGAAAAGACCAGAGACTGCTCTTGATCAGAAAAACATTAAGCATCGCAGCTAAAAACGGCATTGTGTTTCGTGTCAAAATGTATTTTCAGAAACATGTTTGGCCTTCACCCAGCCTAGTTTAACAGACATCAAATAACAGCGGCAAGTAGATCAGGTGAGATGAGGCTGTGACCAGGAATATGAGAGAACAAAGACAAGGCCATATTTTTTGGGGTCAAAACTATCAGTCAACTTATTTAGTCAAGCAGTTTTAGGATAGCAATCTGTCAGCTTGTAGTGTTTACCTTGCCCTGTACTAAAGATAGGACATATCGCTCTCAGCATACAACTTAACATGCAAAATGACACGTCCAAATAATACACACGTTGTATATCATGTAATAAAAGCAACAGCTTATCTTGTGAAAAAATAAGCACTTATATAGCTGCGGCAAAGCTCAAGGGTGTAAATACACCAAATGCATTGCTCTGTTGTGGAAGTTTACTCTCTCAACCCTTATTTTGACTGAATTAAACAGAATTAAAGGGATATTTGTCTTGTATTTGTTTGGGATGGATGTCTCCTCTCCACCAGTAAGCTGGTGTGTGGTGGGCGTTCTGGCGCAATATGGCTGCCGTCGCATCATCTAGGTGGATGCTGCACATTGGTGGTGGTTGAGGAGATTCCCCCCCTTCTATGTAAAGCGCTTTGAGTACCCAGGAAAGCGCTATATAAATGTAACTAATTATTAATTATTATTATTATTATTATTATTATATTTCACCCCAAAATTAAAATTGTTTATTCACCCTCAAAGTTTTTACAAACCTGGAACACAAAGAGATTTAAGAAAATATTAGGCCATTGATTTTTATAGTTAGGATGAACAGTATGTCTTTTGTGCATACAGGCACACAGTACATTTTGACCCAATATTTCACAATATTATGGTATGTACTCACTGACACAAATAATGGTTTAGGCATCATTCACGGCAGAAAAATACTTTTGCATCTAAAATGTAAAAATGTAAAATAAGATGTATGCGTCTAATCTCTGTAAAGTATTTCCTGACAATATTTACTAAGAACAATACATCTCTCTATCCTTCTCTCTTTATTTTTCTCTTTTTTATTTCCTGAGCTAAGTAAATTGTGGTATTGGTTTCTATTTGAGAGCTACTCAGAGAGTTGATGTCTGCAACTTGCCCAATGCAGCCCATGGGTTTGAAAGATAATACACTTAAATGGAGAAAGTCAATCTGTCCCCTGCTTCACTTGTGGTGTTAAAGTGATTCCGTGGTGGATTTCTCCATGCTAGTTTGTTGGTGACACTCACACCGTTTAGTTCCAATAACTCTTCATTTTTCATGTGGGGTCATTTTGTCATTTGAACACATCGACTTTGTCTTTCCTGAAATTTTGCACTGCGGTTTGACTTGAAAAGGCAAAAGCCAATTCTAGTAAGTACTGCAATTCTTCACTAGAATAGTAAGAGGATAGTACATTGTGCAGTCTGTTCATAACTGTTTTTGTTACTTTTACTGTATCTGTCATATTAGAAACTCAGGTTGGGCTTTTACCTATTAATTCAGCAAGGACATTTCTGCATAGCTGATCTGCATAGCTGATCTGACCCTGTGGAATTTACTCAGACACAATCTAATGAAAGTCATGATGAAGAGACATTGCTCATATCCCTTTTAAACTAGATTATTATGGCTTTCTGTATTGCTGCTTGGTAAATGATAGAGCCTAGCCCAACAAAATTATTTGGAGATGCTCCTAAACTGACATTTTTGCGTGCAGGTTGAGAATGCCGCATTGCGACTTTATTGATATTTTTACTAGAATTACTTTGTGGATCCTCTTGGACATTACTTTTTTTTGCTTAAATGCTGTTGCTGGTTATTTAAACAGCCTACAACAGATGTATAAATGTGAAACAAACCTTGCTAAACATTTATGCGTAGGATTACATAGTTATTAAAAAAAAAAAAAATGAACAAGACTTCTCTTTGCCTCGGGTGCTGTGTTTATTTTATCATCACGTTGTAGAACTGGATACATTGGGTCCAATGTGTAAAATGTGGGTCAGTATTACAAATTGGATATGAGTCTTTTTCTATATGGCATTTCTGTAAATGTATCACTGAGATTTGTTTTTGCAGATTTAAAGCGTTCCATATGCATGCAGAAACAATCAAGACAACAATAACATATGCCTGGCATTCTGAGGGCTAATGCTTTGTGTATTTTTTCCCCACGCTAAGTAGGTTTTAAGAGCCTTTAGTGAAATGAGTCTAACACAGGCCTTTTTAGAGCGACGCGCTCGCTTTGATCATTGCTTTCTCTTGTGTGTATGTTTGTGTGGGTGACTGCGTATAGTTGCTGTATAGTTATAATTAGGCAGCGCGACTGTACGTATATGTTAAATTTGAAGGGGGTAAAAATCATTCTCATGGAAAAAGATTAAATGAGAGACTTTTGGAAAGTCCCCAGCTCGCTAAGTCTTTAAATGGGCTCTTGCTGTGCTCAGTAAAGTACTACAAAACCCCTATAATTAATCCTCTATTCTGAGCTCCAACTGCTAATAATGACGTATGAGAACAAAAAGGTCCATACCGAGAACTACTTATGCAGGAAAACATGTTTGCATCTAGACACAAACATGCCTGAGATCTTCGAAAGGAAAGAATAGAAGTATGAAATACATGAAAAGAGAGAGTGTTAAAAATCACGCTGCAAAGCCAGGGAGACAAAGTAGTGCGAAAGAAAAATGCCATAGAAAAGGTCAGATGTAGCAAGATCCTCCTTTCTAATCTGTTATCATCTTCCTTCATTGCAGATGTTTGGCTCCTGATGTGTTTTAATGAATGGCTGAGCTCCTGTAGTCCTGAATCACCCAGCACCGGTCAGTTACAATCAATCACACCTGCAGAGGGAGGAAAATATATCGACCTTTCCCTGTCACGTTTTTCAGATGCATGCAGGTTTTTTCAGCCAAAATATTTTAGCCTGTAGATATAAGCTGGGTGAGTTTTATTGATTAAACATTAAAGGCCAAGAGAGGCTCTTGGCCTCCTCTCCATGTGGGGCAGCAGAGGGACTGACCTAAAATCCACTGATGTTTTTTCTGGATACCTCCAAAGCTCTGGTCCACGATCAAGTGCTCGCAGCCCTATAAACACTGACTCTGAGATCATTTGGGATGCAGTCGTGCTGTGGGCCATCTCTCCGCAAACACACAGCACAGGTCTGCAAATTAACACATTTAAGCTGCGCAGCTGGGAGCAAATACAAACGCTATTCGTTTTTTGTTGCTTATAGGTCAAATTGCTGTGTTGGATGGTTTTAAAATCCTCAGCATTTCGAAACAGCTCCAATTTTAGCAATAGCCATGAATTGCATTGATTTTTGGGAAAATAGCACTTTAACAGACTATTTTTTGCAGCCTTTCAGAGCATTCAAAATCAGTTTTGGCCACATATTTGACAGCAATCTCATACCTGAAGAGTCCGCACTGGAAATGAACAAACACCTTATGTGTCGGACATGCAAAACCGCAATCAATACTTCTCACAGATAGATAGTGTCTGTGTTTGTCGCACTTTTGGAGAAATAGAGGTGCTAACCTTTGCTGTCTATCAGACTGCAGCCTTATTTTTGGCTGTCACTTGGTAGATGCAATCAGCCAACAGTTTTTCATCTAGTCACCTCCTCTATTTCTGTCAAATCACAGTAGAGAATGAGAGCATGGGTAAAGGTTAGAGATCATTGTCTCTCATTATTTTTTTTTCTTTCACAAAAGTGCTGAACTAATTTGAAAACTTTGAAGTCTTCCTTAAGGGAAGCGGTTACTGTTTTGTCTGTGTTTTTATTGAAATGACCTACAGATGCACACCAGGGGGGTGAGTTTGTTGTGCAGTTTAGCACACTAAATCGTCTGCGCTGTCACTCGGCATCTGTTCAATCGGAGGGAATCTGGTGCAGTGCGTATTCGAGTTTTAAATGTCTGTTTAAAGCAGTTGTCTAAAGTGAAGTGGGTGTTCTGGCACACTATGGCTGCCGTCACATCATCCGGGTGGATGCGGGACATGCTGGTTGAGGAGATTTCCCCCGATCTCTCTATAAAGCGTGCTCAAAAAAAAGAAAAAAAGAAAAGAAAAATTTAAATATATCAAATTAGGTTTAATGTTGACCCTTTTTCAGCAAAAAAGTGGCAAATGCAAAACAAGAGAAAGCACCACGTTCTGCCTGAATCAGCCTCTGTATGCGGTGATATCACACACTATAAATTTAACGCGTGCAAAAGCGAGGAGTCTGTCACATCAAATTGCATTTTGTACCGTTGCCGCTTTGATCATGTTAAACAGGGAGGTCCCTGGAGGAGCATTGCATGTGTTTACAGGGTACAGTGTCATCTGAGAGGCATTGCTGCAGCTTAGTAACAGCAGACATGACAGCCATACGCTCCCACTGTAGTGCTATAAATGTACGACATGCCTGCACCAGACTGTCCCCCCATCCCTTTTGATAAAAAAAAATACATTTGAGACATGAGCACAAGCATGAAGAACGGCGCAGCACACAGGAGATGGAACAATTACAGTATGCATTCGTTATTAAGCATTGCGGCAATTTACGCTGGGTGGGAAAGGAGAGAACAGTTTCTGTGGTAACCTCCTGAATACAATTTAGTGGTCATTGAGTGCTCCGGGTCAACTAATAGTACCGGCGGTAATGAGCTCACAGAGTGAAATAAATACAGTATATGTCTAGAATTCTACTCATTTTGCACTGATCAAAACAGATGACCTATTTTCTCCTCTGGCCGGCAATACTTTGACAAAGAACCCTCCACCAGGGGTTTTTTTTCTTCACAAACTATCTGAAAGGTAAGAGCTGGGTAAGAGTAGAAAAGCAGATCTGAGGTTTGAGAACAGACAAGTCAGCAACAAAATGAAAATAAAAGAACAAAAATCATTGTTAAGTCATTTCGACTGAACTCATTAAAAATTGACTATATAGATGGATGCAGTGGCATGACTGCAGTGTTTAGAGAATACAAGTGATGAAGAGGCCGCAAATTCATTTGACAAGTATAAACATTCACAGACCAACTACAGAATGCCAAAAACAAGGGCAGTGGTTTTGCCATATTGAGCTAGCTCTGCACCTTTAAACTTCAAAAGAAGATCACTTCAAAGGATTATTAGTGACCTAGAGGGCTACGGAGTAATAGACAGGGATTTTTCTGATTTAGTCATTTGTGGTTGCGAAGGAAGACGGGAGTGGGTTTTGCTATACGTGGGAAGATTTGAGCAGATTTGTAATTTCCATAGAAAAGTGTGCGACATTACCTTGTACTAATGACTCTTAAAAGGTCAAAGAGAGTAAAGCTTCATTTCCAGCTGCCTCGCTTACTGTGATATCTGACTGTCAAGAGGAATCTGAGACTAAAAACTGAGAAAGCTCTGATACACATGGAGTCGTTTCGACATTAATTCAGCATAGATGTAAAAGTCAGACTAAATGAAGATGTTAAACACTTTGACCCCTTGTTAATAAGTGTTCATTACACAAGGAAAATGGCCCATCTGTTCAAGGTTCTTGTGGAAGATAAGACGTAACGAATCCTCGAATAGCACCTTTAACCTTCATAAATTCTAATACCATACATAAATGTCTTAGATAGTCACATCCCTCAGAATCATGGGGGCACTCAGCCACTTTCATAACCTCACTATGCTAAACAGAATCACTCAAAGGTGGAGAAAAATGTCAATTTGTGGTGATGGGGTTGCAGTGAAAGGTTGTGATGACAGAGCAGGCCAATTACTATTCATGCGACTGTAAAATTCTGCATTTGCTACTGAAAAAGCTTCCAATTGTAATCTAACTCTGGTCCACCTTCACTACCGCCTGCATATATCTATGTTGATGTGTTGCTCCATAGGGTCTTGAACTGTTTGAGTTCTGCCAAGCTGACTTTATGATCTCCATCCAGCCTCCTCGGGCGCTCCCCTCTCCCAGTGGCAGTGATTAACGAATACGCGATCATCTCCATCATTAGTCCTGCCCCCCTCTGAGAATATGCCACAAGCAAACCAACCAGAACCTGAATGACCTGCTCTCTCCTCCCACTCCTGTGCCCTGACTCCCAGTCAGTCTCCTCCAGTTCATCCAAGACCAAGACATCAGGGTAACGATAGCAGACGGCCCGGCCCAGAGCCCACGATCCCAGCTGCACTGGGGCTGAAGAAAAGTAAAAAGGACATCATGCAGAGGAACAGAATAGAGTGCCTAAGCTTAGTCACTAGGCATGCTGAACATCCATAGACGGTGAAAGATAATCTTCATATCCCTCTGTTATCTATTGTTTTTAATAGGGATGCAAGGATCCAGCGGTTGTAGGGATGTAACGGAATGATCAATATCATGGTATTGCAATAACAAAACTGTCTCGATATCATCATGGTCACATGACGGTATGAAACGCTAGGCCTTCTGGGCAAAAGTTTTTTTTTTTTTTTATATTTAAACTTCTTATTCTAACAAAAAAAGGTATTTAAAGTTGTTTAAATGAGTAATGCTACTGCAGTCCAAATTCAAAATATCTCTTTCAAGTGTAGAAATTAGGAAATAAGTCTTGTAATTTCTCACTGTAGTGTAAAGCAAAAATAATGTACCAATGAAATATTAATTTTCATTTATTTTACAGTGAAATTATTGTGCAATATGGCTATTACTGTCATAGGAATAACGGTTGCACTTTATTTTACAGTATGTGTACTTACATATACTTACAGTGTACTTACCCAAGAAAGTACTGGTAACTATGGGGTAGGGTTAGGTTTAGAGGTAGGTTCAGGGTTAGTACTTAGTTATTAACTATTATTGTAATTACTACAATGAGTACATAGTATGTACACGAGGAACAGGACTGTAAAATAAAGTGCTACCGGAATGACAATAATATAAAATAGTTGTTATTATTATTATTATATTCTAATTAGTTTGGCTTCCTAAAACACCAGTGTGAATGTAATTTAGACTGAGAGAGTATACCACAACTAAAAACAGGGTTGAGTCCCATTTAAAGTTCAGGTACAAGTCAAATTTTTTTCAAGACTTTTTTTTCGTGAAATTTTGATATTGTTACATCCCTAAGTGGTCCCATATCAGTTATCGCCTATTATTATTATAATAGCACTAATTGACATTAATTATTTGTTATTTACTTTTATGATTATCAATAATAATAATGATAAGTAATAATAATAATTAATAATAATAATAATAGTTAAATTTATTGTATCAGTCAGTATTGGATATTTAATTGTGCTTGCTTATTTGTCTTATATTTTCACATTTACATTTTTTTTTACATTTAGATTACTTTAAGAATATAATTTAAAACAAATAATTATATTTATATAAATTATTTTATGTTTTATATTAATTACACCGCAGTTTTGCAAATCTCAATGAATATATATATATTTTTTTTATTTGTAAATTATAATGTTGTAATGCTTAAATTCACTAGTAACATTTAGAACAAATATATATATATATATATATATATATATATATATATATATTAGTGTTAGGGGTCTGGTGTGTAAAGCAAAGCACACGACGAAGGAGTCAAAATCAAAGAGTATTTTAATAATCCACAGAAGGAACTTGGCACATAAATCCAAAATAGCAGACAAAGGAACATGAGAACACAGGATTTAAATACTAAATGTAATCAGGTAGGAACAGAAAACAGGTGTGTAACTAACTAATCAAAAACCATGGAAACAAACGAGGCAGGAAGACTGAGACATAGAAACTAAACTAAAACAGATCATACATGTAACAATTAGTGTATGTATTTAATTATTTATACAAAACCATATAACTTAAAATGGGCCATTTATCAGTTATTAAAAAAAAAAAAAACATTGCCTTATTGGTCACCTTTTCATTTTGTGCTTCCCTAGACTTTGAATGTACAGTACCTAAAACACAGAATTTCTCTCTTACCCCAAAAGACCAGACCCTGTTATCATTTTATCCCTCTTTTGCTGTAAATGCAAGCCTGCATAAAACATCCATATTCTAGTGGCACTTCAGGGTGGACTGAGGTTATAACAGTTTGCCGCCTTTTGCCATCTATAGGCATGTCTGAAAGCACATCTACTTGCGTCAGCCAAGAGAAAACATATCGTCACCCCTCACTGGGCAAATAATTACAGACTTTGATTATTCCCATTTTTGTTTGGAGAGCATGTGGCCATTGCTAACAGGCACGCACCCATAAAGAGCTGGTGCCACTGATGCTCTCGGTTTCAGCTGTAATTGAACCAAATGGGAATCAGCAGTGCCATAGTTCACACCCCGTCAGTGTTTACATGCTGATACACAAGAGACCGTCTCATTAGCGCCTCCTTCAAACGGGCCTACCAAAAAAATGCACTAGGCCTGGGATGTTGAGATGTGTGGGACTTGGCCAAGGGACGTTCTTGGGGGATGAAAGCACATGTGGAATGCCAACAGCACCGAGGCTGCATTCTTTGGATTTATAGTCGTCAATTGTGAGGAACCGATTGGTCATGAAGAAAAAATGGGAGAGTCTGTCAATTGGGCACTGAGCTTCAATAGACCATCTGTGAAAGGATTACAAACTGCTCCTGCATAAATAATGCTTGAGAAACAAATTAGGACAGATATTGTAGCCGACAATCCTGCAACAGGGTCACCGAGCCAAATTGTTGATTGAGTTCTTTACTGAGCCATTTCCAGGTTTTTCGAAAGAATCAGTGATCTTGACATTTCAACTCTAAATATTAAACAAGGTTTACTGCATATTACTAAATAAATCAGTTTAATAAATCTGAATGGAACGTCATATGAAAGTTTCTATTAATTTTTCTTGTTAAGTAGAGCATTTAATGCGCATGATTGTACAATTCTGAAGTACGTTTCAATGTGAAAGAACAGGATGTTAAGCACATAGCCTGTCTGTTTGCAAGAGGTTGAGTTTTTGTGCTGTAGCTCCCACAGTGTTTCTTTCAAGGCCAATCACCATCTATCAGCGTCCATATTGATGTGGTCTAATTGTAGAGCACACATGATCCTGATCTTTAAGAGTCCCTGCAGGGAGAGCAAGAAAGGCTATTTGTTTCAGTGGTGCCTCCGCTCTAACAGGTCCACTAGACATGGCATTCAGAGATGTTTAAAGGACAGGACCGTGTGTTGCTGTGGAATGAAAACAGCAGAGATAGTAATGAATGGTTTATGATTGTAGCGCTTGCTCTCTACATGAAGACGATCTATAGATCACGGTAGATACAATAATCACATTTAAAGGATGTAGCATAGCCCTTAGGGGGTTTATTGTCTTTATTCAGCCTTCTCATTGTCAGAGAGTTATCTGCCACAGTGAGGTGGCAAGCAGTCTAATTCCTTCATGGCTTACAAACATCTCAGTGACTTCTGTTTCTCTACACTCTGAAATGCTTTCCTTGAAAAAATAAATGGGTATAACCCCTTGTGAATGTGTTTCTAAATAAGTACAAATTCTGAATGAGTGCAAGTATTACAGCTATAACATGCATTAATTGAATTGGATTCATTACACATCATGTGTTAATACTTTATTATGGGTAATGCACCATCATTATGCAACTATCATTACAGTAATGAGACAACATTCCTTTATCCATGGAAGGTTTGCATTGCCTATTATTTTAGTTATTTATTGTTGTCGTTGTAAACATAAGTTGTATTCATTATCATCTATATATATATATATATATATATATATATATATATATTGTGACGAGTCGGCTGCCTCCCCCCTGTCCATCATCACCACCCCGTCCCGTATTCGCCGCCCTTCACCAGGCTCCCGACGGGAGTGGGTGTGTGAGAGAGGAGGGGCGCTGAACACGCAGGGCTGGCGGCGTGTGATGAGGCGCACCTGACGTGAATAGAGCCTCATCACCGCCGCTGTTTAAACGCCGAGCGCGCCTCTCCTCGGGAGACCGGTCTCTTCCCCGTGCATGCACGCTGGTGTCCTCGTGGGTCCAGGAAGGGTGCGTCGAGGAGGACTGCCGCATCCGTTAGGCGGCTGACGGGCCAGGATGCTAGGCCGTCGAATCCCCCAGAGACGCCGGGACCATAGGAGATGGACGAAGCTGCGCAAGAGACGCCGCCGCCACTCGCTCCCGGCCCCGAGAGGGGAGCGCGTGCGGCCACCGGACTCCGCCCCTTCCCTGGACCCTACCCTGACGAACACTACCCTCCTTCACTAGCTCCGCGGCACAACGAGGACACCAGATTCCCCGTTTATTTGGACACTTTGCCCCTTTGGACACTTTTGTACATTTTATTGTTTAATAAAAACCTCTCCGAGGTTTGACGCCACAATATATATATATATATATATGTGTGTGTGTGTGTGTGTGTGTGTGTACACTCTTAAAAATAAAGGTGCTTCAAAAGGTTCTTCAAGCTATGCCACAGAAGAACCAATTTTGGTTCCACAAAGAACCATTCAGTCAAAGATTCTTTAAAGAACCATCTCTTCCTTAACTCTTTATAATCCGAAGAACCTTCTTTCACCACAAAGAACCTTTTGTGAAACAGAAAGGTTCTTCAGATGTTAAAGGTTCTTTATGGAACCATTTAGACAAAAAGGTTCTTCTATGGCATCGTGAAGCACCTTTTATTTTTAAGAGTGTATGTATATGTGTGTGTGTGTGTGTGTGTGTGTACATACGTATGTACACACACACACACACACACATATAAATATATATGTACACATAAATATACATGTATACATATGTGTGTGTGTTATTGTAATGTTAATGTATTATTGTAGCATTTATTATTATGTAAAAATCATAGTATCAACAGTGAAATTAACTTATAATTATGATACAAAATGTGAAAATCTAAATCCTTTTATAACATGTACAGAGACGTTGGATTATGAACATCAGGCCAATGTTCTGGCCACCCTTCTATACCTAAGAGAATCAAAGAGACACTTGTTTGTTTTACTCAGGAAAGCCATCTTGCAAATTTAAAACTAAAACAGGAGGGAGTGCAGGAAAAAAATGCTGTTGAGGCTGGTAATTGGAGAGGAACAAGGCACTGCTTCACTGTCAATTCTGCAAGCCAGTCCCCAGACAGTAAAACAACATCCCTGACAGAGAACAATAAACACTTCTTGTGTAACAATTTGTAAACATGTATCCTGAGGGTCATACTTTATTTTGAGGGCCTTTTTCTGCAGTCGTTGAACTGCTAATATAGACAGCAGGGTTCCTGCTGAAGCCTCCAGCCACAAGAAAGAGACAAATCAACTCGTTCCATACACATCTACCAGTGCTCGGTCCATAACAGTGATCACAGCAAATTTTCATTAATCACAAAGCCTTGTGCCTGCTAGACATGAAAGATGAGTGAACAGAGAATGCTCTCCTTATACTTCCAAGGGTGCTAAATCATCCTTTGAAAAACAATACGACAATTTTTCTTTCGGCACTTTCTTTCTGTCGCCAGTTTTTTCATTAAAACATCATTACATTTTAAAATAAGAGGCGCAATTAGTATAACAATACTAATATGAACAAAGCGCTAGATGCCATCATTATTCCATACATTTGAATCCTAGTATTTTTCGTATTCATGCTCCAGCCTGCTCTTGTGTCACCTCACTCGAGGGCAAATGCAAAAAGCTGACAAGCCCCACCACCGATCACCTCCGTCCTTCATGTGAAAATGCAGCCCTACAAGTGTTTACCCAGACACTCCTGAATGCTTTCCGTCACAAACTCCCTGACTCCAATCCATCAAGCCAACATTTAGACATCACCAAGTGTGGTTGGCAGGGCAGAGTCAGGGAAATTCAATGGGGGCTGTTCAACGGCTTGACATTCTCCTTAAAGGACAACACATTCAATCATTTCATGTAAATAGGAGGGGCCACTTGCGTTGTATTTCATGTCTTTAGTGGTGTCGAGCCTGATGGATGCAGATCGCGCCATGTGTTTTATCACATCAATATGATTTCCTCCCGTCAGAACCAAGCAGCTTTATCCCCCTGACACGCATCCCAGCAACAATTCTGTGAACAGACGCAATGAAATGTACACTTACGGTAATAAAACTTAATTTTAACCCCGAAGCAAAATGACAAATGTTTCAGATGTACCACCGCAGCAAGTCTATCTATTTTTCCGTCATGTTTTTCAGTGTTCTTTTTTAAATGCAACTGTTGTCGGATTGTTTTTCTGATCCCCTAAACGCAGAATAGGGACTCGTTCGGATAACAGCCGAGAGGAGGGCAAGGATTCACTAAATGCAGCCTCTAATTACTCATGAATTCCTTCGCTCAGCACTCCACAGGCTTAGTTTGCAGCAGTTTCCTCTTCACTTTCCGATTATGGCCTCTACTTTCCCTATGGGACCAATAGCAACTCCAACTCTATTAGGTCCGACAGCATTTACCAATATGAACTACTCAATAACAACAGGAGGAAACACAGCGTGCTCTGTTAGCAAAAAAAGAAAGAAAAAACCCTGCCGTCTTCATTCTATTATTCATGTTTTTCTCTCTAATATGTCTGTGCTAGTATGAAGGCACCCCAGTGTAACACTTTGGATAATGATATGAGATGAATCAATGCTTTACAACCCCTCCGTTCAAGTAAATCACACCACCGTCCTCCTCTTCTTCTATTTTTTTATTTATTATATTGGTTCTGTACTTCTGTACACACATCAATATTGGCTGTGCGATTGGTGAGAGATGAATACGTTTAAATGAGCTTCACTGGTCTCCCAGGGAGGGGCAGTAATATATGGAAGTCGGTTTGAGCTGGAAAAAGTTGATGTTATGAAAAGGCTTTGTTGCTGTGGAAACCTGTCACAAAGCCAGGGAGACCTTCCTGCAACTTTATAAACTGCAGCGACCGAGAGGCCGCTAGATTTGTGTACACACATGCATTACAAGCTGACAGCATTGCTGTCTGTGCCCGCCATGTTTAATTGATGCCTTGTCTGTGTGATAATAGAAAGCCAGACAGAGTGGACAGGTGCCATCTGAATTCTCTCCTGCCCGCTGTTTGCGAAATTCTCCGGGCTCAGGTGCTAATTTATGCTGCCACACCACTTTTCACCCTGACTGCACTATCAGAGACCCTAAGGCACTCTAAGGGACAATCTCATTTACTGGTGAGAATATATAACATCACTCTCACTCTCCGCCTGCAAGTGAGACTGTGAGAGGAACACAATGAGAAGATTCTAGAACAGCACGTGTCGTGGCAGCAGAATTAATGTCTCTGAGTCACAGTAGCAAAGCTGTGATGGGAATCTGGTCAACAAAAAGCAAAAAAATATTTGGTTACACTTTATTTCGATAGACCACTTTAGACATGCTACTAACTATTAGTAACTTTTTAACTACATGTCAACTAATTCTCATTAAATTGCAACTACATGTCTACTAACTCTCAGATTAGACTGTTAGGGTAGGTGTAGGGTTAGTAGAATAAGTTGACATATACTTGCAAAGTTTCTGATAGTTAGTATATTGTATGTTGTGGACCCATAAAAATAAAGTGTTAGGAGATAATAAACAGACACTGTACTAATACTCTAATGACTGCTAGTTGACATGTAGTTGCAAAGTTACTTACTGTTAGTAGAATGTCTAAAGTGGACTATCGAAATAAAGTATTACCAAATATTTTATTTGATCAGTTTTTGTCCAGTCTAGATAAAAGAAGCAAAACTGTGTCCGATAAAAAAAGAGACATATTTTAAGAGAATATATAAAGTTAAGAGAATATATAAAGTTTCTCTTATCTCATTGACAAATTTTTGTTTTCTTCTTGTTTTATGCATAAACTGCAACATTAGATTCATGCTTGAAACAAGAAAAAACAACAACAACTTGCAAATCGAACAAGAAAAATAAACCTTAATAAGGAAATTAATATATTATGCAGTTTGGCTTTTTTGTCGTCTTCATGTTTTTAAAACATTTCAGTGTTTTACTGGAAAACAAGTTACTAATTAAGTTTTTTTTGTGTGCGTGTTTTTTTTTTTTGTATGAAAATTTAAAGAGACTTTTAAATTAATCTAAAAATTTAAATGAAAATTTTCTCATTCTTGTTGTCACGTTCCCTCTCGGGATACAAGGAGGTGCGGAGACGTGAAGGTTCCTATAAGGTTCTTTATTAGAATCCAGCAGACAAACAGGGATCATGGGGAGAGACGAACACATCTGACGTGATGACCGGACACAGGGGCTAGGAAACACAGGGAAATTAACGGGGAAGAACAGAAACAGGTGAGGGCTAATCAAACGCAGGGCTTGGGACAAATCAACTAA
Organism: Barbus barbus; assembly: GCF_936440315.1. Classification (NCBI taxonomy): domain Eukaryota; kingdom Metazoa; phylum Chordata; class Actinopteri; order Cypriniformes; family Cyprinidae; genus Barbus; species Barbus barbus. The sequence goes on from NC_136729.1 coordinate 26,507,777, forward strand.
TCATGAAAGGAACGAGGATGGCCAAATAGGGACACGAGAGGAGGGGAAACACAAGACAAGGACTGACATAACGCCCCCCTCCGGAAGGCGTGTCCTCACGCCTAACACCATCCAATGGGGAGGGGGGGTGGGCACTCTGGAGGCCTCCAGGGCGGTGCCCGTTCCAGGGGCCATGGCGGGTCAGGGGACTCGGGAGGCCATGGCGGGTCTGGAGACTCGGGAGGCCAGGGCGGGTCTGGAGACTCGGGAGGCCAGGGCGGATCTGGAGACTCGGGAGGCCAGGGCGGGTCAGGGGACTCGGGAGGCCACGGCCTATTTTTTTTCGGGCCTGAGGGGTTCTGTTTTTTCAGACTCTGTCGGGCGCTCTTGCAGCGCGGACTCTGTCGGGCGCTCTTGCAGCGCGGGGATGGACGGAACCTGCGTGGAGCCGGCACGGGAGGGCACGTGCGTGGAGCCGGCACTTGGGGGCGCTCGGGAAGCGCGGACACTTGGGGGCGCTCTTGCAGCGCGGGGCTGGACGGAACCAGCGGGAACTCAGGAGGGCTGGACGGAACCAGCGGGAACCCAGGAGGGCTGGACGGAACCAGCGGGAACTCAGGAGGGCTGGACGGAACCAGCGGGAACTCAGGAGGGCTGGACGGAACCAGCGGGAACTCAGGAGGGCTGGACGGAACCAGCGGGGACGAAGGTGGGCTGGACGGAACCAGCGGGAACTCAGGAGGGCTGGACGGAACCAGCGGGAACTCAGGAGGGCTGGACGGAACCAGCGGGAACTCAGGAGGGCTGGACGGAACCAGCGGGAACTCAGGAGGGCTGGACGGAACCAGCGGGAACTCAGGAGGGCTGGACGGAACCAGCGGGAACCCAGGAGGGCTGGACGGAACCAGCGGGAACTCAGGAGGGCTGGACGGAACCAGCGGGAACTCAGGAGGGCTGGACGGAACCAGCGGGAACTCAGGAGGGCTGGACGGAACCAGCGGGAACTCAGGTGGGCTGGACGGGACCAGCGGGGACGAAGGTGGGCTGGACGGGACCAGCGGGAACTCAGGACGGCTGGGCGGAACCAGCGGGACTTCAGGACGGCTGGGCGGAACCAGCGGGACTTCAGGACGGCTGGGAGGAACCAGCGGGAACTCAGGAGGGCTGGATGGAGCCGGCACGGGAGGGCACGTGCGTGGGGCCGGCACGGGAGGGCACGTGCGTGGGGCCGGCACGGGAGGGCACGTGCGTGGAGCCGGCACTGGAGGGCACGTGCGTGGAGCCGGCACTGGAGGGCGCTCTGGAAGCGCGGACACCCGGGGGCGCTCGGGAAGAGCTGAGCTGGACGGGACCAGCGGGGACGCAGGAGAGCTGGGCGGGACCAGCGGGGATGCAGGAGAGCTGGGCGGGACCAGCGGGGACGCAGGAGTCCACCTGCGAGGAGCAGGCACTGGATGGCGCTCTGGAAGCGCGAGTTCGCGGGGGCGCTCTGGAAGCGCGAGCGGCGGCGGGCTCGGGAGAGCCGCGGACGACGGCGGGTTAGCTCCGACTCGGACCCGGAAGTCTCCCAGACACCTGTCTGGGAGGTCCATGGGGTAGTTGTAACAGGCTCCGAGCCGGAACAGGTGGAGGATGGCCGCGTCGTGCAGATCCGTCACCGCGGCGAGCCGGCAGAACTCCCCGGTGTACTCCACGAATGGGAGATCCCGCATAACGAGTGCGCCGAGGCGGGCGGTAAACTCCATCGCCATGGAGGGAGCGGGAAAAAAGGAGCAAACAAAAAACTTTCAAAAACGGAAAACAAAACGGGGGAAAAGGAGCGCCGCTTACTTTGTGGGTCCGGTCATCTGTCACGTTCCCTCTCGGGATACAAGGAGATGCGGAGACGTGAAGGTTCCTATAAGGTTCTTTATTAGAATCCAGCAGACAAACAGGGATCATGGGGAGAGACGAACACATCTGACGTGATGACCGGACACAGGGGCTAGGAAACTCAGGGCTTATAAACACAGGGAAATTAACGGGGAAGAACAGAAACAGGTGAGGGCTAATCAAACGCAGGGCTTGGGACAAATCAACTAATCATGAAAGGAACGAGGATGGCCAAATAGGGACACGAGAGGAGGGGAAACACAAGACAAGGACTGACACTTGTGTCATTGCAAACCTTTTTGCGTTTCAGAGGGTGGAACAGAAAGTGGAAATTTACCTGAATATATTAATTCATATTTATGAATGCCCATTCATTGCCCATTAAACTCCTAAATTTGCTGCTTAATAGAGCTCCGGACCCCACGTGACCACCAGTGTTCAGGCCGCCATTTTGGCAGCAAAATGACAAGCGCCAGCGCCGAAGCTTTCAAGCCATCGGAGTACTCATCTCACTTTAATTCGCATGACATTGAGCTTTATATAAACAAATTAAATAGGTTAAATATTACCTTTTCTGTAAAGGACCTTTCTGTTAATGAGGCAGCAAATTCTGTTGCACACTTTTGCCTTGAAAAAGATGCGCAAGGAAAAATTAGACTGAAGCGGGACCGTGCATACTATTATCAAGTGCAGATGCAGCTATTTGTTACTGACAAACCATATTGTGATTTCATTCTGTGGACTGAAAGAGAAAGTACTTCACCTTTTGTTGAACGTGTCACACCTGATGTGGCATTCTTTGCCAAAGAATTGGAATGTGCTTGTGACTTCTTTAAAAAATGTATTATCCCAGAGCTGCTAGCCAAGTATTTTTCTGCACCAAAACCAGCAGCATTTGCTGATCATAGTCAACAACAGTGGTGCTACTGCCGTGAGCCAGAAGCAGGGAACATGTTGGTCTGTGCATCAGGTTTTTGTTCAGTTAAAAAGTTTCACCAAACCTGCCTTCACATGAAAAGGGTCCCAAAACAGTGGGTATGTCCCAGCTGCCGAAAAGTAATCAATGCCCAAAAAAGAAAAAAACCTTAGTGAGGAGACTGTGAAATGAGTTAATATTAGTAGCTGATACTGTACTCTCTTATTTATGAATAAACAGTTGTTAAACCAATGTTGTTCTCTTCCCCATCATTAGTATTAAGTATCTGTAGCAATCAAGGATATGAAACATGGGTAGGTCATTCATATCAAACACACCAGAACATATATCTGCTTGGGTGGAACTCAGTTAGAATGGGTGGATGTGCAGCTTGATCTGTAAACAGAATGTGATCGCATCAGAATAGCGAGTGATCAAAATTATAAAAAGTAATGTCACAACAAGGAAGCAAGAAGTGAGAGTAAAAAAGGTTTATTTCCTGGTTGAGCACATCTGTAGCCAGTCACATCAGTTCAATTTACTGTACATCCCATCACTGGAAGGGCACCACAGATTCAGACACATTTGTAAGTGCACAACATATGCTCACAATCTTGTCAAGGTAGGTAACATCATTTTCTCTGTCTATGTCTGTGAAACTTATGGGGACAGTGCTTTGCAAGACTGTGTACTTTTGACGGAGAACTCCTATTACTCTTTCTATGTGTATCCTAAGAGAGGCTAGACATCTGGTGTTCTCCAAGTCAACAAGATCTAACTGCTTCTTTCCATGAGTAAATGCTGGAATCTTTAATTCAGCTTGGCATCTCTGAATGGACTCTTTAACCAGGAAACCTCTGTCCGCTAAAACTACGTCCCCTGGGAGCAAATGAGATAAAAAGTTACTTTGTTCTGTGATGAACTTATCACTTGTGCGACCTCCCCATCCAGTGGAAATGAAACAAATGGAACCTTGAGGGCAAATTGCAATTAAATATTTCATTGTGTGGTGTGATTTGTATGAGGAGTAACACTGAGCACTGGCTAGCAATCTACTGGGTTTCTCTAGAAATATTTCAAAACAATCTATAATGCAAACTGTCTTTTCAAAGCTACTGTTTCGAAATGCATATGGAAGAGATTTTCTCAAGTATTCTCTGTCAGGCCACAACACTTGTCACGTTCCCTCTCGGGATACAAGGAGCGCGGAGACGTGGAGGTATCAATAAACCCTTTTATTGATGACACACAATGAGACATGGCGCTTGGGGAGAGACAAACATCAATGACGTTAAGACCGGACACAGGGGCTAGGAAACACAGGGCTTATAAACACTAGGAAAACGAGGAACAGGTGTGGACTAATCACACACAGGGCTAGGGACTAATTAAACTAATAATTAAAGGAACGAGGATGGCCAAATAGGGACACGAGAGGAGGGGAAACACAAGACAAGGACTGACAACACTAGACTTGGCACCAGTCTACAATGCATCACACTAATACAGTGTTTGAAGAGCTTTGAAACAGTGGTTGAGTCAATGCCAAAATAAAAAGCCAAAAATTAAAAGGACAAGTTCATTCTAAGCTTCATTAAAGTTAACATGTACTGCTGAAAACATGTTAAACAAGATTTAAGTTTGAGAAAAGGAGCCACAATATGAAAAATTGTCATGAGAATTGAATATGTTGATAAACCAGTGAGAGTATTAACCCTTTTATCATCGTTATGCAAGCTCATTTCATTCAGTGTAGTCCTATTCATTTTTTCCTTCAACAACATAGTTTCAGTCCTCAGAGCTTGGCATTCTTGCTCAAGAGATTGGACGTGTTTACCACAGGTTTCAGTGCTGCATGGTGGAGTTGCTGGATCATCCTCATGGAGAACAGGCTGGACATCATTTCCAGGTTCTTCATGGGTAGATTCCTTCAAAGGCTCTGTGGTGGGAGTTTGGTCTGCAGGAGGATCCTTGTTGCTGTCTTGGGGACAATCGGTTGATGCTCTGGTGAAAACACAAAAGTACTAGATTAAAGGGATAGTTCACCCAAAAATGAAAATTCTATCATCGTTTACTCACCCTCATGTTGTTTCTTTGTTCTGCTGAACACAAAGGAAGATATTTGGAAGAATGTTTGTAACCAAACAGATATCGGTCCCCATTGACTACCATAGTATATATTTTTTCCTACTATGGAAGTCAATGGGGGCCGAGATCTGTTTGATTACAAACATTCAGCTGAACAAAGAAACTCATACAGGTTTGGAACAACATGAGGGTGAGTAAACGATGATAGAATTTTCATTTTTGGGTGAACTATCCCTTTAAGAGTATATGTACAACTGATGACATTTTTTTGTCAATCGCTCTCTGTTTTCTGCAGTATATACTAGCTTTCATTAGTAAGTACATTTCACTTGTATAGCACATTTACATCATAATATATATTATCGATAGCCTACTAGATACATATTGACAATGACAGTGACAATCACGTGCATAGTCAGTTGTTGCTAAATGCAAGTCGGTAGAGGTGTGTGATGATTTCAAACCAGTCACAGATGTTATGGTTTTTAGCTCATTGGGTATTATTAAACCTACAATGAATTGTGCCGAAAATTTTTGGTTTATAATTTTAAAGTCCATGGAAGTGGGGTTGAACAGGTTAAGAAACTTTGATATATTCACCTGGGAGGGATGGCTTTCGCAGATAGCTTTGTCTGCTCTATCTTCTGTAGCTTTGCTTTCTGTCGTCTGTTGAAAACCTCCAGTCTCATTTTTCTTTTCCTCTTCTCTGGAGATGGAACGTAGTTGAAAATAGATGGAACAAAGTCCGGACTCAAGGGATTATCACTCTTTCTCCCTACAAAAACATTTCAGTATCGAACTGGGTTTTGTTTACTACGTTAGCACTTGCTAGCTTACATGACATTGTTAGCCCCACGAATTGCATGCTATAATTCAAATATCGTTAGCTAGTATTAAACTGATTAGAAACCACAATTATAGCCTATTAAATAATGAAGATACTTATGTTCGGTAACTTACCTGATATGAAGTGATCGCTGCACAAGCGGAATCCAACGGCTGGGGGGTCCCATCTTTCAGTCTTGTTTTGCTTGCTTCTGACTCTTTTAATGGCGCTGATCCACTTAGCTCGCCTCTCTGCATCTTTAGGAATGCGGTAAAACGACATACCTTTCTTTTTCCCTCGTTTATTTGTGCAACCTGGTGCACAACAGTTATCGACCATGTTTAGCCGCCTTCACCACAACAGTCTGCCAATCTGACGAATGCTGCCAAAATGGCGGTGCACACGGTTTCCTGTCACGTAACTACGTCATCCCCCGGAACTCTATAGTAAGTAAGGTGTTGTTAAGGGTAGGATTAGGGATGTATATGGTCATGCAGAATATGTATAAGTACTTTTAAACAGCCAGTAGGCATGCTAATAAGCAACTAGTTAAGTGAAGTGAAGTGAAGTGACATTCAGCCAAGTATGGTGACCCATACTCGGAATTCGTGCTCTGCATTTAACCCATCCAACGTGCACACACACAGCAGTGAACACACACACACCGTGAACACACACCCGGAGCAGTGGGCAGCCATTTATACTGCGGCGCCTGGGGAGCAGTTGGGGGTTCGGTGCCTTGCTCAAGGGCACCTCAGTCGTGGTATTGAGGGTGGAGAGAGTGCTGGACATTCACTCCCCCCTACAATTCCTGCCGGCCGGGGACTCGAACCCGCAACCTTTTGATTACAAGGCCGACTCTCTAACCATTAGGCGACGACTTCCCCGTTAACCTGAGTCATGCAGGTTAACAGTGAGAACTTGTCTCTATACTAAAGTGTTACCATACTTTATCCCAAGTTAATTAAATCACATTCAAAGTATGCATTGCATTGCCTGGGAAAGGAACCCATGACCTTGGTGTTGTCAGGTTGTGGCTTCAGAATACTTAAGGCATGAGATGAATTGACAAATTGTCTGTGTTTATAGTGCTTATGAAGCCTTTGAATCAATCCATGGCATTTATATGGTAAAGTGCAGCCAGTACATTAAAAAAATTGAGTCATGCAGGTTAGGAACTATATTAGAGTGAGGAAATGATGACTGCATTTTCATTTTGGGTGAACTGCCCTTTTTAGCAATTGTTTTTATCTCTAATTTGAGAATGTGGACAGTGAAGTTTTGAAACTGGTGCAAGTGAACTTCCAATGATAGAATATTAAGGTTTGTGGCTGTGGGAGTTACTCTTGAGTTGTTGTTGTTGATGTTGTCTGGATGACAGTTGATAGCACTGTGAGCACTGGGACTCCCATTTATTATTAATGGCCTGTGTGTCATGGCTGTCACTTCACATTGTTTTGGCGTTACCTCAAGGAAGAGCACACGATGATGCATTCACTCACACACCTGTTTCCCAAACTGACCTCACAACATTTTCTAGCTTCCTTTTAGTTTTGTGTGGGTGCTTTCAAGATGCGTCTCTCTGATGTGTGGAGGCAGAGGGAATGAAGGATGCTGGTTCAAAAGCTTTCCACACCATGTGGAGGCCAGACACTTTGCTCCAAAAGATTACGTTTTCCACATATGAACCCATCGGCAGCTTGAAAGACAGATAAATGCAGGGCAGAAAAAGAAGACGTGATTTGAAATGACTTTTTAATTCAGATTCACCGGCAAATAAGAAATTAGGATAGTCTTCAATTACATTGTCTTATGTTTGAATAGCACTTTAATCGTTATACAGCTTCAAGAAAGATTTTACTTGAACTTTCTCTCATGCTGAGCTGATGAACACCGACCTCGCTATTGCCACCGAGCTCTGCAAGTCAATCCATAAAGTAAAAATGAGAAATCTCTCTCCAAATAAATGCATTTTAAATTAATCAAACTAACTGTAATATTTGAGTTTGGATTCTCAAAGTTGTGAATTGCTGTTATTGTCTTTTTGTTGCAATGCACGCTGGCCTCCTGCGATGCACAAATAAACCTTGGGAATAAACTCAGCGTTAGTATGCGCGACCAAATTAGCCTTACCGCTGAGCGAATCAATAATGCTAGCAGAGGGGATTACTTTATAAAAGTCAAGATGAGCAACCAATGGCAGCGCTGAATGATTTTTTTCTATTGAAATATTCCTCTCAGTTCACTGCGTGAGCCGTTTAGAGCAATATCCAGGCGTCTGGTGCCAAAAGCAAATTGATAAAACGCTATTGCGACAGACCATATGAAGTGGTTGCACCCAAGTGATTAGAGGACTGTTAGGGGTCCAAATGAATGTCCGATGGATGGAAATGTGCTTTGACTGTCATTTGTGCTTGCTGAAGACTATTAACCACTCTTAATCATAGCCCAAACAGTAAAACATTAGTCGATTGCCTGTGAAATTGCATTTATTCATGTTTGTAGCGCTACAATCAATTAGCTTTCACTACGTTGTAATGGCTTATGATATTGAGTGACTCGCCTACAAGATGCATGGATCAAACATAACCAAACGTATTGGACGGAGCTCCTGCAGCGAGACTACTCACACGTGATGGGTATATAAATGTTGTAATTCTAATAATAGTGAGGTGACCTTTACTCACATGTCTTGGTTTTAATCTGTGATGTGCTGTTAATTATCAGGTTGGAGGACTAGCAATAATATCCCATTGTCTTCATGGCACAGGAAAAATGTTATCTTGACTGTAGAGGAGGTGGAGAGGGAAAAAATTATTTCCTGAAAATGAGCAGTGGCATCTAATTAGATTGAACACTGCTGGGGTTGAGTTGTTGCCAAACGCACTGCTTTTGAATTAAAAAAGTGGGCTTTGGCATGGGAGACAAGGTAAAGTTTACGGTCAAGGAGAGACCAGACAAAAGCCCCTCATCAGGTAAATCAGGCCTGACTTTTATTTCTTCAGGTGACAAAGCTGGGTGGCCTTCTCAGGCCAGAGAACAGTAAAGCGTCCTGACAGAATGACTTGCAAGGGCACACAGGGGGCGGGAGAATGGTGCTCTCTCAGCCTCTGCAATGACACTTGACTGTGTGTGTGTGTGTGTGTGTGTGTGTATGTGTGTGAGAAAGAGTTTGTGTGTGGACAATGTGCATATCTGTTCAGTTCTAGATAGGAGATTTTTTTTAAATAGTTTAAAATCGAAAATGTCCAGTTAAGCTCAGTCTTATATTGTTTTGTGCGTAAATGAATAAATAAATAAAATTAAAATATATATCTTTTAATCACATGTGCAAAATTCTTACAAATGTATTCCTTGCATTTAAATTGATTCTATATGGCTTTGCGAAATGGTTATACCATTTTGAAGTAAATATTACAATTAATGATACAGTTACTGTAATGCAGTGAAACTATCAAGTAAAAAAAAAAAAAAAATCTATTCACTTTAAATACATGTGAGAGTGCACATCTGAATTATTATTACTGGTATTTTGTTTAATTTTTTCAATTTTTCTGCATGTTGGTTGCACCACATATTAATTTAGTGAACAGAAATTAAAAAAATAAAGCAGGAAAGCAGTTTTTTTTCCTTAAGGAAAAAAATAAACTTTTAAAAGATTATGGCATCAGATATGATATGACTCACGGATATTTATAGTGGTAACCACCAAAATATCAATATTGTAGCACTCCTTGACTGTGAAGCATATATTTTTGGTCTGTCCAATTCTATATTTATTGCAAATACAATTAAAGAATCATAGTTTTATGTTGTATGTAGTCATATTTGTTGTATTGTTTTTATGTTGAATCTTTTATTTGCCATGAAATAAACTGTGATGTTGATATAACAATAAACTTACTACTACTGATACTACTTTTGCCAATTTACTATGCCAATAATTTTAAATTAGGCTTTTTTTTTATTAATATGAAATCTGGACAGTTGTATCACCCTGCCTTTATATTTTTGTCTTTATATTCCCCTAACCCAATAAATTGTATTTTAATGTATTTTTGAAAAAAAAATAAAAATAAATAATGTATAGGGAAATAAAGTAAGTGTTTTGTAAACAGTGACCTGAATAGCTTTATGTATTACCTCCATTTGATGACACAAAAGGAGTCTAAAGAGGCTACACAGACTAAAAAGAGTAAGGCTCTCAGTGTTCCTTTATAATCAAACTGTGGACCCTTCTTATGGCGTAATTTGCTGTCGATTATATTTATGTCACACGCTGCCCTGTCTTCCTCTGGGACAATACAGGCCCATCAAAGAAACATGCAATTTTCTGGTGAAAGCCATGGTCTGAAATGTGTAAACATAGCTAAATTACATCCAGACTTTATGATTTGCTTTGTTGGTTTGGTTGTTTGTTTGGAGTCCGGTAACCAAGCATGGCTTCATTAGGTGGTTGAAGCTGTGAGGTTTCGCCTCCCCTGTGCATTCTCCAGATGCCCGCTGATGGGCCACTGCTGGCAGAGGTGTTAGCATCACATTTGCCTCCATCAGGGACACAAATATCACAGTATCAGTCACACTTCACTTCACATTAAATCTGTCTAATTAAGGCCAAAAAAGAAGGAGATGTGGGAGATAAGGCACACATGCAGACAGTGCTGCTTTCCCATTACTGCCTGTCAGCGCCATTTTGTAAAACAACCCAGTCAGCAACTGCTAGCTGTCTTGCAGTTGTCTGCATGTCTTTTTAGGCCATTTTATATTCAGTTTTTACGCTTTACGCCACCATTTCCTCATTTCTATTCTTCTGTTTTAACGTCAAAAAAAGAAAAGAAAAACGCCCACTGTTGAGCAGAGTCCAAACACTGACTTTTCGATCTATGTTTGAGAAAGCCGACGGACCACAGGGGTTAATTAAAAGCTTAATTGCTGTTATTAAAGCTCTCTTCCCATTCCTCCTACCATTTTTGGCATCTGGAGCTTCTATTAAAAGATGTGGGCTTGATTCTCCTCCAGATGTTTCGGCTAATCATCTGTCCAAAAAGGAAACACTTTATAAGCATTCCAAATATTTACACACCCGAGCACTCGCAGTGCAGGCTTTAGCCCCTTGGGTCGGACCCAAGCTCGCAGAATCTGTGAAGTCTTAATACAGTCAGCCTTAACCACCTCTCAGAAGCAGATGCTCTTTTGTACGAGTGCAGTTCAAATACGGGAATTTTATTAGGTGTTTAACACAGCCGTAATCACGCCGCTTCTGAGCTCTCAGACTGCTGTGCCACTGCCAGAACACAGTATCACCACTCCTCTGCCATCCTCGACCGAGAACACCCGAGGAGCTTAAAGTGATATAAATGTTTTTGAGTGACAGCATAAATCTGTACGATGACAAATAACCTCCTTTGAAGTCAATGCCGCGTCCAATAGGATACACGTTTTGTATTATAAAAATGCCCCAATGGCTGAAAAAAGCACCGCACAATGTCAAACTGACAATCTTAACTCCGTAGCTATGAGGAGTGAGGGTGTTCGCCGTGCTTATCTGAATAAGAACGTCACGCCCGCTTAAATCTGTATTCCGTGGTAACTTGGCACGTCGATGACTTTGGAAAAAATAGCACGTAATAAAGTCAGTGCAAATTAACATTTTTCGTGTCCAATGCATGCCGCAATACATCACAATTCCACAGCCTGGCTCAGAGTAATATATAAACTTAGGAGCCTGTCTTGTTGCAAAAATGAAAATGTACTTCTAAGAAATGAGCAATTTCCCCATGGAAGAATTGAAAATTCAAAGGGACTGTCTGCGGGTGACCTGTCATCAATCACGGGCGGCGCGCTGGGGGCCTGGGAGAACGGCCGTCCATTGACAGGTGCTACCCGGTGCCTAATGGCACACAGCAAACACAGAGCAGTGCGGAGGGAAGGCAATAGGACTGTTAATTGCTCTGGCTCTGCCCTGGAATACTGAAAGCGGCTGGCTAGAGGCACGGGGCATCCGCGGTCTCCTCTGCTCTCATTTCCCCGCCGGATCCCGTGGATGCCTTGCAGATTATGTGCCCAAACCAATTGCTTTCGGCCCTTCCAATACTTATTGAAGCAGGAGTCTCTGACATGTGACAATAAGAGATACTGGCAGCTCAAAAGCTGCGACACATTCTGTAGGTTAAATAGCCGTTCGGATGATGACCGTGTGAATGAGAAGAAGGAGATAGAACGTTTTTTGGAGGCGCTTCATTTCAGTCAGCGCTGGGTGTTTGACTCTCTAGGTTTATATCTTCATTTTGGGGAAATGAAACAAAAAGCGTCACAGCGGTTCAATGTTTGATTGGAGCATGGGTGTTTTTTCTTTTTCTGTTGAGGTGCATGAGAGAACAGTCTAAATGGTTGAATATCCCTCACTGCATAAGCATTGCGTACATTCCACATCAATAACTCTTTCTAAACCACACCATTTAAATCTTATGAACTGCTTTAAAGCCCTCATATGTGTGCTGCACCCAGATGTGTGAATTTCTCTCCTCATTTGTTTCATGCATTAATAGTGAAAAACCACATTAATATTCCTGGAAGCCGAGCGCTCTTTTTCTCAGCTGAGGCTTATTTCCATTCCAACTGTCATCTGGTGTGTATGAGCTTTATTGATGTATGACTGTGTCAGGCTCTTCATTTTTGGAGTCGGTAAATGCAGATGCTCATAGGTTATAATGGGTCTTTGTTAGTGCACTGCATTGCCTTTGAGTGTATGTGTGTGTGAAACAGAAAGGAGGAGAAAGATGGAGTGGATGTGAGGTAGCTCTCATTGTGTGTGAACCTCTCCACCATCTGCAGGCTGAGTGTGTGGCTCCCTGTCGATGGCTCCTGATGAGGGCCAGATGTTCACTCTGGCTGCTGTGTGTTCCATTAGGAGCTTTAAGGCTAAACGTGTTACTCTCTCAAGCCTGTGGGTTTTTTTTCGGTGTGGCTTCTTGTTGGAGGATGTGTGCCAGTATTCACACTTAATTCCATGACAGCCAGCTATTTGTTGTAGCTTTTTTTTTTTCATTCGCTTGATAATCAGCAGCAATTTAAATTTTTTTCTTTAGTTGAGTCATTCGTCATCTTAATTTCTTTCTTCTCTCTGTAATCTTGGAGTTTGGGGAAGTGCCATTTCTGTTTTTTTATCATTTGCTTGAGCAATAAACCACAAATTGTATTACTATTATTAGATAATATTATATTAAAATAATAATAAAATATGTGACCCTAGACCACAAAACCAGTCTTAAGTGTAAATTTTGGAGATTTGAGATTGAGATTTATACATAATATAAAAGCTGAATAAATAAGCTCTCCATTGATGTATGGTTTTTAGGATCTGACAATATTTGGCCGAGATACAACTATTTGAAAATCTGGAATCTGAGGGTGAAAAAATAAATCAAAATATTGAGAAAATCGCCTTTAAAGTTGTCCACATGAAGTTCTTAGTAATGCATATTACTAATCAAAAATGAAGTTTTGGTATTTTTACAGTAATAAATTTACAAAATAGAACATGATCTTTACTTAATATACTAATGATTTTTGGCATAAAAGAAAAAATAATATTTTTGACCCACACAATGTATTTTTGGCTATTGCTACAAATATATCCCAGCGACTTAAGACTGGTTTTGTGGTCCAGGGTCATATATATTATTATTAGTTAACACAGCCAAGTGAAAACTGCATACACATCAGCACAGATAGCCTTGTGGGCAGTGTGCTTTCATACACTGTAGAAAATGCAACTGCACATTTCTAGTTTACGAAACCTTTTGTGTCTCAAATATATAAAAAAGCTATTTTCTTGAAACTACATAAAAACCCTTGTCAGACGAACAACATTTCCCCAAATGTTGTCCCAGCTAGTCAAACACAGTTGTCTGAACAAAGAATTTCATATTGTTGAATTGTTAAGGCTTTGACTTCCCAGCATGCATTGCAGCATGAATAAATTCTGCAGTTATAGGATATTGTTTTGCTGTTTTCTTTACATTTAAACTTTTTTGTTGTTGTTGTTTTTTTACCATTATTGTTAGTTATTTGTTGTACTGTGATGTAAAAAGCTCATATTTAAAAATTTGTTGATTGCCACTGTTCTTGATTCTTGTTTGTGTGTCTTGTTTTGAAGCCGAGAGTATGTTCAACCACTTATATCCACTTCCTGGATATCTTAATTTTTATTTTACATGTTTTATAAACAAAGACAATGTTGTCTTCTTATTAGACTAAGTTATCCATTAAGGTTTGTCATTCGTAAACAAGCATAAATTTGATTATGTGCTGACTTTTTACACATTCTTTTTATCTTCCAGGTAACAGAAAAAAATACAAAAAAATCCTCAACAACAATAATTGTTGTTATAGTTGCCGTGACAAGAATTTTTCTATTAGCAAAATAAGACAATCAGCATTGCATGAACAAACAAATTTACATTGGCTAAACAAAGTATCTTTACTTATAAAAACTAAAAAAACTATAGTTGAGAGAACTCTAAAGTCTTACTGCATCAAGCTGCCTTATTTTTATAACATTTTCTCAACTATTTATTTTTTACAGTGTACAGCACTGTTCGAATCCCGGCTCGAAGAACTTTCCCGATTCCATCCCCCTCTTGCTCTCCCACTTCACTTTCTGTCTCTAAAAACTGTCCTATCATCAAAAAAAAAAAAAAAAGAAGAAAATTCTATAAAGTATACTACCCTTTTTAAGATTTGCCGTTTGGTACTTTTTTATTTTTAGGAATGTAATATTAAAACAACTAGAGTTGGGTATCCTTTGGTGTTTTTTCTAAACCGGTGCCAAATCAATATTTTTAAAACGGTAGCGATGCCTGAACCAATACGCCAGAGGGCGCCCTCGCGCAAAAAATCCACATATCCAGTCACAGAAGTAGCAAACTCGTGAAGCTCCAGGAAATCCCCACTATGGACAAAGACATTGCTATGGCTGTAACTGAGTAAACAGAAGATATAAACGTTTTGAATGATAAAACAAATACAATAAACACTTGACTACGACAATGTATAATTTATTCAAGCCATCTCTGGTAATAATTAAGTATATTTATAATCCATTGCTAATCGATGCATTAGAAGCCTATGGAACATATTTTCTGCCTCATTCTGTGACAAGAGCTAAATCAGATCACAAAAGGATGCAATTAACTGGTGTTGTGGACTAAAAAGGTAATAATGTTCTCGTTTGTTTGACAAGAGGTTTAAAAATGTGAATGCAAGAGAAAGCATTTAAGCATGTTTAGCTAGTTAATGGAAGGCTACCTACTGCCATCAGAGCAAGTGTAATTTCTGCATTCACGCGCTCCTCGGATGCTCTCATTTCCCGAGTTGTGCTTTTAAGTCGGAATGTGAAAACAGCACACTCGCGTTACTACAAAGATTTGTTGGACTTGTATTATTAGAGCTTTCCGACTTGAGTTCATGTGCATTTTCTCAGTCGGGAAATAATTTTTCACGTGCGGTGCCGGTGATGATGCTTCTTACGTTCGTCTGGGAGAAACAAAGGACAAATATTTCAATCGATCGCTCAGGCATGTCACCGAAGTGAGGCACTGAAATCTGCGTTCTGATTCGGTTCTAGTAACATAGGTACTGGGTTTCGTCCCCACCCTAAAAATAACTATTGTCTATTTTTTCAAATAGATTTTAAATATAATGTCTTCATGCAGGGCCGGCCCAAGCCTTTATGGGGCCCTACGCAGAATTTTATTTGGGGGCCCCTTGGTGCCGCCAATATGACTGGTTATTGTCAAAGCTTGATTATTCACACACTATAAATCTAACCCACCCATTATCAGTGTTTGTTGTAGCTGTGTTGCTTAGGGGGCAGTTGTGGCCTAATGGATAGAGAGCTGGCCTTGTAACCTGAAGGTCATGGGTTTGAGTCTCGGGTCCGGCAGGGATTGTAGGGGGTGAGAGTGAATACTCAACACTCTCTACACCTTCAATACCACGACTGAGGTGAGACCGTTAAGCAAGACACCGGACCCCCAACTTCTCCCCGGGCGCCACAGCACTGGCTGCCCACTGCTCCGGGTGTATGTTCACTACTGTGTGTACACTAAATGCAAAGCACAAATTCCGAGTATGGGTCCCCATACTTGGCCACAGACCACTTCCCTTTCCTTTTACATCATACTGCATGTTTTTACCCTTCTGTGATTTATAATTGTAATAGTTGCAAATTTACAACAGTGGTCACGTGTTAATTTTCACTTTAACATTCAAAGTGTTAGGTCAAAGTTTCACAGACAGACTAAACCAGGATTAAGCCAGGATTAAGCCATAGTTCAATTAGGACATTTAAGTGATGTTTATAAACATGCCTTAGAAAAAAAATCATTACTGGTGTTCATCATAAGACAAAACAAAAGCACTGACATGTTTTAAGATCAGTCAGTGCAAGTTTCTTTCAGCTGAAATAGCTCATATTTACATTTTAGTCTAGGAATAGGCTTAAGCCTTGTCTGTGAAACAAGAAACCGGGGGTAAAGTATTAAGTGGCATACTTAATGTGCTGAAAAGTAGCTAAATAAACCAGCAGACAATGCATTTAAATAACAGAATGTTATTTTAACAACATAAATATTAATCGAAGTTGTACTTTTATTACAAGTCATACTTTTTATAATAAATATTAAACACAACAGAGAGCATCTGTAAATATAAAACAACAACTCTTAATTTATATCTAGCTAATTGAGGCATAATGATATTGGAATATAATAGCAAAGACGCAAAATGTAGGCTGAGGTAAATAATGTTAAGATGTTATCAGTTTATGAAACAGAAGCTTATTGTTATTACAAAAATATATAGGTACCCAGGAAAGTTATGGCAATTTTTACTGATCTGACCAGGTGTGCATTTCCCAAAAGCAACTATGGTCGCAAGTTCTGTCGTTACAAATAGAGTTCAGTGGAAATAACACAGAAGCTAACAATGGTTTTGAGAAACGCACCTCTGATTTGTGCCACAAATTTGTGCCATGTTGAATCCCCCCCCTCCACCCCCAAAACGCGATCGCTTTGGCTGGCACTGAGCCTGAGAAAGACGAGCTCAGAAAAAAAGAAAAAAAGAAAGACGCGCTCTGTGCTTTTCATATTTCATAACTGTTCAGTGTTTTCAACCAAATATAGTTTATTTTAGGTTTCAGACATTTAAATACACTTCAGTTAAGTGAATCAAAAAGACATTTAATTTGTTAAATAGGCTACGCGCTGATTTCTGTGGAAAGCAGCAATAATAATCCTTGCAATTAATGGATGACATGTTTTATTCCTATCAAATAGTCTACACATTGTGTAGGTTACCATAAAGTTTACTCTGTTTTTCTCCCAGCTAACTGACCACTTACTTTCATGTATTTTGGGAGAAATAGGTGAATTTACGCGATGTTAATCCGACGGATCCACACGGCAGCGCATAGGTTATTATCAACATGCTCATTATTGTGCCTGCATGACATGTCGCTATGGAAATATTAAAAATTATATGTATAGAATATTTAATTATTTAATATTTCACTTTTGTATAATTACCACTGTCCATTGACATGTATCACGAATATAAGATAAAATAAAATAAACGGTCATTTCATGTAGACTACTCTTGGGGGCCCTCTGGTGGCCACGGGGCCCTAAGCAGCCGCTTAGTTTGCTTATGCCTTGGGCCGGCTCTGTCTTCATGTTATAAAGAAGCTGAATTCAGTGTCACCTAACGTTTACCTTTAGAAATCTTTCTAATATGCTTATTTGGTGCTCAAGATGCATTTCTTATTGTTATCAGTTGAAAACAGTTGTGCTGAACAGTAAAACTAAATAACCAAAGATTATATTGGTCAGATTTCATTCTTTCATTCAGTGTGTTAGTTGACATTTCTCTGTAATTGTTTATTAAATGTACTTGCAATTTTTGAGTGAAACTTGTTTAGACAACATTTTTTCCCCCAGTATGCTTAATATTTTTTTGATACAAAAATGTGAAACCGTGATACAGTTTTCAGGATTCCTTGATGAAAGAAAAGTTCAAATGAACGAAAAGCTAGAAATCTTTGTAAAAATGTAAAAGTCTGTACAATTTTTTTTTAAATAGTATTAGTTTTTTATTGTAAATAGTTTTTTAAATAGTATCAATATTTATAATGATAGACGTGTTATGCACCAGCATGCAGAAGTTGTTTATGCTCAAAAAATTTGGAAATGTTTTAATTTTTTGTTTTGGAGCCCCCAAGCACAGAAACTCAGTCTGTGTCTGTAATCTTAAGAGGATCTCAAGTTAGCCACACAAGAGGGGCAGTAAAATTTGAAGAGTTTTTTCATGCATTCGATTCTTCCACTCCACTGGTTGCTGCTGACACCTGACCCACCAGATTTCCCTTGTGTCCTCTTGATGTTTGTTAGTGGGTTGCTTACACTGTGTGGAAATCTTAGCAATGTTCATTGATTAGAATGATGTTTACTGGTAGATGTAACAAGCTTTGCTTCTTGCTGAGTCTATGCATGGTGGTCTTTATCGCTGATACTGGACCCTGCAGGGTGCTAGTATGAAATTAAGTGGAAGTTTACAAGACCACTGTGTCGATACAGGATTTGTGGATAAAGAAGGGGGAGGAAACTGCTCTTTGTCATACTAACACATTGATTTTAGTGTCTTCTCAATAAGCAAACGCTTATTGAGCAAAACTCTTTTTTATGTCTTGATTTTGATGAAATATATCTACAGCTAGCTGCTGATTTTGCATTTGGTGGACGAATAAAAACCGTGACGATGAATGTGCATAACCCCATGTCCATTTTCTGTCAGGTGTATAACCTGGTTTGGATCGAGGCTGTAGGTAATATCTTTGATGAAAACTCTTTTCTTTGATTTTCTCCAAAGCTCTTTCTCGGCATGACAGAGCAGGTCAACAACAGCTGCAGGGATTCTTCTTAATTATAAAAAAACATGCTGTTTGAAGGGAGAGGAAAAAAGAAAGAAAAGTACTTTAGGTCTTGCCTGCAGTGCATACTGATATAATTTTCATAGTAATGAGTCCTGGATGGTATTCTCCACGGTAAAGGTGAAATTATAAAAGGATAAGTGGGGGAGGGCAGACGGTGCGAGGAGGGGAAGAGTCTTAATTAATCTTGCAGTTTGCTCAGAGGGTGAGGGTCACATCACATACATCCGATAACAGATATATATGAATTTTACTCGAAGGGAGGAAGTGGCTCATTGGTTTTTAAGATTGTGTGTTAAAAACAGACACACACACACACACACACACACACACACACACACACACACATCTTTTGGCGGCTCACTGAATCAACAACAATGCGTTGCAACATGCATTCAATTTGAAATTTCTTTTCAGATAAGAGGATACATTGTAAGTACTGTACAAAATTAAAATCGCAGGCACTGTGTGGACGAAATTACTGTTTATGAACAAGTGCTCAGTGACGGCACTTCTTGGTTCATCTGGCACTCCAAAAAGGGGCTATTTTAGATTAGCACTTCATTCAAATTGAATAAAAAGTGCTGTGTGTGAGGAAGAAACAGCCATTTAAAAAAGATTGTTGGAAATGTGTGTTTTCTTAAATTTCCATCTGGATTGCTGGACAAAATCATGATTTTACACAAATTATGGTTATGATCATTTATAGACCTTGGCCATCATGAGGGCCTCTGCTCTCGTACAAGATGTTTAGCATTTCTCGAAGGCACCACAAATACCCGAAAGTCGCGATTAAATTAATTTTATTTTGTAAAGCACAACTGAAGTGAGGAATATAAGGCCAAATACATTACTATTAATTATTTTATCATGGGACCCAATCTCATGATTTCAAATAATACTGTGATTTATGTGGGCCATTGTGTATTTAAGCAGTAAAGATGCATATTGCTCAGCTGTTATTTCTATTTTTAACTTGTGTATACCACATTTCTTAGAATTAAGAAATGTTGTATTATACATTTGATTTTATGTATTTAACAACCTCTTATAAATCCCATACATTAAAATACAGAAGTGTAATTAATAAGTATGCCACTGTTTGGAATTGGAAAGAAAATAAATTCACTCATGTCTATTCCTGAAATTTACAGAACTCAGAGGTGTGGTTTCCCATTGTGTCTCATAGCATTTTCATCTGTTAGTGATATATTAATTGCTTTTTTTTGTTATGCTGTTGCTATATTATTGTGGTGCACCAATCAAATCTGAGGATAATATATACCAGTCACTGAGGAAGAATTACTGTGATGACTCCTGAAAATGGGAACCTCACAATTCACTCATATTTATATTTTATATTTTATCAGCATAATCTGAATTGCAATCCAGTATGAATCTGTGAATTCCCAAATACTTCCAGTTACCAGTTAGTGTTAATATGATGCAGCTTTTCCTACATTTTGATCAAAGACCTTGATATTAAAGCCTTTTCTTCAGAGAGATTTATGAGCAATTGTACATGAGTTGTATGACTCATTAGCTTACATGCATTCAGAAGTGCTAAATTGTTAAAGAATTAAGTGCAGTTCTTATGCTCTCTGTTTTCAGTCTCATCGCCTTCAGGTCCAAGAACTCCTGCTATGAGAAGAGCATAATGAGGCAGGAGATAGTTTATCGATGGACTTAGTTTAATGTGAAAATGAAATGGTTTGGGCACTGTAGCTCTTCTATGCTCTATATATTGTGCTGTGACATGCTGTAAAGTGAAGTCGCGTGGGTATTCAGCTAGAGCGAGTTTGATATATTGTGAGGATTTAGAGAAGCTATATGCCTTCACTGACATGAAACGATACATGTAACTTCAGCTAAGAATAGGAATCATCAGGGATTTAACACTATTGTGTTTTTGGTGTACATATCACATATATTGAATCCAGTTCTTGAACATGAATTATGACATTGCTTATAAATGGCATGTTTGCAACACAAAGAAAAACCCTGACTTCGCTCTCACGATAAAACACAAAGTGCTTTAAATGAAGTTTTTTATACAAGTTATAAAGTTTCAATATACATTTTCATGTTTTCAAAGTTACTGCAGCATGGCTAAACCATGATTCATATTGAAATTGTTCACTTGTTTTTTTAAATAACATTAAAAGGGAAAGACATGGCTCAATATGAAACTTTTTGTGCTTCAGTAACTTCAGGATTTCTACACCTCTGCTCTTAGAGTAAGCATAAAAGTATTTCTTGTGTAACAAAGTTTAGAATGCATTCTGTTAAATATAAAAAGAATATATGAAATGCTCAGTAATTAATAAAGCATAAAATAGGCACAAAAGAAAAAGAGAAAGGACATATTATACTATATTGATTCCCCTTCCCACCTCCCACCATCATTAGTTTTTTACATATCAATTAGTTATAGGGGAGGCTGGTGTTGGTTTTCACAGGGAAGTTGTCATAACAAAGGTTATTTCCTAGTAAGGTTTTAAGCAGTGGTTTTGCATGTGGGTTTCAATATTGTTTTAAATTGTAATGATTTGTGGTCCTTCAAACTAAAATGCCAATATCAACATACTTTTATAACAACTCTTGGGTAAACACAATAAACCCACACTTGAACACATTACTGCAAGAGTCAACAATATTATTAGTGTTCTTAGGTCAAGGGTATTTGGGCCAAATCAATGGTTTGATATTTTTATGTTTCATCATTGTTTTACTGTGAATAGTCAACATGAGGTGGATGAGGTAGTGAATTTTGTTTTGTTTGAATGTAAATTTAACATTTTATTTAACATTATATTAATATGTAATTTAAAGAAATAGTTTAATTTAGCTCAAAGGGAATCATTTATGATTTTATAAGGAATTTGAACAGATTTACTGTTACGGCGATTCACTGAACGAGCCGTATAACAAACTCTGCACTGGATATTAAAATCCAAAATATAGTGAAAACACTATTTAATAGCACAGTAACAAGATCGGCAGATTAAGACATTAACTTGTGAGCACAAACCACAATATACTTCTCTTTTCAATATAAATAAGATTTTAATTATATAAACCTAAGACATAAACTAATCTAACACATGAACACAAGCATTCACACATTCACACGTTGCAGAAAGAGAGAAAGTAAGCAAAGGATGAGTTTAAGAGAATGGAAATGTGATATCCCAAGTTTACAGCAATATGTTCAATTGCATAGACCTTAACATCCATCAATCACTTATTTAACCCTCGCTTTGAGTTTCTCAATGAGGCTAAAATTTATATTAACTGCACCTGATTCAGTTAGAACCTGGAGGTGTTACTTGCTTGCTTTGCTAAGGGAATCCCTTTTGTCATAGTATTCGTTGCAGACAGGGGGGTTCCCCGAAGTGTCTGATTGGTTGAGAGTTCAGTAGTCATGAAGTGATGTCTTGGGAAGCCGACGGAGTTGTGGCTGGTAGAAGTTTTGAGGCGGTCACAGACTCCAGTTGAACTCGGAGACGAGGCGTGGCGGCAAAACTTGCAACAGAAAATAAAATAAAAATTTATTCTCATTATGGTAGCAGCTGGCACGTGGGCCAGAGCACGCTCAAAGAGCAGCATCAAAACGCGGTGGCAAAAGAGAAGAAGAGGAGAGAGAGTGACTAAGAGAGCATTTTTAAGAAGAAGAGAGAGTTTGATGGTGTCCTGAGTTTTTAAACTCGGCTTTCAGACCATCCCATCTGGACATCTTGACCAATTAGATACTGTCCTTGCTCGGGGTATTGCTTTGTTTCTCCACCCCACTAATAAATCAACATGTTATCTGTTCAGTCAGATGTCCAAACTTTACAGGCTCTTGCAAAGTATACTTTTGAACATGATTTCTATAACAAAACTATGATGCATTTGACAAAGAATTGATTGGAAGAAACATTTAAAGCATGATGTTTCACACTCATACATACCAAACACGCATATGAATGCTTCAGCTATTCAATAATGATTAAAAAGGCATACATAATATTTGATTAAAACATGATCTAATATAATAAAGTCTAATATGTGGGTTACAAACATAATATGGGGTTCTGCATAGAAATGTAATTTTAGCATGATTTTATGTGCATATGAAAAATACAGTCTTTGTATAGTTCTATGGAGAACGAAGGCATGCTATTTAGAAAAAAGGAATTTTGGTTTGGTCTGTCTTCTATGTGGGGGAGAAGTCAGTCTAAGGAAGCTCGTGACTTCCAGTCTGGAACTCGTGATAGCCATCTCTTTGACCATCAGTCTTGATTATTTGCAACAAATTTGACAGTCTCCTTGCAAGAATTGAGCCTTGTGGGACTCCGCATGTCATGGACGTCCACTTAGACTTATGCTCTCCTATACTCAAATAATAACCTCTCCCTTCTAAGTATGACCTGAACCATTTGAGTACCATCCCAGAAAGCCGAACCCAGTTTTCCAGTCTCTCTAGAACTATGTTATGATCGACAGTATCAGACGCAACACTAAGATCTAGTAGTACCAGCACTGATATTTTGCCAGAATCAGAATTAAAGCGAATATAATTTATTATCTTAATGAGTGCTGTCTCTGTGCTGTGATTCGCTCGGAAACCAGATTGAAAATTGTTCAGGTATCCATTTGAGTTAATTGTTCAGCTGATCAAAAATGACCTTTTCAGTAATCTTACCTATGAAAGGAAGATTTGATATTGGTCTATAGTTGCTCAATATGGTGTTATCAAGATTGCTCTTTTTCAGGAGAGACTTAACAACTGCAGTTTTCAGGGAGTTTGGAAAAGTCCCAGAAAGAAGTGAGGCATTCACCACTTCTAAGAGATCTGCTTCTAAACTGTTAAGCACACTTTTGAAAAAAGATGTGTCAAGATAGCAGGTTGACTCTTTAAGGTGTATTTCTTCCAAAATCAATTGCTTCAAAAACAGACATAGTTACTTCATTTTGAAATTGCTGTCGAATCTGTGTGACCTGTGCATAACTAGAAGATGTGCCAATCACCTTTCTGATATTATTGATCTTCTCAGAAAAGAAGGAAGCAAGAATGAAGATATAGTGCTGACAGGTGGCGGTGATCAGAAATCAGGGGATTGGGATCTGGTGAGTTGTCGTTAGTGGAGACTGCGGTGACTCTCTGACAAAATGCTTGGTGTTAAATGTAGCACATGAGTCAAATAATATGCACTTGCTGCTAATATTAACCTTAGGCCAGTAGGTTCGATTATGGAGATATAATTAAAACAACAACAGAGTCAAAATAAATCTTTGTATGGAAAATAATTTTTGTACTGGTTACTGTGGTTTTCTTTTTGTTTTAAAGGAAAAAAAAAAAGATAATCAAACAATTGTCACAATTTTCCTTGTTCAATATAAGATCACAATTGCATGAATTTCAACTCCAATGAAATGAATTGAACAATTTCACCTGACTCTCTGGTCATCTATTTGTTCAGTAGGGTGCACCCGCTAGGCTATGCAAAATTCCTACAATACAACACTTTTGAGATCACCATAAACATTTACAATGTTCAAAATTAATCATTTTGACAGTTCACGCAATTAAAGTAAAAAATAACTCCTTGGTGTTGAACAAAAGGAAGAAAATAGTTCAAAATTCAGTCCAAAAGATTTGTTTGGAAAGTTTGGTTAAAAAAGATTCAGTTCAGTGCGTTCGTTTGAATTGTTCAATTCAAAAAGATTCAGTTCAGGACGTTTGTTGAAATGTTTAGTTAAGAAAGATTCAACTCAAAAGATTTGATCCAAAAGATTCAGTTTAAGGAATAAAACAAAATAAATCTATAGAATCGTGGAAATGATTCGATTCATTCGTTCCAAATGACAAAAACAGATCCGTCAAAGCAAAAACGAAAATATTCCTACCCATTTCTTGGGGTGATGGTTGGAACTTAATTCTCACAACAATCAGTGTTCATCTCGCTGGGAAGGCTCGCCATCTTACATCAACACGCTGAAATAAACGTAGCTCCAATGTAGGACAAAAGACCTGACCAAATCCAAAGAAAATAAAACACATGAAGACCTGTTTTAATCCTCTCTGACATTATTTGAACTTTTTCAAAATTACGCTGCTGCTCGTCTCTCATCAGTCTCGAAGAGAAAAGAAAACGGCTACTCCCATCCAGCTACTAGCGTGGTGGGGCAGGACTTAAATTTAGACTTCAATTTAGACAATCATTAAAATGTCAATCATCACACTGAAATGCTTTTCACTGTTTTTATACCATTTTTTCTTATATTATTTTTCTCATTCCCGGTTAGTTTACTGTTTTAACAGGCTCTTTAATTATTTCCTTTTTAAAATTCATTTTCTAAATTATACAGGGTTACATAAAGAGATAGCCTCCATAAATAGCGCACTAGTGTTCTCGTTAATGCATCTCTTTCTGACAGAGACAGATCTAGATTAAGTGGTAGCAGAGATCATTATACCAAAGAAAATACAGATGTAATCAGATAGTGCTACATCATTAACAACAATGGATGAAATGTTTAGACCTCTACTGATTAGTAAATCTAGAGTGTGTCCACGATTGTGTTTTGGCCCATGCACATTCTGAATCAGGTCAAAAGTGTTTAAAACAGTTATAATTTCTTTTGTAGTTTTTATTTCTGCATTATCTATGTGAATATTAAAATCCGCTGCAATAGCAAAACAGTCAAACTCTGAGGAAATCATTGATAACAGGTCTGTGAGCTCTTCAACAAAGGCTGGAGAGTATTTTGGAGGCCTGTAAATAATGACAAACAGAATGCGTGGAGCACCTTTAAGCACAATACCTAGGTATTCAAAAGACAAATACTGACCAAATGACACTTTCTTGCATTAATAAACATCTTTAAATAAAGCAGCTACACATCCACCTCTCCTAACAGTCCTGCAGACACTTATAAAATTAAAGTTAGGAGGGGCTGTTTCATTGAGGACTGTTTCGCTGCAGCTGTCTTCTAGCCATGTTTCATTTAAGAAACATAAAATCCAGGTTGTTTGTGTTTATTAAATCATTGATCAGAAATGACTTATTTTTTAGTGAGCGAATGTTTAAAAATGCTAATTTGATGGAATTACATTTTGTCTCTATAGCAATCTTAGTTTGATGCATAATAGGCCGCATATTAGATGGGTCAGCCGTACGGCTTAAGAAGGCCTTAGACTTTCTATCACGTGATAAAAACAGAAATAGAGGAAGCTACAGACACACTGGGTTTCCGCTTGTTCTGTAAATATTTGACACATATCTCTGAGAGCTGTTATCAATTGTTTTTGGTTCACCTACAGCAGATGGAGGAGGTTTTGGGCCCTGGTGTTGTGGCAGCTGCTGCAAAATATCTATTAAGATATTTTTAAAAAGCTATTGCAAACACGTTAAAAAGTAAAAACTAGTGTCTTACATATTGTTCATGTATAATAAAATCGCAATACAAATATAGCCACTTTTAAATCTGTCCAGAAACAGATCTCCAGGTGTAAAGGATTGTTTCTGAAGTATTGCTCTCTACACTCTAGGTGGCTGATATATCTGATCTGTGTCTCGAATATTGCAATTAAGAACAAATCAGGTGATGTTATTGCTTCTCTTTTGTTTTGTACTTTACATTTGATCCTTATTACATAATTATTTTGATGAACTAAATCTGAAACCACGAGGCACCAAACAGTTCTTTGAATAGCCTGTAGTGAGGATAATTTGCACCATCACAGCCCTGACATGGGTTGTTATGTTCTGAGGTCAACTTTTTTCTGTCTGATTTTTGGCTGGGAATATGTGAGGGACAAATAATAACTTGAGGTCAGGTTGACAGTCAAATGAGAGTGACCTGACCTTAGCTTGGTGCCAGTAGGGGATGCTCTTTAAAAACACTCCTCTGAGTGGTTCTTTCCCTGTGCTTTCTTTAGAAATCAAGTTGAATGCCGTGTTTTCAGTAACACTTCCTTTTTTTCCCTAGGCACTGTTTGAATCATGTACACGCTTGACCATGATCATGACCATAACCATGATCATGCTGCTGCCAATAGCACTGTAGAGAATACATTATAAGAAAAGGATAATGATAGTAAAAAATTATAGTTTTGTTGCTTAATAAAATATTAATTGTTAAAATCAAGAAAAAGTGCCTGAAATATGTATGTAGGTAATGAAACGGGCAGAGTATAAACAGCACAACTTGTTTCAAAGAAGCACTCCTCAAGGCTATAGGCTCCACAAAAGAGAAGGGCATTGTAGTTTCACAATTATATTTGCAGCTCCAGCATTTCCGAGCCCTGTGAAGCATCCCAATAAATAAAAGACTGAATAAAATCAAAAGAAATGACTGCAGTGCTGTAAGTCAAGCATGAAAGCGAGGATAAAATGTTCTGTTTAGAATGTTAATTGTGAGTTTGTAATCACGCCATAAATATTAATGTGCTCATTAGCAGGTGTCAGCCCCATCGTGCTCTTGAACATTGCCGTCTCTGCCGTGCCGTTTGATGAACTTGTTAATGGAATCGAAACGATTGGAATGAAAGGTATTGTGGCTGACCAAATGTTTCTTGAAGTTGTAGCGGATATTCACAGACCACAGGTCTGTTAAAAACTAACATTTGTGACAAACGTCCTCGGTAGTCTTCATTATGCACTTTGGATGTGTCAAGAACCCTCAGCGCACTGAGACGGACTACAAAGAGCATATGCATGGACAGATCATCAGATGAGCTAAGAAACATCACGTTATCAGTCCCAGTGCTCTTGTGGCTCCATCTGGGCCGCTCGTGGCTAGTATATTCATTCATTTTATGATGAAACCTGTTGCAAATATACAAGAAGAAGAGGACTTCATATAAGCGAAGCAAAACGCAATTAAAGACCTTCAATAATGAACATCTAATCTTATAATTACCTTTATTATAATAGTACTAAAGGAACAAATTCATAAGAAGGCCCAGTTCAAGACACTGTACATTAAGCTGATATTATGCACAGCTCCTTATTTAAATCAAAAGGAGCAATTATGTCATAGTGATGACTCATTAACTCCCCTTTTGAAAGCCTTCCCAACATCAAATGTGAGAGTCTGTTTTTATTCAAGGCCTCATGCTCAAAATAGTCCTGTTACACACTAAGACCACGTGACAAAGCCAGCTCTTGTCTCAATGAGTCAAGAAAATTTGGTATTCAGGAATCAAGAATCAGCTTGCAATATGAAAAAAAAACCAATAGTCCCAAAGCTTCTTTCATGGTTGCGTGGGAGAGGTATTGAAAATATGGCTATGTTTGGATTTCAGAAGAGGCTCATTACATTTTGCTAATCAAGAAGCAACCTTTGCCAGATACAAAAAAGCTAAACAGCACTAAACGATTTTCACCATTTGCTTCCTTCTGCCTAATAACGTAATGTCTCTACATTCTCTTTCATGAATGCAAATACATCCTGTTCTATTCATTGCACACAATATATTTTCGACCTTCGCTTAGCATGGGTTTGCTAAACTTATGATGGTGTTAGCAAAACATTCAAAGTGATTTGAAGTTGAAATCGAAAGGACTAGAAAAAAAAAAGTGTGCAACATTTCAACTCTTCCCTGAATAGGACCTGATGTGATGCCATCCTGTGCAACCGAACATTAAATTCCATTCCAATTCTACTAATTCATTTTTTTCTCTCTCCCTGTTTGTGGGAGTCTGGGCTCCATGCAGAGCAAAAATCAATTTGCCATCTCGGATTGTCATATTTCCTCTCACCTACCCGCCTGCCCGCAATTATTGTCTCACAGCCACTTCTTGCAGAGAAAGGGTTCCCTGAGTGGCAATCCATTTTTTTATAAGCAGATATGCACAAGGCCCTATGCACAGAAATGCGCGCACACAGCTCCACTGGAGATTAGAGGTGGCTTGTGGTGACCCTAGCTTATAAAAGATAGAGGTATAGGGGACAGGGCGATGAGTGAGGGTGAGTTGGCTGGCATCTTTCCTCATGGAGTATTAACAATGTGCAGAGGACAAGAGATACTGCATGATACAACAGATAAAAGTGTCATCTGCACCTACAATATCACACTAGTGGCATTTACGGGTGACAAGTGAAAATTAACATAAATGGAAAAGAAGATACATTCAGAAGTTTTACATAATTCATTCTGAAATGAAAAATAATCTGTGATGGCAAAGCTAAATTTTTACCAGCTGATTTGGTGCTCTAGAAATATCTATTTTGTATTGTTAATAATGTAGAAAACATTTTGTTGTTTTAATTTTTTTGTGGAGATTGAGATGCATTTTTGTTCTTAATGATTATTTGATAAATGGTAATTTTAAGGAAACAATATTTATTTGACATAGAATGTTATAAATGTCTTTCTCTGTAACTTTTTGTTTTAATGCATTCTTGCTGAATACAATTAATTTCTTTCAAAAAAACTGTGTAATGAAATATTGACATTATATGGCAGAAGTGTACAGCAATATCACACGATTGGCACTGGGCTGTGTGGTAATGTTTTAATGAATAGTGTTTAAATTATTATTCCTTTTATTAACATGCAGAATCCATGCACATTCAGAATTTGGCTAACAAGTAGTTAATTTGCCTGGTGTTAAAATGAATGTGCATTCTTTTTCATGTGCATCATGATTGGATCTCATTTTCTCTTTAATTACACAAATAGATCATACGAATGCTTGGCATGCATCACAACATGCTTCTCTAAGCATAGGCCTATTGTCTCTTTGACTTTCAAACTTATGACTAAAACAGCATTATTTCAGTGTTTTTTCAAGAGAAGGTAATTTGTGCAAGGTATTGTGGCATACAGGGTCGATTATCCATCAATCCAAAACCAAACAGATGTTGTATATTGATTAAACTTCAACTTGCTGAAGAGTTTTTACTCAAATACACAATTACACTAAATTAGTACTTACACAAGAGCTACCCAAGCAATTAAATCTTGTATGATTAAATGTAATTATGTAATTAGACCATCTAAGTTTTTAGTTTCTCTACACTAATTTAAGGCTATATGACATAAAACATTTCTGTTGGGTAGCTACCACAAGAAGTGCAGCTGAATATTGTAACGTAATAAAAAAAATGTAATAATATGTAATTTATAGAAATAGATTAATTTAGCTCAAAGGGAATCATTTATGATTTTATAGGGATTTGAACAGAATCACTGTTATGGCGATTCACTGAACGAGCCGTATAACAAACTGCACTGGATATTAAAATCCAAAATATAGTGGAAACACTATTTAATAGCACAGTAACAAGATCGATAGTTTAAGACATTAACTTGTGAGCAGAAAACACAAGATAATTCTCTTTTCAATATAAATAAGAATTTATTTATATAAACCTAAGACATAATGCAGCGGCTAGAGTTCTTACCAGGTCAAGAAAATATGATCATATTACCCCAATTTTACAGTCTCTGCACTGGCTACCTATTAAGTTCTGTATCATTTACAAAATATTATTACTTGCCTATAAGGCCCTAAATGGTTTAGCTCCTGCGTACCTAACTTGTCTTCTACCACGCTACAATCCAACCTGCTCCCTAAGGTCGCAAAACTCTGGACTTTTGGTAGTACCTAGGATAGCAAAGTCCACTAAAGGAGGTAGAGCTTTTTCACATTTGGCTCCCAAACTCTGGAATAGCCTTCCTGATAACGTTCGGGGTTCAGACACACTCTCTCTGTTTAAATCTAGATTAAAGACACATCTCTTTAGCCAAGCATTCACATAATGCATTTTATAATCCTGTACTGCAGTTATATCTGATCAAATGTACGTTTATTATTATTCTTTAGCTTGGGTTGAACAAATCATTTTTGCTTAGATGGAACAGCAGCTATGCTAATTATGTCTCTATTTGTTTCTCTGTTTCTGCCACGGGATTAACATCCCGTGGTAACTAGGAATGACAACGTTCAGTCTGGATCCAACCCTTAAATGATCTGAGATGACCGAACACCTGAGAAAGATGATGCCAACCCCTCAGAGGACTTCGGAGGATGCCAATGTTCAGACAACATACAGAATTACCAAATTTTGCCATAAGTCAAACATATTAAGGTTCTGCAATGTATAAATATATTGTGGAAACTTAAATTCCTGTAGAGCTGCTTTGCACCGATTTGTATCGTAAAAAGCGCTATACAAATAAACTTGAATTGAATTGAATAAACTAATCTAACACATGAACACAAGCATTCACACATTCACACGTTGCAGAAAGAGAGAAAGTAAGCAAAGGATGAGTTTAAGAAAATGGAAATGTGAAATCCCAAGTTTACAGCAATATGTTCAATTGCATAGACCTTAACAACCATCAATCACTTATTTAACCCTCGCTTTGAGTTTCTCAATGAGGCTAACATTTATATTAAATACACCAATTCAGTTAAAACCTGGAGGTGTTACTGGCTTGCTTTGCCTGTGTTAAGGGGTTTCCTTTGTGTCGTCGTCGTCGTTGCAGGAAAGGGGGTTCCCCGATGTGTCTGATTGGTTGAGAGTTCAGTAGTTGTGAAGTGAGGTCTTGGGAAGCCGATGGAGTTGTGGCTGGTAGAAGTTTTGAGGCGGTCACAGGCTCGAGTTGAACTCGGAGACGAGGCGTGGCGGCAAAACCTAACTGAGTACACGAAACTCACAACGGAAAATAAAATAAATTAAAGTAAAAGAATAAAGGGATGTAAAGAGACTAGGTTGGTTTTCTTCTCATTGCGGTAGCAGCTGGCACGTGGGCCAGAGCACGCTCAAAGAGCAGCGTCAAAACCCTGTGGAAAAAGAGAAGAAGAGGAGAAGGGAAAGGACCAAGAGGTTGTAAGAGCATTTTTAAGAAGAGAGAGTTTGATGGTGTCCTGAGTTTTTAAACTCGGCTTTCAGACCGTCCCATCTGGACGTCTTGACCAATTAGATACTGTCCTTGCTCGGGGTATTGCTTTGTTTCTCCACCCCATCAATAAATCAACATGTTAAATGGTCAGTCACATGTCCGAACTTTACAAGCTCTTGCAAAACATACTTTTGAATGTGATTTCTATAACCAGAATATGATACATTTTACAAAGAATTAATTGGAAGAAACATTTAAAGCATGAATTTTTAAACTCATACATACCAAACATGAATATTACCCTTTAAGGCTTAAGCTATTCAGTACTTATTAAAAGCAAGACATACTCAATGAGTGATTAAAACAAGGATAGTCAAATGTGTGGGTTACATACATAATATGCAGTTATGCATAGAAATGTCCTTTTAGGATGGTTTTATGTGCATATGCAAAATAAAGTCTTTGTATAGTTCTATGGAGAACGAAGGCATGTTCTTTAGACAAAGGCATTTTGGTTTGGTCTGTCTTCTATGTGGGGGAGAAGTCAGTCTAAGGAAGCTCGTGAATTCAGCGTGGAACCCATGTGATAGCCATCTCTTTGACCATCAATCTTGATTACTTGCCCCAAATATGACGCTCTCTTTCCGGAATTAGAATTATCAATAAGTGTTCTTTTGTCTCAAGGTTGTAAGCTGTTCTGTGAAAGAGGCTTGCTGGTTAGTTTGCTTGCTTCAGACTAGTTGGAGCTAGGAATCTGATTTACGACATCCTGTTTCCTTGGGCCTCTCTGAATTCCAGCTCCTCAGGTTTCAATGTCCTGATGCATCCTAAATTTGTCTGATTCAGTCTCTGATATTCTACAATATTCAGAGGTGTAAAAAATACAAAAAAATGTACTCAAGTGAAAGTAAAGATACTCAGTGAAAATATTACTCAATTAAAAGTACAAGTATCTGGCCCAAAACATACTTGAGTAAAAGCAAAAAAGCACAACTTTAAATTGTACTCAAGTATTAAAAAAGTAGAAGTACTTTTTTCTGACAGACATACAGTAGTTTTGTTAAAGGGAGAAAAATACAGGTTTTTCAATTCAAATTTATATGTATAGCACTTTTCACGATACAAATGATCATTGGTTCTCACGTCAAGCATGCACGTTTGAGCTTCCATTTCCCATATTTAATATGTATAAGATAAAATAAAAATGTAATGTACTTTTTGAAATAAAATTGTAAGGAGTAAAAAGTACTGTTCCCTATCTGTCGGTCACTACGAGTTATGTCGTGACGACATTAGGGGATTTACTTGGAAGCCCCAATCATCTCTGACTTAAGAGAAAACGCCAATGAATATTGGCTAGTGGATTTTGCATACCTGAACCACTCCCCGTGCATACGGATATAAAAGGGCGACAGGTGCATCCACTCATCAGATTTTTGCTTCAGAGCCGAGTGGATGAAGGTGCTGATTTCCACAAAGCCATTCATCATCTGTTTGGAAGCTGTTCTGGTTGGCGTCACGGTGCGAACAGCGGTGTCCTGTCTGCAGCGATTCCCCTGGGCACTTCAACTAAAAGAGCAGATTTCCTAAAAGAGCAAATCATGGTTGGTTCACGTCTTTTTAAAGACGCTGTTCCAGCCGTGTCCTCTTGGTTGCGGTCGTTTCCTGTCCTCCGTCAACAGCCACGATCGTTGTTTTCAGTGTCTGGGGCTCCAGCACGCTGAAGCTGCGTTCGTGGATGGTTTACGCGTTCACTGAGCGTGTAACCATAGCAGCGCTGCGATTGCGCCTCTCTCTCCTCACGGGGATGGGAGGGGCTCCCTCTGTCACTACCCGCACTGGCTTCTCTGCCGAGCAGAGAACCATCGACTAGTGCTTTTGGTGATCTGAGGATTACAGTGAGAGCCTTCCGCCGGGCCAGTCCCCACGGACCTTTCACTCCTCCTGCAGCAGCTGTTCTGTGCGGCTCCCCGATGAATCTGCTGTGCCATCTTACGGCGTGCCCAGCATTTTCATTCGGCGCGCTGATAGAGGATTAGATGTCGATCGCGGCATCGGCGGATGGGCAATCGTCCTCTGAGGATGAAGGTTCGGCGCAGCTGCCCCCTCGGGGTCTGAATCAGACCCAGAGTTGACTGCCGTGCTTTCCCGGGCCGCCACGAGATCGGGCTGGAGGCGTGCACACCTCCCAGTCCTGAGCCCTCACGGTGAGGTGATTGGCTCCTCGGCATGGGCTGTGGCTCGCGACCACACCCTGCCTTGGCTCCTTTCTTTCCGGAAGTGCACGAGGAGCTGATGGAGTCGTGGACGGCCCTTTTTACGTCCAGAAGCGGCGCGTCTGCTTCCTCCGTCCTCGCTACCCTCGATGGCGGGGCGGCTAAGGGTGACGCTGACATTCCCCAGGTGGAGAGAGCGGTCGCAGTGCACTGGTGCCCGCGAAACGCCGCCACTTGGAGGAATCGTCCGTGACTCCCGGCCAAAGCCTGTAAGTTCACGGCCGCGCTTGCCGCCAAGGCTTACAGTGCTGCGGGCCAGGCAGCCTCTGCCCTGCATGCCACGGCTATCCTGCGAGTACACAAGCCAAGGCATTAAATGCACGAGGGTAGTACCAACCCGAGGTTGACGCAGGAGCTGCGCACAGCGCAGGAAGGCGATGTCCACACTCTTGTGGTCCAAGAGTGCCACAGGGTTCAGCCTGGTGAGAGGGACGAAATCGACAAAGTGCACTTTCTCGATGCTCTCGTCTCCCAGGCCGGACTGTTCGGCGACACTGTCGGGAGCTGTGCCAGCAGTTCTCGGCAGTACTGCAGCAGACTGAGGCGTCCAGCACATCTTGCCCCGGCGTGTGGCCTGATTCCCTTCGGGTGATCCCACACGTGTATTCATCCACGGTACAGTTTCCCTCACGGTAAACCCGTGTCTTCCCTTTGACAGAGCTCTGTCAGACCCTGCTGGCAGCCCTCCTCCCTACTCCTAGGTAGGATCTTCCCCAGGGTCCAGGCGTATGTAGCACTGCCCCAGGCCTGGGCCAGTCCATACCAGTGTCTCCACATGTTATCTCCCTTCGGGCAGGATGTGGCCTCCGTAGCGCCCTTCTCCGGAAGGCTCGCTTCCCCGTCGGTACTGCCAAGCTGTAACAACAAATAGGAAAGACTTGAAGCGGTCTTTCATAGAAGGTCGAAATCCCTTCCAATTTTTTTGGGAAAGGAACAGCGGCTTGGCTATCTCCAGCAGCAATGTACTCAGTGGTCCCTGCGGGCGCCAAGGTTAGAGAATTTGCGCTGGGGCGGTGGGAAGGTTGCGACTTTCGCATGGCATTTGTCTGTCACGCGCTAGCTTGTCAACATCTGCATGCCACAAGGTCGTGACGGGGTTCAGGTTGTGGCGCTTTCCATAGACCCCTAATGTCGTCACGACATCACTCGTAGTGACCGACAGATAGGGAACGTCTCGGTTACGTACGTAACCCTCGTTCCCTGATGGAGGGAACGGAGACGTTATGTCCCCATGCCACAATCTTGAACCATCGCTGGTTGCCAGGGACACGTTCTCGGCTCCTCAGCAGAAAACCTGATGAGTGGATGCACCTGTCGCCCTTTTATACCCGTATGCACGGGGAGTGGTTCAGGTATGCAAAATCCACTAGCCAATATTCATTGGCGTTTTCTCTTAAGTCAGAGATGATTGGGGCTTCCAATAAATCCCCTAATGTCGTCACGACATAACGTCTCCGTTCCCTCCATCAGGGAACGAGGGTTACGTACGTAACCGAGACGTTTTTTTTTCTTCAGAAATGTAATCAAGTAAAAGTACAAGTAGTCAGTTTAAATTGTACAAGAATAAAGTAAAAATCCCCCAAAATAATACTTAAGTAAAGTAATCAAGTAAAATTACTCAAGTATTTTACACCTCCGTTAATATTCATTTATTTAAATAAAATTCTGATTAGTTGCAGTGCATCAACATATACTGAACATGCACAACTCTCTGCTCTTCTGGAGTTTCTTATGACTGCTGGAATGAAGTGTTGTCATGTCCAGAGGAGGCCTGGCCACTACATTCAGCACACATCATTCTCAAAGTATGGGCTAACAAGAAAGGCTGATAGTTTTATAAAATTATTTATATTTAGTTTTGTGATAGTCTTGGTAGCTGCACAAACAAGTTTGTGGTACAAGCTAAAAATAGTGCTTTCTTGCACATATTATATTTTTGGTACTCTAATCCTAATTTTTGATAAATTCTTTTTTGTTAAAAAAACATGATACAATACAAAAAAATGTACTTGGTTACTATCATAACCTCGGTTCCCTGAGATATGGGAACGAGTACTGCGTCGTAAGACGCTTGTATGGGAAAAACTTGTATGGGGCATGGAAAGCCGCTATGGCTGCTGCGTAAACTTTGATGGTGGATGAGGAATGCTGTTTATCTATCATCTCCTGCAGAAACAAAAAAACCCACTGATACATCAGAGGTAGCCGGAGTGGTCTTGGCACCAAGCCGAGAAAATAGACCATTTCAGAGCATAGAGGCGTCTGGTAGACGGGGCTCTAGCTTCTGCCATAGTGTTTAAGACACGCTCAAGGAAGTCAGAGACCACTCAAGCCCGAGCTCACTGACAGCCTTCGTCATCACACGGAGCTCCTCGTCTGTTCTGGATCTGGCGCTGCGTGAAGAGGACGGCGGCAAGAGGGCGGTTTCAGTCACCGAGCCCGATAACTCCTCTGCGTCCGAAGCCGCCAGAGAAAGTCTGTCATTCATTTCGTCGTCACTCCCACCAAGCGAGATCATGCTGCTCGCAGCCGTCGAGGGACGCTGATCAGGTTGAGTGAAGAGGACCAGCGAATTGTCTCTCTACGGTGACGGCGAGGCACGCGGGCACTGAGCCGACGTGAGCTTGCTCGTCTCCGGCCACTCGAATCCTCTGCCCCACTGTTTCTTCCTCGCAGGTCCCTGGGAGGAAGAGGATGGGAGTGCGCGAGGAGTGGAGTCACTTTCTGAAAAGAAAGCTATCCGCGAGCGCAGAGAGGCTAGACTGAAACTCTCGCAATGTGAGCAGTCAGTCCCGCTGAGTGCAGTGTCAGCGTGGGTTTCCCCAAGCATGACACACACTCAGCATGACCGTCATCAGCGTGCAGGGAAGTACTGCACGTCTTACAATGTTGTCGAGGCATTTGAAACAACGCCACGGCTCTTTTAGTATTTGCTCTTTTGTGAGGCTCTTTTAGATAGTCATTGGATGGCGGCATGGGATAGACCAGGAACTGCGCACTGCAAAGAGGTCCAATCCGGCTGCTCAGGTGTTTCAACAGCAAATCTCGGCATCAGCGAAGAGTCAGTGAGGAAGAATCTGAGATGCGGCGGCCATTTTGGTGGGCTGTGGCGGGCTGCATAGCCATAGGCTTGCTCAGCGCTGCCGCTGAGCCATTGGTTCGATTTTATAGCACTGCACGTACCAATGGACGTGCAGTTTCACTGCTTGACTGAAAAGGCCTCAGTTGAAGAGGAAAAAAGGAGTTTTTCCCATACAAGCGTCTTACGACGCAGTACGAGTGGAATATCGAAAGAGAACATGAATTTAATTTTCAAGTTGTATTATTATTATTATTATTATAACATCTCAGTTCTAGTCTATTACATTTGAGTATTTCATCAATGGTGATATGTGATTTATGAAGCAGAAAGCTTAGTCAAAATCTACAGCCTCAGAAGAGTTCAGTGACATTTAAAAAAAAAATAGATTTAGAACTTTTTAATTTGAGATATCAGTCATTTCAAACAGGACAATGTGAGTACACAGATACAGTGTCTCAGAAGTCAGTACACCCTTCACATTTTTGTAAATATTTTATTATATATTTTCATGTGACAACACTGAAGAAATGACACTTTGCTACAATGTAAAGTAGTGAGTGTACAGCTTGTATAACAGTGTACATTTGCTGCCCCCTCAAAATAACTCAACACACAGCCATTAATGTCTAAACTGCTGGCAACAAAAAGTGAGTACACCCCTAAGTGAAAATGTCCAAATTGGGCCCAAAGTGTCAATATTTTGTGTGGCCACCATTATTTTCCAGCACTGCCTTAACCCTCTTGGGCATGGAGTTCACCAGAGCTTCACAGGTTGCCACTGGAGTACTCTTCCACACCTCCATGATGACATCACGGAGCTGGTGGATGTTAGAGACCTTGCGCTCCTCCACCTTCTGTTTGAGGATGCACCACAGATGCTCAATAGGGTTTAGGTCTGGAGACACGCTTGGCCAGTCCATCACCTTTACCCTCAGCTTCTTTAGCAAGGCAGTGGTCGTCTTGGACGAGTGTTTGGAGTCGTTATCATGTTGGAATACTGCCCTGCGGCCCAGTCTCTGCTTCAGTATGTCACAGTACATGTTGGCATTCATGGTTCCCTCAATGAACTGTAGCTCCCCAGTGCCGGCAGCACTCATGCAGCCCCAGACCATGACACTCCCACCACCATGCTTGACTGTAGGCAAGACACACTTGTCTTTGTACTCCTCACCTGGCTGCCACCACACACGCTTGACACCATCTGAACCAAATACGTTTATCTTGGTCTCATCAGACCACAGGACATGGTTCCAGTAATCCATGTCCTTAGTCTGCTTGTCTTCAGCAAACTGATTGCGGGCTTTCTTGTGCATCATCTTTAGAAGAGGCTTCTTTCTGGGACAATAGCCATGCAGACCAATTTGATGCAGTGTGCGGCGTATGGTCTGAGCACTAACAGGCTAAGCCCCCACCCCTTCAACCTCTGCAGCAATGCTGGCAGCACTCATATGTCTATTTCCCAAACACAACCTCTGGATATGACGCTGAGCATGTGCACTCAACTTCTCTGGTCGACCATGGTGAGGCCTGTTCTGAGTGGAACCTGTCCTGTTAAACCGCTGTATGGTCTTGGCCACCGTGCTGCACCTCAGTTTCAGGGTCTTGGCAATCTTCTTATAGCCTACGCCATCTTTATGTAGAGCAACAATTCTTTTTTTCAGATCCTCAGAGAGTTCTTTGCCATGAGGTGCCATGTTGAACTTCCAGTGACCAGTATGAGAGAGTGACACCTGAGACCTCGTAACACTAACGAGTCACATGACACCGGGGAGAGAAAATGGCTAATTGGGCCCAATTTGGACATTTTCACTTAGGGGTGTACTTACTTTTGTGGCCAGCGGTTTAGACATTAATGGCTGTGTGTTGAGTTATTTTGAGGGGATAGCAAATTTACACTGTTATACAAGCTGTACACTCACTACTTTACATTGTAGCAAAGTGTAATTTCTTTAGCGTTGTCACATGAAAAGATATAATAAAATATTTACAAAAATGTGAGGGGTGTACTCACTTCTGTGAGATACTGTAACTGCTGAAGAGTCTGAAACATTTAAAACATGCAAAAACAGTTTTGTAGTGCAAGAAAAAGGATGATGTACTTGTCACATTTCAGGTGGTTACAAAGTTTTTTTAATGTCTTCCTGTAACAGTAATTAAACCCTGTTTTGTGAAATTTTCATCTGACATGAATCTCTGCTTTACATTAAGTACGTTTGACTTTCTTGCCACTGGTCAGTTTGACACCTTAAAATTAAACATTTTTCACACCTGCTTTTGCAGTCAACTGCCGGCATCATAACTTATTTATATTGTTATTCTTATTTATGTAACTTTATTCATTATTTTATCGTATTTAGATTCATTATCAAGTTTTGTACATACTTTTGCACATTTTTCTTTTGCTTTGTTTTGTGTATGATGATAACAAAAGATGGCATCATTTGTTACATAAATAAATAATCAGTTTTATAAATTAATTTCCCTGCATTCTGTAGCAGCTGTGTTTGTTACTATTTAGGTAGCTGTTATGCTTGGTCAGAAACATTACTCTGTTTTTTGATACATTACGATGAAGAAATTGTATCAAATATGGTTTCTTTTCTAATGAATAGCATGTTACTGTTTATTGAAGTAATTTGTTCTATCAGATCATTTTAAATAAATAACTAAATAAATATGTTCAAAAGCTGGTTGTTTGGAGAGGCTGTACTGTTTATTGTAAAAGTTCTTGATTTCGTTATATGTCCTGCGAGTTCCTCTGTATTAAGAAAGTCACTGAATCTTTTCACTATGTGGCAAAAGTTGCTCACGTGTACTCTGGTAAACATCATATTTCTGTTTGATGAAATCTTATCAGCTTTCTGCTTTAGAATGACTGCTGAGGCTTTCAGATGTTCAGACTCTCACATGAAATTGTTTTCCTTTCAGTGCTTATGATTCATGGATTCATCTGGTGCTTTTGATCATGATCAGTCTCAAGCACAAAGGAAAGGAAGGGGAGCTAATAAACAGTGTGCTCAGAAGTCTACCTCAGGACCCCCGCTGACATCTGATACCATTCGCTTATCACATCCTTGCTCTCTCCTCTCTCAATGACAGAGCTGATCTCTGCCAACTTTCTGCATACGGTCGCCGTCTTTCATTCCACCAGCAGCTTCTTATTTGAAATTCGGGATCCAGGCTTTACATTTTATTAGCAGCCTTTATTAAAGCCACCTGTGGAAAAAAAGGAAAAGGGAGAAAAGTGGAGATAAAAGAGGAGTGGCGAGAGAAAAGCGCTACATTAATTCATTGTCAGGAGAGTGCACAATGTGATTAAAAGAGAATGGAGAGATGGAGCGTCCACTGCCTCATTGTGCCAGCGCTCAGATATAATTGCCAATCAAATCCAGTCCTTTGTCATTTGCCATTCCAGCCCCCCGCAACTCGGTCTCCCCCCAATATGTCAATCGCTGAGCCTGCAGCCAGAGGCACAGATAAAATGGCTCCCTAGTTGCTTAACTCTTCAGCCATCAATAAAATGACATGGACAGTACATTAGCATAGAGCGCATTGTTATCATAATGGAGTTTATAGTGCCGAGAAAATGAGGCTAACCTGCAGTTAGTGCAGTGTCTCTCAGCGACATTGTGTCTTACAGCTGTTTCCTTTTGTTCTGCTCAAGCACTAACGCTGTCCATGAAGAACGGGCCGATTCAAATATTAATACTGTTATTGTAATCCAGGCTGGTCAGACCCAGGCTGTTGTGTTATGACTGAGATGAGAATCGGAAGCCATTAACCATTTGTAAAAGAACATTAAGCTTGTTTCAGGTGAAAGGAGAAGGTGTGGCTGGGATAATGGAGGAATGGCTTTATTAATAAACCCATCAAAACTCCCAGTTTGTGACCGCCTGCTCAGGAGGGATCTGGGCTGCGATAAGGCAATATGATTTGTGAAATGGGTTAATCTCTCCTCAGAGGTGTTCCTCTGGGTGATGTTCTGAGCCCTCTTTAAATTGGTCTTCGTGTTCCTTTTGTTTCAAACTTTGGGTCCTCCAAAGCCAATGGATATCCCTGACCACTTTCAGGTGTCGTTCTTTTCCCAGGTGGTGCTACTGTTTACAGTACGTTTTGCTTCTTTTTGGTATCACTCTCACTGTGCCCTTATTTCCACAGATCCACAGATAGTCCAAGCAGCTTTCAATAACCGCAGTGCCAGTATAGAGCGTCTGTGGGGCCCCTGCAGGGCTACCTGCTGTGCCTGAGCCCTGAGGCGGAACATCAGAGCGGGCCTCAGTCAGGCAGAAAATGGAGACCGAGCCATATCAGTCCTTGCAACCAAGAGCAGATGATCTTTTAAAAGGGAGTCCTTAAAAGGGATGAAGGGATGTTAGCTGGTGGAGCTTACGTGTTCCCGGCGTTCAGATTTGCTGTTTTCTCTCTGCCCTGAGATGTTCTGCTGCCAGTTCATATGTGGTGGGTGTTGTTGATGTACTCCAAATTGCTCTTCAAAAGAATGTATGTTTTCAGAGGAAAAAGTGGCCAATTAAGCTCATGGGTTTGTCGTGATGCGTCTGCAATTACCGTCTAGTGGTTGTGTAAAATATCCATGCGGCGAGATAGATAAATGATACATTTTTAAAGTGGCAAAATCCACAGTGTGTGGCTGTGCGGACAGCCTACTTCTCTATTAACGTTTAAAAAGGCTCTAAGTGGGTTACAAGCATATTTATAGTGGGGATACGAGTGCGTGCGGTCTAATAGCACTTCCATATATTTTAAAAGATGGCCGCGTAGGCCTGCGCTCATTTGTGGATCTCTGAGAGTACATCAGTGAACCAAATCACCTTCTTGTGTGAGATTTCCATACACATGCACTCGCCTCCATTATTCAAGTCCGTTCATAGTGTGTCATTCTCAACACGTGGAAAGCTATTTCCCAATGAGTCATGGCTCCATCCCTCGCTGCAAACATCAAGCTGAGACTTTAATCAAAAGGCATTTCAGTAAACAAAACACCATCTCACTCTCACGCACGTCAAAGAAAAGACAGAAAGCGCTCAAACAGAGAAAATATGTTGTCAGATCAGTTTTATATTTGGTTGCTTTCCAAGTGTTGAAACAAAGGACCATGTTATTTTTGTAGGTAACATAGATGCTCTTTGATGAGAGACAATAAATAAGGGATAAGTTGTTTGCTTCTCTGAGGACCAGTCACTCTATTATTTACACTGGAAACCACAAAGGCTTTGCGAAGTGAGTACAAGCAAATATGAGAGGCTCTGGAGGAGGTTGATGGCTGACACTTCAGGGTATCCTCCTGGAACATCCCCGTAATTCCCAGTCGTGACTGTCTGGCACATTTAAATCACTGTCTAACAATAACCGGGACATGCTGATGGAGAAACATTCATAAACTTGTCATTCAGTCTGAAGTATGATTATGTGACAAGCTTTTTGTCACATCTTTATTTCTATGTAGCTCACGTGCTTTTATTAATATTTTTGGAACACTTTCTGAACACTTCTGGCTCTTTCAGAATGGCTTTTTATTATGAAAGACCCAGATGGAAAGAACATAATGCTGCACTGAGAAATCGATTACAAAGGTTGAAAAGGACAGACATTTAGGCAGAAACCCGTGGTAACTCGGCACCAGGTTAAATGGGGAGCAGGCTGCTGATAGCATGAAAGGAAGTCAGAGAACAAAGATCGTGAAAGGTATTTGTGACCCTTACCCTAACACACGAAGCTGTAGAGAAGTAAGCACAGGCATATTCTGCATTCAAGGCCTCATCTGAAGTTTCTACTTTTGAGGTTAAAAATCATAGTTATGACATGCGCTCAGGTGTTTTTGGCTGGAGTACAATGAAGTCTTTGTACAATTACAATTGCTTTTTGTACAATTTTACATTTAAGTTTTTTAGTAACAAGCACATATGTAAGCAAGCACAGTGTAAATGATGCTATATGTGTATTTTGTGTTTCTTGTGAAATATAGTTTGGCCTGTCTCCTTATAAACCAGCTAAATTAGTTATGTGACAAGTGTTTTCACTACTTTTCATCAACAGTACACAAAATGCATGCAAACTAAATTGTACCACCAACAGTCACAATTAAAACTTATTAC
Organism: Barbus barbus; assembly: GCF_936440315.1. Lineage (NCBI taxonomy): Eukaryota > Metazoa > Chordata > Actinopteri > Cypriniformes > Cyprinidae > Barbus > Barbus barbus. Next base: position 26,550,764 of record NC_136729.1, read on the forward strand.
GATCAGTAACAAATAGCTTCAGCCATTGATATTTAATTGACACTTTCCAACTCTGAAAGTCAGTGCTTAAAGAGAGTAACAAGTTTCCCACTCATAATTATGACTTGATGGTGCTGTTCATGTGCAGTCAGTTAGTAAATACACTACATTCGGACATGACTTCGGGGCACCATTATACTGCAAGTTCCACACCAACTATTTTCCAACTCTACTGTAAAATACTCCAATTAAGCAAATGAGCAAATTATAGCAAAATGGCTAAATGGTCTTTGAAAAAAATAAATAAAAATAAATACATTTTAAATCACATTATATTTAAAATCAATTATTTTAAATCATATTTTTAATAAATGCTATTACATTATAATCATAATTATAAAATTATAAAATGCAATTTTTAAATGAAATAATTGTCAAACAAACGTTTGAAGATCCACTGTAGCAATGCACCTTTCATACACTTCCATTCAACAGTTTAATATTTATTTATTGGGCAAGGATGTTTTTAAATTGATCAAAAGATTAATTAATAATGTATATTTGTTTTTTCTGTTTCACATACATTCAGTTTTTTTTTATTGTTTCATTCAGCAAAGAATACTGAAAAAAGCATCTATAAAATATGAAGCAGCACAACCATTTTCAAAATTTATAAAAATAAGAAATGTTACTTGAGCACAAAATCAGCATATCCTGAAAGATAATGTGACACTAAAAATATTTAGTTAAAACAGAAATTAGGTCTTTTAAATTGAAATGAGTATTTTTAATCAAATAAATGCCTTAAGAGCATATTAAACATCTTTAAAAAAATGAATAAATAAATAAAATAAATAATAAAATAAAATAAATAAAAAATACTGAAACAGCCACCCCAAAATATTTAACATTTAGTGTAACCTACATCTTTCCAATGTCACTTGCCTTCCTTAACACTTGAGGGAGCTATGAAGATTCACACTCTCTCTTTAGCTTAGGGTGAATTTATCACAAATAATGTCCAGGCATAATGGAGTGCGCCTACTTTGAGGAAACTTGTGAAGTGTATGTATGTGTTAAGCATTGTTTCAAGGTGAGTGCAGCATCTACGTTTTACTCTTGTTGATAGTGGTGACAGTGAAATACCTATAATCATAGCCTCAGCTTGACAGGTTTTACCTTCCCATCAGAGCAGGCCCATTTCTGCAGCTTGTTTTAGTGCAGCATGTGGAAGATGGGGTTGAGCGATGTCAGAGGTAACCCTCTTCCAAGTGACTTTGTTGGACCTGCTAGAAATCCCAGCGAAATAATTGCTTGTATCCTTGTTTTTCTCATAGACCCAAAAGAGCAGGTACTAAACCTTCAAAGAGAGAAATTGCTAAATCTCTCTGGAGTGGGGAGCTCTGACAAGATGGCAGAATGTTCACAGCATTCGAAAGAAAGCGAGATAACTGTCAATGTCATATTTAGTATGAAATGCATGCCATCTCTTTAACAGTCTGGTGATCTTGGCCTTGACGCATGCAGACTCTCATCTCCTCTCCCCTCAGATAGATGCTGCCTTCTCTGCTGCCTCCTCTCTCTCAAACCTTCACAAGTGAAATGAAAGTGAGCTAATGAGATCATTTGAGCAGAGATCACACGACACACTGTTTGTTAGATTAATCGAAGATAACAAGCCATAAGTTTTCCAATAGCCAAAGATTAAGACATAAAAAGAGAGCAGTCTTCCAATAGCAGAGAAGAAAGAAGCAGAAAGAAACGGAGGACAAAGAAAGGTAGAGTTGAAGCTCATGCGTGCTGGATTTGGATAATGCAGCGCCAATAGTATTGCCAAACAGGAGAAGAAAGCCCCCATACCGAGTCTTCAATGCACTCGCTCTCAGCACTTCATTACCCAGCAGGCAATTGGAACCGAAAAAGAAAGTATGAAACGTCTCACCTACACTTGCCCGTGCTGTTTGCCTTTATATTCATGTCTGCCTGCCAAAGATCAAGCGCACTGAGGGCATTAAGCCTGGGAGAGCACGCTAAACACATATCACACAGAAACCATGACATGTTTGCTTGCCAGCTGTAACATAGCCTCATCTCAGGCCATGCAGCACATTTACACAGTATTTTTTTTTTCTCCAAAACCACAATTTGACATTTAATTTTTATGGAATGAAATGTAAAGTGGTAGGATCCTGTGGCATTCAGTACATATACATGCACTTTAAAAGTTTGATTTAATTTAGACTAAATCAATAATTCCTTTTAAAATGTCATGCAAACGGTTTAGTCTGACAGAAATCAGCCCCCATCCCCCTCTTTTTTTTTGTGGGATTGGACTGATGGACTTGGATGACTGTAGCTCAGCTTCACCATGTAAATGCATTCATCAAATTATACTTTGGCTGGGTATTGCATGTTTGAGCTGAAAAACATGACAGTAGTATGATACAACACATCAAAATTAGTGAACTACTTTAAACCACAACAGAAGATATTATTTTATTTAAAAAAAACAAGGATTTAAAATGTACTTTATAGTAAAACATCTGACTGGACATTATAACAACTTCCCCTTTTAACTAGTATGAAGATACATTTAAGTGCACTTCTTTTTTTTTTTTCAAGGGTGTGCATGTAAACCTACCAAGTGTAGACACTAGTATTATTATTATTCTTAGATGAATTTACCATTACATAAGTTTAATTTGATTGTGGGTATCATTAGGCAAAATGTATGGAAATGTAGATAATATGGTTTGCTCACTACTGTGCTTGTTTGGTTTAAAGTCATGCACACTGTTTTTAACTAGATAAAAGCAGCAGCATACGGTAGATGTCTCTGTCTGATTAAGATAACATATCCCTTTAAACATCTGTGAGTCTAATCACCTTGCCACAAAGGTTAAAATGTGGCAAAATAGGATTTCTTAACCTATTTTTAACTTGACTGATGAACAAGCTAATTGGTCTTTTGACTGAATAACAGGTGTTCTTAATTGACAAATGCATAAAGGGCCCCAGAGCGGACAGACAGAGATTAATGACCAGTGTTTCTCTTACGTGTTTTTCACACCTCTGTTTTAGCCATTCCATGTGCCTTCTCCCTTTATCTCGGTTTTGCTCAGCTTGTTCGCTTGAATTAGTGTGATAGTAGTGTATGGTAGTAGTGTAACAGAGCCTTTGGTCACGAATGTTAAAGGGATTTTTCACCTAAAAATAAAAGTCTGTCATCATTCATGCATGTCATTCCAAACATACTTCACTTTTTGTCTTTTGTGGAACATTCTGAGAAATGTCTTAGTATCCATACGATATAATTCACCAAAACATTTTGGTTCACAACATCTTTTAAATGACTAGAATGACTTGAAGGTGAGTAAATGATGACACAATTTTCCTTTTTGTTTGAACAAAATACAAGAACAGACACCAAAATAATTTGGATTGTCTTAAGTCACAAGAGAATGTCAAATGTTGATTTCTTAAACAGAATGCAAAATCAAGTCAAAATCGAGTTCATTTAATATAAAACCTCATCGTAATTGTAGATTTAGTTTGTCTAACCTGACAAAAGGCACTGTCTTTGTTTGTAATAAATCACATGCGATTATACATAATTAACACTTCATTAGGATGAGCCCATTACTCCAAGTTGAACAAAGAACAAAACCAATGATGCAACTGTAAAATCTCAGATTTGTTTTATGGCTTAAGCCACAAGAAGTCATCTGTCAGATTGTTGTGGTGGCACACTATATGTCTACATATATTACTACGGCCTCATATTAATTATTTGCGGAGATATCGGTGTGTGTTGACAAGGATTTTAGTGACAGCAGAAATTAGATTGTTCACTTGTGTAGCGTCTGTGTATGCTCACTGATGGTTGATTACACTTTGTAAGAACCCCTTTTAACCTTTGAACATCGGCACACAAATTACTGATCTGGCCTCATCGTTTACAGTTATATGGGTGCTAAATTGACAATGGTCTTTTTCCACTATCAAAAGACACTAAGCAGGTCAGCTCTCTGGTCTCTCTATCAAACTTCAAACACATTCCGAAAAGGAGTGAATGACCCTCCCTGTGCCAGGCACCAACGGCCTGACTAGACCAGTGGTCGCCACAATTTCAAATACACATCACACACACACATAAAGACATTTGCTTTATTTAGGCTATAATTAAGCAGTTATAAATGTATCTGATATATGCATGTGTTGTATGTATATTCCCCTATTATATTAACCTATACAACCCTTTACTTGTATTAGTTAGACTCTAAACACCTATATTCAGGTGTATGAATGTATCTCTGGTTTAATATATGCTAGATGTTTCTTTCTTGATATCAAAATGATCTGCTCTTCATTTCTCAAACAATGATTTACACTGTGACCTCGTGAAATGCATCATAATATTCCTACAGTACTGTGGGAAGAATTACACTGATCCAGCAGAAGTCATAAAACATGCAAATGAGGTGTAAGTGAGACAAAGGAACACTCTCCCGCCGAAAATATGCGCATTGTTACTGGTCGAACTGACCAGAAATGGACGTTGCTGGATCCAGATAAAACTTCTTCCACACCCAAAAGACCCTCTCTTCTCTTTACCTTGGGTGCCCTAGAGACACGCATATCACAGTGGAAACTTAGGGACTCCCCTTCAGGGGGAGACCGAGCTCCTGCCAGCTTTGAGCTCAGTAACTTTGGCGACTTAACTTCGGACCAATCAACCCGTGGCTGGAATGACAAAGCTTTCGCTCCTAAAGGAATTCATCAAGAATTAAGAAATACATTGCAACAAACCAGTGCAAGCAACCGCTTGATAACTGTTAGATGCGCTTCTAGGCTTCGACCACTTTTGATTAAGGTGATGTAATTCTTTGATGGTTCTAACAGGTTGTGTCAGCTGATGTGCAACTCCTGCCATTATGCTATCGCTCTCTTGCGCACGCGCGCAAGCGCTCTCTCTCTCTCTCTCTCTCCATGCCTTCCTTCCGCTGGCATCTGTGTTTAATGGGTGTATGTTTGTGTTTAGTTCAATGTTACATGTACCCCTGTAGTGTAGTTTAATAAACATCCATATGTATTCACACTTGGTTGTCTGTGTCTGCAGCTCACAGAACGAGGTCACTTTAACGTTCCGGTTTTGTTACACGCTCTATGAGCGATGTGTTAAGAAGGAGATTATTTTCAGTGACCAAACAAATAATTTTCCTTAGAGTCAATAGACAATTGAAACTGTCCGTACTGCGGATGAACAAATAATTTTATTGTACTGTTAATGCTACAGTTAATTCATGAAGATGAATATATAATTGATAACAACCCGTTATGATAAATTATGTTCATCTTACTTTGAGCTAATTTGCTACACTTGAATAGAATTAACTATGTGTTTGGATCTGTACCGCTAACTCATAAGCCTGGTTTGAATGACAAGAGACTACTGAAGAAATAAACAAGTGATTAAGTTGGTAAAATAAGATGGTTGAAGTCACCTGAATACATGTCTTGTGCTCTGTCTATTGAAGAATGAGCTGCGGTTTCAAAGTGGGGAGAAAACAACTGTAGGAGAGAGAGAGGGTAAAAGATAGAGTTGTAAAGGGAATTAGAACAGTAAAAAGAAGAGCAGCTGGTTAGGGAGGTTCCTCTACCTCTGGGAGAGACTTGGAGAGAAGTTCACATGGAATCAACCTACTTAATCCAGAGAGAGGGGGTGTTACGACCCCTTTAAGATTTGTCTAGGGGAAAAAGGAGTAACATTTAGATTATGGCAAAATCTGTAAAATGATAGGAGGCGGCAAGAAACAATGCAAGGACACAAACTGCCAACGAAAGTGATTTATCATACAAATGAAAAAGAATCCATTTAACTATAAAGTATATTTACAAAAGTATAAGTTATTAAAGAGACAACCAATATGTACACATTTACAATTCAAAAAAAAGAAAAATGAACAACAAAAAACTAAGCAAATCAACCCAAGAGAAAGGGGACACTAGTGACGCCAAAAGAAAGAAAGAAACAAAAACCAATTCTACCTTATTTAAACCTCTAACCTAACTAAAGGTAGAAAAAGAAAAGAAATCTTCAGTGCCAAGTGCTGTATACTTCCCTACTCTCAACTAATAAAATAAAACATACAGTGGGTGGCGTTCACCTCTTACCTGGGGTTTCTATACACAGAGTTACCTAAGTGTTGCACAATGGAAGACATCTTCCCTATTGAACGTCATAGAGCGTAAGCTCATCAAAGATCAAAAAGCAACGCCATCCAAGTAACACAGTAACAAAATAACCAAACAAAATGGCAAATCAAAAGGTTTATAGAGATCAAAAATATCAGAACAAAACACAAAGGATTTTGGCATAAACGGATAACAAATAAAGCAAGTCAAAAACCAAGTAAATGACAGCAAAAACAGGGAGCAAAAGAGATCTCCATTCACTCTTTTCAGCGTCCTTTTATCTGCCAGAGGAAACTTTACTGGCAGCGGATAGGTCAGCGGATAGGTCGCTTAATGATGACTGATAGCCTCGTGAGCCAATCAGCAGTCAAAGGAGGCAGCCTAAGAGATTGACAGGGAAAGGAGAGAGAGCAGACAGGAGAAGAAAAAAAGAAAACACAGGCACTCCCACAAAGACATTTATGAACGTAACAGGGGGAAAAGACTCCATTCCCTGTCTAACCTGTGAGAAAGAGGGAACAAAACTGTCTGTAAGTGGGTTATATGTAAAGAACTATTATGACAGAAAGTTATTACTGAAATTCAGAGGAGTACAGTTAGCCTGATTAGCTTAAGTTTGGAGAAGAAATAGAAAACTTTATTATTATACATTATTACTATACATTATTATCATATTATTATACATTAGTCATTTAATATTTTAACCGTGAAGCTATATTTGGAGAATTTCAAAATTCTTATGAATGACTTGATTGTCAGCTTCAGCAGAGGAAATAATGGACATATTCTTTCACTTTTCCAAAAAAATACAGGAGACACTCTTAATTTCTTTATACCACATATATCATTTGAGATTTATGTAAATCGTTGATGGCATCAAGGGAGCACCATGCATGGAGTTTGCAACATTAGCCTTTTGCAATATTAACTACTCCTAACACACATAAACATTACAGTAACATAAATATAAATTGCTTTTGAAAGTTATCCACAATATATGAATTTTATAAACAAAATTAGAGACAAATATAATTTAAAAATCATTTTATTAGACCTTTAGTTAAACTACAGGCATAATATGTATTTTAACCTTAACATGATTTCAAGATCTAAGGCAAAAATAGAATGGTCTGACTTTAGATGTGTGAAATTCAGTCTTGGGCAGTAGTTACTAGTAATTTAGTTACTGTAATAATATTACTTTTTGCAGTAACTAGTAGTGTAACAAATTACTAATAAGATTTCAGTAATAATATTACAGTTACCATCCATAAAACAGCTTAGTTACTTGGTTACTTTTGATGCCTCAACCCTACTGATTTAAAACCAAACAATCAAATAATTCCTAGATTTATTTTCATAATTTTCATGACTCACACATGCATGTGATGTCCCCAGTGCAGCAGGCAAGCTTGGAATATGGAAAAGCTTGCATTCAGCAGATGGAAATATTGCATTATATTGATTTTGTCAGGAATAAAAGATGATCTGAACACTGTTGTCTAATTTGTGGCTTTACTTTACTCTAGCATTACATCCCACCCACATCCCTCTGATCAGCATATGGTACATTATATTACTATAATTAAAACATATTTTTGGAAAATTAAACCGTTTCTTACAAACTTTTGTGATTTGATAAAATACATAATGAAATATCATCGTATATGGGTAACGGAGAAATTAGAATTTGCTTCAAGCTACACATGACAATTAATGACATTAATACAACACTTTTACTTGAATATCACAATCAGTCCCTATTGAGTGTTTGTAATAACTTCTGACTACGATCCAATGTGGATTTTGGTCAAATGATGAGGCAGAAATATGTTGTTAGTAACATTCTAGAAGACATTTTATGTGGAAGATACATAGTTACAACTTTTGTGGGGCGTGAAGAAAAAGTAATAATTAGTAAGTAATATTACTTTTGAAAGGAGTAACTAGTAAGGAGTAATATATTAGATTCTTTCAGTAACTAGCCCAATACTGGTGAAATTATGCTACATAAGACACCTGCGCAAAAGAAAAACAGCACTGAAAGAACATGCAAATTCACTCTCTGACAGCAGATGGCGCTTGTTGCCTCAATTTAGCGTTCCTTTGGTTACCGCTTTAAATAAAGCTACTCAGTGCTGCGCTTATGAACACGGAGGTAAGAGAAAAAGAAAACGCTTTCTGAAGAGAGTTCCCTTCAGATACTCATTCATATTAACCCCCTTCCCCTAATTCATTATATTTTTCTTCCTATATTTCGAGCATTGTGAACAGTTGATTCTAAAAAAAGACAAGATCCTCCCGTGTAGTCCTGGGCTGATTCCTCTCCGTTCTCATGATCATGAATCTCCACGAGGTGAGATCTTGCATGGAGCCCCAGTCCGAGGAAGACTGTCGCCGACATCCGACGGGAGATCAAGACTCGCTGTGTCGGACGGGTAAGACTCGTCGACGGTAAAATGGATAGGGTAGTTTAGTCTGGCTGGGAGGCTCTTGCCGACGTCCGACGGGAGATCAAGACTCACGGCTTCGGACAGGTAAGACAGAAGGGTAAAGATGAGTGGTTGGGAGGCTCTCGCCGACATCCGACTGGAGATCGATGCTCACAGCATTGGATGGGTAAGTCTCGCCGGCCGTAGGATTGAAAAGGTAAGGTTGTCTGGCTGGGAGACTTTGTCGGAATCTGATGGGAGATCAATACTCGCTGCATCGGATTTTTAAGCCTCGCCGGTGGCAGACTAAATGCCAAGATTGCTTGACCAGATGGCTGATTTACTGTTCGGCGGTGGTTCGATACTCGTGGCGCGAGTGGGTAAACGTCACCGGTAGAGAAACGTATTCTGAAGGCTCTTGTCGCGTTCGACGGGAGATCAAGACTCACGGTGTCGGTCAGGCATGCGTCACAGAGCGAAGGGCAGGAGGGCAAAGTTATGTGGTCGGGAGGCTCTCGTCGACGTCCGATTGGAGGTCAATACTCGCTGCATCGGACGGGTAAGCCTTGCCGAACGCGGGATGGAAAAGTTAGGGGTTGTCTGGCCGGGAGGTTCTTGCGGCATTCCGACGGGAGATCAATACTCACGACACGAGCAGGTAAGCATTACCGGTAGTTGAACGAAAAACATATTCGGAAGGCTCTTGCCATGTTCGATGAGATTTCAATACTCGCAGCATCGGACTGATAAGCGTTGCTGGTAGTCGGACAGAAAAGGCAAGATTTTCTTGACCGGGAGGCTCTCGCAGCATCTGACGGGAGTTTAATACTCACTGCATCGGATGGTTAAGCCTCGCCAGTAGATGGACTGAAAACGCCAAGATTTCCTTGACCGGAGGCTGTTGTCGCATTCGAAAGGGAGTTCAATACTCACAGCATCAAATGGATAAGCTTAGCTGGTATTCAGGACGGGAAAGGCCAAGGTTTGCTTGGCCGGGAGGCTCTTGCCGGCATTTGACCGGAATTCAATAATCAGAGCGTCGGATGGGTGAGCCTCGCCGGTAGTCGACAGAGAAACGCATTTGCTCCACCGGGAGAGCTCTTGGAGCATCTGACGGGGAGCTCAATACTCAGGATAATTCGAGTCTGCTAAAAGGGGAGACGCTATGAGGATTACTTGTGCAAATGTAGACAAATCCAATAAGCTGCTTCTGATAACGCGTCAAAAATCTTGGTGCTGCTTACGTTTGAAAGTTAAGCGTATGACAAAATAGGATTTTCTGTGTTAGCGTAGTCCAAATAAATGCAATGAATCTGGATGGATAGGCGTGGCTTTGGAAGCGGAGGTGATGTCGACTTTTGACAGCTAGGTGCTGAGACCCATGATTTTATCAAATGGATTGCCTGGTCAACGTCTACCTATTGTGAGAGAATTTGTCGAGAAGAAATCGAGGTGTTTATGCTTGAAACAGGGAGTTATGCAGAGCTGATAGATCGATTAGAAGGTATTTCTTACCCCGGAAATTTTCCTAGCAGCCACTCCAATGGGCTAATGCTGAGAAGGCGGTCATTGAAAGGGCTGATCATGAACCCTTGTTTAATTGCGCCGCCTATAGGGGAAAAGCTGAACAGATTATAATGGTGAAACGGCTGAACGTAATGAAAAACTCAGAAAAATGGCAACTTTTGATGTCCACGTTCATTGATTTAAGATTGTTGCAGCATTTCTATCATAAAGAAATGGCCAAATATTAAAGATTAAGTGGACATTTGAATTTAGAGTTGTTTAGCCGAATGGGGATTAGATCGCACAGTGACAATTAGATGATGTCGGGCCATTTGAGGCTTTGATGTAATGCGTATGCATGTTATATTGTTTGATACATTTTATTAAGTTTGTTCAACGGAACCATAAGTTGCTTACTTTTGATACTTTATTCAAAACAATTATTATGGCCTATTGTGGCCTGCAATGCATCCGTTACACAATTGCTCGTTAGTGATGACCTTGGATGAGGGGTCTATGCTCGCACCTGCCGGGATCCGTGCTCGGATGTTGTAAGCCACTAGCGGTGGCTCTGAGGCAACAGCATTTGGTGGGATGGGCAGTGATGTTGCTGTAAGAGGATATTGTGACTTTAAATGAAGTAGAGAGCTGAGAGGGAGAGGAGCAGGGGCCCAAATTTCCATCAGAGGCTGCCTCACGCGTAATATCGGCCTCTGGGGCTTGAGATGGGAAACTGATGCAAACAAAAGAGAAAAGGGAGTAAAAGGAAGATGTGTGGGCCTGTGTTGCAAGCGGAAGCAGCCTCGTGCTTGCTTCTGCTGCTGTAGCTGTAGGCCGTGGAAAAATGGTTTGAGACATTTAGCTGGACATGCTGGAATGTCCAGGTAGCCTGCAGTGTTGCCGATTTAGCCATTTTGTTGCACTACCCTAGTAACTTGTTTTTCAAGCAACAAATGTGGTGATTTAAATTATTTTGCAAAGTATTAAAAGGCTTTTTTTTTTTTTTTTAAAAGTCATACATGGCAGAAAAATATTGAAACAGCTAGCCAGCCAAGTGGCACATCGGCTAGTAACATTACACACTTTGGGAGAGGTGCTTAGCAGTACACACTTCACATATGAGTTAAGTTGCCGTTTGCGCTTGTTGCCTTTTTTTTTTTTGGTTTGTACCTATGATTGTTAATCATTTACTGTTGGTCCACTGTGAAATTTTCCTCTTCCACTGTTGGTTTTAACCATAAAACAAAATTAATTTTATCCATCTTATGTCCATTTATTGAAATGCAATGTGTAAATTAATTATAGGTAAACATGCTGGTGAAAAAATAAGTTACATTTGAGTAATTCCAGTGTGCATCCTGAGCACTTGCGTCATGGTTACATAGTGACATTAACATCCAATGATGTCGCGACGTCCTTTAACAACTTGATCAACAAATTATCTGCCTTTAACGATTTTACCTGAGAATTATTTGGCAACACTCGTGGTTGCGCCGCCAGCGGAGGCCGCCTCGCACTAGCATCTGGAAACAGAAGCTAGAGGCCCGGCTGCATATGGCGTTGCGGCCGGGAGAGCCACGGTGAAGGCTGAGCTGAAGCGGGAAGCGAGTGAGGCTTTGATGCGGTGAGAACTGGGGCGTGGCCCAGGCTCATTGAAGGCCTGCTGCTGCGACCCGACGCTCGTGGAGACGACGGTGGTGTCGAGCAAGGCGAGTTCGGAGCTTTTCTCAATCTATTGGCCGCTTTGGCAGCTGAAGTGGATTTAGGAGTGAGGGTGGTTTGCGCGGTGAAGAATAGATTGTGTAAATCCACTTTGTTTACTCTCCGCGAGGACGTTGAGTCGGAATTAATCAGCGTTTGCCTCAGGCTTAAATACGAACCACTTTCCGATCGGAGGGATTGTTGGCACGGATATTCGCGTCCGAATGATAAGAGGATGGAAGCGACGCCAGTGGAGGCGAGGTAGCCTCGGCGTCGAGCAAAGAGCAGCGGCCGCGACAAAGCACTGGAGCTTGGCGGCCGTGTCTGGCGGAGAAAGACCGATCATGGGGCCGACAGATTGGCCGGAGGATCCGGAAAAATCCTCAGCATCTGGTCTCGTTGTTTGGACGGGTTGAGTCTGAGATGTAATGGTAAAAGGTACAAACCGATTGCTGATTATCCGTCAAATTAATAGAGGTATGTCAGCTGTATTTATAACTGTGCATTGATTAACTTGAGTGCGAACCTCCTGTGTTAATTAAGTATCTGACGCGCTCCTCCCGAACTTTGTTAATAAAACATAATTTATTTATACCTATTTTTGCTTGTTTGTTGGCTTTTTATGACATATTGACAATATTACATAAAATATGACTATAGTTTGATTATGATTTGACGATTATTAGGATACATCTTCATCTTGCATCTGTAAAAATAAATGAATGTAATATTTAAGTGTCACACAGCATTACCCACGCATCAGTTTAGCTTACACCACAGGAGACTGTAGAAAATGTACATAAATATTTCATCATGAGCTGAACAACCTCACAGCAACTTTACGTGCTTTGTATCTTAGGCATTTTAATTAACATTGCAACAAATCCAGTGAAAATTGAGTGAAAGTGGACTGATTGTCTTCATAGTTCCCCAAAAACAAAACATTCTGATGAACAGTAGGCACAAAAGAGCAAAATGCCGGCAGACTGAAGTTAGCTATTAGCTGCCCTCCTTTGATCCTTCCTCTGCGGTCAATTGTAGCATCCTTGAAGCAACAGGTAATGTTTTGGCTCTCAGATGAAATGTGTCCCTGTTTCACATCCTTCACAATTTGTTTTCCATTCCCATCTGAAATTTTTGCATTGACTCTTGTATGTTAAATGGTTGAATTGAAAAGGACATTTTAAGCTTTATGATAAAATACAGGGCAAACGGTGTCCCAAATAGATTATATAGAACACTATTTTGTTCCTTTAAATATGGGACGATTCCAGGATGGCAATCTTAAGCTTGACAATAGAGCTCAGCTGTTTTTAAAACATGTAGTTTTTTTTTTTTAGTAACAAGCTGTTTTTTTCTCCAACAAATTGCAATGTAGTGTAGGCATTACATCATTGTTTTGTTGTCATCGTGGTTCTGTTTACATATACAGCAATACTCTGATTATTGGCAGTAATCAATGTAAGGAATTACTTACTTCCTAAGCTGTTTATAAATCTCCTCAGTACAATTTACATGCTATTTTATTTATTTTATTATTTATTTCACAAAAAAGGGACAGTGTACCTTAATCAACATTCATGAATGTCAATGTACCCAAATTAGCCCAAAGGCAGGTTTTCATAGTCCCTTTGCCAGATGTTATTAAGCCAAAAAAACTAGAGGAAAAAAACAATAACAACGAAATTCAACCGAAAATTAAACAACAAATTATACAAACTGACAATAAAAAATAAAGAAATTAAAAATTAAAATAGAAAGCAGCTTATTAAAATATATAAACAACATTAATGTTCACATTGCTGGTTATGAAGAAGCCATTTCTTAAAATGATGCTTAAATGAGATAATGATGTACATTCTGTAATTGTTTGTGGCATTGAATTCCACTGATGTGATGCTCTGAATGAAAAAAAAAATAGTTACTCTGTTTTCAATAGATTTAAATTTAATAAAATCAACCAGAGGAGGAGGAGCTAAACCATGCATAATCTTATAAACTAAACAAACATTTTTTAATTTAGAGATGCTTTCCCAGCTAAGCAGGTTATATGTATTTAAAATGCTTGTTTGTAATTCCAGTGGTTTTAGAACTATAGCATGTGTATTAGACCAACTTGTCAGACAATAAGCAAAATGAGAGAGAATCATAGAATAAAAATATACCTTTGCAGCCTCATTTGATAAAGAGTTTCTAATAAACCAAAAATTAACTAAACTGAATTTTACCTTTTTACACACCTTTTTTATATGCGTTTTAAAACCAAGACACGAGTCCAAATGAACCCCTAAGTATTTATGTTCCGAAACAACCTGTAATCTCTCTCCTGAAATGAAAATATCCTGTTTTATATCAACACTATGTCCTTTAGAAAAAAAAAACATACAAGCTGTTTTTGACATTGATTACATTGTAATGTAAATAACATTGATTGAGACAGGATATGATTTTTGCCAGAACATCTGTCAACTTATTTGCAACCTCTTCTGCATTTTTACCATGCGTGAAAATGACTGTATCGTTAGCATACATTATGATATTACATTGTTGACAAACCATGGGTAAATCATTAATAGACATGCTAAAGAGAATTGGCCCCAATATGGACCCTTGTGGAACACCAGTTGAAAGGCATAGTGAATTGGATTTATAATGATCAAGTTTTACTACCAGAGAACGGGAAGAGAGAGAAGATTCAATTAAATGTACAGATTTTGTCGAAAAATTTAAATGAGTAATTTATGTAAAATTATATTATGATTTACAGTATCAAACACTTTCTGTAAATCAAGAAATACAGCCTCTACCACTTCACCTTTATCCATTAATGCCTTTACCGTTTCAATAAAATAACAAGTAGCTGTTTCTATTGAATGATTTATCCTAAAGCCGAACTGCATCGGATGTATTATTAGGACTATTATTAAAATGCTCAATAATTTGTTAGACACCAGTTTTTCAAAATCTTTTGATATTGTGGGGAGGACACTAACTGGCTTCCAAGAGGTAGATAATCTAATGAACTATTAATGATACATGTTACAGGATTAACTATTGAGGAACTATTTTGTTTTCAATAAAAGTGTGTCTATACCATAGATATCCTTAGCCCTTGAGGACTTAAGAGACATGACTACCTTTTCAAAATCTAACTTAGTTACTGGTCTTAATGCTAAAACTGTCTCGCTAGCATTATTTGTTCGTAAATAAGGTTGTTGTACTTTGAAATTTTGAGCCATTTTAATCCACTGATTCAATAAAATAGTAATTAAAGGCCTGTCCCACATCATTAATCTTCAATTCAATTGGCATTGTTTTGATATTATTTTGCCCGGTTAATTTTTTAATCTGTCTCCATATAGTTTTTGAGATACCATGAGCATTTTCAATAATTGTGATGAAAAAAAATCTGCCTTTGCTTTCCTTAATACTCTTACTACCTTATTTCTTAACATTACAAATTTATTTCTATCATGAGCCATCTTTGATCTTGTTGCTAATTTAAAGCATTATCGCGTTCCTTCATTAATTTTTTAATATTATCATTCACCCAGGGGAGGGACTGTTTCTTGTACCTATACATTTCATCTTGACTGAAAAATCACTAATTGTAGATTGTACTTTTCTGTAAAAATTTGACTAGCTATTTCTGAATCAGTATTATGTAATAAATCTTCCCAGTTCATATTTTTTTACAGCAACATTAAAATCATCTTGCTTATTTTTTGGATTACCAAAGAATTCTTTATTACTGGCATGTATATTGAATCGCTTGTTAGTTAATTTTCTAGGTATAAGCACCGTATTATGATCTGACAACCCTTTTGTCTTATAATAAGACTGTGAAATTCTTTCCGGTCTATTACTGAATATTAAGTCAATCTGGGTGCTAGTACTATGTTATTCGTCTTGACCATTTGAACCAGATTAAAACCATCCGTGATTTACTTAAGCTTCTTCCTCACGGTATTGTCTTTCAAATTTAAATTAAAATCACCCATAACAATAACTTCTTTCTAAAAATCACTTTCATTTGACAACTTGGATGATGATTAGATTGATGGCTTGGATTATTCTCCAAAAAATGTCATTTTGATGATATTCACTTATAACACAAAATGTTCAATTCATAAACATGTGTTTTGCTGACCTGCTTCAAATGTTCAAATGTCTTTTGGGTAAATTTGGCATAATAAAGTCCAATTCATTTGAATGTAAATTAAATGCCCATTCAGAAACATGAAAGGAAAATATTTTGAAGTACAATTCGACCCCATTCATTTTTACTATGTGGACAAACAAATAAATAAAAATAAACTAAATCTTAAAGCTTCCCCAACACTGAAAACAGAATGAATCTTTCAAAATGAAAACTCTTGTTGGGATTTGAAAGGCAAAAAAAGATCAATAACAGCATGTTTATTCACACATTGACCTTTCCTCTCCATTCCCTCTCCTTTCTGCTGAGAGCCAAGAGTCAGAAGTCAGGAGGTCAGCAGTAGTGAACACAGGAAGAAGTGAAATTATGACCTTTCTCTCACCTACAAATGGTCTCTCTTCTTGTTTTTTCTCTGTCAGATTGTTATGTATTGTGTATCCATTATGAGTAGGCCTTGTTATATGTGGATCTATTAACCATGACACATATTGTGTCTGAAGGCACAGTCTTAATATAGCTGACAGTCCTTGGATTAAAGAAATACAAACATCGTGTTTGATTCGTAATGTCTAGAATCTTTCTTGCAAGTATGTCCTCTAAAGAGAGAAATAGTTTGAAGTGGACCTATTCTGTAATCCATGGAGGGTGAAAAAAAGCAAGCCCAGTCAGATAAATCATTCATCATGGATTATAGTTACTACGGCCTTCCTATTTCTGGCACAATGAAGTCTAATCCTAAACTTGAGGCTGGATTGAGTTAACCATGGCTGTCAATATCCCGGGCCTGTCATCTCCAATGCGGCACCCATAAAACTAGAGGCTCTGAATATAACCTGAACATTTGCATTCCAACTAGCATTAATGTGAAAGGGTGGAACAAGTAGCTTTTTAAGTCATCCAGTGTGAAGCTCACAACTATTAGCCAAAAAGGGCTGAAGGGAGGTTGAGCGCTTTCTGCCGTGCTATATCCTATTCCCCAGTTAGGGCTCTTTGCTGGAATCTCTGGTGTATTTCGTATATGAGCTTACGACTCCACACTGTGTGGAAAATCCCCCAGCTGCCTGGGTCCTTGGGCATTGAAAACGTCATTTTTAATCAAACTCCCCTCTGAAATCCCATCCCTGTGATCAAAGACGCCTAGACTTAAAGTTAACATGTACCCAAACTGCATCTTTGTTGACATCTCTAAAGACGCCTTTCGCATGGGTGAGCAGTTACATGAGGAGTGATTGTGATGTATGCAAGGGTAGAAAAGAGTCCAAGGAGGACCCCTGAATGGGTATTTAAATGTACAGTAGAAGTAGTAGTAGCTAACCACTGGAACTTACAATTTTTAATCCTAAAATGAATGGCCCAAAAGTTGCATGTGTGAATGCAAGGCAGTCAGAATGGCTCATATTAAATTTAGTGGTTTTGTCAAAGGAAGGTATCCTGTTCTTAGCTATATTTTCAAAGTATGTGGGCAAAAATGTCTATTGTTAATTTTGTAGCAATGCATAAAGTACCACTTTCAATGAAGATTGATTTCTGTTGTCAGCACAGCTAATTTTCAAGACCAACTTGAACATGAGTGAATTCTGCATGAGAAACCTTTTAAACTGAGCATGAAACTCCCGATCTTGCTGATTCTTGAAATTGCTGGATTTCATTTTACAAAATTTAGCTGAGCAACAGCAAATGACTCCAAACACGGCAGGGCAGGGCAGGGCAAGGCAAGGCAAGGCAAGGCAAGGCAAGGCAAGGCAAGGCAAGGCAAGGCAGACACAGACAGGAACACCGGGGAGTAACGAGTAGACCAGACAAAATCTAACTGAACAGACAGGACTTAAATACACAGGATAATCATAGATAATTAGACAAACACAGCTGGATAAGAATGAACTAATAATGACACTAAACAAGGACAGGAAACAAACCAAATAACGACACAAGAGGCGGGAAAACAAGACACACACGACAGAGGACTGACAACAATATATTCACAAACGTGCAAAAATGTCAAAAACAACATAAAATAATAATAATTTAATAAATAATAGTAATAATTTATCTGAGGTTACTTCAACCAGTGTTTAGGTTAATGTCACTGAATATTACCATTCTCACAAAAGGTACTCTGAGCTCATGAAACTGTACCTTAACTATTTAAACATTAAACATCAAATACATTCACATGTTAAACATATCAAAAACACCATCAAATGTAATGGGGGGGGGGGGGGACACTTCACCCAGTGTTTAGAGTAATTTCACATGAGCTCTACCATTCTCACAAGAGGTAATTTGAGCTCATGAAACTGTATCTTACATGTCAAATGTTTGTAATAAGAGGTGCTTTGAGGTTAAAATTCTGTCATTAATTACCCTCATGTTGTTCCACATCAATAAGACCGTTGTTTCATCAAAAACTTAATCAAACAAATTTCATCATCGGATTTCATCAAAAATATCTTAATTTGTTTTCTGAAGATGAGCAAAGGTCTTACGGTTTGGAACGACATGAGGGTAAGTAATTAATGATTTTATGCAAAAACAAAACAAAACAACAAAAAACCCCCCTCCCGAAAGCGCACTTTAGTATTGGGTCAATTTGAACCACTTCATACAGTGTAGGGGGAAAGGTTCTCTGTATATTTTATTGACCTTCAGTTGTACCTTTCACGACATTACACCAGCCTCTGTGAAATTGATATTCAATAAAAGGGTCCATCAAAAATCTGAACGCATTCTCTTCCACATTTTGAAGCTTCTCAATGGCCTTCCCCGGGAGTGTTGTGCGTACACATTATTATGTTTCCTGGCGAGCTCTACTGCTAGCAAATATCCCTCTCTCCGTGGTGAACTGCAGTGCATCCGTGCCAGCAGAGCGTCACTGTGGTATCACTCTTTGTGCACACATTTCCCTTATTCTGTGCATAAAGGCCTGCACTGCGGCACATGCTCATCATCGCACACATGCGCTTGCAACAATGGGGAAACTCGCGTGCCAATGAATTGCATTGGACTCGAACGGCTTGAAGTCACCAGCAAAAACATTCAATATTGAATGACTGTCTTTGTGGCGGTTGATCTCAGAGGATATAGCTGGCAGTCTCCAGCCACAAGGAGAATCAGAATGCACCGAAGAGCGTACGGCGGCTATGTGACGGTTTAAAAGCAATTCCAGTCAAAGAATCTAATTTCTGTGGTTATCACGCTCGAGCAAACGGCACTCTCCTCTCTGCTGGACTGAGGGAGATAAATCTCTCCCACTCTATACCTTTCCAGTCCCGCTGCCTCCCTCTCAGCAGGCTTTGACCACTTTCAGTCACACTATGTCCTGGCTTTGAGACCGGGACATGATACTATGGGCATTAGACTAGCACGGATGCCTCTCAGCAAACTCACCCACCTTTTCCCTGCCCCTATAATTACGGGCTCCCTCTATAATTAAGCCCTATAAATGAGCAAACATAATTAGAGGAACGTTATGCTGAATAAATGGGAATGGGATGTGCAGGTGAATTTTTTTTAGCCTTTTGGTGAGGAATGGAAGGTGTATGTGCTATCTGAACCAAGGAGAGCAAAGCTAATTGTTTACGACCTAAATATTGCCCTATTATTGCTGGGTTGCACGTGGTATGTTATTTTGCAATGTGCTGCTTAGCTATTCATAGGTTACAACGTCGGGGCATGCATAATAAAAAGCGCTAGACTGTGAATATTCATGACTAGTCAGTTTGAATTTTGTTTAGCATAATTTTGAATTGCTACACTTTAGTCTGAGAAAACAAGATGTCTGTCAAATTTATGGGTGGATTGGTTATTATGGATAATATTCATTTGACCTACTTGTTCTTTCTGTAGTGCATTTCTAAAGATTTTCTGTTGTTTTTTTTCTCATTCAGGCGCTCATGCTAGATGCTTCACCCTTGCTCTGAAAATTAAATGCTTCAGAATTATATTTGATGCCTTAAACACAACAGTCAAAGTAGCTCAGTGTCTAAATGTCTTTTTGAAAATCCCCATCCTCTTTAAAACTACCTGACTAAACTTCCTGGCCTGCCTTCTTATGTCAAGTCTCTAGATAATGTGAATTAAGGTGATTGCAAGGCCTTTGCAATGTTGCCACTGAAACATGTAATTTCAGACCCTGTCACCGAATTCAGTCAGAGAGACACAGAAAATTGGTATGGCCGACCATTGCTGTTTGATTATAAAAATTAGCCACGTCTGAAAGGTAAAGGGGGAGGTGTTGCTACAATTTATAGCAATATTCTCAGTATTTCTCGGAGGGGAGGCTTTAAGTATAACTCGTTTGAAGTTATGGTGCTGCGTATAACATTATCTAGAGAAAAACGTGTTAGTGATAAATCCCCTGTGATGTTTGTACTGGCTACTGTATACAGGCCACCAGGGCACCACACAGACTTTATTAAAGAATTTGTTGATTTTCTATCTGAGTTACTTCTGGCTGCAGATAAAATCTTAATTGTTGTCGATTTTAATATCCATGTCGATAATGAAAAAGTTGCATTAGGATCAGCATTCATAGACATTCTGAACTCTATTGGAGTTAGACAACACGTTTCCGGACCTACTCATTGTCGAAATCATACTCTAGATTTAATACTGTCACATGGAATTGATGTTAGTGGTGTTGAAATTCTGCAGCACACCGATGATATCTCAGATCATTATCTAGTCTTGTGTAAACTCCATATAGCTAAAACTGTAAATTCTACTCCTTGTTACAAGTATGATAGAACCATCACCTCTACCACAAAAGACTGCTTTGTAAGTAATCTTCCTGATTTATCTCAATTCCTCAGCATATCCAACAGCGCAGAAAAACTTGATGATGTAACAGAAACTCTCTCTTTTCTAGCACTTTAGATACAGTTGCTGCTTTACGCTTAAGGAAGATCAAAGAAAACAAACATAACCAATACAGTCACTAAATTAACGAAAAATAAAGCATCAACAGGTGTTGGCATTTCCCAAAAGCACAGCAGTAATGACTTTATGAACTATTGAGCACAAAACACAAGATACTTCTCTTTTCAATATAAATAAGATTTTATTTATATAAACTTAAGACACGTAAACTAATCTAACACATGAACACAAGCATTCACACATTCACACGTTGCAGAAAGAAAGAAAGTGACGAAAGGATGAGTTTAAGAGAATGGAAATGTAAAATCCCAAGTTTACAGCAATATGTTCAATTGCATAGACCTGAACAACCATCAATCACTTATTTAACCCGCGCTTTGAGTTTCTCAATGAGGCTAAGATTTATATTAAATACACCAATTCAATTAGAACTTGGAAGTGTTACTTGCTTGCTATGCCTGTGTTAAGGGGTTTCCTTTGTGTCGTCGTCGTTGCAGAAAGGGGGTTCCTCGAAGTGTCTGATTGGTTGAGAGTTCAGTAGTCGTGAAGTGACGTCTTGGGAAGCCAATGGAGTTGTGGCTGGTAGAAGTTTTGAGGCGGTCACAGACTCCAGATGAACTCGGGGACGAGGTGTGGTGGCAAAACTTAACGGAGTACACGAAACTCACAACGGAAAAGAAAAGAAAGTAAAAGAATAAAAGGATGTAAAGACTAGGTTGGTTTTCTTCTCATTATGGTAGCAGCTGGCACGTGGGCTAGAGCACGCTTAAAGAGCAGCGTCAAAACGTGGTGGCAAAAGAGAAGAAGAGGAGGGAGAGTGACTAAGAGGACCAAGAGAGCATTTTTAAGAAGATGAGGACCAAGAGGTTGTAAGCATTTTTTACAAAGAAGAGGAGAAGGGTGACTAAGAGAGAGTTTGATGGTGTCCTGAGTTTTTAAACTCGACTTCTGGACACATCCCCTCTGGTGTCTTGACCAATTAGATAGGCTATTATCTTAGCTAGGGGTGTTCCTTCCATCATAAATCAGCATGTTATCAGTCACATGGTCCGAATTTTACACACTCTTGCAAAGTATAATTTTGGATGTGATTTCTATAACAAGAATATGATTCATTTGACAAAGAATTGATTGGAAGAAACATTTAATCATGAATGATTTTTCAAACTCATACATACCAAACACGCATATGAATGCTTCAGCTATTCAATAACGATTAAAAAGGCATACATAATATTTGATTAAAACATGATAGTTTAATATGTGGGTTACAAACATAGTATGGGGTTCTGCATAGAAATATCCTTTTAGGATGATTTTATGTGCATATGAAAAAGAAAGTCTTTGTGTAGTTCTATGGAGAATGAAGGCATGTTCTTTAGACAAAGGAATTTGGGTTTGGTCTGTCTTCTATGTGGGGGAGAAGTCAGTCTAAGGAAGCTCATGAATTCAATCGTGGAACATGTGATGGTCATCTCTTTGACCATCAGTCTTGATTATTTGCCCCAAATTTGACGGCCTCCTTCCTGAATTGGAATTATCAATAATTATTCTTTTGTCTCAAGGTTGTAAGCTGTTTTGTGAAAGAGGCTTGCTGGTTAGTTTGCTTGCTTCAGACTAGTTGGAGCTAGGAATCTGATTTACGGCATCCTGTTTCCTTGGGCCTCTCGGTGGAATTCCAGTTTCTCATGTTTCAATGTTCTAATCGCATCTTAAATTTGTCTGATTCAGTCTCTGATATTCTACATTGGGGACACTTCATTTCCAGCGATATCGTCGACCTGATTGTAAAGACACTATTTAAACTGAACTGAGCTGGATGATGACATCACTTAATTCAATAATGAAATGCCTTTAACTGTAAATCTTTTTTAATCTTTTGATTTTACATTATTGACATTATTTTCCTTTTTTGATATTGTGCAGTTGCTTTAACACAATTTACATTGTTAAAAGCGCTATATAAATAAAGGTGACTTGACTTGATTTGCTTTTGTTGTTTCCATTGCTCACGTTGACAGAACGTGTGTTTTCATACACTCGAGTATCGGCGTGTTTGGCGTGAGGTCATGTAGCGGACTGATAACAGGGTACCGGTTGGCTCTCAATGAGTTACGACTCCCTGTGGCAGAGCCAACAGTACCCGACATGACATCTGCTGAAATATAGCTCATATAAATCTCTGAACAGGCTGCCGTAACAAAGCCAGAGAGCATGAAAAGTTTTGTGAACAAAGTTATGCTTTTAAAGTGATTTTAATAGCATGATATTATTCCTAATCTTAAGATTAAAAAGCCTCTCTGTGCCTTCTTTAATTTTTCTCATGTGTATAGCAAATTGTAAATTAAAATGTGAGGCCAAAAAACCCCAGGAAAACGCATATGGGGAGTCTTAATGAAAGAAAGATCAAAAGATTACTTAATATGCCACTGCGTTACAATACTGATGGTGAGCAAACAGCATATTTACTAAAACCCTTTCAGGGCACTGGAGCTGGGCAAAGCTCCCTTTAAGTTGCGCAGAGCAAATCTGGAACCATCTCGAGTGCCAATGTATTATGTATTCCTCTCTCACTCAGACTTTAATTCCCACACGCAGACAAACGAACGCAACGAAATCCACACTTTCAACCAAACATGCTTCATGCACACAGCAGAGCTAAAACAGTTTTTATTTGTTCTGCTGGCCAAGAGCTAATTTGAACTCCTCACATGGAGATAAAACCTTATCAGTGTCACTTGACAGACAGTTGTATTTAGCTTAGATGACAGGATAACACAGCAGTGCTTCTGTATTTGGAGCATGTGAAATATGCATTTGGAATTTTTGCTGGAGAGGCCATTCTATGAAACATATTTTTTAAATGACACATCTACATGGGTGTCCGTTTGAATGTTTTGTTGCCTATATATTCACGTCCTTGGAGAACAGTTTTCTGTACATGCTTTTCATGTAGAATACTGTCATTTTTATTTTTTTTATAGAAAATGACAGAAATTGCAAATGCAGTAGATTTCTTGCAAATAATTGCTGTTCTTCCGAAATTTTTATTAATCAAAGAATCCTGAAAAAATAAAAATTATTATATTATACATGTGAAGAAATTATCTATTCATTTTACTTTTAGTATGCAGCACACCTGACTTTCCACTTGAGCCTTATCCAAGAAAACCTCTGCCAGTTTTGAATGTACAGTGAATGTGGAATATTATCCATAATACCCCATGAATAAATCCACTTCTGAGTCCACAGAAGTCTCTGTAGCCAGACACTTCATTTTTAATGCTTCTGTCACAGAGGATATTCACACCTCTGCCCTGTTCAAACCTCCTATAAAGGGCTATGAGAAAGAGTAGTTAGGCCCCAGGAACACTGTGAATCAGAGCATGCCAGACATGTACATGTATTGAGCGTAAAACACACGAATAAGCTAAATGATGTTACACATACTCTGCTGAAATAAATCCTTAACCTCACCCCTCAAGGCAATTTAGTTCGACAGGTTGTAGACAAATTGAAAGCAGTTTTACCCCTCAGAATGACTATTCATGCTGGGCCTGCCCGTGAACATTTAGGTTTGTTCAAGCAGAAGTTCTGTACCAAAGATTTGCCTGAATACCAAACGCTAAACCTATTATACCAATTTAAAGAAACGAGTCAGAAGATAAGAGCTCACATGGCAAGAAGAAATCTTGCAGTTCCCTTGGGACAGATACACATTTTATTTGTGCTTTCTGTGCATTGTCAAGTATACATATGTAGGCCTATACTTTGAAATATTCATAGACTCATTTAGTATTTTAGATTTCTTGATTGATATTTAAAGAGCTGCAGTTAAAGCCCTTGAAAAGTGAGATAACTTCATATCGTTTGTACTAACATTTTGTCAAGGCCGATATTAATAAAGCTGTGAATATAAAGAATTATTAGAACAACACAACACTTGATCCAAAAATAAAAGTAAGATCAAATCAAAACGTAATTATTCAAACTAGCATTTGTAAACAAAACATGACCCACGTTGAAAACAGCCTTTGTTGTTATGACTTTGATTCTGTTCATTTTTGCAAATGGGAATTAATGATAAGAATACCTGTGATTATGAAATAAAACAATGATTAACAAATAAACATTATGGAGAAGAGTGAGAGCAAGAACACATAGACAGAAGGAGAATAATAAATTGAGCTGGCTCTGGAGAACGCTTTAATAATTCTGCATGTGAGAGGGTGAGGAAGACCTTCCATGCATGGCTTTCACATATTAATATGTTTTAGATCTGCCTGTAATTAGGACTAGTGAATAAAGTGAAAGTCCAAACAGTTGCTCTCTGGATAATAATGATTAGCTGTTGCAAAAAAAATCTGAGTCTCGTATTGGACATCTTGAACATTTAATATTACTTCTCATAAATATTAAAGATAAATAAAAACATTAAAGTTTTCTTTTCTCTCTGATGTATTAACAAAATAAATCAAAGCCACAGTATAGCAAGTTAATAAAAGGGCATGTGGCATTATGATGTGAAACATGTTTTGTGTGTTAAGTTATGTTTTGTTTTATTGTATGTGTATTGATTTATCGTGACCTGAGAAATGTTCTACATCAAAGCAGATCTTCTGCTATATAGCCACGGGCCTTGTTTTCCTTCAGACTGTAAGAAATTGGCTATGTAATTGTGTGTAGTTTAGTGAGAGTGGCATTGCTCTAGCAGCTAAAACCCCAAGGTGAGCATGTCTCCGCTGTAGTTAGATTTTCTAGTCTATTCATTAATAATGACTTGAGAAGCAAAAGCACTTTAACATTTTTATAGCAAAACAGTATGTGAGTTTTTTTTTGTCTGACAGAACAGAAGGCTCCAAACCTTTCCTCAGTTTCCTTTCTCACTTCCTCAGTGTTTTTAAAGCAGTCATCTATAACGATCCATGTGTGTCAGCCATGTGGTAAAAAGGTAGCTATTTGGTTTTGCGTAGATGTTAATGTTGCAAGTGGTTCTCAGCCAGGGGCCCGGGGCCCACTAGGGGGCCTCAGCAAACTTCCAGGGCCACTGAAGGATAACTTAAACGGTTTAGATGCAAAGATCGCAACAGCCCTAAATTCTGGTTGTTTACATTCACTACACAGTTGCATGACATTCTCAGTTAGTCTCAATAAACTATGTGTGTATTATTAGAAGGATTTTGGACCACTGTTTATGATGAAAATGGTTATAGAGACTTTCTGTCAGGAGTGCAAAATTAACCAGTAATAATTTTTTTATTTCAAATAGAAAAACAAGACACATAACATATTTAATCGCATTTGCTCTGATTTATTTGTGATGACAGGGCTTCACTAAACAACATCCATTAGGGCTATTAGTCCAAAAGTGTGCACATTTGGAGAAATATTGTTGTATTCACACATTTACCTCATATTTCAGTCACACTTTAGTTTGTGGGCCAATTCTTACTATAACTAATTATAAACTACAACTTATGCCTCAAAATCTTTAGACAGAATCATCATTTTCTATTCATTTTGCATTTATATAAGACTAAAAAATGACTATGTATGTATGTATATATGTATGTCTTATCATATCTTTAATATCCAACTAAAGGACCACAAAAAGTATATTTCTGTGTGCGCGTGTATTGTCCGTGCTTTTATCAATACACACAGGGTGAATGAGAAGGTGGATGTGTCAGTCTATGTGTGAGCGAGATCTCCCCTCTCATGTTTAAATTGCATAGACGGTCATTTGGCTCGTGCTTAAATTCCATCTTTAATCTGGCATGGAGGCTGCCTGGTGCTGGCAGCCCAGGACAGTTACAAAATCAATTGCCTAGAAATGACATCTGCCAGGATCAGCCTCAGGAGCGCTCCTAGGTTGCATAAATGAAATCAGAGGTCCTAATTGTAGGCTGATTTATTCACTTGTCTGAGTGCATCATGGCAGATCAGCACAATGCCCTCAGCACCCGCTGACTGCTTATACTGAAGCGTCATGCAATCTTCTCTGTCTGTCTTTGACTCACTCTCTCTGTCTGAAGCCACTAGTGACAAAAATTGCATTCATTAATTCAGAACTTTAGAGGCCAAGGATTAATGAAATGAAGTGAGCTGTCATTTGGCTCAAGTTAGATAAAAATATTGGCGCCCGCAGTCATGCGCCTCTGCACAGTCTAACACAAAGAAAATAACTTGCTTTGCCAGCTCTTGTTCATTTTGAATGGGCATTTAGAAACAGACATATCTGACAGTAAGCCATAGCCATGCGATTCGGGAGAAGTGGGCATGCGGCAGGCACATGCAAACGACCTCGGAGCAGGAAGTAAGAAGCTTTGGAAGTGAAACATCATTTCCACCTGAGCAACGCTACCTCCGATCCTAGGCAGGCAGCCGGCGGATCGCCACCCTGATATTTCCGCCAGGGGAATTAAAGGGTCGACAGCCCAGTGAAACTTTAACCTGCCGCTCCTCTAAATAAAACATTGAACAATGCTGAGTAAAGTGGCACTGAGCCAGAGAGGTATAAAACATTGATGCAGCTCCTGGGTCACAGGAGGAAATGTATCTAAGCTGTGAGTTCCTCTCCATCGCCTCCACTTGTGCAGAAGAATGCAAATGCAGAGCTCAGGGATCTGATGAAAGACTGTGAGGGAGATAAAGTCAGAGTGGAGGAGCAAGCAGATAAAGAGTTTGGGTCAGGTTGCCCTCTCGCTTTCGGTGATTGTAGTGTTTATTTAAAGACAGAAACAGAAATTACAATCCTTAACCTTTCAGAGGTCATTCAGAAGTTTAAAGCGCCGTCTTGACCTATTCAATGAAGGGTCGTTTGGGTTTGATGAGTAGAAAAAAAAAAAACATTCTGACCCAGACAAAATGCAGATCTTTTTATGTTGACCCAGGGAATGACTGGAACTAAAAAAACAACAACCCAGGACTAATCCAAATAATTGCCCGTTATATTTTCTAGTTTATATACAGGGCTTAAATAGGGATTTAAAAACTTGAGCATTTATTTAATCATAAATACAGTAAAAAAAAAAAATAGTTATCAATGTTGAATTATCAATGTTGAAAACAATTGTGCTGCTTAATAAAATAAAAAAATAAATAAAAATAGTATTTAATTTTTTCATATTTTTTCATACAATTTGTGTCATATTTTTTCATGTAATTTTTTTTTTCAAGATTCTTTGGTGAATAGAAAGTTTAAAAGGACAGCATTTATTTGAACATACTACATAGAAATATTTTTTCCTTTACATGTCTTCACCATGATTTTTTAAACAATGTATTATTTCCTTGTTGAATAAGTGTTAATTTCTTGCAAAGATAAAAAAATGGTAGCACTTTATTTTAAAGCCTTTATGCATAATGCATTCTAATTATCCATAACATGTATTGTAACACATTATATCTTGTCGTAAATAATTATAGCTAAATTTAAAATGCAGAGTGTAGCAATGAATTGATAATTGTTGTAATGTATTAACTATGGTTACAATTATTCATGAGACTGTACAATGCGTTATAAGGTGCCTTACAAGGCATAATTAATGGATTAAAACTACTTTTGTAATCCATTTTACATAAAGGCTTTAAGTAAACTGTCACCAAAAATAAATGCAATTTGAAAACTTTATACCATTTTTTCACAAGTGCCACTGTTTTTGCAGCTCTGTCTTTTTGTGAAAATCTGAAGTGCCTGAATATGTCGCCTCTGCAAGTGTCTATCTATGAGAAAACCATAATAGTTCATGTATTGAAAATGTGTTTTTGAGTGAGTACTTGCAGTAAATGAATTGCTTTTCATTGTGCTTTGATATGCCTGAAATGGCTATTTTTATATTGCCGAAGCAGTGCAATTAAACCGAACAATAAACATTAATTCCCTAATGTTAAATGATAGGTACTTAAGAGGAATATGTTATGCAGTGCAATCATTCCCCCTGTTCAAATCCACTTATGTTTGCAATAAATGAGGCCTATTTGCATTTATTGTGATTTTACTGCCTTGATTAACTAGTATAGCAAAGAGAGCTGCTTGGAAGAAGTTACCAATTCATTTTCAATGAGGGTGGGCAAAAGTTAAAGCTGGAACAAACTTGTAAGACAACAGAGCAGTGAAGATTTTATCTTAGAGCTGTATGTGGGGAGATGCAACTTGTTAACTCTATCTGCAAATAAAAACTGATTCAGATTCTTAGCCTGTGAGGTATATGCTCATAACTTTGACTTTGAAGGGCCAAGAGTCCAAAGCATAGCTCATATAGCTTTGAAATGAATCACTCCTGTTATTTTTCCCTTCTGAACCTGTTTATTCTAGTTGGGAAAATTTCCGGCCAATCTGTTTTAGAGGATCAGCCTCAGTCCCTTAGGCTCAATTCGATTGGATATATTTAAAGCTATACATCCTGCATCCTGTGTGTATTCTTATATTTCAATGACTTTCAGAGACCCAGGTGCTCTTTGCTGGTCACAATTTTCCTCTCTGCAGGATTAACTCAATAATATGCCCTCGCTCCAGGAGCCGGGGCTGGTATCGTCGTCTGACATTTTCAGCTGTCTGCGGGTCTCCAAGATGTGGCTTGTGTACCTTAGACTGTAAACAGGGTCAAACAATCCCAGTGTCGATCAATACCCCAAAGAGAGACCTAACAGGCCCAGCATTGCTAGACAGAGTCAGCAAGCCAGCCTCTCTAGTTCCAAAGAGTGGCAGCCAACAGGAAAATAAAGCTCCACAAATCTTCCACAAGGCTAATGACTCAGGGCATGGTAAACCAGGCACATTACAAAGACATCATAACGCCTGTTTACTAAGATGCTCACGCTTAACCACACGTCACTGTCGATTGAGAAGCAGGCAGTCTATTCGCTCTCTCGCTCCCTATTCTCCTGCTCTGATGGCAGATGTTGCACCATAGAGACGATTAAACACATCAGCATCCCCATGAAATGTGAATGAGGCAATGACAACATTCTGCTGAGATCACAATGGTAGTCACATCATGCCTTACTCATTCTGACTTCCTTCACATAATTACTGCAGCTGGATCCAATATTTTCCCTTGCAAAGGCTATGTGGCTATATGCGTCATATATCATTGGACATTTTCTAATGTTGCGATTTAAAATAAAAAATCTTGTTATAAATAGTTAAATTTTTTACAGCTTACGTTATTGTATTATTCATAGCTGAATATGAAAGGTTAAGTGACTAAAATGAAGGTCACACAAGCCAAGATGCATCTCACATGCCTTGTGTGTGAGCTTTTATTTTATTTTTGGCCTTTGTGTTACTTTAATTGACAGTGACAGGATACTGTAGGCTGGTTTCCGAGACCCTTTTAACAATGCTGAAATGACTAAAGAAATGCTGGCAACACTTTACAATAAGGTTGAATTTTTTTAAGTGTGTAAATGTATGAAGTTTCATGAATCTACAGTAAACAACATTTTTTTTTTGGTTTACTGTAAAGTTTTTTTTTAAATGTAATAATTATTATTCATTATTATTAATTGTCATAACTTGCTCATTGAATAGTTTTGAAGAATAAAAGGGTTTATTAAACAAATAGTTCACCCTAAAAATAATAATCTGTTATCATTTACTCACCCTTATGTTGTTCAAAACATGTATGACTTTCTTTTGGAGAACACAAAAGAAAATATTTTTTTCTTTCATGGTATGGACCAAAAACAATTTAAAATAAAATTGTTTCTATATTCTGAGGTAGAAAGAAACTCGTACAGGTTTGGACCAACATGAGCATGACATAAGTTTTTACAATTATGTATACATAATGCATAATCATTTTAAATTAGTTCCAGATAGGTTGCTGAGAATGATGTGAACCAGGTTTAAACTTGCATACTTTGAGCATACAGCTCCAGTGTGCATGGAAATGAGGTACGTACATGGAATTGACATGAGCCGGACTCAAGCCTGTGTCACAGTTCGATGTGTCTGAGCACCAGCGCTAATTACTAAATCACAGCTCCAATGTATTTGATGTTTAAACGAGAGCTTTGACATGAATGTGAGAGGCACTATGTTAAGCACATTTCACTGCACGCTAATCTTACTCCCACCACCTCTCATTCCACAAGGTTAAACGCTTGACTTTACATGCTTGCGGATCAAATTTTCCATATTTTCACTTGTGTAAAAATGTACTCAAATCTGAATGAGTGCTTTCGAAAGTTTAAATTGACAAATATAAATGTCACGGGACATCCAGTGCGAGCGAGTGTTCGGAATAGGAAAACGGTAATGCAGTGGTAATGATAAGGCCATTACCTAGGCTATGAAGAGATGCTGCCAATTCTGTCACCCAAAATTAGAGGAGAGCCCAAGTTCCCACATTTTTGTTGCTCTTGTTTGGAGAGGATTCAGGCTGTCAATAAGTATACCGTAATAGTGTGGAAGTACTGCCAGTTCGAATAAAACAACAGAGAGATCAACTGAATGAAAGGTGACCTTGCCATAATTGAGATTCATCACAGGCATGGCGGGCGGCGGAGGGGAGAAACGAAAGCGAATGAAATAAAAGATGGAGAGAGAGAGAGAATAACACAACACAAATATGCATTGCCAATTTTATAGGAGAACGGCCAACTGTTGTTAGATCACACGGCCTGAATGTCAATTCCGAGCTTAAAGCGCAAGTTCCCTTTTTGCATGTTTAGCTCCCTGTGTCTCTTCTCACTCTTTTTTTCTCTTATTGTGCTGGGCAGCATGTATAGAGAGAAAAATTATGCCTTCCCTGCAGTAGAAAGAGCTTGCGGTTGGCGCTGTTCACTCTGTGGGAGAGATAACAGAGCTCAGCAATCCAGCAGTCAGACAGAAGATTTCACTTAATACGCCGACTTCAATCACATTATTTCCTTATTTAAAATTCGGAGGAAATCAACCTCCTGTGCAGAGCTTCAAGGCAACAGACAGATGTAAGTAAGCTGGATGTCAGGGCATGAATGGGACTCAGTGGGACCTGATTTACGCTGGGTGAGATTATGCTGTCTTTTCTGCGACATACAATGGGCAGGTTTGAGTTTTAGTTATATCCCACTGCAAGGCCAAATAAAGACCTCACTACTGGGTTGCCCAACTCATGGCTGTCCCGTCCAATCACGGTTTGTTTGCTTGGATAGTTTGAAAATTGAAAATTTAAAAATTTATATCATAATCAGTTAATATGATTTACATTGACATTTTTTTTCCTTCTTGGATTCAAAAATGAAGTGTATGCATGATTATTTATTTATTTTAGTTAGTAAATACCATGAAAGTCAGTTTGAAGAAAACTGATCTGCCAAAGGAATTAATTAATTTACGTACTCAAATAAAAAAGTAGTTTTAAAATCAATTAAAGATAAACTAGGCAACATGAATGGCCAAAAAGTGGCAATTTGGTGAAACCAAATAAGAATAATTTCTGTTCTCTGGGTGACAGTAATTGCTTTTGTCAAATAGGAAAAAAGTAATCAGCGAGAACTTAATTAAAGGTTATTGTTTAGACATGACTGTTAAAGACAAGACAATTAAAAGACCCATTATTCCATAATGAGATACATGTGGAAAAACTGCCATATAGTCGTCTTCTGAGGACGTGATGGACTAAATGGAATACAGCTGTATCAAAATGTATCAAATTGTTACAAACTCTTATCTAGATTTTAATGTGAATAAGTTTTGTTGAGTAAAACATACTTTGCATATTTCCTTGAGATATTTAAAGTCTTCATTGGGAATCGCAAAGTGACCAAAGGGACCTTTACTGTCCTTTAATGAAATGTCTGACACCCTGTTACCCTTAGGATACAAGAAGCGACCCGTGTGGACATGATTGAGTATCTCATAGTTTCCAAAAGGAGACACAGCATGGCCCAGATTATGTCCCACCTGTCTTTCTCCTTCCGCACTTACCTCAAGCCCATCCATTCTCCCCCACAATATCTCTCTGTCTCAACATCTTCCTGTGTCCCTCTCTGCTTGGCTCTAATGGATGGATAGCTGCTTCAATTCCCAGGTGTGTGCATGAGATGTAATTTTCCTCAGGTGTCTCTAATTGCCTATCATTTAGTATCTATGGCCCTGGATATTTATCACTTGCTTCTTTAGTAGCAGTAAAAAGATTTCATACATCCACCACGTTTTAGTGGCAGGATGAAGGTATGGGGGGGGGTCTGTTTATGTGACGGCTATGATATTCAGATAATCCTCATGAGTGATATCTTTATTC
Organism: Barbus barbus; assembly: GCF_936440315.1. NCBI lineage: Eukaryota > Metazoa > Chordata > Actinopteri > Cypriniformes > Cyprinidae > Barbus > Barbus barbus. The sequence continues at coordinate 26,583,847 of NC_136729.1, forward strand.
ACTGACAGTTGTGCTTGTCAGTCTTCACTTCAACAGCTGGATTAAATAAGGTGGAACATATGGCAACAAAACATCTAATTACATATCAGAACAATGTGTGTTTCTATACTCCGATGGTTCAGATGGTTGAAAAACCTGGTGTTAATACAGAAAGTCCACACCATATATCTTCTGTACTACTATTTGGTACTTTTTGGCAGTTTAATAGGCTGTGAAGGGCACTTTTCTTCCCCCTGAGAACTCTGTAGTTCAACCTTATTCTCCCTTATTTCTGTTGCAATTATGACCAAATCATTTATTAATAACACCAACATTTTTAATTTGTTAAATGAACGGCTGTCTAAAATGTTCTGCTTTCCCAAATGTGTTTCCTCATTATCGATTAAAGGAACTTTAAACCTTTCCCTTAATTTAATCGTTTACCCTAATTGAATGTGTTGTCGTGAGACTGTTCTAATTTATTCTGTCTAATTGCTGTCATCTGTTTGGACCACCTTTTTTTTTTTCTCGAATGAGATTGGTGATACCTTCTGCACAGTGGATTGCTATTAACAAATAGATGGGCTAGCGAAGTCAATTAATTTATTTCATTGAATTTATGTAACTGATCGATTTCATAATCTAGCCTTCAAAATGAACAATACTGTACATTTCCCTGCTTCCATAAAGAACAAAGAATCCTTCATCTAACTGTATTTGCCTTAAAGTAACGAACAAGCTGATCACAGCTGGTGCCCCTAAAGAATGAAGTTAATGAGCTGCTTCGTTTGTACTTTTTATGAGTCTGTTTTTCAAATTATTTTATCTGCTTAATTACTTTTAAGTAAGGGTCTTCAAAGTTAAAAGGCAGACATCTGGAAACACTGTACACACTCACGGCCATGCTTGGACAAGGATTACCCTGATCCACACACACACAAAAAAAAGAAAATTCAGTTTTTACTGTTCTTTGTCATCATCTGCTCTGGGTGTGTGTTCACGGTGTGTGTGTGTGTTCACGGTGTGTGTGTGTGTTCACGGTGTGTGTGTGTTCACTGCTGTGTGTGTGCACGTTGGATGGGTTAAATGCAGAGCACGAATTCCGAGTATGGGTCACCATACTTGGCAGTATGTCACTTCACTTCACTTCACTTCATTTACTCAGACTTTCTTTTTCAGAATATATATAAAAAAGATATTTTGAAAAATATGTCAGTGTATTTTTATGTTTTAATGTTGTTTTGGACATCATTGACTTGCAATGTATTGGACAAAAGCATATTTAAAAAAATAAATAAAAATGTTTTGGTCACCAGTGGATCCTTTACAGTGAATGGGTGCCATCAAAATGATAGCAAGAAATCATCTAAATTCTTGTGAAGTAAAAAGCTGCATGTTTGTAAGAAACAAATTTATCGTTGTGTTTTAACTTGAAATAATGTCTTCTGGCCAAAAGTCCATAATGTTGCCTCCTCCAGTGAGAAAGTCCATCCCTGTCCATCTTACATCAAAATCCACCAACATATTTGTTTAGAGGTATTTTGGACTGTTTTCACTTGTAAACAGTGCTTGATTTGCATATATTTCTCTCTTGATTTGGATGAGACCCTTTTTCACTGGAGAAAACAATATTATGGATAGTGGACTCATATTAGAACCGAAAAGGATGGTTTGAAGTTAAAAACGTCTTCATGATGGATTTGTTTCGTACAAACACGCTTTTCATTTAATAAAATGTTAACTACCTGACTTTGGTCACGTGGATTATTTCTGGATTATTGTAATGTTTTACCAGCTGTTTGTACTCTCATTCTGATGGCATCCATTCACTGTAGATTATCCATTGAGAAAGAAATATAATGCTAAATTTCTCCAGATCTGCTCCTGTGAAGAAACAAACTTTCCTGGATGACCTGAGGATGTTAACTTTCCGCAAATTTTCATTTTTGAGTAAAGTTTTCTGTTGATGCAGAAATCTAGCAGCAGGGAGGGCTAAAGCAGCATCTCAAACTGGAGTTGCAATTACATGCTTTGCTAAACATGAAGTTTTGAAGTCTTGTGTCAACAACCAAACTGTAAATAACTTACCGTTCAGACGTGGCAGTGATTACAGATGAGCATTTAAGTGATAGTGTGTAATAAAGTGCGAGAGGAGGAAACAATAGCAGCAGATGGCACTGGAGAAAGGGAGCTGTCCACTGCGCCGTGGTGCTGAAACGCTCACCCTGGCTGCATCCCTGTATGGGTTGAGGATGGGAACACACCCTGACACTGCTGATAATAACCAGACATTGGAGCTCTCATACTGTTTCAAGAATGAATCACGCTGCATGTTGCATCTTTTTGATAAATATATGTTCAAAAAACATATGAAGCACTTGAGCTTAAACAAATTAGAGCAGAGTTTTGTACGTGCTCCTCTCTCATTTTGCTTCTTAGAGCACATTTATTAAAACGTGTTTAATTACATTCTTACTGTGAGGCGAGATCAGAGGAAGAATCCCCTGAGCCACCTCCTGTTGTCATCTAATACCCTTCAGCGCTTCCAGCACCTACTTCCCTAACTTTTCTCTCTATCTCTTGCCTGTAATAATCATTATTACGGCATGTCGCAACAACAACGTGACAAATCTGTGACACTGAAGGCAGCCGATAACCAGCTTTATGTTATCATCTTGCCTCTGTCCAACAGTGCTCCTCTATATCCAACGGCTATGCATTTGATCTTGTTGAATCCAAATTTGTATGCAATTTTCATATTCTGTGAATGAGCGGACCGCCCTGTATAACTGCATGATAATGACACACTAAGGTTACCATGTTCACAGTGAATGAAGTAAAACCGTCGCACATTGGTTGTTGAAGACGTGAATAGAAATCCCTGAAGGTCAGTGTACTGATTAGTCATCAAGGAGAGAGGCAGAATATCCCCCTCAGATGATTCGGTCGTAATATCCAGCGGAATGGCTGCTCTATTTCTCATTGCCAAGGTGCTATTATTGCCAGATGCTACCTTCCCCGTCATCCGGTCTACAGACAAATACCTTGAAACACAGGCCTGGGAAAAACAAGAGGGGAAGAAATCACACTCATCTGGGCCACACTACAGACAGATGGTATTTAGAGACTTGTGAATCTGTCTGCCTTGAACGAATTCTGCTCGGAACAACACATGTAGTTAATAACAATCCCACACTTCATTACAAGCTTGATCGGAACAGTGCAGTATATTTGTTGGGATTTATATAGAAATACGATGAGCTGATCTTTAAATCCAAAAATGTAAAAAAAAAAAAAAAAAAAATCTAAATACTGTTTGATCATGTGTAGAGTCAGTCATCCAGATTGTCTGAGCAGATCTCAGATGCATGTGAAACAATGTTATTTTAGTATTATTTATATAATATTATAGTATTGATTTTTTTGTTTAATTAGCTATTATTTTGTATTTTCAGTTTACATTTGACTTTTAGTTAAAAATTTAGTCATTTTGTGATTTTTGTAATTTTTATTAGGTTTTGTTTTCTTATTTACATTTACATTTATGCATTTAGCAGACGCTTTTATCCAAAGCGACTTACATTGCATTCAAGTTACAGTTTTTACATTTTTTATCAGCTCTTATATTTAGCTTTTTTTTTTTATATAAGTTTTAGTATTTTAACTTAAACTTATTTTATTACAGTACTTGCCAAGGCAAACATTTATAATCTTTAATATTTTTATAATCTAGTGGATCCTATTTGTATTTTTATTTTATTCAATAGACCTTAATCAGGGTAGCACTATATTTATTTTTTTTGTCTGTAATGAAAACTAGACTGTCCTGTACATAAGCGTCTGCTAAATGCATAAATGTAAATGTAAGTAGTATATTTTAAAGAGTCTGTGCATTATTTATATTTTTTCTATTTTTTATTGTTTTTATTTAATTATTTAGCTTTTGTACAGTGTGTTTAGTGGAATGTGCTATACTTTAAAACATGGCAATTGTTCTGCTGACAAAACTCCATAATAATATAGTTTTGAAATTTGTGAGCTTATAAAATTACATTATCCAGAACCTTACACTATGTACCTTAGACTTTAAATTATCCCTCACAGTCTCATTTTATAATTAACTTTTTGAAAGTATAATACAAATCAAGAATGTGGGTGCTCTTTAATCCTAGGGCTGATATACTCAAGGATTTGTGTTAAAGTTGCACCCTTTTCCTTTGTACTGGAATATTTAAGAACTACTACTGCAGAGAAAACTTTCCAAGCTGACCTTTTTAGTGTGATTTCCTGCAATAATTATCTAAATCCAGAAGCCGTTGTGCTCCTCTAATGATATAACTCTTTTTCTTGGTAGTGTTTAATTATCTGGGTGAGTATGGTGCAGTAACCAAACTCGCATGCAACAATATCAGGTTGACCAGGAATAAGAAACACAATTACTGATGAACATGGTCATAGTTTGAAAGAGAGGAATGCAGCATGTTTAAAATGCAGACTTCTAAATGTCTCTATTTCCATACCAAATGCTGTGTGGTTCGCCTTTGATTTTATGTTTTGTTTAAGCTTCAAGGACACAAGCCTGGCATGAAAGTGTCCTTACTGTAGTGAATGCTGTGAATTACTTTTCTGCTCACATACAGTAATGCACTTGGTCTACACTGAATGCATTGGTAACAGCTCATAAAGCAGTTGCTGCAGTTTTAAGTGTAGAATAACTTGAATCTAATTTGATAGAATTTAGCTTTAAAGCTACCCTCATAGTGAAATGTCTATATCTTACGTGTGAGTGTGAGAGTGGATTATAAAATCTTCATGATACATTAAACCCTATTAATTCATTTAGAGTACCTGGAGATTCATAAGAAGGAAATTCATGCAGATGAAAATGGAAACAAAGCACTTTTTTTGGCAGAGATTTAAAGTTGCGTACAACACAAGCCCCTCGGCTTAATGCCAGCAAACCTCCATGTTTCTAGCGGATTTGCCTAATAAGAATCAATCAAGTGATTCTCTGTGCAAAGTTGTTCCCCTCTCAGCTCCTCTGCACGCATCACAGACATCTTGACAGGCCGCAGAGTGCATCGTCTTCTAGTACTGTTTAGACAGCGTCTTATTTGTCAGAGCGAAGGGGGAAAAGTCAACAACGAAGAAGCTTGACAAATTCCTTCAGATTCTCATGCTGATTAAATATTCAATTAATTTTTGGGGGGCCTGTGTTGTCACCCTTTTCCATCCCTGACGGTTTCAAAAGGACAATAACCTTCACAATATCTCATCTTCAGTCACAGCCAGTGACAGCTGGCACTGGAAAGGTTAGCTGTCCAGTAGGTTTTTTATTATTTCCTGTGGGGGTGAGATAAAGAGGGAGAGATAGAGAGGCCTTGTGTTTTGGTAAGGCCTTGCACTGCTGTCTGAACTGTTAGTGAGGAGGATGGACTGTGTGTGCATCAAAAGATGTGTGCTATAGAGAAAGCTGTCTGGGAGAGAATAAAAGGCCTCTCCAGTGGTCATTTAAACAGGCTCAGCTGGGCATTCGAGCTTTCATCAGTTCGAGAGAAAGAAAGGGAGACACACAGAGACAAAAAGATATTAGGCTTCAGAATGCAAATCAAAGCGCTAGATGTCCACGGGTGATGAAAGGACCTGTCCGACAGCGACGAGTAACTACCTGACTTTGGTCAACAGCAGTAATTAATCATTTTAAAAAAACAACAACAAAACAATTAGTTGTTTATTTTTGTTTTAAAAGCCACAGTGTGTAATTTCTCTGCAGTTTGTTGGCACTAAGCGACACAGAATTTTAAAAAACTCCCCCTGTCTTCTAAGATGCGGTCAAACAAATAGCCCCGTCCCAAACTCACGCCATTGGTTGAGTCGTAGTTGCTATGTCGAGGTGCTCAAACACAACCACAGAGCTGCATTTCTTAAAAAATGTCACTTACTCACCCTCACGTTGCTTCAAACCTGTATGACATAATTTTTTCAAGTCAATGGGGTCCAAACAACATTAGACCCTAAATGACTTTCATCAAAATATCTTCAAAATATCTTCTTTTGTGCTCTGCAGAAGTAGGGTGAGGGTGAGTAAAAGATGACAGAATTTTCATTTTTGTGTGAACTATCCCTTTAGACATAATAATAAACAATTGCTCACAGCAGCTTCAATGATACATTATTTATCTTCATGGTGAACAGGACAACAAACAAAGATGCAACTGCTATATTTCTGCACACAACCAAACAAATTGTTGTAGGGATAACCCTATTTGCCCTTGCGAATGCAAAGCACATGCATTTTCTGGATTTATGATGAAGAAAAATCCTCAGACCACAAGGAGTGTTACAGTAAATACCTTTCAGCTTTTGAAGAAAATTTGATTCATGGCAGCCGCACCGAGACTCCTTTGAAACCCTGCAATTCTTTAGATTGGTTACTGTTATGCTCGTCTCTCAGATGCCTCTCTGTACTGTCCTTAATGCCAAATAATATCCATATTAATATAATGAATGAGGGATTTAATAGACCTGGGGCAGTGGGGAAGAGTTGGTTTAACATGATTGTCTGGGGTGAATTATAATAGCCAATAGACCTTATTCAGTCTCCACATGAGGGAAGAAAATCCCATTTGCTTTCGCAATAAATATGTACGCTTACAGGCAGCGTTTTCTCCATATTGTCTCTATGCCACAGACTACATTTTGTGGCGAATGACTTGCAGATTTAGACTGAACTACTGATACCAAACTCTAACTCACGTTAACCGAACGCTATATGGAAATGTCTAGAAGCTGGTTATAATGGTCATCACAAACAATGTAAAAAAATATTTTTTGAAGTTGTAAATAAAGGTTATTATTTACTCCCTCACTTTTTCCTTGCAACTTTGAATCTTTGTTTTCTCTACTTTTTTTTTTTTTTTTTTCTCCTCTCTTTTGGCACTGGGTATTTATATAGACATTCAAACTGCAGCAGTTCACCTTTATTAAATACTTATGGATATTTTCTCTCCCCCGCTACACTTTCTAATTCACTATTACTTTGCAATCTCTGCATCAGCTTAGTATCTCATTTTCAACCTAGTTGCAACTTAGTCTCATGACATTTATGTACCTGGGTGTATTTTTTAGCGAGACACGGAATACATACCAATAGCTACATATTACTGCAGTTTCAGTTTCCTAAAGAAACAAACACTAGAGCCAGTAAAACTGCGACACGTTTTACTCCTTTTCACACAAATTTACTACTTCAAAACAATATGCTGGGAGATTTGAAAACTGATGCTCTTGAATGTTAGCATCGCACATATCCAGCCTCCTATCTATGGGTTTTCATAGACAGATTCGGTAGCTCACGGAGTACGGAGCCGTACTTAGAAAGCGAGGAGCTCCGGTTCAAATCCTGTGTAACTACGGTTCGACAAAACAGGTCAAATCTGCGTAAAAGGAAGTTGAAATGGCTTTTGCATCAACAAATACATTTTATACCAGTTTTGCATTTTTTAACACTATCGGGTAGGTTTAGGGTAATATAATAAAAATAATAAAAACAGCAATACAGTAAATTCTAAGGGAGTTAAAGGCGGGATCTAGGTGCCAGACAGAACTGTAATTCACCATCTATTCCTGTAATAGGCTTTTCATTTCTTTCCATTTACTACAAGCAGACCACGATGCAATAAATCTCTTCATCATCTGCGCACAGCCGTGCCCCGCCGTATCTGCCTGCCAACAATGAGCAGTTGTGACAAAAAACAAATAAATACATTTTTGAAGTTGTAAATAAAGGTTATTGAAGTATGTTTTACAAGAAAATACTATTTAACAATATCATGTTGAAATTCAGTGTATTACTGTTTCTTTGTAATTATGTAATTTATTAGCAATATCTGAGTGAAAATCGATACTATTTTTTTTCTGTGAATTGTAATGAGCATTATACTGTATGTTTTAAAAGGCCATTGTGTTAGTGGTAAACAGCAAGACAGACTCAGATTCTTTCATTTAATTCAAAATTATATTGGAATCTTGTCATGCTGTACTGGTCCAGATTCTTGAATTCATTCAGGTTTTTTTTTTTTTCCACTTCACTTGAATAATAACTCAAGCTAAAAAAATAAAATAAAAATTACACAAATCCACGATTTGAGTGACAGCTTTTTAAAATTCAAAATGATTGGCTAAGGATGTGAGGACCTGAACTGTGCCCAATTATAATGATGAACAAGAGCAAAGGGAGTACCACACATCAGTCAACAAGCCTCTAGCACTTATTTCCAGCACATGTAGGTTGCACCCAGGCCGTGTCTATGGGCGTTCGAGTGAATCTCCTCAGCAATCTGTAATCATATTCTGCAACTTGGCTGACACTAAGAAGCAAATCAATCATGTTTCTGAGAGACATGCATGCCCTCCCACCACCCTTGGGGTGAAGCATCAGGAGGTGGCTTGCAATGCCTCCTGCTTTCATTTCCCATTCTGTAGATGTCAAATGCCACATATCCTTGGTTATGCATGCAATCTCAGGCCTTTCAAAGGCGCCTGTCCCCTCTGCACTACCAGATAATTTGTCTTCCAGCAACAATATGGATTAAATAACCTAGTTGTCTTTGATCATCCATCCACGCTGAAGTTTCTGGAATCTAATTTAACCCAGTTGAACTCTGGTTTGTGCGACCCGCAGCGTGACACTGTTTAGGTGCTACATAAACACATTCTCTATAAATTAATACTAATGATTACCTGTGAGAACAATTACTCTCTCACTTTTTCCTTGCAACTTTGAATCTTTGTTTTCTCTACTTTTTTCGGTTGTTTTTTCTCCTCTCTTTTGGCACTGGGTATTTATATAGACATTCAAATGGCAGCAGTTCACCTTTATTAAATACTCATGGATATTTTCTCTCCCCCGCTACACTTTCTAATTCACTATTACTTGGCAGTCTCTGCATCAGCTTAGTATCTAATTTTAGGTGATCATTGTTATGCCTGACAAAACTGATCTTAATAAAAATCGAAACAGGTCTTTTCTGAGCAGAATCTAATCAAAATACAGCTTCTGAAGTTGCTCTGTTAATAATCATTTCAGATTGATCTGAGAATGAGCATTCTTTGGAACAACACCTTGGGTCTCTTTCAATATTCACATTAAAAAATAAAGGTAATCATAATTTATACATGGTTTAAGACTGATTTTTATTTAAGAGAGCCATCCATCCATCTGTCCGTCCGTCCATCTGTCTGTCTGTCTGACTGTCTGCCTGAAAGTTAGTTACTGTAGTCTGTTCTGTTCTTAATTTCTTAATATCTTTACTAAACTGTACAAATTCTCTTCTTTTACTTGCATTTTTCAGCCAAAGTTTCAGAAGTTTTTATCTCACTTTTTACACTCCTTCCAGGCATTGGAAAGCCACCTTATTTTTGCCCCTCTTTAAGTGTATTCATTAACTCGACAACAAAGGCTGGACACATTTGTTGAAATTGCATCATACAGTAAATTCTAAGGGAGTTAAAGGCGGGATCTAGGTGCCAGACAGAACTGTAATTCACCATCTATTCCTGTAATAGGCTTTTCATTTTTTCCATTTACTCCAAACAGACCATGCCACAATAAAACTCTTCATCATCTGTGCACAGCCGTGCCCCGCCGTATCTGCCTGCCAACAATGAGCAGTTGTGACAAATTCCACGATTCAGTCAAGCTTTAAGAAAAATAACAAAGCCACTTTAAACTCTATTAGGTCTATTGTCTTCACCTACTGAAGCAAACAAAAGCTCCCAGTGTCTCAATGACCTCCTTCATCTTGCCAAATTAGAGCATCACACCAAAATGTGAAACTAATCCCAAATTCATAAGATTAAAGAAGTTTGCCTGTAATGTAGGCAAAGAATAATCTAGTCCGACATTTCATCTTATTTTTTTTGTGTATGGAGATATGCAGATGAGTCCATTTGCATAATCTTTCCAGAAAATGAAAAACAGATAATCAAATACCATCACATCCTATTTATATTCAATTAGCTGTTATTTATGCAAAGTCATGCCGTCAAAGGAATTCATAATTGCTGAAGAATAACGAGTGGACTGGTGTAAGGGCTTTCCAATGAGAGGGATCAGGAAGGTGTCTCGGATCCCATACAGAAAGATGATCCTTGTTTCCTACCCTTAAATCTCTCATTATCCATGAATTATAGGTAAGAAAGGCTCTCAGAAACAACCAGGCTCATCTTATAACACAATATGCCCAAGCAGCTACAGAATCCAACGAAAGCTACTACCAGAAAATGAATCGATCTTGTTTCTGGGTCATATTTCCCAGGAATTGACCTTTTTGATTAGTTTAATGCTAAGTATCATATGTTGCCAGAGGCTGGTCATTTATATGGCTCCCATATTTCTTCCTTATCTGTTACATCAGCCTCTCGTGTAAGGTAAATCTGCTTTGGGGAGACTCTAGACTACAAAATATCTTGATAGTATGGGTAAATCTGACAGTTTCTTTGTGAATCTACCCTCTTTATCTCTTGACAGTGTCATCGAGGCTGACCTCTTCATGCTTCTGCTGTTGGTGCTCTCTTGGTAATTCCCCATAATGAGCTTCGGGTCCGAGATGGTAGTGACCTGGTCCAGATGTAGCTCTGACCAGGCCTGGGCAGCCCAGCAGCCTGGTCTGGAGGGTGCATACTAATGTACATCTGTTACAATGCACCCCCTCTGGAGAGGTTTAATTTAGCATAATCTGACCATCAAAGGCATTTTCATTTCTATCTGAAAGGGAGACTACTTAAAAACAAAAATAATATCTCAGAATGGAGGGTTTTATCTGGACTACCATAAACATTTTAGTAAATAAAGCACGTGCATTTGATCTGTTGACTTCCGTGACATAGCCGGGTTGCTATAGCGATAATGTTTTTCAGTTGTGCATGAATATTTTAAAATGCCTCTGTTGGGGCGATATTCAATATTCATGCATCTCATCTGTGTATCTACAGTATGATTTACTTTGCTCATTGTTCTTGGCACAGCATTATATCTAGGTTAATTAGGGTTTTGAAGTTAACTGTAAGCCACTGATGAGGTTTGAATACATCCTGAGACCTTTAAGGCCCAAACCTGTGGGATGGTAGCTTAGGGAAACAGTGTACTATAAATGTGGGAAGTAATTCCATTCCTTTTCTCACTCGGCTTTCCATCAGTTTCTTTTCGAAATCCTCTTAAAAAAGGTTTTTTCGAAAATAACATCAACTTCAAACAAACATTTCACTTTTAATCACTGTATTTTTCGTTTACACAATGCACTCGGGCCCTTGAAGCTGTTCTTTTTTGAGTGTCAGTTGGGAATCACTCCCTAGTGGCCTGTGAGCTTACACCAAAGCTCCTTTTTCAAACTGAGCTTTGAGAAAGACGAAAAAAGAATCCTCTCAAAGGAAAATTGGCTAGAATGAGAATTGTGAAATCGCTCACTTTGACACACACCTGACCAGAATGTAAACTTGGATGATGAAGCACATATATTTGTGTGTATGTGTGGGGTGGGCTTCTGGTGTTAAATGGGAGAAAACTTTGCTTTATGGACATTTGGAAATGTCTATAGAGTACAATAGATACTGTTTTTAGTAACCATTTTCATCAAGATTCAATTTCTTAATAATTATCATGAACTAACAATGAAATGTTTAATATTTATTTACAAACCTACCATCGTTCATTGTTAATTTACTTTATTCATAACATTCAAATTCTATTAGTATATAGAAATGAATGTATATTAAGAAATGTGGTAACACTTTACAACAAGGTTCCAATATAGTATTGCATTTAACTAAATTAGTTAAAATGAATGAGAAATACCTGTAAAGTACTTATTAATTTTACTTAGTTAATTTCATTGTTAATGTTAGATAATGCATTAACTAACATTAATTAATGAGACCTTATTGTAAAGTATTTTAATATCACGTTATCTATTGCACCAACTAATGTTAAAATATGTTTATTGTAATAAACATATTTTATTACAATAAAATACAATTTTATTCTTAACACTACTTTGATAGCAAATTTTCTTAGTCTTTTAAACTGTGCATTTTTTTATCGGATGTGTGAATATATTTTGCTGAACAGTATTTGTAATGTGTCTCTCATCCTACAGATGTTGCCAAGCCAGTGGGAATAGTGCATGTAGTATAGATTCATCGAAGTGATCAGGCGTAATTACAATTTCAAATGTGACCAAACACAAGTTTTTGTTTATTTTTTTGATGTGAATTGTAATAAAATGTATATTCAATATTATGAAAAAAAAAAGGGAACTGGACTTTTTAGTGTGTTAAAAATACCCCCCCCCCCCCCCCCCCCCCCCCCCCCCCTTATTCTCATACAGTGTTACTTGTCAGTTAGTTTTTGGGGTTTTGATTAAACCAAGGCTAGAGGTGGTGAACATTATTTTAAAATCCAAATGTCAGTGTGTGCAATATTATAATTGTGCTGCTTCCTGATCCATGTGTAACTGACCTTAGGTGGTCTCCACTAGATTATGAGTTCTCACCAACCTGACTATTTCACCAAGAAAATAATTTATCCTGAAGTATGTTAGCACCATTAATAAAGAAAAAGGAACTAAAAGACCTGACTTCAAACATGAATAAGTGAAAAGAGTTAAACATCAACTGTTTGATATTTCTTAAAGCACGTAAACACGCAACACACACAAGGACCACCAGAAGTGGAGTGGTGTGCAATTACTCACGCTCACATCTGTGCTGTCACACCAAAGCAAGAAAGTGGTTAATTGATATGTTGATGAGCTGCAAAGTCAAAATGCATGCATAAATCCCAATATTACATTCTGTTCTATTAACGCAAAAGTGTGTACATTAAAACCAGAACAAGCTAGTTATAACAGTAGGCTATCATTTAAAGGAGCCATATCCTTTTTTGTTGATGAAGGCTTCTTGTATCATAGTGATAATTTGTAATAAGCTGTTGTTTCTGCTTTGTGAAATGAGTAGCAACACTTGTTACATCTTTTCAATAACTTTGCTTCTTTGCACAACCAACCCTGCATACTGTGACAAGTTCAGTAAACCACCTGTGGTGGGTGAAATGGGTTGCACAAGCAGACAGAAATGATTTGGAATCACGGTAAAGGTAAACCTCAGCCACTCATTTCATTTTTTTTAAGTTGTTTTAAGATATTACCTTATTATAAGGTAACAACAAAACTAGCTCCTTCAAAATTGAGGAAAAAAATAAAAAAGGAAAAGATGTGGAAAGCATGGATTTGGATTCGTACTAACTACACACATGCTTATTTCCATGATCCACATTACCATGTGTATTGTATGTAGATTTTCATCTTTTTAGATGTCATATTTTAGTTGTGATGTTGGAATGTGCAAATAAAAATGTGTTTGGAGTAAATAGAACAATGATGGCTGCACGGTCCAAGGATAATGATGGATATTTAACCATGCAAATACAAGTTATAAGGATTATGCAAAAAACAGATTAGCATTTTGAAATGTAGAAGCCTCTCTCTTTCTCTCTCTCTCATTCTTTCTTCCTTGTTCTTTCTTTTTCCCGTTCTTGGTATGTCCACGCCTGGAAATTCAATTAACAATAGAAATGTTTTGAGAGATGGATTAAAAAAAGTATTGCCGTGAGCAAGCTGGGATAAACTCTTAACCTCAGAGACAGTTTAAATGGTGACCTAACACAAAGGTTGAAATTATGATTTATGGATTGGGAGATATTATTCTTTGTTCTTCACACAGTGGTGGGGGCCGATAACGGGATTGTACAATAGCGAGATTAGCCCAGCGATTGGAATCATTCCTAAGACGTGCACTTGTGAAATCTCTCTGTGTATGTGATGCAGCTCTCTGTTGTAACAACAGGGCCTTGATAATGCCATTGCTCACGGTTCATGACCAGAAAAAGATAAGAGAAATTAGTTTCTGTAAGCCCGCTACAGGCTTAACCTCTGACACTTATTTCATATCAGGCCTTACAAAACCTTTCCCTCCAGCCTGGCCTGGATCTCCAAACGCCACCCAAACACATTCTGCCACAGGTGTTTAAATGCCTCATGCCTGCACCATGCCACAGCTCGCAAGTTATCGAACATCTCCTTGACCTTAAAAAGGAAAATGTACCAGGATAAGCAAGCCGGCTCCCAGCAATAAAAAAACATCCCTCTTAGCGGAGGCTTTTTTAGGTACTTTGTAAAATGGATTAGGTCTAGCGCTCAGGGCATTGTCTTTCACTTGCATATCGCTAATATTGTTTGTGACAAAACCCATGCAGTTTATTTCACATCCTGTTTTTCCACCGATCCATCCTTTTGTCATTTCCCCTTAAGGACATGTTGTCAGGGATGTAATGGTGTAGAAAATCATTGATATTAGAGAAGCATCTCCTGGAAATCCTTGACTCTGATGAAGCTAGATCCCGTAGCAGATTTCACACGCCTTAAAAAGTTAATGGATAAATGCATTATTCAGATAAGTTGAGGAAAAAAAAAACAAACAAAAAAAAACATAACTCGATTGAAGTAATTTGCAAACCATCAATTGTGTATCAAACTGAGTCTGTTTTCTTTTGGTGCCCCCCCAACCCCCTCTTTCTCCACTAGGGCACTCTAATGGCTAACCATAGTTGACATCTAATTAGCAAACAACAGCATGCAGGCTCAATTTTTTTCCACCAAACATCATTTCAGGCACATCATTTTCAAAGTAAGCTAGTTGGCGCTATATTGAGTAAATATGACCACCCAAATTGAATCTGACAAAGCAACATTATAATCCATCACAGTTTATTAGAAATTTCAAATTTTGGAATTAAGGACTAATAAGCAGACAATGAAGCTTTCAAGGAGATGGATGAGGCCTCTGAATAAACAGGAAATGGCCGTAATAAAAACACAGACCGTCAATGTTCCCTTCAGCACTGGGGCATTGAGTACAAAACGCTATTCCAAATGTCTTTTTTGTCAAATATAATAAAATAAATGGTCATCAAGTCATCATCATCATTAAATAAAAAAGGAAGCTTTTTCTGTGGTGTTGTAACCTGTACTCACAATGATTGTAATAGGCTAATATTTTAATGCTGCATTACCTTGGCTCAAAGGATATGTTATGACTTATGAGTGTTCATAATTATGATGGTCTATAGATTATATTATCTCTGAAAGGCATGCAATGTAACAACACAGTTTCCTAAAACATTCACAGTTGAAATTGAAGTAGAAAGGGATAGTCCACCCAAAAATGAAAACTGTCATCCCGTATGAATTTACTGCTTCTGTGGAACAAAAAAGGAGTTTTCGTGCATGATATCTGTTTTTTATTCCATAAAATGAAGTGAATTGAATTATGGGTACCAATTTATTTATTTTTTTAATGAAATGTACTTCATTTGAAGTTCACTGTATATGACCAGATATGCAAGCTATCATGTTAAGTCAAACATAATAGATTTTTTTTATTTATTATGTCTGAGTTATATAATACATGTCATTTATAGTATATACTGTATAGAGTATATCATATAGTTGAAGACAGGAAAATTGATATATGATTCTATTTTCTATTTTATGCTCTGCTACACAGTAGCTGTTTTGTAGATTATTGTAAATGGAGGCATAATATATCACTTTTACAATATACTGTGGTGGATTTGAAATAAAACCTGAAGGTCGTTGCATTCATTTGTGTTTTCAGAAAACCTGAGATTTTCTATACTATTAGTAATACAACATCGCATTACAATACAAGTGCAAT
Organism: Barbus barbus; assembly: GCF_936440315.1. Lineage (NCBI taxonomy): Eukaryota > Metazoa > Chordata > Actinopteri > Cypriniformes > Cyprinidae > Barbus > Barbus barbus. Next base: position 26,599,618 of record NC_136729.1, read on the forward strand.
TACTGATCAATACATTCAAATCGTTTTCTCACCACCAGTTCAAATCCTTGACATCGTCTCATTATTAATGTTTTGAAGAGTTATGATTGCAGAGATATGTTCTCCTGTTCAATCTACGTCTATGTCCACAGATCAAATATGGCTATTTTTAAAGCTCTCCTTGTTATTAATTAACTCAGAGCCATGTTGTTTGAGATTTCCCCAGGTTGCAATAGCTCTCGCTTTCACAGCACGTATGGGTAGTAACAGAGGAGAAGAGAAATGACTCACAAAGGCTTGCAGCGGAGGTCCCTTGGACAACATTACATGTCTGTAAGAAGCATTTGTCAGAAGCCAGCCTATTTCTTCTCGCCTGCCACAGTCATTGGCTGTGTGTTCCAAAAAGTGATCAAAGTAGCCTACATATACTAGCAAGAAGAATTTCATGGACTGCACACAGTCTCTTGATCCCTCATACATATCAGGGGACCATGGACAAGAAAAGAAGCTCATTTAGCAATTTTGATTAATGAAATTGCACAAACTCAAATGAGCACATTTGATACTGAGCCAAGAACATGATCATTGTCTGACATTCTTTGAACGTGTTACATTCAAATTTCAGTCTCTGTCTATGAGCCGTTTCTTTGTAAGAACACAAGATTCTCATTATGCATTCTGTAGTGCATATTTCCCATGTCTGCGAGATTTACTACAAATAGATTTTTGGTGACAGATCAGGCTCCGCTCGGATGGATGGATCAGATGTATTTATCTTATGCTATGGGCTGATGGCGGTGATAATGAGAGATGTTGGGCTGACCACTAAGCTGGGATGTAGAGCATTATTTATCCTATTGATCCAGTAGAAAAGATAACACCTCAAATCCTCGACTGCTTGATTAAATAAAAGATTAAAGTAAGGGCTTTGAGGACATGGCAAATTGTGTTTTTTAAACAGTCAACAATAGAGCAACACAACTAGTCTCAGTGCCAGGTCCCCAAGCCATCATAAATGATCATACGTTTGAAGTCTGAAACAAGATTGTTGGTGGAAAATTGAGATTAAAAGACACCTTGATGACTATGAAGTTTGATGAATTCATCTCATCCACACGCATCTGTTTTAAGATGACAACCAGATTTGTCTGGATGGCCATTTTCTCTTTTTTTTTCTTTTTTTCATGTACTGAATTTGCTGTAGTCGCTGTTTTTATATTTACATTTTTATTTTTATTACTTTGTTGTATTTGAAGTCGTAAATAAGTTTTTGTTTGGGACCATCTTGGATGTTTAGGGAATTCTTGTTTATAAGGGAACCTGACAATTTATTCTAGACAGCTGCACCCTCTGACAGGCATCATTAGCTCCAAATTCTTGGGAGATGTTTTGTCCCCTAAAGACTGAGACAGACTGCAGAAAATCTAGAAATTACACAATATAATTAAGGTTTATCTTTCATAAAGAAAAGCGCCAGTGTGTCAAGCTTTTTCAACTCTCCTGTTGATGCCCATCATCGTCACTGTATACTTCTTTGATATGTGCCTTTAACTAATTACAGCGTTTCTTAGTTTATCATCTGGTCTACTCCATTTCAGATGTGAGGCAGTCTTAAAATATGGATCATCAAACATGAAATACAAGTTATGAGCAGTAATTTAAATTGCTGGTGTATTAAAACCATCCCTAAACACAGAGGAAAAACAATCTCCTCATCTAAATTGTAACAGACAAAGCTGCTTTTACAGCAGGCTTGACTAGTTGCTTAGTAACCCTGCGATAGTGGCATTTGACTACCTTCTAAACTTCTTTTTCTAGTGTAGTGTTTGTCATTTTTGAGTTCTTAATGGATTCTGCAGATGTGTAGGTCCTAATGACAAGACTCTTAATGTGCTAATTATCATTCATTGATATCCAAGTCCAATTACATTCTATAAAGATTTTTTCCCACTTGATTCTCACAGTAATTTAAAGAGAAACTTACTTAAACCATTGGGGCAGGTGGTAGACCTGACAGTCTTTGAACAAAAGGAAGCTCAATAACAAAAGAGGCAGTGAGAGAGGAGAATCTGCCATGATTCTCACAGAAGATGGCTTTGTAGTTTTCTAACTATGTCAGAGGCAGAAGGTACTGTACATCAATGCATTATAAAGACAGACATTCTGGAAGGGAGAGAGAGGAAAAAGTGTGTTTTGTAATATTTTCTGTTATTTCTTATACCTTGTTAGGTGCTGTACTTCTTTTATAATTTGTGAGCAAATATATAGTTTTTGTGGGGTGATTATACAATACAGTTAAACGTAATGTCTTTTAAGATGAAACGTACAGAATATGAAGACAGAAAGACTTTATAGAGTGGGATAAGAGAACTGAGAACACAAAGACCTGAGCAAGTTTTTCCCTCTTACCTTTAAATTAAATTTGAAAGAACCTCTCACAAGACTCCTGGTCTGGGGAGTACATTCGGGTGAAAAAGAGACCATTATCACTGGGACTGAGGATGAGTACATGTAAGAAAGTCCAGAGATCTCTGTCTGAGGTTTGGGACTTTTAAAGCAATCTAACAGGGGAATAATGATGAAGAATATCCCCTCAAATCTTTTTGCTGAAGACCTCTGGGACACTGCAGAGCACTTTTAAAATACCTTTAACCAGATGGCAAGAGATCTATTAACCTCATTATAGTTTGAAGAATATCTTTGGTATTTAAAATATGGAATTTTCAAGTCAAGCAACCATGTTAGCATTTACCATGCTATAGGGGTGTCCCCGAGTAAGGATTTTCATAGTCGAATCAGAATTTTCGAATCTTGCCAATAGTCGACTGATAGTCGAATCATATATTTAAGGGCGGGGCCAAGATGTTGGATTAAGTGAAATTTAAATCTATAGGGGTGGTTGGATTTATTAATGCACGTTAAAAATATTTATTAAGAGCTTCTTTCTTTTCAGAATCTTATTTACAACATTATCTTAAAAGACTGTATATTAAATTGTGAGAAAATGTGAAATCAGACATTGAGCACCCCATATAGCCAAAATGGCATGATCATAACATCCCGCGAATATTCGACTGTGAAACTGGAGTCGAATCGGGCTCCTGCTATCGAAGCATCGAATTGTCGACTGTTTGGGGTCACCCCTATATATACACAGCATTGCTTACAGTAAAATACATTTTTTTTCTAGTGTGTTATTTTATTACATCATTATTTTGAGTGGTGTAGAAGCATTTTAGCATGTTTTAGACATCCCTGGCAAAACATTGTCAGTAATTGAGAATGGCATGTACAATCATCTTGTGTTCCCTGTCAATCTCCAGCAGTGATTTATTCACAGACGAGATGAGGGGCCTTAAAAAGACTGATATACTTATTTTGCATCAGTGAAATCACACTGTCGTGGAAATGACAGAGGGAGAGTGAGGGACAAGGAATAAGCGACTGCATAAGCGAAGGTGAGAAGAATATGAGAAATGCTGTTAATATACAGTATATACTAATTAGCAGAGGTGTAAAGTACTTGAGTAACAGTGTTTCATCATTAGGGGAGATTAGGGCTAGTTGTCACACTTTTAACTCTACTAAATATTTCTCAGCAAGATTTTTTTTTCAAAGTCATTATTAAAAGCCTTAAAGCTTTGAGGGAAAAAAAGGAGCTTTTTAATAGTTGCCCCCTAAAAAGACAATACACGTTGGTCTTTAGATCAGTGTGTCTTATATGGGGTAAGCTGTCACAATGAAATCTTCTATTAAACACCAAAACAATTCATGAAATAGCAAAAATGTAAAAGGTAACAAGATATCAGACATTATCATATCAATCAGTTCAACACCTGTGACAATCTACACTCAAATCAGCTGCTACTGAGTTTAAAATTTCAGTTTAAAATCTGAACATGTTATAGTCACACAATATCAGACCATTGTGACAATGAAGACAAAAGAGTTAAAAAGCAGCAAATTAATCTTTTTTAGAAGAAAGTGAGTACTGTACAGTTAATTTGTGCAGTTTTTGAGCAGATACTTCAATTTTGGATAATTTTGACACTGTATCGTGTACTTTCACTTAAGTACAGTATAATTTCTCTCTACTTTTTAACACCTCTGCTCATTAGGCTATAGGTGGCCATGCCAGAAATGTTTATTTAAAACTAAACTGACCCTCTGAGCCATCTAAATGAGGCTCATCCTTTTGTTCAGAGATTGAGGCTTGATTATGTGAGGTGTGTTACCGGGTGGCCCAGGTTCATTTTTATGAAGGCAACACATTGTGTGACTCTTGAATGCCTTTTGTCACATGCCATTAGTCACTTTGAAAGACACCCAGGTAATGGAGTGCTCCCAATCTTTTTCTTTCCTTTTTTTTTTTTCCGTTGCTACCCATCTCAAGAGAATTTATCTGTGATTGATGGTGGATCACTCCAAACTGCTTGACAGAACTTTCCATTTAGGCTAAGGAAATTGCTCTTTTCCTTCCTCATGCTCCATCTTGAACTGAATGCTTGGACTGTTCACAATACTGCTGAGTCCAGCAATAAAATGATGATTGATATCGCTTTACATTAGAAGCCAATTACCTGTTTCTTTTGATCCTAATTAAATGTCTTACTGAGAAGAATACAATATGTTTTTATTTTAAAAACAGCAGCGCTTTACAATGCCACGGTTGGATAACATGGCATCATTTATTTATTTGTCAAAATGTCAGATGTTGTAAACTTAATGCTTAAATATTTAGTGGTGAATCGATTTCAATCTTGGCTCATACAATATTTAGACTGAATTGTTGAAATATATGGATGCAAATACAAAACTTTTCTTCTAGTTGTTATACTGTTTGGTGCTCTATTGCATGTATGTTAATTGTTTGGTGCTGGAATGTCATGTTTTGCCATGTGCTAAAATTGGCTTCTTTAACTGAAGTGTAGACAGTGATTGTGTGTATGCATTAATTGAATGAGGGGTTCTTTTGTTTCGATATCAGCTAATCGTAGAATTTTGTATAAGTATTGTATTGTATAAGTTTTTCCCGGTTAAACCATATTGATCAGTAAAGCTGTTGCAGAACACATCCAGCCGCTCTAATGCCGTTGTTCTGGCTGACTGTTTCCCATTGACTTCTGGTAGGATCCAAGCAGGCCTCTGTAGATGCATCATAGAAAGGAAGCGGGTTATATATTAGCTATATTTCAACCAGTCAAAAGAATAATTTTCGTACAACCAGTTAATTTCCGTACAACCAGTTTGGGATCCTCAGCCTACTGAGGCTTTGTGCGCAAACAGAGAAAAACAGCACCATGAATTTGCACTGCCGAAAAGAGAAAAAATAAAGCGAGCAGTGAAATAAGAAAGCATAATTCCTGGAAGATATCATGAGGTTAAAATCAAAGTTCTCCGACAACTCTTATCCATCCTATATGAATGCATGGTATTTAATTACTTCTTCATTCATCCAAATCACTGTAGTATGTCAAGTAGAAGTTTATTCAGCAGGGTCTTTTTTAATTACGTAAGATGTTCTACTTTTTAAGTGGCAGCTCAGATGATTATAGAGTATGACTGCTGCTGTGAATTGAGGGCGCAAAGTATAATAAAATACTGGACTATGCTTGAAATTTGGAATAAATAATAAAAGAAGTTGTAAGAAAAAATACATATGAGAACTAAAGAATTAAATGTCATTCAGTGCCTTTTATATATTGACTGCAAGTGTATTCTATTATGCACAGTATGTCTGAAGCTTTAAAGCATGTCCCTTTCTTCATGGCGACTGAGTGTTTTTGGCTAATCAGCGTTGCACCCCTTCGAAGGGTAGACATGAAGACATACCAAATGACTGACCTTTGCTTTGAAGCATGTAAAGTACTTACCAGGAATATCCAATGGGTAGTGACACTTGCCTGCAGCCACCTTGAGGCATTTTGGAACATGTATCATTCCAAAAGCTCTGAATTCCTCTGGAGACCAGTGGGAGATGTGACATGGGAAACAAATAGACCAAAGAGACAACGTCCTTGAGGGCCTGTGCACTTTTAACTATTTCATTACACTTGCAGTATGTTTCTTTGTCCTCTGCCGTTTGATCCCAAACACAATGGTTCAGTGGTTGCACAAAATATTGCAGTGTACTCAGGTACAGGTAATGTACTTTCACAATACAGCCAGAGGCTAACTTTGAGCTGAGATATTGTGATCAATCTTGGTTTTCATTAATTTAAGTTGCACCATATTGGCTAGTAGGAGATAATAAGGGCAAACAAAAATATAGGTGCGTTTAATTTGACACCAAGAGTAAACAATAGCTCTGAGCAGTGTATAAACAACGATTATTTTCCATAGAAGGGCATAGAGGGACACTAATTAAAGGCTATTAATCATTTACCACCCGATGGATCAACCAGGGCATTGGTTGCTGGTAGAAGCACTTAACCCCTTTAAACAGAATTTTAATCGCTTCGAAATATATCTCCTTGAATATCTCTTGCATTGCAAATCGTGGGTCGAGTTGATCCAGAGTGTTGCTACTTTAAGCTCAGCTCATCTCGTTGCATCAAGCCCTCTTCTTACAGCTCGTATTATGCAAGTGTTCAATCCCTTATTAGCATCATGCAGTGATAACCTCCATTGTCATGGTTCAAAAGCTATTCCTGCAATTCAGCTGTTTCCCATAATCACTCCCCACTAGAGCTAATGCAGAACAAGCATCGAGCCTGATAATTATCTTATTCACCCTCCACGTCTCCGGTGCCCTGAAAATGAAATGTCCTCTTGAAAAGACTTGCATCACATTTATTGGAACCCATTTGTCCCGCAATATTACAGGTGGAAGAAATAATGTGATAATTGTGAGCATGTCTTTGCAAATACATTATTCATGTCATTTTTTTAACCCATCTATTGGGGTGGTGTTATTGTCAGAAACACAAATTAGGCGGGCACATTACCTGGGCTCACTGTCATTGGGCTTTCATTCCAGCTTGTTACAGTTTAATGGTCTGTTTGGGACTTTTATCTCCATGTTTTTTGGTGTGTGTTTTATAAATGGTTTGTCAGAAGCATACTAGAGTGTTTTTTTTTTTTTTTTCTGTGGAAATTGTACAAAAAATGTGTATCAATTTCTTTGCTAAAAAGTATTGCATCTTGTTTCCCCAAGTCAAGTTTCCTTAAACTCAGCTCTAACTTCAGTTCATCTGTTCTTTTTCATCTCCTTAGCATCTGTTTTTCCAAAAAACAAACACTAAACTGTGATCGAGAACATGACATATGATAGTGTAAATGCTGTAAGGCAGTTTACAGAACATAATGATGGGAGAAATACATTTTGTGTAAACAAAAAGAAAGTATTTATAGAAAGAAAATGTAAAAATTAAATTCCCCCAAACTGGCATAAATAAAAGACTGCATGAATGTGTGAAAATGACTTAAATGTAAACATGACGTGCATTTTTATAAAGGCTTGACCAGACTTGACAAACTCAATAAAATGGATCGGGAATGCACATTTAAGTTCACTGTATGATGGACAAAATCAAATTGCAAACTCAAAAGATCACCAAACCATTACAGACGACATGCTGCACAAGTCTAATGTTGAAGCACTGATTGCCTTCTACTTATTCAGAGGGTTGTCAATTCAAGTGCTGAATATTCACTGAAAGTGGAACTATAAACATGGGGGAAACACACAGCATAGTGTCAGAGATTATTTATTTTGTATTTTCTTTTTTTTTTTTTAAAGATGCACTTTTTAGTAATCTTAATTTCTGGAATATTTCATAGCATTTCCCAGTTGTGACTGCTGATAGGGCTGCTGTTTTAAATTGTAACTTTGAAGCTCCAAACAGAATTAGTTTCAAGTAAAATTGGAAAGACAGGCGTTACAACAACCTTCAGCTAGAACACATATTTATTACCTCCAGTATAATTTGCATAATCATATGCACTGCATGCGGAGTAAGTACACACTACTTGCACAGATGATCAGACCTTATCTCAAAACCATCCCATAAAGATAAGGAAAGGGAAAAAATGCAGATGATGGCAGCACTTGCTGCACAAAGCTATTTCTATTTTTTTACACAAACCCGTCTTAAAGCTATTACAAGTGGAGTTCACCAACTCACAATGTTTTTATAACCCTTTCATTATAGCGTCCACATTATTGATAAAATTAGTTGCAATATAAATAATATTTGTGGCATTCAGCAGCCAAATTTTTCATAATATTTACTGTTCTCCATTGCAACACTGTTTATCTGCCTTCAAATGCACCTGGGAAACTCCTACTTCCGAATTGGGCATTTGTTATGACATATAACATGGATATACAAATTATATATTTTTAAGTTATTTTACATTTACATGTTTTTTGAGTGTAGGGAGGCAAACAGAAAGTTTATAAATGACTGTTAGTTTATGCTGTTTTGTACATTGTAATCCACTTTTTATTTTTCATTTTAATAAATAAGTAAAATTTTTAAATGATTTCAATTTTAATCAGTATTTCATGTTGGCATATTAACATATTTGGTAAATAGCCACATAATCTGCACTACGTTGGAGTCCTGATTATGTTTATTTTTGCATATAAAAAATAAATTTTCTTTTTTATTTTTGCAGTAATGACCGGATGACTGTACATAATCCCTTAAATTAATGCATTGAATGTTTTTTTGTTTAGTTTTTTTTGCATTGAATAGCCTTTCCTTACTACTGCAGGAAAAGAAAGCTTGAAAGGGAGAGTGTATTGAGTGTCAAGGGCCAGAAGGGGTGTGCAGAGAGAGGACACCAGGCAGGGGACCGATGTTGGTTCGTTCCGGGTGAGAGGACTTCACAAAGGCTATCTGGCCTTTTATTTTGCAGGAATTCTAAAGATCCAATTGAAAATGCACTGCTGTGTCTGTTTTCCTTCTGACTGTTGTGGCCTGCAGAGAGCCGAGTGGAATGAAGGAGAGAGAGAGAAACAGAGGAAATGAAGGAAGTGGTGTGTCGAGGGTCTGAGCGGCGAAGGGAGGCAGGTAGAGGTGAGCGTGGAGCGCTGGGGGTGTGAGGGAATGAAAGCGGTGGGGGCATATGACCCCAAATAGTTGCTCCATTTGTGTTCACTGTTTGAAGTGGTTGCATCCCCCTGGTCATTTTTTTTAAAATGGCAGATTGTATGTGCCTCATGTATGTGCAGCTGGCCTCTCCCCATTCATGAAAGCAGTGGTGTGTCGCATGTGCATTCGGCTCCCCCGATGGCAGCGGGTAAATGTTTTGTTCTAACTTTTGCCTTCTGAGCGCTGAAATGACAGAAGGTGACAAATGTCTGTGTTAAATGATAAGAAAGTCAGTGAGCTTGAGGCTGTGTATCTATTTAGCTATTTATCTTGTGCCATGACACTAGACAAACTGCTGATGCACCAGCATACATATGCATATGGGCTTACATATGCATTATGAGGATCTCCGATCCCATTCCGGTGCTGTGGCACATCTATATTTCCATTAAGTAGCATATTGGAACTTGTATTAAATTAAACACTTTGTTTACAAAGAAAGAGTTGATTAGTGGTATAACCCAATACAGTGCGAAATAGATTTTCTACTGCGTGAGACTTGGCTGAGCTTGCCGCTGTGTGGATGGATGTGGGTGGGAATCTGATGGTTTCATTTCCTGCTGCTTTGGATTTCAAGCTGCTTCAGTGTAATGGGCAGCCTGGCCGTGGTTCAGCCACACAGCAAGTCTTCTGGAGAGAGGCTCTGGAGTCCTGAGCGCTTTCATAAGTATGACTGAACCTGTGGTTGAAGTGAGGGCTTGTGGGTAAAATGTTGTTTTATCAATTTCGAACCAAATTAACAACCTCTTTTGTTATGTGCCAGACTAAAAAGAGGATTGGATAATATAAACATCAATTTGCTGATGTAGCTCTTTGAGAAACTGCAATGATTGTGCTTCATTAGGAAATTAAAAGAGATACGCACTCGAAACAAACATTGTAATTAGGTCACAGGATGAACAATCCATTTTCCCATGTCCAGAGCATGGCACTAATTGCCCCCCCCCCCCATCTGTCTGCTTTTCATAATTCTTCACCCTCAGTCCAAGTGCGAATCAGACACACACCCTCTCTGGGTCCAAATCCCTTTCCAGCTCAAGGCCCCAGTAGCGTTTTATACAGTACCTTCTTTTTTCATAGTCAGCCTACCAAGGGTCAGGAATTCTTAGAGGCCTGTTCCCAAGACTCATCCGTTGGCCTTGCTCCCAGCCAGATGGCTCTCATCTGAGAGAAAAAGAGCTCATCCTTCTTTTCTTTAACCAGCAAAGCTCTTGGCATTGTTCTTACACTAGTGAAATGGGAGCACTTCAAAACACAAAGCGCATTTATCGCAAAGCAATATTAAATAGTGACATCTTTAAATTTTGAATGGAGGGTTGTGATTATGCAGTATGTAAATTAACTATCAGCATTTCCGTGATCAACATGTGACTCTATTGCACTTGTTTAAAAATATGAAAAATATAGTATAAAGTATATGTGTGCATATGTATATATTTTATTATTATTTGATGTAGTTTTATTGAATATGTTTTGAATATATGTTTTTATATTTCTTGAGTATTTTGCATGCGTATATTGTCTTGCACTTTTATCTTTTGATGTACTTTCTGCAATAATTCAATCTGAGTATTGCTAAGCAGAAAAATTAAACTTCAAACTAGTAGTGAACTAAATCAGGTGAAAGAATTGTTCATGGACGATCAAATGTAAATACAATAAATGGGATAAACCATACATTTTAAAATCTAAATGTAGAACATGAAATACATGGAGAAAGTAAGAGAACGACTTTATTCACTGCAGCATGTTCATACAGATTGCCCTGTTTAAACCACTTTTGGGAAGGGTGAAGTAGAAGACATAAAAAAGCACATAGTCCCCAATCACTCTCCTCCTAGAAGAGAAGTGCATCTTGCTGATTGCACCGGGTTGTTGTTTATGCAGACCAGCCTCTTGGTGCTACAGCCATTAATGGATGCAGCACTTTCCAGACCTGCTCTCTGCTCTAGTAGATCCCTTAAGCAACAGTAAAAAAAAAACAAAAAAAAAAACAAATCTCTAGCAAGCCATCAATGCCTATAGGGATATTTGCACTGCACGGTCAAATAAGTGACCTCTTTTACTGAATGCTTTATTGGAAGTGTCTATCAGTAATGCCACAGCTAGATAAAAAGAGCAAACAAGAGGTTCTCTTAAGCAATGCTTTGCTCCAGAGTGAATAAGCACACTACTATAAGCATCTGTGACCTATTGGCATCATCTTTACCTTTGAAAACCTAAGCAGTATTATGAGAAAATCTGTCATCAATTATGCTGAACTGAGTACTGAACCTTTTATAGATACTGTGGAATTTTTATCTTGATTGAGAAGGAAAAGCCTTTTTTTCACATAAACATGCAACTTACTTAATTTTTTCAGAATTTTTCAGAACTTCATATACAGATTCATTTGACATAGAAACAATATACAAACTCTTTAAAATGATGAAAAAGCACACAGGGTTTGTAGCAGCTTTCAGTCAATACAAATTTATGTATTCTGTCTTTTCTCACTTTAAGCTACACCCGCTGAGCAGGACTGAAGGTGGGGAATTCTTGAGTAATGTGTGGTGTGAAACTTGCATAATACCGCCCGCCACCATTTACTGCTAGTGGTCTATGAGTGCCAAGATAAAACTTTAATGTGTGCACACACAGCAAGCAATGTTGTAAATTAAAATTGAAATAAATGTGAAATGATTCTCTTGGACTTTTTCCTCAGCCCGTGGCTCGAGAAGGAAAGCCAAGTGAAAATATTCCTGCCATGTAGCCGTATTGAACATCCTACCTACATATTCACTAGCACAGTATAAACTTAGCTATGCCAGACCATCTGCCTGGGATTTGTTGACTTGCCATGTATAATAATTAACCGGCCTATCAATTTAATCTGTGATGATTCTCTTTTTTCTACGCTTAACTATTTTAACTATTTCCGTTCTAAAAATATTTATCTCATGAAGATTTTTTAAGTCATGAACATTTCATGAAAATATTTTTAAGATGTTATTTAGATATACACTATCATTCAAAAGTTTGGAGTCAGTAAGGTTTTTTAAGGACACACTGAGTTGATCAAAAGTGACAGCAAACACATTTGTAATGTTAAAACAAAATTCTACTTCAAATAAATAACAGCAAAGACATTTATGATGTTAAAACAAAGTTCAGTTTCAAATCAATTATATTTCAAATAAATGCATCACCGTTTTTCTTTTACTATTTTATACTTTTATTCAGCAAGGACATTTTTGAACTGCAAAAACATCAAAAGCTACAGTAATTGTATTTATGATGTTATATTTATAATGTTTTTTTTCGGTAACACTACAATAAGGTTGTATTAATTAATGTTAGTTAATGCATTAGTTAACATGAACTAACAATGAACAACTCATCTGTTCAGCATTACTTAACCTTTGTTCATGTTAACTTATTCATATACTAATATGCTAGTTAATGAATTAGTTAACATGAACTAACAATGAACCTCCACTGTACCTAATATTTTGTTAATGTTAACTAATACATTTACTAATGCATCTCTATACATCAGCAGATTAATTAGTTAACTTTGTGGTTAATCCATTAGTTAACATGAACTAAAAATGAACAACGCATCTGTTCAGCATTACTTAATCTTTGCCCATGTTAGCATACTCATAAACTAATGTGTTAGCTCATGCATTAGTTAACATGAACTAACAATGAACTATGCCTGCATACAGTATACATTAGTTCAATATTAAAACGTAGATTGTTTATTAACATGATTTAGGCATACCACTAACAAACAATAAACAAACAAACAAAAAATAGATTTAACAGTTTTGTTCCCATGTGACAGCACACCACTAACACATCATGACTGTAAAAGCGGGAAATCTCCAACTGACAAACGTGACTTTAGAGTAAACAAATGGCGGCCGACGTGCAGAAGAAATGGCGATAATAATATTTGGACAGCTTTTATTTACCGAAAGTTTGCAGGGTTAAACAAGAAAAAATGTTATCATTAAGTCGTGGAGACTGTGTAAAAAGTGAACTTTATGTTACAGCATCAGCACGAGCTGGAGGTGAGCAATGCTTCCGTCTTCCTCCAGCTCGTTTTATGATTGGAAATCGTTTCGTTCCACATGACAATCTACCGAGCGCGCGCACGTTCTCGTGGGGTTTGGCGGCAAAATCGCCCAGGAACAGGACGGACTGGACCTACTAAAACACCGCCTGATAGAGTGGATTTACTGGCTTGGAAAGCGGGATAGAAATGGTCATTTTGGAAGACTTTTCAATGACATTCATCGAAAATAGCAGCTTTAAAACGCAAATGTGATTACCAACTATTTGTCCAGCAGAAACACCTCCTTCTCTAAGTTTATTTATTTAATGAATTGATTACACTGTATAATATAAATGTATATAATGTATACCACAAGTATGTAATAATATAATGTGTAATAACATTTCTGAAAATCTAAGTGATGTATGTCTTTCACTCATTTAAGGTCTAGTAAAATCAATAATGACTGCCATGTAATTAACCCACAAATGTTAGTTAAACATTAGTTAATGTTGAACTAGTGTACACTTTACAATATGGTTCACAAACTCCCTTAGTAAATACTTTGTTAATGGTAAGTCATGTTAATAAACAGTATACAAACATGAGAAACATTATCCGTTGATGTTTAAATGGTTTCCAAGTTTACCAATAGCCCAAATCAGTGCCCAAATGGGGAGTTGTTTATCCATTGTGTGTGTTAGCTGCTACATAAACTTATGTGTGTATATATATATATATATATATATATATATATATATATATATATATATATATATATATATGTAGTATAATTAAATTAAGCTTATTAAATAAAGCTATTTACAGGCATTATTAATTGTTAGTTCATGTTAACTAATACACAAACTAACACATTAGTTTATGAGTACGCTAACATGAGCAAAGATTAAGCAATGCTATAAGTTACCATTGACAAAACATTAAGTAATCCTGAACAGTGGAGGTTCATTGTTAGTTCATGATAACTAATGCATTAGTATATGAATAAGTTAACATGAACACATATTTAGTAATGCTGAATAGATGCGTTGTTCATTGTTAGTTTATGATAACTAATGCATTAACTAATGAGGGGGAAGTCGTGGCCTAATGGTTAGAGAGTCGTACTCGTAATCCAAAGGTTGCGGGTTCGAGTCTCGGGCCGGCAGGGATTGTAGGTGGGGGGAGTGAATGTCCAGCGCTCTCTCCACCCTCAATACCACGACTGAGGTGCCCTTGAGCAAGGCACCGAACCCCCAACTGCTCCCCGGGCGCCGCAGCATAAATGGCTGCCCACTGCTCCGGGTGTGTGTTCACGGTGTGTGTGTGTTCACTGCTGTGTGTGTGCACGTTGGATGGGTTAAATGCAGAGCACGAATTCCGAGTATGGGTCACCATACTTGGCAGTATGTCACTTCACTTCACTAACATTAATTAATACAACCTTATTGTAAACTGTTACCGTTTTTTCAAAGAATCCAAGAAAAAGAAATCTGTATCACGGTTTCCATAAAAGTGTTAAGTAGCAGAACTGTTTTCAGCTGTCAGAAACATTTTTTTAGCACGAAATCAGCATATGATTTTTGAAGGATTTTGTGACAGTGAAGACTGGAGTAATGGCTGCAGAAAACAGCTATTTTAGAGTGTAATAATATTTCAGAATATTACTCTTAACTGTATTTTGATCAAATAAATGCAGTCTGTATTTTGATCAAAAAAATATCAGTTTGAACACTAAATGTCATTACAGTGCTGATTCAGTGATGCTCAGTGCAAGGCCACATTTCACTATTCAAATTCACATATTCAATTCAAAGAAGCTGTGTATATAACAATTTCTTTCCTCACTACTACTTTGCTAAGCCTTGTGTCTAATGATATGGAACTTGAATGCCGTAATTCTCACGAAGCCCTCATGTGCTTTGAAAGGCTTTAGATCTCCTTGCTCATGTGCAGTATGATTATGCCCCATAGCTACAGGGTCTGCATCAGACAGCTACGAAAATACTCTGCATGTCCTGCCATAACTTGGTGGTGGAAAATTAGTCAAATCTAGAGACGATGCCCATTATCCCAAAGAAAAAAAAAAAAAAATCCTTAGACTTTCAGACTTTAGTTCCATTTGTTTCCCCTATTTCCTCTTTTTCATTGGATTAGAACTAGAGCGAAAAACCTTCTTTCATATTCACCTGTGAATGGGAAGTCAATTAAGGGGGTTGAAATGCAGCCTCTAATGAATTACAGATACACAGTGTGCATATAAAAGAATGTGAGATTATGAATATTTCAGTTAATTTTGTTCTCCTCTCTCACCTAGTTTTATTGCTCATATTGTTTCCAACATTATTAATCAATGGTATTTTATTAAGAAGTTATTTTATAACTTCAAAGCCTTGCCTATTTTCACTTGACTGAAAAAAAATGCTTTTGAGAATGAAGAATTCTGAAGTGGATTACATATATCACAGAAAGCAATGTCTTCAGATGAAGCCCTACTTCAATGTGATTTGCTTAAAAGTGTTTGACAAGGCCGCCTTACTTTTTAAATCAAATAAATAAGCTATTAAATAAATCTAAAGTACATATTACTTAGACATGTTTGTAGTAGTAGACATGCTTGTAGTTGTAATACACTTATCTTTCTATTTTTTTTTTTTTTGTGTGAACAATTATTTTATTGGCAGTCAGTTCAGGATAGCACAAAACACCAATTCCAATCTGGACTGCAGTCATACCCCCCACCCACACTTATCTTTCTATTGATAGATGATCATTACCAACCCAGCTGACTGGAAATCCGTGCATCTAAATACATTTCTGCAACACCTAAGTTGCTATGTATTATATTATTATTATGCTATATTATTATATTATTATTGTTAAAGGTATGTAGATTGCAGTGGTTCATAAATCAAATATCCGAGGAGTGTCGCTAAAAGTTAATGCTCTATCGCGTTGGAAATATCCCCTATAGGGGATATTTCCAAACTCTGCTTTAACTCTGCTTCAGTGTTACTTTAACACTCTGTAGATTGGGACAATATGTACTCTGATTTTGCTGTACACCAAACCAACCATAAATCTACCCGATAGTGTTAGCAAATGCAAAAGTGATATAAAAACACATTTGTTGATGCAGACATGCTATCTGAACTTCCTTATATGGATTTGAGCTGTTTTGTTGAATCGTAGTTTCACAGGGTTTGTACCGAAGCTCTTCTTCACTCAAGTGCAACGCGATATCATGTGAGCTACCAAGCACACCTACTGAATCAGAAAACTCATGCATATGAAGCTGTATGACGATGTTCAAAAGTATCAGTTTTTAAATCTTCCAGCATGTTAAAATTGTTTTGAGTTCATAATATTCCTCAAGTAATTATGTGAAAATTAGTCTTTATTAATTGAAACTGTGGACCTGCAAATTTATACTTTGTGTGAAAAGTAATAAAAGTTGAAAGAGTTTTACTGCCTACTATAGTGTTCATTTCAACTGGAAACTGCAGCAATTCGTATGTATAGGTAGGTATCTTTTTTGAGTTTAGCATAAATGTAGGTAGAGGCACGTATTTCCAATGAGCCTATGTTGATCATTACCCATTTATTTGTTTTTGTTCCTCTAGGATATGAAGCTGTGAAAGAAAGGATCAGTGAACGAATGATGAAGGAGACCTGATGTTGGACACACGTTTATCTTCGGGCATAAAAGAAGAGCACCAAAAGAGTGAGAACAAAACCTATTACCATCTCTACTGGAGGTGGAAGGAATATGGAATCGTGCTAAAATACCTCAGGAGAATAAGGCAGGTTTGAATCTAATGACCACATAAAGACCCTTTTTAGAGACAATGATCTGACAATTGAGCTGCTTTAGACTTGATCAGTCATTATAAAGTCCGTTTTGCACTTCCTTTTTTTTGTGAATCTTGAAGTTTCATGCTTTTATTTTTGATAGCCTCGGGGAAACCGGCCTTTTGGATTGGCGAGAACTGAATGGTGTGTCTGTGCAGTCGTTAACCGTGAGCTCTATGATTACACAGCGTCTCATTCTAACAGACAACCGTGACCGAGTCTGTAATTAAATATTCAATCGCTGCAGAGCAGGTGTGGGACTGTAGCAGTTCCACAACAACAGAAAATGTAGTTCTTTTCCCTGCTGTTGTAAACTAGATTTAGTCTTCAGCATTGCTAGTGACCACTGATCTGAAGAGCTACACAATAGCTGCACATTTATTTGATGGATCGATATGCTGCACACTACGTGCCGCTCAGTAGCACACTGTATTTACGGGTAAATAAAACCTGGAACATCTTCATGAAAACTGGGCTCTCTGGAAATAATACAAAGAAGCCCTGGTGTGTAAAATTGGATTTTTTGTAGAAGATTCGGAGAGGAATGTATGTCAGTATACATGTATAGATGAACTCTAAATCTCACAATCTTTGCACTGCGCTGTCTAAACATATATGATACAAAGCCAGGGTTGAAAATGAATGTTCAAAATTGTTACTGTGACAACTGTTTTGTTTCTATCCCCCAAGGCCTCCACTATCACTTTTTATGGGATTAATATCGTTTTCTGAATGCAGGGATAACTCCAAGAAAGACAAATGCGTCACCTAAGATAATCACATATACACGCTCTCTGTGATAGAGCTCTCTGGCCGCTGCCACAACATCAGATCCTACACCGTCCTTCATCTACTATAGGTGAACTAAAGCAACATGTCCTATGAGCCTGAGTTCTCCCTGATACAATAGCGGAGACATTCACAAATGTCCCTTGAATAAACAGGAACCCAGTGTGTCTGTAGCTTCCTCTATTTCTGTTTTGGTAGGTGACAGACAGACAGGGCCTATTGAAACAATATGGAAAAACTGATCTGGTCTGCTTTGTGACATCACTGTGAGACTGATGAGTGGCCAAACTTAGAGACTGTGATAGTTTTAATATCTAATCACTTAAGAACAAATAACCTGGATTTCATGTTTCTGACATGCAGCTGCAGTGCAGAAGTTCCCATTGGGTCAGATCCTCCAGGTCATAATAAAGTTTTTAACCTTTGTAATTCATTCAGCCCCAATTGTTTAATGACCCAATTCTTTGTTTTCTAAACTTTTTATTGTAAAATGTATACTTCAGAAAAAATTTAAGATTTCTTATTGTGTAGATAAATTTAAGATATATCTACACAATACACCACTTATTTGTTGTAACTACAAAACACTGGAGAAACAGTGCATCGTTTTAAACCGTTTACTGTCTCGGCACACTGTCCATTACATTCTGTGTTTAACTGTTTAGAAATTGACCGATTAAAAAAAATATGGCTCACACTAATCAGGCATCCAAAATCGGTAAAACTGCAGTTGTTAAGCCCCTCCTAAAAAAAAAGAGTAATCTCTGTACTTCAGAGATTATGGCCTGTCATGATATGTCTCAGAGCGAATATATATATATATATATATATATATATATATATATATATATATATATATATATATATATATATATGTGTGTGTGTATATATATATATATATATATATATATATATATATATATATATATATATATATGTGTGTATATATATATATATATATATATATGTGTATATATACATATATATATATATATATATATATATATATATATATGTATGTATATATACAGTATGTGTATTTCAAACAATTGTTGTATACATTTTTTACACATAACTTTGTCACATTTGTTTTCCTAATATATTGTATAATGCCATTTGTGTCTGAAATTTGCTAAACGCGCCACGCTGTGCTAAACTCACATGCTTATTCACAGAAAGAGACGGAAACTCTCTGTGATGCAGACATATTTCAAATATAACAAGACCAGTGTTCCCATGATCCTCTACATTTTATAACAGTAATTGGATGGGCTAGGAGAGTTTAAAGAGCAAACAAACTGGACTTGTGAACCATGGCTGGGTTGCTGCTGTTAGCTTTTCTCCTTGACCTTTTCCAGCCATGTCATCCACCCTAGTGCTAATTGGGCTATGTGTGTTAATATGACCTCTCTGAATGGAATGGTAACAGTGAATGGAGCAGCGATAAAGAATAACAGCATATGCTGAGTTAAAACATTTGGAAAGTGTTAGTGTAATCAATATTACTGTCATGAATCAGGTCCATGGACTTCCATTCGCTCGCCACCAGAGGTCGCTCCTCCATCACATTGACTTTCACATTGCACAGACTGTTTCACATTTATCCCGGACTAAATTTCCCAGCAGCCATTTCACTAATCACAAGCTCACACCTGAGAACTATCACACAATCACATACCCTACATAAACCATGGACTTCCTTTCACAGATCGCCGAGTATTGTTCTGCGTATAGCACTCCCCTAGTGTTACCTGCCTTACCGAGCCATTCTGTGTTTCTGTTTAGTTCCATTATTCGGCGTTTATTACTTAGCTAGCCTGTGTTTCCTGGATCTACCGTTGTCTCGCCATTTTGACTCTGTTTGTGCTTCACTTGGACTATTGCTCATGTCTCTGGATTGCCCCTCTTGTCAAGCCCTCTGGATAATGTTCGCTGTTGACTGACTCGTGCCTGGTTTGGATTATTCTTGTTTCTCATCTGTGCCATACCTGTTTGCTGGTGTTTTGACCCTGCCTGTGTTTTGACCACGTCTCTGTATAATAAAGCTTGCAAATGGATCCGCACGTCTCTCGTCTCGTTCGCCCCGTTACAATTACTGTTTTGGAAATATGGTTTATTATTTTTGCTTCCAGACTATTTTTTTTTTAATTAATTGTTCCTTATTTCAGTATAAGTTAACAATTATCAGAACTTCGTTAACTTTGGCAATATTAAAAAGATAGCTGATCCAAAAATAAAAATATGTCAGTGTTCTACACAATGAAAATCAAAGGGCCCCTGTGTGGTTGGACCTCAATGTTCTATTTTTTGTGTGTTTGTGTTCTGCAAAAGAAAAAGTCATACAGACTTGGAACAACACGAGGGTTAGAAAATGGTGACAGAATTTTCATTTATGGGTACCTTTATAACACCTTTATAAACCATTATGAACAAATTTATATAATTATATTCATAATTATATTTATGAACCATTACATTCAATTACAAAAAGGCCAATCAGATCTACATGTTTTTTTTCTGAGTGTCAGTTTTACTTGCCATCATGTTCCCCAATGACATATGTTTGAATGACCACAACTTTTCTTTGGTTACACTTTATTTAAAGGTTTCCTTGGTACAGTGTAATTATATATTCAAGTACTGAGTAATATTAATTAACAGCATGTACGTGTTAGTACTTATGTCCCTAACATGTTAGGATTAGGTTTTGGTTTAAGATTAGTTGCATATATTATGCATAATTTACTGTTATTACTATGTGTAACCAGGGCACTGTGCAAGGACAGTTTTTTGAATGTTAAAAAGAAAAGTGAAACTAAGATGAAAACTAACTAAATCGCTAAACTAACTGATCGCAAAAGAACAATTTTCATATGGTCAATGTTTCATTCTGACAGACTTTGGGAACCACAGTTTTAGCAATGAAGGCTATATGGAATATTTTACAAGCGTATAATGTCAGAGTGTCCATTCTGTAATTTTTAATTCCAGCTAGTACTGTCTGGATTTTAAAACGTCTCCCTTGTCCCTTCACAGAGAGTAAGAGTTTAATTGGTGTGGAGACATAAATAGCTGAGAGGTGGAGTAAGAAAATATAATGGGAATAAAAAAATCTCCTAGCAATAAATCATTATCAGAATGACACTGTGTGATTTGTCCCATGCAATTGTATGAAGCCCAGTGCCCCTCTCTGCTTTAATACGTTTGATTGGTCCTTCTCACATACAGTAGCTCCTATAAAACCCAGGGTATGAGCAGGGTGTGCAATGGCATCATTCACCAGCACACTGTTCTCTCATCAAGAAGAAATGTCTCCAGCTCTAATTACCATCAGTCTATTTACTGAGGGGTTTTCCCCAGTTTGTCAGAAATCTCTGCACTCTCTTTGCATGTCCCCTTTCAAAGGAAGATAGACATAGGTGATAAAACCGATGCAAATTATGCAGATTTCTTTGAAGTGGAGCGCTGTGAAATGTAGAAAAAGGAATGAGTCATCAATCTTCTGATGGTTCTTAAAATATAAATGAGGCAACAAAGGATAGTGATTGCCTTATTGGGGTATAGGTGAGTCTCCTGCTTGGACTTGGAGATGTGCTGTTTGCACTAAACTGGAGCCAGTTCAGTTTTGTAAAATTAACTCCAAAACTGCATACTGAAGCTTTTATCTATTTTTATTTAACAGACAAATAATTACACAGTTAATCTGTGATTCATCACATGGGTCCATTTTTAAGTTTATGCATTGACGTTTCATTTAAATCCCTGCTTTTATCGTTGATTATGCACAGTATATAATAGGGCAGATGATCTGAATCAGTGTATACATGAAATATCATAAAACTAACAGAACAATTTCTCAGATACACTATAACAATTATTTGTTGTACATGAAACAAATATTATTGGGATACATTTTACAATACAATACTGGACATATTTCAGTTTTTCTACAAAATATCATGTTACTTGCCCCCTCTTTATTATTGTGAAATTTACAAGCAATGTCTGAATGGAAATTTTCTCTAGATAGATAGATAGATAGAAAGAAAGAAAGAAACTGGTGTTATTAAAGTGCACAAAAACTGTCTTAGGGTACAATAAAATATGCATTTGGTCTGGATTGAGAATGACCTTATCCCTTTCTTGTTCCTTATCAGCAATCATCAGTCATGGATTCAAAATGTCAGCGTGTACAGAGGAATTCTTCTCACAGTTGTTACAAAATGTCAGGACAACTTTATTTACTTATCTCCTCGTATGATTGGGGATATAACCCCTCTGAACAGAAGTGACATTGCAAAAAAGAAAGCGTGAGAGAGATATTTCCCTTTGGAGAACGTGATTGGCAGGAATATGTCCATTTTTCATTTTTGTTTCAAGATAAACAAAGATGTCATGCATAATGGAACAATCTGAGTGACAGTGAAAATTCAAAACTCGATGCTGATCTACTGTATCTGAGTCATGTTTGTGAATTTGTTTCACTTGAAGTCATTTTTAAAATACCTTAGAGACTGACCCCCTCGCACAATACAGCAACTAAAGAGACAATAAAACATAAAACCATCGACAACTGGCTGACAGTTAATTTATATTCCAATGCATAAGTATAGTTTGATCATTGTGCATCAATTTTTGAAAATTCACTCTGCATATTCAATTTCATGTGGAGAAATATCTCTCTTTTATCCTTTTAACCCTATCTGTAATTGATGATGCAATAAATGAGCAACTGTCAGAGAGTATTCTGTCATCACATGCCCTCATCCCATCAGTCAGAGTGCTAATCATTGCCTAATCTGCCTTCACTGTGCCAGGGCACAAGGTCAAACACATCCCATTAGTGTGCTTCCAAGGAATGTGCATGTTCTCGCTTAAAACATTTGACCCCTGTCATCTGGCATGCTGCATAATTATCTTCCATTCTTTCCTACCAAAGCTGATCAATTAGGTCATATACATCAGCATATCATGTTGGTATTTGACCATTTCCTCTCTTTTTCTTTTCGCATTCTCTCTCTAAACCCCTGTTTTTCAGTTTGATATGGATGGCTCACATCACGTCTGTGATTGTAGGATTTAGGCAGTCTCATGGCATTCCTAAAGGTTGCCGAAGTTCCAGTGAACACGTCTGTTTATTGGTTTTTGAGTCCGTGTTGGACAGGAGTTATTGGCCAACCAATATAAATGCAGTTGAGAGCTATTTTGATTTCTCTTCCAGTCATTTGTGGTCTCTTCTCCCATTATTAAGGACACCAAGTTATTGGATTCATCTCCCTGCAAGATAATATTTGGCTAAAGGGCAACCCAATAACAAACATGACTGGACCACCAGCATACCTGCTTTGTCAGTAGAATTTACCTCCTTTCCTGAACATCATACCACAACATAGTATATAGAATACAGATAATTCAACACTTTAATGGAGTGTTTGAAGTGTACACTAAAAAGATACATACTTATGTTCATGCATGAAATCTGAAGCATTTTGGGGGGGCTGACATTGAAGGAATTTTTTATTTTTTTTCCCCTGTTGTTCCATTTAATTTAGTTTATA
This sequence comes from Barbus barbus, assembly GCF_936440315.1. Lineage (NCBI taxonomy): Eukaryota > Metazoa > Chordata > Actinopteri > Cypriniformes > Cyprinidae > Barbus > Barbus barbus. The sequence continues at coordinate 26,622,939 of NC_136729.1, forward strand.
TTGTCACTATTAGCTTTAGTTTAGAGTTTTTTGTTTTAGTTTATAGTAATATATATATATATATATATATATATATATATATATATATATATATATATATATATATACACACACACAGTATATATATAATTATTATTATTTTTTAATGGTATTACTTCCTCAGCACAGTCTAGCTTTAATGCCATCAAGCTGCTTTTTTTCTGTTTTATGCCAGCAGGCTGCGATAGACCGTGTTTTAAAATCTAAAACTAAAATGAGTTTGTGGCACACACACATAAATAAATAAATATATATATATATAATTTATTTATTCTTGTTAACACAGCACTAGTTGGATATGCATCTAAAAGTCTAATAATAATCAAAAATGCTTATCATTTTTCTTGCATTTAATTAATTCTTTTAGTTATTTGTAAAGGTCATTGCTGTGTACCATGAAGAGTTTTCTTTCATGTTTTCTTCTGTTTCCCAGAACTGAAAACACCAACACAACATCTACACTTGAACATTTAATGGTCTGTAGTTTAATACGTACGTTGCTCTGGAACAGAGAGAGTGAGAGAGAGAGAGAGAGAGAGAGAGAGAGAGAGAGAGAGAGATCAGTTCATTGTGCTGAGCTTGTTGTACTTAGTTGTTTAACCTGGCATGGATTCAACTTACAGCATGAAAGGGGTTATTTGTCTTGGTGAGGCATTGCCCAAGGCTACAAACAAGAGGGCAATTAATAAGAAACAAGTGACACTTTTTCTAAATGATTCAACAGTCCTCAAAAATGGCCAGTCCCCCAAAGCTAGTGTCAGTGTCAAGAGTGACTTATGGCATTATGTCACTGTGTCCTCCAAGGGCCATAGAACGGCTTTGCATAAATTAGACATCCAAAAATAAACTCCAAGAACTTCCTGGAAAAAACAAGAAGTATTCCACTTCCAACAAATCTTGCTCACTTATAGCACTTATCATGCTTTTCCCTAATGGAGAAAGACACCGAAAGCACTAATGCACAAGACGAGTGGAATCACTGCCATCTGAGATGGAAAGACATAGTGAATGATATGAATATGAATATAGACCACATCCTTTACTTTACCTCATTGCTAATGTGCTCAGGGGTCGGATACCTTGCTGTTTGTGGAACCTGACACATGCATGAAATCACACACTAGCTGTAGAAGCAAGTCCTAGAAGTTTGTCCCCTTATAGTCATAATGAGTTATACAGACTTTATACTTTGTTTTAAAAATGCAGCTTCAGAAAAGACGTCTTAATGCATAGTTACGCATCAATTATAGTCTGTTATTAACATAAATTGGCAATTAAATTCTACAGATGAAGAAAGGCAAACACAAAATGACTGACTGGACCATTCTTTATTAATAACATTTTTCTTCTCTGCATTTTTATGGCCTTAGATATTACAATGTTAAAAAATTGAGCAGCGGATATGGTAATTAAAGTCTGATGTCCACCAGGAAGAAAGCCCTTTTGCTAATTTCTTGAGATTCATGTTGACTCCACTTTCACCTTACCACTGTACTGAGCAGACTTTCTAATTACATTTCATGTCTGATTGACACAAACACTGCTTCTTGAAACTGAAAGACCAGCAACAGTACCAGCAACAGTCTCACATTAATCAATTGACCAAGTCTGCAGGGGAGGTCCAGTTCCTGATTTACCTCCGCCAACGGCATAGGGGGGTTTCTATTTGTGCCGATGCTCTGTGGATAACATCCTCTGCCTCGTAAGTGTTCAAAAAAATGCCAGGTCTAATTACTTAATTATAGGAAACAATAATCTGTGGATACTTGGATCCCTGACTGATTTAATTAAAACAACATTTATAAATTAACTCACCTGTGTCTTATGTGGCATTTATACTGTTATCACTTGCATGGGGAGGGGGGTTGTGCATGGTTTTGCATATCAATAATCTTGTATGATAATTTGCCATTTGTTTCAAGAGAAGTTAAGGAGGAAAAAGTACATGGAAGAAAACAAGGGAATAATCATTGTTAAGGATGCACAATATTATAATGGTGACATATTGCTATTGGCTGATATTAGATTTTTTTTTTGTAAGTATCTGTACGTTTAAGTGTGCATTTTCCCTATTTTTAGTTCATTTTTAAAAAGCTAATAATTTGAGTTAATTTATTTACATTTTATATTGAGGAAAGAGTTAGGACAGTGTTTTTTGAAAGAAGTCTCTTAAAACAGTTAAAACATTGCAAAATAATTAAAAAATCACTGTTTATTGTAATATATTTTACAATGTAAGCTGATTACTCCAGTCTTGAGTGCTCAAGAAATGTTTCTTACTGTTATCAGTGTTGAAAACACTTGTGCTGCTTAATATTTTTTTGATACTGTCAATATGGAATCTTACATATATACAGTGGGGCAAATACGTATTTGATACACTGCCCATGTTTCAAGTTTTCCCACTTACAAAGAATGGAGAGATCTGTAATTTTCATCGTAGGTACACCTCAACTGTGAGAGACAATCTAAAAAAAAAATCCAGAAAATCACATTGTATGATTTTTAAATAATTAACTTCCATTTTATTGCATGAAATAAGTATTTGATCACCTACCAACCAGCAAGAATTCTGTCTCTCACAGAGCTGTTAGTTTGTCTTTAAGAAGCCTTCCTGTCCTCCACTCATTATCTGTATTAATTACACCTGTTTGAACTCGTTACCTGTATAAAAGACACCTGTTCACACACTCAATCAATCAGTCTCCAACCTCTTCACTATGGGCAAGACCAAAGAGCTGTCTAAGGACACTAGGGACAAAATTGTAGACCTCACAAGGCTGGGATGGGCTACAGGACAATAGGCAAACAGCTTGGTGAGAAGGCAACAACTGTTGGCGCAATTATTAGAAAATGGAAGAAATTCAAGATGACTGTGAATCTCTCTCGGACTGGGGCTCCATGCAAGATCTCGCCTCGTGGAGTATCAGTGATCCTGAGAAAGGTGAGGGATCAGCCTAGAACTACACGGGAGGACCTGGTCAATGACCTGAAGAGAGCTGGGACTACAGTCTCAACGGTTACCATTAGTAACACTACACCATCATGGATTAAAATACTGCAGCGCGCGCAAGGTCCCCCTGCTCAAGCCAGCACATGTCCAGGCCCGTCTGAAGTTTGCCAAAGACCATCTGGATGATCCAGAGGAGGCATGGGAGAAGGTCATGTGGTCAGATGAGATGAAAATATAACTTTTCGTTATAAACTACACTCGCCATGTTTGGAGGAAAAAGGAGTACAATCCCAAGAACACCATCCAAACCGTGATGCATGGGGGTGGAAACATCATGCTTTGGGGGTGCTTTTCTACAAAGGGAACAGGACGACTGCACCGTATTGAGGGGAGGATGGATGGGGCCATGTATCGTGAGATTTTGGGCAACAACCTCCTTCCCTCAGTAAGAGCATTGAAGATGGTTCGTGGCTGGGTCTTCCAGCATGACAATGACCCCAAACACACAGCAAGGGCAACTAAGGAGTGGCTCCGTAAGAAGCATTTCAAGATCCTGGAGTGGCCTAGCCAGTCTCTAGACCTGAACCCAATAGAAATCTATGGAGGGAGCTGAAACTCTGTGTTGCCCAGAGACAGCTCCAAAACCTGAAAGATCTGGAGAAGACCTGTATGGAGGAGTGGGCCAAAATCCCTGCTGCAGTGTATGCAAACCTGGTCAAGAACTACAGGAAACGTCTGACCTCTGTAATTGTAAACTAAGGTTTCTCTACCAAATATTACGTTCTATTTTCCTATTGTATCAAATACTTATTTCATGCAATAAAATGGAAATTAATTATTCAAGAATCATACAATGTGATTTTCTGGATTTTCTTTTTTTATATTCTGTCTCTCATTTGAGGTGTACCTACGATGAAAATTACAGATCTCTCTATTCTTTGTAAGTGGGAAAACTTGAAAAATGGGCAGTGTATCAAATACTTATTTGCCCCACTGTATATATGTGTGTGTATATATTTTATTTCTACAGGATTCGATAAGTGCAGTTCAACATTCAAAGGGCATTTGTTTAAAATATAAATATTTTGTATTTATGTCTTTACTGTAGAATTTAAATAATGTTATATATAAAAGGATGCCTAAATTTAAATGTAGCTTTTAAAATTATGGATTTTAATTTATTTAAACAAAATAACAATTTAAATTATTAATGACATGAGAATAATTATCATCTTATGTTTATTGGCCAGAATTTTAGCATCATTGCGTTCCTTATACCATTGTAGTAGAATTACAAAGACCTTCACATACTAGTAATTAAATTGCTGTAGATGACAGTGCATCAATAAACGTCATTAAAAGGTTAACAGTGCCATTGCCATTGACGTGTATTGACACTTTCTTGCATTGAATTGTCTGTATGCTGTGCACTGACAGCCCGCCCCGATCACTTCATTGCCTGACAACAGACATTTGTTCTGTCTTATTTGTCAGACCTTGATACAAGGCTTCCCCCTTGGAGGTAATCTTATCCACGAAAATGCTCCTCACTTCTGATCATGTGTTGCGCGGCACTCATCACAACGAGCCCCGTGATTTAATGGTTTCATTCTGGGCTCAAATGGACAAAGCACTGATGTGATAGGAAAGCAATTTCTGAACAAAAGACTCTTATGTTCTATTACAGAAAGGTAATCATGTCCATTTATTATGATGAATTCTGTTTCTTTGTAAAGTCACTGTAAATAATCAAATGCAATCGAGAAGCCTTCGTCCTCTCCTGTGTTATTTTAAACAATGGCCGTGATGTTTGTGTTTCAACCATGCTGAGAACCATTTACCCAGATTAGATTGGAAGTGAAAAGAGGATGAAAAGAAAAGAGCACCTGTTTCATACTTCTGTGTTTTCATCTTTCCTCGTCGTCTACCCTTCTCTTGCTCACACTGCTGTAATCATTGATTGTGGGCTTTACAACTCAGTGGCGGCTGTTGTTGATTGACGCTCTCAAAGGCGTGAGATCATGGAGATATTTGACCAAGATTTTGTGGTTCTTTGGTTGAAGAACGTGAGGTTGAAATCGCCTAGTTGTGGCTCGTTGGATTTACACAGGACATGTAGCTTATAAGAACAAAGGAGTTTTCTTTATGTGAGCTTTGATTCTTTTACACTCACACACACTCCTCTCTCTTGCACCCACATTTGTATGAAATACATCCGTGCTGTTCGTAAAACATGTCTGAAAGATAAAAGAGCTGAATTATGCTTCCTTTCTGGTTAAAACAGCCCTGTGACTCTGAATAAGGACTGAGTGAATCACTGCAAACACACATTGTATCTCCGAAATGACACATTCAGAAAGCTAAATTATTTAGCGCATCTAGTGCTGCTCAATCCCTGCAGAAGCCTCACGATTCATGTGAGCTTGCACTGCACAACCTGAAGCGCTACACCTGAGGTGATTGGTCAGTTTTATTGCCTCCACTGCTGCTCTGAGGTGCACTTCTTCTCTCCTCGTGTCCTCGTTCGACCAATTCCACATGCGGACAGGCTGTAGTATAGTATCTTTCTACCTCTTTGTTTACCGCGCTTCTGCTCTTGCTGCCTTTCTTCAAAGAGACCGTCTGGGGAACTCATTCAGCTGCCGATCTGAGACAAAAGCTTTGCCACTAGGTGTAGCTCAAGGACTCAGGTACCAGCTGCTTGAGAGATTCTGCAAAAAATATAAGTGTGAAGACAATGAAACAGGCTACAGTATATGTTCATTCATGGTGCTGAACATCTACTGCTAGTTTAAAAGCACAGTTATCCTTGTCTGCCTTTGTTTCTTTGTTTGATTTAGTATAAGGTACTTATTTAAAGGGATGCTTCAAAAAAGACAATGTTTACTTCGTCAAAAAATTATTTTTTATATACCTTGTCATCTGAAAAAAATGAAAAACCTCTTATTTGTGCACTCAGGATAGTCTTCGTAATAATAGATTCTTATAAAGCTGATGTGCTGCCATGTTTGCTGACCCGGGTCAACATTATTCTTTTCCCCCTGGTGTTCTGTGGATGATGTATTATCTCAATGTCACCATTCAAGTGCTGGAGAAAGGGGTGCGTGTGTGCGTCTTTGCGTTGGTGTGCATGGGCACCCATTATGGAAATATTTCCAGCCAGCCCCTCGATCATTTGGCTTTCTCTCTGCCCCTGACAGTTATGAGTAGAGGGGAGGACACTCAGCGCTTGACCTGATTTCTCATAGATCAGTGACCGTTCGTCTGGTTCCAGGATTCTCGCGGTGCACGTAACTTAAAGTGACATTTGCCTGAAGCTGCCTTAGAGCACTAAGCCCTGTTCGTTCTCCAAAACCATATATGACAAGCAGGGCAGAGCTTGCTGGGAAGCGTCTGGTATTTCACCGAGAGAGAATGGGGAAAAAATGGTAGTTTTCTGTTGCTGCGTTTTTTTGAGAGCATAACACTCTTGGTGTGGACAAGAGCAAGGCCTCCTGGGATCCATGGAGGAGAAGATTGTGTTCTTCTCGCCTGTGTGACTGCACCATCAGCTCAAAGGTGAAATTACCCATGGCTGGATAGTTGGAGAGAGGTGTGAAGACTAGCTTGCCTCCAGTTCCTACATCACCGATGCCCTTTTCCCACAAAATGAGTGGAGGCAATCAACAAATCATGACAACACTACGAGGTCCAAACTATGGCTCACCACTGGGCTTGGCCTGTTATTGCTCAGTTACAGCGCAGTCAAGGGCAAAAATGCCTCATTTTCTGCTAATATATATATATATATATATATATATATATATATATACACATACAGGTATATCTAAAAAAATTTGAATATCGTCAAAAACTTATTTTTTTTGTAACTTATTTCAAAAAGTTAAACTTTCATATATATTTTAAATTCAAAACATGTAAAGTAAAACATTTCAAACGTTTTTTGTTTTAATTTTGATGATTAGAGCTTACAGCTCATGAAAGTCAAAATCCAGTATCTCAATATATTAGAATATTTCTATTTGGGTTTCATTAAACGACCATCTCTACAGTATAAATTCAGGGTATCTCTTGTTATTTGAAACCACAATAATGGGGAAGACTGCTGACTTTGCAATGGTCCAGAAGACAATCATTGACACCCTCCCCAAAGAGGGTAAGTCACTGAGGGTCATTACTGAAAGGAGTGGCTGTTCACAGAGAGCTGTAGCAAAGCATATTAAATGAAAAGTTTTCTGGAAGGAAGAAATTGGGTAGGAAAAGGTCCACAAGCAAAAGGGATGACCGCAAGCTTGAGAATACTGTCAAGCAAAGCTAATTCAAACACTTGGGAGAGTTTCACAAGGAGTGGACTGAAGCTGGAGTCAGTGCATCAAGAGTCACCACGCTCAGACGTCTTCAGGAAAAGGGTTACCAAGCCACTTCTGAAACCGAAACAATGTCAGAAGCATCTTACCTGGGCTGTGGAGAAAAAGAACGGGACTGTTGCTCAGTGGTCCAAAGTCATCATTTCAGATAAATTTAAATTTTGCATTTCATTTGGAAATCAATGTCTGGAGGAAGACTGGAGAGGCACAGAACCCCAGCTGCTTGAAGTCCAGTTTGAAGTTTCCACAGTCAGTGATGATTTGGGGTGCCGTGACGTCTGCTGGTGTTGGTCCATTGTGTTTTATCAAGTCCAGAGTCAATGCAGCCTTCTACCAGGAGATTTTGGAGCACTTTATGCTTCCATCTGCTGACAAGATTTATGGAGATGCTGATTTGCTTTTCCAGCAGGACTTTAGCACCTGCCCACAGTGCCAAAACCACTTCCAAGTGGTTTGCTGACCATGATATTACTGTGCTTGATTGGCCAGCCAACATGCCTGACCTGAACCCCATATGGAATATATGGTATATTTTCAAGAGAAAGATGAGAAACAGTCTATCCAACAAAACAGACGAGCTGAAGGCTCAATAGTGCCTCAGCAGTGCCACAGGCTGATCGCTTCCATGCCATTCCTCACTGATGCTGGAGTTTGTGCTAAAGGAGCCCCGACCAAGTATTGAGTGCATAAATTAACATACTTTAAAGAACTTGAACTTTTCTGCTTTGCAAATACTTGTTTTGATTGATCTTAGGAAATATTCTAATATTTTGAGATACTGGATTTTGACTTTCATGAGCTGTAAGCTCTAATCATCAAAATTAAAACAAAAAAAACTTTAGAAATGTCTTACTTTACATGTAATGAATCGAAAATATATATGAAAGTTTAACTTTTTGAAATAAGTTACAAAAAATGCAGTTCCCTTCCAGGAACTTCGAGCTGCGTCCAGCGGCGCTTTGGGAACGCCATCAGCGTGACCATGCTTTGAATATCAGGTGTAATCAGTCCGAAGGAGGGCGAGGCGTCACGGGCGGGGTGACGTCACGACTAGGAAGTATATAAGCACGTGCGGCGGAGCATGCTGCTTTGCTGAATGAGAATGCTGTCATTCAGCAAAGCGCTCTGTGTGTGTCAGTCTTATTTGGTGTTGTCTGTCTTTCAAAAATAAAAAGATACCCAAATGCAAGGGCGATTCCAGATCGCGTTTCAGGTTGTGTGTTCATCCCTGCCCTCGCTATATTACGAGTGGGGACACGCACAATCTGTGCCTGGTTTGCCTGGGTGCGGAGTATGCGGCATCGGCTCTCAAGGGAGCCGATTGCCCTCATTGCAAGCGGCTGTCGCTGCTTACACTCCGCACCCGGAGGGCTCTCTTCGAGGAGGGAGCCTTCACGAGCTCTCCACGCAGTGTTGGTCCCGCTTCTGCCGAGGCAGAGCGGCGGCTGCACTCGTGGGGCTCGCAGATCTGGCGCCCGTCTCTCGGTTTGGAAGCGGTCTCTTCCCCCCCGAGACGAGGGCGCAACGCTTCGTCTCTCGTCCTCCGAGGAGGTTGATGTGACGAGCGTTCACGAGGTTTTCGCCGCCTCGTTCGCCCCAGTATGAATAACTTAGGGGCGAAAGTTTCAGACCGCGTTTCAGGTTGTGTGTTCGTCCCTGCCCTCGTTATGTCACGAGTGGACACACACACGATCTGTGCGTAGCCTGCCTGGGTGCGGAGCACGCGAAATCGGCTCTCGAGGGAGCTGGTTGCCATCATTGCGAGCGGCTGCCGCTGTTAAAAAAAAAAAAAAAGCTCCGCACCCGGAGGGCTCTCTTCGAGGAGGGAGCCTTCACGAGCACTCGTGGGGCTCGCAGGCTGGTGAGAGTGAGACGGGTATGTCCTTATCTCCTCCCGTATCCGCCAGATCTGGAGCCCTGTCTCTCGTTTGGAAGCGGTCTCTTCCCCCCGAGACGAGGGCTTGACGCTGCGTCTTTCTTCCCCCGAGGAGGTTGATGTGACGAGCGTTCACGAGGTTTCGCCGCCTCTTTCGCCAATATGAGGAGCTTTTAGAGGTGGTTACTCGGGCAGTGGCCAAGCTTGACATCAGCTGGTCCCCCAGAGAGCATCTGAGCTGCAGACTAGCCATTTGGATAAGCGTTTCGGCGCTCGCGGCCGCCACCTCTACACAGGAGCCTTCCGTTTTCCCCGATCTCGACACCGAGGTGTCGAGATCATGGGTGAAACCTTTTTCGTCCCGACCATTCATTCCCTCCGCTGATTATTATGGCAGCGTTAGGGAATTGAATGAATGTGGGTACAGGGCGATGCCGCCGGTCGAGCAGACGCTTGCGAGCTGTCTAACTCGACGGCATTGTCTTTGAAGGCTCCTGCGCTGCCCACTAAGCCTCTGCGTACAACATCTTTTTTAAGTGGACAGAGGGTATGCGGCAGGGGGCTGCTGGGCGGGCGCAGCATCCTCCGCATACCAGCTCCTCGCGCAGGGAAGTGCAAAAGGTCCTGACGGGCGAGCCCCAGGACCGTGGAGGGTGACCCCTACTGGGGTGGAGCGGCTTACACCATGGTACACGGTGACCGTCTCCCCCCGGTGCCCTCCAGGGACTTGTCTGCCAACCCTGCCATTGTCCTAGGGCGCAGCTGGTCCCAGCGAGTGTTTATCTCAGGTCTTTCCGCCCGTAAGCACAGCAGAGCCGAGAAACTCGCCTCAGCCGCCAGATCGCGCGTCTCCTTCCGGTGCGCCGCATGGAGACAGCGGTCTGGCCACGTCTCTTACACCAGAGGTCAGTCTCGAGAGACTGATTTCCTTAGTAGATCGTTTGGCAGCCTGGCAGCGGCTGCCGAATGGGTCTCATTGGGTCCTGCATACCATAGCAAATGGATATCGCATTCAGTTCGGCGGGTCATCCCCGCCATTCAACGGGGTTGTTGTGACTGCGGTCCGCCCCGAGCAGGCTCTGGTGCTGGAACAGGAAGCCGTTACTTTGCTGAGGAAGGAAGCCATCGAGTTGGTTCCTCCTCACGAAGTTCACACCGGCTTCTACAGTCGGTACTTCATTGTTCCAAAGAAGGATGGGGGGCTGAGGCCCATACTGGACTTGTGTCTGCTGAACCGCTCAGTCAGAAAACTGAAGTTCAAAATGCTCACTGTCAAGCAGGTCGTGTCTCAAATCAGGTCCGAGGACTGGTTTGTCACGATAGACCTCAAAGACGCCTATTTCCATGTCTCCATCCTTCCTTCTCACAGGAAGTTCCTGAGGTTCGCTTTTGGGGGCAAAGCGTACCAGTATCGGGTTCTTCCCTTCGGCCTAGCACTCTCACCCCGCACTTTCACCAAGTGTGTGGATGCAGCACTGGTCCCGTTGCGACTGCAGGGCATCCGCATACTCAATTATATCGACGATTGGTTGATCCTCGCTCGATAAGAGCGGTTGGCGATTCGGCATCGAGATGTCGTTCTCGCCCACATGAAAGCCTTGGGGTTAAGACTAAACGCCAGGAAAAGTGCGCTTTCTCCAGCTCAGAGAACCACTTATCTAGGCGTGGTGTGGTATTCGACCACGATGCAGGCTCGGTTGTCCCCTGCTCGGATCGAGTCGATCCTCACGGCAGTCATGAGAGTGCAAGAGGGCCAGTCACTCACTGTCAAGCAGTGCCAGAGGCTGCTTGGGCTTATGGCAGCTGCGTCCAACGTGATTCCATTCGGCCTGCTGTACATGAGACCCCTACAGTGGTGGCTCAAGACCAGGGAGGTCTCCCTGAGGGGAAACCCGCTCCGTGCTGTCAAAGTGTCACACCGCTGTATTCATGCCTTAGACATGTGGAGGAACCCTTGGTTCTTGTCTCAGGGCCCGGTGTTGGGAGCTCCTTGTCGTCGTGTCTCGCTTGCGACGGACGCCTCCCTCACCGGTTGGGGTGCAGTCATGAGTGGCCACCCTGCCCGCGGTCTGTGGAGTGGTCGCCACCTGACGTGGCATATCAACTGGCTAGAGATCCTAGCTGTGTTCCGTGCACTCAAGCACTTCCTCCCGGACCTGAGAGATCACCACGTGCTGGTCCGCACCGACAGCACGGCAGTGGTCTCTTACATCAACCACCAAGGAGGTCTGCGGTCGCGCCCCTTGTACAAGGTGGCACACCAGATCCTTGTGTGGTCCCAGGGCAAGCTCCTATCACTGAGAGCCATGCACATTCCTGGGCATCTCAATGTGGGAGCAGACGTCCTGTCGAGACAGGGGCCGAGGCCCGGGGAATGGATGCTTCACCCCGAGGTGGTGAAGCAGATTTGGAGAGTTTTTGGCCAGGCACAGGTGGACCTCTTTGCGACTCGAGAGTCAGCACAGTGTCCCCTCTGGTTCTCTCTAGCTCCTCCAGCTCCTCTGGGACTGGACGCTATGGTACAGACTTGGCCGAGGCTTCGTCTGTACGCCTTTCCCCCGATTGCTTTTCTCCCGGGAGTTCTGGCGAGAGTGCGCCGGGACGAGGTCAGTCTACTGTTAGTAGCACTGTTCTGGCCGGGCTGAGTATGGTTCTCGGACCTGATTTCTCTCCTTGACGGCACTCCGTGGGAAGTGCCCGACAGGAGGTATCTCCTCTCACAGGCCAGGGGCACTATCGCGCACCCTCGCCCGGAGTTATGGAAGCTGTGGGTGTGGCCCCTGAGGGGGCACAGCTCTTAGCTTCTGGTCTATCAACCGAGGTTGTCGAGACCATCCTCCAATCCAGAGCTCCCTCCACGAGGAAACTGTACGCCTTGAAGTGGAGGCTCTTCACTTCTTGGTGCGGGGACCGCCAGCTCGACCCAGTCAACTGCCCGATTCGCGCAGTTCTGGAGTTCCTGCAGGCCCGTTTCTCCACAGGGTTAACCCATTCCACTATTAACCCTTTGGGGTCGGCTGTGTCGCCCGTGATACGAACTCGGTTTTTTTAAGATAAGTGCAAAAGACACTAAAAATGCTCTGTTGATTTTGGTCACACAAATAAGTGTTATACATCAATCGAAACTGTTAAGTGTCTACTTTTTTTTCAGTACACTCACGATTACAACAAAACTTTGTGGTTTTGGGGAAAAAAGAAAACAAACAGGGTGCGCTCTCTGTCTTCTCCGTCTCCGCGATATGTTTATAGTAACGCGTCACTAAAATGAAGTGTAACTCAGCAAATGCTCAACACAGAAACATGAGAGTTATATCTATAGAAAGCCTAAAGTGTCTGCTTTCAACTGAAGTAAGTGTTGCCGAAAACAAATGTTCTGTGATAAAGTAATCCGTATGAAACCGACACGATGTTCAGTCTGTCCAGTCTAACTCATTATTTCTAATGAGATCCCGCCCCCTCGTGTTCACATGTAAATAACCACGTGACGCGCGCGCGCTTGGAGACGCCCAACAACAAACACACAGTCACGAGACTCCGTTCATCTCTGCTGCTGCTCGTTTCTGGAAGAAGACGCGCTGAGTAAAGGCTGGATTTACCTCAGAATGAGAGCCAAGAGTTCTTCCAGAATACATCGATCGATCTGATAAGTAAGTAAATGCTTCTTTTTTGCATTAGTTAGCGTGTTATTATGACAAACCTGAACGCGTTTAGTTGGGTTTTCCCCAAACGACAACATGATGAATGCTACGCATCTAAGAATGTTTAATGTTCACAAATATATTTAATATCGTCCTAAACAATAACAATTAGTTTCTCAGATATAAAATATCATTTTTTTAATGGTACAAAGTACATCCTTTTGTAGTTCACAGCATACGTGAGTCTATGGCTGCAGAATCATAACAGCTTCTATAAAATCATGCATACTAGACTATATGATTACAAAATCATAGTTGTTTTTCCCAAACTGTAATTCCAGACTACAGTGTTTGAATATGATGGACAATTCATTGTATTTAAATTTCTTACGGCACGATGATGTTTTCATGGTCTATATAAAACAATAAAAGTAATATGAGAGTACATTGTAACATGATGAATGCTACGAGTCTAAGTATGTTTACAACATGTTTATTATTAATAGTCTTCTCTGTTCAAAAATAGATTTAAATAAAGTGCTAAACATTAATAAATAGTTTCTCAGATATAAAATATTTTTTATAGTACAAATTACATCCTTTTGTGGTTCACAGCATACATGAGTCTATGGCTGCAGAATCATAACAGCTGCTATAAAATCATGCATACTAGACTATATGACTACAAAATCATAGTTGTGTTTTTTTTTTTTTCCCCAAACTGTTGTTTTCATGCTCTATATAAAACAATAAAAGTAATATGAGAGTACATTGTAACATGATGAATGCTACGAGTCTAAGTATGTTTACAACATGTTTATTATTAATAGCCTACTCTGTTCAAAAATAGTTTTTAATAACGTACTAAACAATAATAATTAGTTTCTCAGATAGTAAATGTCTTTTTTGTGTACGATAGTACAAAGCATGCATGAGTCTATGCTCACAAATTTTGGTTGTTTGTATTTTATTGAATCAGGGACCTGAACCATAGATGAATCCTGATGACTTTCTTCAAGATGTTTTCCTCTGAGAGCGCTGTACCAACATCAGATGGTCAACTACACTGATATTCTATGGTAAAACAAGATCCTTGACTACTGATTATGTTTTTTTCTTCTTGAATCCATGGAAATAAGTAAATGTTGTTGAACAGAATCTGTTGCAGGAATGACTCAAAGTCTGTTCACATCTCTGTGGTTAGATCAGTGTGCACAATAATGTGTCTTTGACCTTCATTATGTATGTTTTGATTATACTTTGTTGTAAATAAAATACAAATAATTTAAAAACCCCATTTTTTCAGTCTCCTCACACTCTCTGTCTTACCTGCCTCAGTCACAGTCACACTGATGGCCCATTAGCAGCTTTAGGGGAGGGCCCTTTGTCTCTCAGGTGAGAACCACTTAATATTCAAGGCTATTACCACTCCCTCGCATATACGCTTTCGATCACAAAACATGTCTTTAAAAATTTAAATCAATATATTGTTTTCTGTGAATGAGTAAGATGAATGATTTTCACATAATTGTGAAGTAAATATTCTAGCCTAGAAGACTGATGATTACACAAAAGTCTGATTCAGGACGATTTAGTGTGGCTTTTATGCCTTATTTCAGCTACATTTTTTTCCCCAAAACTTACTAACCACGCATAATATTTTTTTTCTAACAAATGCAAACATGTACATCCACCTTGGTCACATATTATTGTAGCATAGTTTGTGCTGAATACAAAAAAAAATACATGTTGGTCAATAGTATATTATAAGTAACTGAAATAACCATAAATATCAGGGCATGTCAACACATCTCAAGGGCCCCAAAATTACCTCAGACCCCAGAGGGTTAAGGTCTACGTGGCAGCTATTTCGTCATACCACGCCCCTAGTAGTGGCCAGACAGTGGGTAGACACCCCCTAGTTACACGTTTCCTCCGCGGTGCGCTGAGGCTGAGGCCGCCGGTACGCTCCCGCGTCCCTAAGTGGGACCTGGCTGTGGTTCTGGAGGCTCTGTGCAAGGCACCTTTTGAGCCTATTGAGGAGATAACTGATAGACTCCTCACCATTAAGACTGCTTTCTTGCTGGCTATCACCTCACTGAGGAGGGTGAGTGGCCTTCAGGCCCTGTCTACAGCCTTTATTGACTTTGCACACGGCATGGCGAAAGTATTTCTCTACCCCCGCGTGGGGTACGTACCTAAGGTCCCATCGGTCGTACCACAGCCAGTCGTACTCCAGGCCTTCTGTCCCCCTCCCTTCAGGGAGCCAGACCAGGAGAAGCACAACTGTACGTGTCCAGTGCGAGCACTGGGCACGTGCATCCACAGGTCATCCCTGTGGAAGAAATTGGACCAACTGCTTGTGTGCTATGGTCCCCCTAAGAGGGGTCTTCCGGCTACGAAGCCCACTCTTAGTAGGTGGATAGTGGATGCCATCTCTCTGGCATACGAGGCCTCTGAGCGTCCCCCACCGCTGGGAGTCAGAGCGCACTCGACCCGAGGTGTGGCGGCCTCCAAGGCCTTCTGGGCAGGTGTTCCTGTTCAGGACATCTGCAACGCTGCTGGGTGGTCCACGCCCCTGACTTTCGCCAGGTTCTATAACCTCGACATCCGAGCCACTCCAGGCTCGTCCGTCCTATTGTCATGACACCAGGCAGGGAATTGTCAGTCTGGCGGCGTTGGTATCTCGTTCCCAAAGCGTCGCTGGACGCAGCTCGAAGTTCCTGGAAGGTCGCTGCGTCCTTTAGCCACACTTCCGGCATCCCTGCTCCGCCGCACGTGCTTATATACTTCCTGGTCGTGACGTCACCCCGCCCGTGACGCCTCGCCCTCCTTCGGACTGATTACACCTGATATTCAGAGCATGGTCACGCTGATGGCGTTCCCAAAGCGTCGCTGGACGCAGCATCTCATTCCCTTCAGGGAAACATGGTTACATACATAACCTGAGACGTTTTTCACGATATTCTAATTTTTTGAGATGTACCTGTTTACTGCTAGTGTGTATGTGTGTATGTGTGTGTGTGTGTGTGTGTGAGAGTATTTTACCATTTTATTTTAGGTACAGGAATTCATTTATTTTTACATTGTTTCAATAATATAGTAAAGGTATATTTCTTGTAACTTCTATCTGTTTCTAACTAGTTATAATTCATTATATTCTAGATAACAAAGCATATTTCCTAGTTTTCAGGACCACATAATTTAGCTAATTTTGATTTGTATGTGACTAAAATTGTCCTAAGTGAGTGAGTTGAAAGTATGTCCTTTTTCATCCAGACTGACCCATTCAAGCAGTCCCATTATCACACTGAGAGGGTAATCAGCCAATCACAGTGGTCAAGAGATAATAAGAGGCATTTTTTTTTCTTGTACTGTTGTACTTGTAATTGTGTCTTCCTTGTTTTTGTTTTCCTTTTGCATTTTTAGAGAAAGTGCCCCTGGTTTAACCTCAGTATGAGAGATATACATCTCTCCTACATGTAAGTCAAGTAGAGTGCTCACTCTTTCACACACTGTCTAAATTAAGCTGCCTTTGAAAAAGTTTTCATTAAGGCCAAAGTAGGGCTCATTGAGAGTGTTGGATTGGCTCAAAATATGCATATCGGTGAAATGGACAAGCCAGATTTCTGAATGCCCTCCTGTCACTTTTATAGAAGGACTTCTGATGTTTCCTCGCTCACATATTATACATTTTGACAGCAGGTTCAATGAATTTTAAAGAATATTCACATAAAAAAAGAGTCATCTTACATCATCCTAGTCTCTTTATACCAGCATATCTAATAAATGATCTTCTTTTCCAATTTAAAGCATGTCAAAGCAACTTAAGTCATCAGATGTATATTTCGGCAGCAGGACTTCTCAGTCTCTTCTACCAAATTAAACAGAACCATGAAAGTATCTCAAATTTGAGCAAAAGTAAGAATGGCATTGATTAAAATATGACACAAATGCTTAATTCTTAAAAGCCCACAGACAACTAATGAGAATTTCCTCATCATTTCATAGGTTTTACATGGTTCTGTGAGAGTGGAAAGAAAGTACATTAAGTCAAAAAAGAGTCCAATAAATAAAGCATTTATGGAAGTCAGTTCGCAAAACCCATCATCTCTTTATGCTAGCTTGATTTAAGGTCTCATCTAGTACTCAGAAAGTTGGGTCACCTTTTTAGCAGCATTGTCAAAAATAAATAAAACGATGTGCTGTAAACTATGTGTAGTCCTGACACTTGTCACACTCCCCCCCCCCTAAGCGTTGTCCTGGTCCCGCGAGACAGGGGGGAGATGGGGAGTGAGGGAGGGGTAAATCCTGACAGACCTGCGAAAGCTGCCCATAGCCACGAGAGTCCGTCAGCGTTGGCGTTGGCTGCCCAGGCCCGATGTCGGACGTCAAAGTGAAAGTCCTGGAGCGCCAGGAACCAGCGAGTCACTCGGGCGTTAGTGTCCTTAGCCCGTGCCATCCACTGCAAAGGAGCATGGTCAGTGATCAGCGTGAATTTTCTGCCGAGGAGGTAATACTTTAGACCTTCTTGGTCAGGTCTGTCAGTGGCGCCGCTAAGGAGGAGAAGTTGGGGATAAAGCACCGGTAATAACCCGCCAACCCCAAAAAGGCTCGTACCTGGGTTTTGGTGGTGGGCCGTGGGGCCGAGAGAATCACTGCCACCTTCTTTTCTTGGGGTCGAATGAGACCACGGCCCACTTGGAAGCCCAGGTACTTGGCTTCTGGGAGAGCTAGGTGACATTTCTTAGGGTTGGCGGTTAGCCCAGCCCGACGCAGCTCCAGTAGCACCCTCCGGAGCCGCTCTAGATGGTCTCCGAGTGAATCACCACATCGTCCAGATAAGCCGCCGCATACTCCTGGTGGGGCCGGAGCAGTATGTCCATCATCCTTTGGAATGTGGCGGGTGCCCCATGAAGCCCGAAGGGGAGAACCCGGTATTGCCAGTGGCCATTAGGAGTGGAGAAGGCGGTCTTGGGTCTGGCCTGGTCGGTAAGCGGTACTTGCCAATAACCCTTAGTAAGATCCAGGGTGGAGATGAACCGGGCTCTCCCCAGGCGGTCCAGCAGTTCGTCGACGCGGGGCATGGGGTACCCGTCAAACTCGGAGACCTCGTTAAGGCGGCGGAAGTCGTTGCAAAACCGGAGGGTGCCGTCCGGTTTCGGGACCATTACGATGGGACTGGACCACGGGCTGCGGGAGGGCTCAATTACTCCCAACTTCAGCATCTCCTGTACCTCCTCCTCGATGGCGTGTCGCCGAGCCTCGGGGATCCGGTAGGGACGCTGCCTGACGATGACTCCAGGTGGAGTACGGACATCATGCTGTAAGACGTTGGTCCGCCCGGGATGAGGGGAGAACACATCCGAGAATTGACCGACCAGATGTTGAAGTTCCGTTTTCTGGGCGGCCGACAGGAGGGCGCCAATGTCCACAACCACGGGGTCAGTGGTCAGAGCAGATAGCTGGGCCCTAGTCCCTACCCAGCGTTTCAGGAGGTTTATATGATAGAGCTGTTCCTCTTTTCTCTTCCTGGGTTGTCGGATGCGGTAAGTAACTGGTCCTACCCGCTCCGTGACGGTGTACGGCCCCCGCCACTGTGCCAGGAACTTGCAGGCCGCCGTTGGGACTAGGACCAGAACGTGGTCTCCAGGCTGGAACTCCCGTGGTTGGGCCGCCCGATTGTAATGGCGCTGCTGGGCTTCTTGGGCTTTTACGAGGTGTTCCCTCACGAGTGGCATGACTCGGTCAATCTTCGTCCTCATGTCCCGGACGTGCTCGATTGTGGACCGATGGGCGGATGGCTGCTGTTCCAAGGCCTCCTTGGCGACGTCAAGAAGGCCGCGAGGCTGCCGTCCAAAGAGGAGTTCAAATGGGGTGAATCCGGTGGAGGCTTGGGGCACTTCCCGAATACCGAACAGGATGTAGGGCAGCATTTGATCCCAGTCGCGTCGGTCGTCAGCAGCCACCCGACGGAGCATCTGCTTCAACGTCTGGTTAAATCGTTCTACCAACCCATCGGTCTGTGGATGGTAAACTGTGGTGCGCAGCTGTTTAACCTTGAGAAGGCGACACAGGTCGGCCATCGTCCGGGACATAAAGGGGGTGCCCTGGTCGGTCAATATCTCCTTGGGAATGCCGACCCGGCTACACAGTAGGAACAGCTCCTGGGCGATCGCCTTGGAGGTGGCCTTGCGGAGTGGGATGGCTTCGGGGTAGCGGGTCGCATAATCCACAATGACCAGGATGTGTTCGTGTCCCCGGGCAGACTTAGGCAGCGGTCCCACCAGATCCATTCCTATCCGCTCGAAGGGCACCTCAATTATAGGCAGTGGAATTAGCGGCGTGGGGGGAGGGGTTCGTGGTGTCGTTCGCTGGCACACCGGGCACGCTTGACAGAACCGCTTGACGTCTGCGTCGAGGCCGGGCCAGTGAAAATGGTCCCTGATCCGGCTGATGGTGTTTTGGGCGCCCAGGTGGCCAGCCATTGGGTGTGAGTGGGCCAGCTCCATGATGACCTCGGTCTTTGTGCGTGGCACCACCAACAGCTTTACCTCCTCCCCTCTTCGCCGTGCGACACAGTACAGCAAACCGTTCTGGACAACAAAGTGGGGGGTCGGGTGTGGGGGTGGTCGGGCCTCCTTTCCGTCTATCATCCTCACTTGTGTCCAGCAATGCTTCAGCCGGTCATCCCCGAGCTGCTCCTTTGCAAAAGCTCCCCCTCCCTTAACCTGTTGAAACACATCAAAGAAGAGGTTAGAAGATTGGGAGGGGGACTCACCATCTCGGGCGCTGTCCGTGGCCAGCAACACAGGGCGTCGACGGGGACGACGACTGGTCTTCTTTTTCCGGCGGTTCCCGACGGGGCTGGCAGGTCGTGTAGAGGCGGCGAACAGCAGGTCGAACCCTGGCCAGTCGCGGCCAAGTAGCACCGGCACTGGGAGGTCCTTCACGATGCCCACTTCCACGGGCCAGGTGCCCGGGTCGGCAGAGATGTTGACTTGCCTGGCTGGAACCTCATGGGTGTCGCCATGAACGCAGGTGATGGGGAGGCGTAACTTGGCTCCGATGGTCGGGGGCAGCACGGCTGGTTGGACCAAACTGACGGTGCTGCCAGAGTCGAGGAGGGCCTGGTAAGTTCGCCCATTTATCCTTACACTTGCTTGAGGGCCCGCCGGTGGGGGCTCTAGGTGGACGGGCGTGCGAGGAGGTTCCGTGGGCATGGGCTCGTCTTGAGGGCCGGGAACCGCTGGCCTGCTGACTGTGCGCGAGGTGCCCTCCGGCATGCGTCGCTCCTGGTACACCCTCCGGGGAATGGGCGGCGCTCGCTCCCCAGCCTCCCGACGCAGCGTCGCTTCCGCCAGTTCGATACCTTCGACCAGGTCTCCTGTGGTCTGCGGGTTCCGCATGCCAGCTGCCTGTTGAAGAGGGCGGGGTAGGACGCGGAGGAACCGGTCCACGAGGAGCCAGTGTTGTGAAAGGCGCACGAGTTCGGCCGCCTGGGCGCGGGCTGGCTTCTGGCTGTTATATTCCCATGTATGGAAGAGTTGGGCGGCCGCGACAGGGGACAGTCCAACCCGGCCCAGGATCTCATTCCTCAGATCATCGTAGGAATCGACTAAGTGGGCGGGCAGAGAGAAGTAGGCTTGCTGAGACTCGCCGGTTAATAATGGAGCCAGGATCCGTGCCCAATCTTCTCTGGGCCAAACCTCCCGTTCTGCGATGGTCTCAAACATCCGTAAGTAGTTTTCTGCGTCGTCGTGGACTGTCATCTTTGGCAGGAGCTGGGTGGCCTGCACCCGGGGATCAGGCAGCGGAACCCGCTGAGCCGTGGCGCCGTGGAGCGCGGCGATCTCGCGCTCCGTTTCTTCCTGTCGCGCGGCCATGTGCTCCACGATTTGCTGCTGGCAGATGCTGACTTCGGTGAGGTGTTTCAGGAGTTCTTCCATGGCTGGGGAGGAGCCGCCGCCTATAATATACGGGGAAAAAAAAGGCACAAAAAAAAAAAGGTGAGGGGGTCGGTGATCTGTCCGCATTCTCCACCAGTGTGGCGGGCTGAAGAATCACACGACAGGGTCAAGTGCAACAAAGACCCCGGAGGGTGTATTTATTGAACAAAAAATGGATAATAAAAGTGGAAGTGCCAACGTGTCTGGTGTCCAGGTCCTGTGCTCAGTGATCCGCTTTTTCCTCCCGTCTTCAGTGCTGCGTGCTCCGTGCGCGGTGCTTGAAGTGGCGGGCTGGTCGGTCATGCACTGCTGTCCGAACAAGAAAGAACACGGTTAGTATGCTTCCTAGTGGAGACGTTTCTCACCCTTGTCTGTGGCGAAGCGGCTTTTGTAGTCCTCTCCCGAGTGGCTTCAGCTGTGCCCGACCAGCCCGCGCTGATTGTGCGCAGGTGTTTCTCCTTCGTTGCCAGGGCGACGCTGATAGGTGCTCGGGACACTTGTCACAATATTTAAGAAAAATGTGTTGTTTATATATTAAATATATTTATATATATTATAAAATATAAGAATATAAACGTATATACATGTAAATATTTTCAAAAAATATATTGTGTGTGTGTGTATTAATATATACATAATGAATATACACAGTACACATACATATATTATGTAAACAAACTTTTATTTTGGATGCGATTAATCACGATTAATTGTTTGACAGCACTAAAAAAGTGAACTGTTAAAATAGACAGCAGTGTCCCACGAGATGTTTCCCTAAAAGCAGCAATGCGTTTAATTTACCTGATATTAGTTTCTCAAAGCTGGCAAGTTCTTCCCCCAACAATCAACAGCTGGAAAGATTTTCAGCTACATTAATCTTGCAGTAATACGCTGATTTGTTCACATCCACAGGGTATTTCCTCGCTGAAACATCTCTGCATCACAAAGTCTGACAGATAGAACTGTCAAAAGACATAGATTTATTCTCAGCTCTCCTTTGCATTTAGGAACTTCACTCCCATCCAGAGGTAGTAGAGAGTAAATGGTGTAGAAGCAGCAGGGTTATGATGTTGTAATCATTTGTCCTCTCATATTTGGGAATACATATCAGTGTCAACTAAACTTTCCTTGGAAATGCAAATTGGATATGGGATTTCGGTTTCCACACCTAAATTAACTGATGCATCAAAATGATATTGAACTTGAAACATCATTGCCTCATGAGAGAAATGTCTTCCAAAAACACAGTCGAGAGAAATGTTTCAAGTTATATTTTCAAAGACTTGTTGTCAAAGGTTTTAAATTAACACAGCAATCGGACAAATTCAAAACCTTGCACATTCCAAATATTAAATCCAAAATATGAGGCAAATAAAGATGATTCATAATATTATGTTTAATGAGAAACAGTCAGTGCTAAAGAATGCCATCAGTTTGTCTTTAACTTTAGATGAATGCAAAAGAGTCCAAGGCCTCGCAGACCAAAAACCTAAGAGGTAATCTATGATAACTTTTTTCCTCAGCACCTTTTCTGTCTGTCTGTCTGTAATGGCTTTTAA
Organism: Barbus barbus; assembly: GCF_936440315.1. Classification (NCBI taxonomy): domain Eukaryota; kingdom Metazoa; phylum Chordata; class Actinopteri; order Cypriniformes; family Cyprinidae; genus Barbus; species Barbus barbus. The sequence goes on from NC_136729.1 coordinate 26,645,320, forward strand.
AAATTGCTCATCTATTAAGTGGATTGGGTGCAGGGGTAACAGATCAATCAACCAGCAGATGATAAGAATAGATGAGCAGAGATAACCTTGGGCGCAGCTGAGAGAATAAAGGCAGGCAGGAGCTATGATCACTAGGGTTCTCTTGCATAATGGGTAAAAATGGATGTCTTAGAACACAGTGAGATGTGCTGTAGACTTAAGATGGCTGAATAAAGCCAAAACCTTTCTTTTGAAGCACCTGTTCTGAATGTGTGACCTCCACCAACCTATACCTGAAGTATTGATTTCTATGTGCAGATAGACTAAGATGTATTCAATGTGTATGAAATCTTGAAAGAGAAATTATTTTTTAATCTAAGTTGCATTGACCTGAAATAGACATAAAAATAGACCATGTTATAATGATATAATATTAAATATTTCATCCTTGCAATAATGCTGTATAGTATATTCCATGTATAAATACATTTTCTGAACTCATTAATTTATGCTGGTATTAAACCCTTTCAGTTCAGCCCAAAAGATGATGCAGGCTTCTAATAAATGTGTTGTTCTGTTTTAATGTTGTCTAGACATCAGCAGAACATGTGCTGTATACACCGAGCTGCCACATTGGTCATAAATGACACACACATAATGACACAGAATGTCTGCTGTGATGGAAAGTAACTCTTTGAGCCATAAATTGCTTATCTAACATTTACTAGCCACAAATTGCTTATATAACAGTGATTTTCTTGTACAAAATAACTTTATCATTTGGTTTGTAGGTAAATACGAAAACAAATTCCTTCATTTTGTAAAGTAAAATAAAGTGTGATTGTTTAAATCTGCAAAATAGTGTGAGGCATTCCACCTAAAACTGCAAAGAAATTGTCAGAGGCATCTAGGTTATTTATTCAGTAGCTGAATAAATAACCGGTTTTTCAATATTTATTCATTTGGGTGTGAAAGACAAAAAAAAAAAAAAAAGGATCTCTACTCAAAACACAGTTATAAAACTGTGTACAAATATGCAAACCATTGTGAGCAGTAATTCTAATTAAATAAACAAGATCTTACTGAAGATCATCTAGCTGCACACTGGCACTGCTAACTGAACATGGTAACATATAGCCTAACACTCCGACTACTGACAAAGTGTTTGGTAGAATGCTTAACATTTTATGTCATGTGAGTAGTTTAACGTTTATTTTTGTGGATTTGCTAAAGGCATTGGAAATTCAGTAACTGGTCGCTCACAATCTCCCTGATCTGATCCATTATCTATTATCAGACTTTATTAAAGAATTTGCTGATTTTCTATCTGAGGTAGTGCTGGCTGCAGATAAAGTCCTAATTGCTGGTGATTTTAATATCCATGTTGATAATGAAAGAGATTCATTGGGATCAGCATTTATAGACATTCTAAACTTCATTGGTGTTAAACAACTACACGTTTCAGGACCTACTCATTGTCGAAATCATACTCTAGATTTAATACTGTCATATGGAATTGATGTCAGTGACATTGAAATATTGCAGCAGAGCGATGCTATCTCAGATCATTATCTAGTTTCATGTATATTCCATATAGATAAAGCTGTAAAGCCAACTCCTTGTTACAAATATGGTAGAACCATCACTTCTACCACAAAAGACTACTTTATAAATAATCTTCCTGACTTATCTCAATTCCTCAGCATATCCAATAGCTCAGAACAACTTGATGATGTAACAGAAACTACTGACTCTCAATTTTCTAGCACTTTAGATACGGTTCCTCCTTTACGCTTAAGGAAGATTAAGGAAAAGAGCCCAAAACCGTGGTATAAAGAGCACACTAGGGCCCTAAAGAGAGCAGCCCGGAAAATGGAGTGCAGCTGGAGAAAAACAAAATTAGAGGTATTTCGTATTGCTTGGCGGGAAAGTACCCTATCCTACAGAAAAGCATTAAAAAACTGCTAGATCTGCTTACTTTACGTCTCTTTTAGAAGAAAACAAACACAACCCCAAGTATTTATTTAATACAGGGGCTAAATTAACAAAAAATATAACATTAGCAGGTGTAGACATTACCCAGCAGCACAGTAGTAATGACTTTATGAACTACTTTACTTCCAAGATTGAAACTATTAGAGATAAAGATGTAACCATGCAGCTGTCAGCCACAGTATCGCATCAGATAGTGCACTATAGATCCCCTGAGGAACAATTCCACTCATTCTCTTCTATTGGAAATGAAGAATTGTATAAACTTGTTAAATCATCTAAACCAACAACCTGTATTTTAGACCCTGTTCCATCTAAGCTCCTAAAATAGGTCCTTCCAGAAGTAATAGATCCTCTTCTGAATATTATTAACTCATCATTGTCATTAGGATTTGTCCCAAAAACCTTCAAACTGGCTGTTATTAAGCGTCTCATTAAAAAAACACAACTTGACCCCAAAGAAATAATTAATTACAGACCGATCTTGAATCTCCCTTTTCTGTCAAAGATATTAGAAAAGGTAGTATCATCACAACTATGTTCCTTCTTAGAGAAAAATTATATATGTGAGGATTTCCAGTCAGGTTTAAGACCATATCATAGTACTGAGACTGCTCTCATTAGAGTTACAAACGACCTGCTTTTATCATCTGATCGTGGTTGTATCTCTCTATTAGTGCTACTGGACTGAATCGCGCCGCGTTTGACACTATCGACCACAACATTCTTTTATATAGACTAGAAAATTATGTTGGCATTAGAGGAAGTGCACTGGCATGATTCAAATTGTACTTATCTGACCGCCATCAATTTGTGGAAGTAAATGAAGAGGTATCATACCAATCACAAGTGCAGTATGGAGTACCTCAAGGCTTGGTACTTGGCCCCTTACTTTTCACGCTTTACATGTTTCCCTTGGGAGATATCATTAGGAAACATGGTGTTAGCTTTCACTGTTATGCTGATGATACCCAGCTCTATATTTCTTTGCGAGCTGATGAAACTTACCAATTTACAAAACTAACGGAATATATAGTTGGTATTAAAAACTGGATGACTAGCAATTTCTTACTGCTAAATTCTGAAAAAAACAGAGGTGTTAATTATTGGACCAAAAACTTTTGCATGTAATAATCTAGATCACTGTCTAATACTTGATGGCTGCTCTGTAAATTCTTCGTCATCAGTTAGGAACCTAGGCATACTTTTTGATAGCAATATTTCCTTCGAAAAACATGTTTCTAACATTTGTAAAACTGAAAAATTTTAAAAATATATCTAAATAACGACCTATGCTCTCAGAGTCAAATGCAGAAACATTAATTCATGCATTCATGACCTCAAGGCTAGATTATTGTAATGCTTTATTGGGTGGTTGCTCTGCACGTTTAATAAACAAACTCCAGCTGGTTCAAAATGCAGCAGCTAGAGTTCTTACTAGAACCAGGAAGTATGACCACATTAGCCCGGTTCTGTCAACACTGCACTGGCTCCCTATTAAACATTGTATACATTTTAAGTTCTTGCTAATTACCTATAAATCCCTGAATGGTTTGGCACCTCAGTATTTGAGTGAGCTCTTATCACATTATAGACATTCACGTCCACTGCGATCTCAAAACTCTGGTCATTTGATAATACCTAGAATATCAAAATCAACTGCGGGCGGAAGATCGTTTTCCTATTTAGCGCCCAAACTCTGGAACAGTCTACCTAACACTGTTCGGGAAGCAGACACACTCTGTCAGTTTAAGTCTAGATTAAAGACCCATCTCTTTAACCTGGCTTACACATAATACACTATCGCATTTCTAAAATTCAAATCCGTTAAAAGATTGTTAGGCTGCATTAATTAGGTCAACCGAAACCGGGAACACTTCCCCAAACACCTGATGTACTTGTTACATTGTTAGAAGAATGGCATCTATGCTAATATTAGTCTGTTTCTTTCTTATTCCGAGGTCACCGTAGCCACCCAGATCCAGATTGTATCCTCTATAGCCAGGACACCTAGATGAGCCCCAGAGACTGATCCCCAGTGAAGACCCTGTCTCTAAGACCACAGGAACCAGATGAGTCCTTTGTACAATCTCATTCTGCTTTAGCCTAGATTTAAACGGCTGATTTTGTCTGGCCAGAGGAGAATGACACTATTTTGACAAACTATTTCCCCGTCTAAATACCGTAAAGCTGCTATAAAGCCACCCAGCTTTATATCAAGCCGATGTAAAGCTGCTTTGACACAATCTGCATTGTTAAAAGTGCTATACAAAGAATATTGACTTGACTCTTAGGAACAAGTCATTTATAATTAGGCTATAGTTGTTACGGTCTCTGGTAGAATAAACTTCACGGAGAGAAGGGAATCCAAATAAAGTCTTTTAATATTATAATCCACACGAATAGAAGGGAATAACTCAGGGTAGTCTCAACACACGTAACATCAAACAATAACTAGCACTGAATTGGGGAGAACTCAGGACTTAAGAACACAGGGACTAACGGGATAATTAATTAAACAGGTGGTAACGATGAACTTAACGAGACAGGCAAAACCTAAACTCAACATACAGACATATGACAGTTCGCCCCCTCCCAGGAAGGCGCGTCCTCGCCCCATAAAGACTTCAAACTGAGGAGGGAGGGCAGGGGCTCTGGAGGAGCGAGTGGAGCAGGAGAGAGGGCAAACCAAACACAGAACAAAATAAGAGTCCATGGGAGAGTGGAAGGAGCCAATGGGAAGCCAGGAGCAGGAGGAGCCAGGTTTTGAGCCAGAAACCAACCAGGACGAGGCCCCAGGTTGGAGTCGAAGGCGGGAGGAGCCAGGGTGGGAATGCCGCCTTGACAGTCGTTGACAACCTGGGGACTACCGACGGAGATGCAGCCCTCGCAGATGGAGCCGAAGAGCCCACACTCAGCCGATCGTCCTGGAGACCGAGGAGGAGCCGCGGCAACGAGCGTCCGAGGAGGAACCGGAAATCCAGAGGTCAGAGGCTGAGCTGGTGGGACCGAGGATGAAGGCGGAGTCGGGGGGGGAAGGAGGAGCCAGCCGAAGCCGTAGGTGCAGGCAGGTCGACAACTGACCAAGGCAGAGCCGGGTGGACGAGGGAGCCTGGTGAAGCCGTATGGCCGATGGCTTCTGGTGGAGCCGAGGGAGGGAGGAGCCAAGGTAGAGCCGAAGAGTCGACGGACCGAGGTGGAGCAGGGGGCGCAGAGGTCTGAGGCAGAGACAGGGGATCCTCTGTGTAGGATGGAGCTGATGGTCCAAAGACACTCGGCATATCCAGTTGACCAGTAAGAGGTGCAGAGGGGCTGAAGGACATCAGCGATGGTGGGGCTGAAGGACTGGTTGAGTGAGGAGGCGGGAGAGAGAGGCTGCGCGGGAATTCAGGACACACAGGAGTCGGAGAAACAGGAGTATCTGGATGAACAGGGGGCTTAGGGTTCACCTCTCCAAAAAAGTCAATCAGGTCCTTAGAAAAGAAAATGTCCTTCAGTTCCTCATAATATCCACCAGAGGCCAGTTCATACTCACTCATACCGGTGGGAGTGTGGGCGGGGCAATCCTCCATATCCCTAAACTCCACTAATACTCTCTCAGTGCTCAGCGGTGTACCCGGCTCAAACACCTGGTCAGACCATTGCGGGGAAGTAAGCTTCAGGCCGATGGTAACTTCCAACCTTGCCCTCGGTCCAAGTTCCTCCATCGTGGCGTGCCGAACTCCTCGGTCTGCGGTGGGCTCGTGTGACACCGTCGCATCTTTTGCTGGTGGAGTGGGGCTGGTGGCGAAATCATCCTCCACAGGGCCGATGGTGAACACAAGAGATGTTGTGTTCCAGCACCCACTCTACAAAGGCGGCAAAATCCTCTTTAGGACCGCCCGCTGGAACGCATGCCTTTGACTGCTCGCTCAGGCTGGTGTATTAAAAAACACAGAGCGAGCGGTCCGAATAGTGAGTGAGGCACGCGAGCTGAATGAAGTCCAGGGTGTGAGCTTCCAGTGTGGGATCTCTCTGCTCCAGGCAGAGAAGTTTTACGGGGGGAAGGTCCATGGAAAAATTTGAACAAAACAAAAAAAGGGAAAAACGCCGCTCAAACAGTTTTGGCCAGTTATTCTGTTACGGTCTCTGGTAGAATAAACTTCACAGAGAGAAGGGAATCCAAAATAAAGTCTTTTAATATTATAATCCACACAAATAGAAGGGAATAACTCAGGGTAGTCTCAACACACGTAACATCGAACAATAACTGGGGACAACTCAGGACTTAAGAACACAGGGACTAATGGGATAATTAATGAAACAACAGGTGGTAACGATGAACTTAACGAGAAAGGCAAAAACTAGGTCAAAACAGGAACTCAACATACAGACGTGACAATAGTTCAATTAGGACATATAAGTGATTTTTATAAACGTGCTTCAAAAAAAATACATTACTGTTGTGCATCTTGAGACAAAACAAAGAAACTGATATATTTTAAGATCAGTCAGTGAAGCTCAGACTTACATTTTAGTCTAGTACTAGGCTTAAGCCTTGTCTGTGAAACCGGGGGTAATTGTTTTGACTAGGGATGTGCAGTGCAATATCAGAATCAGAATCAGAATTAGCTTTATTGCAAGGTATGTTTGCACATACGAGGAATTTGTTTTAGTGACAGTAGCTCCACAATGCGACAGAATGACAGCAACGGGACAGGACACAGATAGTAAAAAAAAATAAAAATAAAATAAATAATGTACAAATATACAAAAATGGACAATGTGCCAAATAGCACAAACACAACATACAAAATAGACAATTCAGTATGTACAGGTATGTTAGGTGAAAATTTGAAATGTTATAAATGTGTGTAAAATAAACATAAAAAGTATGATAGTGTTGTGTGTTTCATGTTTATTGTTAAGAGTTCAAGTGTTCATGAGATGGATTGCCTAAGGGAAGAAACTGTTCCTATGTCTGGTCGTTCTGGTGCTCAGAGCTCTGTAGCGTCGACCAGATGGCAACAGTTCAAAGAGGGAGTGTGCTGGGTGTGAGGGGTCCAGAGTGATTTTACCAGCCCTTTTGCTCACTCTGGATAAGTACAGTTCTTGGAGAGTGGGAAGGGTTGTACCAAGGATTCGCTCAGCGGTCCGGACTACCCTCTGTAGTCTTCTAAGGTCAGATTTGGTAGCTGAGCTGAACCAGACAGTTATTGAAGTGCAGAGGATGGATTCAATGATGGCAGAGTAGAACTGTTACAGCAAGTCCTGTGGCAGACTGAACTTCCTCAGCTGGCGAAGGAAGTACAACCTCTGCTAGGCCTTTTTCACAATAGAGTCAATGTGATTGTCCCACTTCAGGTCCTGAGAAATGGTGGTGCCCAGGAACCTGAATGACTCCACTGCAGTCACAGTGCTGTTCATGATGGTGAGTGGGGGGAGAGCAGGGGGGGTTTCTCCTGAAGTCCACGATCATCTTCACAGTTTTGAGCATGTTGAGCTCCAGGTTGTTAAGACTGCACCAGACAGCCAGCTCCTTAACCTCCTGTCTGTAAGCAGATTTGTCACCATCCTGAATGAGGTCAATCAGTGTGGTGTGGTCTGCAAACTTCAGGAGCTTGACAGAGGGGTCTTTAGATGTGCAGTCATTGGTGTAGAGGGAGAAGAGCAGTGGGGAGAGAACACAGCCCTGAGGAGCTCCAGTGCTGATGGTGCGGGTACTGGATGAGAATTTTCCCAGCCTCACTAGCTGCTGCCTGTCTGTCAGGAAGCTGTTGATCCACTGACAGACGGGGGTGGGGACGGAGAGCTGAGTTAGTTTGGGCAGGAGGAGGTCTGGAATGATAGTGTTAAAGGCCGAGCTAAAGTCCACAAACAGGATCCTCACATAAGTCCCTGGTCTGTCTAGATGTTGCAGTGTGTAATACAGTCCCATGTTGACTGCATCATTCACAGACCTGTTTGCTCTGTAGGCAAACTGCAGGGGGTCCAGTAAGTGTTCAGTGATGTCCTTCAGATAAGCCAAAACCAGTTTTTCAAATGACTTCATGACCACAGACGTTAGAGCCACAGGTCTGTAGTCGTTAAATCCTGTAATCTTGGGTTTCTTTGGGATGGGGATTATGGAGGAGCGTTTGAAGCATGCTCCAGTGATCTGTTGAAGATCTGTGTGAAGATGGGGGCCAGCTGGTCAGCACAGGATTTCAGACAGGCTGGTGTCACACCGTCTGGGCCTGGTGCCTTCCTTCTCTTGTTCTTTTTGAAGACCTGGCGCACGTCATCTTCTCTTATCTGCAGTTCAGGTGTGGGGGAGAGGGGGGATTTGCAGGAGGTGTGAATGGTGTTTTTTCAAACCTACAATAGAACTCCTTAAGATCGTCTACCAGTTGTTGATTCTCCACAGTGCTGGGGGATGGTGTCTTGTAATTGGTGATGTCTTTCAGACCTTTCCACACTGAAGCCGTGTCACTGGAAGAGAATTGGATCCTTAACTTATCGGAATAATTCCTCTTTGTCACTCTGATCTTGTCAAACAGTGATCAGAGAGTCCTAAAGCTGCTCGTGGAGCAGAGTGATATGCGTCCTTTATCGCTATGTAACAGTGATCCAGTATATTACTGTCTCTCGTGGGACATGTAACATGCTGTCTGTATTTTGGCAGTTCGCGGGAGATATTTGCTTTATTAAAGTCCCCGAGAATGATTAAAACAGAGTCCGGGTGTTGTTGTTCTGTGTCTGTGATCAGATCAGCAAGTTTCTGTAAAGCTGTGCTCACGTGCGCTTGTGGTGGAATGTAGACACTCCTGTCTGTAAGCAAAATGAACGAGCAGAACTCCCGTGGAGAATAGAAATGTTTACAGTTGATGAAAAGCGTTTCTAGATCTGAACAGCACATCTTCTTTAACACAGTTACATCTGTACACCACCTCTCATTGATGTAAAAGCATGTCCCGCCGCCACGCGATTTCTCCGTTGATTCCGCGTCGCGATCTGCTCTGATCAGCGTGAAATTAGGTATATGTAACACACTGTATATTCAGTTAGATGAAAACCCATTGGTGGATCACAATAAAAGAAGGCAAATACTTTGTATATACAAAGTAAAAGGCCATGGTTGCTTCAGCAAATGCGCTTTAACTCACATTTGGTTTTAACACTATCGGTTAGGTTTAGGGTAGGGTTTAGTGTAGCTGGTACGTAATTTGCAATTGCAATAGAGTTTTAACCTTTTACTGCCACTCACTCACTCACTCACTCACATTTCTTTTCTGAACTGCTGCAATATGTATAACATTCAACATAAAAAAAAAAAAAAAAAAAAAAAAAAAAAAAAAAACTTAAAAACTGCACCAGATTCTCTGTAAATGGCTTTTAATATGTCAAGGAATACCTACAGATTTAGTTACTGAATTCATATCCCTTCATCACTGGCTCTTGGAATATGTCAAGTCTTAAGAATCATAAGAAACTGAATGTGAAATCATGCACCTGCGTGGTGGCTGCATATTATATCTCTTCAAACTTTGGAGGCCTATTTGGAGTTTTCAGCTGTTGCAGCATTAATCATGATAATTTCAGGGCCAGTGTTCCTGGGCTGTCAGGTACATCAGGCCACATCAGAGACACACACTAAAATAGTGAGGAGTCTGTGGGCCGTTCGCCGATAATTAGAATGCCATGTGTTCATCCCTACAAGCTAAAACAGCACTTGTTAAATGAAAAGCTGTCACACTTTAATTGTCTCGTTGAGGGGGAAGGGGGGAGAGAAGTAATCCTGCAAACACAGGGCAAATCGTGAGGAAGCAAGGTCTGAAAAATTACTACACCCTTAGAGATGCATCAGCATATCATTTCCTAGTTGGAAGACATCATTTGTAAGTCATTCTTCTCATGTCACTCTGGGGCACTGTTGGAGGAAAAAAAAATAATCAATTTCTATTTACCCAAGTTACATGTAGTTACCTCAATTTCAGGCTGCAATGCGTTAATAAGGACTTGAGGTCAGTTTGGTTATCAAGAAATGCCATTGTATTGAAGATTCACACTTGATTCGTAACTTGAAAGAAGCAGCATAAACATATGTTATATTAAAAATGACCCATAAACAGCTCATATTAACAAAGAAGACATTTGCAAAAAAAAATGTCTGTAGTTACCTTTACATGTGCTCCTGCATTATTAGTCTACATTATTAATTTACAATGAGCTTGTTAAAATTAGTAAAAAACAAACAAACAAAAAAAAAAACACTTTAGATTAGGGGACACACATTTACATTTACACAAGTGTTTTCCCTAATAAACTTATAATTTTCTGCATATTGATAGTTGATAGTTGTTGTAGTTGTTAAGTTTAGGTATTTAGAATGGTCATGAAGAATTAGGCATTAATATGTGCTTTTTTAAATACTAATAAACAGCCAATATGCTAGTAAAATGCATGCTATCAAGCAATAGATAAAAATGAATAGAGTTCCCTAATCTAAAGTTTTACCAGAAATGTTAGTTAATATGAACTAACAATGCACAGTACTTCTACACAATACTTGGAAAGCATTTGTTAATATTAATGTTAATTTCAAAATGTTCAAAATACATTATTAAAATTAAAAGTTATATGTTAACATTACTACCTTTGTGTGAGTGTGTGTGTGCATTCCTTTCTCTTGAGGAAAAAAAAAATGTTGAGTTCAAGCCAGTTCTCATCAGCCTTTGCATGGTTCAGCATGTTCAAGGTGTCACGCTCATAAATGTGACCATGCACAGTGGCACACAATAGCAATGTCTTCACCTTGTAATATTACATTGGACTTTTGTCTACCCCATGGTCTGCACACTGTCCATCGTGAAGTGATTTCCCCTTTAAAGTGCTATGAAAGACCCTTAAGGAAGATTATCATAGCATTAATCAAATAATCCACTAAAATGCATTATTGACTCAAATCTATGATTCTTTCTGAAACATTTTTTTCCAACCATAAAGGAAAACCATTGGATCAATACTAATGAATTTGATAATGATTTATCATATTATTACTGACAACTTACAAATGCAAAAATATGAACTGGGCAGCAAACAGGGTGCAGAATTAAAAAATTAGAATTATAAAATTTGAATGTAAATAGAATACAGTGATTTGAAATTTAAAAAACTGTATTTTAAACTAGGAAACAATTGTGGTTTGGAGGTTTACATGTTTCACAGATATAGATAGACAGACAGATAGATAGATAGATAGATAGATAGATAGATAGATAGATAGATAGATAGATAGATAGATAGATAGATAGATAGATAGATAGATAGATAGATAGATAGATAGATAGATAGATAGATAGATAGATTTGAATGATGAGGATTGCTTCAAGCTGGTTTTATTCAGCAGCACCATGTTGTGGGAAGATTGAAATGACTTTGGAAAAGACCATCTCACACTGAGTACAATATTTCAGTTTTATTACTTTGACTGTATGGCACCAGGTGAGATGTTCTTCCATATTGTCTCATCTTGAGTGAATAGGACTGAATTTCAGAGGCAAAGCAACTTTTTTTATTTAAATCAGCAGTCTGCTTATATGCGACCTATTCATTTTTGCTATTGTTCACCGAATTGTTTGTGTCATCTGTAAACAAGATCATCCCAGCATCTTCCATGACTCCAGCAGGAGGGGGAATCAGAAGGCAGATGGCCTTGAAAGAAAACAATCATAATTGAGTATTTATTACCTCAGCAGTTGAGCTGCATGCTTGACTTCGTTCAAGTTTGAGGTCGGTGTAATGTGGGTGACATTGTGCCCAAGCTGTGCCGTTTGAGTGTGGTCCCTTCACATTTGTAGAGGGAATAGCATTTCAAGTCAAACAAAGAAGCTCATTCTCTCTTTTGGGATCAAGATGGGAGGCCTTTTTACCCCAGTAAAGCTACTGATCCTCAAACGATAGTGACAAAGACAAGAAAAGCGTTATGTGCTCGAGAGTCTTTGGCTCCTGTGGGCTCTATTATAATGTGATGTGTCTATCTCTGAACAACAAACCTCATCATTTTCCTAGAGACCATTTTACTAACTACTTGCTTCTTTCCAAGCCGCAGTGCCGAGTGAAGTATATCTAAGCCTCTGTTCCCTCTCACGTAGTAATCATCGCTGAAGACGTGCTGCATGGACATACTACAACCTTATCACAACCCCTGAAATGTTTCCTGTCTGTACATCTTATCTACATTGCTCAGGAAGGCAGGCTGTTATTATAAATCAGGGTAAAAAAGCATGCACATCAAAACGTCAAAGCCTCTCTGTTTTCTTTGGAGGCGTTTGTGTTTTTGTGATTTTCAACAGTGGCTAGAGAGGATTGGCATCTATATTTGGATCTTCAGAATGCTCTGAGTACAGCTTCAGAGTACAGCACAAAGCACAATTTTCCACTAGACCTATATGATGGAATGGAGAGGTGTTCAAAATAGATTGTGACATCAGGGAGACATAACTGTCTGAATAGAGGCAGAATGATGCATGACAATGTGAACACTTAAAACCCATTAAGCACTGTGAGTGCTGGTCCTCTCATCAACATTTGTGCTGAATTATGTGTTACAAATTCCAGCAGTACATTAGGCTTGAAACGTGAAATCCACTTGGAAAATATATACACAAGCACATACAAAATACACAAACTATTGTTTAGAAGTTTGGGGTCGATAAGATTTGTAAATGTTTGTGTAAATCTTTTATGCTAATCAAGCCTTCAATCATGTGATAAAAATATACTAAAACAGTACTATTTTGAAATATTATTATATTATTTTGAATTTAATATAACTGTTGTATATTTGAATAAATATTGAAATATAATATATTTTTGTGATGGCAAAGCTACATTTTCAGCAGTCATTCAGAAAACAGTTTGCTGCTTCTTATTATAATATTGTTTGTTATATTTTCATAATAGCCTTACTCATAATATAAATACTTCCTTTTTTTCTTCTGGTTCTTTGATGAACAGAAAGCTGAAAAGAACCACATTAATTTGAGATTTATATATTTGTATATATATATATATTTTTTTTTGTATCAATGTAAATGCCTTCTGATACATTTAATGTGACATTGCTAAAAAAAAGTATTACTTTATTTAAAAAATAAATAAATAAATTTAACAGTATATAAAATTATTATTTTATATTAAAAAAATTATAAATTAATTAATTAACAGTATATATGACAGCATAAATAACACATATATGTTCCTTTTTATTTAATTTAATTTAAAAATAAATAAATAACTGCAATTGGGAATCAAATGGCAGTGGGGATGCAGAGGGTGTTTAGAGGATTTTTATTTATTTTTTTCTGTTCTCTGTTCTGTGTGTTTGAGTGGAGTTTTCATTCTGAAGTGCCCAGACATGCTTTTGCTAGTGGCTAACAATTTAAGAGCCATGAGTGGCCACAAGACCAAGTGACTTTCTGTCCTTGTGGCTGTTATTTTCTAAAAGGACACTTTCAGAGTCTTGCTTCGAGGACGTTATTCCCAGTCTCTTTTTCTATTACTCAAGTTCAGTGTGGCTAGATCAGTTGGGACTAGAAATGTGCATTTACATGGTGAGCCATCTCGTTGGGAGCAGGAGCATTTAGAGAAGCACACTGTACAACCGTGTTTTAGAGTTTCAGAATGGGGTTTAGTTCGTTCCTATAGTTTATTAGTTATCATGAACAAACAATTAATATTTATTAAGTTAATTGAACATTATCCCAAAAGCTGTGCTTACATTTTAAACCCTGTGTTGAGGGTTTTTCTTAAAAAAATGTTTACGAATCAGTTGAGTGATTGAGAAAACAACTGAGCAAATTAATGTTTATGAACAAATCAGTTCAATGAGTTAATTATTCTCAATGAATGACGGAATAATTTAAGTAAATTATGTCATATTTTGCCACATACTGGCGTAAAGATGTAACAAAAAAGTCACTAAAAATCCCCACTACTAATGCACAAAAATGACAGTATCTCTGAAACATGCAAAAACAGTGTATAATACAACTGTTGTATAATATTATTCATGTTTGTTCGCAATATATTCATGTTAATGTATTCAACTTGAAAGGATACATCTATCTAACATGGATGAATAAGTGCTGAAAAACATTGTATTATTTCAGCCTAAATCCCTGTATTAGACAGCAGAATTCGTCCACATTTTCTTGATAAATTTAACTCTGCAAATACGGTGACTGTAGACACTAAGTAATCGATTAATTCACTGCTAATCTGTTTATTATTACTTACTTTCCAGATCTCAATCACAGACCCATAAACAGCTTAAACTTTGTCTCATGAATTGAAATACCTCCCGGAACCGCTGTGCACAGCTAAGATCTTGCTGTGTCAGTCGATTCAAAAATTTAATTTCCAATGACCCAAAATAAATACTCATTGAAAATAACATTTTTATTAAATAATTCAGTGCTGCACCATAGAGGACAAATCCAGGGTAATTTTGCAAGGGTAAGGAGGCAGAGGGAAAATAATGTGTGTCAATACAAAACCCTGCTGCTCAATGAAAACCAATTTTACATCTCTGGCCCAAAACAACAGAATTAATCTTCCACCTATTTCAGATATTGTTTTCCCCCAATGATCGCATATCACACTCCTTTGTGAGAATTTATAAGTTCATTATAGCTGCAAATAAATGGGCACTCTGGGTGGAAATGATCAAGTAATTTTTGCATTCATTAAAGAGCAGAGATGAGTTGTAAGATATTTCCTAACAGGCTGTGTGAGCTGGTAGAAGCAGCAAGGTTTTATTTTTTACATGCTCTCACAATAATATGCAAATCAAAGTGCACTCTCACTTTTTGCCTCTATGCAGTTTTGAAGAATAATCCTCTTCTTGTGTGGTTAGCCATTAGTAAATAGTCTTGAGTTTAGGGCTTTCTTTGTTAAATTAACTGTTTGCCCCGGCCGATGCAAAACCTTCAGCAGAATTTACTTTCAGCAGAAATTCATTTATTTCTCTGATATTGCAATAGCCTTAAAAATTATTCTGGTGAATTGTTTCCACACGCTCCTCCTTTACCTGTCAAATCCACTTCTGAATCCCATTCATTTGAGAAGTGGAATTATTTGTATGTTATTATCTTTATTATTATTTTATTTTTTTCCCCAGAATTTTTAAATACGCTTGAAATCTCTCCTTCGGATCTCAGCATTCAGTCAACATCACATTGGCGTAGGAGCTATTCTGCCTTCCTGCAGTTGGAATTACCCTCCACAGCATCATTCGTATGAAGGGTGCAGTGGGGATTGTGCATCGCAATGCAACGGCAGGCAGGAAAAATAGCGCGACCATTTTTGTCTCCCACGTGAACGTATTAATTTGTAGCCCGGACTGCATCTCTCTTCCTCTGCCGGTGGCCCCTGGGTTTAGCAGAACTGGAGCCTCATCCCAGCCGCTGTGCACCTGATTCCTCTTCCTCTCCCCAAAGACCTCAGCACCGTCCCCCATTTGTCATTGGTAAGCATGCCGACAAGCCATGCTTCACGCGACGGGGGAAGGGGACCTGAAGCCAGCAAAACAAAGGGACAACAAAATCAGCATAATTCCTCTCAAAATGAAAACACATTCTTCACGAAGGGGGGTAAAATAATGCAATTATCCTGGCAAAGACTGTCAGTGGCAGGATGATGAATATTGGGACGTCGACATGGAATGTGACACTGTTCCTTGGAAAAAAACTGTTTTAGAACCCAAGGCTTCCACCTCTCTTCTTGAAAGTAGCATTTGAAAACACTGCGGCTGTTGTAGATAATTGCCGTACTTTACATTTGCAAAAATCCTGCGAGGAGGCATCAGTAAAATCACGAAAAAGAGAACAGAGTGGAGGACAGATTGCTGAGTGTGCAATCAAACTTTAGTGACAAATGATTACTCACTGTCATTACACATCCTCCTACTGCTCCGGTGTGCTACCCCTTGTGGAGAGCAGTCGATGCCTTTTCCAAAGTGTTTTTAAATACCCACACTTAATATCCATGATGATAAATGGGCAGACTTGCATATGGTGGAGGCGGAGTGAAGAGAAGCCTGATGAAATTACAATGTGAGCTGATTGATCTATGCAGAGCTGGCACGCGGCCGGGGAACAGGTTAAACTGATGAATGGAGATTTGTGTCAGAGGCCAATGTGGAGATTGTCAGGAGACCTGACCTTCACAAGCATTCCAGAATCCCTGCATGGGCCCAGATCCACGGCGCCCGACCAAAACCCGTCCATCATTTCCAGGGTGAAATCTGTCTTGACTGGGAAAACTGGGAGAGGAGGGGGACTCACTCAGATGAATATGCGTGCATTGGCATAGCCGTTATGATTTACAGCGCCGTTGAGGTGTGGATGTGCAATCATTTCCTGCACATCCTGAAAGGAATGACAGCACTAGCAACATAAATGAGAAGCTTTCACAGAGGAGTGAACTGCTTAATGTTGTTGAGCTGCTAGTTGTCATGACAATATCCAATCAGCACTGAAACATTGTAACTGATAAGGAAGAGAAAATTCCACTAGATTTCATATCATATCTATTCAAATTACATATAAATTAGATCATTTCTCTGTATATATTGATGCCATCTTTTGTCAACAATCAGAAACTGCTTTTTTTCAAGAAGCAAATGAGAGCATCAGTAGAGTGTACTTGCTTATGGAAGTGTCTGCCCCTGTATTTATCAAACACACACATGCACAAACTCACACACTCCCAATAATCACGTACTTTCGTTTGTATAAGGTGTAGAAGACAAAGCGGCAGGGGACTCATAGTTGCCATCATGCAAATGTAACCTTTGAACCGTCAAAATGGTTTGGCATCTAACCTTTCTCCTTCACTATTCGACGTCCAAACCTTCCCCTCCAGACCAGCCCTCGGCTCCACCTAACAGCTTCTGAACATAGTTTTAAATATATATATATATATATATATTTTTTTTACTTGTAGTTTACATCTGAACATTTAACGCTATTGTAACAGTAAAAAATTACACGCAGGTATTATTTCTTGTTTTATTATTATATTATTATTATTATATCAATACATACACACACACTGCATGTACAGAAATATGCTTACCCTTTGCATGTATTATACTTAAGGTTTGATTCCAGTGGGCATATATGTTAAAAATGGATGAATATACTGTATGTAGAAATTACTATTAACCTACTATGAAACTAGATTAAAAAATAGCTATTGCATTAGATTTTGTTAACTAATGTTAACAAATTAAACTTTATTTTAAATACTTTACACCCTCAGTTTCTCTTGTAATTTCTCCACAATCGTTTACAGTTGGAAGCTATCCAAAGCTAGACTGCTTTGGATTAAAGTATTCTCCATTTAATGGATCACATAAAGACAAAGAGTTTAAACAGAAAAACAAACAAACAAACAAAAAAAAAAACAGACAAGAGCTGCATTTTGCATTTCCAAAAAGCATGTTTGAACATGTTTTTTTTTCTTCCCTTTACAACTGCTAAGTCAAGCACAACTTGAAGGTGATTGTTGTTGTCACTTAATACTTAACAAAAGCCTGCACTGTGTTTTATTTGGAGATGCAGTTTGGAGCCTTTTGAATTGTGAAGAGACTTGGAAGAGGTCTCAGTTGTCTACATGCTCAACCCTCTATTCTCACCACTGTTGTTTTGGAAAAGGAGGTTTATTATTATGCCCAGTGGAGAAATGGCTTTCCTCTAAATGCCACTTTAATCTTTTCTCTGGTGGCAGTGAGAGTTACTCAATTCCATTCAGAGTGGAACACTCCTCTGACCTGTGCTCAAGGAGAAATCTCTGAAAACCTTGCTTTTGACGGCCTCGCTATTGCCAGGTGTTTTGTGTGTGTGGTGGTGGTGAAGGAGAGAAAGACAACTGTGCAGGCAACTGGACAGACAAACAAAAAAGCACAGAATACTGTCAATCCAAGACTATAGATGTTTGCTTGAAGCAAAAGGGGCTAAAATCATACATATATATATATATATATATATATATATATATATATATATATATATATAGCTACAAATAAGATTGTCTAGCATCTTATATTTGAGACCATATACATAAACAAAATAAGTTAATAAAGTCAGGAAACAAGTAAATGATTTACTCATAATAAAAGTTTCTGAATTTGGAATAGCATACTACTCTTACAATTTCTGCAATATAAACATATGGCAAAAATAGTAGCACTGTGTGTACACCAGCTGCTCTGCGTCAAAAGCAAATGGAAATAGGCTAATTATAGTCAGTGATTCTGTCTACACTGGATGTGCCACGACAAGATACAGACAGTAAATTGATGCTCCATTCTATTTCTGACATCCTCCACGGATGCTTCCAACAGCAGGACTAATGGATGTGGAATGTTCGCTTTGACACATCCAGTGTAGACAGTCTATAAAGTCTGTAGACAGACAAGCTGCTGTAGTGCTGTGTTTCACCAAATCAATCGATTGAATGATTCAGTGACTCACTCTAAAAAAGTGACTTGTTTTGTTCTTGAATGAATCAACTTTATTAAAAACAAATCAGTTGAATTTATGACTAACTCATAAAGACACTTGTTGCCACCTACTGGCAGAACAGTGGAACTTGCTGAAAGAGTCTGTAAAACTAAAACTAATGCACAGATTGAAAGTATGTATAGAATATGCAAACACACATGCCAGTGTGTGGAAGAGTGTGATAATGACCAGGCTTGAGGCATTATTTTGAAACAAAGAGGTTACATAGAGTATGTTACTGTTATTGAACATTGTTAAGACAAGTAGAGTAAAATACAAAACATGAGCGAACAAACAAACAAACCATAGTATCATTGAGCGTGTGTAATGTGCTGAAAAGAAAGTAAGAATATTGTCATATGAAATACTTGACAATCCTGGGGAAAAAAAATAAAAAAAACCCTCTTTGGGTATTGTACATATGATCTGTTATCTGTAAGTGCCTGTAGCTATAATACACATCTATATTCAAATGTTTCCTCTGAAAATAAGCCGATAAAGTAATTGGGCGTGAATGCAGCACCACAAACAAGATCAGCACTTGCAACTGCTACAGTGTAAAAGTCTGTTTATGGACGAGTGAAACTGAAAGTATGTAAATTTAATCATAGCATTTCATATAATGGAATGCTTGAGGCACTGTAGTCATTTCTGCTTAGAATAGCAGTTGTACTGACAGCGAGAGGCGCTGATTAAACCCCATTAAAGGAGTTTAAGAATATCTTGATAGTAAACTGCTCACATGACATTGATTTCATCAAGAGCTTCGTCCATTAAGACTTCAAATAGGGCCTGGAAAATGGCATCTCTTTTTTCATAAGTGTGAGATCAGTGCAGAGTGGAGGGTTTGACTTTAATCTGTTCAGCAGAGGTGCTCTGATTTCATAATGATTAAACCTGTGCCAGTCGACCCTGCTTCTCTGTTCTGTGACCACTGTTGCTTTATAGCTGTTACTTTGTGCATAAATCCTGCAAATACATGGCTCTGGGGGACTACCCACTGTGCCCATAGCCTCTGCACATTTCTTTTTGTCTCATTTGGGCTGATAATTCATCAAAGTACCTGCAGAGTCAGCTCAGAATGTATGCATTTAGCTGTTTAATTATGTCGTTTTCCTATACACATAATGCACAGTAATTGTCCATTATATGATTAAATGAGGCCCACCCACTCACCCTCATTCTCTTCTTTCCTGTTTTTCTCAGTCAATAAACTAATGATAGCCTGATAGTCAGTATAGCCATTTGTTATGAGAGAAAATGCATGGTAAAATGCTCATTAAGGCAATTCAGTCTAAACAGGATTCCACGTTACTGCTGATATTCTACAGATTGTCTTCTTGTCTGTCTAGCACTGGATATGTACTGCATGTGACTCACCTTTTGTCTGGATCTACATGGCCATACCCGAAGGCTTTGATAGATGAGGTAATCTGAGCAAGTTGTGTTGAGAGATCCATCAGGAAACAGACAGGCCCATATAAACTATGCAAAATCTGGGTCCTTGTTGTCACCCACTGGTAGGCCTCTGGATCTACAGTGGTTCCCCAAGGGGCAATAAGTCGCATACATATGCAAAGAGACAAAAACGGTTTGCCTCTCCCAATGACCCTATTCCATACCTCCAGTCACACTATCCTTCCCCAAGCCATCTTCAATTATAATTAATTTTTTGTCTTGTAAAAATTGATTATCAATATTAATATTAATATTAATATTGAAAAATAATATTAAACACCTACATAATTTATATTTATTAGTACTTTTGTTGTGGGATTATTGTGTTGAATGCTGAGCTGAAGTCAATGAACAGCATTCTAACATAGGAGTCTTTATTTTATAGGTGGGTAAGAGCCAGGTGGAGGGTGGAGGAAATTGCATCGTCCGCAGAGCGGTTTGGACGGTATGCAAACTGGAGCGGGTCGAGTCTGTTGGGGAGGCTGGTTTTGATGTTGTGCGTGACTAACCTCTCAAAGCACTTCATCATGATTAGAGTCAGTGCTATGGGATGGTAGTCATTTAGACAGGACACAGGCGATTTCTTTGTTACCGGTATGATTGTTGTGGGTTTGAGACATGTGGGGACGACTGCCTGGCTCAGCGAGGTGTTGAAGATATCTGTAAGCACATCTGTCAGCTGTGCAGCGCAGTCTCTCAGAACACGGCCAGGTATGTTGTCAGGACCCACAGGCTTGCGTGGGTTAATCCTAGATAGGGTCTTCCTTATGCCGGCTGGAGACAGACAGAGCGCCCGGTCGTTGGGAGGTGTGGGCAGTTTTTGTGCAGGTGTGTCATTCTGCATTTCAAACCGTGAATAAAAGTGGTTGAGTGCATTGGGGAGGGATGTGTCATCATCACAGGCCTGTGGCGGGGGCTTGTAGTCAGTGATGGTCTGAAAGGCTTGCCACAGGCTCCATGTGTCTCTGCTGTCTGTGAAGTGATTGTTGATTTTTTTGAGCATTTGACCGTTTTGCATTTTTAATGCCACAGGACATATTGGCTCTTGCTGTTTTGAAGGCTGCTTTATCACCTGATCTGAATGCTTCATCTCTGGTCTTTAGCAGCCCACAAACCTCTGCTGTCATCCATGGCTTCTGGTTGGCACGTGTGGTGATGGTCTTGGTGACTGTCACATCATCAGTGCACTTTTTGATGTAAGCAGTCACAGTTTCAGTGTACTCCTGCAGGTCTGTGTGGTTGTTGTAGGTGGCTGCCTCTTTAAACATGTTCCAGTCTGTGTCCTGGAAGCAGTCCTGCAGTGCTGAGGTGGCATTGTCTGGCCATACTGTGATCTGCTTTTGAACCGGTTTGGTGAACACCATCTCCCACCTTAAACACACACTTATGACAGAGCAGATCAGAGTGGGAGAGGTGGGGAGTGTTTGTCCCCAGACCAGTAAAGCAGGAGAGGCCGCCAATACGCACAGCTTCTCTGTAAATTCCCCACAGAAGCCAGTGGGGCCCTGGGGAGAATGAGTCAAGATCCTGCCTGCCTCCAAAACCTGGGAACAGCTGGGGTTGCCATCTGGCTCCTCTTCATGGTGGATACCTTCAAGTAGATTGTTGCTTCTTTCTATTTATGAGGAGGTGAGAGGGAAAAGCTTGGTACTTACATGACTGCAGTACCCAGAAAGACCTCAACAGATCTCTAAACAGTTTTAGATTAGTCTAAGGAAAGGCACCAAATGAATAGCCCACAGTCTCCAATAGTCTCCAAAAAGAAATCACAACAAAGACTGTAAAAAAAAAGAGAAAGACCGCAAATACAGACATAAATGAAACAAAAATAGTTTTGATAGGAATTGAAATGTAAAGAAATCCGTCTGTCCATCCATCCATCCATCCATCCATCCATCCATCTATTCATCCAAAAACCCATTCACCAAATCATTATGTTTGTCTTTCATTTAATTCCAATTAAATTTGAGTTTACAGTTAATCAATTCAGTAATTAAATTGGAATTTAAAATAAATTATAAACATATATGGAAATTTCAATATTTAAATTTGTAATGAAGGAATTAAGTTCTGAAATGTGTATGAACTTAGACAGACAGACAGACAGACAGACAGGCAGAAACAATACTTCACTGTAACATTTTTAGAGCTGAGCGTGAAAACCAGACTGCTAGATTGATCTTGATAGGTAAACTTCCAAAATATGTAAATACATTCCAAAATATGTTTGACTCCTCAGGTGCATTTCAGATAATGAAACCAGCTAGCAATTAACAGTCACTCACAGGCACTGGCAGATGATTTCTACATTTTGATGACCGACTCTTTACTAAATATATAAATAATCAACACCTGTTCTTTTGAGATGATTCACCAAATGGGTAATCACCATTCATCAAAAGTCGCTGTGTCATTACTTATCCAAATGAGATGGTGTTAATTACAATAAATTACAGATGTGTTTGATGCATTAGTGAAGCTTCAATGAACACAGAGCGCCAGGTTAGTGCCTAATGGCTGTTGGTCAATGAAATGTGTGTGTTGGTGACTGCCTGTTGGTGTGTGGATTTAGAAAGAGAGAGAAAGCACCTGTGCAACAAGAGGCTTCTTTTCAGGACAAAGCACATACCCTGCTTTCCAAGTGCCTTGGAATCTATAAAACGAAACCAGTGCTATTTTTTCACCAAGGCCTTTAGGGTGAAATGAGTTGATCATCACTTTCAGAATGAATGAACCATTTGAAATGCAGAGGCGTCTGGCATGAAATAAGAGGTCAAAAGCTCTTCAGCATATAAAGTACGAGCGGCAAAGACTTCTGAGGGGAGGGTGCAGACCAAGTCCACAGTGGCCCTCGAAGACGCCACGGCTTTTAACGCCACCATATGAGCTGGTGCTGGAGCATGGTATCCAGCTTTGAAGTAGTCTCCTGATCTCACTCTGCCACTGAGAGGAAATTGAAGTGAAGGGTTCACAGCACCTAATGCTGCAAAAATGATCTCACAGGACAGAGGAAGAGAAGGGTAGTCGGGGGAATTACCCCAGACACTTCCTCGTAAAATAAAGCCAGTGATGAAAACAGCACTCGAGGATGGTGTGAAACTGAGGTTCAGTTTCTCATAAACAAGTGGTATGAAGAGGCTTTGGCTGAAATCACTAAAATTGATTTACAGAGGCTCTTGTGCGGTGCCCCTTTGCTCAATCAAGAACACCATATAATGACAACACATATTCCCTCAGTCACAACACAAAGGCATCACACCGACATGCAGTCGATTTCAAGGTTTCAGACTAATTCGTGTACATCATGTGTCACGGGACGATTATTTAAATGTCACTCTGCTCGTGTTCGCATTAAGCCTCCGAAGCCCGACAGGGAGCCCAGGTAATGTGCTTAAATATTTAGACTTTATTGTTAGAGACAGAAATAGATGAGAAGTGACTAGACTTGCCTGTCATCAGTGATCAGACTGCCTTAATGAGACAGACATAGGCACCTCCAGAGTCAAATATTCAGATTCTTCCCACTGAGGAAGTGCCTAAAAGGGCTGATGACTGCCTCGGAGCAAGCCCAAACCAATCTCATTTAGTCTCTTAAGTATGCCAAAACTCTTCAGAAATGCCCTTTGAACCTGGCAATGTGCCAGCAGCAGTCTGTAAACCTTGATCTAGGGGTTGTGTGAATTACTAAACAGCTAATGCAGCAGGCCTGGAGATTATCGAGGCCTCTTTTGGTGATGTCAGCAAAAGTGGCATCATAGGAGGGGGGGGCAGTCATCCGGGGCATGAGTCATTTCGCCTCACGTAGAGACATATATTAGTTTAAGATCATCTACTGTCTTGGTCAACCACTCTCTCTGAAGGTCACAGTTCCAGCAAAGCAATTCAGACCATAACAAACTGTAGTGAGACATTAGCGATCTCAAATTCATTTACAAAATACAACAACAAAACTTTGCTAAAGTGGTTTATACCCTAAAATAAACCTATACAAGGGAGAAGAGCGCTATACGGCCCTTCTGTTATGACTGGCTTTGGCTCTATTAACTCACTGATGTCAGCCACTTGAATTCCTGTGTTTATTGGCTAAATCAGTGCTTTCCAGAGCTCCAATTTGCCAAAAAAGTTGGGGAAAATCCATTTCAAGTCTTTCCAGTGAAATAGACTCTTGACTATCCACCACCAGTACTATGGCATTTCTTCTCAAGACCTCCACATATTATTCTCTGTGTCAGGGTAGAAATACATAAATAAACAAATAAATGGGAAAAAACCCTCCTAAAACTAAAACAAAGATCTCAACTTTTTCTGCCGAAGCCATGCCGATGCTGTGGTAAAACACTCATTAACTCAGAACTGATGGCTGACCTCATCTCATACACTATTAATAGCACACAATCATTACCAGTGGCTCATGAGCTGCGCTGGGGCATCTGCTTGCTGAAACAAGCTATCAGGAGACTGTATGGGAAGGATGAATGTGAAAATAGTGGGCAGATGCATAAAAGGGTATCTTTTTGTTTACCTCCTCACCTTTCATTCAACACATCTGTTTGGGGCACTTTGGTTTCCAAGGCAACAGGCCGCATGCAAACTCTCTGACAGGTGAGTGCTCCTGGACATCAGCCTATCTCCCTTGGGTGCATCTGTCAGAGCGAGAGCGTAGACCAAAGAAAAAACTCTCCAGCACATCACCCACCCACATAAAGCCCCGATTTCAACACAGACCCATCACAAAGAAGATGTCAACTAGAAACAAGGGAGGAAAAAACTCACTTGAAAGGAGACAATCACAATTGGAGTGCCTCATTTCCTCTATCCATGTCAATTTGCATGTGTCGTACAGCTGAGAAAAGACTTGTAGAGTAAAACATTCAGCTCGAAACACTCATTTTACTCTAGGAGAGCATTTCTGGTAGTTTGTTTCACAGTGGTAGTCTGCCCCGAATGGACGCAGCACTTAGACAGCAGGCAGTCCGATGTGACACTAAGAGGGTTTGTGATATGCCAAGAGCACAGGCAGAATGGAAGTGACCAGGGGCTGTGATTGTTTTTTTTTTTCCTGCCATTTAATCTCCTCTCAAAGATGGTTCATTAGTCTGGAGGATAGCAAACTGCACAAAGATAAAACCTGATCTGTGAGTCAGGGACACTCCACAAATCCATTTCCATTCAGCTCTATGCCCAGCGGCTATACCATCAAAAGCATCGCTCTGTTTCTTGCTCAAATTAAATGAAAAGAGCAGCTCATAATTTTTTTTTCTACACTCCTCCCTTTCTTCTTCATCTCATTCTCAATTTGAGTGATCATTTTGAGGTGATAGAAAATTTTTGGTTTTCCATCTATGAGACCATTTTTTTTTCACCCTGAATGACACTGACAGGGTATCCATACAAATTTACTCCTTCAGGAGCAAGAGCCTCAAATGGTCAAGTGCCGCCAATCATTTGTGACCTTGATGTAGTGGTTGTGGAAAATAGTTAATTGAATATTAGCATATTAGCAAACTAACATCAGATCATTTGCTGATAATGGTAATGTTTTTAATATTCCAGGAGATGATGTACTAATGAAAATCTGCTCAACGCACCAAGATGTCCAAATTTTTGAAGTATATGCTTGGCGAGTTTCTTAGTGAATGCTAAGAAATCGTCACGGGGGATTCGTAATGTCTGAGTCTGAACGTGGTGTGACATTCGGAATGATCAGTTGTCATTAAGGGGGACATGGCCTGGGGCCGATGGGTAGAGGGCCCCGTTTTTAGGAGATGTGGGAGTGTGTCGAAGGGAGCAGATTGTGTTCTTGGAGAGCCTATTAAAGCTGACAGGGACGAGGTGGAGGAGTCGTATCTCGGCCTGATTACACCCCTCTCCCCGGCTCCCCTATTGACTGTGGTTAGGATGTAGCTTTCCATTTCCTGCAGAAATAAATTAAAAGTCAGAAGTAATTTGGCTGATGTGGGATGCAGGTGGATTTTTTTCCTCCCCTCTTTGCCTCCAACTTTCTGAATAAAATTCTCCCTTTGCCTGGAAATCAATTGAAGACCCTCTTTGATGAGGGAGGGCTTATTTTCTGCCAGTGACAGTTTTGTGGCAGGGAAAAAGCAGAGATTTGATTAAAGTGGAGATACTGCGAGATTGAGGTCTTGTTCCAGCCAGAAGAAGGATAAAGGCCTTTAATCGTGTCTCCTGCACCATCAAGTGGAGGACGTGCCATTACAGCTTCACCTCTTTCAGCACCTAAAAATCACAATTTGTGTTGATTTTGAAATCAATCTCATTAACCAATCTACCAACCAATCAATCAGTGGGCAAATTGTATGTTCTTAACTATACATTATCCCCTCCCTGTAGTCTCCCTGTAGTTATTACTGATTGAGAGGTCACAGCAAATAAATAAAAATATAAATTTTCGACTAGGGGTGTGCAGCGAAGCCAACATCTGTATCTGTATCAATCTCAAAATTATTTGTAAATGGGCGGGGCTTGAGAAACTGAAAACTGTTATGTCTGTGGTTTTACAGTGTTTTTGAACATATGCCTTATACATATGAATATGCCTTGTATAACTGATAAAATAATATTGTTCGTAAAGATTATAACATTTATTTAAATATCTTCTAACTGTCTGGGCCGACAACATTGCATAGATAGACAGTGCTTTGTGGTCTAATACGGTTATGCTTCGGATGACCTGAGTTCCAGGTACCTTTTGTGATTTAAAAAATTCTAATTAAAACAATTTTAATAAATGCTAATACAAGTAAAATAAGATGAATATATATATATATAACTCTTTGTACTGAGTAATGTCCCGTCAGCCACAACCTCAAATAAGTGGAGGCTGACTCTATAAATAGCTGATTGGAGAACATGGAGGTTGCAACAAGTAAAAAGCAAAACCATTTATTAAGCATACAAATGCAAATCTGAACAAATTATATATTATATTATTAGATTAGATTAGATTAGATTCAACTTTATTGTCATTGCACATGTAAGGTACAGGGCAACGAAATGCAGTTAGCATCTAACCAGAAGTGCAATAAGCAGAGGTACAGGATATACAGTGCCTACAATATGTTACATATGTACAGAAATATACAGATAAGGCAGTAGTACTATGGACATAATTTACAAGTTTTTAAATACTATCAGTATGATATACAGATGGGTGATATGAACATACTATACAGATGGGTTGTGCAGTAAATGTATGTACACTATGAGCAAAAACTATGAAAATAATTACAAATGGATATGAATAAGCTATAAATTAAGATATATAAACACTAGTGCAATGAACATTGAAAGTGCATAGAAATAAAAATTTACAGTACATAGTACTCAGTGTAGATTGGTTGTTTTTTTTGTTTTTTTAATCGATTTAATGATGGGGAGGGGTGAAGAGTTTGTAGTGGTGTGTGAGAGGGGTATCATTGGGCAGAGTTTAGTAGGGAAACAGCTGTAGGGAAAAAGCTGTTCCTGAGTCTGCTTGTCCTTGTTCAGAGGCTCCTGAAGCGCCTCCCAGAGGGCAGTAAGTTAAACAGTCTATGGTCAGGGTGAGAGGAGTCCTTAAGAATGCCGCGAGCTCGACGTAAACAGCGTTTTCTCTGGACGTCCTCAATGGCAGGGAGTGGTGTCCCTGTGATGCGTTGGGCGGTTTTCACCACCCTCTGTAGTGCCTTGCGGTCAGCAGCTGAGCAGTTCCCATACCAGACTGTGATGCAGTTGGTCAGGATGCTTTCAATTGCACACCGGTAGAAGTTCCGCTGGATGATTGGAGACAGGTGGTTCTTCTTCAGTGTCCTAAGGAAGAAGAGGCGTTGGTGAGCCTTCTTGACTAGGCTGGATGTGTTGGTGGTCCAGGTCAGGTCCTCCGAGATGTGGGTTCCCAGGAACTTGAAGCTGGAATTATATTATTATAAATATATACTTGCCTAAATTTTGTGTCAGAGAGAGAGAGTGAAACCTATAAGTATAGCCTATGATACAAATTTTAAAACATTTACATAGAGCAAGCAGTAGAAAATGTATATGTAGCCTGTCTTAGTTGATTATTAGGCTAGAGCTGGTTTGGTTTCTGAGAGATGCGCAGATATGAAACGTGACTGTCTGATTTACGATCTTACTGTGCTTATTTCATTCATTCATGTATCATATCATTCAAGATTTGAATCATTAAGATGTAGGCTACATATCAAATAAGGTGTATGATATAATATGTATTTTAGTTGATTTACTTCTGCCAAGCTCTGATTTCTAAGAGACACACGGAGAGGCAACAGCAACTGGCTATTTGATGTTTACTCTTCGTGTTTACACTCTTTTACTTCACACGGTTATTATTGCATAGTGATTTTAGAGGTTATGTATAATGTTGTGCTTTACCTTGGATCCAGCAAACTGAAGGAGTCTCTGTGTCAGCCTCAGCTGATTATTATTCTGATTAATTATTTGTTATTCGTTTTGAAACCATTATCCGTGCCTTTCTGAATAAGGTATTAGGCTTTGGACACACCCCTGTTTATCACACACACACACACACATACACATCTGTAGAAACAAAATGGATAATGTCCTGGCAGAAAATTACCAGTACATTTTCCATTAAATTTACAGATATTTCCTTCAACCATAAAAAAAACTAAACAAAATTCATTTGGCTAATTTTACATAATGATTAAAAAATTGCTAATTTTTTAAAAAGGTTTCTATTTAATGAAAAATTAGCCTTATTAAATTAACTATTATTTATACATTTTTTTTCCTTCTGGGGTCTGAAGAAGGCAGCCAAGGTCATGGATAAATAAATATGATAATAAAACCACCAGTAGGTTTGCAGCATGTCCCTGTTTAATAAATGATTCAATAGAAACGAAACAAGTGAATGGACCGTTGAATCACTGGCTCACTCGATTCATTCAAGGTTGCGGGTTCGAGTCTCGGGCTGACAGGAATTGTAGGTGGGGGGAGTGAATGTACAGCGCTCTCTCCATCCTCAATACCACGACTGATGTGCCCTTGAGCAAGGCATCGAACCCCCAACTGCTCCCCGGGCACCGCAACATTAATGGCTGCCCACTGCTCCGGGTGTGTGTTCACGGTGTGTTCACCGTGTGTTCACGGTGTGTGTGTGTGTGTTCACTGCTGTGTGTGTGCACTTTGGATGGGTTAAAATGCAGAGCACAATTTCAGAGTATGGGTCACCATACTTGGCCATATGTCACTTCACTTTCACTTCACTTTCACTTTCACTTTCAAAAACTGATTCATTCACGGAATGAAACACCGTGTTACTATGCACTGTTTTATAAAACTAATAGCACATTTGTGCTTGCGGCCTCACACACATGTGCTGATATACAAAAAAGTACATTTCTTCTGCAATGAATATAAAAACGTAAAAACTCATACATTTGTATTTTTTGTTTCATTGCTGGAATTATAAGGGTTTCATTGTGCAGTGAATGCTTTTGGACTCTCAAGACGTGCTGGATCCTCAAAGTTGGATCAGCTCTCTTATCGTCTCTTGGTCCCTCACAGTCACACATACATTATGTAAGGAGAATGTCTTTAAATTATAATCAAGGAAAAATCATACCTTCTGTTGTACGAAATTGCTTCCGCTTGTGCGCAGCTTATTACAGTACCGAGTTCTGATTGGCCAGTCGCCGTTATTTAGTTCGTAATTGATCATAAGTAGAGAATTTTAACATTTCATGTGCATGATAAGTTTTACGTAATACACACAATTAATAATCCAAAGGGGATGGATGGGGGGGGGGGGGGGGGGGGTGGTTTTACAGAGGGGATGCTTTTTGTAATTTTTTTCGACCAGGGGGATGACATCCCCCCCGCATCCCCCCTCAATTCGAGCCCTGTATATATATATATATATATATATATATATATATATATATAATTCTGAAAATTCCTTCATCTTAGCACAACTCAATGGGCTGTATTTCTTTGGAGTGTACCAACATTTCTAACTACAGCATCATGTTAGTTACAACACATGCAAAAATGCATCACTCATGCTAGTACAAAGTGAACAAAGTACAAAGGGTGCTGCATGATTGGGCCGCTGCATGATTTGCACACATTCTCGATCTTTCTTATAGTTTGTGTAAAATCAAGAAAAAGAGTGGTGGTCTTTCTCAGTGCTGGTGGGTTCAGGCCCCACCAAATGACGGCAATGTGTTGCAAATTGTATTGCGTGGCTAATTTGTTGTTACATAACTTTTTATGTTCCTAAACTTTTTGTTTGTTTGTAAGTTTGTTTGTTAAGTGTAAGCCATATATATATATATTTATGTTATGCCACACTCTCATGGTCATGAATCATTTTACATGCACACTTGTTGAAGCCTTTATTCTGAGAGTGAAAAAAGATGCTTACATTCTCTGTAGATTACTTAGATGTTGGATTGGTTTCTGTATGTCAAGGTAATCAGCATTTCACGAGTCAACATTTAAATAAACTATAGCTTTTGAGTTATTTTCCTGCAATATTTTCCTGGCACTCTTGTTGTTGTGCTCTTGATGTTATGTTTCATTTTAGCACTGTAGCATTTTGACCAATCAGACACACAATTTTGATTTTGATTTAACAAATCAATTAGTTATTAGATTAACAAATGGTCACAGACCCCCCCACCCAATACACATACTGGTGCTGGTGTGTCTGTCAATGACTCCAGGCCTCTGGTTCCATGGCAACCCATCTGATAAGACCTGTTTTATTGCTCAATGGAATGCGGGTAGAGCAACACTTGCTCTTAGGGAAGACACATTACACCATAAAAATGGAATCTTCTCTACTTAATTCATAGAAAACCCTGTGTTGTGTATATCATTACTGTTCTTGTATATGTTTTTGTGTGTTATACACTGTTTTCTGCATGCTTATGATAGATCACTAATTAATTTGAACTTTTGCTGCATCATGTTTAGTCTCTATCGGTTTGTCTTCGGATGATCTAATTGAGAGTGAATATTACACGTTGATACCTATGCAACATATTAGTGTCCTAAGAATCTTTAGAAGTTTGTGCATTAACCCAGCTGAATTACCTATGCAAATTACTATGTTCAGAGACAAATGGTCATAAAACTTTCCCTCCAAAAATCCAGGACTCTATTGGGTATTTGACTCCCCAGAGGTGTGACCTCTATAGCAGATAAAGCTCCCACTTCAGAGATGCCCAAGCAGTCTGTGGTTTTGTTAGATCCTAAGAGGATGTGAGCTAGAACATTTTCTGACCCTCTAAGTTTTTGTGCCAGGCCTTTGCGGCCTTGTCTTTCCATTCAACCAATCTCCTTGGACCTCAGAATGATCTCTTTCTTAGCTCTTTTCAATTCAAAGCTTGGAAGAACATTTCTACCTGAGAACATATTTGGAATTCATCACTCTTCAACTCAGAAGAACGTGATCGGGAGTCCAAAACTTTGAAACCATTAAGACTTTCATCTGAGACTGCATTCCGGACACTCGACCCGACCAAAGGCAGTGCAAGTATAACATTTAACTAAACGAAACAGAGGTTTAGTATAAGTTATAGACCCCATTGTAAATGGCACTGATGGTTTTACTCAGGTGGTTAAATGACTTTCTCCATAACTGCATTCTCTGGTTTTCCTGATGGCTTCATCCATCAACTATCATTTAGCCTTTCCCCATGTATGAGTGAAAGTACGTATGTATGTTTGTTAGTTTGTTTGTTAGACTAGTTTGCGTTAGTGTTTAGTTAATAAAGGTTGTGTGCACAAATTACATGAGTTTCTGGTTCTGCCTTGCAAATGAATGTCCCTTTACGATTTTGACCCTTGCTACAATGCTCTAATGCATTAATAGGAAAGTATTTTCTGTGGCCAAGGAAATAACTTTTCTTAGAGTCGATACGAACTTACACTGAATGTTCTCTGGACGGACAGATCAGTTGATGGCAATTTAATTCTGCGACAGTTATTACTGTCAGCCGATATAAATAATTGTAAATTAATCATAATTAATCACAATTATTTATATACAATTCCCTTTTGAGCTTATAAAATTGTTACACACTATAATGAAAAATTAATTCTTATTCATGTCTTTAACTGTAGCAGCAGAATGAAGGATGGTAAATGTAGACCAGTAAGCTTTTTTTAAGTATTGTTACAGTGCTGCTGTTTATGTTAAATCATATAATACTAATCATGAGCATGTAGACATGATTAAAGAGCTTAATATGATTGAAACTTTATTGTGAAATTCCAGAGGTTAAACACCCTTTCTATGTTTTCAAATGGTAATTAATTTACTAATGGAGCTGCAGATCTTGACAGGAGGGCACTGACAAACGATTGCAGTGCATAATTTTTTTGTAATTTTTATTGCTTAATCAATCTGATTTATTTCTAACGCACCACTGATTTAGTGTTGTAGTTAAAGCGCTGAATTTGTCAGACAATTTGATCTTGCTTTTGCGGTATCGTTGATGATTTCACTTCACAACATTCAGATTATTATTATTTTTTTAATGCATATATACACACACACACACACATAAACACATGGATACATAGCTCAATTTGATTGGCCAACTGCAGTACAAGAACATGCACTGCCCCAAACACTTTGCTACTAACTATCCTCAATACGTCAAATGAGAAAAAAGACTTACGTAAGAAATTGCTTTATCATCAAATATTTCTTTATTCATTCAGATATCTGTAGCCTTCTTTAATCTGCCAAAGCTATTTAATAAGTATTTGTCTGAGTCATTAAAAGTGTGTTGTTGATATTGATGATTAATGCATTAATTTTGGCTGGGTGTGAAACTGATTCAATCAAATCAAGCTGCTTTTCAAATATAGTTCTTCAAGGATTTTCATCTTTTCAACAGAGATGTTTTAAAGTTATACAGTTAACAGGCTGGTGGCTTTTACAGTAAGTATATGGCAGTATAGTTCTATTGACATAACCAAGAAGGAATAAAATGTGTAGCACTCGATTTAATGTTGTGATATTGTAAGACTGGTTGCCATCACACCTTGACTTTAGTTGAATTGATGCCAGTGGTGGGTCTTATTACTGCCTTCTACAGCCTATAGATGTTTGTATGCAAGTGAGGTCTGTTCTAATCCTGAGCAGAATCACTACAATTGGTTTTGAAAACATGTCTCACTGTTCTGACAACTCTTTGTGCGTCAGTGAGGGTTCACAGAACTGCTGGGCGAGATTCTTTGAGACAGTTTGGCTGTCTGCGTTTGTGCACGACAGTTAGTGTATGTTTAGTGTATCTTCTTCCTATAAGTGATCTGAATTTGGGGGCATTTTCCAGTGAAACAATATAAAAATTATTTTTTTTCACTATAACAGAAATGACAGATGGAGCCAACCCTCAAGCTCTGTAATGACAGAAAGACTGAAAGGGAGACAAATTCATTCCATTCGGATTACTCTTGTCTTGTCCCATAAAGCAAACTTTATTAGAAAAGCCAAAGTCAGAGATAAGTTCTGTTTTGAAACTAGGGAAAAGCTTTAGTTCTTTCACTTCCCTCTATAGATGCACCTTGATAAATGTTTGGGTGTTTAAATCTGTCTTTGTGTGGTCCCCCTTGTATCTCTTTGCTTTTTGAATGCCGCCTTCTAACTGAGCATCTCGCTACCCTCAAACAAATGGGGTCTCGTGGGGTGTCGCTCCCATGTGGGCTGTTGTTCAGAGCAAGGTGAACCTCTGACATCAAAAGACATTTCATGTTTCTTTCATTTTAAATGGCAAGAGTTTCTGTACCACTAGGCTTCTAGTGCCAAGTTAACTACGCCCTCTGCTAGAATGACAGATCTAGTCGCAGCGGCTCCGTCCCTAGGCAGAGTTGTGTCTGTCTACAGGTGATGAGGGAGGAGGCCAGAGTGGGTGCTGAGCTCATTGAAGTAAGGATATGAAATTCACATCATGTACAAGTGGAGGAAAAGCACAAAGGCAGACGATAAGGTGTCGGCGCCATTTATATGCCTAAATCTACAACCTCAGATCCAAAGCCCTGCTCATAGAGCCCATCTGGGAGAAGGTGCTTGTACTTGAAGTGTGCTCCAGACACAGCGTTTTCACAGGTGCTGGAGCCCATAGGCCATTTCTGATATTAAGATATGCAACAATGCTTTCCCCTTGATGATCCTTTTGGTTACTGATCTCATCTTATAGTGTCTTCCAAAAGAACTATTTCACTTCTGCCAAGATTATACTTCAAGCTTTGTTCATTTCTATATATATTTTTTTTTGTTCATTCTTGTCTTTTGACAGAAATATAATTTACGTGTAGTAAATATTTCATCATGTCTTTTCTATATATTTTAGTTAGTTCATCTTCAGGAACTTGAGCTGCGTCAAGAGACACTTTGGGGAACGCCTACAGCGTAACCGTCTCTGAATACCAATGAAATCTGTCCAATGGATGGGAGGGACGTCATGGGCGAGGTGACGTAATGACCAGCTGGTATAAAAGCACGTGCGGTGAAACCGGCGTCAGTTTTCTGTCATTCAGCTAGCGCTCTGTGTTTATGTCAGTCTTATTTACTGTTTTCTGTCTTTAGCTATGTCTAAGAAGAGCCAGTTTAAGGCTTGGAATATGGGAGAAGCGCAATACGAGCTGTGTGTTCCGCCCTGCAAACGTAGGACGGCGCTCGTGGGGTTCACATCGGGATCCGATGGAGGCATCGGAGACGAGTGAGTCTCTATCTCCATCCTCACCTGTCAGATCCCATGACCGCTCCTCGAGTTCGGAAGCCCGCCTTGCGGTTACTTCCCATCGGGCAGCGGCATCACGTTTCTCGTGTCTTCCTCCGAGGAGGTTGACATGGGAAGCGTCGAACATGTTGCACCCACTCTGTCACCCCAATATGAGGAGCTTGTGGAGTGGCTTGTCGAACCGCAGAGAGGGTTATATGAGCGTTTCTGCGGTTTCAGACTCACCTCCACATCGGAGCCTGCCTTTTTTTCCCCGACCTCCACACTGAGGTGTCGAGGTCGTAGGGAAAACAATTTGGCCCGCCTCTTCGTCCCTAATTCGATTACTACGGTAATGCGATGGGGACGAGTGAGCGCGGTTACAGAGAGATGCTGCGTGTGGAACAGACGCTTGCGAGCTATCTGTGCCCTGACGCTGCGTCGTCTCTGAAAGCAAGGGGTACAGGGGCAGCAGGTCTGGCTGGCTTATGTCTGCACACCATGGTGGTGTTGCGGGCATGCCAGGCTGACCTGCTCAAGGAGTTGGATGAGGGCGAGGGATTTAGTGTGGAGGACATCCGATAACTCCGATGATTTGTCTCTCCGCACCGCCAGGGAGACCGTCAAGGCGATCTGTGGCAGCCCTGGTGGCGGCGGAGAGGCATCTTTGGTTGACCCTGTCGGATTTAAAGAAAAACTGCGACAGGGTCTTCCTTCTGGACACCCCACTTTGCCTTCTGGCCTTTTTTGGTTCGGGAGGCAGGTGGCGGGATTCCAGCGGTTTTTCCCTCGCCGCTCTCTAGCTCACGGGGCTGCTGGGAGAGAGCAGCCCCTGCCGCGTGCTGGCTCCTCGCATAGGCAAGCTCGCCCCCACTGAGCTGGGATACTGCTGGGTCTGGTGGCAGCTGCGTACAACTTGATACCTATTGGCCTGCAGTACATGAGACCCCTACAGTGCTGGCTCAAGACCAAGGGGTTCTCCCCGAGGGGAAACCCGCTTCGCATGATCAAGGTCACGCAGCGATGCCTACATGCCTTAGACATGTGGAGACAACCTTGGCTCTTGTCCCAGGGCCCGGTGTTGGGAGCTCCGTGTTGCAGCGTACGCTAGCGACGGACGCATTCTTCATCGGTTGGGGAGCGGTCATGAGTGGCCACCCTGCCCACGGTCTGTGGAGGAGTCATCATCTCGCTGAGCACGTGCTCAGGCTCGAGATGCTGGCCGTGTTTCAGGCTCTGAAATACTTTCTCCCAGACCTAAGAGGTTGCCATGTGTTAGTTCGCACCGACAACACATCGGTGGTCTCTATAGCAACCACCAAGGAGGTCTGCGGTTCGCGCCCCCGCACAGGCTGGCACACCAGATCCTTGTGTGGGCTATGAGGCCGAGCTCTCCTGGTTGGTCGAGCTGGCATTGCTCCCCTCATCTTTGAGGGTCACCTTTGAGCATGCCCCTCCCTTCTGAGCATCTGAGTTCCCTCTCATGCTGAGAGTTAAGTGCTCCTCTCTCCAAAGCTCTGCCTTGGTAGAGCTAGCATTGCTCCCTTCACTATAGAGGGTCATCTATGAGCATACTGCTCCCTCCCGGCTCTCCTGTTGGTCGAGCTGGCATTGTTCCCCTCAACTTAGAGGGTCACCTTGAGCATGCCGCTCCCTTCTGAGCATCTGAGTTAGCATCTCAATGTGGGAGCAATGTGGTGAAGCAGATCTGGAGAGTGTTTGGCCAGGCTCAGGTGGACCTCTTCGCTACTCAGACAGCAGGTTTTTGTGACGGCAATTTCGGCCTGCCACACCCTTCTTGGTGAAGTGTCATTTGGCAGACACCCACTAGTTACACGTTTCCTCCATGGTGCACTGAGGCTAAGGCCTCCAGTACGGTCCCGGGCCCCCCCTTGGGAATTGGATGTGGTATTGATGTTCTCTGTAGGCCTCCATTAGAGCCTATTGAGGAGATCTCAGATCGCCCTAAAGACCGTGTTTCTTCTGGTGATTTCATCTCTGAAGAGAGTTGGGGATTTGCGGCCTCTCAGTGGCCCCTTCTCACTTGGACTTTGCGAAGTTCCTTCGGTCACGCCACAGCCTGTCGTACTGCAGGCCTTTAGTCCTCCTCCCTTTCGGGAGCCTGACCAGCAAAAGCTAAATCGTATGTGTCCAGTGTGAGCACTGGACGCATACGTCCACAGAGCTGCCATATGAAGAAGGGCGGACCAGTTGCTTGTTTGCTACGGTCTCCATAAGAGAGGTCTTCCTGATTCCAAGCAGACCCTCAGTCGGTGGATTGTGGATGCCATTCAGATGGCCTTTGATTCTTCTGACCTCCCCTCGCCGATGGGAGTCAGAGCTCATTCCACGAGGAGTGTGGCGGCCTCCAGGCCTTTCTCGCAGGTGTCCCTATCCAGGATATCTGCAACGCTGCGGGATGGTCTACGCCCCTGACCTTTGTCAGGTTTTATGGTCTAGACATTTATTTTTAACCTTTATTTAACCAGGAAATTTAAAAACTCTTGAGATTTAAAATCTCATTTACAAGAGGGTCCTGGCCAAGACATGCAAGCCACTCCAGGCTTTTCCGTTCTCTCGCCCTAGCTGTGCTCCGTATGGATACACACAGGGCAGGGACTTGGAAGTCTGGTGCCGTGGGTATCTCGTTCCCCAAAGCGTCTCCTGACGCAGCTCGAGTTCCTGAAGAGGGACGTCTTAGGTTACGTATGTGACCCCAGTTCCTCGAAGTGGTCCAAAGTCCTCTTTTCAGATGAAAGTAAATTTTGCATTCCATTTGGAAATCAAGGTCCCAGAGTCTGGAGGAAGAGTGGAGAGGCACAGAATCCATGTTGCTTGAAGTCCAGTGTGAAGTTTCCACAGTCAGTGATGATTTGGGCTGCCATGCCATCAGTGTTGGGGGTAACACATTAAAAGTAATGCGAGTTACGTAATACTATTTCTTTTTTCAAGTAACTAGTAAAGTAACGCATTACTTTTTAATTTACAAGAAAATATCTAAGTTACTTTTTTCCCATTTATTGACTAACAGTGCGCTGTGTGAACATGCTATTACTGTAGTTCTAGACTAAATATGTATGTGTATTAATTCATCCCACTTGCAAAAAACTGATTTAGTATTCATCAAAATTAATTAAAACAGTGAAATGCAAACTCAGAATATGACGCAAACCTGCAATAATTAAATATGTTAAGCAACACAAATGTATCTAATTCCATTTTATTAACCAATGTCTTTGCTGCTGACCTTTGATGATCCAGTTCAACCATACTAATAAGCAAAAATGACTTAGATAAACTAACAATTGTGCTTCATTGTTTTTTTTATTGCTGAAGATTGTTGAACCTCCTTCTCCTGTGTTTTACTTTACAGACGTGAATTTACTTTTCCTTCAGCCTGAGGTTTATTCATTACACTTTTTGGTGTGAAAGGGTTTTACATTTGCTATAATTAGAACTTATTGTATTAAAAACAATCAAGGCGTGCTCATATTTAAAAAGTAACGCAAAAGTAACGTAACACATTACTTTCCATAAAAAGTAGCTAAGTAACGTAATTAGTTACTTTTTTAGGGAGTAATGCAATATTGTGATGCATTACTTTTAAAAGTAACTTTCGCCAACACTGCATGTCATCTGCTGGTGTTTCTCCGCTGTGTTTTCTGAAGTTCACAGTCAACGCAACCATCTACCAGGAAATTTTAGAGCACTTCATGCTTCCTTCTGCTGGCAAGCTTTATGGAGATGCTGATTTCATTTTCCAGCAAGATTGGCACCTGCCCACACAGCCAAAGGTACCAAAAGCTGGTTCAATGACCATGGTGTTACTGTGCTTGATTGGCCAGCAAACATAGAGAATCTATGGGGTATTGTTAAGAGGAAGAGGAGAGACACCAGACTCAACAATGCAGATGACCTGAAGGCCACTATCAAAGCAACCTGGGCTTCCATTACACCCGAGCAGTGCCACAGACTGATTGCCTGCATGCCACACCACATTGATGCAGTAATTCAAGCAAAAGGAGGCCCAGCCAAGTATTGAGTTCATAGAAATTAACATACTTTTCAGAAGACTTATCTTATTTTATTGATCTTTAATAAAAATTATTTTATTGATCTTTAATCTCTATTGACACTGAATTTTGGATTTTCATTATCTGTAAGCCATAATCATAAAAAATTCAAGAAATAAAGGCTTGAAATATTTCACTCTATGTGTAATGAATCTATATAATATATGGGTTTCTCTTTCTGAAATGAGTGACAAAAAATATTGACCTTTTCACGATATTCAAATTTTTTTAGATGTACCTGTATTGTAAGATCATTGAGTTATTCATTAGGTGTGTCTTAGCACGTTATGTATAAAGTGTATTTGTAGTGTTAGTGGTGCATTCTGACCAGCATGTAACTTAGTTCACTTGTACATTTGCTTGAATTTGTGCAGATATAAGTTGTAATATTACAAACTGTGTATATTTGATCTAATTAATCTCATATAGGATGCATATTTTAGGATGTATGATCTGTGTATTTTGTATTTTGTCTTCGTTGATTAAATAAATATATATATAAAAAATTTAATAAAAATTAACTACAAAATAACCCTTTGTTTGTTTAGCTGAAGACATTAATGCTAATTTCAAGAAATGTTAGAGATTTTAACCATATCGTTGGAGTGGTTTAGACCAAGGATACGGTAAGAGGTTCTTCAGTAATTAAACATTAAGTTAGCATCTGTGTTCACAGGCAGCTGCTCGTTTTGTATCATAGTTCTTAAAAATCCCTTTTGCAGACAAAACAAAGCAAAGGGAAAAAAGAAGTGCAATAGAATAACAATGTTGCAATAAGGCCGCTTTTGAGTTGTCCTCCCAAGATAGCTCCCCTTTCACTAAAGGAGAGTTATCTTCTTCCTAACAAGCTTGATGGTATTCTTGGTGCCCGGGTGACAAAGAAAGTGTCTATTCTCCAGAGTGACATGGGAGATGTAGCACCAATCAGGTCAGCGCCCAGTCAGCACCTCAAACTGTGCCCTGATCATGATGAATGGAAAGAGCGAACACAAGAGGCCTGGAGTCCTCACACTGTGGGGGGAGACATCACCGCTTCTGTCGCATTGTATTGTAAGCCATTCATTTTCTATGTCCGAACACTAATCCTGTATATTCATCATGTGTGTGTAAGAAATATACTCTTGTTCCGTTGGTGATACAAATGGGCTGGGATTCATTTCAGATGTGGTGTGCTCAGATTGACCACTGTCTCTCTTCAGTGTTAACAAATGGTCTCATTCTCACATCTTGCTTTTAGCATAGCCACGTCCTGTTCGCTCTCTCTGTCTTTCGCTTTCTGTCATCTCTCTTTCTCTATAACGTATCGCATGCACACAGAGTAGATCCCTTCAAGAACTGGTAGTGTTTTGAAGATATACAGTCTGTCACAGAAATCATATGAACACTTCTCTCAGAATATCATGGCTCTGTTTTGGCTTTGATCAAAGCCAACAATGTCAATTTCAAGAGATGGTGGAGTAATGTATGATGAAACTGTCAGAAAGTTGTTGCGGCTCTACAGTGCATCTTAAAATTATCATTCTGCTGCTGGAGATTTTCTGCTTTAGTTCTTTAAGAGATTTAATAACACAGAGGTTCTTGTGGAGAGGATTGCAGCTATAGTTGTTTGCTTTTGTAATGATTCGTGCTGAGCCATGGTCATGGAGTGCCCTTGCAATAAATGGCTTGGTTAAAATAATACATGCTCAAAAGAGCTGACAAGACATCTCACTTACCTCGATATGGACAGCAATGAGAGCCAAAATAATTTAACGACACATTGATCTTTACACCATTCTGTTAATTACATTTTAAGCAAACTATAGATGAGAAATTAATGAGAGGGAAGATGATGCCATGGTCTTTACCTCACTTTAGTCAGCAAGGTTTCAGACAGTAAGTTATTTTCTCAGGACTTTTCATTTTTATAATCCCCTTTGTGATGTCTCATTACTATTATTTTTTAAAGAAATACAGTATCTCTTACGCCTCAAAAACATAATGTTCAAATGATTCTCGATTACTTTGCATTCAATAGACAAATGATCATCTTCACTTTTTCTGAATATAAAACTCTTTTTCTGCAATAGGCTAAAATCTGCTCTTGTAAATTTTAATGGCGTATTAAAACCTCAATTTATGAAAATAACATTGCATCCATGGTTAAATTCTGCTTTATTGTTAGAATTCTCCATGTTTTTTGTGCTTGTTATGATGGGCCCACTGCTTATGAGAGCAAATCATCTACAACAGCATCCTAATAGCATCCTAATAGCTAATAATCCTACAGTATGATGGGTAATGAATCATGTCGGCTCAGGTAAACGGCAATATCAAGATTCAAATAAGAATTCTAAGGTGCTATAACGTATGATCATATTCTTCAGCAGAAGGTTCTTTGTGAAGGCATGTTCTCTCATATACTGAAGTCTTAGAACTGCTGTAAGTCTAGAGCCCTTTGGCTGATGTACTGACACAGTGTTCACATTTAGGGAGATCATCAATACCATATTGCAAGATCATTAAAGAGAGTTCGCCAACAGATGGAAATTCTGTCATCATTTACTCACCCTCATGTCACTCTAAACCTGTATGACTTTCTTTATTATGTGTAATATAAAATATATTGGAAGGATGTGAGAGTGAGTAAATGATGACATAATTTTCCTTTTTTGGTAATCTATCCTATTAAAATTTATCTATTCATATCGTATGTTATGAAAAGTAAAAGCTATTTAATATTATACGAGTCACGTGATGTTCACACACTACAACTCTACTAGGTTTATACGTGATACTGCAGCCATGCTCATTCTAACTGACACACAGTGTCTGATTAATGAGTTCAGAGCACAGTTAAATAAACTAAGAAATAAACATTTTCACATAAATCTTTAAAAACATAATTTACCTGTACATCCAATATGGATTATATTTGTTAAAACACCTTAAAAGACCCGATGAATAAAATTAGATGAACGTGTCTGCACTGGGCTGTGGATCAAAGCACAGGAAATCAAACTTTTGTCCAAATATACTATAGACTTTTAATGTACCTTCATCCTTGATTGACAGATTTAATATATTTTACGTCTACATGAATCAAACTCCTTGGCTATTTCATTTCTTTCTTTTTTTGAGGAAAATTGAAAAGTGTTTGCATGTGTGGGGGAGATAGAAAGTTTGAAATTAAGTTGGGGGATGGGATAAAGAGATATGCGTGCATGCACATGTTTAATGATCTCTCAATATTGCTCGCTGATATTCAAATAAAAAGAAGGCATAATTTCAATTAACATTTGTGCGATTGCTTCTAGGCTTTTTAGTACAATTGGCAAACACATACATTTAATTTACATTGCATTTCATTTATTCACAGGTTTGGAAAATTAACTAGTTTTAATAAAACTTACTGCACTTTACGGATGAAATTATGTATAAAAAGTGGCTTAATTGGAGGAAAGCAACCATCCAGTAGAGAGACCTTTTTCAAATGCGAGATAGGACATCGCTGTGCCAAAATATGTGACCTCTCAATAACCTGAGAAGCCTGCATGGAGTAAATATCCCGCTGATGCTCAGTACTGTGAGGAGAGTACCACGTTATTACCGTTTTCAGCAGGGGGCACCAATCAGAGGGAGAGAGCTCATGTGGAGTCTGCCTTAGACTCCTTGGTAAAGCCATCGGGCCTAATCGTTTTAACCTTCCTCATCAGGTTCTCTGTAAATACATTTCTAATTTATCATTTTCTATATTCCATGCTTCACTCTCCATGAATATGGAGAAATCATTTGAAATTCTCCACTTCATGAGCTTCTTCTCTGGAGTAATTACTTTAGCACAATAAGCGGACTAGTAGAGAAGCGGTCCACAGCACACCTTTGGAAAAATGAGCAAGGGAAAAAGGGAGGAGGGTGTAAAAAAGAGAGAGAAAGACTAAAGGTAAAATTGGGTGAGAGGGAGAACCATTTCAATTGCTTTAAGCTTTCACTTTAGATTTGTTCTTCCCTGCAGAAGCTGTCTTGCTGTGGCAATAGAAAGAGCAGCACATAAATAATGGGCAATTGTGTTGTTGGGAGCATGAATATGGGTAATTGGCGGTTTCTCTGCCGTCCCGATCTAAAGGTAGGTAATATTTAAGGGCATGCCCTCTGAAGTGCTGATGCGCTGGAGGGGAGGAGAAGAGGTGTGGTTGAGGGCATGGGGACAGAGGGATGATTAAATACTGTAGTGACACAGTACATGCAGTGGGTGAAAGTTAATCGAGTCAACATCACAGATGAGGACACATTCATTCAATGTCGTCCGGAGGAGGACTGGAACAGTCAGAGCGCACGTGGCTCTGGAAAGACGTACTCAGCGTAATTATGACTAACATCCACCGCTGTGACAGATGGCAAGTGTTCAGAATCTCAAGGCCTCTAACATGACTTGTAAGAACATGGTTGCACAATGGTTTGAGTTGTCCTTCTATTCCACAACTGCCGTGATCTTGTCATCCCAATAAAAGGCATAAATGTCATGGAGGACATTTTAGAAGAGCTGGACTGTTTCATCGGCCGTTTCAAATCCCCCAGCTGCTGTCAAAATACAGAGGACTTTGTCTGCAGAAGTTTTAAGGCATTCTGATGTGTCTAAACCAATTTCTGTCTGGTGTTTCAAACACATTGGAAGAATGTGAATAGATTTTAGCACTTGACCATAAAACCTGTTAGATTTTATTTTTATTTTTTGAAATTATTTAAAAATACACATTTAATTGATAAAAAGTGGCAGTAAATACATTTATAATTGCACAATTATTCTGTTTATAAAACTTTCTGTTCATAAAAAGAATCATGCAAAAAAAAATGTATCATGGTTTCCATAAAAATGTTAAGGACCAAAGACTGTCGCTCCTTTCTTGAGGACTAAATCAGCATGAATTCTGAAGGATCACGTGACACTGAAGACTGATAAAAATTCAGCTTTGCCATCAATGAAATATGTTATGTTACGTTAATAAATTACATTTGAAAACCGTATTTGAAATAGAAAATTGCAATCAGAATGTACATTCCCTGGGAATTGAACCTATGACTTTGGTCTCACTATAGTACTATATGCTCTGTACACTTTTAACACATTGAAGTTGTTGAACAAAGCACATTAGGATCTTGAACATCAAGAAGACCAGTGTTCCAGCTTCTGATTTTGCTGGATATTTCTCCGGCAGAATCATCTGGGAGGCTGTTTATCGGACGAGGAAGTGTAAAAGTTGATGTGTGATTTACAAGGCCATTACCAGGCAGTCTCAAGACACCAGTTCAAGTCAGAAAGGCATATTGTATTGTCACTATATGACAAAGCTGGGTGCCTTGCAATGGGGGTGCGCGTGGGGGGTGTTAAGTGTAGATGGAATCCGCCTGAGGTCTCCTTTTTTCAACGGGGGAATTATAGCTAATCGTCCGTGTAATGCAGTGCTTCTCACTTTTTGACAGGTTTGTAAAAATGGTGAGTTTAGGCACAAGATCTGTATGACAGTCTCGCAATTAGTCCTTCAGCATACAAGAGCAAAGGTGAACAAGAGCACCAGCGATATTAGATTATCAATCATCATGCTTAACCATGAG
This sequence comes from Barbus barbus, assembly GCF_936440315.1. Classification (NCBI taxonomy): domain Eukaryota; kingdom Metazoa; phylum Chordata; class Actinopteri; order Cypriniformes; family Cyprinidae; genus Barbus; species Barbus barbus. Next base: position 26,689,657 of record NC_136729.1, read on the forward strand.
CACCCTCCCGCAAGGAATGGGGAAGAGAAAAAAATGGAGCTATAAACCCTAAAAGTGAGTCATTATTATTTAAAACATCCATCTCTGCTCTTAAACCCTTCACCTTCCCAAGAAGGAGTGCTCATCTCTACATGAATGGCTTGTTGTCTTGTCGAAGGCCACTTAATAGTTGCATGGCAGTCTCCTGGGGCCTGTCTCGGTCCTATGAGTGGGACAGAAGGCCCTGGAAAACTCATTCATGACTCTGTGTGCCGCTCTCATCTGCCTGTAGTAGTCAGCAGAAAAGAGAGAGGGCTCCATCTACTAGCTTGTGAGCTGTCAGCTTCTATTTGGAGTATGTATTTGTTCCTCTCCACTGGCTTTATTTATTTATCACAAAATATGCGTCAGGGGTTTGACTCACAGGAAGACATGCCAAGACACACATAAAACTAGCAGTGTCAGGACTGTTAACACTTCACTAGACACCACTTTCGTCAGGAAAAAAGCAGGGGCCATTGATGCTGTTTTCAGTCAAAGTCAACTCCACTTTCATGGCGTCAAGCTGGAAGAATCAGCCTGTCCTCTGAAAATCACTTGAACTGGCAAAAGTTGCCATGGACTGTCAACACAAAAGAGAGGAGATCAAAAGGAATTGGCATGGGGAAAAATGAGGAGGGTTCTGTATTCTGCAGAATGAATTCAAGTGAATGTAACAACTATGTATGTGTACATGCAAAATGGTTCCTAGTGACATGTTGTTTGACTTTTAGAAATTTGAAAGAAAAAAAATGTTAAATTGATAATATATTAAAGATATATTGAAGATGAAAAAAAGAGAGAGGGTGGCTTGCCTTCTCTGTCAATGGCAGAGAGGAGGCTGTGCACCTGCCTTCACTGTCAAGCACCAGTAAGCTTTGGTGATTTAGTTTAAGGTAAATTTAGCACAGGCCACTGGAGACTGGGAATTCAATTCTTTTTATAATACAATAGCTCTCTGTGTAAAAACCACAAAATATATTACCCACAGGTGGGTGGTGGGGGGGTCTACAGTCATTAAATCTGTCAAATTGAAAAGTTTGAAATTGATTTTCTTTTTTTGTACTCTAAATTCCCATTTCTTTTTTGAGTAAAATGCAAAATTTACAATAACTGACGAAACCACTTGGAAGCCATAAAGAGCTTCCATCACACAGACTGGCTGGTGGGGGTATTATGTTTGTTTTTCTGTGCGCATGTGGTGCATTTGTGTGAGTTGTCAGGTACTTTGTATCCAAATTTAGCAGCATGAAATCCAATGAACACTCAGACTTTGAGTTATAATAAATCAAAGGAGCTCAACGAAAAAATAAAAATAAAACAAATCCACAATTCCAAAAATGAAATCAGGGGCCGGTTGCATAAATCTGTTTTAGATTAGTTTTTGCAAGTTAGTTGTTTAAGACTGGGCTTTTTAAATCAGTAGAGTAAAAACTTAGTGGCCTAATTTAAGATCCCAAAGTACAAATGCTTACCTTGAGGCTAAATCTCCTTTCATATACAGGCTATGAAGAGCTAGAGGAGCTGCGGTAAAGTCTATGGTTAAAGCCCTCTTCTCTTCATTTCCCCTGAGACTCTATAAACATTTAATTGTCCTCCTGTTTCTGATTTTCTCTCTTTCTTTGCCTCTTGTCCCATGCTTACCTAAATTTTTGAAAGTTTAGCAGATGGACACTATTAATTTATTTGTAATACATGTCTTTGTTTTTCTCCAAATCCAAGTCTCCAGATTTCTTGATTAGACTTGGCAGATGTTTTCCTTGAAGCAACCACTGCTGGACAGGTTTTCTGTATCTTGTCTTATAATGCAATGTGAATTAGACTGTCTGAGTTTTCTGTAGTCTGCACCATATATTATACAATATATTGGACTACATAAATAAGAATAGTCTTATTTAAAAATAGCTCAAATATGAGTAAGAAGGGCTGTAAGTCTCAAATCAATTTCTTTGAGTGACTGTCTGTGTGTGCGTGTGTGTGTGTGTGCGTTTTTGTGACAAATGAGGACATACATTTGTATAATGACACTGGTATGACATAGGTATTACAACGTGAAGGTGAATTATGAGGACATTGCCCCGTGTCCCCACTGTAGAAATGGGTAGGGGTAGAAATGCACAGTCTCCTGTGAGGGCTAAGTTTAGGTGTAGGGCAATAGCACATACAGTTTGTACAGTATAAAAACCATTATGCCTATGGGATATCTCCGCTTTTCACAAAAAACAAACGTGTGTGTGTGTGTGTGTGTGTGTGTCTGCTAGTTCAAGCCACAAGCTAGTGATTAACCAGTGATGCTGATACATGTGCAGTGTAATCTTGAATGAATACTTCAGATGAAAGTACATCTTGATAACATTAACTGGCTCATCTCGTCTGAGGGTGATGATGAATGGAGTCATGGAGCAGAATTTATGGGTCATTACGGGATTGGATGCTGTGCCAGCAGTTATGATTAGAAGTTGACTTATTAAGACATTGATGCTTTAAATTGGATTTAAGCCATGAAGCATGCATGTGACTGAGCACTAATTGTTACAAATGAGAGCCCCATTGGACATACCCTTAAGATGTTGATTGTCTTCCTTTAGACGCAATATGATGTGTGGGCATTTTGGGGAAGTTGATATTTCTTGATTTTTGGGGAAATAAAAAAATATGTCATTCACTAGATTTTCATTAAAATGCACAAACAAATTTGATGTTTATCGGTTTATGATTCAAATTGCTTTATTACGTCAGTTTTAATAAAAGCAATGTTATTTCTCATAAAAAGATCATTTCATTTATGTGAATACAGTATATTCTAGAAAAACAAGGCACACTAATGGACCATATTTTGGAGTATTTACAGCAACATTTTGTTTTAACGGTCTTGGCTAAGAAGCAACCTGATGCAACACTCATGTACTGCTATATTTTCAGAGAAAGGTCTGTTCATACACTTTCCCTTCTTTCTGTTCCATGGCATCCAGGTCTGTAATAGAGGGCTCCAGCAGTGTGGACGGGAAGCTCATTTGGTCATAGTAACCCTGCCAGCGCTGCCCCAGTAGATCCCCCATAGTCATGCCGTTCCCCTGCTGGTGACCTTCAGTGTGCGGAGGCAATGTCACGGAGAAAGGTTTGTTGTGGTTGAGTCCCATCTGCAGCTCTTTTTAGCTCTTGCTGCGTGAGTGAAATGGAGGGAGAGAGCGATGCCTGTGCGGCGTGCTAAACATAGGCTACTCAATACACCTCCCTGTACAATGTCGGCACTGTGGACGCGTGGGCTCGGGTTCACCAGGCCCTAGAGAGGGGAGAGGATCCCAGTCTGCCACAGGCACATTTCCCTTTCCCCTTCCAAATGGGGCCTTAATGATTTATAGATGTTTGCTTTAAAAAGCCATTGGCATTAATCCCATGGCTCATTAACTGTTTAATTAAAATTAAATTCAGTGGTAGGAGTTAAGCAGATTGAAAGTGTTCCTCCTTGGTAGGTGGCTGCTAGATTGCCTGGTTTTCAGCATTTCTCCTTGATGTTTGGAGAAGTGTTTTGAGTGGGGAATGACACATGAAAATGATCAGCCAATGGGAATAAAGACCATCGACATGGAATGAATGGAATAGATAAGTGCATTAGCGCACCGGGCTGTGTTTGTAAGCGCAATTGCATTAATATCCTCAGAAGAGCTGTGCGTGCTTTACATTTAACTAAAATTCTTCACAAAGATTTATTCAACATTGGCCTATCTTCGTGCTGAACCGAATGCCTGTGAAATGCAGTTCGTGCCATAGGGCAAACAACAAGACCTTCTGCCTCTTCTCTCCATGTTGGAAACCTTACTCTAACACAAGGAGATACTTAAAAGCCTGCTACATAAGCCGGAGGTTGACAGCAGGAAAACAAAGACTAATATTTGGAAGCATTTTCTGTAACGCTGATACAGGATAATTAAGAGGCTAGACTTCTTCAACAGCAGCGACGGTTACAGAGTGCTTTAAATTGCTTTCTAAATGGGTCTGTTACCTAATATGTGGTTTTTATGTGTGTTTCAACAACCTGAGGGAGAGATGGAGCGAGAGGGGAAAATGGCCCGAGATTGATCGCGGAGCTCCTAGTTGTAACCCTACGCCAGCCTTCGTCCCCAAACTGGTTTTTATAACATTTAAAATAGCATCCCGGTAATGGCAAACATGGGCACTTTGCAGGACAAGTTGTGGTCAAATGTGCTGGGAAATGATAGAAGGTCAAAAGATATAAGTCCACTGAAATAACCTCCTGATCTCACACGTGCTCATTGCCTCTCGATCGACTGACAGCATTCTTAAGATAGTGAGTTCTAGAAGGCTCTGGCAATATTTTTCAAAGAACAAGTCAGTCTCAAACGACAGCCGTTTGGAGTTGTTGAGCAATTATCCTGTACTGACTTGGTCTGTGCCTTTCTGAATTTGATTACACTGTGGGAGGCTGAGTATGTGTATGACAGGTTGGGAGAGACTGGGAGAAGAGGTAAACTCCGGAGAAGTGGTTCAGATGACTTGAAAAATGGTGCAAGGCTTCAGTTGTGAGTGTGATACGCTACAGACAATTCTCTGTGGGTGATGTTTCAAAATTTAGAGCAGCTCCCAAAAAACAGCAGGAATGCTGCTGAAAGAAAGAAAAAGAGAAGAAAATCACAAGATGAATAAATAGACTAGCGTTTGCTTTGTTCCAACTTATCACATCTAAATCTGTTATAGACAAAACAAAATCCACACAATAGTTGTGTGTTGTATGTCTTGTGTGCAATTGTGTTGGAAAACCAGATGCTTTCAGCCAATCAAACCACCCTCTGAGGATAATTTGATTTAAAATTTTGGACTCCAAGGTGTATGATGTTAGATTTTGGTGTGCAAGTCATAACTATAATACAATATGAAGTTATATACTGTAGAAAATACTTGTGCTGAATCAGAGGATTATGATAGGTCATTATGTATAAATGCATACAAGTTCAGCAAACCTGAAAATAGGTTCACGCCTCTGTTTAAATGGCAGCATCGTAGTCATTGAAGGTTTAGGCCTTTAGTATAATTATTTCTTTCCTGTTGCTGGCAGGTGGCCAGAGATGAGGCAAGCTGGCAGGCAGTTTCACATCAGTATCCAAACTAGCCACTAGAGTACACAGATATGGTCAGGGACGTTTAAAGGCAGCTGGTAAGTTGCTCTGGGCTGTTCCCACTCAACCAAGGGTTTAAATTAATTTTAATGATGGGGATGACTTTAAAGAAACACGTCTGTTAATTTTTTGTTTAGCTTACAGAGACACGGGAAGGTTTTCTCCACACCAATGGAGAAGGATCTCATCTGATATCTCTTGATTCCAATGATAATTGGTATCACATGGAGTAATGCAATTATGCAATGAAAAAAAAAAGACGTTCTTTGGAAGGACCAGCCATTTGGCAATTTCATGGATGTTACAAAGAGCTTGCGGTGGGACCAATTAAGCCAGTTGAATTCATTGTGGGTGAAAGTGTTCCTAAATGTATTTGTCATGTAATTATAGCACTTAAGTAATTAGATGTGTGTAAGGATTGGTTTTATAAATTAAGCCCACAAACACTTTTGAAAGTGTAATTGAACTAAAACCCAAATAAATAAAGGATGATGTTATGTGTTCTTTATCTTGAATATAATAATATATCACAAGCCACAATGGGTTTAATAATAAAGCATGCACATTGGTCTAACTTAACTATACAAAATTCTCACTTATAGTGCTTGTTGCTGTTCTCTGCTCATCTTCATTCTTTCCTCGCACTGCTCAGAAAGTGCTAGACTTAGTGAAATATAGGTGAGAGTCTTGGGAGTCTTTGCCTGTTAGTCAAACAAGATTTGGTCTGTTTATCCCAAAACTTGTCGCAGGAGCCTGACTCAGGATCATTGATTTATTTATAATTGACTGAAGCTCTGCAGTGTCATTTGATTTGACTCAATTTGGCAAAGACTAGCCTCTAATCTTTCTCTAATTCTTTATTTCTTTGAAAACTAATATATATTTTGGTGGGATCATGTTGTGCCATGCAATTTTAATAATTGGGCAAGAGACATTTAAGATAAAATATATATTTGAAAATGTCTTCCGGCAACATACTGACATTTGGCTTTCTGATATCTGCTAGATAACCAGATGTATGTGTTTTCATAGTATGTTAATTGGTGCATAGTTTCAGTTCAGGAGTGACTGTGGCAGATGCTTATGTCTGGAGTTGGATTTCATAGTAACATTGACTGAAAGGGATAAAAGGAAAACAGAAAGAGAGATTCAAATGATGCATTGTCTGCAGTCTATAGTAATTGGTAAGAAAATAAAGCTCCCAACTTTTGGGACATACAACCTCTCTGGTGTAAATAGCATATCACTTTATTTTATTGTAGTATAACAAAAATATTGAATCTGTCACAAAAATGTATGGATCTCATTGAGAATGGCTTGCAGCCTCACATTTTCATTTCCCACCCACATGTAAACTTAAGATCAGCTCTTGTAACGTGAGCCATTGTGAGTATGCAGGGTGTGACACTGTTTGAAGAGAAATTTTCAATTGCATATGAGGTAGCAGCAAGGGAAAACCCAAAGCTTTTTGTTTTGTATGCACCTACAAGCATATGCATAGCTGTCATTCCAAGTCCCAATGAAGGCGTCTATCACATACAATTTCCTTGAAGCTGTTCCCATGGACTGGTGTTCAGTGATACAGCTATTTCAGGTACTTGTCAAAAATGTGCTACAAAAAGCATAAGGCATAGCTTCATGTTTTTATTATGGAAATGCAATGATGACGACATCATTCACCATATTTTATCATAAAGTCCAGAAATGTGTAATTAAAAATGCACTAAAATTCTATATTGATGCTGAGTAAATGTTCTAATAATTATGACAAGTCACATGACCAGATGGTTGGCAGATATTAAGTTTAGCAAATTTCTGTTATGGACAGAATTAATTATAGCAGATTGAGGCCGATGGCAACAGCTGAAAATGCAGAAGGAAACAGCTGTCCTGACGAAGGAGGATTCAGTAACTGAACAAATTAGACCTCATTCTAATTATTAATATTGAAACTTGAATTATGTTGGGAAAATGACCCATTGTTTTATTATTTGAGGCATCATTAAGAACAGCTGCATATGTATATGGTGAAAGTGTTTGTTTACAATGACAAAAAAAATAAAAATATTTTCAACCAAAATAATTACCCATTGTTGTAGTAATGGTTCAGCGTGGATGGGTGGCCTCTGGACTGCAGTGTCCACAGATATAAGGCTCCTAGGGGTTGCAGATAGCATGTGACCTCACACACTTCTCTTGTCCTTGGTACCAAGATGGCGCCGCTGATGGCAGCTATTGTGCGTTGCTCTCCAGTGTTTTTACTGTTTTTGTTTGTTTTTCCTGTTTTTTTGTTTTTCAAATACGATCAGTTTTACCAGGGATGACCTGCTGAACATTCGGCAGAACACACCACAAAATCTTTTACCGGATTTTGATTTTTCAGACGTTTTGCTGGACATTGTAGTTGGCGGAGCCGTAGCTCTGGTCAAACACTACAGGAGGCGTAGGCGGGGGAAGTGAGCCGGAGCGCTCGTGAAGCTTCGTCAGCACGGATTTCGAACGGCGTTGCCTAGCATTCATCTGGCGAATCTCCGCTCTCTACCCAACAAAACGGATGAACTCCTCCTGCTCTCCCGGACAAACAAGGATTTTTCTAACTCTGCTGCCCTGTGTTTCATGGAAACCTCGCTAAATGGCGACATACCGGACAGCGCGATTCATCTGTCTAATTTCACGCTGATCAGAGCAGATCGCGGCGCGGAATTAATTGGGAAATTGCGCAGCGGAGGGATGTGCTTTTACATCAATGAGAGGTGGTGTACAGATGTAACTGTGTTAAAGAAGATGTGCTGTTTAGATCTAGAAACGCTCTTCATTAACTGCAAGTCATTCTACTCGCTGCGGGAGTTCTGCTCATTCATTCTCGTGAGCATTTCATTCCACACATTCCACCGCAAGCGCACGTGAATTGAAGTGAAGTGACATACTGCTAAGTATGGTGACCCATACTCGGAATTCGTGCTCTGCACACACACAGCAGTGAACACACACACACCGTGAACACACACCTGGAGCAGTGGGCAGCCATTTATGCTGCGGCGCCCGGGGAGCAGTTGGGGGTTCGGTGCCTTGCTCAAGGGCACCTCAGTCGTGGTATTTGAGGGTGGAGAGAGCGCTGGACATTCACTCCCCCCACCTACGATCCCTGCCGGCCCGAGACTCAAACCCGCAACCTTTGGATTACGAGTTTGACTCTCTAACCATTAGGCCACGACTTCCCTGAGCACAGCTTTACAGAAACTCGCTGATATGATCACAGAGAGTGAGCAACAACACCCAGACTGTGTTTTAATCATTCTCGGGGACTTTAATAAAGCAAATCTCTCCCGTGAACTGCCAAAATGCAGATAGCACAACACATATCCGACCAGAGACAGTAATATATTGGATCACTGTTACACAACAATAAAGGACGCATATCACTCGGTTCCACGAGCGGCTTTAGGACTCTCTGAGCACTGTTTTGTTCATCTTATTCCGACCTACAGGCAGAAACTTAAATCTGCAAAGCCTGTATTAAGATCTGTTAAAAGATGGACTAATGAAACAGAGTGGGATGTACAAGCCTGTTTCTCTCTCACTGATTGGTCTGTTTTTGAAGCCGCTGCCATCGATCTGGACGAGCTCACAGAGACTGTAACATCTTATATCAGTTTCTGTGAGGATATGTGCATTCCTACCAGGACTAATTTAACCTACAACAATGACAAACCATGGTTCATTGCAAAACTCAGACAGCTCCGTCAGGCCAAAGAAGATGCTTACAGAAAAGGGGATAAAGTCTTGTGCAAACAGGCCAAATTCACACTGGAAAAGGAGATCAGAGTGGCAAAGATGAATTATTCTGACAAGCTAAGGAAAAATTCTCTTCCAGTGATCTTGCTTCAGTGTGGAAAGGAATAAAGGATATCACCAGGTACAAGTCACCATCCCCCAGCACTGTGGACAATCAACACCTGGCAGACGACTTGAGCGCGTTTTATTGTCGTTTTGAAAAATCACCCCACACCCGCCCTGAACACCTCTCCAAACAACCATTAACACCTCCAGAAACCCTCCTCTCCCCCACACCTACAATTCAAATCAGCGAAGAAGATGTGTGCCAGGTCTTCAGGAAGAACAAAAGAAGGAAAGCACCAGGCCCAGACCGTGTGTCACCAGCTTGCCTAAAAACCTGTCCAGCTGGCCCCCATCTTCACACAGATCTTCAACAGATCACTGGAGCTGTGTGAAGTCCCCTCATGCTTCAAACGCTCCACCATCATCCCCGTCCCATAGAAACCCAAAATTACTGGACTTAATGACTACAGACCTGTGGCCCTAACGTCTTTAGCCATGAAATCATTTGAAGGACTGGTTTTGGCTTATCTGAAGGACATCCCTGGTCCCTTACTGGACCCCCTGCAGTTTGCCTACAGAGCAAACAGGTATGTGGATGATGCAGTCAACATGGGACTGCTCTTCATCCTGAAGCATCTGGACAGACCAGGGACTTATGTGAGGATCCTGTTTGTGGACTTCAGCTCCGCTTTTAAAGCCATCATCACGGAAACTCTTCAGAATAAACTAACCCAGCTCTCCGACTTCACCTTCGTCTGTCAGTGGATCAACAGCTTCCTGACAGACAGACAGCAGTTAGTAAAGCTTGGTAAATTCACATCCAGCACTCGTACCATCAGCACTGGAGCTCCTCAGGGCTGCGTACTCTCCCAACTGTTCTTCTCCCTCTACACCAACGACTGCTCTTCTAAAGACCCCTCTGTCAAGCTCCTGAAGTTTGCAGACGACAGCACAGTGATCGGCCTCATCCAAGATGGTGACGAGTCTGCTTACAGACAGGAGGTTAAGGAGCTGGGTGTCTGGTGCAGTCTTAACAACCTGGAGCTTAACACGCTCAAAACTGTGGAGATGATTGTGGACTTCAGAAGAAACCCCTCTGCTCTCACCCTGCTGAGCGAATCATTGGTACAACCCTCTCCACTCTCCATGAGCTGTACGTATCCAGAGTGAGCAAAAGGGCTGGTACAATCAGTCTGGACCCCTCACATCCAGCACACTCCCTCTTTGAAATGTTACCGTCTGGTCGACGTTACAGAGCTCTGAGCACCAGAACGACCAGACACAGAAACAGGTTCTTCCCTCAGGCAATCCATCTCATGAACACTCAACAATAAATGTGGAACACACAACTGTAATACATTATCCATTCACCACACTCACTTATTTTATTTTCTCATTTCTAATTTGCACATACTTGACCTGTACATTTATTTATTTTATTTATTTATTTAGTCATTTAGCAGACGCTTTTATCCAAAGCGACTTACAAAGGAGGACATAAGAAGCAATCACAACCAACAAAAGAGCGACAACGTGCAAGTGCTATTACAAGTCTCTGTACATACATAGTTGTTTATATTATATATTGTGTTTTTGCTGCTTTGTACATTGCCTATTTGGATATTTGTATATTATTCTTTTATTATCTGTTTCCTGTCCTGTTGCTGTCTTTCTGTTGCACTGTGGAGCTTCTGTCACTACAACAAATTCCTTGTATGTGTAAACATACTTTTCCAATAAAGCTCATTCTGATTCTGATTCTGATTCTGATTCTGGTAATGCCTTGAGGCTGGATGAGGGGGGGAAAGAATGATTTTTTGACTTCATGTGCCTTGAGGATACATGTGCTAGTGCTCAAATTCTGAAGCAATCTTATTGCACCTACACACATGCTCTACTGGTCTCATTGTTTAAACACAAGTATTTATACGTAACATTTAGAGGTTCAAAAATGATGTTCTTTTTTATAAAGTTTGGGTCGATGCTGAAACATAAAATCTGGACTTTCTAGCAACATCTTAAATGTAAGCAGTATTACTTATTTAAAGCTGTAGAAAACTAAAATATTCATGAATCCTTTATATCATATATCATAAATATATTTATATATTTTGACAATTTTAGATCTCTCTCTTTACCCTGTCCCCAATCCTAAACATAACCACTTTTACAAAAATAAATACGTTTTAAAAAGTTTTTCTTTATCTTTAAAAAAAAAAAAAAAAAAAAAAATATATATATGTATATATATTATTCATATATACATTATATACTAGCCAAATTGGGACACATTTTGATTACTTGGAAAAAAATGCTCAATTGTCCTGAAATAATGCTAGTCTTATTTAAAATTGTGTAGTCCTCTGAGACAAGCTGGCACTGAAAGTCACACAGAACAAATTAAATGTTATAATATCAAATTAAGTACAAACCCGATTCCAAAAAAGTTGGGACACTGTACAAATTATGAATAAAAAAGGAATGCAATAATTTACAAATTTCATAAACTTATATTTTATTCACAATAGAATATAGATAACATATCAAATGTTGAAAGTGAGACATTTTGAAATGTCATGACAAATATTGGCTCATTTTGGATTTCATGAGAGCTACACATTCCAAAAAAGTTGGGACAGGTAGCAATAAGAGGCCGGAAAAGTTAAATGTACATATAAGGAACAGCTGGAGGACCAATTTGCAACTTATTAGGTCAATTGGCAACATGATTGGGTATAAAAAGAGCCTCTCAGAGTGGCAGTGTCTCTCAGAAGTCAAGATGGCAAGAGGATCACCAATTCCCCCAATGCTGTGGTGAAAAATAGTAGAGCAATATCAGAAAGGAGTTTCTCAGAGAAAAATTGCAAAGAGTTTGAAGTTATCATCATCTACAGTGCATAATATCATCCAAAGATTCAGAGAATCTGGAACAATCTCTGTACGTAAGGGTCAAGGCCGGAAAACCATACTGGATGCCTGTGATCTTCGGGCCCTTAGACGGCACTGCATCACATACAGGAATGCTACTGTAATGGAAATCACAACATGGGCTCAGGAATACTTCCAGAAAACATTGTTGGTGAACACAATCCACTGTGCCATTCGCCATTGCCGGCTAAAACTCTATAGGTCAAAAAAGAAGCCATATCTAAACATGATCCAGAAGCGCAGGCGTTTTCTCTGGGCCAAGTCTTATTTAAAATGGACTGTGGCAAAGGGGAAAACTGTTCTGTGGTCAGACGAATCAAAATTTGAAGTTCTTTTTGGGAAATTGGGACGCCATGTCATCCGGACTAAAGAGGACGAGGACAACCCAAGTTGTTATCAGCACTCAGTTCAGAAGCTTGCATCTCTGATGGTATGGGGTTGCATGAGTGCGTGTGGCATGGGCAGCTTACACATCTGGAATGGCACCATCAATGCTGAAAGGTATATCCAAGTTCTAGAACAACATATGCTCCCATCCAGACGTTGTCTCTTTCAGGGAAGACCTTGCATTTTCCAACATGACAATGCCAGACCACATACTGCATCAATTACAACATCATGGCTGCGTAGAAGGAGGATCCGGGTACTGAAATGGCCAGCCTGCAGTCCAGATCTTTCACCCATAGAAAACATTTGGCACATCATAAAGAGGAAGATGCGACAAAGAAGACCTAAGACCGTTGAGCAACTAGAAGCCTGTATTAGACAAGAATGGGACAACATTCCTATTCCTAAACTTGAGCAACTTGTCTCCTCAGTCCCCAGACATTTGCAGACTGTTATAAAAAGAGGGGATGCCACACAGTGGTAAACATGGCCTTGTCCCAACTTTTTTGAGATGTGTTGATGGCATGAAATTTAAAAAACGTATTTTTCCCTTAAAATTATACATTTTCTCAGTTTAAACATTTGATATGTCATCTATGTTGTATTCTGAATAAAATATTGAAATTTGAAACTTCCACATCATTGCATTCTGTTTTTATTCACAATTTGTACAGTGTCCCAACTTTTTTGGAATCGGGTTTGTACATGGGTAAACCTCATTAAATTACTGTGAATATTCATAGGTCAAATAAAGATTCTTAAACATTTGTACATCTCATACGTAAATGATTTACATTTTAGATGCTGCCAATATGTCAGTATTGTGCATTTTAGTGTCTATGCAAACATAATCAAATGTATGTGTGGAAGAACTACATTTTGCGTAAAATACATACAAATATTCATCAGATCACGCTGCCAGTTTGTATCACAAACACAACCACAAGATGGCAAGAAGAACACAAAACAAATATGCCTTGTCTTTATTTGTCAAAGGAAAACCTATTCCCTACAATTTGTTAAGCATCTGCTATGTATATTAAGGTTATACGAATGCTTGTGAGGTGTTAAATCGTCTTTGCAAGGAGAAAAGTTGCTGGGTTCTGAGGCCCCCAATGATTTCAGTGATGCATTGAAAAATCAATTAGAATACTTGCCAAAATGGATCATGGCGACTAATGATGGCATCATATTGCTCTGGGTAAACAGCTCAATACTCTCCCTGGTGAACTGTGAAAACACATTTCTCTTAAAGGAAAATGGTGCATCAAACTACGGGAAGGGCCTAAAGTTTGGAAGAAATCCAAATTCATATATAAATGGGATGCCTCTGTTTAATGCATCTTCATTTGAAGCAGAATCATAGGCTTGACTTTTGGCCAAACAACTAAATTCTACAAAATGTTCAGGATCAAAACATTGACTGCTGCCAACTGTTGGACTATATTTATTGGTTAGTGCATCTCGAGTGTCTTGCATAGAGGCTCTAAATGTGGAGAAATCATTGTTCAGTACACGGAGTGTGACACATGTTTGAAAGCTCACTTGATAAACTTCTCTCTTGCATACTGCAGTTTAATCATATTCTGCTTAAAAAGGCTCATGGTCATGCTGGGCAGATTGAAATAAACAAGTCATTTGTAGCCATGGGTCTCCAGCCCTAGACTGAGAGAAAGAGTTGTGATGGAGCTTTGAGTTTCTTACTGTGACATTCTTGGCTGTGCTAGTGGCACATCAGAACCACATATCACCCTACGCTGACACCCTGCGTGTCCCTGCCAGCGATGGGCCATCCACAAAACACCCGTTTGCAGTAACACCCAAAGCAAAACATGTTCTTCCCTAACTTACAAGGACGTGGACAAGATACGGTGACTTGATGTACATACATTCAAGTTAACAATTAACTTCAGGTTAGCAGTTTAGATGGGGGAAAAATATAAAGATATTAATGATATTATTAATGTTAGCTAAACCATGCCATTCTCCTCATGCCAGTGTAATATGTCAAAATGTCATGTTCATTAATTAAGTTGTTTATTATAAGGTTGATTTACTATACTATTCATTGGTTGATCTCCTGGACTCATTTTCAACAAGACAAAACTTGTGGTTTTAATGCTTTCAGAATAAGGATTCATATTCAGGTGTATCTCTTTTTTGCTATTCTGTGTGCTCCTGTGCACTGTTATTAGGAATGTAGCTTGCTATATTATGTATAAATAAGCACAATAATGCATATCTTGCTTGCGTTATAATAATAGGTGTTATTTCCTGATTCCTGCATTGATTTGTGGATATTGTTGTGTTGTTGTAGCCAGGCATGAAGTCATATGTGACTGGTTACAGCCATACTAAATGTCTGTGACAGCCCTGATTTTGTTTCACTGATTAGTACAATACTGTGATGTTCATCTTCACGTAGGCAGGAATAAACATGATTTGGTGACGATTCAACACGATGAAAAATATATTAATTTATCCTCTCATTTCTGTTGCAACTGCATTTAGTTAAGTTCAACACAGTCAATGAGAAACTTAGAATTTGACACTCCAGATTTTAAAACCTATGCTCTACAGGGGTTTTCCAACATACTTAAAACTGCAATCTGAATTTTGCTATATTACAAATACACACTTTAGTGCACCTTAAACTTTTCTATTCTAGTTAAGCAGTGTGCCACAAGGTATCAACTTGCAAACTGCATTTAAATTTACATCAAATGGTCATTGCTTGTTTCTATAGCAATTTTCTAATTGATTTTATTTATTCCACATATCCTCTGCATTGAATTATTGTTTTAGCTGTGAGATTATTTACACAATGCAATTCAAATTATGTCATCTTTAGAACATCTTTAGAACGCCAATATAAATGACCACAATTTGAGAAAATGTTTTTTGCTACAGATTCTCCTACAGCTTTCAAAGATGTCAGTGTGAAAGAGCTACATTACTGCTCATTTATCTAATGTAGCAGTTTGTAAGTTTGTATTCATTTTGCATACACGTGTGAGGAAAAAATACACTTTTTTCATGACATTGAATCAATCAAATATTTATTGCTTTATTTGGTTAAATATATAAATAAATAATATAAGGATAACCTACTGTTATTGTTCTTTCTCTCTGAAATGCCCTCTTACAGCACTTAATTATATTATGAGCACTTTATATAACATCATGCTGGATAATACAGTACTAAAGAGCACATCAATATGTTTTTAAAGCTTTTCACAGTGGCCCCTTGTTCCTTTTATTTTTAGCCAGGCGATATATGAAAAAAGTTATCCTGACTCTCTCGTGTCATTTCCAGAAGGGCCACTCCAGTGAAGATGTGAATGTTTTGACCCGCATGGATATTTGAGAGTGCACCCCATTTGTTAAAATCCATTGGGCTGTCTTTGAAAATTGGTTTCAAGCTAGGAATGGATCCCGGTGAGCAAACCTATTGTGAACTTATTCTGTGTGAATGGCTCAACACTGTGATGTGTTTCCACCAAGTATATTCTGCCTTTAAATGGGCACTAAAAAAATATCATCATCAATTTTTTTTTTTTTTTTTTTTTTCTGCTTTCTTTCTTGCAATATAACACACAAATGCACCTTAAAGTAGACACAAAATACACATTAAGCCATGCTGGATCTTCTAGTGTATTGTATGACCTTATACTCTTTCTTTCATCGCTCTGTGAAAACAATTCAGTCCTCTATTACAGTCAAATGGCCCCTTCGTCTGACTTCAGAAAGTTTTTGACACTTTGACTGTTCGGGCTGTTCTAGCACAGAGAGATGGAGAAGGGAAGGAGGGGAGGAGAGGCTGTAGAGGATGGAGGAGACGCCACCATGAAAGGACAAGAAACTGTGCCAGCCCATTGTTATCAGCGCCGAGATGAAAGGCTGGCTAGCTAATGAACATCTGCCTGACACACGCAGGTACTTCAAGAGGCTACATCGCTTTGAAATGGACCATTGAGCAGAGCAGCTGTTCAGCTCCCATAGACCTTGTGGACTGATGTAAACCTGTAATTAAAGGGCATTCCAGGAGGAAGCCAGTGATACAGACAGACAGAGAGAGAGAGAGAGCCAGTGCCCACGCTAATGTGCTTTTGAGGAGATTTCAAGTCAGATTTCGAAATATCATGAGTGGCAGGGTTGATTTGCACACTGAGACAACTCTGTGATGCACCAGAGGGGAGGTTATTTATAATTAAGCATTTATTTATAATTAAGCAATTAAACTGAAATCCCCGTGAAGAGGCAGGACAGACATCATGTTGCGGTGGAGGGTGAGCGAGGCATTGTGTGGTCCAAATTGCCCTGTTCCCTGAAAGAGGCCTTATTTACTTGTAATTTATTTTTAATGCTGTTATTATTATTTTTTATTCTATACGGACAGTCTCAGTAAAAGCTCTTTAGCTGGAAAGTGCCCAGACCAATCAGATTAAAAGTTGCTAATTTAAAAAGTTGTACAGAGTAAGAAATATATTGTGTTTGTGTCCTATACATAAATATTTAAATATTAGTAGTAGTGATGCCCAAGTTTCTTTTTCTTTTTTTTTTCTCTGTTTTGTTAGACAGGTAAGGGAGTTAATTATAGCATAGAACGTTCTCTAAAACTGACTAGTATTAGTCTAATTTACATAAAACTCAGAGACAATCATGCTGATCCATGTCAATATAGATGGAAGCCCATCCAAGATGTAGATGACTTTGTTTCTACAGATCTGAAGAAATTTAGCATCACATAACTTTAGCAAATCACAATAATCAAAAAGTAATTCATACAACTCCAGTCCATCAATTGACATAAAACGAGAATGCAATATTATGGATAGAGGACTCATATTTTATCCGGAAGAATGTATTTGAAGTTTAAAAAAACATTTTGATGGATTTGTTTATTACACACACAACTTTTTATTTCACAAAATTACTGTAATTGATAAACTGGAGTCATGTCGATTACTTGTGGATTTTTGTGATGCTTTTATCTGCTGTTTGCACTTCCATTCTGATGGCACCCATTGACTGCAGAGGATCCATTATTGAGCAAGCGATGTAATGCTAATTTTCTCCAAAGATAAAGAAACAAACTACAATTCGGAGGGGTAAATTGTAATTTTGGAGTGAACTATTCCTTTAAAGAGTTATCTAAAGAACAATATTGTGATAAAACGGACGAGTTTGAATTGGATCTGATTTCCAATTTTCTTTGATTGCCACAACTGCAGTCCACGTTGATGCAAAAAAAAAAAAAAAAAAGCAAGAAAAGCAATTCACTTTCCACTCACTGTGTTAAAGGTTCTCATCTGATCCCGCTTCTCCTCCTTCCCCTCTCTGTTCCAGTAAGACACCAGAAAGGGAGGAAACATAACGCTTCTGTTGGTGGATCAATTACATTAACAAAGTGAAAGGATTACATTTACTACTCTACAGAGTACACACAAGCTTGTGTGTGGCAACCGGAGCTCACAGAGTTGTCCCTGTCAATGTAATAGTGTGTTTGCTGTCACATTCAGATAAAAATAAAAATTTTCATGACTTAACCTGCAGTAGTTAAGTGTTTCTGGAAATGGAAGATAAAGCCACTTTGAGTTTTCTGAGCATGCACGTGACAGTTACCTACAAATTAATATTGCCAATGTTCTTGGTTAATAGCGTTTACCACAGGATTTCAAAGAGAAGAGAACATTTAACTCTAGACCTGAAGCAGCATGAGCACTAATGGGGTTTGAAGTGGGGCAGGACTTCAGAGTGATATGTAAATAAAAGATTGCCCTTTGAGACAAGGAGTGACTCTGTGGTAATTGCTCGGAAGTCCTTCTCTTATCCGGGTGTCTGAGATGGTGGTAGAGGCCTACGGGATTACAGGACAGAGGTGCAGTTCAGAGGGTGTCTGTGTGAAGCTGATGGCATGAAGGTGTAATTGGCATCAGTGGTAGGCAAGATCTCACTCAGACAGGAAGGTCATCGCCCTCGCCCACCATGTTAATCTCTCCTTGCGACTGCAGCACCCTCCTGAGCCTCAGCCCACCAATGGAGATGGGTTTGCTTAAAGGATCAGTTCAGACCAAAACTCACAGCATGAACTGGATCACAGACCAAAGCTTTCGGGCTCAGATATGTGTAAATGTATTCATATACTTACTCAAAAAAAGAGAGAGAGAAAGATAGAGTAGGTGTGATGGAGCATGCTCAGACTTTTCTTAGCTGGAATGTCATGCCAATTTATTTTTTTTTTTTTTTCAGTAAGACTTGTGGGGATGCAAAACAACGCTATTAAGACAACAAACACAAAAGGGATTAACTAACAACATATGGGATTTAACCCACAACACAAAGGAATTCATCCTTAACACAATAGAATTAGTGCACAAAACCACTGTTTTAACCCACAATATTAAATGGAAGCTTTGCATTACAAGTGGACCACAGCAGAAGTATTGGGACAAAGTAGAAGTGGTTTGTTTTGAAACCTAGACTCATTGGAAAACCATGACTGTGGTGATAGTTTTGCTAAATATTGCATTGCTTGTTGCCCATTTCATGACACTTTTTTGAAAAAGCTAAAAACATGTTTTAGCTGAAACAGATCCGACAATGTTTTATTACGTTGCATTTGAAAATAATATACCAATGACACTAAATCGTACCCTAAATCTAGATGATTGTGTTAACAAAAGGAAATTGATCAAACTTTCATCCTAACTTAAAAATATTGGGACTTTTCTCCAAGCTTTTCACATCAAAATGCAGTCCTGCAGTCCTATCAGGTCTTACCAGGTGAGCTACCGACCAAGTTTACTATGTCAGAAAAGCAATACTTATGGAGTTGATTATGTGATGCAACTGTCAAAATGTATTACTTTACAAATCATACACCATGGTAAATGTGTTCTGAGGTCATAACATAGAAAAGGAATCACACAAAAAGAAGTCTTTATTAATAAATAATTTCCCCCTGTAATTATAATTTGTGAATAGGAATAAGAATATTAAAAGTTGTTGTCCTGCCACCTGTGTTCATTTCCATTGGAAACTGGAGAGAATTTTAGGTCCCACTTTATATTAGGCGGCCTTAACTACTATGTACTTACATTTCAATTAATAATTTGGTACAATGCACTTATTGTGTACATGCGTGTTTTTACATTGTACTTATATTTTTTAAAATACCTATATGTAATTACATCTGTAATTAATTTCTGTAATTACATTTATATTTACACTGTTGACCAATCCCTTACACCGTAACCCACCCTTAAACCTACCCATACCACCAAACCTGTCCATAACCTTACCCGTATCCCACCTCAATAGCAGCAAATGTGTTTTGCAATACAATATGACCACAATAAGTACATTGTACTTATTTTTTTATGTAAGTACATAGTAGTTAAGGCCACCTAATATAAAGTGGGACCGAATTTTATGTATAGGTACG
Source organism: Barbus barbus (assembly GCF_936440315.1). NCBI lineage: Eukaryota > Metazoa > Chordata > Actinopteri > Cypriniformes > Cyprinidae > Barbus > Barbus barbus. Next base: position 26,709,412 of record NC_136729.1, read on the forward strand.
TTTTAGAATTTTGCAAAAAAAGAAAGAAAAGTTGGTAGTAAGAGGTATGTTTTTCCAATGACTTTATGTTGTTGTGTTGCTGTATTGTGAGTTAATTCTGGTGTAGAACTACATGTGTCCAAAGGTCCACTGTTAATTTGCATATTTGGATATTTGACAAATAACAAAAAACTACCTTTGAAAAAGTTGAATTCAGTGAACTATATACAATAACTAACAGTAACCAGGTTTAGAAAAAAAAAAATGTTGGCTCATATTTTATTGATTGTCTAATATCGGTTTGCAGTAGGAGTTGAGTCCCTATGACTCAGTATGGGTTTATATTTGTAGAGAAGTATATAACAGTACCCAGCATGAGTTGCTTTGTTTCAGTGCTTCTGTCGGTGTGGATGTGTGTGATTTGCACACTCTGCAGAGTGCTTGGCAGGAGTCCTCCAGGCGTGACTGATACTCTAAGGCCAGCGGTAGTATGTGGGGGGAAATGTGTGCTCTCATAGTGAAACAGTTATTCTCGGGTTAAACAAGTAAGCTTCCCCATGCTGCAGCTCAGTGTGATCTAACTTTGAACAGAAGGAACAATATTCAGTACAAAAACTGAGGATTTTGCTCTGACCATTTCACACACTATATTCAGCTGGATTCCGCTGTGAGAGGTACATATAATGTGTGATCCTGAACGAGCATGAGGCAAAAGGTCTGTGGCTCAACATGGACCCGTTTCCATTAAGTATGAGTGTGCCGAGTGACAACACAGAGGGAAAAAAAAACTCCAGCAGAGCTTTTAAAATCATCATTGTTTCTGGCATTGTATTTTGTTGTGTGCCTGAAAGAGCAATCACTTTATATACAGTATTGTAACACTTTATTTTAATATACTGCTTTAGACATTATACTAACTATAACTAGTAACTTAGCAACTACATGTAAACGTCAACTACCAGTCATTAGAATATTAGTAGAAGTTTTTGTCAAAAGTTTTATATGGGAGTTTTTTATTTTTTTATTATTTTTTTTTTTTTTATTTCAAATACCTCAATTATTAGGTAGATGCATTTTCTCTTTTCCCGTATTTCCTCATATGTTATCCAAAAAATAAAACAAGAAAACAAATACAAATAAAAAATGAATAAATAAAACCGTGTTGATCAGGGAAAATGAATACTCACAGAAAACATCACCTGTGTTATTATTATTATTTTATTAAATACATTTGTTTCCTGTCATTCCAATTCAAATTCCAATTTATTGTGTCCTGCAAGTGGAGTTGTAAATATTTACAAAATCTGGGCACATGAATGACTTAGCCAAATTGTACTCAATAGTAAAAATAAAAATGTAGATGATACATTAATAGCTGAGTTGTGCTATTGGAAGCAGCATGTTGATTTGAAACAAGATAGAAACACTGAACTAAAATATAGATGATGTAATGTATTTGTAATCCATATATATAGATGCATAATTTGCTTTATGTAACAAATATTTAATTTAAGGTAGGCTACGATCTATAAATTTCTGAAAATATATTAACAATTTTGAATTTGGATTGTTATTGGGCTCCAAATCGAATTATTTGTTTTGTTTAAGCTCCTTCTGTGTTATGTTTCCGTGTGTATCGTAATGATGACATGTCATAATAATGAATGCCTGACTCTCATGTAAAAGTTTCCCAGGTGCACTCAAAGGCATCATATCCCCCTGTGGCCAGTTCAATACAAATTTATATTCAGAAACTGAAAATGTGTAAATTCTTAAATTCTGAATATTGCCAAACCATTAAAAAAACATGACATTTTATCACATAAAAGTGCAAGAAAACAAATAAAATCTGTTCTATAGCTCCATACATTGGGTATATTTCCCTTTAAGAAAGGCTATCAGCAGGGCAGCATAGACAGCTGTGGTCCTATAGGCTGAAGCTGGCCTGAATGCTTTAAGAGTCGAGAAATCCCACGAAGGCTGAAGAAATCCCACCTGATTGATTACTAGTAAGGAGGTGATTCATCATTAATCCGACCTGCTCCAGCTACTTATAGGAAGCTAAATCCCGGGGAGGAGGCCAAACCACAGCTAGCAAACACAGATGATGATGGGACAGTAAAATTAAAGACTTATATCCACATATATTTGGATTTATGGCTGTATGGAACATGAGAAGCAGCTCGACTTGTGTGTAATATGGTCCCTTGGCTACTTAAACTTTATGGAGTATATTCTTATAGGAGTTTGTGACTCACTGAAAGTCCCTTCTAAGTGTGTGGACAACATTGACGAGTCTACATTCACAAATGCATTGTAATGTAGATGGAATTCTGGACTGAAAGCAAGCCAGTTCACCACATCTCACTAACATATGTCTGTACATATAGTATATCACTGTCAAAATCAATTTACATGTTTTGAGAGGGAAGTGGTGTTGGCAAACACATTATTAGTTTCTTCCCTAACTCGGGCAGCCTCCTCGATATTCATTCTCCCAAGCAGTGTTTGAAATCAATGCGTGTCTAAATCAATTTAATCAATATCTACTCTAGCAATCACGAAGGGCCACCGATCACAATCTGTTGCCTCAAACTATATGTCTAGTTTAAATTCCCAGCAAACATGAAGTCTTTACAAGCACATCTAGTAATCTTTCACTCCCCTATGTCCCTCATCGCATAGTGGCCGACAGAAACCATCATTATGGATCAGCCAGTGATGTAAGACAGAGGGTGTAAAATTTTATACCCCACTTATGGCCACTAAGGATTCATTTCCAGAGCTTGCTTTTTCGGAGGAGCTAAATCAATGCGAGTGCTCAGTATTTTTTCGGTATGAAATCAATAGACCTTCAACACTAACAAAAAAATTAAGATGTGAAAAGGGAAGAATTTAATTTTACACATCCCTGATTCTGCAAATGCAGAGACTCAAATTTATGATATTCACCTGCTGAGTGTTGAACATGCAAACAATGTGCCACTAACCTATATGTATATAAAGGACAGAGACTTTTGGTATTGCAAAGCCCCTAAATCACAGGGTGTTTCATGTGAAATATGGAGAAGCAGATTTAAACACACATGCAGCCATTTGACACACACACACACACACACACACACACACACTCTCTCTCTCTCTCTCTCTCCCTCATGTTTACTTGATTGCTTGCACATGGCATTCAAAAGCTCTTTTTTTTTTTTGGTAACTTGGTATTTGCAGCTACCTGATGTGCTCTGGGACACACAGGTAGGTTATACACAGCTTTTGTGCTAAAAGGCTTCAAGTCAGTGGTGCAGATAGAGACTCCCTGTCTGTGGCACACCACTGGGTGGGCCAGGAAGAGGAGGAAGGGCATGAAGAAAGTGTAAGTCTTCAGCACAGCCAGAGCATCCTGGTGGGGAGTCAACTAATCTCTTCCTTACTGTCTTCCCACTGGAAAGCACCTCATTTATGGCACGGCCCTTTCATTGTATTGCAGCAAGTGCATGTTTCCCCCTGTGGCTGGTGCAGAGGAAGGTTTGAGATTCACCCGCTCAACTAAATTTCTGCTTCTACACATACTAGATGTAGTTGATGCCTAAGAAAATCTGATTTACAGTACTACTACTACTACTACTAATAATAATAATAATAATATGATTCAACTTTTGGACTGAATTACTGCTTTTCCATACCGTTTGTATTAAAGTGCCTAGATGTAGTTAAAATGCCTGAATCTGGATTGATGGATGGAGGGACAGACAAATGGACGAACAGATGAATGGATAACAACAACAGCAACTGCTAAGACAAAATTTAGAGTTGAAATGTAATGTTTAATATATACAGTTTTTCTTCCTCAATATTCAAAACTAGCATTTATGCTCATGCCATGTCATGTGTGTGTGTGTGTACAGTATGTGTGTGTGTGTAGAAGTGTACCAATTTAATAAAATTGTTAGACATAACTTGTATCTTCATATTTATGACACCTTTTCACTTGCTGTGCTCCTCATAAAAACATAAAAACAAACATACCGACACAACATAATGATGTGACAAGTAACTAAAAGAAAGCAAGTGCATTTGTTTATATTTACCTCATTCAGTTCTCAAGATTAATTATACCTCCCTAGGTGGGTCCTAGCATGAAAACGTTTGGTAATGCCTGCTCTAGCACACAGTAACTGTCCATGGTACCTCGTATGGAGCTATCCATGGTCCTTCCCTTTTAGTGCTGAAGCATTCTTTACCTCACATAGCGATCAAGGATCAAGAGATTGGAGAGCTGTGATGGAAACCTGACTATGGCCTCTTCACTATCAGCTGGTGTCAGCAATCTGACACACCACTGGAACATTAGGGGGCAATTGGTGCGAGCTATTGGTCACTGGCTAAGTACTAGTTTTGGCTTTGCAGTGATTAGTCATCATGTCTGTTTTTAACTCCTCTTTTGTTGTGAGTGGACCGAGTCTGAACACTTCCAATCCACTGAGAGCTAAATCTCAGGCAGTGAACTCATACTGTGGACTTCTCATCCTAGAGATCAGCACAGCTGGGTTCATTTCCAGCTCTCTCCTTCTTCTTCATTTCAACAACAACAAACAGAAGGAGCATTGAAGCAGCTCTGCTGTTTACATTTGCTCGAGAGCTCCATTTCTTGAAAATGTTTGGACAAAGCAGAGGTGGGCAATGACTCAATTTTGAATCAACGAGATGAGAGGTAAATACATCAGAATCAGAGCTGAAGTGATAACGCTGCATCAGGGCCGGCTCATACCTCCTTGGGGAGAGTAAATTTGATGGTAGCCGATCAAATGGAATTTAAGGATTTATATCATATATTACTTCAGTGACAATAAAAGTTACAGGAGAAAATGTCCCAGGGGGCTAAACAAATCCAGCGCTCTGCTTTTGCCAAATGTTTTAACAAACATGAATGCATGGTAAGTAATACAACCTATTGATGCGGCCCCTGAAAAGCCAAAGAAAACATGTATATCTTTATGACAAACATCCATATTGAAACACGCGCTGATTAAATCTGGTTTATGACTGTGTCATCGATCAGTACACTGAAAAACAAAGAACGATGAAACAGTCCCTGAGGTGCTCTCTTGAACATCATGATCATATTGCATATGTGTTTAGTAGCCACAGCTATGGATGGCATCAGAACAATGTTACCTGCCATTTAGAGACAAACAATTTTACCTGCCCCAGTGAATGGTAATACGGGAGTCCTAATGAGACTTAGTGGAAATGCAAAGCAGAGGAGATGAAAACGGAAATTGGCTCGTCACTACTGAATGACAAATACCTAACGTGCCTGGGGTTCTCCTGAAGACATTATAGCGAACGGCTCCTGAGTTCAGTACATCTTATCTTGCAGCAAGAACAGAATAAATAAAAAAGGAAACTAAGAGGGAGAAGAAAATAATAATAAAGGATTTGTGGAAATAAAAATCAGAGATTGAATTTGCTATTGACCAAACACTATACCCTTTGCAGCTAAATTATACTATTACATATGGGCACCCCATTATGTTTCAAAGTATGTGTTCTTAAAATTGGGTTTATTTATTTTCTTATGCCTGATGGCTCTGAGTCTCTCAGGAGAGTGACCCTGAGAATTGATTTCTGACAATCCATGATTCACCTCACAAAGCCTCGCTTCTCTGACACTCTAGCAAATCAACTTAAAGGCACTGCCTGACAGCTCCTCACAACGTACTCCATATAAACAGCCATTATTCCTTCAGAAAGCTCTTTTTGTCTTGCTGCGGGTTCAAAAGGAGCATGTCTCTCCAAAGATGAGAAGCACATTTGAAAGAACTTTGAAGAAGGCGAGATGGGAGAGATGGGGATTTGCTGAGCTTCTACGCAACAACATTTAGAGGTGCTGAACATGCTGTCACTCTCATCTTCATCTGACATGTCATATCTCACTAGTAGTTTGAGGCTATCTACTGATTCAGGCTTATTATAAGAATCATAAAGTTATATTTGTGTCGCTATCAGAATCTTATGATGATGCACCTTCATCATGAACACTGAGATAAAAGACACCTACTGTATGGGTTCTGTCAGAAGTATTTCGAGCAGCACCGCAGACATATTTCACCCAGAAAACAGCATCAATTTGGTCAAATACATCTTCTCGAATTAATGCACTTTCTTAAAGGTCAGCTATTTTTATTGTATAACCACATTTCTCTGCATCCATATTCAGTTTTGCGTTTCATGTTCAAATAGAATAATTGCAGAGCAATTGTGCCCTACACCAAAAAGGGTCTAAAATACAAAACCCCGGTCCAATTACAGCCCTTAGACCAATATAAGAAGAAAAAAAAAATATAATTCATTAAACAGCATTTCATTTGCTCAGTTTGACTTGGTTGTGCTGAGAGTCAAATAGTCAATAGTCTTGGCTTCAAAATGAGTGGCAGGCTCTGTTGATGGATATATGGCATACAAATTGCAGACGATACAGAGTTTTTATATTTTTTGACAACACCATTCCACATCAGAGCGCTTGAAAAATGGTACCCACAGAACAGAGCTGTGCAGGAGAGATTGCACTTCATAAAAAGAACAGCACACGGGTGAAATTCCACTGTACATTATGGATTTCCCACTACATTATTGATAGATTGCACTAATATAACCTCAGTAAAGACTTCAGGACACGTTTATTGATGGTTTCCTTCTTTCTGAGCCTCCTGTCTCCTCATGCCCTTAAACAAGCTAGCTTGATTTTTCAGAGCCTTCAACCTGTCATTATGTGTGTACTGTTGTCTGCACGTAATCCCTCGGATTTACATAGACTTGGAAAGCCAAGTTTGTAGTGTTTACACTAGAAATATTGACGATTCTCTCAAGATTAGACCGGTGTGATCTTAACAGACAGTGAGTCACCCAGCTGAAGCCATTGTTTGGCATTTTATGCCATCAGTTAAACAGGCTGACAGTTGTGTGTTTCAATGCACTAAAGAGCTTCGTACTTACAGACAAGCAAGTCCTTTAAATTGCTGACAGGTCATGGAGATTCCAGGAACCCTGAAAAAAATATATAAATATCGGGAAATATGAGCAGCTGATATTAATGTACTGGCAAACAGTCCACATTTATCAAGGCTGCATTAAAGTAAAGACTTAATGACAGTGATCAGCTGTGTCTGTAAGGGCCATTTTCATTATGTGCTAGTGGGTATGGATGTGTGTGTGCGCAGTGGTCTTCTGATCCGGCACCTTGGGGCCCTTGACCATAATGTGGTTTGTTTGTGTATGTGCCTTCTGTGAGATTGGAGGAGGCAAAACATGGGCCAGGAAAAACATATGGCACTGCTGGGATATGATCACCTGCTGTTGCTGCTGAGCCATTGTGGCCATTTTCAGGATCATTTTGAATCAACCTTAGTTAATGACAAAGAAAACAACGAGTATTCAAACAATTCATCTCCTCTAGTAAACCCCACTGGAGTCAGAGCTCTTTTTTTGGCATAGCCTATATTTTAACCTTGAAAACTGTGTTATTTGTTTCCTTTGTCATTAAAAATGTATTTATTGATTGTTTAATTTATTTCATTGAATGTGCAGACACATATTCGAATGGTTTGTTTAAAGAATCTCAGTATCTTCATTCTTCGTTTTGTACATGAAGCTGTTTTTAATGCTTGTCTCCTATACTAATGTACCCAGTGCTGGGACTCAGTACATTCTAAACAGACATCCACCTTTTCCCCTAATCCCAAAAGGTGCAGGTGTTCTTCCGAGCTGAAAATTACAGCATTATTTGCAAACCTCGGATGAACAGCTAAGAGAATGAAATTAGCACAGCCCTTATGAGAGAAGAGATCAGAGCGATCAACACACAAAAAGTTCAACTTCCTTACAGCAAAAAAATATTTTATAAAAAAACATTTAAGATTTGAAAATTATTCTAGGGGGAATTAAAAGATGCATGGCTATTTAATCTGCACTATATATTATTTATAATTCACTATAGTCCAAAACTAAAATTTGATATACTGCATCTCTGAAAAAGGAGTCAAAATTCAGAAAGGATATAGAAGAAGTCCAATAATGGTTGTACAGTCCAATAAGTGCCTTGTTAGAATTAGCTTCGGGTTGGTCAGCCTAAATTATGTTCTATGTTTGTGTCTGTTTAAGATACAGTGCAGGGTTTTAAAGTGCCATTCCATAACACATTAGTCTGACAATGACCATCGGCCAAAGCTCTGCTGTAAATCAGACAATTGTGAAACGCCACCTCAGCACAACAACCAATAAGCCTTAATTAGGCCCGTATTGTCCAATTTGTTACCAGTTCCTCAGTGTGGTACTGTAATTGGCTAAACATCAGAGCATATTATGTCTCAAATAGGCCAACATGGTGCTAATAAATTACAACTTATTAATGCAGGAGTAAATCACATCAAGGACACAGAGCACCAATGGATATTATGATCAGAAATTTATGAGCAAAATACAGAAGAAATGCCAGAGCCCATGCTTTCCTACCCAGCATAGTTGGCCAATACTTTAATTTACATTGTAATTATATTCATTTGTAATCATTTTATGATTATGACAGCAATCTAAATCTCAAAAACAAACTGCCGCAGTGTTTAATACCAGTAGGTTTTCATTGAGATTTTGCACTTTACTTTAAGACACACATACAGTGTAATAAGAAAGTGTGAAAAGAGTGCGTGCTCTTATAATGTAACACCTGATGTACTATGAACACCAGTATTTTTGGTTCATTATTGCCATTTTGATGTTTTGATCAAAAAACATCATTTGGAATTCACCAGATGCTTCCTGCTGAAGTGTTTCCTGGGAACTGAACCTACGATCTTGGCATTGTTAGTGTTATGCTCTACCAGTTAACCTACAGGAACCTCCATATTTCATACATTTCTGATAAAATGTCTCATGATGTATATAGTAGAACTTGTTTTTTCTCAATTTGGCTGTCCATAATAGAACTTTGTTTTATAGCGATGCATCTACATTTTGCTTAGTTATTATTGGAAACAAATATAATTAAAACACTTTAATAGATATTTAATAATGTATGCTTGGACAGTAAAGGGAAGCCCAGCTGTGTTATCTGATAAGCATGTGTAGTTCCTCAACAGTATTTGCTATACAAAGAATAGATTGCTGTGGTCATAGTTAACTAGCTCTCCAATCTCTTGATCCTTGATTTCTGCTTTGTCCAAACATTTTAAAGTTTTTATTTATAGCACATTTTATAACACACATTGTTTCAAAGCAGCTTTCCAGAAATATATATATCGAGCGTTAGTGCTAATTCTGGCAGGTCACGTGAGTCAAGCTTGCATCAGCTGATTCTCAGCCAATCACATCTACCTATAGGAATACCACACCTATTGCGGCATTCCTATATAAGCTCTATTCAGTATGAATCGGCAGCTTTTCCCGCTTGCTCAGGAGCAAGTTAGACAGCAAATTCCATCTCTATGGGAAAGCTTCAATCAGGAATTTTCATGGGTTCATTTCTCACAGAGTTCTCACCAGATTCAAGTTTGTGAACTTGAACGCGAATTCGCCGTGATTGATATAAGCTGATAGACTCGGAAGTGACCTGAGCAAGCACTGCTTCGAGAGGGGTCTGGCTGCAGACCGTGGGCGAGTGGAGCTCCACTCGCTAACAGGAAATACGTCACCTCCACATGAATAATTCAAAATGGCATCGCTGTGAGTTCTTCAAACTTTAACTCAGGTAATTTTATCTTATCATCGCTACAATGGCGAACTGACGCTGTCGTAATGTTCAGTGCAAGTAGAACGCACATGGCTTGGATGAAATTACGCACAAATGGATGAATGAACACGATGGAATTATACATTTCTGGCGAGAAATGTTGAACTAATGCCTATTAACTGGGAGCAGTTTAGTGTTGGGGATAGGTGAATGCTACTCTCAGATCAAATGCAGTGACATTAATTAATATTAGCATCAATAAGTCTAAGTGTTTCATTTTCCTTGTAGATGTTGGCAGCATTGTGCAACACTTACTGCCATCAGCAACCTCAGGCCCTGCAGAACATTGTGGGCAGCTAGAGGAGATCATCCCCTCCAGGAACAGTTGGTACATGAATGCAAAGCTTATGTGACAAGTCCATTTCTGTAATTTAAATAATTGAATGATTTTGTTGATATTGCCTGTGTTGCAAATCTTTTAAATGCTACTTTTAAATTTGCATGTCTTTTTGGCTTTGTCTTACTTGTAGGTCAGCTATGTTCTGGACAAGGGTAGGCCTGCCCATGAAATTATTATTAAGGATGGTCCTACATGTTTGACCAGGGAGAACCTGTTATCTTTAGGTCTAAACAGGCAAATGGACTCAATGGTGGGTGAAAGATTTTGTTGGAATGTGAAAGTACTCAATATGTTTTGTTTGTATAAACAGTAAAAAAATATATAATTCAATCATATGCACAGGTGGGAAATGCCTGTCTGAGGCTTGTGAAGGAGTTAGTCGAGCTACAGGTATGTATACATCTATATTTTAGTGGGACCTATGTGAGTTCTGTGTAGTACAATGAAGTAAGTAAGTCAGCTGTCTTTCTGTAGGCGAAAAATATCTTTATTATGGACCTCCACATCCCCCCAACATGGCTCCAACCCTTGAATTGTGGCCCTTTAGACAGTCTTCCTGTAAGGACCTACCCATTTGTACAGCAATAAATAAACTGATTTGAATTGGCAACATAACATGCTTTCTTTAAGGTTGACTCCACAGAGAAAGATGCACTTATATTCCCACTGTGGACACAAGGGCATTTTTTGCTGTGTGTAAGTGATGCATGCATTCTAAGAAAGTTTGTCAAGCTACACCGTTGATGTTAAAAAGAAGCATACGAAGATTCCTTTTTGCAGCACTTATTGGAATATTCCACTTGACAAGTTATCTCATTGCCAATACTATTCTCATAGGTGATGCTGCCACTCAAAAGAGGAATACTGTTCCTCGATTCACTGTATGCACAGCGGGAACAAGGCTTTGGCCACAAGCCCTACCGAGACATCTTGAGGTTACAACAGGATGATCTATTTTGGCAGTCATGTTCCCCTGACTTGCCCACATTAATGCAACTACTTTTGGCAGTCACGTTCCCCTGACTTTTCAATGCTGCTTAGGAAAACTGCATAGATATAGAACCTCCTCACGTTCAGAGGATGTAAGCATTGTTGGCATTTCATGTTCAACCAAACACTGAATGTTCTGCATTGTTTGTGTTCCCCAGCTGAATCATACTCTGTGTATTTAAATTGTAAATATTCCTCGTAACGCTGTCTTGATTTTTATCAGGGATGTTACACAACAGCTCATTCCTGGGCCATGGGAAGAACAGTCAGGCTTGGATGTTGAGGTAATATTCATTTACAGTACAATGAAAATGTACAAGAACAACATGTATAAGGTGGACCATCATTGTAAATTCTTCAAAATGGGTGTTCTTTCTTCAAACAGGGACTACCCCTACAACATTTTGGGATTGACTGTGGAGTATTCATGGTTATGGTGAGTTGCCAAGCTCATTTTCAGGATGTTTATTGATGTCCACACAACATCCATTGTGTCCACACCATGTCCATTATGCCCATTAACGCTATTACTGAGCACCTCATTTTTATTCATCTTTGTGAATGACATTTTGCAGGCATGTGTTAATAAACATTTTAATGTTGATTGCTTTACAGACGATGGAGGTCTTGGAACAGGCAAAGAGTGAAAGAGTGTATATGTGCGCGCACGCAGTGTGTCTTTACTGTAACAATTTTGGTTACTTGCAATTCATGTTTTCAATATAGTGTAAGATGTTTTTTTTTTTTTTTTTACTCCATTAAAATTGTTAAATTGTGGAAATTAGTCATTATTTTACTGTTTGATTTGTTCAAGTTCATTTTATTTGTATAGCACATATACAACAGCCAACAGGCTGACCAACGTGCTTTACAGATTATACCACATAAACAGAAAAACAGACCAGACAAAATTTAATATAACAAAAAAAAAAAATGTGTATGTATATATATATATATGTGTGTGTTTATATATATATATATATATATATATATATATATATATATATATATATATATATGTGTGTGTGTATATATATATATATATATATGTGTGTGTGTGTGTGTGTGTGTGTGTATATATATATATATATATATATATATATATATATATATATATATATATATATATATATATGTGTGTGTGTGTATATATATATATATATATTTAAAAAAAGGTATATGTTGTTATTTAGCTTAAAATACAAATGTTTAATTTAATGTTCACTGCTAAATATCACAAACATAGTGTTTACTTTCTAAAATGTATGGAATGTTACATTGGTAGTTGAAATATGTATAGTTAAAAAATAAACATGAACAAAAGGCAGAGGACCTCAAAATGTGTATTTTAAACCTACTTCTATGGTTTTATGTCTGTAGTGCAAATTGCTGGGGCAAAAAAATAATAAAGAGAGCGCTGGCGTGTCATAAACCGTAAAAGCTTAGTTTATTATTATTAATGCCAAGATAAGTGTCAAAGATAAAAGTACAGAAAATATCAACATTATGTTCAAAGAGGTGACATTATATGCAAAGCACCATTTATACATGTGTATATAACAATTAATAAATAGCGAGTGGAGGTGACGTATTTCCGCTCTTGAGTGGAGCTCCACTCGCCCTTGCCCAGACCAACATGGCGGACGCGTCGCGAGTGGAGGTGACGTATTTCGGCGAGTGGAGGTGACATATTTCCGCTCGAGTGGAGCTCCACTCGCCTTTGCCCGGACCAACATGGCGGACGCGTCGCGAGTGGAGGTGACGTATTTCCGCTCTTGAGTGGAGCTCCACTCGCCCTATGTCTGCAGCTAGACCCTATTGACTGCTTCTCACAATGATATATCATTGACATAGACTCTTGCCTGCAATGCCCGCAATTCGCTGAAGTTGTGCTAATGTGACTGCATCAACAACACTTTTACAAGAGATCTGCTTTCCCTGCTGGAAGAAGCAAAGATATCACGGAGGGTTAAAGCATACGTAACAACTGAACATTTAACCCTTTATTCATCTCACTCGGAATGTCTTCACGAAGCTAAGCGAAGTTCTTTTTCATTCTCATTGCCTTATGCTATGTTGGCAATTATGCTATCAAATATTGCTCGTTGTTTAAGGCAGTTGTTCAGTAACATGTTTGTTTGCTAGGCATGCTGTTGCTTTAGGCTCATTGGTGTATCTTGACACACTGGTAACATTACCCAGTTAAACTTACCACAGCCAGGCTTATTTTTAATCTGTTTAAGGCTATCTGATATGAAACAGGCTTGCTGCTTAAGGCTCATCTAGTATTGGGAATTATGTTTCATTAAACTTATCCTACCATTATTTTCAAAACGCTGTATTTTAAGTTAGTGATATGCTGTTGCTTTAATTAGTGTACCTGTAACATGCTTGATACTAATGGGCAGTATGTAGATTTTGCTACCAAAGGTTATTAATGCTAACGGTTATCTGGATAAGGGCTACATGGTGTTGCCTAAACTTCGGCTATTGACCATATGCTGTACTGCAATAAAGGGGCATGCTGCTCTTCTCAGCTGCTTATTAAAGAAGAGCACCCCTTCGCTGCTTCTCTTCTTCTTAAAGGGCGTTCTGCCCCAGTCTATTCTATTTCAGAAGGTATTTGCTTTAAAGCTGTTAGGGTATAGGGATTTTGCTTGCTTTTAGGGCTTATCTAGTGCTCAGTATCATGTTTGTTGCTAGACCTGCTTGTTGCTTTAAACTATTGGTGTTACTGCAAGTGCTGGTACTTTGTTAAATTTGCAACAGCAAGAAGTTAATGTTTTGCTGTTGTTTAGACCATCTGATTGTTCTCGAAATATGCTTGTTGCTTATGGCTCATCTAGTATTGGGACTGCTATTTCCTTAAGTTTCTTGACTACTGCAACATGCTGTGATTTAAGCAAGCAACATGCTTGCTGCAAGCTATCGAGTGTATTGGTAAGGATTTTTGTCTTCGCTCATGTGGGTTGTCAAGATTGAGGACACGTAACACAACGAGCACAATGTCAGTAGGAGACGACACACTTGTAAACTGATGAGTTGATTTGAGTTGTTATATGCTGTTTTATAGAGTTTTTAAATGGATGCTGAATCTTTTAGGCCAGGTAGAACCGGCGATCTCTTGAACCATTCATGTTTTCTCATATCGCTGCAGTACGCGGTGTTTGCTGCAGATTAGGCTGCCAATTTTAGTGCGTTTTCTGCATCTTTTTCAGGTATTGCATTAAAGGGTCTTGCTGCTCTTCTTAGCTGCTTATAAAGAAGAGCACCCCTTTGCTGCTACTCTCCTCCGGTAAGGGGCTGCTGCTCTTCTTAACTGCTTATAAAGAAGAGCACCCCTTCACTGCCTTCTCCTTTAAGGGGCTGCTGCCCCAGTCTCTGCTATTTTAAGAAGGGTATGCTTCTTTCAGAATGCCATCAGTTGTGGTTTGGGCGGTTCTGGCCTATCGTGTGTTGGGGGGTACTGGCCTTTCGTTTGTGTTGGGGGGTTATTATTATTATTGCTGCTCTCCCTGCTCATTCATGACAGGCTGCATGGATGGACAGGGAGTTTTGCCCAGAACAGAACCATACCGCCAAACCAAACTTTATGCTGAGTATCTATCATTTTGACGATAGTGGTCCTGACAGAAATCGAGCGTTAGCGTTAATTCTGGCAGGTCACGTGAGTCAAGCTTGCATCAGCTGATTCTCAGCCGATCACATCTACCTATAGGAATACGACACCTATTGCAGCATTCCTATATACGCTCTATTCAGTATGAATCGGCAGCTTTTCCCGCTTGCTCAGGAGCAAATTACCCTCCGCCATCCCCAACTCCTCCTTTCGCACAGTCAGGACTAGGCTTTCTGATTTTACTTGCTGAATCAGACTTCTTGAATAATGTTACACTTAAATATCATTGAGTACATCGATGATATCTGCTTTGTTCTGTTCTGTTAACCCTTGGGGGGTTATTATTATTATTATTGCTGCTCTCCCTGCTCATTCATGACAGGCTGCATGGATGGACAGGGAGTTTTGCCCAGAACAGAACCATACCGCCAAACCAAACTATATGCTGAGTATCTATCATTTTGACGATAGTGGTCCTGACAGAAATACATACATATATATATATATATATATATGTATATGTATATGTATATGTATATGTATGTATGTATGTATGTATATATATATATATATATATATATATATCACAGACACTCACTGGCCACTTTATTAGGTACACCTTGCCGGTTGGAACCCCTTTTGCCTTCAGAACTGCCTTAATTCCTCGTGGCATAAATTCAACAAGGTGTCTGAGTTGTTGCAGATTTGTCGGCTGCACATCCATGATGAAAATCTCCCGTTTCACCACATCCCAAATGTGCTCTATTGGACTGAGATCTGGTGACTGTGGAGGCCATTTGAGTAAAGTGAATTCATTGTCATGTTCAAGAAACCAGTCTGAGATGATTTGAGCTTTGTGACATGGTGCATTATCCTGCTGAAAGTAGCCATCAGAAGATGGGTACACTGTAGTCATAAAGGGATGGACATGGTCAGCAACAATACTCAGGTAGGCTGTGGCGTTTAAACAATGCTCAATTGGTTCTAAGGAGCCCAAAGTGTGCCAAGAAAATATCCCCTAAACATTACCCCACCACCACCAGCCTGAACAGTTGAGACAAGGCAGGATGGATCCATGCTTTCATGTTCTTTACGCCACATTCTGACCCTACCATCTGAATTTCGCAGCAGAAATCGAGACTCATCAGACCCGGCAACATTTTTCCAATCTTCTATTGTCCAATTTTGGTGAGCCTGTGCGAATTGTAGCCTCCGTTTCCTGTTCTTAGCTGACAGGAGCGGCACCCGGTGTGGTCTTCTGCTGCTGATGCCCATCTGCTTCAGGGTTCGACGTGTTGTGTGTTCAGAGATGGTATTCTGCATACCTTGGTTGTAATGAGTGGTTATTTGAGTTACTGTTGCCTTTCTATCATCTCTAACCAGTCTGCCTATTCTCCTCTGACCTCTGACATCAACAAGGCATTGTCCACACAAATGCCGCTCACTGGATATTTTCTCTTTTTCAGACCATTCTCTGTAAACCCTAGATATGGTTGTGCGTGGAAATCCCAGTAGATCAGCAGTTTTTGAAATACTCAGACCAGCCCGTCTGGCACCAACAACCATTCCAAGTTCAAAGTCACTTAAATCCCCTTTCTTCCCCATTCTGATGCTCGGTTTGAACTTCAGCAAGTCGTCTTCACCACATCTAGATGCCTAAATGCATTGATTTGCTGCCATGTGATTGGCAGATTAGCAATTTGTGTTACCAAGCAATTGAACAGGTGTACCTAATAAAGTGGGCGGTGAGTGTATGGCTTAGTTCACACTGCAGGTCTTAATGCTCAGATCGGTTTTTTTGCTGAAATCCGATTTTTTTGCACTGTTGTTCACATTGTTATTTAAATACGACTGCCATCAGTCTCATGTGTGAACCGTATATGGCCCTGAAGTGACCCGCATGCGCAGAAGAAGACGTGTTTGCGGAAATAAAAATGGATGCTGCTCGTGTTAGCGTGTGTTTAGCAATTTTTAAGCTAATGTGCAACCGGAGCCTAAATAACGAAGTCTGCCATTGTGATTTTAATCTTCCCGCCTCCTCCAGCGCAGAATTGTGACGTCTGTCACATTTCATTGACTTAAAAATTGCATGAAATGCGACATGGCCGTTCAGACTGAAGTCTCATTGTAAAACATCAGATATGTATCTGATTTAGGATCGCATATGAAAGTGGCCTGGGCCTGATTTGAAAAAATCGGATTTGTGTTGTTCAGACTGTCATAAGAAAATCAGATATGGGTCACATTTGGAAAAAAAAAAAAAAAAATCAGATTTGGGTCACTTTAGCCTGCAGTGTGAACTAAGTCTATATGTGTATGTGATGTGTGTGTGTGTGTGTGTGTGTGTGTATGCATGTACTGTATGTACACAGATAAAGCTAGACAAATGTATAGCAGTTGAAAGTTATTAATAGATTCATGAATTTTACTTAATTAACTGAAACAATTTAGCTGACGTTATGTGGCATATCATAAACCCTTTAAATCCTATTTATTTTGATGCATTCCAAAATGCGTTCCACAAACATTTCCCCCCTTGAAACAGTTTTTGTTATTGTCCATTTTGTTTCAGAGATTTTCTCCTCGGTGGCAGCTGCTGTCTTTCATCTAAGGCTGGTGGCAGGCGGTGTGTCAGGGTTGGTGTGCCAGCTGATCATGTGATTATTAGGTATGGGGGATGCTTGAACCCTGTGCCCTGGGCACCCGCTGGTCAGATGCTGAATGGCCTCGGCAAGATGATTGGAAAATGCTGCGCTTCTCTATGTTCGCATTCAGAATTGCTAGGAAATCCATCTCCCAGCACAAATGTCAGGGGCCCTTTCATTTTCAGCCAAACAGGCTTCTCTACTCTGACACAAGCTGCCAAAGAGGGAGAAGAGTGGAGCAGAGAATCTCCATACAACCAGGAAAAATGGACTTCCTGAGCACAACTGCCCCTGCTCCTCTCACATTAATCTCACTCTATTTGATTACAGAATTGCCCATAAATTTCTCATGGGACAAAGGAATTAAACATTTATCAAGTTAGTCCAGCACCCAATCTCAAAATGTGTCTTTAGGCAAACACGTCACCAAACTTTGTTTTTAGAGAAGAAAGAAAGAGAGATTTGGAATTATTTGATCTCGGGCTGCAGACTGGATTTTCAGGTGCATAATATTTATGCAGTGTCTGGGTGGAAGGAGTAAACAGATGCACATGCTGACTACACACCTAACAGCATATGGGTAAGTCACAGGGTGACATTAATAATTCTGCCATGCTGCAACAGTCGACATTTCCTACCTGCTCCAGTTGTCCAAACCTTCTGGTTATGAATGTAAAGCATGGATACAAGGAAACAGACAGAGCATGAGGGAGAATCGAGGTGAGAGAAGGAAAAAAATAAGTTGGAAAATGAGTGCATAGTAACAATAACAACAACAAGAACAATAATAATAATAATAAAGAAAATTAAAACTTAAATTAATGTAATGTAAGCCTGAAGAAAGTCTGTGATCATTTACTCACCCTTGCTGTTCCTGTATGATTTTCATTCTTCTGTAAAATATAAACGGAGATTATTTTCCAAACACACACACACAAAAACAGATCAGTGGTTATCAAGATCCCAAAAAAAAAGAAAAAAAAAAAAGAAAAAAGGTCTATAAAAAAAAAAAAATAGTCCATATTGCTTCTTCACAAGTCTACTGAAGCCATATGATAGGTTTGGTTGAGCAAAAATACTAAAACTGCTAAAAATCTTGCCCTCCACCACAGCGCTCCAACAACCAGCGATGTCTGAATATAGGCAAGCATGAATGACATTTCAGAGCTAGGACAAATTGAAGCTTTTCAACGAATTACAACTTTATTTTTCTGTCTGTTTTGGTCATAGGACTTCAGAAGAACTGGAATATTGCACATATATTGTCATATTGGACCAGTTTAATCATTTTAACTTGTATGAAAAATTACAGCTTTGACTTTGACTTTGCAGTTTGTGTGTGTGTATATGTTACATGGAGAAGCACTACTAGGGTGACTAAATAAAGATAGAATTGTCATTTTTGGGTGAACAATTCTTTTAAAAACACCCCAGTTATAATGTATTTGAAGTTTAAAAAATAAAATAAAACAGCTTGCAAAACTATAATTGGAAAAAGAGACTGTGGCACAAGAAATGCCACTAACCTTGTCAACTTCACTAAGATAAACTGTATAATTGGCAAGAAGCAGGAACAGACCTTGTCCTCTCCAAAATAAATTACATTCAGCAAAATTAATGAAAAATATTTTGTCATGGCAGCTTTATGTTTTTAGAGGCATGATGTTCTTCATAAACCCATTCTAGTTGCAATAATGCATTTTGCAATAAACTGTAAGCGTACAAAAAGGGTTGTTGCGTCTCACTGGATAATGTGGTGTGAAGCTAATATTCACTTAATGCAGTAGAATGGGTTGAATGCTCAGAGAAGCTTGCAGGCCCTATACTGCTTTATGGTGTGTGCCTGCTCCATTATGCTCACCCTTATTACAAAAACATTAAATAGTTAAGGGGAACTTATTTAAACTTTACAAACTAATCCTCATGGAGAGAATGAATTCTAGCATTTGATGGAGCATACCTCTCTCTCACTAAGTGTACTTTCTTGGAGTGCATTCAATTGGATCTTGATTAACAATTGTAATCAATCCAGAATTTCACCATATTTTTTTCTTCCTCTGATCAGTACTGATAGTGTCGCTGCATCAGTTGTGAATTTGCACCAAACATTTAAGCAATGCAAAATTATTCCAAAATAGGCCAATGTATAATCTAACCTAAACTTTATTTTCTACAACAGTAGAAAACATTTCTTCACACACTATTCTTGATTGCATGGAATATATTTTGATCCATCCTTCACTATATTAGTTGCATGAAAATTAGTTTTTTATACAAACAATCCAGCATCACTGTCAGCTCGCATGTTAAGGCACAAGCCAGGACTTTGCATGAACAAATATTTGAAAACCATGGTGTTTGTTTGGTTTGCACTCATGGACTTATAGCAAGCCAGCTGCTTGATAAGTAACTAAATAAATGAATAATGTTTAAGTCATTTGTACAAGGGTATGTTCCTAGTTCAGTAGATCACTAGCAGGTTGCAGCCTAAAAATATTTTTGTTGCAAGGTTTTAAAGGATAATGGACAGCAAGGAATATTCAGCACAATGCTAGATATCAATGATAGAACACAATGTTTCCTATAGATTGTGTTGTCAATATCAATGTCTGAATTCTGTAATCAAGCTTTATGTGATCTGAACACATATTTGTCCTTCACTTGGACATAAATAGTTGTAATAATAAGAAAAAATAGTGTTTGTTCCATGTGCCAGGCTGATTTTACAGACAAATACTCTATTACAAACATCCTAAATCTAAGTATTGGCATGCTCATATGGTGTCTGTCTGGCACAATAGACAGCACAAACAAGATAAGACACTCCAAAGTAAAAGTAGACACTCTGTATGTTACTGAAAGTTAAATAATAATAATAATAATTTACAGTAATTTATGATTTTTATATGCAAGGGAGACAGGTTCAAATCCTGATCTGAAATACATGTTTATAATGAAGAAAGCAAAATTGCAACTGAACTAAAAATGATTGTCCTGAATTTCCATTGTATAGAAAAAAGAAGATACATTTTGATAACACTAGCTGCGTTTACATGGACCCTAATAATCCGATCATAATAGGACTAAAGCACAATCGGAATAAAAAAGTCACATGTAAACATGTCAATCGGATTGAATTGGCCAGATCTGATTAAAATTTAGATCGGATTGTAAGGGGTGGTTCATTCCTTTTGTAATCCAAATGAGAGGACATGTATTCAGTTGTATTGTGTTGACAAAGTAATGTTTTGCAAAAAATTTGGATGCATTCCCCAACCACTGGTATGCAAGACCTGCTTGGTTATGCACAAATCACATATTTGACATATTTTGCCTTCAAAATGGTAAACTTCACCAAACGCTATGACTTTCAGGTACTAATAATTTTGTACACATCAATTGTGAAACTTAATCAACAAAAGCAAAAGTGCTCCTTTGTCTTGGTTTGAACAGGCATGACACCTCTGCTTGATGATATCTTACGGAATGCCAGAAACACCTAGCATAGATATTTCAGCGTTATCAGCTTTGTGCTGGAACCTGCATTCATTGTGTAATCCGTCATAGAGACAAGAATAAAGGTTATGCTTATTTTTGGAAGTTTTTAACCTCTCAGAGTGTCCATTAGTCTCACACGTTGCAGCAATCTGACAGAATAGAGGGGACAGGCTGAAAATTGGAACTTGCGGGGGGAAAAAAACAAAGAAAAAGAAACTACTGACAGCTTCATCATGGCCAGCCAGTAGATCTCTGTCATCTCTGTAAATTAACCACCCCCAGCAAGTATGCTATGTCATAGATCACAGGAAATTGGTGGATGTATTATTTCAGCACTATATTTCGGTAGAATCTGTATATATTTTTGGAGTGTTTTGGCTTCTGTTTCAGTCAAACGATATTTGGGCTTATGTTACATTATTTTTCCTAAGCGAGTGGTGACAGCGTACTTTTTTTCTACCTGTCCAGATGAGTGAGTTCTCTATATGCGTTCTTTATCTACTCAATTAACACAATATTACTCCACTATTATATCACCCTCTTGAAAATAATGATATCATTATCATCAGTTTAACAATCACTTGTAATCAAGAGAACATTTGCAGATGGCTATGCATAATGGCCATGATTTTACCATTGATGAGAATGTCATGTATCGTTTCAAACTATGTTCACACATCTGCAAATCATTCTTCTTGTGCCTCTCACCACTACACCAAATTAACATTTTCACTTAAGTTTGTTTATGATTTATCAGTTTTATAGCATTGCCTAAGATTGTCTTTCCATTCCTGTCTCGCGCCAGCAAATTTGGACAAATGTGAGTAAATTTGCAGCAGAGACCTGTTGGCTGCCTGGTCGAGTACCTTGCATACCAAGTGTGTCCGGAAAGAAGGAGCCGCGTCTCCCTTCTCTCCAGGCCAACGCTATTAAGAGTTTGCTCACATTTCCCCCAGTATCATGCAAAGATAAAGGGTGAAAATCATGTAAATAATTGCAGCATGAGGCAACAAAGGGGAGACTTTATATTTATAGTTTTTATTTTATTTTATTGTTATTGTTTTTAAAGAGCAGAGTAGGCTTCAAGGACTCCCTCAGAGCCAGAACATGAGGAGACAAAACTCATTCACCAGTGTCCTTGGCAATCGTTTCATGGTACGTATTAAGTGGCTTTGGTGATGAGACCATGCCATATTAAAAGAGAGGAACTGACACACTTTTCTGAAGTTGTCTCATCAGTTCTAAATGACCACTGATAATGTACTAAAGTGAGATATATTTCATATTCAAGTCGAAATTGCAGTATCATTCATATAATGTCAGAAAAGGCTGTAAAATTAAACTTTTCTTTCTCTTTAATTGCTACAATGGCCACATTTACAATGCCCATGTGCCCTTATAAAGCAATGAAAGCACTATAAAGTTGTGGCTCATGCCAAAAGAATACTGTGTTTATGTTAATAGGAATATGTTCATAATCGTAATAAACATAAATGCAGTACTAAATTTGTGAAGTACTAAAGTTTTATTCACTCTGTATAAGCATGTCTAGGCTTTAATCAAATTTCATCCACTTCTGGGCAGAGGCTCCCTCTCAAAACATTCTATTCTGGCCCGCTTGCTACCTGTAACAACTTTTTAATAATAATTATTAATCAAACAAACTTTATTGTATATTTAATAAGATACACTAAAACCAAACGGTGTACTAAAATATTTAATACATATAATTATTTATTCATACGCAAAAGTATGCGTGTATGAAAAAAGAACAGGTTGCTCAAAAATATTTAAAAAATATTTTCAGCAGATTTTTATGCACAATAATATTGCGCAGATTTATCAAGAACAGTATCACTATGGAAACCCCATGGAAAATTGCTTGAGATAAACACACAATAATCGTATTCTGTTTGAAAAAGAAAAAAAAAATCTGTATTATTCCTTGTTTTGTTTTTTTGACGTAATCAGATGTCCATTAGTCAGTTGATGGCAATCTCTGGCGGTTTAATTAAAGAAGTGCTTGTTTGATGAAGGGGCTTAACAGTGTGTTTTGTGGAGTGCTGTATCATTTTGATACACTAAGACTTAAGTACTCGTTTCGTCTGACATGTGCTAATTATATATTGTGCACCACTTCAGTAAAATTAATGTCATTGTCTGACATCTTTTATGTTATGTATTGCTGTTCTCAATGTCAAAGATAGAGAGACCCTCTCTCAGTAAAACATTTTGATCATTTATGCATACATTTTTTTTCCCTTCTGTGAAGCTCACTGGGAGAAGAAAAAAAATTGCAATATGTGTCTTTATTTGTTTTAATTAAATTTTTGTAAATCACTACTCATACATTAAGCATTTTTGCTTCAAGTAATAAAATGAACAAAACTATGTTAAAGTAATGCTGTATAGGAATGATAACTGAATGCCCACCACTAAATTAAAAATTAATAATTTTTATTTGTCTTTTTTTAGTAAAGTAGTTGCTGAATGTGTAAAGTTAAGTGAATTATACTCTGTGCTCACTGTAAGTTTTTGTCACTATCCTTTTGTCTTTCTCTTTCTTTCTTTCTTAATTAATTAATTAATTATCTGAAATATTCATCAAATAGTCTGAATCTTCAAATGAAACAACATGTCCTTAGAAAACACCCAGAAGTACACATACATTGGCATAAACGTCAGCACTATCAACATCTGCAGACAAATAATGTATGCAGAGCAGACCCACCATTAAAACAAATTAAAAATAGCCAATAACTAGTGTACTGGAAATTCAAGCTGTGAATGTCAGTACATTGTTCTCCTTATAGCAACAACCAAAACATGCATTTCAAAACCAATACCTATAATAATAATAATAATAATAATAATAAACATACATAAATGACAACAAGCCAGTGGTACAAATTCACTGATAATGGTAATCCAATGCATATGCCATCACTTCAATAATGCAATACTGTTTTTGAATATAAACAAATATAAACCAGCAAATAGACAAACAACCCATTGTATGCAAACTATCCAATGCATGTGGCAGCAGTTCAAAGCAGATCATAGCAAACCAGTACATAGTTCAGCAAACCGATGCATATTCTTAAAGGCCAGAGACACATTACAAAATATGTTATGGTAAATCAATGTATACAGTATAAAATAAACAAATATATGCATGTTCATACTTATATAGCATAAGCCAATGTATTTGCCTTTAAAGTGTATAATAAGCTTTACACAATATGCATGCATTATTTCAAGAGCACCACAAAGACTTCCATCTGAAATGCTCAAACCTCATAGGTCTGTGAAATCCTGCCATGACAACCAGTGGAACAACCAATGATAAAATTATTTCAACACTCTGCAGCTGTAAAAGTTATGCAAACCAACTTTTGGTGCATTACTGCCATCAGCTGCAGAGCAGTGTGGAGCATACGTTTTCATGTCATTTTGTGGCGGTTTTTAGTTCATGCAATGTTTTATTTTGACATTATTTTATTATTATTTATTTATTTATTATAATTTTTCTGTAATAGTTTTGTTTTGACTAACATAATACTTTTATCTCCAAAATAATTTTTTGGTCTTGTTTACATATTGAAATTGGACGAGTGATTAATCATTTCCCACTTATTCTTCCAATTTAATTATTTTCATGAATTGGAATGTGCACAAAGGATTGTGGGTGATTGGAAGATGTGAACTATATAAGCATCCTTCAAAACATGCTAAATGAAGGATGTGAGACAAAGGCTTCCTTCCAAGGATCCTTCAAACTGTGACGGCCTTCAATGGTGCTTGGGGACGAGATTAAAATCTGGGCTGCCATAAAAGACCACATAAAAGACCACTGGATGCAACCTTCCAATTAAGAAGCACCTCGGGTGTTTCCAGCAGTGTCTTGTGATTGGTTCATATTGAATTGGTTCATATTGAATCATATCGTATTTAAACCCTTGTGTTTGCTATCTGTTTGCTATCTGTTATTAAGTGTTAAATGTTATTTGTACTTTGTTAGATTTATAACACAGGCCTTATAACACAGTTTGTATTCATGCCTGTGTAAATAAAATTGAACTTGGATTTAAAGTTTCATCTTGCCTTCCGAGGTTTGTTACAACATCAAAATAAAATAATTTTGTGTTAGCACTGAAGATTGAGCAGGCCATGACTCAACATTATTTTTTGTTTTTCAAAGCAAAACACTAGCACAATGGCCTCCTTTTGTTTTGTGGTACCTTTGACAAGCTATAATCATAAAAAATCTGCAAAATTTGCTTATAGCATAGCAGCTGGCTCAAGATTGACTCGGTTCACAGTAAGCATAAGATAAAGGTGCTATTTGACTTCAGTTTGTCACTGTCTAATTGGTCATAGGTGAACTCCATAGTGTAGACCACTCAATGGTGCCCTCGGGTCACAATTCATATGATAACATGCAAATACAGAACATTTATGTCAGAATGTCTTATTGAATCACAAGCCTACGTAGGGAGACAATTATTCTTTACTCTTGTGCCTGACACATGAGCGATCACCTAATCTGTTTGCAGCTCTTGAGTATAAACTGCTGAGCAACACATGGAGAGTTTTTTTTCCATTTCACCCTAAAGTTTATCACCATCAGACATCAGGAATTAATCAGCCAATTATGAACCCAAAACCCTGGGGCTTGTCTTCAGGCTTAGCAACCAAATAAGATGCAAAGCTGAGATCCTCAAAGAATTTATAACTCAGGAATAATGCATTCCCTTGTCTCCACTGTGAATGTTTGTCCCCAGCACAAGGTGCAGGTAATTTAAACACATAAGCAGGTTCTTGGCGTACCTTAATCAACGCCGACGGGGCATTTTAGCAAAGAGAGAGGGAGGCAATAAAGAGATAACGCTGGTGCAACCTGGGGACTTGGTTCTGGAGAAACATGCAGTGTTGCAGGCCTGGGGGTAATGAGCAACAAAACTCCTGAAAAGAAGTGCTCCTGGTGGTTTCTGCACATGTATGAACCCTAGAATACACCTAAACTACATTGACACATCATGTGAAGGCTACTATTAGAGTAGTTTGACCTGATGAGTAACATTGTTGGATATTTTTACATTTTATAGACTTTTACTTATTTTGTTTGCTCATTTGTAATATTATCTACTCTCTCAGACTGTCAGTAACCCTGAAGTACGAGTGTTTTATATTGCACAGTATCCTGCCCACTTCAAACAAAGGTGATCTATTAGCCACTGTCACTGCATGGCTGAGAGGACTAGGAGAGTATTATTTTCTAATAGAAAATCAGCATAAAGTACTTAACAGAATTCTGTGATTGAGTGAATTGTGTGATTATGAACAATAATAGCCAGTTAACACAAGAAGCCTTAAGAGCTGCCTTTTTTTTTGTTGCAAAGACTACCTAGTCTGTGGATAATGTTCATAATAAAACTTCCTTAAACCAGATGTCAGCACTGAAATCCCACATCAAACTGATATATGAAACCATTTTCCCAAAACAAACATACCTCAAAACATTATTAGCGCCATTCCCACAACATATTAAGTTGAGAAATGCTGAAGGCAGAATGGTGAGAGCCTTTCTCAATGATGAAGTGCCTTCCCCATCAGGTCTCACTCATACAGAGTGAAAATGGAGGAGATTTATCAGAGGTCACCCTAACACATTCTAGTCTTCACTCTATCTCTCTCTAAGTGAAGGAGATATAAGTGCCACTGATGTGCCATGACTTCCAAATTTACATGTAGCTCAGGTATATAGAATTTACAGAAGTTTAATAGATAATAGAACATAATGGGTTAATACAATGGCAGTTCTGTTAGGCATAAGTTGAGTGCATCATAGGGCTGCGTTGAAAATATTGATTTCTCAGTTTAAATTGATTCTCATTTTGATTAACCAATTTAGATTATTTAATCCCAAGAATCGATCTAGCTACTTTCAGTTTATGCGTGAACAAAACCTAATGGAGTCTCCCATTCAATAAATTGCATTATGCTTTGTACATCCTTACTTTTGATACGAAACAAAGTCTTAGCTTTAAAATACTGAGAAATTAATTAGGAAATTTAAACAATAGAGCTCTCTATGCTCTTAATGTAATGTGACAGATTGATATACCCACTTCAGTACAAGCACAAACGAGGAGCGCACATAAGCTGATCATCCCTTCCTCTTTACTACCAGTTACTGCACAAAATTAACATGTATGAACATCAGAAGGTATTTTAATGTATGTTGAAAGTAACATTAGAACTTACAGAAATGTGTCTTGTCTCATGTAATTGCTCAGTTAGTGTTTATACCGCAAAAAGACGTCAACAAAACATAAAAATAGCTATGTTTCCATGTACCTGTTTTTATGCACATTTCAGGATAATGAAAAAAAAAACAAAAAACAACTGTGGATGTTAAAGGGTTAGTTCACCCAAAAATGAAAATGCTGTCATTAATTACTCACCCTCATGTCGTTCCAAACCCTTAAGACCTTTGTTCATCTTCGGAACACAGTATGACTGCTGCCATTGTGAGTAAATGACATCATTTGGGGCCAGAGTCTGCACAGTAGTGTAGTGAGGTGGAGTCGCGGTATTAAACTCCCGCAGACCCAAGCAACCATAACGACATGCCCCGTTCTTATAGCATCAAATTACTAGCTAAAATCAAACTTATCACAAAAACGAATAATTGAACATATATCAGTGTGATAACAACTACCTTAAATGACCAAAACCTTATTTCGGAAAATTGTATTGGAAGTGTAATTTTATATATTTTTTTATAGTCCCATTCGTTTCCAAGGAGAGGGTGGGGTTTATGACCTGTATTGCAGCAAGCCACCAGGGGGCGATCAAAGAGCCCGCAACTCAAACACGTGAACTGATTGTCTTTTCATATTTACTTAAAGCACAAAATTAACATGAATAAACATCAGAAAGTGTTTAATTTCAACCGTGGAACACACCATTTTTCAAGTTTAAAACGACCGAAGTTAATCTACTCTCCTGTCTGACTCTGATTTGTGGTTAAGGCTAAGAGGGAAACAGCTGCAGCTACTGGGCATGCACATTTACATATTTTTCCAAGCCGATAATATAATGTGAAACCTATAAAAATGGTTTTAAAAAAGTACACAGTGCCATAGTTTCATCACTTTAGAGTGTCACAGTGACTGTCTTTTTGCAGTTAATGACCTGTCATTGTTTACTGAGTGGGAATGACATGAAGGGACGTCAGCTTAGCAGCATTGTGAGCATACATAGCAGTGTGCATATACAGCAACCGATCGGGGCGAAGTTCACACGATTTTGTCCACAGAATGATAAGAGCACACTTTTTAAAAATGTTTTATTATTTAATACTCAGTATTAAACTTAAGCGCTGCAAGCCATGCATACAGCGCCGGACATGACAGATTTTCTGCTACACAAAACAAGTATTTTAAAGGAATACCTTAGCTTATTGCCATTACCGTGGCAGCCAACAACAGCACAGCTTAACCCTCAGCACATTTTTATATTTAGTTATATTGAAAAAGTTTAAATTCAGTCAATCTTTTTTACTTCATTTTAACATGTATTTCTATGGAGATAGGCCATAGCTGTCAGGCAAGATGTCGGATAGCAGCGGCAGCACATAATATCCACGTTCTGATTAGTCAGATCGCCTGTCAATCAAGCTCTTTGCGAACGGTCAATTGATATAGCAATATTAGGGGCTTTCGCACCGTGTAGTTCTAGGAACTAAGTTCTGGAACTAGCCAGCGGGGTAGTCCCCTTTCGAGGGAACTTCGAACTGCGTCCTCTAGGGATCGCTATGGGGAACGCCGTCAGCATGACCCGTGTTTGATCACCACATGTTGGCCGGCGACAGCCTATGACATCACTACCGGCATGACCACAGTATAAAGGGGAGCTGGGAAAATAAGTAATTCTCTTCTTCGTCTTCAGTGACTGTTTTGTTTGACGCGTGCATTCCAACTGCTAATAACGATTTCTACTACTACTATGGCGAGCACTAGCAAGGCGTTTAAGAAATGTGCATCCGTGTCCTCTTTATTTGACACCTGATGACACACACCATCTTTGCATCTTTTGTTTGGGCGAGGAGCACGCACGTGATGTCCTCGAGGGGGCAATCTGCGTGCACTGTGAGTTTTTTTTTTATGAGAAAGCTCCACTCTCGTCGGTCTCTCTTTTCGAGGAAGGAGGGACAGTCATCTGCTTCCCGCGGTTCGAGACCCACTGATGCGAGGCATAGAGGAGAATGAACTTGCGGGGTTCGCAGGCCGATCTGGCTGATGAGTTAGAGAGGGGGCTTTCCGTCTTGCGCTCGCTGGCCGCGAGCGAGGACGAGCCGCGGGATGATGATGACGTGATCTCGCTGACATCATCTGATCCAGTGGCTAGCGCTCTGCTGGGTTATGCCCAGGTAGAGCAGGAGATGTCTGAGGGTGAAAAAGTTGAGACTGAGCCCTCTCATTTCTCCTGCACTGTGTATGACAAACTGTTGGAGATTATGGAACGCGCCACGGCAAGGCTTGAGGTTCCATGGAAGTGGGCCAAGATGGTGGCGCCG
Source organism: Barbus barbus (assembly GCF_936440315.1). Taxonomy (NCBI): domain Eukaryota; kingdom Metazoa; phylum Chordata; class Actinopteri; order Cypriniformes; family Cyprinidae; genus Barbus; species Barbus barbus. The sequence goes on from NC_136729.1 coordinate 26,738,848, forward strand.
TGGCGCTGAAAAAAAAAAGGGATGCGTGAAAACGGCTATGAGAGGATACCCCCTGTGGAAGAGACGCTAGCCAGCTATCTCTCTGAGGGTGAGACATCCTCTCTCAAGGCTCCCTCCTTGCCATCTAGGTCCATTCAGGAAACATCTCAGCGGTTTTCAAAACCTTTATTCCAAGAAGGTCCAGATCTAAGCCCAAACAACGCAGGGGTCCTCGCCTATCTCCATCTGGGGATCAGAGATGGGCACAGAAGGCTAGTGTCGCGACTCGTGCCCCTCCCCCGTGTGCAGGTAGGGCTAGAGGGAGGCGCGGGTCAAAGAGAGGTAGGCAAGACCTGAGGGAGGTGATCCAGACGAGGCTTTTTGTCTTTTTGCATGGCATTAACAAACGTCAACAACTGGTGAATGGAGGATGCAGTGATCAGAGCTGTTTTAGTGGTGTGTCGTGGGTTTCGTGATAACGGAGATGGAATGTAAACGCACAATTTATGCAATTGCAAGAGGAAAAAGTTGGGCTAAGAGACAAAATTGAGATGACAACTTGCAGTGTTACATATCATCGAAGCTGAGAAAAGAACACAACACTGTAGACAACAGGTAAATGCCGTTATTGCTGTTTTCCATGTTCGTGGAGTAAATATGTTTACATGGCTTTTTAAGAATGCCGTGTAGCCGGTGTTTCATGTGCGTTTGGCCAATCAGCATACACTTACATCACTGATAGTTCCTAGAACTGTTTTAGACCCTACTCTGGAGTAGGAGCTAATTTAATTCTTCCAAACGGAGTTCCTAGAACTAAAACCGTTCCTGGTTCCTGCGGTGCGAACACACCAAAAAGTGGGTAGTTCCACAATTAATTTGGGTACTATGAAAAGGTTCCCGCAGTGCGAAAGGCCCTTTTGACAAACTTGCTGCTTTGGCAAGGGTCGGGGCAGCACTGCGTCTAAGCACTGCGTCTAAACAATGTCTAAGCTGTTTGCCAATCACAAGACATTTAGTTTTTTGGAAGGCGGGCCTTTATCAAACCCGGAACTAATCGAGCTGTTTGTGCCAGGCGGGGGAGAAAGGTATTGTAATAATGTAAATTATTACAATTTACAATTTTAGTAAATTTTCGAACCATCAAGCATGGGAGCATGTTCTAGTACACCACCAAAACAAAATCAAGACTTTGTAAAAGAGCATAATAGGACCCCTTTAAATGTTTATATTTCAACAACAAACTTGAGTAGAAATGTGATTATATCATTAAAAAGTTATTGAAATGTTATTATATAACAACATTTTGTTGTTATATAATATGTAAAAAATATGTATTTACAGGTCACTTTAATATAGTGTCAGCGATGTCACGTTGTCACAGCCTCCTCCGTCTCCTCAGTCATCATCCACTACTAACACCAGATCTCACTCACCTGTGTTCTGATCATCTGCACCTGGGTTCTGATCACCTGCCCTTGCCGATCTCCAATGAAGACACACTCAAGAGCATACTGCACTCAGTCATTCACTGTCCGGTCTACCGTTCACTGCCCTGAACTGTACCTGACTCCCTTGTGATACTAACCTGTGTATACTTACCTTCCAGTTTCCCGTTGACTCTTCAGAGATACTCCAGCGATTCTCCTTCAATCTCGGACTCCTCAGCTCCCGCTATCCTGCAAGGAAATAGACTGTCAGTATTCTGCAAGACATTCCCAGGACTAAATTCTGTATTATTCACTCACCTGCCATTGCTTTCCATAATATTCCATCTGCCGATTGTTCAATAAGCCTGCCTGTGTTTCACTTACCTGTTTGTGTCTGGCCCGTTTGTGACAACGTAATATACCAACTGACAGGGTTTATAGTAGAGTTCATACAGCATTAGTTAAAAAAAAAAAAAAGTCCTCTGAACTTTGATCAAAAGTTACACATCATGGCTACATTTTCTTCAAACTGCGTATCCTAAAATCATCCTCTGGATCGTGTCTAAATCACAGTGTATGCCCATAATTGCTGCTTTTGATGAGTGATGAAAGTGAAAGCAAGTAGAATTAAAATTTGTAAACCATGCGCTTACGTCCATTGACTTCAGAGATTAAACTTCAGTTCATCCGCACTTTTATGTATGTTTTAGACACCTGATTCGCAGGAACAGTATTACCTGCGCATAAATGCACTTTAAGTGATGTTTTATTAACAAATTTCGGGAGGAGCACGCGCAGATAATTAACACGGCCAATTCATCATCAGCAATTACACCACCTATCCAATCAGCACGAGAGAGAATTCCTATAAATAACCAAGCAGTTTTACCGTCATTATCTCTCGTCTTCCAACATTGGTACATCCAATTCGCAGAAATCATGTCAGAGATTGAACTTTTTTCAAACGAAGATTCCCACGAAACCACGGATCCTCCTGCATCACCAGCTGCTGTCCTCTGCACCAGCGCTCTGCAGGACATCACATTCCAGCCCAAGATGTAAATGAAGAGGGTGCGGCGTCGGTAAATAATTGGATGTCGACTGGGGAAGAAATCAGGTCGGGGCCGCCGACCTTCCTGTGCAGCACCCGCTCATACATCCAGGCGTCGAGGCACGCCATCACCTGCATCTTCAAGGAGTCAGTCACCTTCTCTAGCATCCTCCATCACGTCAGCCATTTCTTACGCCCCAGCTGCGGAAAATTGGACCGTGGCAGGACTTCGCCTCACCAGCGTCAGCATCATCATTCCAATTTTGTCACCAATTTCGCCTCTGTCCGCTGATCGCCAAATTGACTGCGGCAAATTTTCCGTCGCTTTAAAAAACACAGCTAACAACCCATCACGTATCTTATCATTCACAGAATTCACGATCGCTTTCAACCGCTACACGGAAGTCATTTGCACCGAATTTCCCCTCAGGAGACGCGAGCTCGGCGACTATCTCGCGATAGTTGCCGAACACGCATTATCATACGGAGGCTCCCACTTCTATACGTACCACAAACTATTTGCAGCTAAAAGTGCCATTCGAGTGGCCCAGTGGAATCAAGCCCCTTACTGGGGAGCCCTGGACACCGAACTCCATAACAGAGTATTTTTAGGCTGCCGTAACATTACATGCATGGTCTGCCGATCCATTTCCCACTCCACCACCTATGCCCTTTCATCAACCCATCCATTCCCCCCTGCCCAGAATCATCTCAGCCCAAATCCACCAGCTACGTGCCAAGCATTCCAAACGTCTCATCCAACCCATCTCCTGTTTTTTTTTTCAGCCCTAGCACTTCCTGGCCCTAGCACTTCCATCGAATTTTTAGGTATCAGTTTGGATTCACAAAATTCCAGGCTTCTCTACCTAAAGAAAAAAAAAAAACAACCTGATTTCTTCCCCAGTCGACATCCAATTATTTACCGACGCCGCACCCTCTTCATTTACATCTTCAACCTCTTATCGCCCATATATCCATACCAAGCCCTCCTAGCTTTCCTCCACCAAATCACAGTCCAAACTCTCATCCAACTCGCTTCTGGTTCCAAAAGCACCTTAAGTCAGTCCTGCTCCTATCTGGTACCCCAGCCGAAAACGTTTCCAGCCATTCGTTCTGAATAGGCGCAGCAACCACAGCGGCCCATCAAGGCCTTTCCCAGCAGCAGATACAAGCACTCGGTCGCTGGTCGTCAGAAGCTTTCAAAAGCTATATTCGATCGGACCGCTCCCACATCAAGGAAGCTCACCAAACACTAATCGGCCAACCCCTCTATTGACATACATTCCTGGGAACTCGAACTCCAGATCCTCCATAGCCAACCCCTCTTTAACATCACCTATATCCACCTTCAACGGCCCATCCCCACTCCATTCATTCCAACAGCACTACATTCAGCCTTGTCTGTACTCCCCCACTGCCGCAGCAGTGACTGCTCCCGCAGAAGCCCTATCTGTATTTCTCCACTGCCGCTGCAGTGTCTGCTCCCGCAGGAGCCCTATCTGTATTTCTTCACTGCCGCTGCAGTGTCTGCTCCTGCAGGAGCCCTCTTTGTATTTCTCCACTGCCGCTGCAGTGACTGCTCCCGCAGGAGCCTTTTCTATATTTCTCCACTGCCGCAGTAGTGACTGCTCCCGCAGCAGCCTTTTTCTATATTCCTCCACTGCCGCAGCAGTGTCTGCTCCCGCAGGAGCCTTTTCTATATTTCTCCACTGCCGCAGCAGTGACTGCTCCCGCAGGAGCCCTAGCTGTATTTCCCCACTGTCGCTGCAGTGTCTGCTCCCGCAGGAGCCTTTTCTATATTCCTCCACTGCCGCAGCAGTGACTGCTCCCGCAGGAGCCTTTTCTATATTCCTCCACTGCCGCAGCAGCGACTGCTCCCGCAGGAGCCTGCATCTCTACCTCCCTCTCATCTCTACTTCCAGACTCCACAGAAGTACCACTACCACAGTAGTATCCAGCATCTCTTCAGCCTAAGCCATGCAAGTTTTGGGGGGGGGGTTATCAAGCCCCTTTTCGGCAATAATAGCGTTTTGGGGGAGCACTCTGGGTCCGGGCTAAATGCCGAGCTCGTACCCTCTCCCCGGTCGAGGGCTCGGAGCCCTCCCCCTGGACAGCACGCCAATACGCATACATTTACTCCGTTATTATTATATTAAGTGTGAACTCGTGAAATGATTTAATATCGAACAATGTCATTTATGGAACAGAATTGGTTAAAACATGAATAAATCTTGAATAAAGAGAACTTCTGCCAAAATATATTTATTAAAAAATCCCTTCCTATATGTAGCTGTAGGCTATGAAGTAGTGATCTTTAATAAACAGCAGTTTGTCCCCAGGCCTCTCATTATGAATATGTCTTTAATATTGAATCTCTCTATTGCTGCTGCTGCTTTTTCCCCCACACTGACCTCTGTGGCATCACCTCTTCGAGCGCTGGCCCAGCATGCAGCAGACAGAACAGCATGTCAGCTGTAGCACGTTTAATGATTATATGGGGTCGGCACCTTTTGCCCACAGAAAAGTAATTTGAAGACTCTCCTAAATGCAGTTATGTCACTTTTAAAGGTCAGGCTGCAGGTCTGGGATGAAACTATGCTGCATGATTATCACATATATCTGTGCAGCCCAAACTATTCTCTGAGCCCTGGCTTTGATAACTCAATGCTAGTGAAGGCTCCCATTCCTAGGAGGACAGCTTTATGTTCTAGGTGCTCAACAAGTGGGCCAATCTGCCATGCTGTTACTAGAGGATGAGATACACCTGCTTAGGTGACCACAGTGCCACACAGTCCTTGTATCAGACAAAAGCTGGCTGGGAGCTCCAGAGGGCTCACTCTTATGGGGGATTTTTACCTTGAAAGATACAGACAGAGGCAGTCAGAAAGAATGAGGGGATGAGAGCGATAGAAACATTTCTCACAGCAGCTGAGCAGAAATTACACAGACGTCTGCGGCCATGCTCCCCTCCAACAGGAAGCATTTAATTTTTGCTTTTCGACACAGTGACAGTCCAGTCTTCCCTCTGTAATTACGTGTTATTAATCTTATGTTATCCATATCCGCTTGAGGAGGACCTTGGTTTTGGCAGTGCAATTACTGACACTGGCTGGAGTCTATGGTTGCTATGGTTTTGAATAGTGCAGGTCTAGGCCTGATTATACCCTCATTAAAGGAATATTCCATGTTCAATACAATTTAGGTTCAAATGACAGCATATGTGGCATAATTCTGATTATTACATACATACAACTTTGACTCAACCCAGTGGGAATGGTCATGATGTGACTTATACAGTAAGTATATTTCCCTTGTCCTTGTCAGACTTGTCCTTGGATGGAACAGAAGAAAAAAAAAAAAAAGAAAATATACCTGAGCATAAATAGAAATGTTAAGTTTATAATTGTATTCAATCCATTCCATAAACTTGTCTGTTAAAATGTGTGCATTATTTGAGCTGTAATTTTTTTCTTGTTATTTTTATAGTAGTTTTAAAGATTTCAACTCTATGTTGCCATTTAAACGAACTGTACAATTGCATATAACTTTACACAGAAAAGGTTAGTAAGCCATTTCTTTTCTCACTAAAAATGTGTTAACATGCATATTGTTCACGCCTTAAGGCTCTACTATCGAATCAGTATCTTAATTATTATTGCCTTTATTTAACCAGGAGAGAAAACTCACTGATTAAAAATCTCTTTTCCAGGAGTGTCCTGGCCAAGATAGCGGCCCAGTTATACAAATGCACGTACAACAAAAAAACAGTACATCACAACAATAAAATATTACAGCATTAGAAGCATTTGCAAATCATTAAATCATTTTCTATTGCACGCAAAAGTATTTTAAAATTACTAGGAGACATCAACTGATTTAGCCGCAGTTTCATTTGAAGAGAGTTTTACCTAAATTAGTTTGTGCTGAAGGTACATGAAGATTATAAAAAGTCTGGGAACGCAATGAATAGTTAACAATTACTTTTTGGTGAATCAAACAACAGAGATAGGATGGCAAAAAAAAACAGAATAGCTTTGTAAATCAATAAATACCAATGCATTTGTCTTCAAACAGCAAGTGAAGACCAGGCAAGTCGATTATATAGTATACAATGACGTGTAGAAAATGTACAATCCGTAATAAATCTTAAAGCATCATGATGCACAGCTTCCAAAGATGCAAGAAGATAAGAAGAGGCATGCTGATACACCACATCCCCATAATCAAGATTAATTCCTTGTTTTTAGTTTTTTTTTCAGATGGTGTCATCACAGACATTATTTTTCTTTTAAAACTGTAGTGTTTACACAATTAAATAACCATTACTCACCATGTTCAAGTTATCTATGGGAGGGAGTGGTGATCAACGTCTGACTGCCCCTGTGGGAGTTAAGATATGTGCTCATGATGAATTCATCTCTGGTAGTGTGAGTTCGGCCAAGGTCCACACCTCTTCACAGACCGTGGGCAGAACATATTAAATGCTGCGGTTGATTTCCCCAGGGAGTTCCTATATGTTGTTCACTGCTAAGGTTTAAAACAGGAGTGAATTCCATTACAGCGTTTTGTCTGTCATACAATAAGCTGAAGCTGACATTTTACAGATAGAAAATGTCACGTTGTCGATCATTAGACTTACACTGATTGTGGTCAGGATGCGTAAGTTGTTCTGAACAAAGGTCAGAAACACCCACAGACATTCTTTTTATATATATATATATATATATATATATATATATATATATCAGTAGGCCTTTCTTGAGCTAGAAACGTGTTTGTGAATTCTGTGCCAAGCATTGCTAAAGTCATCTGAAGGATCATTTTTGTTCATTATCTTTTCAATCTTTGTTAATTTTCTATTCTTCAGAAAGATGAAATTGACTTCACTCAATTGCACTCACTACAACAATTAGGCAGCACCCACAAGGTAAGAATTTAAATTGAACTTTTAAATTGTGTTGCATACAGCAGCAATTAATCAAGATAACTAGACTGTACTTGTTGTTTCCCAAGGAATAATGATGCATTTTGGGTTTCTTTTTAAGTGGCTGAAAGTATTGACAACAATGTTTTCATTGCTTCATCCTGCTCACAAAAAGAAAAGCAGCCTTTGAATGCTATCCAAAGGGTCCTGCCTGGCTCTGTTCGGAACGTCAATTGATTTGCGGTGTGCTTGTTTTTAAGCTTTAGTGTTACATATTTGACAGGCAGCAATGGTAGAAATGGCACGCTGTAATTAGGCATCACAGCCAACAGCTGTCCATGGAGTACTCTGTCTTGAAAGGTGTCCTGCGAGTAATATTGTACTGGGCTGACTGCCTGCCTCTTAATGTGAAATGTAGTGAAATTCTGATATTATTTTAAAAAGGGATGACAAGTTTTTTTTTGCAGAGACTTTATCAATTGCCTTGTTAATTTTAAGCACTGCACTAGTGATGCCTGCAAGAATGATATGGCAGCTGGGATGAATGCTATTATTATTCATTTTTATGTCTAACATAATAGTTTTTGACACATAATAGAATAATCTTTCAAACATTCTGTTAATGTAATTTATGACATAGCTATTCATTGCAGCCATTCATTGACAGAATTTTTTCTTTTTTTTTTTTCTTTAGATCTTTAGGGCAACTTACTTTAAAAATAAAACATTTATTATAAAAGGAAATACAAGAGAGAATGACGCATAACTCACTTGACAAATTGCACTTTAAATTCCAGGTTTTAAAATTTGATGTAGGTAATAGAGCAATATATACACTCTATTTAAATAAAAATAAAAATGAAATGACTTAAATTATTACAATTAAAATTGAAATGTCAAATAGCTACTTACACTCTCCCCCATTGATAGCAAAAATGTGATATCATGTGATATATATATATATATATATATATATATATACATATATATATATATATATATATATATATATATATATATAAGTTAATGGTAAAAATAAGAACTCTCCTATTACTCATGGTCCCTTGAAAAATGGGGAGGTACATATTAAAGAGCTGTAATTCCTTAACCTTTCCTCCAATTGTGATGGAAATACAAATGAAAATATTAAAGATCATAGTGTGCACGTTAAGCCCATGTTCATTATATAACTGTAACTTGAATATGCTTTGGTCAACAGCTAAAATAAAAAAAATAAATAAAAAAAATGCCTGTGCCTGTCCAAATATATATGGACCAAACTGACCTAATCTTCAGTGTCAGAAATCATTCTGATATGCTTACTTGCTGCTCAAGAAACTCTTCTAATTATTACTAATGTTGAAACAGGAATGTTGCTTAATATTTTTGTTAAAACCACGATACATTCTTTTTCAGGATTCTTTGATGAATGGAAAGTTCAAAAGAACAGCATTCATTAGAAATAGCAATCTTGTGCTACTCAGTTTTGCTTGTGTTACTTCTCTCCCATCTTCCAATATGTACACCATTGATAAATGTAATGCAAAATAAATAAATAAACAAGTTAATAAATAAACAACAGCAGTAACTGGAGGGGAAACACTTTCCACAAATCCTGAAAAACTGTTACCACTTCGGAGGTTTTCTTTTCTTTCTTAAATCTATACTATAAACTACAGAAGTCTTGTCATTTTGGACCTTAACTGGTTTTAAACAAGAAAAAATGACTTATTTCAACTCAAAGAACATCTCCAAAGACTAGAAAGGCATGAAATCAGGCACTCTAAGTGTAAATGAATCCTGCGGCTATTGGCGTGCCAGGACATAGGGTATGCATAGTATAAGTCCCCTACTGAGTCTTTGCCTCAAACCAGACACCTTCATGAGGTGCTGTTTTATCTTCATGCTTTTTTCATAAGCAATTTTGCTGAGATCCTTCCAGATCTTACAAGAATTTGATCCATGTATCACATAACCCCTGTTGCAATATGTATGGCAGTGAGAATATGTGGTTATGGCCACTGAAGGCTGTGGGTACATAACTGCTGCTCTATGTACTGTACATGAGGAAGTATAATCAATAATAGTGAAATTACATAATATGGAATTATTTTTAACTATTTGATATTGACACACCGTTATATTATTGCCATGGACATAATATATGTAAAATGGACATTACATGTAAAATATTGACTTGCATTGTTGTAGTTTAGGTATATTTTGTTCTGTTTAATGTCATTATTAGTAGCATTTTACCTTTTTCATTTACTACAAAGTTTCATCCACATTACATCTCTCAATTTTGCTAAGTACAATATTTTTTCTTATTGTACTATAAACCATCAGCCTTTTGTACAACCATCCTCAAATAACAGTCTTTCATCCCTGTGCCGGAATTGTTCTTGCAATCTGAAATCCCCATCGGAAATAAACGTTTGCACCGCATGGAGTGATATTTTGTCACATTTTTATTTTTGACATGCTTTTTTTTTCTCCTTTTTTCCCGATTTGATATGCAGCAGAGCGAATGCATGAGCTAAATATGACAAAAGCTCAAACATTTGGAGCTTGCTACATAATGTGACAGAGAGCAAGGGAATATGTCTTGGGTCTCCCTAATGACAACAAGAGATTTGATTTCAGTTTGAAAAGATGGAAGGGAAAGCTTGCTGCACGCTCCTGCTGATTGACTTAGCGGAAATAGCAACATAATTCCTGACTCCCTTTACTGTGCATCTGGCTTGTGCATGGTCTTCTTTGTCAAAGACCTGTCAATTATCTATCCTGCATGCTGGAGAGAGGGTACACTGCTCCCTTTGAAACTACTTTGTCCTTTTGGCGAGGATTTGTATATTCAGAGTAACTCTATAGATAATGTGAATATTTGGGAATTTAATGAGGCTTTTATGCACCACTGTGACATTTTGGCCTCCACCAGTGAGAGATACTCTGTCCCTGTGCATGTGGATCATATACTTTAACTATGCTCATGGGTTTTGACAGCAATATCAAGCAGTTAATTATTTCATGGATGGTACTTGTACATCTGAAACAGTTGGATCTTATGAGGGCACTTTTCATCACTGATTGGAGGAGACTGATTGGAATATGCTCACAACACCAGGTAAACTCCTTCTTTCCAGCCAAAGATCTGAGCATGAAAGAGTACAGCTGACTAAAATAAATATAGAAATGTACTTCTGTTCTAATTCTTATTTAAATTCTGCACTCATTAGACAGCTACATCTAGTCACAAATTCATTATTAGCTGCAGAGCTCATGGCACGGCACATATTCATGCCACCATTATAAGCCTATACAGTGTTTATTATAGATTATACATTTATATCAGTTGAATCATGTCCTCCGATTTATTTTGCAGAGAAAGTTGACCTAGCACATTCAGCAATAGAGGTTGAATAAAGTTGCATGTTGGAGGCTATTTTTAATTTTTTTTTGCATTGACCACACAATCAATAGAGCTTCCTATAGCGCAAAGCTATTGAGTATAATATTGCTCGATTTTTCACAGTTAGGGTGTATTAGTTCCATGAGAGCTTCTCTATTGATTTAACCCAAGCAGGCTATTCAGTGTTATTTATTGTTAAGGTGTGTTATGTGGGAGCCACGTAGGAGAATCATGGTCTTGTTGATCTTGTAAATTAACTCAAAAGGGGAGTATTAATAATTAATCATAACTCGTTGTAATTAATTATAATACTTGGATAAGTTAATAGAATTAGCTTGATAAAGCAGAAGTTACAGTACAATCAATTGACCAGGCCGTTTAGCGAACGCTCAGTATTGATTATTTATGAATTCAAAGAAATCTTAATTTCCATGGTAAGAGAAATACCCTTTTTTAAGGTACAGCACTACTCAGAGCATGTAACAAGATCAAAATCATTAAATTGACTTTGTTGCAAGCAGGGAATCAGAAACTAATACTCATATGTATTGTGCACAAAAACATAAATCACAAACACATAACTAGACTAAACAAACACATACATATATATATATATATATACATACACACACACACACACACACACACACATACAAGGGAACATGGGGAGGGTAAGTGAGACTGGATGAATGAAACTGTACAAAAACAGGGGAAATGAGGCTGAGTTGACCATCTGAAAGAACCATCAGTCCCTAATTCAAAGCACAGTATACAATAGCTTACAACAAACCTCTGTGTGGTTGTGTGGTGCAGAGAACGATACTTGCAACGAGAACGAGAGTCCCGTGAAGCTTCTGAAGAAGGTCTGGATGGTTCCAATCGATGGCCAAAGTTGCAATCTCTTGAAACTCTGAGGTTGTTCTTGACTCTGTTGAGGCTGAGAGAATCCTCTCTCCTAAGTAAGCACATGGTTGGGTGTAAAATGGGGCCGGTTGGCCCTGTGGGCCGCAGTGGAACTGCAGGCCGCAATCCATAGATGAAGATGTAGACACTGCCAGGAGCGGGGAGAGAGAAATGTCTGAGTGAAGGCCTTTCCATGATGGTGAATTCCAGGGTTGAGTGAAGATGAACTCCAGTGGTATTAAACTCCAGTGGTCAGGAGCCATCCCCCCAGGCTGGGGAGACCGCACATGGCTCTATGTTAGGGCCTGCCGGGCACACCCGCACCGGCTTAGGCGCTCCGTGAGTCCAAACACGCAGGCAGCAATCAGAAGATTTTGCAGAAGAGAGAGGCGGACCTGTGCGTGAGTCCTTTAAAGTCAGGGAGGAGTCACACCTTTCAGGATGGGCTTGACCAATGAGAAAGGCTGAATTTCCAAGCGGGAGGCTGGAAATATTGGGGGGTTTTATGAGTGTAATACATTTATTACAATTACTTTAATTTTTTATTTTTAACTTTATGAAATCGAATCGTAAGGATTCGATATTGACTTGATTAATTGATATTAATCAAAAATGTCTAATTTATACTTTATCAACGATACCTCATTAACGTCTCGTCCAGCGAGCATTAAAATCAGTATCTCCTAGCAATTCTGTTTATTTCGTGGCCACGATAATAATACAGAATTGGTTAGGTAAATTTCTGAGCACAGGTAGCAGGCTCTGGGCAAAGTTTTGACATGAATATTACACAACAGAAGACAGAAGCTTTCTTTATAAATGAATCAAAGTTTATTTGAATCAGAATCAGAATCAGAAAGTGCTTTATTGCCAAGTGTGTTTGCACACACAAGGAATTTGTCTTGGTGTTATGGGCTTCCAGTACAGAAAGTACAAACATAGTGCAGACAACATATAATTAAGGTTATAAAGAACACTAATGAAGAGAATATACAATAATTAAGAATAACAATAGTAATAAAAATAAAAATAAAAATATACAGAAAAGAGACATGACCATAGACAGAACTGTGAATGTGCATGTGTCCTATGTACAGATGAAGGTTTGATGAGTTATTTACAGATGTACAGTACCGGGGTGTGTTATGTGTTGTTCAGGTGGGATACGGCCTGGGGGAAAAAACTGTTCTTGTGTCTGGCTGTTCTGGTGCTCAGTGATCTGTAGCGCCGGCCAGAGGGCAACAGTACAAAGAGAGAGTGAGCTGGGTGTGAGGGGTCCAGAGTGACTTTCTTAGCCCTTTTCCTCACTCTGGAGGTGTAAAGTTCTGGGCTGGGCAGAGGGGCACCGATAATTCTCTCAGCAGTCCTAACTGCCCGTTGTAGTCTTCTGATGTCTGTTTTGGTAGCTGAACCAAACCAAACAGTTATAGAAGAACATAGGACAGACTCGATGATTGCAGAGTAGAACTGTTTCAGCAGCTCCTGAGGCAGGTTGAACTTCCTTAGCTGGCGGAGGAAATACAGCCTCTGCTGGGCCTTTTTCGCAATAGAGTCAATGTGATTGTCCCACTTCAGGTCCTGGGAGTGGTTCCCAGGAATCTGAATGACTCTACTGAAGTCACAGTGCTGTTCATGATGGTCAGTGGGGGGAGAGCAGGGGGGTTTCTCCTGAAATCCACTATCATCTCCACAGTTTTGAGCGTGTTCAGCTCCAGGTTGTTAAGACTGCACCAGACAGCCAGCTGCTCAACTTCCTGTCTGTAAGCAGACTCGTCACCGTCCTTGATGAGGCCTATGACTGTAGTGTCGTCCGCAAACTTCAGGAGCTTGACAGAGGGGTCCTTTGATGTGCAGTCATTCGTGTAGAGGGAGAAGAGCAGTGGGGAGAGAACGCAACCCTGAGGGGCGCCAGTGCTGATGGTGAGAATCCTGGATGTGAGTTTGCCCAGCCTCACTAGCTGCTGCCTGTCTGTCAGGAAGCTGGTGATCCACTGACAGATGGAGGAGGGCACAGAGAGCTGTCTCAGTTTGTCTGAGAGAAGGTCAGGTATGATGGTATTGAAGGCCGAGCTGAAGTCCACAAATAAGATCCTTGCATAATTCCCAGGTTTGTCGAGGTGTTGCAGGATGTAATGCAGTCCCATATTGACAGCGTCATCCACAGACCTGTTTGCTCTATAGGCAAACTGAAGAGGATCCAGCAAGGGTCTAGTGATGTCCTTCAGGTAGGCCAGGACCAGTCTCTCAAGTGACTACATGACCACAGACGTGAGTGCGACAGGTCTGTAGTCATTAAGTCCAGTGATTTTGGGCTTTTTGGGCATGGGAATGATGGTGGAGCGTTTGAAGCAGCAGGGAACTTCACACAGCTCCAGAGATCTGTTGAAGATTTGTGTAAAGATGGGGGCCAATTGGTCAGCACAGACTTTTAGACAGGCAGGTGAAATACCGTCTGGTCTTAAAGCTTTCCTAGATTTCTGTTTTCTGAAGACCCGGTTCACATCCTCTACACAGACTTTAAACGCAGGTAGAATGGTGGGGGAGGGAGTAAGGGGGGTTGCAGGGGGGGAAGGTGAATGTGTGAAGTGCAGATCAGAGCGGGTGCTGGGTGTCAGTCTGGCCTTTTCAAATCTGCAGTAAAACACATTGAGATCGTCAGCCAGTTGTTGATTCTCCACAGACTGTGGGGGTGGTGTCTTGTACATGGTGATGTTCCTCAGACCAGTCCATACCGACGCCGGATCGTTGGCTGAAAGTTCTTTTTTCAACTTCTCAGAGTAGTTCTTTTTAGCCACTCTGATCTCCTTTGTTAGTCTGTTCCTGGCCTGGTTATACAAGATTTTATCCCCACTTCTGTAAGCATCCTCTTTGGCCTGACGAAGCTGTTTGAGTTTCCCAGTAAACCACGGTTTATCATTATTGAATGATAAGAATGTCCTGGTGGGGATGCATATATCCTCACAGAAACTGATATATGATGTTACAGTCTCTGTGAGTTCATCCAGATCGGTGGCAGCGGCTTCAGAAACACTCCAATCAGTGAGGTCAAAACAAGCTTTTAAATCTTGCTCTGCTTCATTAGTCCATCTCTTAACAGTTCTTAATACAGGCTTAGAAGATTTGAGTTTTTGCCTATAGGTCGGTATGAGATGAACCTAACAGTGATCAGAGAGCCCCAGAGCTGCCCGTGGGACAGAGTGATATGCATCTTTAATTATTGTGTAACAATGATCCAATATATTACTGTCTCTGGTGGGACATGTAACGTGCTGTCTGTATTTTGGCAGTTCGCGGGAGAGATTTGCTTTATTAAAATCTCCAAGAATGATTAAAAAAGAGTCCGGGTACCTTTGCTCTGTTTCAGATATTTGTTCGACCAGCTGTTGCATCGCGGCGCTCACGCACGCGTCCGGAGGCACGTACACATTCACGAGAATGAAGGAGGAAAACTCTCGGGGTGAATAGAATGGCTTACAGTTTATGAAGAAGGCCTCCAAATTAGGAGAACACATCTTCTTCAGAGTTGTTACATCTGAACACCAACCTTCATTTATGTAGAAACATAGTCCACCACCTCTCGTTTTCCCCGTTAGCTCCGTGATGCGGTCTGATCTGAACAGCTGATATCCCGGCAAATGAAGCATGTTATCCGGGATGTTTTCACTCAGCCAGGTTTCAGTGAAGCACAATGCAGCAGAGTTTGAAAAGTCCTTATTTGTGTGGGTGAGGAGAAGTAGTTCATCCATTTTGTTAGGAAGGGATCGGAGATTCGCTAGATGAATGCTTGGGAGCGCAGTTCGGAAGCCGCGTTCGCGGAGTTTAACCAGCGCGCCGGCGCGCTTCCCTCTTTTCCGTCTGAGCGCGCGTTTGACTAGGACCGCTGCCCCTCCGACCAAAACATCCAACAAAGCGTCTGAATAATCAAAAACCGGAAAAAAATTGTCCGGTGTGTGTTGCCTTATGTCCAGTAGTTCGTCTCTGGTAAAACTGACAGTAAGAGAATAACTAAACACAGAACAAACAAACAAAAACAACAAAAGTACGGGAGCGTTCCACACCACAGCAGCCATACGCGGCGCCATCTTACCAAATATTATTTAAACACACATAAACACACACACACACACACACACACACACACACACACACACACACACACACACACACAGTTCAGAGGTTATTGCGGTTTGAAGAAAGTTTAAGGTTCTAATGCTCGTTTTCCAAGAATTCTCTAAATTCAACCTGATGAAGTCATAAGCAGGGAACTTTACTATCTTTGGAAGAGTCGTTAATGGGGTATCGTTGATAAAGTATAAATTAGACGTTTTAGATTAATATCAATTAATCAAGTCAATATTGAATCCTTATGATTCGATTTCATAAAGCTAACAATAAAAAATTTAAGTAAATGTAATAAATGTATTACAATGACCCTTTGTCTGAGAGCATGGCTTGAAAGGCTCTGGCAGTCTATACTTTGATTAAATTACACACACCTGGCATTCTATGAGAAGGTGGTGTACACCAAAGTGTGCGTCATCAAATGAGCATTAATTTGGTAGGAGACACGATATAGGTGGGTTTACATTAACTAGTACGTCACTCATAAAGCATGCATAAAACAAAATACAATGCAAGGGACACTAAACAAGATAGTTAAAATCATACACACAAGGTTCTAGGATGCATGTTTATCTGTAGAAAGGTCTATGTGTGACAAGGACAAAAGTTTTGTTTGTATGGGCATTGTGTGGGTTTCAGAAAGGTCCGTTCTTACGGGACGTCACATCTCACATACTTTTGAGTAATAAAACAGTCTTATCAGATGGTTCCCCTGGTAACTGAGCCCTTTAGGGTGCTCTTTCGGGGGGAAGGGTCCATAGACCATCACATTCCTCCCTTAACGCTGATTGTTGAATGACAGAGTTTGATGGATTATTCATTAAATATAATGAATAAATGTGTGTCTGATTGGTCCAAATGCTACATTGACTTCTTGACTTCATTCTATTAAATATTTTCTTTAATTCTACATGGAAAAGCCAAATGACGAAAGTTTGCGAACCAAAACCAGCAATGCATTTCTCTTTTCCCCATTCAAATGTCCATTTCTTTTCATATACTTTGAATTACAGACATGCTAAAACTCAAAAGTCATTTGTGAATAGAAGTATCACCCATTTTCTTTGGTCCAGCACATCCCTTTTTGATGTTCAATTCAATATTCATGTATCAAATGGAAAATTCCATTAATGTGTATTTGTGTTGGAGATGAACTCCTCTCTGTTGTTAAAGTGCCAATATTAAAACATTAGCTGTGATGAATAGCAAAAAGGCAAGGCTGCAGCACAGTACTAGAGATGTGTGGTAAATGATGGCCTATTGTGTGTGCATGTATCACTCACCCAGAGCTTGGATGCTATGACCTAGCCTGTCTCTAAGTGCTATAATGAACTGGGCAAGCATTGATGAACAATGTGCGATGCCTAGGGGGCAGAAACTACGGGAAACGCTGAAGCAATGCGCATTATCGTCCATCCCGCTTTCCATTAGTGGTGTGCAATGCACCTACAATACGCCCCATGGGAAAGACAGGAATGTTACATTTGAAAGATTGCAGGGTCATGTGATATTAAGCAGGTAGGACTTACCGTTGAGTGCTGGAAAGAGAGAGAGAGAGAGAAAAGATGGCTCTTGAATGCATTACTGCATTTTAATGGAGTAAACTAGATACATTTTAATCTTTTTTAGTTATTTGTAGTTCTTTTGGATTATTAAATTTCACTATGCTCTGGATTTCACTGTTCATCTGTTAAAGCCACTGTCAAGTGATTAACATTCAAACAACTATGCTTTATGTTAAATTAAATGTTAAATGTGAAGTTTTTTAAATGAAATTAAGCACGCTTACCATTCATTCCTCCCTTAAGATCCTTTGCCAAGGAGATTTAGTGAAACATGAGGGCTTTGGCGCATAGATTAGAGCAGTGTGTGTCAGACAGCACATGCTGAGCTGTTACATTTCAAACAGGTGCTGTCATATTCTCAACAGAGGAATAACATAAAGAAGAGAGTCAGTCAGGGCACCCACCTGACTCTTCTACTGCTGACAGTCTGAGAACCCTTCATCTGAAAAGGTATGGTCACATCTAAAGTACATTATATTTCTGTTCATGTAATTTTTTTTTTCTAGCTAATTTTAGATGTATGCGTGATTTGAGTGATTTTTTTAAAATATTTGTGGGGGCGTCAGATTATCAGATGTTTTACAGCGATAGAGGCAAAGTTCAAATCACAGACAATAAACAAACACACTTGATGTCACAGATCCTATTATCCTAAAATGGGTTCAAAGTAAAATAGCAAAATTCACAGGGAGTGAACCAAAGATCTTATGATAGCCATAACTTTGATATAAATTTAAATTAAATACTACTAATAATAAATAGTAGTAGTAGTAGTAGTAGTAGAACAACAACAACATTTAACACTCAGACATAATGGGCTAAAAACAAAGATGCATATGTTTGCCATATGTTTGTGATGTCCATTAAATCATTATTTTTTAACAGACTGTGGCTGTCCTGACTTATTTTGCTTAGTTTTAAGGAGACAGTCTATCTGTCTCATTGTCCAACAAAGCACGCACGCAAAGAGAGAGAGAGAGAGAGAGAGAGAGAGAGAGAGATGAGGAATATAACAGAGTGCCGACCATCCCAGCTGTGTCTCTCCTTTCATAAATATCATACGCTCTGTGCTCAGTATGGGTAATTACAAGTTTGTTTAGCATTAGCATAATAAACATGCATGTGCGAAAGTTAACAAATGTGACATGATTACTAATCCACTTTAAAAAAACACCGCATTTAATTACACTCTAAATGGCAAGTAAGGGTGGCCTTGGTGGCCAGAAAAAGTCTGACCGATGAACTTCCTTATACAAAAGCAGTTCAAGTAAACCATCAAGACTGGGCCTGACCTATAGTACCCCTAGAGAAGAATCCTCAGCTAATTCTACACTCCCGACTGCAAAACTTCCCCTTGCTCCCCTGAGATAACTTACGACAGAATGATGTCATCACATGCTTGGTGGAACGAACAGTCTCGGCTCACCCAAGCACATCCTTGCATCTGCTGGAGACAGAATTATGCATGATGGTGCCTTATTTTCATAATGAACGGGTTAATTACACTTGTGTGACAGCCCAGTGGCCTTGTCGTGAGTATTGGGACACAGCTGTAGGTCTGCTAGCTAAATCATGCACTAAATATGTCTCCTAGAATTAGACCCAATGGGGCAGGCCGAGTTTTTCACAGGCCAGGCGTCGAAGCCGTAGACACAGACAGATGCGCTGGACAGAACTGACAGTGCTCAATGAGGCGTGGAGGATGCAGGAATTCCAGCACAGCTGTCTGTGAATTTGCCGAGCTCATTGGAGGATCATGATGAAAGAGGTGATACCAATTGCACAACCACTTACCCCGCTTCCTTTTTTATGACACCTTGGTAAACACACTGGCTGAAATCCTGGACTCTTACAGCCATTCTTTGCCATTTCTTGTCTAAATGCGATCACTGATCTACTAACAACAGATTCGGATTCCACAAGTGCACAACATTTCTGTGCCGAGACTGTTTGTTGTTGCCACTGAACTGCGCTTTATTAGTAATGAATTTAGTCACTAGTTTTAGTGGCACCGCACCATCATGTAATTCCTTTTTAGTATTTGCCCTGGAGCATTATACACTTGCATAATTTATTCTGCTTAGCCTTAATTAGTGGTAATACTATTTCGTTCTTTTCCATCAGCTTGGATGTAAGAAACTCTTACTGAGGGAGTGTAGAAATTAAGTCCATTTTTCACTACAATTAGTGTTCAAACCTCCAGAGAGAGGGACCAAAAGCTTTCTCTGATTTTTTGCTTTAATTTTCATTATCTTGGCCACATGTGAATTATCAAGAGGCCAGCGTGGCCACAAACTGCTTGTTGATGACATGCTAATCAGGGATGAAGGCGCTTCTAGGTATAACCTACTTCAGTGGCAAATGAATATACTAACCCACTTACAACATAATGAGGAACATAACATTTAACTGTGCTGTTTACAGCCAAGGCATGAAACACAGGGAGGCCCTTCACTCTTTTAATTCAGACTTACAAAGTGTGACGGAGCCTAGATCTGCCCTCCTGTGATGTGATTAAAACATCCACACTTGGTGGAATGAGTTCCATTACTCAGCTTTTTCAAGGATATTGACATTTTTGAATCTTGGCTGGCCTCTTGCGCTCACACAGTTCAACAAATGGTGCACGATGCGTCAAATTTATTCATGCCATTGGCCATCAGTTCAAAAATGATCACCCTCTGAAGGCGAGATAACACAACAATGCGACACTGAATTATTTGCTTAATGTCTCACTTGATTTATAATTTAAACTGATGTCTTTAGTGTTCAGTCTCATCTTTTTTAAAAGAGAGTTGTTTTCAATATGCAGGGTGCAATTTGGTAAAAAAAGGGGGATATTTGAATGACGGTGTAGAAATAGTGCCTATAATTTTATATAATGTAAAATGTAAAAATACAGAAAATAGTTGATTTAACTGAATTGAATGATAATTACATTTTTAACAATTAGGCCCCATGAGGTACTAAGACAAGCTGTCAAATATTTTGAACACATTTTAGTCATCTGTCCAGACATTTTTTTATTATCTTCATTCCATCCCAGTCCAAGATAAGTTGTAGTGTTATCCTGACTATACATAATTTTGTTTATAGACATTAGACCTAAATGTATAACATAATAGTAATCCAAGTACTTACTGTTTCATATGGTGGTAAAAAAACATATATCATCTACTGTCGGAAATGGGAAATGAAAAAAAAAAAAAAAAGCAATGGGAAATGCATGTCGTCTGATCAGAAGCAGGGATAAAACATGTAAAAAATGAATGACCAGGGTGGGGGATATCAAAAACAGGGGCAGGAAAATCCCCCATTCCCCTGGCAAATCACACCTACACTGTAAAAAATGATCGTGATTTAACGGTAAAAAACTGTGAAAATGCTACGGTAAAAACCTGTTACATGGTTAACGGAAACTTCCTGTAAAATTTACAGGGAAAAACCGTAAACTGATGTTCCCAGAATTCCCTGCGTTCCATTTCAAATTCTGTTTGAATTTGACGTTTTTTCTTTGAAATAACTATGTTTCTTCTTAGTTTTTTCTTATCAGTTAAGTTTATTAGGGTTGTATGTTACATCTAATGTTGTTAAATTAATGTTTATAGCATATTTCATTTTAAGGAGTCTCACCATGATGGTGTTTAGTGCTTGTATGAATGACACTGCATCTGCACCTTCTATAAATGCTATTGTTTAAAAGTTGCTTGTGATGGGCTTTGGCTCATTATGTGACTTTCTCATCATCACCTGCATTTGGTGGTTATCAGTGTATTTCAAAAGAACAAAATAGATTTCAGTACTTTAATAGGTTGGTATATTAAGATTATATCAGTTAAAGAAATTACGGTATTTATCTGTAAATTTAAGTTAAAACCTAAAACGGTGCTACTGTATTTTATACGGTAGAATTCTGGCAACCACAGCTGCCAGTATTTTACCAACCACAGCTGCCAGTATTTTACCGTGAATTTGACAGATTTTTTTGTTACAGTGTATGATTAATTTTGCTTCATCATTCTCATCAAAATAACAATCAATACGTTTTAATTATTTATTTTTACTATTGAACTATTGAACAATTTCACAGTTATTTCACAGAGGCAAAAAAAGGCAAAAAAATAAAATAAAACACTTTACTGTACACATTGATCTATTGTAACGGCATAGCATGCTGTCACACTACATGGGGTAAGTTGTCACAAAGAACTTACAAAAAATGTAAATACAATTCCTAAAACACCAAACATGTGAAAGTAACATACAAAACTGTCTACTGATTTAGCCAACACATAAAATAAAGTAAAATTAAATTAAATTAAATATAACATTTAAACATGACCCAAAACCTACTAAACTATATAATTTATAAAATACTAAAACTAGCATCAGTCTTCCCTGTTACAATATTTTAGCATTTCTAATTCCTAATGAACTACTGTGATTTAGAACATAATCCACCTTTTATAACACTCACACACTTCCTTTGTTACAGCAGTATTAGACTGTGTAAAAAAATAATAAAAATGATGCCAATTGGCTGATGCACAGTGTGTGAATACTGAGCCTCGCAAACCAGCCCCTCTGAGTCGCTGGGATTCTGTTTAGCACTGTTGTAAGCTCTTCCTTCTGACAGTATGTGAGTGTCTTTGGAAGTTTTCTGTCACACCCCTCTTTATTATCCAGCTTTACAAGTGCCCTATTATAAAAAGGAGGCAGCAACAGGATATGTGGAACAAGGGGATTGAGGGTAAATGAAGATAAATGGCTCTTCACTTGTCATCATTCAGTCGGCTGCCCCCTTTGCTATGTGTCACGGTACAGGCTTGACTTTGCTGGACAGTGTTGTGCATGACGCGTACATTCACACTTCTATTTCTGGCCAGGCCAGGTGTCTCACTCTCCTCTGAGGTCAGAGGAGGATACATTTTTAGGAAATAATCTGACAGGTAAGAAACATCAATTAAGCCGTTTCTACAGCCAGTCCTGATAAAGTCAACCTTATCAAAAACAAGATTTAAAGTGGACGGCATCATTTCGAATTGTTTTGAATGATGTGCGAACTTCATCTTTTTCATTTCAAACAAAAAAATAAATAAAACATAAAAAATTAAAAAATCTAAAATTGTATTTGTATTACAAAATTGTATTTGTATTATTTGTATGTATTGTATTAGTATTTATTTGTTTATTTTTAACCCACACTAGAATATGATGTGTTTCAGACTGAATTGAAAGCAACATATTTTAACACTGTTCTTACATAAAGAATCATGTTGGTAATATATACAAAGAAACAATACACTCTGCTGTATTTAATTGAAACAAAGTCATCGTTAAAGTAATAGTTTAAAAAATTCAAAACAATGCTGGCATCTTGCTAACCTTCATGTTGTTCCAAGCCTGTATGATGTTCTTTCGGTAACACTTTATAATAATTGCACGCTATGAATCATTAGGTAAGCATTAGTAAATAGTCAGTTCATCCTTTATAAAGCATTGTCCCAACATTAATAGTCATTAGTAAGCAGTTTATAAATACATGCAGCTATAAATGCCTTGTGCTTGATTTATAAGCATATATTTTGCAAAGGAGATTTAAAGGCTCAGTTATCTTCCTAACAAAAATAAATAAAAATAAAAACAAACAAACACAACACAGAGGAATACAGAATTCAGAAATATTTATTTCAAGATGCAAAAAATTAAACTCATTTTACATGAATACAACTCTACACTTGAATTTTTCTTTTATTTTATATTTTTTTTTCCCATGAAATTGCAGAGGTTTATTTTTTATATCAAGTGTACAGTTGTATAGTTTCATTTTATGCATCTTGAAAAAATAAAAAAAATTGTGTGTTCTGTATTCCTCTGTGTTGTGTCTGTTTGGAAGATAAATGAGACTTTAAATCTCCTTTGTAAATGCTCACAAAAATAGATGGCTGCAACAACTAAATGACTTAATCATGAATTACAGCAGGGATATGTGTTAATAAAGCATTTATTAACACACTGAGCAACTATTATCATGTGTCTAAATAATATGATTTATAAATGTACATTTAAATAGTTTATTAAAACTATTCTAAATACAATTTACAATTTCTAAAATTAACTTATGAACCACTGACAACTCCTAAATAACTGGTTTGTAAATAACGTAATAATTTAATTAATTGATCATTAATAAAGTATGAACATACAATTATTAAACATTATGGATATGCTCAATAACAAAACATTTATACTTGTATTTATAAACTGTTTACTAACACCTATTAATGTTGGAACAATGTTTATAAAGGTTGAATTGACTATTTACTAATGCTTAACTAATGATTCATAGTGTGCCGTTATTATAAAGTGGTACCGTTCTTTCTTCTGCAAAAGACAAAAACAAGATATTCTAAAAAAAAAAAACATTTGGTCGAAAAAACACAGGAGCCCACTGACTTTCACTTTAAATACAAAAACAAAAAGGAGTATCCTAAAAAGAAAAAAATCATATAGGCTTGGAATGATATGAGGGGTGAGTACGTGAACAACCTTTTCATCTTTTTTTATAGTTTGCCGTTATTTCTTATTGCTATATTCTATGCTCAATTTAATCAAAATGATGGTAAATTGGTCATAAATTTATGCAGAAATCCAAGTTCTTCGGCAACTGTATACTCTTTGTATATTCTTGAATGTTCTTGAACAAAAAAGCACTTCAACTAATCACATAACTTTTTCAGTGAGAAGCGCATGCAAAGCACCATGGTACGTGGTGTAGCTCACTACTCACTCAGAAGAAGAGTTCTTTATTGGGCTGACAGGCCTCTTGAATAGTGGGAGGAACACAGTGAGATGAGATCACAGAGCCGACACAGAGATGCTTCTTTGCGGTGCTCTAAAGGGGCAAATTTTCCATAATCTTCTCTTCCTCCTCCCACTTCCTCTCTCCTCCCATCTTCTGCGCTTTTCAAAGTGTCCACATTTTTTTTTTTTGTCATGCCAAAAAATGACAGTGACAAAGACACTTTGTGTCTAAGAGGGAAATGGATGAAAGGAACGGAAGAGAGGAAATAAAAATAACTAAATGAAGGCTGAAAGATGCCACAGAGAGACATCAAGGTGGAAGGCAGAGGCAGGTGGTATGATCTACCTAGTAAACAACCATTCTTACCATGAGCCTCTGTCAGCATAAGCCTTTGATATGGAGAGGCAGAAAGAGCTACAACTTTGCAATGTGTTCTTATAGTCACATTCTTCCTCTGTAAAACTAGGAGAAGAATCTATTTCAGGCTTTGGAACATTTAAAAAAAAGTGTTTGCACATCACTTTTATTTCTCTCAGAGTCTGATCAAGGTAGCCAGTTTTCATTTGCACAGAGAGAAGACCCACAATCCTGTGAGAGGAAGGTGTGAACTGATAAAATGGTGTTGCATGAACCTGTGGGGAAAATAGATGTTTTATTATGAACATGTGCAGGTTGTTGTGGCATAAAATTTGATATTCGCAAACTGTCATGTGAATATACTACCATATTAGACTGTGCCTTGTTTGTTGCACAAGTTTATATACTGCAAAGGTAAAATAACATAGATCCAAATCTAAAATCTTGATCTGAATGTAATTGTTATACTAATGCAGAATTAATCCACTTAAGAGAAAAAAAAAAATAGTACTGTATATTCTGTAGCACTGCTATGGTCAGCCCATAAAGACATCTGTGGTGTATATCGAACCATAGCCTATATGTTAAACGTCTTGAATGTGAATGTCACAGAAGGTCATTCATAGCTTACGTTATACAACGGTTCCCTGAGAGGAAACAAATTAAAATAAAACAAATCCAGCAGCTGGCATTCAATGTCTCAGTGAAATCGACTGATTGGAGGACAAACAATCTGACTCAAGAGCCAGGTGGAAATGAGAGGAATGGCCCTCTGTGAGACTTCCATCAGTTGCTTGACTCGGGTCATTTGAACATGCTGCACCATTGTGCTTGATTGCAATTGATGTAGAGCCATGATGAACAAGTTGAGGTATTAACTACAACACCAAAACAAATGTAAATAAATAAAGAGCAGCACGGGTCAATCATTGCAATGTTTAAATCTATGTAGGAATCTGAAGAGGTTTAGTTTTCTAATCAGTTCCTAATTATATACAAATTACTTCACTTAGGTCATTTAGCTATTAAAACCCCAATACAAAAGGCTGTAAAATATACTATAGCATTTTGGAACATCCATTGTCCTGAAGTCATAGGTTGTTTTTGAATGGGTTTGTAGTTAAATGCCTGAAAAAATGAACTGCATTTAAAGACATTGGATGCCTATTTTCATGAAATGGCTGTAACATGTTTTGTTAAAATTCCTCAATGGTCATGTAAAACAACACCCTTTTTACTCGTCAAAAACAGCTCTGTTCACAGCGACTCATTTTGGTGCATGTCTCTTTAAATGATAATGAGCTACTGCTCACTGTGAATTTGTGAATGTGAAATGTCTATCTTTTATTAAGTTTTAATCTATAACATAAAATACACCAGTAATACCACACCTTTAAGCTTTTGTGTGCCTTGGAAAAGGGTAGTTTCGAATAAGTGGCTAAATGGGACTACAGAGATTGTCAGGGACAACACCATGTAACAACATCTAGGTAAAATCATCTGCTCAATTGTGCACTTTTGCAGCCTTATTGTATTTATACTCCTGTTCATACAAACTATGCAAAGTTAATGTTCACAACTTGCAGTTTTTCAATAAAGATTAAAAGATTTGTCATGCAAACATGGTGTAATTTCTTCTTTAACTTTTTACTTCTGGTAGCTCCAAAAATAAAGGTTGTGTTAATTTGTGAAGATTATCTCGATGACCAAAAAAATATATTTTTATATTTTCTTATTTTCTGCAATCATCTAAAAGTAAATGGTAAAATTTTAAAATGCCACATCCCTGCAGCACTCTGTTGAAGCTGGCACAAAATCACATTGTGAATTTGTACATTATCTTTAAAATATTTGTCAGCCGTATTTGATCAGTGGCACTTTATGATAAACATGATGTATCTCAGTGATTTGAAGTTTGATGGTAAGATTCAATGCTCCCAAGTGCTTTCTTTTTTAATTTTTTATTCAGCATTTGCACGTGAATCAGATCTTCTTTTGACGGCTCAGTGCTTCTAAAGGCAATCTCTCCCTGAGCTCATGGGGAGAAAGTATTGTATTCCTGTTCATGAATATGCAGCAATTATTAAAACCTTCTAAAATTCTCCTACAGTGAGGTAAAAATAGATGTAGGTCAGGTTTCAATATTGCATATCAACCACAGTGTTCCATAAAACAATAAATGTGTTATCTTAAAATGGTCTGAAGAGAATATGTATAATTGATTAGATCTCTTTGTCCTTACGTGAGGGGGAAAAGACACCATAAATATATTTATCAATAAGCTCACGTGTTGATTCTGACCCTGTTGTTGGTCCACTGCTAAGCTTTTTCATCTACAAATAAAAAAAAATAAAAACCCTTGATCACTAAAAACCCTTTGCAACGTGAGGTGAAACTGACATACCCACGGTCAAATGTATGATTGAAGACACAAAGACTCATAACGAAGGTTCTTTGATTCAGTACAGATACTTTTTACCTCACTGAGAAATATCTGTAATAGCGTTTGATCTCAAATAAAGCTGTGAGAGTATAGCCATAATTCGGATCTTTCCCGGAAACAAACATTCTTTTCAGCTTTGTTTGATTTTCCCTTCCAATATATCAAAGCCTTTATCCACTGCATCTCTTTCAGAAATCAAAGTGATGCTGTGATTTTCATGCCAGAGAGAAAATATTCAGTCGTTCAATAGATGACCTTTTAATACGAGAGAGAAACTATTAGATTAGATTCTGTGCTGTATTATTATGATTCATTATTAATGACTATTATTATTCTGAGCAAGTCTGCAATTGTGAGTTCAAAAGATAGTTTTATATTCTTTGTTTTCGATTGTTATTTTTATATATTTTTAATTATGCATTACAGGGATGTAAACATAGCAGAATTATTAATGCTGCCTTTGCCAAATTTATCAAAACCTTCCCCAAAAAATTACATTACCTGAAATTTTTCACGGCCAAGTCAGCATTCCTAATAGTGTGATTATTCCTTGACTTTCCCAACCCAGAGAGCTGAGGCTTCAAATATGCCACCTCTCTCTTCCCTTGTTAATATTTCCACTAGTGTGGTTTGTTGAGTAAAACCTTGTCTGAGATTGACACATAGGACTGCTGAAATTGACACTGAGAGATCACCTCCCCACCAGCTCCGAGGTGACAGGTCATAAATCCCTACAGAAATCCACCAGGGGGAGAAAACATAGACCTGAAGGAGATTTCTCCTCATGCATAGAGAGCTACTTCCTGCCATCTCTGCCACTCCCAGACCCCTAGGGACCAGCTGCCCACCACGCTGCATGCAAAGCAGCTCCACTGTCGATTGCGTGTGAGCAACACAACTTCCGTGCGTGTTTTGAAAAGAGGAATGAGAAGGGAGAGGATGTCTCCAGAAATTGTGGCCCGTTCCCTATTATTCGGATGATTCTGAATGCCAATTACCCAGAGTTCTGTGGGGAATGGTCTGTCAGTCTGGATGGGTCTGCCATGTGAAGGAGAGAAGCAGATGCTGTGACTGCTGACAGTTCAGCATGGTGAAAAGACACAATTTTGTAAACACACATCAGGCACGGAGACAGTAAAGCTCACACATCCTTCCCTGCAAAGCCCTGGCAGTGTCAGCCATCATTCAGCCTAATACATAACACCTGGACAGCAAAGTGGCTACCTAAAAGTTTCATTTATTCACCAAAGCCTGTGAAAGGGAGGTGATTAAAAGTAGGAGATCCTGCTAAGATTGAAGTCTTTCTCTGAAGTTTGTCTCTAGGGCCCTGTTTACACCTGGTATTAAGATGCATTATTGTAAATCCGATCACAACTGGCAATAATAAAACTGATGTAAGCAGGGATTAAAACATTTTGAACTTGTTAACTTTTTAACTTGTCCACATTCAGCCAACCTCCCACTGACTAACATATGAGCGTGATGGGATGAATTTTAAGAAAGCGCAGCAAAAGGGAGGGTTTAGAGGAAATCTGAACATAAGTGCACATAAAATACATGTGTAGACCAGGTATATTGTGGCTCGATTGAGAGTTTGTAATCGGATGACTGAAAACATATCTTAATACCAACTGGATCTGCTGTAATGATGACTTAATGGCTCATTATGTGTGGGGCAAAATTTCATGCAAATCCACATCAGTTTTCAATAATCAATAACTTTGTACAAACAGGCCTATACTGGTGTTCAAGAGGTGGGTTTGTCAAATTCTTAGACGCCTGAATGTTCATCCACTCAGAACCATTATCCAGACTGTTTGTCAGACAGTGTTTTCTCATCAGATGTATGCACAGCGATAAGAATCAGAGCAATGCCCATGGGCTGAGTCACATTCTGCATGACAATCCGCAAACATGTGTGTTTGCCAGAGGCCGGACAGACTTTCTGCATGGTGGGACCTACAAATTTAGCCACTGAAGTCGTATTGTCAGTCTATATGTTTAAAGGGATAGTTCACTGTCATCATTTATTACCCTTATGCCACTCCAAACCTTTTTTCTTCAAATGAAAAATGAATGTTTTCTTCCATACAAAGAAAGTCACTGAGGTCCAATGTTCAGTGGGGCCCAACTTTGACTGGGAACTGGACAATTAGCTTTCCAGACATTGTGGATGAGTCGATGTTGGGCACAGATTTATAGTAGCTGTTGAAGACTTATGCTGTTGTGATTTGGGACTCTCTGACTTTTTCAGTTAGGTAGAATCATGGCGTCTGTCTTTGAGGTCACAGCTGTCATATGAGGTTTCATAGTTTGTGATGACTTGTAGCCTATAATCTCTTTTTGACATTTACAGGCAAGCTCCTAAGGGTAGGATATGTAATATTAAAGCAAATCTACTTTTAAAAATATGATTTCAGTGTCCACATGAATGACAGTCAGTCGGGTAAAAACTTGAGATTAAAAAGTAAGTTGCTATGTGTAAAAAAAAGCCCATTTAACAATGAGAGTTTAATGGAGTCTGCCAATTAACACTTGAGCTTTTAATCAGTTTACTGACTCATTAATGGTTCACACCTTTGTTAATTTAACATTTATAACCTCCTTATGCTTTGTAATTGACTTTCAAAATGTGAAACGACAACTGTGTTATATTACTCTCATTAAGCACAGCTGTTTGAATAATCCTCTGTTCTAAGACAGTTCTAATTAATGACACAAAGTCAATTTATTTAATATGACTGAACATTTTTAGTTATGATGAAAACTTCTGTGGTCTTTGGGAAAATAATCTGCCACTTTTTGGAGTGCTATGAATCAAGCTGCCTTCAACACACTCTTGCAAATGAAACCTGAGACATTGTGTTTGCTGGCATATAAGAACAAGGTCCAATCTCGCCTTTGTGAACAGTCCTGACGTTAGGTGGCAGTGACAAGGAGACAGGGAGACTTGTCTAGCAAAGTAAACCCTGATTTGTTGGTGTTCTCCATATAGATGGGAGAACCTCTTTAGCTCTGCATGTTTAGATGTCACACAGACAGCATGTGATTGTGGTCAAGTGGACGTACAGACAGGCAATGAATTGAGGACTAGTGTTTTTTTTTATGCATTTAAACACTTCCTTGGTGGTGAATGTCCACATGGTGCTGTCTTTTACAGAAAAGTTAAATAATGAGGAAAAATGGGACATGTTATCTGCAAAACCTGGGCTAAAATTAAATAAGCATTTTTTTTTTTTACTAAGCTCTGCATACATCAGTGTGCAGAATTCTGTTGAGAAAACCTGAAAGGAAGAATAAATGTGGGACTAATGTAGGCAGTGTTGGGAAGGTTACTTTGGAAATATAATATATTACAGATTACAAGTTTCCCTACTTAAAATGTAATAAGCAGTGTAACTTTTCAATTACTTTATTAAAGTAATGTAACT
This sequence comes from Barbus barbus, assembly GCF_936440315.1. Classification (NCBI taxonomy): domain Eukaryota; kingdom Metazoa; phylum Chordata; class Actinopteri; order Cypriniformes; family Cyprinidae; genus Barbus; species Barbus barbus. The sequence goes on from NC_136729.1 coordinate 26,769,267, forward strand.
GATTACTTTTTGATTACTTTTCTAAATTCCTAATGTTTTCAACTGTTAATCACTTTCAAACATGTAAACCAGGCAGGGTTAACCTTACAGTAGTACTTAACACTGATTACTGTCAGACTTTCGAAATCCTTCATCACTTGAATTAAGATTATAAAATTTAAATTTTAAAGGAGACATTGGATGCCAAATTCATTTGCATATAAATGTGTCTTGGCAGTGTGTGGACACAACCACCCTACAATGATACACATTTTATAATGATAAAAAGCCCTTTTTTAATCCCCCAAAAACCTAAAGAGTATCAAGCCATTTTGATTTTGGATTGAATAACCAGCGCTCTCTTCCACCTTCAATACCATGACTGAGGTGAGACCCTTGAGCAAGAACCGAACCCCCAACTGCTCCCCAGGTGCCACAGCAATATGGCTGCCCACTGCTCTGTCTGTGTGTTCACAGTGTGCATGCACTTGGATGGGTTAAATGCAGAACACAAATTCCGAGTATGGGTCACCATACTTGGCCACACATCACTTCACTTCACTTCACTTTCACTAAATTTGTTTATGTCTGGCTGCGCAAATAATTTTACTCCAGACTGCTTTCTGAATGAGGGACAATTCAAGGCAGGTTTTGTTAAAAAGTTAAAACTCAAGGATGGAGTAGTACCCATTGTTCATGATCCAGCTGCACCTCCAGAAGAAATAAGATACACTTTATATTTTTTATGATTATTTGCGAATCGCCTTTGCTTTTCCACAGAAGAGAGGGGCGGGGTGAGCAGAGCTCATTAGCATTTAAAGAGTTATGCAGCAAAACAAGTTGCTGTGAACAGAGCTGTTTTTGACAAGGTAAAAAGGGTGTTGTTTTTCACGACCACTGAGACCATTTCGAGAAAACCCTAAAGAATCATACCAACTTGTGGAAAATGGGCATCTGATGACCCCTTTGAAGCACAGCCACCACAAAATCAGACTTACTTTAAAATCATTCTGAGGTTAAATATAGATTTAAAATCATAAGATATAGTTTAATACTGTAGCTATGATATTGTTTTTGAAATCAAATCTTTGCATAGCTGACGGGAAACACTGAAATTTAACATTGCCTTAGAAAAAAAAAACTGTTCATTTTAAAAATTATAAAGCATATACATAAACCCATATAGGAAATATAAGAGTTATCGGATAAGCATGCTACAGTATAAACTTCTGAAACAATGGTGTTTCATATTTTAGAGCAGTCACTGCAGAAATCAGTTAAATCTGTATGTGGGAGTGTGTGTGAAAAAAATCAGATGTAACCCCCTTTGTAATCTTTAACATTTTCATAAGTACTGTAACTGTAATCTTAATTTTTTCTTAGTAACTATAACTAATTACACTTATTTTATTTTGCAATTAAATTACATAATTCTGTTACATGTAACTAGTTACTCCACAGCACTGAATGTAGGTGTATGTCAGACACCTTGTGCATTTGTTCTCAATTTTCTCTTTACACAAGCTATTGTTGCAGAATTCGAGCACCGGAGTTTTAAACATTTGAATGCCATGCCAGGGTAAATCAATTGGCCCCAGCCTCATCAAATGTGACTGGGGGCTTTTCTTGGCTGTGGTGCAAAGCTGCTTTGAATCATCTGTCAATGCCCTCCCCTGGATAAATGTCATATGTGGAATATCGCAGGTGGCAGCTGGGCTGCTCCAATGCGGGGGCAGGCAGCCAGAAAACAGCCGAAAGCATCCCACGTTCACCACGGCGTGCAGCCATTTTCTCTTATTTATTTACTCTCAATGCAGGACCTTGGACCACACACATCAGCCAACACCAAATGGGTCTCCAAACCATTTCTCAAATTTAATCAAAAACACACAGGGGTTCCCTTTCCTCTGGCAACTCCTGCCTGGTCAGTGTGTGACGGTCTACAGAGTTTCATTTGTGTCGCACGTTGCACAAACCGTTTGTCCGTATAGCAGACAGAAAGAAAACTATTTGGCTCATTTGAATATATCAAAATATACTGCTATGAATGTGTGCTGGAGTGCCAGGAAGGTTTTCTTGCAAAAACCCTATTACACCCTCAGAGTTGCCCTATAGAGATACAATATCCCATTGCCTACACTTTTGTTGTACTAGAAGATCAATGTCTCACTGGCAAAAGTCAGTCTCACTCTCATTCTTTCACTCATATATTTCATGACATATAAAATTATTTAATCCACAGAATGAAGTGCAATGATTGCATAACAATATCATCAAGCACCTTTATCATGAAAATGAAAAGTCTTTTTGTTATTATTAAATTATTTAGTATTTTTTTTAACAGTGTATCTTTCTTTTCCCTGTTCATGCTAATTAGCTAATTCATTTATTTATTTCAAGGAATGCTATGATCATGAATTTCTGAGAATGTTATTTAAACTCATACATAATCGTTAATCTGATAGCCTGTCAGAATGTTTTAAAAATAAAACAGCTACTGTTTCTGACTTTGTGAATTGTTAGAGCATTTCCATTCCTCAGCTTCACTATTCTGAATGCAGGGGAAAACTGCCTTTCCAGCTCAGTAAAGTTTGAATAACTGGAGCTGAGAATGAAGATTGACAGGAGATGCAAGTCTGGCATTAATATGGAATGAATGTGACAGATTGCTTATTAAGGACTTGTCATTGTTTACTACTGAGGGCAGCTTTGCCTTGACTTTGAGCACTGTTAGAGACAGAGTTCAGAGCAGGTTCAGACAGCAACCCTCCAGCTTTCCGCATGTTTATCACTTAAGCCCTCTAGCTAAATCCTTACTCTAAACTGTCCATCCTCATAGAACTGGTTCACTGTGAAAGATGTAATCACGTCTGCAAAATATTGCACTTTCAGCCGAAGTGAGGCTGACAAGAGACAAAAGAGCTTGAACCAAATCCCCCTTACATGGAAAGTCAATCAAACAGCACAGCAGAGGGAAAAATTAATTGAGTCTTGTATATTGCATCCACAAATACATACTATTTTCAAGAGGTGAAAAATATATATATAAAACTCTCTATCTAGTGATTTTCCAGGAAATTGCAGGTATCAGGGCCAGTGCTCTCACGCATCATTCCTTAAAGGGGTCATATGATGCATTTTGAAGTTTTCCTTTCTCTTTGGAGTGTTACAAGCTGTTTGTGCATAGATAAGATCCCTGAAGTTGCAAAGACTAAAGTCTCAAAACCAAAGAGATATTCTTTATAAAAGTTAAGACTCGACCACGCCCCCCTAAAACGGCTCATTCAAACACACCCCCACATGTCTATGTCATGGTGTGGGGAGATTTTCAAAACACCGCCCAAATGTATACGCAAAGAAAGAAGGCGGAACTATTATACTCGCTGTAGTATTGTTGCTGCCGTCGGCACCATGTCGTGGATACCCTGTGTTTTGTTGTGAAAACGAAAGTACTTTGTTTGGGCTTCCAAAAGAGGACACATTGTTCCAGAACAGTTCAACCCAAATTTTAGAGTGTGTGCAGCACATTTTAGGGAGGACTATTTCCTGAAGCTGGAAGAGTAGCCTACAATGCTGGCTTGCACTAAGGCTGTTTCTATAAAGTGGGGCAATTCCAACTTTGCAAGGACAGTCTGGCGCTTCTGACTCACAGCATGTACGTATGTTTTCTTATTTAAAGAATTTGCCACTGACGATTCAAACGCGAGTTTTGAGCAGTCTAGAGTTGTGCTTGTTGTGGTTTCTCCGATCACAAATGCAGACATGGTAATGTTTACGCGGCGCGAAACAACGTGGCGCGATGCAACGTGACGCATAAAAAGACAGTATAAGTCATTATAATCAGTAATTATGTACCCACAGGATGCAACAAATGCCTCGTTTATAATGGGTTTTATTGTTTTTGTGTCGTCGCGCCGGGACACAGCATCACAATACGGTAAGGGGCGTAACATTTCCATCTCACACTTGAGGTATCCGGCCAATCACAATGCACTGGATAGCTGGCCAATCAGAGCATGCCTCGCGTCTCAGAACGATGAGCTTTGTAAAAATCACTGCGTTTCAGAAAGGCGGGGCATAGAGGAGCAACAACGATGTACAGTATGTGGAAAATAATGCTTTTTTAACCTTAAACACATTGCATTACACCAAATACACAAAATAATGTTCTTTTTAGCAATGTAATATGACCCCTTTAACCTGTTAACCTTCGCCCCCATTGTGGGCCTCGCAGGTGATAGATACATCATAATTTGTATCTATCACATATTATGATGTATCTATCACGCCTCGCAGGTGATAGATACATCATAATTTACTCCATAACGGACGCGAACAGTAACTCCCAAAGAAATGAAACGTAAACAGAGGAATATTCATCCTTATTACAACGTTATTGTTTCGCTGGACTAAAAGTGCTCACTGGGATGTTGTTCTGTGGACCCTTACCTCTCTAACTAAACTGGGATTTCAGCAGTGGACGCGTTTGTGGCTCGTTATTACAATGATAAAGGTACGTACTGCTTTTTTACTCTGCGTGTTTGGATGTGTACTGCTTACACAAATGTAGCAAATACATTCCTTATAAGCTTTCCATCGAAAAACAGCGATCTGTCGTCGATGCTTGAGGCTTAGACCTTCAAAATTATATATAGTTTGTCAAGATTAACTTTGTCCCGTTTCATTTATTCTATTAGAAAACAATGACACATGCAAACAAAGAGCGTTCAGTGCGACGTCGCTCTGGTAAATGTTAACAGGTTAAAAGTAAGTAGTAATATTTTGTGACTGACATGGAACTTAATAGGTAGCCAGTGAAGAGACTGTAAAATTGGGGTAATATGATCATATTTTCTTGACCTGGTAATGACTCTAGCAGCTGCATTTTGGACTACCTGTAGCTTGATTATTGAAGATGTAGGACAACCACCTAGTAGTGCATTACAATAGTCTAGTCTAGCGGTCATGAATGCATGAACTAGCTTTTCTGCATGAGAAACAGGTAGCATGTTCCGTAGCTTGGCAATGTTTCTAAGATGGAAGAATGTGTCGGTTACGTATGTAACCCTCGTTCCCTGATGGAGGGAACGGAGATGTTATGTCGTGACAACATCAGGGGATTCACTTGGAGGCCCCAATCATCTCTAACTTTAAGAGCAAACGCCAATGAATATTGGCTAGTGGATTTTGCATACCTGAGCATACGGGTATAAATAGGCGACAGGTGCATCCACTCAGGTTTTCCGCCGATGGGCCAAGAACGTGTCCATGGCACCCAGAGATGGTTCACGATTGTGGCATGGGGACATAACGTTTCCGTTCCCTCCATCAGGGAACGAGGGTTACATACGTAACCGAGACGTTCCCTACATGTCGGTCACTACGAGTTATGGGGTGACGACATTAGGGGACCATGGAAAGCGCCACAACCTAAACCCTGTCACAACCTTATGGCATTGCAAATGTTGAAAAGAAAGCATGTGACAGACAAATGCCATGCAAAGGTCGAAACTTTCCCATCGCCCCAGCACAAATTTGCTGGTGAGTACATCGCTGCTGGAGATGGGTCAAGCCGCTGTTCCTTTTACCACATAATTTAGAAGGGATTTCGACCTTCAACGAAAGATTGCTTCAAGTCTTTCCTATTTATTGTTACAGCTTGGCAGTAACGATGGGGAAGTGAGCCTTCCGGAGAAGGGCGCTACGGAGGCCACGTCCTGCCTGAAGGGAGGTGACATGTGGAGATACTGATATGGACTGTCAGCAGAGCCTGACAGAGTGCTCTGTCAAAGGGGAGATACAGGTTTACCAAGAGGGAAACCTTACCGTGGAAGAATACACATATGGGATTGCCCGATGGGAATCAAGCCATATGGACACCTAGCACAGTACAGGGGCTGACCGGAGACCCGGGTGAGCTAACGCCAGTACTGGGCCTGGCATCAGACTGCTCCGCCCAGTATGACTGCCAGGGGTGCTGGAGCAACTCCACCAGGGTTCGCCGTCCGGGGAACTTACTCGAGGAGGAAAAAGACGTTCACATCCCCAGGTGAGGGGGAATGGCGCAGCAAGCATGACACCGGCCAGCTCTTCTTGCCACTTACCTGTTACCCAACACACGGGAAGAACTGGCTCAACGCGGAGACTGTAAAATCTCGCGAAGGTGTTCTGTGTCGCCCACCCAGCAGCTCTACAAATGTCTGCCAGAGGCGCCATGCGCCAAAGCATAGGATGTTTCTAAGATGGAAGAATATCTCGGTTACGTCTGTAACCCTCGTTCACCTCACCTCCAGGGGGCACGGCTCGCCTTGAGATTGGTACACAAAGGCGATTGCATCCACTATCCAGTTAGCCAACCTCTGCTTGGAGACAGCCTTCACTTTCTACTGACCTCCGTGGCAGACAACGTGCTGCTCAGAGCTTCTAAAGCTCCGGGTGCAGTCTAGAGGGCTGCATTGGGATTGGGACCCGCCGGGTCCCGCAGGACCCAACGCAAATCTCGCGGGAGCGGGCGGTTTGAACTTTGCTGCGGGCGGGAATGGGCGGCTAAAAAAAACACTGCGGGATCGGAAGGTAACCTAGCGACATGATGTCATTGTCAACAAAATCAAAGTACTTGAAGTCTAAAGAAACGCGCGGTAGCCTAAGCGTTTTAGATGTCCCCGATAGCCCAGGCTATATTCATCTTCCCTACCAGTGCGTCAGAATACATGCAGGTCAGGGAAAGAAACAAACATGAATCTCTTTAATAATAACAATACAATACGGGTTTTTTTTTTCCTGCGGGATGGGAGAAGACACAAAATCAATGCATCTCTATTATCGTGCGGGAATAAATTCTCAGAGTTTTGCGGGTGCGGGCGGGAGTGGACATACATATTGCGGGAGCGGACGGGAGTGTAACACACACGTTGCGGGAGCGGGCGGTAATGGTCAGAAATTCTGCGGGCGGGAGCGGGATGAAGAAAACAGTCCCGCGCAGGGCTCTAGTGCAGTCCTCGTATATGCGCAGCACTCTTACGGGACACAGCAATGCCAAGGCTGGGCCTGCCTCCTCCGAGGGCAGTGCTTGCAGGTTCACCACCTGATCGCGGAAGGACATGGTGGGAACCTTGGGCACGTATCAAGGCCGGGGTCTCAGGACAACGTGAGAGTAGTCCGGCTGGAGCACAAGTCACTCTTAGCTCACCGAAAATGCTTGGAGGTCCCCGACCCTCTTGATGGAAGTGAGAGCGGTCAGGAGCGCTGTCCTAGCAGACAGGAACATCAGCTCAACTGAATCCAGCATCTCAAAGGGACCCCTCTGAAGTCCAGCCAGGACGGTAGAGAGATCCCAGGAGGGCACCAGGGGTGGCCTAGGAGGATTTAGCCTTCTGGCACCCCTCAGTAACCTGACGATGAGATTGTGCTTTCCGAGGGACCGGCCGTCCACTGCTACGTGATGTGCTGCGATAGCAGCCACATACGTTTTCAAGGTGGAGGGTGACAGCCTACGCTCCAAACTTTCCTGCAGGAAAGTAAGCTCTACTCCAGTCATGCATCTTCAGGGGTCTTCCCGGTGAGAAGAACACCAGATCGCGAACAGACTCAACTCTAAGGCAAGAGCTCGCCTCGTAGAGAGGGCTCTGGTCTGAATGAAAGTGTATTCTACCGCCTGTGGACAAAACACTCAAGTCTGCCACATCTCTTCCAGGAACCACACATGGAGGTTCCAAGATCCGGACGCGGGTGCCACATGGTGCCGGGCCCCTGAGAAAGGCGGTCCTTCTTAAGAGGGATGCGCCAGGAGGGGCTATCACAAGGAGCATGAGTTCCGAAAACCAGATCCAGTTGGGCCAAACAGTGCAACTGGCAGGACCTGTTCCTCGTCCTCGCTGTCCTTGCACAGTGTCTGTGGGAGGAAGCGCAAACCCCAAGGCCAGATGTGCGCTAGTGTGTCCGTGCGTCGGTCAGGGAGTCATACAACTGGCCATGGGAGGACTCGTGGGAGGCAACCAGGTTTACCTGAGCTTCCCCGCATCGACTCCAGAACTGTCGGATTGTCTCGGGATGGAGTCACCATTCTCCGGGGAACGTGAGCTGTCGTGAGAGCCCATTGGCTGCACGATTGAGCTCCCCCACAATGTGGACGGCGTGCAGCGTCTTGCGCTGCGTCTGACTCCAGAGGAGGAGATGGCGGGCGAGTAGTGACATGCCACGTGATCGTAGACAACCTTGCCAGTTGATGTACGAGACAGCCACAGTGTTGTCCGTGTGGACCAACACGTGCTAGCCAAGCAGTAGCAGCCGGACCGCTGCAAGGCAAGTAGTACTGCCAGCAAATCGAGGCAGTTGATGTGCCAAAGCTGTCGAGGCCCTGTCCAAAAACCCGAGGCTGCCTGCCCATTGCATGTAGCGCACCAGCTCGCACTGGAGGCATCCATCGTGACAACGTCATGCCGAGACACTTGTTCTAAGGGTACTTCGACCCGTAGAAAGACAAGGTCCGTCCAGGGGCTGAATGAGCGGCAACACGTTGGCGTGATGGTCAGGAGAACTGTACCGCGGCGACATGCCCATCTTGACCTGAAGCCCCAACTGGCTGAGGTGCTGGAGCACCCGGTCCCTGTGATCTCACAACTGTTCTCGTGCGCGCCATGCTCGAGACAGTTGAGAATCCTGATTCCCACTTCCTGTAATGTGGCAAGGGCGCCCTCCGTGACTTTTGCAAAGACACGAGGGGACAGGGAGAGTCTAACCCTAACCACCTAAATGACCGCGAAGTGCCTATTTTGAACACTATCCACCTAAACTTCCTTTTTTGACCCCTAACCACCTAGGCTCCGTCAAATAAGTTACGGGTGGTCATGCACCAATAGTGGTGAAATTCACCAAAATCCAACTCGAAATTCCAAAAGTGCATTTTTATGAAAATTAAGCCAATTCACGTGCTCCGATGCACACGAAACTGCTGGACAGTGTTGCAGCGTTCTAGTTCGCTTCTAACTACGTGTTTCTGGAGTTCAACAAACTTTTCACATCAGGGCACTTCAGTTCATTCAAGAGGGTCTTCGGGCTATGTGACGAAGAGGCCTGTGAGAGAGATTTATGCCAAATGTGCACAAACTACTTTGTGTCTGGGGTTGCTTGTCTGCGCGATATGCCGTTCGGGGGCCCCTACGCCACCGGCACGTGAAGTTTGGGGCCACTAGGACCCCCAGGGGCCGATCCGGGGCGGCTGGCGCATGTAAATCATCTCATTCGTTTTCATAGGTGTTTCTTGGACAGCGGAGAGAAAGGTCCGATCCGCCTGAAATGGACATATACGTCACGTCACGGTCCCCCGGGACAGTGTCTGGAGTTCCGTGTCCGCATCTGCCCTAATGGCCGAAAAAGACCCCCTTGACCACGAACCACCTATGAAGTTTCCATTGAATAAGTTGCGAGTGGCCTAGGACAGATCCTTGTGCGAACAAGCTTACTTTAGAAACTGCAGTATACACTGAAACTAAAAGATGTAGAAGATGCCCTTAAGTGGGTGTGAACGTACACCAGAAACTTCTAAATATATGCCAGTGGTTTCTCCACAACACAGGTGCCAAAGAAATACATTCCGCTCCATAACTTGACACAGTGCATCTTTCTTCTGGTTATTTCACTAAAAATGTAACATGCAAATCCTGGAATCTTAGAAATGTACAGCACATTGTAATTCCAGAGGGAAAATCCCATAAGAGTTTTATGAGTCTAGCTCATATTAGCTGTGAGGGAGAAAGGCTCAAAGCACCTGTTTTTTTGTGTGTGCGTGTATTTATTCATTCTAACATCTTTCATCATATATAGCTGACAGTCATGACCATGGTGGACTGTAGACACCTGTGTTAGCAGGATCTGAGCTGAGAGGAAGAAGACCTTGGAGGCCAACAAATCATGCCAGTAAACTCAATAAAACCAAGCCTGTGAAAGATTTATCCTCCAAAACAAAGGCTGGAATGGAATTGGTATGTGCTGACAACCTTGAGGGCCATGAAGGATCGCACCATAGAGACCACACGTTTCACCATATACAGGAAAAAAAAGAAAGAAGTCCGGGGCAAGTTGTCACACTGGAAAGTTGTTGCAAGATGTTTCTGCCTCAGTAACTCTAAGGTTTCAAGGCAAAAGTCTAAATACACATTTTTGTAGCAGTGCTACATCTATAGAAATAGAAAACCTCTTGAACAATTAAGAATTGGACTTTTACATTTTGTCTTCCAAAATAAAATTTCATTGCTAGTTGCTCACTACTGTAACAAGTGAACACTAAGGGAAGTCAGATATATAATGGAGGTATATTTTTAGTTTAAATTTTGAACTTTCAGAATTTTAGAATAGGAATATTTTTCATATTTTTTTTTTATCCAAATTGTCACTTTATTTATTTTGTATTTATTTACGTATTATTTATCTCAGACGTATATCAGATTCATATATCGCAAGATTAAATGTCTGCAGTTTTTACATAAAACAAAAAAACTATAATATAACTATAAACTATAATATAAAATATTATAATATTAAAAAAAATATATAAAATAAATAAAATAACTGTTTTGCTGTTTAAATTTTGCTCAAAAGCCTAAAATAGGCACTTTAGACACATGTTCCATTGTGACAACTTACCCCAGTGTGATAACATGTCCTTGTTTTTGGTCAGTGTGTGTTCAGCGTTCAGTAAACTGCAATTCAATTAATCAAAGGTGACAGTAAAATATTAATAAGGTTAAAGTAATAAAGCTACATAAATACACACAAACAAACAAACACACAAACAAACACACACACACACACACACATTGTTTTTTTGTGGATTATGGGGACTCTCCATAGGCCTAATGGTTTTTATACTGAACAAACTGTGTGTGCTATTGCCCTACACCAACCCTACACCTAAACTTAGCCCTCACAGGAAACTTTGTGCATTTTTAGATTTTCAAAAAAACACAATTTAGTATGTTTTTTAAGCCTTTTGAATTACGGGGACATTAGGCAGTGTCCTCATAAACGACCTTCATATTGTAATACCTCTGTCATACCCATGTCATTATACAAATTTGTGTCCTCATAAACCACATAAACATGCACACACACACACACACACACACACACGTACTTCTTTCAAAAACATTTAAAAAATACCGAACCTAAATTTTGGAATAATTGTGTGTTTATTTAGAAAGATGAAGGAAGGCCTCTGTCTATCTATAAATGGTGTTGATGACAACCATGCAACCTAAAATTTTAAATCTTTGATTGAGTGAACTTGAACGAGTTTGACTGTAGGAATAAGGCTGAGACTCTCATCCTGCACAGTCCATCACTGCTCATCGGTGTGCAAGGTTGGGTTAATGCAGACCTGCACACCCCGGCGGAGGAGAGAAGGAGACAGAGCACTCAGACGCAGCGAGTGGATGCGTCTCTGAATTAGAGAGATGGTGACAGGCAGTTGCCCCTCTCTCTGCATGACCTCCTCGGGCCTTTGAGTGTGAACGTACTCCAGAGTCACATCCTCACCAACAAAGCAGCGGGGCAACTTTCCCGAAGGGCATGCCAGCAACAGCCCTCTGACATTCAAACATCTCTAGAGATGGAAAAACAAATCTAATAAATAAACAAATAAATACATATACATGAGTTGCAAAAGGACTGGAATAGACGTGGCCAAACCTAAGGCTAAATCACTACTTCTACTGACCTTGAGTGTGGAAAAGAACCTGGAGGTTTGTGCTTTCTGAAGGGTGGTCAGTATGAAGAACACGGCACAGCCTCTATGTGAACTTAACACTCTTCTTCCTCTTTTCCTGATTGTATAGAGTGTTTTTACAGAGAAAAATAATGAAATATGGGTGAATAATGAAATATTCATTACTGACAATGGTCAGACTGCTAAACAAACACAACCATAGAAAAACACTAGATACTCATATGAAGTTCAATTCTCAAATCAATGTTCCGTGAAGCTTTATGTTAATAAACAGATTTTGACTTTTGAAGGATAACAACAGATCATTATGCTGTATATGACTGCCTTTCAAATGTATGCATAGATTTTATTGTTTTCGCAAAACAATACCAGATGTATATTTTTAAAACTATGAAAATCCAATATAAAAAGTTGCATACTACATGTACTGTACATTTATTTGTTTTTTAGAAAAATAAACAGTTCTAAGGGCTTTCTGGTTTCAAGGATTTCATGCTGAACCCTCCCGTCTTTGCAATTGTGGAAGTGTTTTCACTTGCCTGACTAAATTAAATTGAAGTGCAGTACCACCTCCTCTTCTATTCAGCTCCTTGAGTATTACTTTTCTATGTTTGATTTCTAACTTCTTACTCTAAAACCCAAGTATATTTTCCTCAAACAGGATATGTGCGAAATAATAATTAAGTTGTAGAACAACAGAGTCGTCACTCTTGTAAATAACTGAACTCTGTGAAACGGAATTAAGCATTTGACTAGAGTGACAGCCATATTTAGCTGCAGTGTGTTCATGGCCACTGAGTAATGGGAAATAAAGATTACTACTAATAATAGCCAAATTATTAAATAAGCATTTCCAAGAGGAAATATCAGCAACACAGCATAAGAATAGTATTAAGAGATATACTGAACGATGAGATTAAGTTAGTAGTGCAAGTTATGCAGAGGTCACACAGATTCAACTGCAATTTCAAAAAGAAGTGACTATGTCTGTCTTTCAAGCAATTGATAGCAAAATTTTGAAAGAAATAGTACAGCACCTTAAATCGTCAACCAGCTATCTTGACTCACTTTCCACATCTTTTTTCAAAAGTGTGCTTAACTGTTTAGAAGCTGATTTCTTAGAAGTGGTGAATGTCTCACTTCTTTCTGGGACTTTTCCAAACTCCCTTAAAACTGCAGTTGTTAAGTCCCTTCTGAAAAAGCGCAATCTTGATAACACCATATTGAGCAACTATAGAGCAATATCAAATCTTCCTTTCATAGGTAAGATTATTGAAAAGGTAGTTTTTAATCCGCTGAACGACTACTTAAACTCAAATGAATACCTGGACAATTTTCAATCTGATTTCCGAGCGCATCACAGCACAGAGAGAGCACTCATTAAGATAATAAATGATATTCGCTTAAATTCTGATTCAGGAAAAATCTCAGTGCTGGTACTATTAGATCTTAGTGCTGCATTTGACACTGTTGATCATAACATACTTCTAGAGAGACTGGAAAACTGGGTCGGGCTTTCTGGGATGCCACTCAAATGGTTCAGGTCATACTTAGAAGGGAGAGGTTATTATGTGAGTATAGGAGAGCATAAGTCTAAGTGGACGTCCATGACATGCGGAGTCCCACAAGGCTCAGTGGGAGCATATACAGGCTAAACAAGAGCGGTGCAAGGACTAAGTCAGATAATGAGGAAGAACCAAATTGCCTATCACAGCTATGTTGATGATACCCAGATTTACCTAGCCTTATCTCCAAATGACTATAGCCCCATTGACTCACCTCTGCCAATGCATTGATGAAATGAACAGTTGGATGTGCCAAAATATTCTTCAGTTAAACAAGGAAAAAACTGAAATCATTGCATTTGGAAACAAAGATGATGTTCTCAAGGTGAATGCATACCTTGACTCTAGGGGTCAAACAACTAAAAATCAAGTCAAAAATATTGGGGTGATTCTGGAGACAGACCTTAGTTTTAGTAGTCATGTCAAAGCAGTAACTAAATCATCATACTTTCATCTCAAAAACATTGCAAGAATTAGATGTTTTGTTTCCAGTCAAGACTTGGATAAACTTGTTCATGCCTTTATCACCAGCAGGGTGGATTATTGTAATGGTCTCCTCACCGGCCTTCCCAAGAAGACCATTAGACAGCTGCAGCTCATCTAGAACGCTGCTGCCAGGATTCTGACTAGAACCAGAAAATCTGAGCATTTCACACCAGTCCTCAGGACCTAAATACATTGCAGATATGCTCACTGAATATAAACGTAACAGACCACTCAGATCATTAAGATCGAGTCAGTTAGAAACACCAAGGGTTCACACAAAACAAGGGGATTCTGCTTTTAGCTATTATGCTGCCCACAGTTGGAACCAGCTTCCACTGTGTAAGTATAATATCAACCTGTCCAGGGACTACGGGTGGAAATTAGCATTTTTTGCTATAACCTGGCACATGACATCTCTTCTTTTTTACACTAATGTTTTTTGTGCATTGTCCCTGATCAAATAAATAAAATTCAATTCAAATTCAATTCAATTCAGAAGAGATCAGATATGCTAAAACATTAGCCACATTTAAATCCAGACTCAAAACTCATTTATTTAGCTGTGCATTTGTTGAATGAGCACTGTGCTACATCCAAACTGACTGCACTGTATTTTATGTAATCATTTTCTATTCTTAACTGTTTTAAATTCATTTTAAATCAATTTCTATACCATTTTAAAATTCCTTGTTTTTATAAATTGTTTTTAATTCCCTGTTTTTATTGCTGTGATTATTATTTTTAATGACTATTTCACTTTATCTTATGTAAAGCACTTTGAATTACCACTGTGTATGAAATGTGCTATATAAATAAACTTGCCTTGCCCTTGCCTAGTGAGTAAATGATGACGATTTTTTTTGTTCTTTTTTTTTTTTTTTTTTAGTTTACAAAAAAGAAAATGATAGTACATAAGTTTAAAATGATCTAGTAATAGATTGGAGTCAATTCATGAAGTGGTTCTGAATTAAGTGCAAATATGTAATACTTATAGTTACAGTTTTAGAACAAACTCTTGTCCAGAATGTGACCACTGTATTGAGGAATAGTGCTGCCATGCAAGTATTGTAAAGGATATAAGAAATACATTTGTTAGCGATGTCCAGCTCACCAAAAATTAGTTGAACCAACTGGCACATCTGCAGGAATTTAGCTAATGAATTCCATTTTCACTGATTCTTCTTTCACTCTTGGTGATGGCAAGAAAACACTGAGTGAATTTTGCTTTTTCAAGAAACTTTCAAGACACTAGTTTTAATAAACTTTATGAAAGCAAACATTTAAAGCAGGGAAATTACTATTCCCATCCTCATTATGTAGACATATTTGCTTATTTATTTTCTTTTAATCATAATTTTCTGTTTACTTTTTCATGGAGTTTAAAGAGTTTAAGTTTATTTAAGGTGCTCCTGCAGAGCTTTGTGAGGAACACTTACTTTATACCATGCCATCTGGAAATAATTTTGTAGTTTCATTTAATATGTGCAATACAAAAAAATAAAATAAAATAAAATAAAATAATAAAAAAAAAACAGTAAGTGGCTGATTGCGATAAACTGCTCTCAATACAAGTTTAATCAACATAATGTGCCACAAGGCCACATCACCACTCAGTTCATATTTATTTGTATACTTTTCAGATGCATGGGGGCACCATTAATCCCAGAATGGCTGAGAGAGAGAGACTCATATCCGTCTATGCATCTCTTATCCACGCCACAACCTTTATTCACTCTGAAAAAAAGGGAAAAAAGGGAAGAGGAAAAAAAGCCGAAAGCTAAAAGAAATGAGAGCAGGGCTAAATTATGCACAATGGGGATATCTATTTTCCTGTTTTCTTACGAGATAAGGGCTTGTTTTTTCAGCCTTTGTTATTAACTGTGTTTGCCCATGGGATGATTAGTAAAAAAAAAGGATGAAGGAATAAAAACCTGCTCATAGTTCAAAACAAGTTTTTCTTTTTTTTTTTTTTTTTTCCTGTTCAAAGATGGGAACTCACTGCAGCTAGGTTAAACTGGGTCTGGTAACATCCATCCTAATACCACCATAACATGGTATCCAGACCTGTGACCAATTTAATCCACTGCCTTTTCTAAATGACATGCATGTTTCTGAAAAATGTAGGTAGTGGTCCATAGTCACAGTTATGGAATATTAGAGCACATTGATTCTTCAGTCATGGGATAGAGCAAGCGATGGAACTGAAAGAAAGGTTAATATTTTGTATTGTAATTATTTTAATTTGCCGAACGTGTTCAGAAATATTCACAACCTTGCTTCCACTTCCTCACAAAAGGTGACAAGTTTGAACAATCATGGTTGTTACTTGGCAAGATGAAAATATGAGCAAGATTACCTAAAATTTTAATATAAATTTTAAAATACTGTAGATTATTTAAAAAAGATGTCCTTCAGGATATGGGCTGACTTTGATATTGCTTGAATTTTAAATGTTAAATAAATATCTTGGAGTGTTAACACCAAGTGAGAACACAGTTGTGAAACCTTGCAAAAGGGCTATATTATAGAATCAAATCATTTAATGGCACACTTGTGTTAAAAACATCCCAATGATCATCTTTGATTAATTTAAAAGTGGAAATGTTGCTATTTGTTATTTTTATTTTTTTAAAGGGGCAGATACATTTCAGTGAAATGTTTTGTCATATCTCCAGAATCAGTGAATAAACATATAGTGTAGATATATTATTAATATTTTGTGTGTTATCATTATTTAAGTATAAGTAATACATATTATATTAGTCCTGTGTGTCAGCAGATAGACACAGGGGTAAGTGCAAAACAATAAACAGGTTTATTGAGTAGTAGCAGAGGGGAATGAGATGAGCAGAATGTCCAGGTAAGCAGGCGGGGACTGGGAATGTCTCAAGGGGCTTATCTGAGTGTGAATGTCCTTTTTCCTTATACAGGGGATCTGGAGGTAACAGTGGAGCGTGGAGACAGAGGAGAACAGGAGCGGTGGAGAACAGGGATAAGAACACTGGAGCAACTGGTAAGTAGACAAAAGGTAAGTGGGTCAGGTTAGTCAACATGGAGTGTTTGAGACCAGACCATGAGTGAACGGGAGGAGTGCAGGGATATAGTGCTGCTGATTAGTGCTGACAGGTGGCGGTGATCAGAAATCAGGGGATTGGGATCTGGTGAGTGTCGTTGGTGGAGACTGCGATGACTGTGGTGACTCTCTGGCTGTATCCAAAATCTCCCCCTATACCCTCATTCACTATTCCCTACATTAGTCCACTCATACAGTTCACTTGAAGGAGTGAATGAAAACGAGTGAGTTAATTTGGACACTGAGTGCACCGGAAGGACTGCCGCTTTTGCATAGTTTGCTTGCGGTTTAATAATAATTTTATACAGGCAGCTCCAGTAGTAAGATTGAAGGATTTATCTGGAACTCTGTCACGGAAATTATGTATGAACTCTAATAGTCAATTTACAATAAAATTGTTTACGTGTGTTGTATTACGCTGTATTACGTTTCTAAAATGAATGGATGGATGGAGCGCTTCTAAAATGAATGGATGGATGATTCAGCTGCGGGCGCTATCTTCTGGCGAGATGCGGGAATTCATTCGGCGCGCGGCTCTCACAGTGCATGGATTATCTCTAGCCGTTGAGTATACATCGGTTGTACACTCGTTTTTGCGGTGCATTGTGGGATTGAATGAGTGCACTCGAGAACACTTTGGTTTCGAACACCACTTAAAATGGCTGTCCCCTCAAATAGTGCACTATTTGAGGGTATAGGGGGTGATTTCAGATACAGCCTCTGACACTGTGCCTTCCAATAGTCCAATGGTGTCTCTCAGCAAGTAAATTCCTAGCTGAAATCTCCAACCGCTTCATACAGTACCATCTCTTTAACTCCAATTTTTTTCTGAATCACAGAGAATCCACAAATATCCATTCAACAAAAGCAAGGGACATACTGTAGAGACAAAACAAACATTCCAAAATATTACAAAAACCTCAAGGTTGTGTAAGAGACAGAATAGTTGCTTTCTTGATAGCCCACAGATACGTGACAATCAAACAAATTCCTCTTCAATAAAATATTCTTTCTATATTCTAAACTGTAGCTGGAAACGGAAAGGATGTCCGTTTTCCACTGTATACTGTTACTGATGCAATGGAAAGCAATGGTGTGCATGCTTTACACTTGTGTATATGAAAAGCTCTTTGATAACAGTATAAACACGAAAAAACTTCTTTATCGTTAAAGTTAAATGCCTATTGATTTGCTACTTGTCAGCCCAATATCCTGAAAAAATCCACAGACCTGATATTTACCCAGGATTCCCTGCTATATTAGATAAATAACATGTAATTTTCCTGTGCAAATATGTGTGAAATTAAATACACAAAAAGGGGCGGCTTTACAGTCGTTGAATTTATCCTGGCCATTTTTGCTTATTTTAAAATATGTTCAGCTAGCAAGAGAAAATATGGTGTCAATGTGTTTAAGGAGTTACATGTCTGAGCAATTGTGGATTTTCGATTGTACTGTCCATTTTGGTAAGGATGAGCTTACATTTCAACCAAAGAAAGCTGGATCAGGATACACAACATTTTATACATTTAAACAGGAACAGAAATCAGTGTGTTTGCATTTTGAGATCAGATTGCACCTCTTATAAATCACACCACACTAGTGCAGAACGAGGCTGTGCACCAGGCTGACATGTAGCATTTGGGCATGATGGATGCTGTAATATTGTTAACTCTAATATTGAAAACTCAGATCTCAGATAGTGAGAGGACTTCCAGTTTTGATTATTGAAGATTATCAAGATAGTTATTGCAATGGAGTCCATCATTTTCAATGAACTTATCTCCATCTTGTTCTTTTTCTTTATGTTGTTCCTTCTTTCAGGTACAGAATGAACAAGCATTGCTATATTACAGAGTAGTACTATTAATAGTCATGAGGGAAGAATCAAAATGGATTTACATAAAAATTAAATAAAATAAAATAAAATAAAAACATATGGATGAATGCAAACTACAGCTGTGAACACATGTATAGTTTTACAAGGCTGCTCTAACCTCCCTGGCATATCTAAAAGCATGATTCTCTTAACCCAAACCTTCTTATTGTCAGTAAAAACCTACTTCAATAATAACACTGTTCAGCAAAGTAAATATTAGGTAAGCTGAGTGTGTTTATTCTTTGGTACAAGAGGAATTTCTCAAAATGTATAGTACATTAAAATTTAAAGCATTTAATACAATGTACCTAATGTTCCGAAAAACTATCACAAAATCTGAAATTGCTGCTACAAAGGTTAGCATTAGTGCTATGGTTAATATTAGCAGTGGAGTCACCTAGGGACTCCAAATACAACCCGAATTCCAGAAATGTTGGGATGTTTTTTAAATTTTAATAAAATTAAAACTAAAAGACTTTCAAATCACATGAGCCAATTTTTATTCACAATATAACACAGAGAACATAACAAATGTTTAAACAGAAATTTTACAATTTTATCCACTAAATGAGCTCATTTCACATTTGATGACTGCTACAGGTCTCAAAAAAAGTTGGCACGGGGGCAACAAAGGGCTGAAAGTACAATACAATTTGAAAACATTCAGCTGGGAAAACATCTAGCAACTAATTAAGTTAAAGGGGTCCTATTATGCTTTTTCACCTTTTGAATTTTAGTCAGTGTGTAGTGTGTATGTTTGGGTTTAAAAAGATCTATAAAGTTACAAAGTCCACTCCAAAGAGAGATATTTCGTTTTTTAAAAATCCCTTTTCAAGAATTACAACGAATGTCTCGTTTGGACTACAGCGTTGTTTTCCGGGTGTTGTGATATCACAAAGCAGCCCACTAGAATATCATTAAAGTAACTCCTGCCTACGGAAATTTGAATGGTTGGGGGTGGGGAGGCGAGGGCCGAGATTGTGGTTAGAACACATCAGACAAGATGACGATGAAGAAGTTCTGCTTGTTTTCACAAGTTATTATACATGCACCTGAATAATTATATATGTAAATATGTATGTTACAATTATGAAAAGTGTTTATAAATTGCTGACAGTACTGGACAATGATATAATTGCAGAATTTACACTTCAATTATGAGACTACAGTGTTTCCCATACATTGATTTATTTGTGGCACCTGCCACCTGCCACAAACAGATTTTCCAAAAGGGTTTGACTTTGTTGAATAAACATGAGCATTGCACGCTTCAATGGAAACCTGTTGCGGGTGTGTAGCAATTTATAAGCTCAAAAGGGAATTGTATATAAATAATTACAATTAATTATGATTAATTGCAATTATTTATATCGGCTGACAGTAATAACTGTAGCAGAATTAAATTTCCATCAACTGATCTGTCCATCCAGTGAACATTCAGTGTAAGTTCGTATCAACTCTAAGAAAGGATATTTCCTTGGCCACAGGAAATACTTTCCTATTAATGCATTAGAGCATGTAGCGAGGGTCAAAAGTCAAAAAAAAAAAATCGTAAAGAGACATTTAATTTGCAAGGCAGAACCAGAATCTCATGTAATTTGTAGACACAACTTTTATTAACTAAACACTAACGCAAACTAGTCTAACAAACAAACAAACAAACATACATACAATCATTCATACATGGGGAAAGGGCTAATGAGAGTTGATGGATGAAACCATCAGGAAAACCAGAGAATGCAGTTATGGAAAAAGTAATTTAACCACCTGAGTAAAACCATCAGCGCCGTTTATAACGGGGTCTATAACTTGTACTAATAACCTCTGTTTTGTTTAGATAAATGTACAATACTTGCAATGCATTTGGTCGTGAAGAGTGTCCGGAATACAGTCTCAGATGAAAGTCTTAATGGTTTCAAGGTTTTGGACTCCCGATCATGTTCTTCCAGGTTGAAGAGTGATGAATTCCAAATATTTTATATCCATATTACTCCAGCATCGATAACTGTATGAAGCTGTATTCATACTCTTTTTAATAATTTTGAATCCTCTATGAAATATGCTAATGAACTGACTTTATCTAATGAACTAGATCTTAACTGAACACCAGTTACTATGTTTTCCATAACATTATGACAACATGATTAATAAAAACATTTTACCACTGAATCTGACTGGAATTCTTATTAACTTTATTTCACGAATGTCCTTTCAAATGTAATGGCTGACAGAATGACGTCAAATGAAGTTTTATCGTGTTAACGTATTCTCATAGACACGTGTGTTTTCTTAACTCAGCTGTATGTCACTACACATGACTAATCAATGTTCGTACACATCTATTTAATTCAACATTTTGCATTCTTATCTCCACTATGTGTATTTTTATACATTTACTTCTCACTTTGCTCGTGCTGAAAGTTACTAGTCTTTCTTGGAGTTGATAACACTCTCGTCCGCCATTTTATGCACAGCACTCCTACTCACGGTTACAGTCACCCTTTCTTAATGTCTCAGGCCAGATATCCGACTCTATAGGAACACAATATACTGTTGGGCATCACTACTGTAATGATTATCGTCAGCTTACCTGTTAAAACAATATGAAAAACACAGGTTAAATGGGGAACGCTTTCCGTTGCGTGTACACCGACACTAATCACGTACTGAATGCTATTTCTGTTCTCTCAGTCAGCTACTGATACGTAGTGTAAGGCTTGGGTGCCCCCTGCTGGCGAACCTGAGTTTAACACTAACCAGTTTATGCAGAACAAGAATCCAGTAATGCAAGTTAATGACAAAATAATTTTCGTGACAAAGTTCAAAATTTGAAAGGGGCAGTTTTCTTTTTTTTTTTTTTTAATCTAACTTTCTTAAATACCCAAGGCTACACTCTCCCCCACAAAATTAAATGTCTCCTGACATTTCTGGGAACAATTAAAGCATTTCTTTAAAACACCTCAGCCATCCATGGCCTCCAGTAACCTATAATCTGTGTTACCTGAGTCTCTGTTACCAAGCAGTTTCGTGGTACCAAGGATTGTTGACCCAGTGTGTCATAACTCAGTACCACAGGCTGATGTTTCAGTCTCTGAGGTCTCTGTCTTACTGTCTGTTGCTCTTCTGGTGTCGAGGCTAGAGGGTTTGCCCCTGATTCACCATACTCAGGCCTGTCAAAACTCAAATCAGGACTCTGAGATTGTAGTGGCACATCCTCTTCGCTCTGTAGTGGCACATCCTCTTCATGATTCTGAGGACTCTGCTGAGGCTGGAAAGGCTCTGCTAGAGGATTCAGTGTCTGTCTCTGCCGTCTTCCTCTGCTAGGTCTAAGATGCCAATAGCAGGTTCCACTGTATTCATCACCAGAGGTGTCACTCTGTTCTGGCTGCTGCCGTTGCTGATGTCGAGATTTGGTTCTTTCCTTTGATGAGCCCAGGGAGTTTTTCTGTGTTTGGACAGTCTCTGCGGGTGATAAGAAGTCACAAGGCAGCAGGAGGTTTCTGTGAACCACTCTGTGCCTCCCTTTTCCATTTTCTGGGCTGATCTCATAAACGGGACTGCCATCCGCTTTTCTCTCCTTCACCTTATACACTTGATCCTCCCAGTAGGGCTTAATTTTTCCTGGCCCCCCTCTGGGGGTAAGGTTTCTGAGGAGAACTCTGTCGCCTGGTTGGAGGTCTCTTCCCTGAACTTTCCTGTCGTAGAAGACTTTTCCCCGAGCTGCTGCCTTAACGGCTGTTTTAGCTGCAATCTGATAGGCCTCTTGCATCCTCTTTTTCCAATGACTGGCATAGTCATCGTACGTGTCTCGAGCCTCATCCCTTCCAGTCCGAACAACAGATCAATGGGCAGACGAGGAGACCGTCCAAAGATGAGGTAATAGGGCGCGTAACCCGTTGCCTCATTCTTTGTGCAGTTGTACGCGTGGACAACCTTAGCGAGGGACTCCTTGCAATCTTCCTTATCCTTGTCCTCCAGGGTGCGCAGTATGGACAATAGGGTACGGTTAAACCTCTCCACCTGCCCGTTACCCTGGGGGTGGTATGGTGTCGTGTGTGAGCCCTGGATGCCAGAAAGTTTCTTCAAGCTGGCCATCAATCTGTTTTCAAACTCTTTGCCCATATCATGATGTAGTCTGCTCGGGAACCCGAACTTAAGTGCAAAGTCGTTGAAAATCTTGTCAGCTACTGTTTTGGCCGCTTTGTTCCTTGTCGCATAGGCCTGCGCGAACCTCGTAAAATGGTCCATCACCACCAATATATACTCATACCCGTGCTTACATTTCTCCAAATGCAGAAAGTCTATGGAGACGAGCTGGAATGGGTAGGTGGTCTGGATCGGTATCAGAGGCGCACGTGTCTGCTTATTCGGCTTCCTCTTCTTGAGACATTCACACACTCTTGTGACAAAATGTTCAACATCTTTACTCATCTGTGGCTAGTAGAACCGTTCTCGAATCAGGTCAAGTGTCCTTTCGACCCCCAAGTGACCCATATCCTGGTGCAGCTCTTTAAAGACCAGTGGATGATAAGCTTTGGGGAGCAGCAGTTGTTCTCGACGGGAAGTTATACGGCGCAGAACACCATCTTGACCCACAAGAACCTTTAGCCACTGTCTCAGCAGTATGGCCACTGCGGGGTTCTCTGCTTTCACTTCAGCTCTACTTGGCCTCCTGTTCTGTGACTTGTACCAGATAACTCTTGAGAGGATTTCATCCTCCTCCTGAGCTTTGCGGATTTGATCAGGGGTGAGAGGTTGGCTGGTCTCACTGTCTTTCACCAGGCTCAAAGCACTGACCTGGATCAACCCCACACCCTGGCAAGGATTCCTCCTTTCCGCAACGACCCTCTCCATAGATGCACTGATTACATCTTGACTGGCCTCAGCCGTACAGCTATGCATGTAGTCCTCAATATCCAATGGCATCCGTGACAACCCATCTGCATTGGAGTTGTTTTTGCCTGGGCGGTACCTGATTATAAAGTTATAATCAGCCAACTCCGCCACTCATCTGTGTCCTGTTGCATTGAGTTTCGCAGTAGTGAGCACATACGTCAGTGGGTTGTTATCTGTATATACCACGAACGATGGGGCGTGGTAAAGATAATCCCGGAAACGTTCACAAATGGCCCACTTCAAAGCTAAAAACTCTAGCTTTCCAGAGTGCAGATGGTACCTCTTCTCTGATGGACTCAGGGTGCGGGAGCCATAGGCGACCACCCTCATCTTCCCCTGCTGTCTCTGGTATAACACCGCACCCAGACCAACTTGGGATGCGTCACAATGTAATACGAATGGCTGAGTGACATCAGGATATCCAAGGACAGGGGGCTTTGTGAGTGCCTCGACAAGCTGATGCAACACTTCCTGGTGAGACCTGGTCCACTGTATGGGTGTCCGTGACGGTAGGTGACCATTATTTTTCTTTCCTGTTTTACTGGGCCTCTTCACGGTCGGGTCTGGAGTGTGATTTTCAGGGTTTGGGACGGTGAGTAGGTTATATAGCGGGTGGGCCACACGGGAGAAGTTGGGGATGAATGGTCTGTAATAGGAGAGGAACCCGAGCATCTGGCATACCTCACCAACGGTGGCAGGTGCCTTCTCTTTGAGAGCCATCACTGGAGCCATCTCTGCAGGGTCCATTGTATAACCCTCTCCTGTCACCAACTTGCCAAGAAACCTCACACTCGATTTAAACAGCTCACATTTCTTCGGGGTCAACTTCACACCATGTTTCTTATAGCGTTGAAGGACGACACGGATATGCTCTAGGTGCTCCTCAAAGCTGTGACTGTGTACCAGGTTGTCATCAAGGTACGGGAGGCAAACCGTGTCTCTCAGGTCAGCCAAACAGTACTCCATGCTCCTCTGAAACTCTGCAGGTGCCGAACTCAAGCCAAAGGGTATACGCACCCATTCGTAGAGCCCCCAGGGTGTGACAAATGCTGTGAGAGGCTGGCTCTCCTCATCCAGATAACCCTGGTGGTAAGCTTTACCCTGGTCTAAAACCGAGAACCATGAGCTCCCACCCAGAGCATCCAACATGTCCTGAATCCTCGATATCGGATGGCGGTCGGGGACTGACTTACGGTGAGTTCCCTGAAGTCAACACAGAGACGGAGACCACCGTCCTTCTTGCGGACGCACACCACCGGCGACGAATAAGGGGATCTGGAAGGTGTGATCCACCCCCTTCTCAATAGATCCTGCAGGTACTCCTTAACTTCACTGTGAAGAGGCTTTGGGACGGACATGTAGGTCTTTTGCACTGGGCTGGTATCATGGAGGGTGATATGCATCTTGAGAGAAGGTATACAACCCACATCATCACTGTCATAGGCAAAGGCCTCACATTCCTCCCTCAACACTCTCCTTATAGCCTCTTGCTGTCCCTCTGAGAGATGGCAGAGATCTACAAGTGGGTCCCATGAGGTTGGTGTTCTTGCTTGCTTATCTGACTGTGGTGTGCTACTTGCTTCACACTTTGTCTCTGTGCTGTCCTTCGTTTCAGCTGTTGTCTCATTTTCTTTCATTTGCACAGGTGTTGTGTATATGGTCTTGACAGGTTCCAGGTGGCCAATCACTCTATGACGGTCCAGACAGATGGTGCGATCAGTAGTGTTGATCACAGAGATGGGTATGTATGGCACTCTCCTTTCTGGGATCTGCACCAATACATCACGGTAGATCAAGCCTTCTGGTGGAGAATTAAGTATGTCAGGTGAAAAGACCATGTGTTGGCCTTGTGCTTGTGAACTCACATGCGCTCTTATGTAGACAGTGGTGACTTGGTTAGCAGGTAAGGGCACTCTTTTTCTGCCGGTACGAACTACACCAGTCTCTGAATCACCACTCTGCATCAACTTGACCACACGATGAGCAGTTTTCACCGTTATTGCGAAGGCTTTACTCACTTTGTGTGCCAACTGTTTTTCTTCACCTTTAGTCTTTCTTTCATTTCTGTTAATGATGACATCAATGACGTTGTAGCCGATGATGGGGTCACTGGCAACTGCTGGGTCGTTCGACACTAGTATTGGCACTTGTAAATCATTTGTCGTGGTGGGGTCACTGCCTAGTCTGAAACTGACTTCAATCCAGCCGATATATGGGATAGGCGTGTCATTAGCAGCAAAGACTGTCAGTGTCTCATCCTCCAACAACTCTGAGATGGGTCTGACGATGGTGTAGGGGAGGTGGTTTAGTCGCCAGGGGTCATTCACTATGCTGGAGTGTGCTCCCGTGTCCCACAGGGCTCTAACTGGGCAATTGTCCATTACACAGTCCACTATACACCTGCTTCCTACAAGGCTAACCAACTGTGACTGGTGTCGAGGGGGTATATAGTTAACCACACTTACAGCTGATGAGGTGCCCGCTGCTCTTTCTTCAAGAGCTGTTGTTGGTTGCATGACCGGGCTGGGTGGTGACTGCTCATTTCGGGGCGCTTGGCCTTGGACTACTGCTGGCCCCACCTCAGTAGTCCCTGCCCGTTTCCCGGCATGGTTCTACATCCACGGGAGAAGTGGCCCTCCTGCCCACATTTAAAACAGTGTGAACATTTCTCACCTGCTCCCTCACCCCTGCATTTCTTGCAGCCTTTCACTCTCTGCTTTTGTTCAGGGGAACGGGGGGTTGCATCCATTACAGCCAGAAACATTTGCTTAATTTCTTTGCGAAGCTCTTCCAACATCTGCTGTGCATTCATGCTGTCGGGCTTAATCTCATTCCCCTTTACTGTTTTGATTGCCACTGTTGAGTTGGACTCCTTGGGTCTAGAGGGGCTCTGGGCATGTGTGGATTTTAACTGAGAGTCTGATTGGAGCTCCTGTACTTTGGGAGTTTTACCAGCAGTGGACCTTTTCCGTTTCTCCTGTCTCTCACTTTCAACATTGGCCGCTTCGTCCACTTTCTGTATAAATTCTTCATCTGTTACGCTCACATCATTGAGGTAGGGTAGGATTTGGAACTTCACAGAGTCACTCAACAGTCCAGTTTCTATTGAGCGGAGGAACTTGCGCTGAATGACAGCTCTGCTGTACTGTTCATCAGTATCCTCATTTGCTGCTTTCCATAACAGCTTCTCCTTAAGCTCAATTGCACGGAATACAAAGTTCAGGGCAGTCTCTTTGGGCTCTTGCGAGATGTTAAGAAGCCGGTGGTAAAGGTCGGTGGAGCTATCTACCTGATAGTGGCCTTTAAGGATGGTGAGGAGTGCATTAAGGGTCAGCCCACGTTTGATCTCTAACATGTCTCTCAATGGCAGCCCCGGACTGACAGCCCTGATTACAGCTTCGACTACTTCAGTCTGTGTGTGCCCCTTTTCTATTCCCAGCTCAATCTGGCGGACTAAACTGAGATATGACACTTTATCCCTCTGACCACTCTCCCCAATTTGCCCACAAATTTTAAACTCCCTTCGCAGTGTTACCTCAGGCAATGGGTGAGTTGGCTCTAGCCGACTTTTGGATGGGGAATCTGTAGTCTTTAGAAGTGACGTATGTGGTGAGAAGCATTTTTCCAGTTCCTCCGTTGGAGCTGGCTCTTCTGATGGGTATTCTTCGTCTTGCCTACTACACCTTTTACTTTGTCTTTCAATGAATGTTAATAGATCAGCACAGTACTGTTTAACTTCATCACTCTCTTGTTTCTCCTCAAGTTCATCTAATATGCCCTCGGCCATCTTGATGAGTGCCCTCCGTGTCCTGCTGCGGGACTCTCCACTGTCCAGGCCTTCACATTTCAAGTACCTGCAGACATCTACGAGAGACTCTTCCCCAAGCTGCCACAGAGCTGCACTCACTTGATCACGCAGGATCTGACTGGCGTCCATCTTGCTGAAGGCTCGTCTCATTGGGAAGGAGGGAGGTTAACCCTCTGGGGTCTGAGGTAATTTTGGGGCCCTTGAGATGTGTTGACATGCCCTGATATTTGTGCTTATTTCAGCTTCTTAAATCATACTATTGACCAACATGTAATTTTTTTTGTATTCAGCACAAACTGTGCTACAATAATATGTGACCAAGATGGATGTACATGTCTGCATTTCTTAGAAAAAAAATATTATGCGTGGTTAGTAAGTTTTGGGAAAAATAATGTAGCTGAAATAAGGCCATAAAAGCCACACTAAATCGTCCTGAATAAGACTTTTGAGTAATCAGTCTTGTAAGCTAGAATATTTACTTCACAATTATGTGAAAATCATTCAGCTTAGTCATTCACAGAAAACAATATATTGATTTAAATTTTTAAAGACATGTTTTGTGATCTAAAGCCAATATGCGAGGGAGTGGAAATGGTCTTGAATATTAAGTGATTCTCACCTGAGAGACAAAGGGCCCTCCCCTAAAGCTGCTAATGGCCCATCAGTGTGACTGTGACTGAGGCAGGTAAGACAGAGAGTGTGAGGAGACTGAAAAAATGGGGTTTTTAAATTATTTGTATTTTATTTACAACACAGTATAATCAAAACATACATAATGAAGGTCAAAGGCACATTATTGTGCACACTGATCTAACCACAGAGATGTGAACAGACTTTGAGTCGTTCCTGCAACAGATTATGTTCAACAAGTGAAACAAATACCTGATATTTACTTATTTCCATTGATTCAAGAAGAAAAAAAAACACAATCAGTAGCCAAGGATCTTGTTTTACCATATAATATCAGTGTAGTTGACCATCTGATGTTGGTACAGCGCTCTCAGAGGAAAACATCTTGAAGAAAGTCATCAGGATTCATCTGTGGTTCAGGTACCTGATTCAATAAAATACAAACAACCAAAAAAAAACATTTGTGAGCATAGACTCATGCATGCTTTGTACTATCATACACAAAAAAGACATTTACTATCTGAGAAACTAATTATTATTGTTTAGTATGTTATTAAAATCTATTTTTGAACAGAGTAGGCTACTAATAATAAACATGTTCTAAACAGACTAGTATTCATCATGTTACAATGTACTCTCATATTACTTTTATTGTTTTATATAGAGCATGAAAACAACAGTTTGGGGAAAAAAACAACTATGATTGTGTAGTCATATAGCCTAGTATGCATGATTTTATAGCAGCTGTTATGATTCTGCAGCACTAGACTCAAGTATGCTGTGATGTGAACCACAAAAGGATGTACTTTGTACTATAAAAAAATATATTTTATATTGGAGAAACTATTATTGTTTAGCACGCTATTATAATCTATTTTTGAACAGAGTAGGCTATTAATAATAAACATGTTCTAAACATACTTAGACTCGTAGCATTCATCATGTTACAGTGTACTCTCATATTACTTTTATTGTTTTATATAGAGCATGAAAACAACAGTTTGGGGAAAAAAACAACTATGATTGTGTAGTCATATAGCCTAGTATGCATGATTTTATAGCAGCTGTTATGATTCTGCAGCACTAGACTCAAGTATGCTGTGATGTGAACCACAAAAGGATGTACTTTGTACTATAAAAAATTATATTTTATATCGGAGAAACTATTATTGTTTAGCACGCTATTATAATCTATTTTTGAACAGAGTAGGCTATTAATAATAAACATGTTCTAAAAATACTTAGACTCGTAGCATTCATCATGTTACAGTGTACTCTCATATTACTTTTATTGTTTTATATAGAGCATTAAAACATCATCGTGCCATAATAAATTTAAATACAATGAAGTGCCCATCATATTCAAACACTGTAGTCTGGAATTACAGTTTGGGAAAAAACAACTATGATTTTGTAGTCATACAGCCTAGTATGTATGGTTTTATAGTAACGTTAGCTGTTATGATTCTGCAGCCATAGACTCACGTATGCTGTGAACTACAAAAGGATGTACTTTGTACCATTAGGATATTTTATATCTGAGAAACTAATTGTTATTGTTTAGCACGCTATTAAATCTATTTGTGAACATTAAATATTCTTCTAAACATTCTTAGATGCGTAGCATTCATCATGTTGTCGGTTGGGAAAAACCTAACTAAACGCGTTCAAGTTTGTCACAATAACACGCTAACTAATGCAAAAAAAGAAGCATTACTTACTCAGATCGATCTTCTGTATGAACTCTTGCACTTATTCTGAGGTAAATCCAGCCTTTACTCAGCGCGTCTCCTTCCAGAAACGAGCAGCAACAGAGTCTCGTGATTTTTGACTGTTTGTTGTTGTGCGTCTCCAAGCGCGCGCGCGTCACGTGGTTATTTACATGTGAACACGAGGGGGCGGGATCTCATTAGAAATAATGAGTTAGACTGGACAGACTGAACATGGTGTCGGTTTCATACTGATTACTTTATCACAGAACATTTGTTTTGAACACTTACTTCATTTGAAAGCAGACACTTCAGGCTTTCTATAGAGACAACTCTAATGTCTCTGTGTTGAGTATTCGCTGAGTTACACTTCATTTTAGTGACGCGTTACTATAAATATATCGCGGAGACGGAGAAGACAGAGAGCGCATCCTGTTGGTTTTCTTTTTTTTTCCAAAACCACAAAGTTTTGTTGTAATCGTGAGTGTACTCAAAAAAAAGTAGACACTTAACAGTTTCGATTGATGTATAACACTTATTTGTGTGACCAAAATCAACAGAGTACTTTTAGTGTCTTTTGCACTTATCTTAAAAAAACCGAGTTCGTATCGCCGGCGATACAGCGGGCCCCAGAGGGTTAATGGTGCTGGTCACTCTATCGCCTCCTCCTGGCTGGCTCGCCAAAATATGTTACACTTTCAAGAAGGATGTGATGTCCGTTCTTATGGCAACACATTTATTTTCTGTTAAAACAATATGAAAAACACAGGTTAAATGGGGAACACTTTCCGTTGCGTGTACACCGACACTAATCACGTACTGAATGCTATTTCTGTTCTCTCAGTCAGCTATCTTAACCCTTTGGGGTCGGCTGTATCGCCGGCGATACGAACTCGTTTTTTTTGAGATAAGTGCAAAAGACACTAAAAATGCTCTGTTGATTTTGGTCACACAAATAAGTGTTATACATCAATCGAAACTGTGAAGTGTCTATTTTTTTTCAGTACACTCACGATTACAACAAAACTTTGTGGTTTTGGGGAAAAAAGAAAACAAACAGGATGCGCTCTCTGTCTTCTCCGTCTCCGCGATATGTTTATAGTAACGCGTCACTAAAATGAAGTGTAACTCAGCAAATACTCAACACAGAAACATGAGAGTTATATCTATAGAAAGCCTAAAGTGTCTGCTTTCAATTGAAGTAAGTGTTGAAAACAATTGTTCTGTGATAAAGTAATCCGTATGAAACCGACACGATGTTCAGTCTGTCCAGTCTAACTCATTATTTCTAATGTGATCCCGCCCCCTCGTGTTCACATGTAAATAACCACGTGATGCACGCGCGCTTGGAGACGCCCAACAACAAACACACAGTCACGAGACTCCGTTCATCTCTGCTGCTGTTTGTTTCTGGAAGAAGACGCGCTGAGTAAAGGCTGAATTTGCCTCAGAATGAGAGGAGAGTTCATCCAGAATACATCGATCGATCTGATAAGTAAGTAAATGCTTCTTTTTTGCATTAGTTAGCGTGTTATTGTGACAAACGTGAACGCGTTTAGTTGGGTTTTCCCCAAACGACAACATGATGAATGCTACGCATCTAAGAATGTTTAATGTTCACAAATAGATTTAATATCATCCTAAACAATAACAATTAGTTTCTCAGATATAAAATATCATTTTTTAATGGTACAAAGTACATCCTTTTGTAGTTCACAGCATACGTGAGTCTATGGCTGCAGAATCATAACAGCTTCTATAAAATCATACATACTAGACTATATGACTGCAAAATCATAGTTGTTTTTCTCCCAAACTGTAATTCCAGACTACAGTGTTTGAATATGATGGACAATTCATTGTATTTAAATTTCTTACAGCACAATGATGTTTTCATGCTCTATATAAAACAATAATATGAGAGTATATTGTAACATGATGAATGCTACGAGTCTAAGTGTTCTAAATTCCCTATGTATCTTTATAGGGAAGGACCTTTATTAAGGACTTTTATTATGAATGCATGCACGCTAGTTGACGTTGGTTTCCGCTAATCCGCTTTACTTTCACTTTCCCAGTCGTGTGCTCCGTTATTTCTTTAGGTGTTATTGTGCGTGATTGAATGTAAGTTTACTTAATCATTCCTGATTATAAGCCAATGATGTTTATTTCATTGTTGTGTTGAAATATTAATCTTGAACATTATATCGTTTCTGTTGTTGTTATATTTAAGATAAATGGTGATTCAAATGTGTATGCTCGCTACTGTTAATCCTCTCCTTGTCATGTTGATTCATGTATAATGTATCAGTAGCAGGTTGTTATTCACATGTTTGTAATTTACATTCAGCAGATGCAAACTGATGTTTACTTTATTCTGTTTATTTCAGAGAGACCACATTTAACACTTTGTGAACATAAGTTGTACAATATCCGATCCAGTTGCAGCAATGTTGTACCATCTGCTGTGAGCAGTTAAATACAGATAAACAGTTGAAGAGTGCCCTGTCTCCAGTCGCACTTTTTACACGAGTCCCGTGGTGGATTAGTATCAATACCCCTACCGATCTATTAGTCCCGTTCATTTGGTCCTTCGAGCCGGATACTATATTCACTGCGGTGATATGGAGCAACAGAGCCAGCTTCATTCCCCGGATACTACACACACTGTTCGCACACAGACGAGAGCATGCCAGCTTTCCACACGTCTGCAAGCTTATGATGTAGCCTTGCCGAAGTCTCTTATACCAGACCCTGTGCCTCACAACAGTTCGTACCACCTATCAAGGACGGATTCTCCAGCAGCACCGTTGAACCTCAGTGGACAGGCCGAGCCAGTCTCGACTGTGGAGCAGCTGCCCATGGATGATCTATCGCTGGTGCAGTATGGAGAAGTTTACGCTGTGAGTCATCAGGTGGATATTGAGAGATCTGCCAGTCTTCCTAGATTTTCAGTAGCTCCTCCAGGGTATCACAGCCCATCAGAGTGTGATTCATTCAGCAGTGGTGCTGCATCGCCCACGTTCCAGGTAGATGTACTAGCCAGAGCTATTTCATCACCTGTGGTCAGACCGAAGGCTACTGCAGTTTCATCTGTAGCGCTTCCGCCTTTAGGCCAGTCATTTCTCGCTCAGACGACCCACATTGATGTTTCTCAGCAGTCAGCTTTGTGGCACGAGACACGAGCTACCACCCCTGCTGCACATTGTTCTTTTTCGCCATACCTTGGTGTCCCCCCCTTATCTGTTCCACAGGTAACGCGACAACAGGCAGCTCTGTTTAGCACAGCAGATCCTGCATGTCAGGTGACCTCATCACTGCCACATACTGTTACATCAGTGCAGCTGCCTTTGACCACTACGACATACAGGCCCCTAGTGCCCCCTGTATATCAGTTACAGTCTCACGCACCAAGCCAATCTACACAGCAGTCGTTTGCTGCGTCTGACCCGTATCGCCCTCCACTATTGACTGATGGGCATTATCCCGTTCACACTCCTGTGCAGCCTTGGTATCACCCTTTAGTGGTTCACCAGCCACCCCCTCCTCTTCCAGTTTACCAGCCTAGGCCTGCTACACCCCCACTACAACCAGTTCCTATGCCAGCCTTGCCTAAGCTCGTGAACGACAGCGAGAGGGAGTTTACAGACCTGAAGATGGCCTTGGATAATCTTCTCAATCCTCACACAGAGCTCACTGAGCACTATAAGTACAGAGTACTGATGGAGCAGTTGGTTCTGGAGGAAGCTAGATTGATTGCCCAAGCCTGCCGGCATCATCCTGCGCCCTATATGACAGCGATGATAGCGTTGCAATGTCAGTATGGCCAGCCGCATCAACTGGCACAAAGTGAGATCGCAGCCCTGCTGAATTCACCTGATATCAGAGTTGGGGATGCGAAGGCCTTTCAGAGTTTTGCACTCAATGTTGACTTGCTAGTCGGTATGCTGATGTCACTCGAGGGTCCACAGGGGCGAGAGCTCTCCTGTACGGGGCATGTTGACAGATTACTCAGTAAATTGCCCAAACACTACCGAGACAGCTTTATAGAGCACTTACAGTTGCGAGGCCGATTGCACACTGACAGCCTTAACCCATATAACCTGCATGATCTTGCTGACTGGTTGAAGTTTAAGGCGGAAGCGCAGCGTTTATCGACCAAGATGGTGCAGCGCTATCAGACTGAGAGAGTACAGATCTCACGGAAGGATCGCCAACCTGTTCCTAAGCCGCAGATTCGATCCACTGCCGTCTATCATGGCAGTGATCAGCTCACAGAAGCTAGCACAGGGCAGTCTGTCCGTATCAGTGCAACTCATGCTCAGTCATCAGCTGGGAGACTGAAACGTTTGTGTCTGTTCTGTAAGAGTCAGGAGCATTACCTGTCACAGTGTAACAAAATCACTGAGTGCTCACCTGATCAGATTCTAAAGTGGGTAAAGGATGGCAAAAGATGCTGGAAATGTGGGCGCACAAGTCATAAATGGGAGGAATGTACGTTGAGGAAGCCCTGTAAGGACTGTGGTAACATACATCTCGGAGTCCTGCATTCCATTGCCCAGGATGGTCCTAACAGTGTGCTGCTGACAACATCTCATGAGCGAGCATATTTTACTTCTCCTAGTTTGACGGGACGTGTGTACCTGAAAGTAGTTCCAGTGCTGCTATGGAGAGGCAAGAGGTCGGTTTCGACCTATGCTATCCTGGACGATGGAGCTCAGCAGAGTATCATCCTTCCTGCAGCAGTCCATCAGCTAGGAATTCAGGGAAGGGAGGAGATTATGGCCCTTCGCACCATCCGACATGACATCACAGAGCTGAAGGGGCAGTCAATTGACCTGCTGCTTTCCCCGCAGTCAAGGCCAGAGGAGAAGCACAGTCTTACGGGTGTTTTCACCGCTCCTCTCCTCACGTTAACCGAGCAAACCTACCCCGTCAAGAGGCTCCAGCGATGTTATCACCATCTCAGAGGGATCCCCATTCCATCTTTTGATAGGGTCCAACCCCTAATTTTAATCGGGTCCGATTATCCGACTCTGATTACCCCTAAGGAGCCCATCAGTTTGGGACCAGCGTGCGGACCCGTCGCTGTACGCACGCAGCTTGGTTGGGTCCTCCAGGGACCAGATGGATTGCTCCCACATCAGGTATCCTCCCCACAGTGTTTGTTCACTTCTCTTACACACTACGAGACCCCACTTATCAACATGTCGAGCGACTCTGGCAGCTTGATGTCCTTCCATTTCGCAGCGAGAAAGTGATAATTCGGTCTAAACAGGATCAGATGGCTGCAGACATGTTGGAGACCAGGACGCGACGAGTAGACGTTGACGGAGTCTGGCGCTACGCTACTCCACTCCTTCGTGCTCCAGACGCTCCACCGCTGAAGGGGACGATGGAATCCGTTCTGTCCAGCCTCAGGAATACTGAGAAGCTCCTGAGCAGAGACCCTGAGAGGGCTAAGGTGTACGACGCTGAAATACAGAAGCTCCTTGATTCAGGGTATGTTGTCAAGGTACTACCAGAAGGCCAGCACGTAGACGTAGTTCATACCACACCATCTCGTGCAGCATAACGGCAAATACAGGCTTGTTTTCAATTGTTCCTTCGCATACCAAGGTGTCTCCCTTAACCAGCAGTTGCTACCAGGTCCTACCCTCGGTGCCTCACTGCTAGGAGTCCTCCTCCGGTTCCGGCAGTACGCAGTCGCCATTAGTGGGGATATCCGTGGTATGTTCCACCAAGTGAGACTCCTACCCGAGGACAGACCCCTTCTGAGGTTCATTTGGAGGAGCATGCGCCGCCAGGACCCACCAGACATCTACGAATGGCAAGTCTTGCCTTTCGGCACGACCTGCAGCCCCTGCTGCGCTACCTTCGCTGCCAGCAGGTCGGGAATGAGGATGTGTTGCAGTCCATAGAGCGAAGCTTCTACGTGGACAACTGCCTACAGAGCCTACCCACTGTTGAGGAGGCCAAGCAACTAATCGACAAGATAAGGCATCTCTGGGGGCTTCGAGATCAGGCAGTGGGCCACGAATGTCCCCTCCGTTGTCCAGCACCTACCAATTAAGGCCCGTTCAGAGAATATTGAACTGTGGTTACAGCAAAACCATTCGGACCCGCTGGAGCCAGCTCTTGGCTTAATGTGGCACTGCCTAGAAGACAGCCTGGGCTACAGGCATCGTGCATTAGCAGAGCATCACCCGACCATGAGGTATATCTATAAGGTCTTATCAACGCAATATGATCCCTCAGGATTCTCCATTCCCTTCACCACCCGAGCCAAGGTTCTTGTCCAGAGGCTCTGGACCAGACCGAGGGATTGGGACGATCCGAATCTTCCTGCAGACCTGCTGGAGAAATGGAATACGTGGGAGAAGGAGTTACCTGGTCTCTGTAAGCTCCGACTTCCTAGGTGCTATCTTCCTGTCGACTTTGATGTGGAGGAATCAAGATTCAGCCTACATGTTTTCGGTGATGCTTCGGAGGTTGCTTATGGATCAGTGGCTTACCTCCGTGCCGAGAAGCAGGGTAAGATCCACACTGCCTTCGTTATGGCTCGCTCTAGGGTGGCCCCCAAGTGGCAGCTGTCGATGCCACGCCTCGAGCTGTGTGCAGCACTGACCAGCGCCCAGCTTGCACAGTTCCTCAAACAGGAATTTACCATTGCCATAGAGACAGTGACGTTATGGACCGACTCGACTACAGTACTCACCTGGATCCAGTCCGAGTCCTGTAGGTACAAGGTGTTCGTCGGGACGAGGGTGGCGGAAATACAAGAGTTGACCGAGCTCCACTCTTGGCGGTATGTTGATTCTTCGAATAACCCGGCGGACGACATTACCAGAGGGAGGACGCTCATGGAGCTGGCGAACTCTGACATGTGGATTCGAGGCCCAGGATTCCTCTGCGAACTACCAGACCGATGGCCAGCCAAGCCCCTTGGAGAGGCCCAAGAGGATACCTCAGAGACAAGGAAAGCTGTCTTCTGTGGATTAGTTGCAGATCATCGCAATCTAGACATGCTTGATTCAGCTCAGTACGCTTCTTGATCTATTAGTCCCGTTCACTAAGTATGTTTACAACATGTTTATTATTAATAGTCTTCTCTGTTCAAAAATAGATTTAAATAAAGTTCTAAACAATAATAAATAGTTTCTCAGATATAAAATATTTTTTTTGGTACAAAGTACATCCTATTGTGGTTCAGAGCATACATGAGTCTATGGCTGCAGAATCATAACAGCTGCTATAAAATCATGCATACTAGACTATATGACTACAAAATCATAGTTGTGTTTTTTTTTTGTTTTTTTTCCCCCAAAACTGTTGTTTTCATGCTCTATATAAAACAATAAAAGTAATATGAGAGTATATTGTAACATGATGAATGCTACGAGTCTAAGTATGTTTACAACATGTTTATTATTAATAGCCTACTCTGTTCAAAAATAGATTTTAATAACATACTAAACAATAATAATTAGTTTCTCAGATATAAAATTTCTTTTTTTGTGTACGATAGTACAAAGCATGCATGAGTCTATGCTCACAAATGTTTTTTTTTTTTGGTTGTTTGTATTTTATTGAATCAGGTACCTGAACCACAGATGAATCCTGATGACTTTCTTCAAGATGTTTTCCTCTGAGATCACTGTACCAACATCAGATGGTCAACTACATTGATATTCTATGGTAAAACAAGATCCTTGACTACTGATTATGTTTTTTTCTTCTTGAATCCATGGAAATAAGTAAATGTTGTTGAACAGAATCTGTTGCAGGAATGACTCAAAGTCTGTTCACATCTCTGTGGTTAGATCAGTGTGCACAATAATGTGTCTTTGACCTTCATTATGTATGTTTTGATTATACTGTGTTGTAAATAAAATACAAATAATTTAAAAACCCAATTTTTTCAGTCTCCTCACACTCTCTGTCTTACCTGCCTCAGTCACACTGATGGCCCATTAGCAGCTTTAGGGGAGGGCCCTTTGTCTCTCAGGTGAGAACCACTTAATATTCAAGCCCATTACCACTCCCTCGCATATACGCTTTCTATCACAAAACATGTCTTTAAAAATTTAAATCAATATATTGCTTTCTGTGAATGAGTAAGCTGAATGATTTTCACATAATTGTGAAGTAAATATTCTAGCCTAGAAGACTGATTACACAAAAGTCTTATTCAGGACGATTTAGTGTGGCTTTTATGCCTTATTTCAGCTACATTTTTTTTCCCCAAAACTTACTAACCACGCATAATATTTTTTTTTCTAACAAATGCAAACATGTACATCCACCTTGGTCACATATTATTGTAGCATAGTTTGTGCTGAATACAAAAAAAATACATGTTGGTCAATAGTATATTATAAGTAGCTGAAATAAGCACAAATATCAGGGCATGTCAACATCTCTCAAGGCCCCCAAAATTACCTCAGACCCCAGAGGGTTAACAGAGTATCATAAACAATAACATGTCTTATAGTGCATATGTTTATGCAGATACATGGCACTGGACACATTACTCTTTAAACCACACTCAATTCTCAAGAAATATCTGCTGTAAACTCATAAACTTCATTACCTACTAGATCTGAATGTGTTCTGTGCCCACTCGCACACAGCGTAAAGAAAAAGTATGACAAATAACATTTAAACATTACAAACCCATTTTAACATGAATACAAGCGAGTAATGCAAACCCTATAAACAAACTATGAGGATGACTAATTATTTTATATCCATATTACTCCAGCATCGATAACTGTATGAAGCTGTATTCATACTCTTTTTAATAATTTTGAATCCTCTATGAAATATGCTAAATAACTGACTTTATCTAATGAACTAGATCTTAACCGAACACCAGTTACTATGTTTTCCATAACATTATGACAACATGATTAATAAAAGCATTTTACCACTGAATCTGACTGGAATTCTTATTAACTTTATTTCACGAATGTTCTTTTTTTTTTTTTTTTTTTTTTTTTTTAAGATACTTTATTCAACAATTGCACAGTTTACAGGAACGTTCAACTCCATTATAAAAATAACAATGTGCAGTTTCCAACATTGCAGGCGTTTTAACATAAGACATAAACAAAAGACTCACATCATCACATTTTGCCAGGGGAAGTACGGATTTACAAAAAGATATCAAAGTGTTTACAAACATTCACAGTTTTTGTTGCCTTTTGATTAAGAGAATACTTAATCGTGTTGACATATTGCTTGACCTCATTGTTAAAAGCAATAAAAGATGTTTTGGAATGCGCAAACTTACATTTATGAATGTAAAATTTTGCCAAGAGAATAATGAGATTAATAATGAAGGTTTCATTAGGCCTAGTCTTAGTTCTGTTGAGGTCATAAAGGCCAAAAAGAATATCCTTCCAAAACAGCTTGAAATCTTTCTCAATGTTTTCTGCAATAAAATTACAAATGTCAGACCAGAAACATTGGACAAAAGGGCAGTGCCAAAACAAATGAGTAACTGTTTCAATATTCAATAAGTGCAGTTAACAAT
Organism: Barbus barbus; assembly: GCF_936440315.1. Taxonomy (NCBI): domain Eukaryota; kingdom Metazoa; phylum Chordata; class Actinopteri; order Cypriniformes; family Cyprinidae; genus Barbus; species Barbus barbus. The sequence continues at coordinate 26,808,552 of NC_136729.1, forward strand.
AAGTGCACATTACATCAATGTCTTTTTTAAATCTTTTAACAATATGATCATTAGACGGGTAAAACTTATGAATTATTTTAAATTATATTTCTCTAACTTTGTTGGTCAGCAGGTATCGGTTGGGTAAGAGCCAGACCTTCTTCCAGTCAATGTTTTGCACAAATTTATTCCAGTATGGAACCACATATGGGACTGTGATAATATCTGTTTTGAACAGGGATCTAATTAGTTTATTATTCTTACCATTGTTACAAGAAAAACAAATCTTACCAACTGAAGTGTCAGTCAGCGATAACAAAGTTAGTTGTTGTTTGTCCAATCTTGGTTGAGCTCTATATAACATGGAGACACCAGAAGAAATTGCTCCAAAGACTTTGGCATAATCTCCAGGAGATACAGGAATTTTGTATTCTTCTAGAAGCTCATTATAAGAGTAAAGACAACCAGCCCTGTTAAACAATTGGTCAACAAAAATAATGTTATTATTAAACCAGTAATCAATAAATAAAGATTTGTGTTTAAACAGTATGTCTTTGTTGTTCCATATGTAATATTTGTTGGGTGAAAAGTTGTGTTTGAAAATATTATAGTTTCAATATTATAGTTACAGGTTAAGAAAAAGCTCAACCCACCCAGTTTTGACAGAATATGACAGGGTATGACATTCCAAATAGAGTTAGGGTTTTTAAAGAAATGTTTCAACCAATTTACTTTAAAAGTATTATTAAGAGTACAGAAATCAATAAAGTTTAATCCACCCTTTTCATAGTCATTTGTTAGAACAGACTTCTTCACATGATGAGTTCTATTTTTCCATAAGAAGTTAACAAGTAGCTTGTCAATCTCAGTAATACATTTTTTGTCCACATACAGAGATAGAGCTGGATATGTTAACCGTGATAAACCTTCTGCCTTAGACAGTAGGGTTCTGCCTCTGAGGGAAAGATCCCGTAACAGCCACTGGTTCAGCTTTTTCCTGGTTCTTTGAATAATAGGGTTGAAGTTCAATAAAGTCCTTTTTTGTTGGTCCTTGGTAATTGTGATACCTAAGTGAACAAGTTCATTTTTGACTGGGATACTACAAATGGAAGATTTCATGCAGTCCTTAATAAACATGATTTCACACTTATTGATATTCAGCCTTAAGCCAGAGGCCATGGACAATTTTTCTATGGTATTTATTGCAACAGAGACTTGATTTTCATCTCTAAGAAAGAGAGTGGTATCGTCCGCCAGTTGAGATATAATAATCTCTCTGCCTAATATATTGATGCCGTTTATCTCACTTGAATTAATATGATCAGACAAAAGCTGGGCTACGAATAGGAATAGGTAAGGCGACGCCGGGCATCCTTGTCGGATGCCTCTAGAGACATTGAATCTAGGAGACATACCACCTGTTAATCTAATTGAGCTATTACTATTGTTATATAGACTTTTAATAGCTGAGGAAAAAAACTCACCAAAACCAAATTTTTTAAGGGACTGTAAAATGAATGGATGTTCAACGGTGTCAAATGCTTTGTAGAAATCTACAAACAGCATGAGCCCACCCTCCTCTACCATTTCTGGGTAATCTAAAATATCTAAAATGAGCCTAATGTTATTTCCTATATGCCTTTTGTTCATGAAGCCTGATTGTGTTTCGTCTATGATGGAGTCCAAAACAGACCGTAATCTTCTAGCCAATAAGAGAGCTAAGATTTTATAATCGTTGTTAAGTAAACAAATTGGGCGCCAATTATCTAAAAATAATTTGTCCTTGTTTGGTTTAGGAATTAGAACTGTTATTCCTTGGGTCAGAGAGGTGGGGAGGCATTCATTTACATTGGATTCTATGAAGACTTTCAATAAAAAAGGGGACAGTTCAGCGAAAAAAGATTTATAAAATTCGGAGGATAGCCCATCACACCCAGGAGATTTGTTATTTTTTAGTTGGTTTATAGCTTGCTGTACTTCTTCAAGTGATATAGGCATGTCACAGTACTCTCTATCCAATTCGCTTATCATCTTCACTGAAAGGGAGTTTTAAAAATTATCAGATGCAGTTGGGCTAAATTGAGAGCTATACAATTCTTTATAAAATTTTGAACAAAACTCTGATATTTTACGATGATCTTCAGAGATAGCTCCATTAATATTCAACTTACTGATACTGTTGTTGGTGGAGCGATATTTCTCTAGACTAAAGAAATAACGAGAGTTTTGTTCGCCTTCTTCTAACCACTTAGAGCGAGACCTGATAAAGGCACCCTTTGCTTTTTGCCGATAAATTTCATCAAGTTTGATTTGTGAGTAAGATAACACTTCTTTTTCCTCCATTGTTAGGGAGTCAAAATCTCTGTAGGATAATTTTGTTATATTAGAGACAATCTTTAACTCCTCCGCTTTCCTGGCTTTGACTGTTTCAGCACCAAACTTTCTTAAATATTTTCCTATCTCATATTTGAGTAGGTCCCAGTTGAGCCCAAAACAGTTTTCTTTGTTTGCTTTAGACCAATAAAATGAAATCATATCCTTAATCTTATGTTGGACTACCCCATTTTGCAGTGTAGAACAGTTGAGCTTCCAATAGCTTGAGCGTGTGGTAAGTGTAGAACCAGCTGAGATATTAAGAGATATGCATATGGCTTTATGATCAGTTAAGGGAGTAGGGCAGATGCTAACATCAACATAATCCTTGTTTAAACTGTCAGATATAAGCCAATAGTCCCGTCGTGATTGCCTAGAGCCTGATTTATTGCTCCAGGTATACAATCTGCTATTAGGATTCTTCTCTCTCCATATATCTATCAGTTTAAATCTTCTTATAAAGTCAGTCAAGTATGAGTCTGAACTGTTATGCTGAGAAGGTGGACTTTTATCTATAGAACCGTCTAGAATAATGTTAAAATCACCTCCTAACAATATAAACGCATTTGGGAATCTAACCAACCAACCTGTAAAAATGTTTTCAATTGACAACAGAAGGTTCACATTTTCTTTCTTGGTATTGTACCCATATATATTAGAAACTAAGTAGGTTGAGCCATTGTGTTCAATAACTTGGCAAATAAAGTGACCGTCTGGGTCACATTGTGTGGTCAAGACATTTCCATTAAACCTGTTATTTAAAGAGGCTACCCCGGCTGAACGCTCTGTTCCGTGGGACAGCCATATAGTATTTCCCCATTGAGACCTCCAAAAGTTAAAGTTGTCCTCCTTAGAGTGAGATTCTTGAAAATAGATAAAGTCTGATTTGAATTGTTTTGCGAACAAAAATAATGCTTTTCTCTTAACACTATTACGGAGACCCCTGACATTTAGTGAGACAATTGACAACATTTATAAAAACAAAAAATAAGAACTATGAAAGATAAAGAACTTAACCTTAGATAAGCCTTGGTTAAATACTACTAGTGTTGATAAGTAACAGTGGGCTGTCGAGATCGGCACCATATTTAGCATTATAACTTAGCACCATAATATAACCTTGACATCACTCACGTAAATGAAGAATAATGCGCTATATCATATAATTGTAGAAGTAAGAAACGTGTAAACATTACCCTTTTTTTTCTTTTCTTTTTTGAACCAGCAGGTACTTCACCTGCTATCTAAATAACACAAATTTTACCCTGAGATAAAACAATTCAGAGTAATTATCCTGGAATGACCAGAACACGAGGCACTTCTTAGGCAAACCTTCTGATCTAAGCTTGACAGATCACAGATTAATTTCCAAACCGTTCACGAATCCTTTTCCTCCCACAAAGTAGGCCGTTTTTCCTTCATCCCGAGCTTTCTTTATGTGCGGCCACAGTTTTTGTCTGTTCTCTCTGTCCTCTTTGGTTAAGTCCTCTGAGAAGCGAAGACCGTTGTTTTAGAGATAAGAGTTGTTTTTTGCTGCTTTCCAAACTGCATCCCTGTATCTTCGAGAGATAAATCTCATGACAACGCCTCTAGGTTTCGTCTGATCTTGTCGAAGTTTTCCCGCCCGATGCGCGACGTCTATAGCAGCAGGGAGCCTTTCCTTTTCCTCCGGTAGAATCGTCTGACAAACACTGGTCACTCGAGCCTGCACGTCCTCCTCCCTGTCCTCTGTCAGCCCTTGGACCCGCAGGTTCCACCGGCGGCTGTATCGTTCCAGCTCACTAACCCGGTTCATGGTTTTCAAAGCAGAATCCTTGTTCCTTTGCACCCTCTTCTCAATGTAAACCACCTTTGTATTTAAGACTTTAATGTCGCCGCGTACAGATTCCACCATTTTTTCGAGGGTGTCGCTCCTGTTGTTAATAAGATCAGCCAAGGAGCGCACTGCATCGTCTGAGCCGAGCCCGGCTTCTCTAGTAAAAGTTGGTTTCTTATGGAGCGGAGGCTTACTTGGCGTTATGGGCAAGGGCGGGAATTCTTCTTCGAGGCTTGTTTGCTGGTTGCAATCCATTCCGTCGTTGGTATACTCGTGGTCGCTAGCTAAACAGCTAGCCCCCTCCTCGTTGGATATGGAATCGTTAGGACGCTTCTGTCCTGACTTTCTAGGCATTATAGTCGTGTTCGTTTAGTCTTTCGCTGAGAGTTTGTGTTAATCTTTTCTTGTAAATTATGTCAACTGCATTTGCAGAGGCTGGCGGCCAATATGTGCTTTAAATCCGGTTTGATGCCGAGAGCTCGTAACGTTGCGGCTATTCACTCCGCCATCTTGCCGGAACCAGCTTCACGAATGTTCTTTCAAATGTAATGGCTGACTGAATGACGTCAAATTAAGTTTTATCGTGTTAACGTATTCTCATAGACACGTGTGTTTTCTTAACTCAGCTGTATGTCACTACACATGACTAATCAATGTTCGTACACATCTATTTAATTCAACATTTTGCATTCTTATCTCCACTATGTGTATTTTTATACATTTACTTCTCACTTTGCTCGTGCTGAAAGTTACTAGTCTTTCTTGGAGTTGATAACACTCTCGTCCGCCATTTTATGCACGGCACTCCTACTCACGGTTACAGTCACCCTTTCTTAATGTCTCAGGCCAGATATCCGACTCTATAGGAACACAATATACTGTTGGGCATCACTACTGTAATGATTATCGTCAGCTTACCTGTTAAAACAATATGAAAAACACAGGTTAAATGGGGAACGCTTTCCGTTGCGTGTACACCGACACTAATCACGTACTGAATGCTATTTCTGTTCTCTCAGTTAGCTACCGATACGTAGTGTAAGGCTTGGGTGCCCCCTGCTGGCGAACCTGAGTTTAACACTAACCAGTTTATGCAGGACAAGAATCCAGTAATGCAAGTTAATGACAAAATCATTTTCACTGTTCCCAGACAACAGTCGTGACAAAGTTCAAAATTTAAATCTAACTTTCTTAAATACCCAAGGCTACAAGAAAGTTGCATATGAACCGGATTGGAAATTGCTATACAACCTATTAAATATTCTTAGAACACTTATATGTTGCATAGGCATCGACATATAATATACACTCTCAATTAGATCATCTGTAAGACGAATTGATAGAGACCAAACATGATATGCATGAGGTAATATTAACTAGTGTTCTATAATAATCATGCATAAAACATGATATGATACACAAAAGCATATACAAGAACACTAATAATATACACAATGACATGAAGGTATGTGTGTTCATTCAAAGAAAGGTTTTTATATGAATTAATTAGAGAAGAGTCCATTTTAATGTCTCTTTCCTAAGGGGAAATGCCCGCATCTCTGCCCGCATTTCTTTTGAGCAATAAAACAAGTGTTATCAGATGGGTTGCCATGGAACCAGGGGCCTGGAACTAATAACTAATTGATTTGTTGAACCAAATGAAAAATTGTGTGTCTGATTGGTCCAAATGCTACATAAATTCCCCCCTTTTGAACGTTGTTGTCCGTCCAATAGACAACAGCGAGCGACGTTAAAGATGCAGAACAATCAAACATGCACCTGCCACCCACGGCTGGGAGACAGTGGTGGCTCTCGGGCTGTCGGTTGCCTCCAGGAGTGGTTGTGGTGCTGTGGTAATGTTAGCTGTAGCGGGGTGTGGGTCCTCGAGCTTGTGCAGCAGGTGTCGAGGCAGTTTCACCTGTCGTCCTGAAGTGAGTTGGTCTGGGTCAGATGGTTTTTGATGTTGTTAGCCAGTAGGCTATCTGTGGTACCCGTGATGTGGGACAGCCTGGTTAGACTCTCACTGGTGAGAGTGCAGAGAGTTTCAGACTGACCTAGTGATGATGGCAGAAGGGCAGCAGGTGGTTGTTAGCCCTCTGTTCTGCTGAAACTTCACCAGAAGTCTGATGTTTGTGGTGTCGCTTTAGTTTTGTGGTGGCACCGACTTGGGCTTGCCTGAGTTGTGTTGGTAGAGGTTTTGCTGTTGGGCATGTGGGCCCGTTGCTCCATCCAACGTTGTCTGGCTGTTTCTGGGGTGTCGACTGGCTTTAAGGGATGCTTCTCCCTTGGAGGGGTCTGATGTTGTGTTGCATCAGGCAAAGAGTCAGAGGTTTGTCCTTCGCAGTACTCCTCAGTTGAATTTTGTTCAAGGAGGTTTTTTGCTAGAGTCAGCAGCTCCTGTAACACAGAAGTAGGCGTGTCCACCTGTCCTTGTACAGCATCCATTTGGCACCTGTGTGAAGGGTGTGCAGGAGGATGTTGTGGGGGACTGTTCTTGGACATGCCGTGGTGTTAGCAGGATGAGGATGGCCTTTTCCATGGTTTCTGCCAGTGCCTGGTCTGGGACCTGGCTCTGTTGCCATGGTGACGGCTCTGTCCTCCGCTGACTTGTGGCTTTCTGTTGAAGGGCCTTGCGTTGTGGCAATGCTGGGTGCCTTCTGGTGCCTGTTTTGGATTCTGGGTTGTACAGTTTAGAATCCGTGGGGTCTTACAAACACCTTTGGTGAAGGCCTTGTGCTTGTTAAAGGCCTTTTGTGTCAAGTCACGCAGTCGTTGAATAGGCATTGTGGGGCAGGCCATAATGCCTAAATGGTGACTTACAATGGGGTGGAGTTTCTGGAGGAAAAGGCACTTGAAGCTGGTGTCCTCCTCCATCGCAGGTTCATGGCGAGCTCCAAAGTAAGCTCGTCGAAGTCTGTGGTAGTAAGCATGGGGAGTTTCTAAGATGGCCCTGTTCGATGGCTAGGGCAGCGATCAGTCCGTGTTTAGACTCTGGCTCTGAGAATTCCTTTATGATAGCTTGTTTAAGCTCCTGGTAGTCCGATTGGATGTGTCCTGGCTGTCGAGTCAGGAAGCATCGCACTTCTGGGCTACAGGTTATCCAGAGTAGATAGAGTCTATATTGGTGTTTCACACTGGTCCACAACCGCAGATAAAAGTCAATCTCTCTTAAGTAAGCGTGGACGTCATATTCTCCTGCAAGTTCTGGTGTGAATGCAGAGATGTGTCTGGCCATTTTTTTGAGGTCTTTGAGTGTCACTCCATGTGCTGTTTCAGGGCTCGCCTGAATAAATCCCTTTTCTTCTGCAGCTGCAGAGGTTTTCAGGAAGCTGACTTGTGAAATGTCAAGCAGAAGGCTTTGGCTCCCCCTTTCGTATCTGTGTACAGGAGTGAGTGGATTTGCACTGCTGGTTGTGTGACATGCAGCAGGGTGCCTTTGACTTGAGTCCATGCACAGTTGGTAGGACTGTTGGTAGGAGTCAGAGTTTGGACTTCAGATCTGGCTGCATGCAGATGGCCTTCTAAGGCCTCAGTTCTGGTGTCCCTCTTGTTAGGTTCTACATATGCTGTTTTTAACATTGTCTTTGTGTGGAATAATTCTCTTTCCAGGTTCTGTCTGATGGCTTTATCACGCTGCGCTTGGTGTCCAGCAGCTGTTAGAGCCTCCTGAAGACTGGCGATTTATTTCTGTTGCGCCATTCTGAAAGGTTCTTTGCATCCGTTCTGTGCCTTCTCTCGCTGAGCGGGTGTCAGTTCCCTGTAGAACTCTGTGACTTGCAGGTTCAGTTCATTTACCTCCTGTCTGAGGCCCTTGAGGGTGCGGGCCAAGGAGATGATGATGCTAGTCAGCTCCTGGTGGTTCAGGCTGGGTGTCAGGTGTCCACTTGTGTCGCAGTCTCGCTATTCCTTTCTCTGCCATTGCAGGTCGGTGGCTGCTTTGGGCTGAAGGATGTCAATCACAGTATTCTTCCGGGTTTTCAGGTGGTCGTGGTTAGATGGCAAGGCTTGGGGAACACCAGAGAGAGAGAGGCAGAAGGCAAGTGCAAGTATGTACAGAGGAGTTAGGTTATCTGAATGGGGAACGGCTCTGTAGGCCGTGTAAGGTGTGAATAGCTGGTAAGGGGCAGCTAGTGAGGTAGGGTGCTAAGAACACAAGTAGATAGTTTGTGTAACTTTGTTGATGGGGCTGTAAGCAGGGGCCAGCTGATGACTTGGCTATACATAGGTTCAAACTATTACTCAAGGCACTGATGGTTCACAGGCTTGGTCACTATGAAGGTATCAAATAAACAAAACTGAAATCAAATCAGGAAGAGACAGAGGGAGAAAGAAGGATTTTCCTTATTTAGTTTAAGCTAGGAGATACGACTAAGCAGTTGTCACTTGTTCAAAGGAACGTAGCAGGGTCATAAAACCTAGGGAGACTGATGGCTACACCAGCAGGGACACATCAACCACTTCAATGTAAACAAACAGAAACAATAGGAAGTGTTCCCTATCAGTCGGTCACTCCGAGTCACGTCGGTGACCGACGAATTGGGATCTCGCTTAGAGAGACCAATCCCCTACGAGAGTATCTAAACAAGCCAATGGATATTGGCATGCGATTATTGCATCCAGCTGCCGCTAATCACAGCGTGAGTATAAGTAGGCAGCGGGTGCAGCGCATTTTCAGCTTTTCGCTTCGGAGCCGAGCGTTCATCGTTCTGCTCCTGACCAACCTATAGTGTCTGCAAGTCAGTGCGCTCTTCGAGGCATTCTTGTGCTGGTGGTACGGCGCGTCAGCGGCAGTGGTTCTTCCTGTGTCGAGTGGATTGCACACATCAGGTTGCACTACCCACTGATTGTGTTGCAAACGGCCATCTCCCCTGTGCGCTTCAGCACACTGAAAGAGTGATTTCTCTAAAAGAGCATTCACGGGTGCGTCTTTTTAAAGACGACGTTACGTCTTTGTAAAGACGAGTTGGGTCTTGCTTCAGACAACGTGTCACCCGTGCGTTTCTGGATGCGGTCGTTACCTGGTGCCGGGTGATGGTCATGATCGCTGCCTCACATGTCTGGGCAGTAAGCATGCTGAGGTGGCGCTCGTGGATGAGACATCTTCTCATGGTGGGAAGATGATCATCTTGGAGTTGCTGGCCAGGCTCTGATACCTCGACAAAGGGACGGAGCTCTGTTGCCTCTGCCTTGATTTGGCTCTCGTTCTGGCTGCAGACAGACGGGGACCATTTCAGGCGGTGGCATGGTGGCAAACCCTCCAGGGAACAAACCCTCGAGGGACCATTGCCCCTCTTGCGCTCCAAAACCAGTTGAGCTGTCAGTGGAACGTGCTGGGCCCTCTACAAGGGGAGCACCAGCAGTTACCCTGGCGCTCCTCCCGATGACCAGACGTCGACTGCTGCATCGGAGGGTGAGCTGGAGATTTCTGGGCAAGAATATTCAGCTGCTGCTGCTCCGGCAGTAGCAGTGCCTGAGTCGGATCTAGAAATCATGGCTATGCTTTCCCGGGCCACTGAGAGGGTAGGGCTCGAGTGGAGATCCCACCGTGTCCCGAGCCCTCGAGGTTGGACGACTGGTTTCTCGGGGTAGCTTGCGCTGGTTCTCAGCGCCCTGCCCCAGTGCCTCTCTTCCCGGAGGTGCATGGGGAGCTTACCAGGTCGTGGACGGCACTTTTACTGCCAGAAACCGCCCTGTTAACTCCTCCCCCTCACCACCCTCGGTGGTGGTGTAGCTAGGGGGTATACGGGGGTCCCCCCGGTGGAGCGGTCGGTTGCGATGCAGTTGTGTCCTAATACCGTCTCTACTCGGCGGGGCGAACCGTGCCTCCCCTTCCGGGCCTGTAGGTACTCGTCTGGTCTGTCCGGCGGTGCTTATATGGCCTGTGGGGAAGCTGCCTCCACCTTACACTATGGCGTTACTGCAGGGTCCTCAGGCGAAAAGCACTGAGGACATGCACGGGGGTGGTTACGATCCGGAAACTCTGAGAGCTTGTACCTCGGGCCTCGCGCTACGAGCGACGAAGGTGACGCGGTCTCTGGGTCGTGCGATGTCCACACTTGGGGTCCAGGACGTTCACCCCTGGCTGTGTCTGGTCGACATGGGGACGCCGACAAAGTATCGGTTCCTCAAGGGCCCTGTGTCCCAGACTGGCCTCTTCGGCGACGCAGTCAAGAACATGGCCAAGCAGTTCTCGGCTGCTCACGAGCAGGCTGAGGCGATCCAACACCTCCTGCCCCGGCGGGCAGCTGCTGCCTCCACCCGTCCGCCGGCTGCAGCGCCCCAACCTGCTTGTCGCCGAGGGCGGCCCCTGCGTCCGTCCCTGCTCCCGCACCGCATCCGCAGCAGCTTCCAGAAGCGGTGCCGTTGAGCTGGGCGTAGGCAGGCCGCCCCGCCCGTCCTGGCCCCCGTCAAACCTAGCGGTGAGCGGAAGAGCAAGAGGCACAGGACGGTCGACCCAGAGAGAGAGAGAGGACTGCTTTGGGAGGTGGCGGATGCGCCTCCCCCTCCCCTGGAGGAGGGCCGGGTGGAGATTCTTCTATTCAAAAATCTCGACAAGAAGCGGTTGTCTCTGCCTCTGGGTCCCAAGAGGGCATGGAGAGTCACGGACGGACCAACTCCGGACCGCGCTCATCCTCCTCATTGCCAGCTGGCAGCAGTGGGCGGTTCGAGAGCGTCATCAAAAGCCCTACTCACGCACCCTCTGCCAAACCTTGGAACCAGGTAAGCGCGCACCGCACACTCGGACCCCTTGGGCCGCCACGGGCCGTGTTCCTGTGTTCCACCTCGCTGCCCCACCGCGGGTACGTCGGTGGTCCCGCTGGTCCGCTTGTACGGTGTTTGGGTGCCTGCGTCTACCCAGCCGTCTTGCTGGCTCCAGTGGACCATCTGACTCGGCTATGCGGCTCAGTTTCCTCCCAAGTTCAGGGGCATCCACCTCACAGCAGTGAAGGCAGCTGATGCTCATGTCTCGTGTGGAGAGATCGCTGTCCTACTGGCAGAGGATGCGATGGAGCCGGTCCCTCCAGCCGATATGAAGACAGGGCTTGCAACCCTTACTTCATTGTACCCAAGAAAGCGGTGGGTTACGACCAATCTTGGATCTGCATGTCTGGAACTGGGCCCTTCACAGGCTTTCGTTCAAGACACTCACGCAGAAACGCATCTTTGGGTGCATCCGTCCCCGAGATTGGTTTGCAGCGGTCGACCTGAAGGACGTGTACTTCCATGTGTCGATTCCTTCCGCGCCACAGGCCATTCCTGCGGGTTGCGTCGAAGGACGGGCATATCAGTACAAGGTCCTGCCCTTCGGGCTGTCCCTGTTACCCCGTGTCTTCACAAAAGTTGCGGAGGCAGCCCTTGTTCCCATGAGAGAACAGGGCGTTCGCATTTTCAACTACCTCAACGACTGGCCCATACTGGCTCAGTCTCAGGACAAGTTGTGCGAACACAGGGATTTGGTGTCACACCTCAGCCAGTTGGGCCTTCAGGTCAACTGGGAAAAGAGCAAACTCTCCTCGACGCAGAGGTTCTCTTTTCTCGGCATGGAGTTGGATTTGGTCAGCCAGACGGCACGCCTCACGCAGGAACGTGCTCTGTCGGTGTTGAACTGCCTGAATAGGTTCAAGAGCAGGTCAGCGGTCCCACTGAAACAATTTCAGAGGCTCCTGGGGCATATGGCAGCTCCAGCGGCAGTCACGCCGCTGGGGCTGCTTCATATGAGACCGCTTCAACACTGGCTCCATGGCCAAGTCCTGAGGTGGGCGTGGCAGCGTGGCACTCACCGGGTCCAAGTTACACCGGCCTGCCGCTGAACCCTCACCCCGTGGTCAGACCTCTCGTTTCTGCGGGCAGGAGTGCCCCTGGAACAGGTCTCCAGGCTTGCTGTGATTTACACCTTCGCAAGTATGTTTCTCCCCCAATGAGCCTTCTCGCAAAAACAGATACTATGCAAGATCAGGGAGGACGAGCAGCAGGTCCTGCTCGTGGCGCCGTACTGGCCCACTCGGACTTGGTTCTCCGAACTGATGCTCCTCGTGACAGCCCCTCCTTGGCAGAATCCTCTGAGGAAGGATCTACTGACTCAGAGACAGGGCACCTTATGGCACCCGCGTCCAGACCTAAGAAGCTGGAAACTTCATGTCTGGTCCCTGGAGCGGGACGCGGAGGTTCTAGGTGACCTACCCCAAGGGGTAGTTGACACCATCGCTTCGGCTAGAGCGCCGTCCACGAGACAGGCTTACGCCTTGGAATGGAACCTGTTCGTCGAGCCCTGGTGTAAGAGGGTAATAGAAGAGACAGGAATTAGGCTACTAATAACCTCTACAGCTCATTAAGGGGACAACAGTTGCTAGAACTGCTCTAATCCTATACCGAGAGGGAGGATGTCAAATAACTAAAATAAGGTAAAGGTAAAATGAAAATGTCCTGATAGCTTTAGGAAACTAAAATGAATAAAAAAAAAATTAATAAAATAAACAAATTGATTTAATTAAATCTCAGATTTAATTAAAATCCACTTGGCTGAATTGTACATTCAAGCTAAAAGGTAAATGAATGAAAACAAAATCAAAAAAGCTGTAGAATAAAGTCAAAATAAAAAATAACACAAATAGAACCAACATATGTGAGGAGGGACGAACCTGAATCTAAACAGAAGGTGATAGCACAAACAGGAAATTAAACCAAAAGTGAGGGAGAGAGAGAGAGAGAGAGAGAGAGAGAGAGAGAGAGAGAAAGAGGAGTAGTTCAGACGCTACACTTTACACTCCCACAGTGTCAGTTAGTCGGATGCTAACAGCTAACAGTTGAGGTAAAGGGCTTAGTTATCTTATATGGCTGCTCGGCTGTTAAAGAGTTAGCTTTGGCTACACTCAGTTGTTTGTTTACACAAGGGTCTGTGACGTGTGTGCTGTTATCAGATTGAACCGGAAGAGGCTCCTCTTAACTCCCAGGCTCAGCCGTTGCTAAGAGACAGATTCAAGCTTACATCATTGCAAGTGGAGCAGGACTTGCGACGCTGTAAACACGCATGGGAACTCACGTGCAATCAGTTGTATGATATCACATACAACTTCTTTCACAAATCAAAATAGCACATTCACTTCACAGACAATGGCGATTACTAGTTAGCTAGGCTAGAATTACACCATTAATTTGCTATTCAATTGCATCACTTCAGTGACTACAATGATAAGCGAAGGTTACAAAAAGGCCTTAACTCTGGGAGATGAGGAACATCGCTCAAATCACCATTTAACTAAATATACTGTAGCAAGATTTCTTCGTTGCCCAGTTTTAATATCCCTGCAAGTGGGATTGCTTCGCCACGCAGATTAATTTGTGCCGCTAATATGAGATTTGTTCATTAGAGAAGATTTACACATTTAAAGCTGAAATGGGGATTTCTTCGCCCAAAATCAGATTAATTTAGTCAGGTACCATCTAAACGGGCTGCTAATCTGAGATTTTGTCAGAGAAGGCTTACGTTCTACTAACAACAGAAATTAGGATTTCTTCACTAATATCAGGTTAGTTCCTTATCGTACGATTTAAACATGCATTATAGCATTGATAAACTTTCTACTGCTCGTAGTAAGGTGCATTCAAGCTACAGTCTATCTGATTTTATCAGAAACTGCATGTGTAAGACGTTAATAACATTATGAGACAAACACACATGTTTGATACTGAGTCTGCTTGCAAATAATGTTTAAACGATTGCCACCGTTTTTCACCATTTCTGTAGCAATTTAAATTTTATTTGTTAAACCAAATTCAAAATTGTGTGTCTGATTGGTCCAAATGCTACAGGGTGTTTTTATATCACTGTATATCTGAAGGAAACCGACTGTCTTCCGAAAATTTTGGATGTCATTTTCATTACATGTTACATTTAATGTCTGATAAAGCAGTGTTTGTGAGTGGAGCTCTGCTTTGTGTACAGCTGTTACCGGGAAAACCTCTATCTATCCCGCTTCAACGGCGCCTCCTGCGGGCGGAGAATGAATTTGCATATATATATGCCGCCACAAATAGAGTGTCGGTGGGAAACACTGGATTATGGTATAAATAAATTCAACTGTATAACAGTTTCACTTAAATTCATGCTAAAATGTTAGAATTAAAGAACAATAAACATAATACATATTACCGTTGCACTTATCTGTACATAGTAAATGCAGTTATTTTTAAGCGATAGTTGATATCCGATCTAAATTGTGATTTAGCCAAAAAAACATCAACAATAACGTTACCACTTATGTGTCTTGCAATTGCCTTGCGTGCAAAGGTTCTGTGCAATCCTCTTGTTCAATATTCTCCGGGTCTGAATCCGGCTCAAATTGATATGGCAATATTGACGCCATCCTGCTTTGGCAAGGGGCGGGGCAATATTGAAACGCCATCTAAGCTGTTCGCCAATCACAACTCACTGGGACAGCTAAACAATCAAAACACATTCTGTTTTTTGGAAGGTGGGCCTTCATCAAACCCGGAACTAAACAAGCCGTTTGTGCCAGGCAGGGGAGAAAGTTATTGTAATAATGTAAATTATGTGAAAAATAATGCATTTTTCGAACCACCAAGCATGAGAGCATTTTCTAGTAGACCCCCAAAACAAAATCAAGACTTTGTAAAAGAGTAAAATAGGACCCCTTTAATTGAAATCAGGTCTGTAACATGATTAGCTATAAAAGGGATGTCTTAGAGAGGCAGAGTCCCTCAGAAGTAAAGATGGGCAGAGGCTCTCCAATCTGTGAAAGAGTGTGTAAAAAGATTGTGGAATACTTTAAAAACAACGTTCCTCAATATCAAATTGCAAAGGCTTTGCAAATCCCATCATCTACAGTGCATAACATCATCAAAAGATTCAGAGAAACTGCAGAAATCTCTGTGTTTAAGGGACAAGGCCGAAGACCTTTGTTGGATAGCGACACTGCACCACTCATCGGCATGATTCTGTCATTGACATTACTAAATGGGCCCAGGAATACTTCCAGAAACCACTGTCGGTAAACACAATCTGCCATGCCATCTACAGATGCCAACTAAAGCTCTATCATGCAAAAAGGAAGCCATGTGTGAACGTGGTCCAGAAGCGCCGTCGTGTCCTGTGGACCAAGGCTCATTTAAAATGGAAAAGTGGAAAAGTGTTCTATGATCAGACAAGTCCAAATTTGACATTCTTGTTGGAAATCACGGTCGCCGTGTCCTCTGGGCTAAAGAGGAGGGAGACCTTCCAGTGTGTTATCAGTGTTCAGTTCAAAAGCCAGCATCTCTGATGGTATGGGGGTGCATAGGTGCATACAGTATGGGCAGCCTGCATGTTTTGGAAAGTACTATGAATGCTGATGTAAGATATCAGAGACTGAATCAGACAAAGTTCAGATTCGATCAGAAAATTGAAACCTGAGGAGCTGGAATTCAGAGAGGCTCCAAGAAACAGGATGTAATAAATCTGTCCAGATCCGAGCACCAGCTAGTTTGAAGCAAACTTAACCAGCAAGCCTCTTTCACAAAACAGCTTGAAACATTTAGACAAAATAACACTTATTAATAATTCCAATTCAAGAAGGAGACTGTCAAATTTGTTGCAAGTAATCAAGACTGATGGTCACATGTAAACCTGTGATAGAAAATCATGAGCTACAGACTCTCTTGGACAGGTCTCCACACATAGAAGACAGACCAAACCAAAATTCCTTTGTCTAAAGAACATGTCTTCGTTCTCCTTAGAACTACACAAAGACTTTCTTTTTCATATGCCCATAAAATCATCCTAAAAGGACATTTTCATGCAGAACCCCATATTATGTTTGTAACCCACATATCATGTTTTAATCAAATAATATGTATGTCTGTTTAATCATTATTGAATAGCTGAAGGATTCAAATGCATGTTTAGTATGTATGAGTTTGAAAATTCATACTTTAAATGTTTCTTCCAATTAATTCTTTATCAAATGCATCATAGTCTTGTTATAGAAATCATGCTCAAAAGGTATACTAAATCAAGCAAGTACCTCCAGATTCTAACTGAATCAGGTGCAGTTAATATAAATTTTAGCCTCATTGAGAAACTCAAAACGAGGGTTAAATAAGTGATTGATGGTTGTTCAGGTCTATGCAATTGAACATATTGCTGTAAATTTGGGATTTCACATGTCCATTCTCTTAAACTCATCTTTTCCTCACTTTCTCTCTTTCTGCAACGTGTGAATGTGTGAATGCTTGTGTTCATGTGTTAGATTAGTTTATGTCTTAGGTTTATATAAATAAAATCTGATTTATATTGAAAAGAGAAGTATCTTGTGTTTTCTGCTCACAAATTAATGTCTTAATCTGCCGATCTAGTTACTGTGCTGTTTAATAGTGTTTTCACTATATTTTGGATTTTAATATCCAGTGCAGAGTTTGTTATACGGCTCGTTCAGTGAATCGCCGTAACAGTGATTCTGTTCAAATCCCTATAAAATCATAAATTATTCCCTTTGAGCTAAATTAAACAATTTCTTTAAATTACATATTAATATTACTTTTTATTACGTTACACTGAAAATTATATAAAGGTTTTAGAGCAACATAAGCTCCCCTCCAGACAACGTCTATTTCAGGGAAGTATAGCACCTGCTTACTCCAACACAACACTAACGGTACTGGACCAGTTAAAATGACCAGATATTGAGTACAAAACGCCGACACTTTACTAAGAGGCAAACTATATAATACATACAAGTTATTTAAGAAAAATCTTACAAATGTTACGACAGTAAAATCTTCTTTCCTATTAGCTTTTTCTTTGTTTGTTTGCTTTGTTTTTAATAAGTATAAATAATAAATAAATGAGTTTAGTGCAGTGGATCCACTTTCATTTGATGATCTATTCAGGCTGCTATTTTTTTTATTAACTTTTTTTTCCTACAGGTAAGACAACAAGTTCATCAAACTCAAAACAAACAAAATAAACAATCACATGTTATGTCATGACATACAACACAAAGTAAAACAATATACAATCTAAATGTCTGTAGCACTTAAATTCAATTATATTCAGTTGTGATGTAGTTCAGTTCAATTCAGTTCAGTTGTGTGGTGTAATTCAGTTCAATTAAAAAAAAAAAAAAACTGTGGAAGAGAAAAAAAAAAAATATATATATATACAAATAAATAAAATAGAAGAGAAAGGTTGATGTCCTGTCCAATCAGTTATCCGGTGAGTTTACCGACAATCCAGCACGTGTAGTCGGTCTCTTTGCAGATGAAACGTAGCCTAATGAAGATCAAAACTGCAGTCTGGGTTGGCTCGCCATCTAATCTCTCAGAATTGTGAGTCCTCTCCTTATTCGTCTCAGAGGAGTTTTTTGGTGTTTTTTTGTGCTTAAAAAAAAACCTAACCTACACAATAGGTCATAAAGGAATCTTGTTTTTCTATCAATATAAATTATAACTATTAATGTTTACAAACACTGCAACCCGCAGCATCAATGTTACATTGTTCAATAAACTCAACTGTCACTTTGTGCTCAAACAATAACATTCAACAATTCACACAGTTCACAATAAAAACACATATCATGCTAAAAATCAACCATTAAACATTGTATCTCTACAACTTTTGCTCTTTATCCATTAGCTTTTCTTTATAGTTATTACGAAACGTCATTGACAAACGATCCACATTTAATACAATGCATCAAAACTCACCAAAACCAGTAGCCCCACACTGCAGAACAAAGATCCAGGGGGAGGGGTTGGATCCACATCTAGGGGGTGGAGAATGGTAGGTTTAGGGGTGGAGATGGGTAGGTTTAGGGGTGGGAATGGGTGGGTTTAGGGATCAGGGGCTGGAGACGGGTAGGTTCAGGTATATGTAAGGTGGGAGGAGTTACCCTGGATCTTGTAATGAGGACCATCTCACCAAAACCGATGCCTTCTAAGTCAAACAAGTTCCCTTCAGGTCCGCGATCAGGTATTTATTGTGTTTCTTCTCTTTTGGTTTCTTAAGATCAACTTTTAATGAATTGTAACTCATTAATATCTTTTATCTTTCAGCTTTCTCTCTCTCTGCTGTTGCTCTTCTGTTTTCTCTTAAAGGAGAAGCGGTGTATTTTTATTCAAATTCCCTATACCGCCGCTCCCTATACGCAGAGTACGCAGTTCGCGTAGTGCACCAACCTAAGCCAACAACAGCCTTTAAAATGACTTAAAATGCATTATATAAAAACAATGAGGTAACCCTGTTGATAACAAATCAATAGAACCATCACATAAATTTCTAATACCATCACAAATAAATCACAAATACCATTACAAACCATCAATTTGTAACCATTAAAACCATTAAAAAATGGTTTTCTCTATGTGTTTTGGGACATATTCCATTAGGATTTATTGGTTTTAACAAGCCACCAATAGAAGGTGACCAGTTACTAGTAGAGACCAACAGGGTGCATTACAGTTTTCATTAAAAGCAATGCAAGTCCCATTATAAACAGTAAAACCATTACAAATTTTGTGATGGTGTCTATTGTTTTTTTTTTTTTTTCAACATTACATGTTATAAATGCCTGTAAAGGGCGCCAAAGGCCTGGTCATTGCTGCTGTTACACTTACAGGACGATCATATCCTTATTTAATAGGCTATTGACCAAACATTTAATTAAAATATCCACTTAATGTATTTTGACCCCTATATTAGTTTTTTTTTTTTTTTTTTTTTACTTCCATAATATTTCAGGGAGGGGGCACAACAATACAATCCTGCTTAGGGCACCCGGCCAGCAGCGGCCCTGCTTATTGAATTGTATACATTTGACTTTGTATACATATTATCATCATGTTATTTTATATTATGAATCAATACAGCTATGTCTTCATTTATGTTTATTTAAACCCTATTTTAATGTGGGTTTCAGAAGGCCTTGTGTATTTTAGCAAGACAATGCAAAACCACATACTGCAGCTATTACAACAGCATGGCTTCGTAGTAGAAGAGTCCGGGTGCTGAATTGGCCTGCCTGCAGTCCAGATCTTTCACCTATAGAGAACATTTGGCGCATCATTAAGCAAAAAATACATCAAAGATGACCACAAACTGTGTCTTCAAACTGTTTTGAAAAGAAGAGGAGATGCTACACCATGGTAGACATGCCCCCGTCCCAACTGTTTTGAGACTTGTAGCAGGCATCAAATTTGAAATGAGCTCATTTGTGCATAAAATAGTAGAATTTCTCAGTGTAAACATTTGTTATGTTCTCTATGTTCTATTTTGAATAAAATATTGGCTCATGTGATTTGAAATTCTTTTAGTTTTCATTTTATTCAAATAAAAAAAAAAGTTTCTGGAATTCGGGTTGTAAACAGTGTATGAATATCACATGTGAACCTTACAAGACCTTTTGCAGAATAATGTTTACCATCTAAAAGAGGTCAAAACTCAAGGCTGAGAATCAATAAAACTGTATAAACTATTAATTTTAAAAGTCAATGAATCAAAATATCACTTTATCTTTATTGTAGTGTTGTCAAATAATTAATCGCAATTAATCGCATCCAAAATACAAGTTTTTGTTTACATAATATATGTATGTGTACTGGGTATATTTATCATATATATATATATATATATATGTATATATATAGTTGTCATACATACATAGTTGTCTATATCATATATAATAGTTGTCATACATACATAGTTGTCTATATCATATATATATATATATATATTTTTTTTTTATTGCTGCTTTTTACATTGGTTATTGGCTATTTCTTCTTATTTTGTTTTTATTACCTGTGTCCTGTCCTGTTACTGTCTTTCTGTTGTCACTACAACAAACTCCTTGTATGTGTAAACATACTTGGCCAATTAAGCTCATTCTCATATATATATAAACATATCATATTGACATACATTTACATGCATACATTTATTATTTAATATACAAACATAACATTTTCTTAAATATATACGTACATGTGTAATGTATATTGCATGTGTATCTATGTATAAATAATATATATACACAGTACTCACACATGTATTATGTGAACGAAAACTTTTATTTTGGATGCGATTAATCGTGATTAATCATTTGACAACACTACTGCCATACCAAATTCTGTCTTTAATTACGCCCACTTATGTCGTTCCAAATCTCTAACACCTTCATTCATCTTCAGAACACAAATTAAGACATTTTTGATGAAATCCAAGAGCTTTTTGACCCTGCATAGACAGCAATGCAACTACCTCGTTCAATGCTCAGAATTGTAGTAAGGACATTGTTAAAATAGTCCATGTGACGTCAGTGGTTCAACCTTCATTTCTTCCTTCCTTGTCAGTCACAAGAGTACCATGATGCATGCGTGTGGTGCTGCTGACACAAGAGCCGGCATTCTAACGTAGAACCTGGATGCACTGCACTTAGGCCCTGTTTACACTAGTGCGTTTTTGTTTTAAAACGCATAACTTTTGCTACGGATACGCCTATTGTTTACACTACTTTGGCTACTTGTAAAGTAGGGCAGTGTTCTGGAAGGAAGGGTCCAGGTAAGGGGGCGGAGTCCGGCTTCTGCACGCGCTCCCCTCTGAGGTCCGGGCACGAGGGACGGTGGCTTCTCCATCGGCTTCGTCTACCTCTAGGTCCACGGCGCTCGACGGGAATAGTCGGCCCGGCATCCTGGCCCGACAGCCGTATCACGGGTGCGGTTTCGTCTGGACTGCGGGTCCGGCAGCTCACGTCTCTGGCAGTGCAGGAGTCCCTCTACGATCCGTTTCTGGATCTACGATGACATCAGCGTGCATGCACGGGGAAAGAGACCGGTCTCTCAAGGAGAGGCGCGCTCGGCATATAAACAGCGGCGGTGATGAGGCTCTATTCGGTTCAGGTGCGCCTCATCACATGCCGCCAGCCCTGGCTACTTCAGCGCCCCTCCTCTCTCACACACCCACTCCAGTCGGGAGCCTGGTGAAGGGCGGCAAATAAGGGATGGGGTGGTGATGATAAGGGGGGAGGCAGCCAACTCGTCACACTATACACATCTATTGTTGTACCTGCATGAATGGTCATATGACATGCGTTTTTGGTTGTGTAGTGTAAACGGAGATCGTTTCTGAAACGCAGCAGAAACGCCAGTGAAGACGAGGATCATTTTCATTCTAAAACGCTGTTTAAAACGAAAGCGCACTAGTGTAAACGGGGCCTTAGTTTGCATGCATCATGGTACTGTCGTGAGCGTGCATCAAAGTTTGACATGGAAAAGAAGCAATTGTTGAATAAAGTAGGCCTAGTTATTTTTTTAACTAGGCCTTTTATTTCTTTGCAGACAAAAAGTATTCTCGTAGCTTCATAAAATTAAGGTTGAACCGCTGATGTCACATGGACTATTTTAATAATGTCCTTACTACCTTTCTGAGCCTTGAACGAGGTAGTTCTCTTGCTCTCTATGCAGGGTCAGAAAGCTCTTGCATTTAATCAAAAATATTCTTAATTTGTGTTCTGAAGACGAACAAAGGTCTTATGGGTTTGGAATGACATGAGGGTGAGGAAAATCCTAAGAAACAATAAATTTTTTGAGACATTTATGATCACCATCTAGCCACCCAGAGCCACACACTGTCTCCACTGTCTCTATGAATAACATTTCAAAAATGCAAAGAATAATGCAAGCATGCAAACAATTATTACTGCAACGACTCCACAGGCACACGCAAAAAGAGATTGTGTACTCAGTGTATATAACGTCTACCAATAATTAATCAAGACAGAAACATGAAAGCACTGCAGACACAAGTTCTCCTCCACCAGCTGTACTCATGATGTATGAAATCGCTAGAATTACCATATTTTAGAACCCCAACTACTACCTGAGCCAAGGACTATCAAATTCTTTATTTTTCCCCGACGCTTAAGCAAACACGCACATACACGCGTACACACGGGCCCCTGTATTTGGTGAAAATGAACGTCCACAGCAATAAAAATGATGTATTGAGCAAAGGTTACTCTCCCTTTTAAATGCTAATTGTTCTGCCCACAGTATTCATTTGCCTGGGCTCCCAAAGGGCATGCATCCATTTTGTTTCCGCTCCAAGCAGATGTGGGGTCTCGGTTTTTGTGTGTGCTTGTGTGCATTCGAGAGAGAAAAATAGAGAAAGGGAGCGTTCTCCTGTTTATGCATCATAATTAGTGGCGCCTTTTCCGTCGCCATAGCCTACCAAATCTAGAGAGCGAAAAGATGAGACGGTGTTACAGAAAAGGCAGCATGAATTCTACAAAATGACCTCTTCCGCAGCAACTATGAAAGCGGCCCTTTAACACTCACGCTAAACAGTAATGAGGGTCACTTCTGCTCTTGGGCCCTGCCGCTATACATTTCTTAAGGTTAAATGACATGACAGTGTTTAAGTAAGTCTTTCTCCTTAAATGTCAAATTAATATTTTATCTTTGGCTGGGCTGGATGTATTGAAATGTTAATGTAAATACCACCGGTGCAGAGTCTGCAGGACAGCTTCAATAAAGGGAGGGATAGGAAAGGTCATATAATCCCCTACCAGTCTCTCATCCTCGTCGCTCAGCGCTGGTCCATGCCACTGTTTGAAACAAAGATGAATAAGTGACTCATTACCAAAATACATCACCGGTGACCCATCAGGTGGACATTTGTGGTTTAAAGATTAAGGTTTCCTCAGACATATCCTAGTTCAGTGGTCAAAATATAATTGAAATCTCACTTTTTCTCATCTATGACTTAAAAATTGTTGACAATATTTTGGAGAACATGTATTTTAATTAGGTGTTGGAAACATTCCTCAGATATTTTGTTCCATATTGTCATGATAGCATCACGCAGTTGCTGCACATCCATGATGTGAATCGTCTCAGGTTACGTATGCAACCATGGTTCCCTGAAGGGAACGAGACGCTGCGTCAAAACGCATATGGGAACGCCTTCAGGGTGACCAGGCTCTGAATATTATGTGTAATCAGTCAAACAAGGGCGAGGCGTCATGGGCGGGGTGACGTCATGACCAGGAAGTATAAAAGCACGTGCGGCGGAGCCGGCGTCAGCTTCAAGTCATGAAGCAAGCGCTGGCAGGGATGCCGGAAGTGTGGCTACGCGACGCAGCGTCTCGTTCCCTTCAGGGAACCATGGTTACATACGTAACCTGAGACGTTCCCTTCCAGGAACTTCGAGCTGCGTCGAAACGCATATGGGAACGAGATACCAACACCGCCAGACCGACAAGTCCCTGCCTGGTGTCAGGACGAAAGGACAGAGGAGCCGGGAGTGGCTCGGATGTCGAGGTCATAGAACCTAACGAAAGTCAGGGGCATGGACCACCCAGCTGCGTTGCAGATATCCTTCATGGAACACCTGCCCAGAAGGCCTTGGAGGCCGCCACACCTCGGGTTGAGTGCGCTCTGACTCCCACCGACGGGGGGAGCTCAGAGGCCTCGTATGCCAAAGCCATGGCACCCACAATCCACCTACTAAGAGAGGGCTTTGTAGCAGGAAGACCCCTCCTAGGCGGACCATAGCACACGGGCAGCTGGTCTGACTTTCTCCACAGGCTCGCACTGGACACATACGGTTGTGCTTCTCCTGGTCTGTCTCCCGGAAGGGAGGAGGACAGAAGGCCTGCAGTACGACCGGCTGTGGAACGACCGATGGGACCTTCGGAACATACCCCACGCGGGGGTAGAGGAATACTTTCGCCGAACCGGGCGCAAAGTGAATAGAGGCCGTAGTCAGGGCCTGAAGGTCACTCACCCTCCTCAGAGAGGTGATAGCCAATAAGAAAACGGTCTTGATAGTGAGGAGTCTCTCAGTTATCTCCTGAATGGGCTCGAAAGGTGCAATGCACAGAGCCTCCAGAACCACAGCCAGGTCCCACGTAGGGACGCGAGATCGTACCGGAGGCCTCAGCCTCAGCGCACCACGGAGGAAACGTGTAACTAGGGGGTGTCTACCCACTGACTGGCCACTGATAAGGGCGTGGTATGACGAAATAGCTGCCACGTAGACCTTAACAGTGGAATGGGTTACCCCTGCGGAGAAACGGGCCTGCAGGAACTCCAGTACTGCACCAACGGGGCAGTTGACTGGGTCGAGCTGGCGGTCCCCGCACCAAGAAGTGAAGAGCCTCCACTTCAAGGCGCACAGTTTCCTCGTAGAGGGAGCTCTGGATTGGAGGATGATCTCGACAACCTCGGTTGACAGACCGGAAGCTATGAGCTGTGCCCCCTCAGGGGCCACACCCACAGCTTCCATAACTCCGAGCGAGGGTGCACCTCGGTGCCCCTGGCCTGTGAGAGGAGGTCCCTCCTGACGGGCACTTCCCACGGAGTGCCGTCGAGGAGAGATATCAGGTCCGAGAACCATACTCGGCCCGGCCAGAACGGTGCTACTAACAGTAGACTGACCTCGTCCCGGCGCACTCTCGCCAGAACTCCAGGGAGCAGAGCGATCAGGGGGAAGGCATACAGATGGAGCCTCGGCCACGTCTGTACCATAGCGTCCAGTCCCGGAGGAGCTGGAGGAACCAGAGGGGACATTGCGCTGACTCTCGAATGGTGAAGAGGTCCACCTGTGCCTGGCCAAAACCTTCCACATCTGCTTCACCCCTCGGCCCCTGTCTCGACAGGACGCCTGCTCCCACATAAAGATGCCCAGGAATGTGCACAGCTCTCAGTGATAGGAGCTTGCCCTGGGAACACACAAGGATCTGGTGTGCCGGCTTATACAAGGGGCCCGACCGCAGACCTCCTCGGTGGTTGATGTAAGAGATCACTGCCGTGCTGTCGGTGCGCACCAGCGCGTGGTGATCTCTTAGGTCTGGGAGGAAGTGCTTGAGCGCACGGAACACAGCTAGGATCTCTAGCTGGTTGATATGCCACGTCAGGTGGCGACCACTCCACAGACCGCGGGCAGCGTGCCCACTCATGACCGCACCCCAACCGGTGAGGGAAGCGTCCGTCGCTAGCGAGACGCGGCGACAAGGAGCTCCCAGCACCGGGCCCCGGGACAAGAACCAAGGATTCCTCCACATGTCTAAGGCACGGACAGCGGCGTGACACTTTGACAGCGCGGAGCGAGTCTCCCCTCAGGGAGACCCCCTTGGTCTTGAGCCACCACTGTAGGGGCCTCATGTACAGCAGGCCAGAAGGAATCACGCTGGACGCAGCTGCCATGAGCCCAAGCAGTCTCTGAAACTGCTTGACAGTGAATGGCTGGCCTTCTCACACTCTCTCAACTGCCGTGAGGATCAACTCGATCCAAGCAGGGGTCAAACTGCATCGTGGTTGAATCCCACGCTACACCTGGATAAGTGGTTCTCTGAGCTGGAGAAAGCACACTTTCCTTGGCGTTTAGTCTTAACCCCCCAAATCTTTCATGTGGGCGAGAACGACACCTCGATGCCGAATCGCCCCCCCCGCTCTAATTGAGCGAGGATCGACCAATCGTCGATATAATTGAGTATGCGGACCTGCAGTCGCAACGGGACCAGTGCTGCATCCACACACTTGGTGAAAGTGCAGGGTGAGAGTGCTAGGCCGAGGGGAAGAACCCAATACTGATACGCTTTGCCCCCGAAAGCGAACCTCAGGAACTCCCTGTGAGAGGGAAGGATGGGTACATGGAAATAGACATTTTTGAAGTCTGTCGTGACAAATCAGTCCCCGGACCTGATTTGAGACACGATCTGCCTGACAGTGAGCATTCAGTGAACTTCAGCTTTCTGGCTGAGCGGTTCAGAAGACTCAAATCCAGTATGGGCCTCAGCCCCCCATCCTTCTTTGGAACAATGAAGTACAGGCTGTAGCAGCCGGCGTGGACTTCGTGAGGAGGAACCAACTCGATGGCTTCCTTCCTCAGCAAATTATCGACTTCCTGTTCCAAGACCAGAGCCTGCTCGGGGCGGACCGTAGTCACACAGACCCCGTTGAACAGCGGTGGTGGCCCATCGAACTGGATGGAATAGCCAGCCTCTACCTTCCGCAGGACCCAAAGAGACACATTCGGCAGTCGCTGCCAGGCTGCCAAACGATCTACTAAGGGAATCAGTCTCTCGAGACTTACCTCTGGTGTTAGAGAAGCGGCCAGACCGCTGCCTCGCTGCGGCGCACCGGCAGGAGACGCATAATCTGGCGGCCGAGGCGAGTTTCTCAGGCCCACAGTTTCTCTGTGTTCACAGGCGGAAGAACCTGAGAGTAATACTCGCTGGGACCTGCTGTGCCCTGGAACTGCAGGGTTGACAGACAAATCCCCGGAGGGCACCGAGGGGAGACGGTCACCGTGTGCCGCGGTGTAAGCCGCTCCACCCCAGTAGGGGTAGTCCTCCGTAGTTCTGGGGCTCACCCGTCAGGACCTCTGAACGAACCAGACCCTGCAAGGCAGGACCCAAAGAGACACATTCGGCAGCTCGCTGCCCAATGATCTTCTAAGGGAATCAGTCTCTCGAGACTGACCTCTGGGATCAGAGAAGCGGCCAGACCGCTGTCTCGATGCGGCGCACCGGAATGAGACGCGTAATCTGGCGGCTGAGGCGAGTTTCTCAGGCCCGCTGAAATCACAGGCGGAAGAACCTGAGAATAACACTCGCTGGGACCTGCTGTGCCCTGGAACTGCAGGGTTGACAGACAAATCCCCGGAGGGCACCGAGGGGAGATGGTCACCGTGTGCTGCGGTGCAAGCCGCTCCACCCCAGTAGGGGTCGCCCGCCGCGGTCCTGGGGCTCACCCGTCAGGACCTTTTGCGCGAGGAGCTGGTATGCGGAGGAGGCTGCGCCCGCCCAGCAGCCACTTGAATTTAGAGAGTGCGCATACCCTCTGCCCACCAAAGATGTTGTAAGCAGAGCAGGAGCCTTCAAAGGCGATGCCGTAGAGGGAGACAGATAGCTCGCAAGCGTCTGTTCAACCCGCGGCATCACCGCATACCCGCGCTCATTCAGTTCCCGCGGGAACGAATGGCCGGGACGAAAAGATTTCACCCGCGATCTCGACACCTCGTGAGGAGATCGGGGAAAACGGAAGGCTCCTGTGTAGAAGTAGCTCCTCACACTGGGGCGAGAGAGGCGGCGAAACCTCGTCAACGCTCGTCACATCAACCTCCTCGGAGGAAGAGAGACGAAGCGTTGAGCCCTCGTCTCGGGGGGGAAGAGACCGCTTCCGAACCGAGAGACGGGGCGCCAGATCAGGCGCGGGAGGAGACAGGGACATGCCCGTCTGACTCTCGCCAGCCAGATCAGCCTTTTTCTTTTTTTTTTTTCTCTCTGCAAGCCCCGCGAGCACAGCCGCCGTTCTGGCTTTTTTTCTTTTTTTTACGGCAGAAGCGGGACTGGCTTATTTTTCTCTTTGTGCTTGTGCAAACACTGCAGCTTACAAAGCTCATAGTTATATCATATTGGGGTGACAGAGGTGGCGAAACCTCGTGAACGCTCGTCACATCAACCTCCTCAGAGGAAGAGAGACGAAGCATTGATCCCTCGTCTCGGGGGAAGAGACCGCTTCCACACCGAGAGACGGGACGCCAGATACGGGAGGAGATAAGGACATGCCCGTCTCACACTGGCCAGCCAGATCAGCCTGTGAGCCCCACGAGTGCAGCCGCCGCTCTGCCTCAGCAGCGGGACCGGCACCGCGTGGGGAGCTCGCGAAGGCTCCCTTATCGAAGAGAGCCCTCCGGGTGCGGAGACCGATTCTGCATGCTCCGCACCCAGGCAGACCACGCACAAATCGTGTGTGTCCTCACTCGTGATATAGCGAGGGCAAGGATGCACACACGACTTAAAACGTGGTCTGAAAGCTTCACCCCTGAGCTTGCCCTTGGCTTTGGCATGACACTGAATGCTTTCCACTTAAAACTAGGACAAACAACAGTAAATAAGACTGACACACACAGAGCGCTTCGCTGAATGACAAAAAGCTGACGCCGGCTCCGCCGCACGTGCTTTTATACTTCCTGGTCGTGATGTCACCCCGCCCGTGACGCCTCGCCCTTGTTTGACTCATTACACATCATATTCAGAGCCTGGTCACGCTGAAGGCGTTCCCATATGCGTTTCCACGCAGCTCGAAGTTCCTGGAAGGGAACTCCCGTTCCACCACATCCCAAAGGTGCTCTATTGGATTGAGATCTGGTGACGGTGGAGGCCATTTGAATAAAGTGAACTCATTGTCATGTTCAAGAAACCAGTCTGAGATGACTTGAGATTTGTGACATGGTGCATTATCCTGCTGGAAGTAGCCATCAGAAGATGGGTACACTGTAGTCATAAAGGGATGGACATGGTCAGCAACAATACTCAGGTAGGCTGTGGCGTTTAAGCAATGCTTAATTGGTTCTAAGGAGCTCAAAGTGTGCCCAGAAAATATCCCCCACACCATTACACCACCACCACCAGCCTGAACCGTTGAGACAAGGCAGGATGGATCTGTGCTTTCTTGTTCTTTATGCCAAATTCTGACCCTACCATATGAATGTCGCAGCAGAAATCGAGACTCATCAGACCAGGCAACGTTTTTCCAATCTTCTCTTGTCCAATTTTGGTGAGCCTGTGAGAATTATAGCCTCCGTTTCCTGTTCTTAGCTGACAGGAGCGGCACCCGGTGTGGTCTTCTGCTTCTGTAGCCCATCTGCTTCAGGGTTCAACGTGTTGTGTATTCAGAGATGGTATTCTGCATACCTTGGTTGTAACGAGTGGTTATTTGAGTTACTGTTGCCTTTCTATCATCTCTAACCAGTCTGACCTCTGACATCAACAAGGCATTTTCGTCCACACAGCTGCCACTCACTGGATGTTTTCTCTTTTTCGGACCATTCACACCAGCCCGTCTGGCACCAACAACCATTCCACGTTCAAAGTCACTTAAATCCCTTTTCTTCCCCATTCTGATGCTCGGTTTGAACTTCAGCAAGTCATCTTCACCACATCTAGATGCCTAAATACATTGAGTTGCTGCCATGTGATTATATATATATATATATACACACACACACACACACATTTAATTGTTGTGAATGTCTTAATAGAAGTATAATAATAAAGCGTACTATTCTCCTTAAGAATAAATGAACCTGACAAGATCTGGTAAATTCAGTTTGTCCAGTGTGAATGTTCTACGCCAGACATTTATATTTCTGGTGACCTTAATTTTAAATAAAGTTATATTAAAATAATTGAATGCCTATTTAAGCCAGAAAATAAATTAGATAATGGTACATTGTAACAAAAGGCTTCTGACTTTGACTAAACTTGTCACAATTTTGAGAACTTATGACTGACCTTTTCAAATATGAAAAAAAAAATTATACTTTATTATTATTATTATTATTTTCTTACTCATAATTTGATTTTGACTTCACATACTAGAGTGTGACATATTCTTCACAGACTGAACTTTGTTTTAACTGCTCTTTCAGACATTCACAGTGCGCAGCATTTTATCAGAAAAGCATTAAAGGTGTGCGAGTAAAAAAAGTGCCTAAATAGTACCACCTACACAAAACCATGAGTCAGCATTTCTTAATAGGTCAATTATGTAATGTCTAGACCAGATTAATAGTAACACTAAACAAAACCTGATTTATAGTGCACAAAAATGGCTAAACATTTAATCTTGTTCCTATATTTAGCCTATATAAATCCCACAAACCTATATTTATTTACAGTGGCATAACAAAGATCATACAGACCCTTGTGCAAAAACATTTAACACGCTGCTCCGACAGCTTACAAGGTACTAATACAGGAACTTAAATACATGAAAATATAATAAGACATATGAGATAACCTAATTTTAAGAGTGTGATTTCTATAAAGTTAAAGTAAAAAAGTTGTATAACTTATAATATTTTTTTTTTCTTTTTTTTTTTTAATATAGGCTATACATTTTACTAAGGTTAAAATAATGGGGGGCACTGGAGTCTTATTATGTTCTTATTTAATAACATCTACCAATACATGTTTATTAGTTAGTATTCTGTATTCTTGGTCATATATCTTTAACTTGCATAATTGTTCATCTAAGGCAGTTGATTGAATTTACTGGAATGTACACCAGTGCATGGCTGTTAATTAAATCAACATCAAAAAGTGAAGGAAGGGTACTGAGATCAGCAGCACTGTGTCATTAGTATTTAGAGCATTGGGTGTGTTTCTGGGACACATTGCCAATACATATAAGTGACTACTTTGCTACACTTTCTCAAGGACAGCATCTATCAACTTGAAATACACTATTGGAATCTTATAAGCTCAGTACAGAACGATTCACCCTATTTACTCTCTGGTGCACTTAGCCCCTTGAGGTATGGAATACATCAATGAAGCACAGCAGCTCTGTGGTGTAAAATATTAAATTATGATGCATTCCCTTGAGTGGCAGCGTCAATATCCAACACGTGATGAAATCCAGAAGGGATATTTTAATTAAAATTTGTCCAGTGATTGTAACCGCAAGTTATTTGTCTGAAATCCTTTATTGACGCAAATTAAATGTTCCCACACACACTGTTGTTTCTGAAGATTCAAATTGGAGATTAGATGTGGGGATATTGTTATCTTCAGTAATCTTCAATCTCATCTGTCTCGCTGATCATGTAGCATTCATGTCAGCACACCATGCAAATTGGCTGGGGTATTGGTGGCACTTTGCTGTTCTTAACAAAGGAATTTCTTTCAAAATCCCCCTTTCTTTACTATTGACTATTTTATTCTTTGTCACATGGCAAATTTACTTTTGCTATGTCAAATTAACAGTTGCAAGATTTACCACGGATTTCTACATTTCTCATAAAATGTTATCTTCATCTAAAGCCCAGATTTTTTTTTTTTTTTTTTTATTTACATACGTTGTGATTTTATTCCAAGTCTGAATAATATGGCCTGTTTACACCTGGTCACTTTGTTCGTTTCCTCTTATGGGATAGCTATCCGATCGTGAAAACAAAATTCCCTCCGAAATGCTTTGGAGACAGATTTAAATCCGATCGCTCAAACCACTTCAGGAGGTGGTCTGGGCCACATTCCAGACGAAACTGGACAAGTGTAAATGCATCTGGTTGTTGAAACCATATGCAAATTTTACTCCTCCCAAAATGTTAAAATACAAGTGAGAGCGTTTTATACGCTATATGACATGTTAGTCAGATGACAGCGCTAATGCAACACGCATCGAAATGGATGAGTAGCTGTGAATCTCTTCAGCAAGCTGACGTACAAACTGCCTCAAATAAAACTGACAGTAAGTCGTAGATGCTCAACACACAATCACCTTAATTAAAAGTAGTAAGATTAATTTATCTTTCAAAGTGCTGATGCCACTCTCTCCTTGTGGTCTTTGATCTTGAAATTATATATATATATATATATATATATATATATATATATATATATATATTTTTTTTTTTTTTTTTTTTTTTTTTAGGACTGTCAGTCGATAATTTTTTTTATTCTAATTAATTACATGATGTTTCGATTAATTAGATTAATCGTCCATTAAATTTGACAGTGAAAATGCCCAGAAGAGATTATTTAAACAGCTATTTTTGTGTTAAATGAGAAAGTATCAAGTAGACATTACAAATTGTAGCTTTAGAAATATTTTATTTGATTCAACATGAAATTTATTACACAAACATTTAGGCTACAACTGCCTAGACTATGGCACATAAAAAAAGATAATTTGAGAAACATCTCAGTATATTTTGTTCATACAGTGAAAGTCATTGGTAACCAAAACAGCTTTGTTACCTCCAGTCGTCAAAATACTTTGAGTCATTCATTCAAACGGATGATTAATTCAGGAATTATGTAAACGGCTCTTTTTATGAAAGGTCTTTGAATCATCGGTTCACACGATTCGTTCAAAACGCGCAAACTAAACACTTCTGTGTTGCTCGGAGACGCACAACAGTTCTGCTATGGCTTTAAAGGTAGTTATGTTCTCTGCAAAATTGAGCAAAAACACATAATATCCTGTTTAAAATATAACACAATATCAACTTCTTATTTACTGAACAGTTGTATAAAATCATATTTGCACTGGTGCAATCAGGACAAAAGCGCCACTCGTGTGATATTGCTCTCGCTGCTCGTGTGATATCACTGATATTACTGGTATAAATACGAGACAAAAAGATATGAGAGATTTGAGACATGCAGGGGCATGTTTTGCCCCAATATCTTGAATTTTAGGGCATAACTGCATTTATGTAGGTCTGGGGGTGGGGCCAGTGCGTTAACTGAGTTAAAATATTTTAATCACGTTATTTTTTCATAACTAATTAATCAAGTTAACGCGTTAAACTGACAGCCCTAATATATATATATACAGTATGTGTGTATATACACTCACCGGCCACCTGTTCAATTGTTTGGTAACACAAATTGCTAATCAGCCAATCACATGGCAGCAACTCCATGCATTTAGGCATCTAGATGTGGTGAAGATGACTTGCTGAAGTTCAAACCAAGCATCAGAATGGGGAAGAAAGGGGATTTAAGTGACTTTGAACGTGGAATGGTTGTTGGTGCCAGACGGGCTGGTCTGAGTATTTCAAAAACTACTGATCTACTGGGATTTTCACATGCAACCATCTCTAGGGTTTACAGAGAATGGTCCGAAAAAGAGAAAACATCCAGTGAGCGGCAGTTGTGTGGACGAAAATGCCTCGTTGATGTCAGAGGTCAGAGGAGAATGGGCAGACTGGTTAGAGATGATAGCAAGGTAACTCAAATAATCACTGGTTACAATGCAGAATACCATCTCTGAACGCACAACACGTCGAACCCTGAAGCAGATGGGCTACAGCAGCAGTGAGTGTATACTGTATATCTGTCTTGGGGAGACATTTTGGTGTCCAGGTGTAACTGGAACAGTAAAAAAAAAAAAAAGATGAAAAAAAAAAAATCTGATTTATCCGAACAGAGAAAACCATGTCCAGGTGTAAACAGGCCCATACACTTCTCAGTAGTGCTAAAGGCACAATAATAGACAAAAACTGTCTGTAAAAATAACAAATAACACAAAAAGCATACACCAAACGTGTTCTGTATTTGTGATCCAAACCTGCACTATGGTCAGGAGAAAATGGGCACAAATCCTTTTGACAGAGCTCTTTCAGTTTCAGCTCAATTCTTTCAGTTCAGCAATATTCTCAGGATGTCTGGTGGATCACTCCCCATCCACAAAGCATCTCAGTTAGGTTGAGGTCAAGGCTGGTTTGAACCACTCCAGAAGGCATATTTTCTTCTGTTGAAGACATTCTGTTGTTGATTCACTTCTGCGCTTTGGATTGTTTTCCTGTTACATCACCCAACTTCAACTGGCCTTACATTCTCTTCCAAAATGTCCTGTTAAACTTGGGAATTCAGTTTTTAATCGATGGTAACAAGCTGTCCAAACCCTGAGGCAACACAACTTATCCAAATCATAATGGCCTGTCCACCATACTTTACAGCAGAGATGAGGTTTTGATGTTGTTGTTCTCTGTACCGTGCCTTTTTCACCACAAGTAATATTGTGTGTGTTTTTCCCAAACAACTCAACTTTGTTTTAATCTGTCCAAAGTATATTTTGCCAGCAGCATCCAGGTGGTCTTTTCTGATCTTCAGATGTGCAGCATCTTTGCAGTCATCTTTGCAGGACTACCACTCCTAGGAACAGTAACACCAGTGTTGAACTTTCTCCATTTATAGACCTAAACAATTTGTCTCACCGTGGACTGTTGAACGTGAAAACTTTAAGAGATACTTCTGTGACCCTATTCTAGGTTTTTACAAGTTAGTGTTTGTTAATCGTAGATGTTATTACGAGGTGCATCTTGTGAATAGGACATTTCTTTTTTTCACAGGGCAGAGCGCCTTTGAATAACATCCAATTATTGGACTCCAAACAGGTTTTGTCATTAGTCTAGGGATTCACATACTTTTTTTTTACCCTTCACTGTGAGTGCTTACATTTATTCAGTGTAGTAAAGGAAATGCATCATTATTTTTGTATTATTTGTTTCAGCAGACAATCAAATGTATGCAGAAATCCAAATGTAATCCCATGTAGTTTTTCCTGCAATTGCATTTCAAATAGATTAATATAAATACAAGCAGAGTGACAGTGTAGTGACACAATATATCACATTTGTCATGTAGCACCAATGTTTTGTCCTCCAGTGGCAGTTAATATCCAAGCCTCATCGACACACCAGAGGCAGTCATTAGTTTGCACTTCTCATCCGTAGCATATTCCAACAACATTGAGTCAAATGAAACTTGATAAGGTTTACTCCACTCTGAGGCAAACTTATCTTCTGAAACAAGCTGTCAGATAGCAAAGATTTAGATAAATATAGATGGAGTGAAGGCAGTGGTGTTGCGGGACATTTCTGAGGTTAGAAGTACTTCTTATTTCACCAGGTTTAAATTATTTTGCCAATGGCAATTTTATGCTTCTGTGAGTTTCTAATTCCCTCTGGCTCATGCTAAGTGTCTCAGCTGTAGCATCCATCTCTCTCCTTCTTCATTTGTATCAACCCCCCATTCACCAAGATGACAATGAGTTGACTATTCCTTCATCTTTCAGTTGTTGCTCTCTTACACATACATAGGGTGCACAAATAACAGTCAGCAATCCCTTTCTCAGTCATCAACATGGATGGGATCCAGGCCAGAGGTGCACATATGTGAGGTACTTAAGAAAAATGCTGACTGTAGAGAAGAACAGAGCATTGTGGAGCACATCTGTGCTTCCTGCTCCCCAACATCCAGCAATGTGGAAATGAAAATGTGTAAGCTGAACTTAAAATGGAGCAATTGAACAGCATGTCGTTGCAAGCAGTTTTGGTCAAAGCCACATCTTTTGAGCAGGGTATTACTTTGTAAATTGCCTGTTGAAATGTACAGGTGCAAACCCACCTAGGGGAAAACCTATTGGAGGACAAGTTCATAAACTACCTGC
This sequence comes from Barbus barbus, assembly GCF_936440315.1. Taxonomy (NCBI): domain Eukaryota; kingdom Metazoa; phylum Chordata; class Actinopteri; order Cypriniformes; family Cyprinidae; genus Barbus; species Barbus barbus. The sequence goes on from NC_136729.1 coordinate 26,843,680, forward strand.
AGAAAAATGCTTTCTGTTGGTTGCTGAATACGGACTGCACCTTTGCTAAGCTATGTTTAAAATGAAGCCGAAATGCAAGGTACAGTGATAAATGTCAAAATAATTGAAAGTAATACTCTACCGTTCAAAGGTTTGAGGATGGTAAATTTTTTTTTATACGTTTTTGAAAGAAGTCTCTTATGCTCTTTGAAACAGCGTTTATTTGATCAAAATACAGTAGCCAAAAACAATATTACTGTGAAATATTATGACAATTTAAAATAACTATTTTATATTTTCATATATTTTATTCCTGTGAGGGAAAAGCTGAATTTTCAACAGCTCCATTCTTCAGTGTCATATGATCCTTCCAAAATCATTGAAGAATTTGGTAATGAATTTTTATTTTTTATTTTTTCCCAGGAATCTTTGATGTATGGAAATTTCAAAAGAACAACATTTATTTGAAATATATATATATATTTTTGTAACAATGAAAATCTCAGTTGTATGTGCCATTGCAGAATAAAGTATGTTTCTTTAAAAACAACACAAATTTATAGTTATACACTTGTTATACAAATTTTGTTTTCCAAGAGAAAGGCAACAGTCCAAGTCCCCACAAAAGCATTTCCTCTTACTGGAAAAATCTTAATTTCACCACACGGACACTGATCTATAAGACAAATAGGGACAATTTGACGATAAAGATTGGACTACCCAAGAACGTCATGGGCCTATTTATAACCGTTGGTATGTCCATTGGAATAATGATTATTTTGTATTCCTGTAGGCTAAAATCCATATGTATTTTAATGTCATGTAAGCCAGACTCCTGTCACAGCATTTTACTGAGCCGTTTGTTTCTAGAATAATCCTTGAATGCCTTTTTTTTATCTTAAGTGTTTCAGAATTTTATACTTATGACTTTCATCTTCATTGTTATCCTTTTACATCCACTATACATGCACCGTTATCAAAAAACAGGGCAATGTAAATACTTCAATTCCATTTAAACAGCGCTACAGTGTTTCATTGCACATTGATATTTCATTCAAATACTATATCTACGAGAAAACATTTTAGAGGATTGGTGCTATATAAATATTTCACTTATAGTAGATTTAATTAGGTTTTCAGTAAAGACTAACCACATATAAATTACTAAATTAAATGCACTGTTTCTCTCTCTGTACTCCTATGAGGAACTAAATGCAGAAAATTAAATTATGTTTTGTTGGTTTTGTCTTTATTTCCATAATGTGGGATTTAATGTAATTGCTACACTAAGAGTGGGATTTATATTTACATTTATCATTTGAAATTCAGATGGGTGCCTTTGGAAACTTGCTGACATAAATGAAATCCATGAAACGGCTGCACAAGGCTGTTTCACTTCATTTAATTAGAGAGAGAGGATCATATGTGTAAAAAGAGACACAGTGGCTCTTCAAAGAGCCTATGGAAAATGGAAAGTAAATGTTAAAACCAGCCAGCCATGTTGACTTTGCCTTTTAAATGGCCAGCTGTATGCTTCCCTCAGTTACAGTGTTTCTTTGGGTTAGGGTTAGAAGAAAATTAACATCACATAATGGAAGATTAAATCTAATAACTCAATGTTCCATGTTGACACTACATGAAACAATAATAGACTAAATACAATTAGTTAAATTTTATGGGACACTGTAAACTCAATGAGCAGAAATTACAATTCCATCATTAAAAGCCCATTTTAGGGCACTAATAGTGCTGAAAATAGTTCACATATGGTGTGAGAAACAATGTAAGTTTCCTTTGTGAAATATCTAATAGCTCTTTGATCCCAAATTTCACAAGAAGAAGGTGGCGGCACACAACAGAAACTGTTAACAGAACAACTATGATAGTTTTGAACACAGTTTCAAGAATTTGTTTGGTTTTGAGAATCTCTCAACACTTCAAAATAACTTTTGAGGTGTATCTTACCCAGTTACACCAGTCCATAGCATATGTAAGTCAAAAGAGAATCAACAAACATTTGTGCACTGTGTTATGACCCATACTGCACTGCAGTCTCTCATATGCTGGAATCAATGCACTGAACACTGGATGTTAACCAAGGATCAGTGTGTACTGTATAACAATTTAGCTGGTGCTGTCATGTACATCATGGTTTTTGGGTAAAAATATGAGCACACCCTAGTAAAAAAGAAATATATTTAAAATACATTTATTTCATTTGAAGTATAGTTCAAATCTTTGATCATATTAATGGGCATATTGCTTGAGACATACTGATATATAAAAAGTATACAGTTAAACTTTCATTTTGAGTACTACTTGTGAAAAATGCACATTTCTTTATAATAAGCCTAATATGAGTTTTAATGTTAGTACTGAAGAGGATTGTATGACCTTTGAAGAATATAGGTCTTTAAATGCAAGATATTTAGTGTACCAGAATTATGCGTGCAATAGTTCCACTTTAGCACAATCAAATCTACTTCAGTAGATCTTTAGTTGGACCTCTACTACATGTGCACATTTAAAGTGAATTAGGTTACAAAACAAGTTGTTCCAAATTAGCAGACTTTAAGTATACCAGTTTAGTATACCAAAAGTACAATTGCATGGTTTTTATATTAAGTACATAAATATGCATATGCAATTTTATAATACTTAGCATGAAATAAATGTATTTCAAATGTATTTAAGTATATTTATTTTTAACTGGGGCAGTTACAGTATAAACAAGAATATCAATCAAATAATAAACTGTAGAATATACAGAACATTTTGTAAATGTTACTGAATGCTCTAAAGTGAATGCAAAGAAGATTAGTTGTAAATAAACCTGTCTTTATTTCTGAATAGTAAAGAAGCTAGTTGTTATTGCTCATTCCTCGGAGTGTCTTTCCATTTCCTCTGAAGTTAAATCAGTTGTATTTCTCATCATTTACATGCCATTTTCCCCAGTGTTGTTTTTTTCCTAAGCAGCAGTGTCATTTACCAAAATAGGGTTCTTCTTTTATTTACATAGATGCCTCTCAGAGTTGCATCTCCAAGCCGTTTGTTGACATTGTTTTCCTCAGAGTTCCTATGCATTGTCACTTCTCTTGTCACATCTCATATTGCTCCAAATCCCAGAGCTAAAATGGGTGGCACATACATTAAAGTGATGCCAACTGCATTCTTAATTGTAAGCGAACACTGAGGAATCACAGCAACAACTTTTGCTAAAAAGATTCCTATTAGAGTAAACAAATTCAACTGAATTTAGTCTATTTTCTTAATTTTTTTTATTATATATGCATATATGCATGTATGTGTGTGTATATATATATATATATTATTTTTCCATTCAGGTTTTCAGAAGAAACAGGGAGGCAGATGTAAAAATAGTTTTAAACGTCTGCCACAAGTACCATATAACAGTCTTAGAGAAATATAATCCATAGCTTTGAAAATAATCCTGTTCTAGTTTCCCAAGAATATTCACTCAAGTTTTAATTTATACCACAGGTGAAATTTTGACACCCCTAAAAAATAACAAATATAAATAGGTTGCGCGATTGCAGAGACAGTATATAGGTCCGTAGTTTCAGAAGAAGCCTTTTTGTAGACTGTCCATTAGACTTGTAGTATAAGACAGTAGTAATTATGCTGAGGGAAGAGGTTCTGGTTGCCTGCAAAATTCCCTCATGGCATGATTATGTCTTCTAAAACATCAGATGCAAAACACACGCTTTTAAAGAATCACCATCCCGCATTAAAGCAGCCCGGTGAGACATTGTACTGTCACATCTCTAAAGCGAAACTACTCTGGAATTGCTCCTCAATGCAACTCTTCATGTATAGGTGCATTTATTCCATTTAATGAGTTTAGATGCGTTTAATTGTTGAGCTGTATGGCCATGTGCCAAATTCTCCCCAGTGTCAAGGTCCTGAATTCAAACACTTCATCTAACTCCTTTGATTCATCTCATTTCTTTTGAGCCATGTGGCTTGTGCCCGTTAAGTTCAAAAGAATCACTTTGAGGTGTCATTTAGCTGAATTGTTAATATCAATGTATTAATCTTTCCAACTGAGAACCCCGATTTTAATCACGAATGGAGTCCTGTGGCATTGTGAGGTGTAATCAAGGTTCACCTCTGGAGTAATCATTGGGTGACACTGAGCGAAGGGAAAATCAACGTTTGCAGCGGATGAATGCTCAGAGACTTCGATGCATGCTATTTCAGTCCTGCACATAGTATAATTTGCAGCAGTACACATGAGAAGCCTGGGTAGTTAATTGTGTCTGCTTTGCCCTTTGACATGTTCTCTCAGGTTTAATTAGTTTAGAGTATACTTTTCAATCAGTCCCTGCCTTTCACAGCTGAGAGTCAGTTAGAAAGCTTCTCTTCTCTTTCTGTTTTTTTTTTTTTTAGCTTGCATTTTTCTGATTAAAGTATTAAAGTCTCTCTGCCTAATTAACAAGACGTGCTGGTGTGCAGATGTGTTTGGACAGATCTAGCACAGTACTGATTCACTTTTTCTGGTCTCTTCACTATCCTTGAGTGCATGAGTCCAATCAACCAGAGGTCTTTTGTTAACCTCTGTGAATAAACAAATGCAAAAACACCCATATTGTCCAGACATGCAGTAAAATGTGCCCCATTTACATCAAAATAATGTAATCCACTAGGATTTGAGTTTGTCTTTAATGGCTGAGTTAAAAAGTAAGCCGACTTTCTCTGCAGTAAGCAAATCACTAATTCATCCCTATTTCAGTGCAAGATTGTAAACATTTCAGCAAGTTATTAGTTTGTTTATTAGCGTCATCATTTTGGTCCAGTGCATTTGTCCGTGTCTAATACTTGTATTTTCTGAGTAAGGTTTTTTTTTTTTTTTTTGGTTATAACAGTAAATTTGAAACAAAACAAAGCCTAACACAGCAAAGCACCACTTATTAAAGCTTAGAGAGAAATAATTTTAAGGTTAACCGTATTCTAATCATCTTTTGATAAAGCAGAACTTGTTCAATTCTACTTGCGTTTTTATCAAAGGTTTCAATCTGTCGTGTAGTGTGGTATAGTATGTATGCTAGTCTGTTTCATTTCACCCTGTCTGCTCCTCCTGATGTCCATCCGCTCTCTCAGCTCTCAGATGGATTAGTATTGTATTCATTGGCATTACACTGATCATGAAAAATGGATGGCACTATCAAAGAGAGTGCAAAGAAAGAGGGGGAGGAGGGGTGGCATCTAAACAACACCTTAAGTTAATGCATCATTGCAGAATAAAGCGCTTAGCTTGCACATTTGGAAATGGATGATAAAACATATAGGCTAATATTTATTTGATTTAGTAAGTAATGAGAAAATGAGATTGTAAGGCTCTTCAGTGCCTGTAACGGAATTCACTCACCTCAGCTTTCTCTTTGTTGTCATACAAAGATATGCAATCAACTTCAATATGTGCTCTTAACATTTAACTTTGTTTCTGAAAGAACTCTCTTTTGCTCATCAAGGCTGCATTTATTTGATCAGAGTAAAAATTGTAATATTTTTTTATTATTACAGTTTTAAATGCCTTTTTTTCTATTTAAATACGCTTTAAATTTAAATAAAATTTCTTTGACGGGAAATCTGAAACGGGTGTGCTGCTTAATATATATTTTTTTAAAACCATGATGTAACCTTGATGATGTTTGGCAAATAGAAAGTTCAAATAAACAGCATTTATTCAAAGTAGTTTTTAAAAAAAAAAAAAATTTTTGTTTGTTGTTGTAGCGAATATATGGGGGATATATACTTTTTATTTATTTCTTTGGTACGAAAAGATGGGATGACAAACAGTCACCTGGGTAGTCATCTAGAGTTATGACCGGCTGACTGTACATATTATCTTTTTTAGTATATATCATATAATAACCTAATAATAATATAAATAACCTATGAACTGGTAAGTGCTTTGTACTGGAAGTGGAAGTGTATGTTGTATTACTGTGGTATAATTCGTACTAATGTCATTTCATACTACGCAGACAAGGATTCTGGTAAAGACTAACTGGGCTCTGGCTCAAAAAAGCATCTAGCACTCAATTCTTGGCATTTGGTCAATACCTAATTTGATCAGCTGTGGCTGGCCTCGGAAATGTTGTACTCTCTTTTTTCTTTGTTTGCCTTTGTGGAAGTTGGGTCAGCTTAGTGTCAACTAAGTCTCCTCGCAGACAGAGATGTGAAATGGCTTGTGCCTTGTGGTTGATTGTGCGCCCTCGTCTTATCATTAACAGCGCCTGAGCTCTTGAAATGGGGTAGGTACTGTGGTGAAGAGCCTCTGACCAGAACTCATTGATTTTCTACATATGGCACTTGCAAAAGAGGTTTTGCCTTCTATCTGATTCTCTGCAGGAGCACTAGCCTCGAAGTGCTTTCATATTTCTCTACTGCTGTATAATTCATCAGCTTGACATTTCTCGCCATCCAGAACTGAGTTGTTGATGTTAATGGCTGTTTAGTGAGAGGAGTGACCACAGCTTCGAGCACTTTGTGTGATCTATTGTTCACTTGCAAAGTTTGACAAGTAACTTTTCTCCTTGCAATATTTAATTGCAAAAATCATCCGGAGTAAACAAAAAGTAAAGTGTAAAACCAATAAATACTGTAATAATTGCATTCTGGTGATACTATTTCCCCAAATATTATTTTGTAGTTTATTGCCCACCATCAACGTCTGTCCTCATTCGGTCATGTCCATTTAATTTTCATCAGGGTTGCTTTAATTAGCATCATCAGCGCATTAAACCTATCTGCATTTCTGATGAATATGCATGAAAATGCCATCAGTGCCTTACAGACTAGCAACGCCATTTCGTCACTTCAAATCATCATTCAGTTTTGACCTGGATAAATGTCCAAGATCCTTCAAGAGTTACTGTGAACTTGCTATCACAAAGTGAAAAAATTTGTTAAATAAAAAAAAATATGTCTCATGAATATGTTAAAAATATGAAGGAGGTGATGTATACAAACCAGGACACTTGAAGTGTGTCTGAGTCACATCCAAGGTCTTCCAAATGAAACCTCGTGTCTGTGGGAGGATGGAGATGAACATAGAAAGCTGTTTCAGTCCAAGAAAGATGTAGACAGAGAGAGAATTATGAAACTTTTTTTTTTCTTGTCTGGAACTGGAACTAAATAAATTAGCTGCCAAACATGCAGCTCTTTTTAGAAACATACCGAACACACCAGAATAAGCAGACTTTAAGTTTAGTTTGGATTAGCAGATAACTAACTAAACCTTGAAAAGGTTTTCATTTCTCAATTTCCAGTAAGGAGGTAATGTATTAATACTAGAAATATAGAGTTATAAGTAGAATTATATAATTTGAAAATCATTAAATTAAAATAATTGTTCTAACTTATGAAATGAATAATAAAGAAAAGTTTGTTAAATATTTGCAAAAATGACTGAAGTCTGGACAAGTTTGGTCACGGAAACAAATGTGGAACCCTAACATTTTTCATTCTCACATTTTCTGATATTACTGGCACTTTCGAAACTTTTGCCATGAATCAGTAACTTGGATCAGCACATGGCGCAAAGACATTTGCTGTAGGATCAGAGGATAAATCCTCTATGGCATATCAGAAGTTTGAAAGTTGTCAACAATATTAATACGCGTGTCAGGGTGGTCATATGGTGCCTGTGTATTTCCACTGCTTCAGTGATCTGTGGGAGAGGCAGAGTAATGGCCCTTTCCAACTCGCTTGACTTCTATAAAGATGTCCTTTTAATGGGGACATATGCCATTTTCCAATTTATTACCTAGTCTGCATAGAAAATGCCAAGGATGAATATGCAGAGAGTACATCTGAAGTCATACAGTATTACCCACTTAAATTAAATGATTTTTAATTGACCAGCCTGGTCCTCGTGCATAGAACAGAAAATAGAGCAGAATTAAAACTGGAGTGTGTGGACAGTTAGTACTTGTCTCTAACTTACTCTACTTTCTAACCTCCATGTATCATGTATATAAAACTTAAATGTGGCTTCCCAACAATTCAAGATTTTTTACTGCATACTTATCCCTCTCACTTTCTCTCCTTGGTTAATTATCATTTAACAGCGGATTTTGTCAGAAACTTAGAGAGAGAGAGAGAGAGAAAGAGACTGTACCTTGAACAGCCTGAGGTTCCATACCACGCTTAAGGATACAACAGTTAAAGCCACTAACCAAAGTTTTTAATGACTACTGCACTATTATTTAATTCAGTTTTATTAAAAACTCATGAACCAAACACTACCTTTATATGTCTTTTATTTTCTTTCTAGTAAATCAGTGTATGAATCTACTTTAGGATCACAACAACAACATTCCAATATTGAGTTTGATCTTATAATTCTAACCCAGGGCATAAAAGTAAAAGGGAAAAAAAAGCAGCATACAAATAGGTTACAGATGAGTTGAGTTGTGCACAGTAATCTTGTATGGATGTATTTTTTAGTCGTTTATAGTTTCATTGTAACAAATGATAAATCCACTCCAGCACAGTAATTGACAAGATCATGAGCTTTTGTTATTCATGAAAACAATCTAAAATCAGATAGGTTAGAGGATAAATTCAAATCTTTCAAAGGGAATGGAGAAAAGGGGGAGCGGATTATGACTCATAAGCCTCCACTTTGTTGGAAAACACTGGAGGGGACAGATAATTAAAATCTATCAGAATCTCTCACAAAGGATTTCAATCTGACAGTAAAGCTGATATATATATATATATATATATATATATATATATATACGTATGAAGGAAGTATCTTATGCCAATCATAAAAAAAATAGGTGACTGTAATAGGTCAAGGGTGAAATATAGGAAATATAGATAAATACAGGAAACTGGAGGTTTGGTCGAACACACAAGGCAATAAATGCATACCTTTTTAGAACAATATTCCTAACTCTGGTATAAAGCTTATACTCATTTGTTTTTATGTAGAGCTGTCAATGCAATATTCATTTTATACAGTCTATTATTTATAAAATAGATGTACTAGATGCAGCTTGTCTTGCCAAACCACACTTACCAAGAGTAGACAGGCCAGAATGAGTAAGGAGCCGGTCAAACAAGATGTGTCGTTGTCTTCAAAAACAGCTAAATGGAGCGCAACTGAAAGAGACCCCAAGTTTTTAACTTGACACAGTGTTTTAAAAACACAGTGCTCATGGCGTGAGATGCTGAAAATAACCTAGCAAGAATGGCCAAAAGAGTTTTAGTGCATGATTTCATAGACCAGCAATTACAAAATTACAACAATTACATGAAAAAAAAGAAACATATCCTGTATGAATGTCTAGGTTTACCTCAGAAAGACGGACAAACTCGATTGCATAATGGAATACTGCTGGCTGTAGGCCAGTGATGGGATTATTTTCAATAAAATAGAAATCCAACAAACTCAAATTTAAGGCTTTGGTCGTCCACCAGAAAAAAAAAAAGAAAAAAAGAAAAGAAAAGAAATCTGTGAATTTGAGGGGGTTTCTTAGCAAAAATTGATAGATGTGCTTCATTTAGTTCATTATTCAGCATCTTATGTAATCAATTTGGTTCAAAGTCTTAAATGACAAACCCCAAATGGGAGAATAATTTTTATAAAAACAAAAAAGCTAGAAAGAGATCTCAAGTACAGGGATCAGGACCTGTGACATACTTGGCTTAAGAAATGTTACACCCACAAGTATTTATAAAAATATATTTCACAAAGTAGGAAACAATACATGGATATCTTAGATTACAATACAGAGAGTAGCTAATTAAACATACAAGTGTATGAGCATTAAAGCACAGTAGAAAATGATTTGCATGAAAGACTATTTTATATATACTGTCCATCCAAGAGAATCGCCATATGTCACATCCATACAAACAGAATATGCACGTAGCTCCAGTGCCAGATTCCCATGTGCAATAGCTAACGTACATAGAGTCATTGCTGATTCTCTTAGCTTTTCTTTGAAGTGATAGGTTTTGTCTATGTACATCTTTTTTTTTTTCTTTTTTTCTTTTGCTCTAATATCATACAGTGCAGCACATTACGCATGTCTGTTTCTGTATTTCTTTACTCAATAGATTCTGATTTTTGATTTAAAAAATGGCAGGGGTCAAATATAAACATGAACTATATGTTCTCAGCTATTGTGCTTAGAATGATCACTGATGTCACTGGGTATAGTATGTGAATATATATATATATATACACACACAGTGTCAATAAAATATTGACTTATCTTTCCTGGTCGAGAACAAATCCTCTGTGGATTTCACAGTTCAGTGTAGTTAATGAATCTCACTGTGTGAATTTCAGTACAGAAATTCAGTTCAGCTTTAAAAAAAAACAGTTATGCAGCAGAATAAAACAAAGCTGAGGAATAAAAGCTTGAAACTTTAAATGAAAATGTTAATATGTTTTACTAAAATAAATAAATAAATAAAAATATAAAGTACAAATATACTCAAACCTGCAGCACAAAACAGACGACTGGCGATTAATATTTATATATTTATATAAAACATTCACAATAATGAAGAAACACCATCAATGTTCCAAAAAACATTGGAAAACAACTGTATTTAATGCTTGCTTTTGAAAAACGAAGGCCTCATTGTTTCCACAATTCTCTTGTTGTCCTCAACGCAGTCTTACACAGTCTAATCATCTTAGAGTGTGAACCACACTTAAAGCATATGGATACAAAGGGTTGTATAAAGCAAGCCTCGAGGCTTTTCCAGTTTACTCAAGAAATCTGGCCACGTAGTATCAAAGGGTCAAACGTTATCTCAGCAGGCAGATCCTAAAGCCAGTGTGACGTATTTTCATTGCGCTCGCATTTGTTAAACCACACATACATTCATAAGTAATGTTGACAATATATTGCTATTTAGTTTACCTTCTTTTTTAAATGTTCCTCTATCTGATTGGCTGAATGGCGGCAAGAGATTTGTTGTCGCTGGGGAGCGGTGTCATTTTGAGGCCTGTGCAGTCCTTTTTCTCCTGCCAAGCCACAGTGTGGCTACAGTGTGTCCGAAAGTCCTCTTCCCATCCAGTCCTTTCAAGCGACTACCAAGAATCAAGGTTCTGATGCCTCTGGTGGTCACAGTGAACAACAAATACCCAAAATACTGCTAGACACTCAGTGACGGTAAGCTAAACTCACACTCCACAAGAATCATTGACCTCCTACTATAGACACTGGTAAGTTCTGACATTACAATGCACTCTGATGTGGTAGATGACTAATGCTATTAGGTCTCTCTAAGAAGATTTAAAAAAAAGGCGCCCCCACCCCCTTTTAAACAGCAGTGTCTAACATCCCCGTAGCATAATACACAAGTTATGTGGACGAAAGCAAAAGGTCCGTTGCGCTTGGAGGTCAAGTCTCTTTGTCGCTCTCGCCCACAGAATAGAGCTCGCCCAGTCTTCTGAAGCGCGGCCCCCACTCTCTAAGGTAGTCATAGTTCTGGTCGGAGTCCGAGGAGGCCGTTTCAAGGGAACTCAAGGAGCCCGCAATTGAGCCCCTGCCCTCATAGCCGTAGATTTGGATGGAGTCATACGGTGGAGCCGTGGGGTCGTTGTCTGCCTCGTGAAGCCGTACGTTGATGAATTCATCCACGTCTACTCCGTTTGGACCCGAGTGCTGACCCTGTCTGGGCATGAACTGCAGGTCAGGCTTGATGTCCTTCCTGGGCAGATAGCCGTTGATACCATCTGGGTTCTGCAGGGTGGCAATGTCAAAAGCCTCCGTATCCTCCTCACCGCCTCCCTCGTCGTCGTAACGGATGATGTTCTCCCTCACATCCTCGTCGTCTTTGATGATTAGAGGCTCGTTCTTATGTCTCCTCAATGTCACAAACAAGACCACGATAACTGAAAGGCACAAGAACATCCACTTAGTGAGCTCTGCCTTGGCCTTGTGCAGTTCAAAGGTTTGATTTTTCATTCGTTTACCAAGTGCCTTTTCAATTCAAATTTTACATGCAAATCACAAAGTGGATTTTAAATTCAAAAATTAGTAAGGACTAAAAGAGGCAGCTGAAATGACCTACCGAGAAGTAAAATTATACAAGCTAGAATAGCAATCAGAGCTCCCATGCTGAGACCAATGGGTAGAACAAAAGCCTCGACATTACATGACTGCACAATGCCGTCCCTGCTGCAGCCACACACCCGGATAGTTAAAGTGTTCGTGCTGCTCATTGGAGGCTCGCCGTTGTCAGTCACGACGATGGGAAGGAAGTACGTCTCCTGTTTCTGTCGCCGAAAGGAATCGTGCTTGGCAAGAATGCTGATTGAGTTATCTGGGGAGAGATAAAGTTTGGCTGTGATGTATGAAATCAAAGACAATTCATGCAAGTAAATGGTAGGGAAACGACACGCTATTAAATTTACGACAAGACGATGTCTATTCTGCCGATAAATAAACAGATGGATATAAATAGCTAAATCTCTGCTGTCAATCTTTTGCAAAGGCTACTGGAGTAGTGGAAGTGTCTCAGGAAGGCAGACAAAGAAACCGAGCAAAGTATTGGCGCTTCCACTGGAGCTTCTTTTCAGAAGTTGTAACTTCATTATCTGCCCCCTCATACCCCAAGCATATGTTGAAGCTCTCCAGTGTCTCAAGGAGCTCCTTCAGTTGATACGATGCACAATGGCTCCCTTAAAGCCTTCAATTTTTATTTCAAGAAAAATAAATAAAATAAAATAAGCTACTGAGTGAAAGGTTTAGATAATACCTCAGATGGATACAACAGAATAACCGAGTTATGGAAAAAGCTTTATCACTTAATAGAGTCTTGGGAGAAACTGAGGCAATGTTAATGTATGTATGTATGTATGTTTTAATTTATTGCTTCTCACAAGGGTGAACGGGAAGTTCATCATTTAAAACTACGGAATGAAAGGACATCACGAAGCTCACTGGAACAAATAATGGTAAACTAAACAGGGTCAGAATTTAATTTCCGCTCATAAACATGCTAATGAAAAATGTAAATATGGCTTTCGTTTTGTTTCCCTGAGATCACAAAGCAATTATCTGCAAAAGCTGTGAGCTGATTTATCAATGCAATTAAACTTCCATATTTTTTATTTGTCGTTATATGTGAAGAACATTGTCCTGAACTAATGTATCTTATTTCACCAAACAATAATCGCTGATATGCAGTCACTGTTGCTATGTTTATCGGACTATATTTCACATGTCAAGCACAGCTATGGTCAAATTAAATGTTCCTAGGTTTGCAGTTCCTCAAAGTGCATTCGAGCATTTCATACTAGCCACATTATAGCAAAATAAAGGCTAATATAATCTTCCGGTGGAATATGTGAGCTATTACGTTGCGCTCAAGTACTCAATCTCTCTTTTTTCAGGTCACAATACCCTGAAGCATAACTTTTAGGTCAAGATAGCTGTGGTGGTCCTGGCAGATCCTAGCTCGCATCAGCCTCTCCATGTCACCAGCCACCGCAATTACAGTTATCATCACAAACAAACCTCCTCAGCTTAGCACCAGAGATCTGTTTCAGACAACCTGCCTGGTGTGTGCAGGTGGGAACCATCATAGAATATATGTGTGCGTGTCTAGATCGTTACTTGCACATGATCTTTGAAACGAGTCATCAGGATGGATAAACATGCAATTAAGTGCGACTGAAATAATAGCATGTATTGTATGGAAAGTTTCATGTGCATGGGGAAAGCATGATTAACAGTGTTATGACTGGACGAGAATGAGACATAATCCAAGTGTGTGAAATCTATACTTTACCTAAAAAGGTATGCAGTATACATAGACAGAAACAATGTAAGTAAATGCATCTAATCTAATGTGGGTTAAAAGCTATAGATATATACACACAATTTCCATTAACCGACATTGGCTTACATTATTTAATTGTAAACTAATATATATATATATATATATATATATATATATATATATATTACACACTGTACATACATTTATTTTATTTCACCTAGTTTTCAAGGCAACATTTTTCAACTTGATGTACTGAAGGAACTAAACTAAATTAAAATTGAATAAAAACTAAATATACATAAAACAATAAACAGTATTAAAAATGACATAACACAATTACGAAAACTTTAACTAAAATCAACATTCAATCAGAAAATATGGTAGCACTTTATTTTACAGTCCTGTTCCTCCTGTACATAATATGTACTTACTGTAATAATTACAATTACAAGGTACCAACTAGGTACAAACCCTGAACCTACCCCTAAACCTAACCCTACCCCATGTAGTTCCCTTATATTACCAGTACTCTCTTGGGTAAGTATACTGTAAGTACGCTGTAATTACATGTAAATACAATAAAATAAAATGTAACCAAAAATATACTAAAATTTTATTCAAAATATTAACAAAATTTCTAATATCAGCTCAATGACACTAAAACAAAAATAAAAACACTAAAATAGATAAAATTTTTCCCCTGCTTTTATTCCAAGGGCAAAAACAGTTTTTCAATACATCTTCTTGTGTTTCACATAGTCAAGAAAGGCATACAGGTTTGGAATGACATGAGGGTGAGTAAATGATGACAGCATTTTCATATTTGAGTGAACTCTCTTTTTAAGGGATTCTAACAATACACTACACTGCGCTTTTTAATCATGAATCACAACACATACGATGATGAAAAGCACTAGGATATAGCACAACTTTGGACATGCTGTCAAATTACGGCACAAGTTTTGATGCCAAGAGCGATCAAACACACATGCACACTCACTCACACACACTCATAACACACACAGCAGAAGAGATGAGAAAGCGGCCTTAGTGCAGCAGACGCCTCAGGCTGTGCATCAAAGCCTGGTGTCCTTACAGAGCTTTCTCCTGTCTCTGTGATGGAGTGGCCATCTTTAACCTGAACTCACTCAGGCTGACTCATAATACATGCTGCCTCTCAAGATATCACTGAGATTGTCACTAATGACATTCTGCCTGTCTGCTTCATCTTACAATTCTCAAGGTCTGTCTTTGTCTTTGTCTTAGTAGTCCATTGTTCAGCGCTTTTCCTATCAGTATTGTTTCATCTTTCTTTTTCCCTTTGAAACATTTTTTTTTTTTATATACCAATGCTCTTTGTGGGTTTCTTGTTCATTGTATTAACAGATATAAAACAATATAGTTATTATAACTAGCTACAGCATTACTGAAATTACTAAAGACAAAGAGAACACATTTAAGTAATATTTATGAGCTCAACAGCATTATTTATAAAATATTTTCTTTTACTACTTTCAATTTATTTTATATTAACAATGTAAAGAGAAGGAATTTTATCATATTATAAAAGCCAGTACATTCATGCTAGACATATTTTAAAGTTGTGCACTTGATCACGTCAACAAAAATAATTTCTCCCTATCATAAATCTGTTTTATTTTTTACATCTTTATTGGCTACCTTGTATTACACCAATTAAAAAAAAAAGAAATAAAAGTCAAATATTAACATACTAATCTGCTTTGCATATTAACATTCACTCATTTTAATCACAACTTCTTTAGGATAATTGAAACTAGTTCTTTCATGTGCTATTCTTAAATTCTGTAATTTCTATTTCATACCTGAAACTATGGTTTTATGTCAAATTAAATGTTAAGCAGAAAGACTGAAATAGTTTTTTTTCTTGTAAAATATACTCACTTATTTTTATTTAACTTAATATTTACACAGTGTATAGCACTAACAATAAAACTAATAATTGTGTTACTATGATTTTTTTTTTTATTTATCTATTTTTTTCCTTTCATTTATATACAGCTTTTCTGTCACTCCACTCTTTAAAGAGACTAGGGGAATTCACAATTTCTTTCCCTTTCACACTCTTCCTTACTTTCATATTAACTTAAATCATGACTGTCCCATGGAAGGCAGAGCTCTTTTGATGTAACGTCTGATACGTCTGGTTCAAAAATATCATGTTTCCTCTTTTTGGTGAGCAGCCAAAACAACAGCTCCTTCAACGGTCAGCCATAAGACCACATGCCAAATGGAACTAGATCAATACAGTTCTCCTTCAAGTGTTCAAAAGCATAGTGCAATACTAGGTTGTGCAGAGAGAACAGCAGGAGCGCAGTGTGAAAAAGAAGGTCAGATAGGTTATACAAAAAAGAAAGAAAGAAATCAGTGTATTTAGCAAACAAATTTAGAACCATCTGCTGCACAGCCTCAGCTTTGAGTAAGTCACCCTACATCGAGTTGCATCGCTAAACCTCGGCTTGGATTCTGTTCATTTGCTTTCTTTCAAAATGCACTGGGGAGTACAAAATAGCTGATGTCCAGACAATTGTGCATCTGCTAATTTCTGGGTACACTAATTCCACCAGATTTCTCCTTCAAATACATGCCTCCGGACTGCGCTTGACACACAACGTTTGCGCTTACATATGCCTTTCTCTCTCTCTCTTTCGCTGTTCATCTCATTCTTATCTCCCTGCTGTGTTTCATAGTCATATGTCAGTCTTACCTAATTTTTTTGTCTTTGATTTTCAATAACAAAACAATGGTACCAGGATCTCAAGGCAGCACATACTCTAAGATCTAAATAGGAACAAAGCAAAACAAAGAGAAATAAAACAATAAAATAAAATAAAATAATACCTGTTTGCCTTCCAAAAATAAGACCAAGTGCACCAAAACAATTTACAACAACATCAGAGTTTCAAAGATATACAATCGGAGACATGGTAAACACAGTTTCCAATATTAACTTAAATCAAAAATCTTAATGATTTCCCAATCCCAAGATGTCTGGCTAAAACAAAAAATTGGTACATGTTATGAAAAACAAAAAAATGTGTAGATGAACATACCTAAATTGTTTTTGATGGTGAAATTGGGATTGTTGAGCATCTCCAGGCGGTAGTGGAAAGTGTGTCCCTGGGAAGGATTGTCTTTGTCCACAGCGCTGATGGTTTGAATCACCTGTGGACACAGAGAGGGACCAGCCATCCATTACTCTACTTTTGACATCATATGAGGCCAGACACTGACAGCAGCCAACACGGGATGAAAAATCTGTCCCATTCACTCATAAAAGTAGAGACCCTAAGCTAAGAGGCACAGGCTTTGGCAGCCCACTTTTCTGTGCCAAGTCCATCTATATATCTGCCACCCCCGTTCAAAACATGTTCTTTTTTCTTTATGATTTACAGCTCGCTGAAAAGCAGGACCCAGCCATCCCGGTCATTCTTTTCCCACATGGATGGAGAATGTTCTTACGGTGACTGTGTTAGAGGGTGGAGGATGAGGAAATACATACTGATACTGTTAGTCAGAGACACTGCATGTCGGCTAGAAAGATACGGGATCTGACCGGGCCTGAATGGATCTGATTGTTTTCATTTTCTGCAGAAAGAGAGAGTGAGTGAGTGGCTAAAAAAGGCCACCCAGGTGTCTCTTACTTCTCTCTCTTAAATCAATAGGCTGTAATTTACCGCGGCTGATCGTTACGGAGGAGCTGTGAGAGGAAGATGCTGCTGGCGGGCCTGATTGATGCCCTCTTACCTGTCCAGGTTTGCCGTTTTCACAAAGGAAGGCTTCGTATTCAGTGGCGAACTCAGGGGCGTTGTCGTTTATGTCCAGCACTTTGATTGCCACAATGGCTCTGGAAATCTGGCTGTGGTTTCCTAATATGAAAAGAGACAAGCTATTAAAACACTGAAAACAGAAGTGCAGTGGTCAAATATAGAAGGGAGCAATTGCAAATCCCAGGTAAATACAATGACCCAGTTATTTTCGGTCTCTTTCTGCCTCACAACTATTTATTTTTCTCTCTTCCTCTCCTTTTTTTCCCTCCCATCCTCTGGGTTGATGGAGAGACAGATGAGACGCAGCATCAGTCTGAGCTTTAGACATTATCAAGTATGCAAAACAGGATTATGGTGAAAAAAAAAAAAACATTCAAAGTGCTTTTCAAATCCCCTGTACAGGTACATGTTTTATACATGAAGGTTAAAAAAATTAATATTAATAAAACAGTGGCAGATGAAGTCTAGAAGACAATAAAGGGCAATTTAATTAGATTAACTTTTCATTGGAATTATTCATTGGCAGTAATTCACAGTCCCTTTTGAGGACCCATGTAAATGATTGTATTTAATTAGGGTTGCAACTGCTGACTTTTAAAGCAATTATCTATTCGTTTGGCTTTAGCACATGACATGGTACCTTAACAGCTTACGGGTAATTCAGGGCATACTGCTGTAATGTGTGACACTTAGAACAGCAAACAGTCTTTGAAATTCATTTGACCTGTCAATTAATTTTGCTCCTTGATCACCCTTACTTGAATAAAAATAAGAAAGAAGCTTATGAGCCTTGACCAGACGTTTCAACATAATGCAGTAGCGCAGACTCATATTCATAGCCATGCTGTACAGACATTTCTGTTCAAATTCTGTTTCACCAGAGGCATCAGCCAAAAAAAAATCCAGATTTGTTGGTCATCATGTTAAAACACTGACAAAGATGTTTCTCAGTTGCTGTGTGAGGAGCCCTTAAATAATTAAGTTTATTCAGCTCTTTGAGCTCAAATACAGCTTATGTTAAGTGTATATGACAGCATCAGTATTTTTTCCTCCTCCAGGGAAAGATTTTTGGCTCCAGTATCTGAATAATGTAGCTGTACATGCCAATCAAAATGAATCTCTAGGTTTATGGATGCAGTGTTTATTTCTGGTCCACAGCTTGTGTTTAATAAGTTCTTTATCCAGTCAACAGATGTTCTTTTATCTGTTATGTACAGCAAACAGCTCTGGCGTGAGTAGAAATAACTCATTAGATGTCCATGAATTGACTGCTGAGCTGTAAAATCTCTGTCTTCGGTTTCTGAGAGGAAACTTTAGCACCTTAAAATCTGTTGACGGTAAATTAGTACTTGAGGTGTACGGTAAACCATTACTGTAACCATCTCTTTGATCCTGTTAGACAATCATTTTGAAACATAAAACATTTAATGTTTCAATCGAGATGAGGAAGAAAGGAAAATTGTACTTACGAACTTCGGTGGCTGTCACTGTGATATTGTGCCACATATCCGTCTCTCTATCCAGAGGTTTAGCTAATGTGATCTTCCCATCATCAACATTAATGTTAAACTGCCTCTCTAAATCTGTGTGTCTATCAATAAAATACCTGGAGAGGAAAAACAAAGAGAGAGAGAGAGAGAGAGAGAGAGAGAGAGAGAGAGAGAGAAATAAAATAATTGTATTATATGAGGTAAAATGATCTGAAAATTTATCTCTTGTGACTGTAGAGGAAAAAACAAGAAAACAAGAAAGAAAGATAAAAATCCTTTAGTATACAAGCTAATTTATATATATATATATATATATATATATATATATATATATATATATATATATATATATACGCAGTTGGGCAAACAAGTATTTAGTCAGCCACCAATTGTGCAAGTTCTCCCACTTAAAAAGATGAGAGAGGCCTGTAATTTTCATCATAGGTACACTTCAACTATGAGAGACAGAATGGGGGGAAAGAATCCAGGAAATCACATTGTAGGATTTTTAAAGAATTTATTTGCAAATTATGGTGGAAAATAAGTATTTGGTCAATAACAAAAGTTCATCTCAATACTTTGTTATATACCCTTTGTTGGCAATGACAGAGCTCAAACATTTTCTGTAAGTCTTCACAAGGTTTTCACACACTGTTGCTGGTATTTTGGCCCATTCCTCCATGCAGATCTCCTCTAGAGCAGTGATGTTTTGGGGCTGTCGCTGGGCAACACGGACTTTCAACTCCCTCCAAAGATTTTCTATGGGGTTGAGATCTGGAGACTGGCTAGGCCACTCCAGGACCTTGAAATGTTTCTTACGAAGCCACTCCTTCGTTGCCCGGGCGGTGTGTTTGGGATCATTGTCATGCTGAAAGACCCAGCCACGTTTCATCTTCAATGCTCTTGCTGATGGAAGGAGGTTTTCACTCAAAATCTCACAATACATGGCCCCATTCATTCTTTCCTTTACACGGATCAATCGTCCTGGTCCCTTTGAAGGAAAACAGCCCCAAAGCATGATGTTTCCACCCCCATGCTTCACAGTAGGTATGGTGTTTAGAGCCCTGCGTGCCTCAAATTTAGGCCCTAGCCCAGCCCACGTCCGACACCTTATCAGAATTACCGGCCCGAGTCCGACCCGAGTCCCCCCCTTCTCCTAAAAGAGTTTATACTACTGATTCGGCTATTAAAAGAGTTCAGTTTAGTGTGTAATGGCAAAATGATTATATTACGTTTTGTTTTTTTATTAAGTTAATATAGAAAAACGTTTGGAGCATTTTTGTTTGTTAAATAGCCTATAAGTTTTTGTTTTTTAAAGTAACGACCAAGCGGCCAGCGGCATGAGCTGATCATAGCCTATGTTTGATCAATTTAGCCTTCTCATATCATCACAACTTGCCTAAAATAAAATCTATAGATATACTAAAACAGTTCAAGTATATAACAATGTTTAAACGTTAAACATGCGCTATAATAATAATGTGCGCTAGCATATATATATATATATATATATATATATATCTCAGTTTGTGCAGAGAGTGGAAGCTAAAGCGCGCTCTGCAGGACATGGAGACACCAGCTTTGGATTTTTTTCAGTGGAAACAAATTAAAATAGCCTACGCCGTCATTAATTTTTTTGATAAATGTAAGAGTAATACATCATTTGGACCTGTAAAGGGTCTACTTGTATTTGTGTGCACTCACAATACCATCAAAAGGTAGTTCTTTTATAAAACAAAGAAAACAGACATGATGTGCTTTTTGCTGTCTCGTCTTTAACAGGAGTCCTTCACAAAAATTAACCGAAGCTGAGCGAATACATGCCTCACAGACATGATAAATATATCTATAGAGAGCTTTAAATTATTACTTAACGAAAAAAAAAAAAAAAAAAAAGCTCTAAAAAACAAAAACTCTATTATAATCTTAATCATAATCAATAAAGATGCATTTCTCTCTAAAGGCTAATGAGGAGACGGCGAGTCAGGATCAGCAACTTCATCCTTGCGACACGGACTCAGAAAACATTAGTTTATTAGTAAATAGTTCAAATATCTCCTTACTGTTTCCTGCAGACACATTCATGGTTATGTTTGCTGGGGTTTTTCAGCAAGCTTTAGCCTATTGCATGCATTTGAACGCAGAACTATTCTGCTGCGCTGAAGTCACTTGCACACCTGCTGTTGCGGGACACTAAACACAATCGAGCTGCTCTCAGTCACAGCATGGTCTTGTGTTGTTTCCACCAGCGCGGCAATTTGTTTCCATCACTAATCAATAGACGTCTACAATATAAAATAAGGAGAAACCCAAAACAGGCCGATGCCCGGCTCGCCTCTGAACTATGACGTAGAAATTGGCCCAAAGCCCGGCCCTAGAGGCCCAAAAAAGTCGGGGCCCATCGGGCCCAGGCCGAAATGCAGGGCTCTAATGGTGTTCTTTGGATGCAACTCAGCATTCTTTCTCCTCCAAACACGACGAGTTGAGTTTTTACCAAAAAGTTCTATTTTGGTTTCATCTGACCATATGACATTCTCCCAATCCTCTTCTGGATCAGCCAAATGCTCTCTAGCAAACTTCAGACGGGCCCGGACATGTACTGGCTTAAGCAGGGGGACACGTCTGGCACTGCAGGATTTGAGTCCCTGGTGGCGTAGTGTGTTACTGATGATAGCCTTTGTTACTTTGGTCCCAGCTCTCTGCAGGTCATTCACTAGGTCCCCCCGTGTGGTTCTGGGATTTTTGTTCACCGTCCTTGTGATCATTTTGACCCCACGGGGTGAGATCTTGCGTGGAGCCCCAGATCGAGGGAGATTATCAGCGGTCTTGTATGTCTTCCATTTTCTAATAATTGCTCCCACAGTTGATTTCTTCACACCAAGCTGCTTGCCTATTGCAGATTCAGTCTTCCCAGCCTTGTGCAGGTCTACAATTTTGTTTCTGGTATCCTTCGACAGCTCTTTGGTCTTGGCCATAGTGGAGTTTAGAGTGTGACTGTTTGAGGTTGTGGACAGGTGTCTTTTATACTGATAAGGAGTTCAAACAGGTGCCATTAATACAAGTAACGAGTGGAGGACAGAGGAGCCTCTTAAAGAAGTTGTTACAGGTCTGTGAGAGCCAGAAATCATGCTTGTTTGTAGGTGACCAAATATTTATTTTACCGAGAAATTTACCAATTAATTAATTAAAAATCCTACAATGTGATTTCCTAGATTCTTTCCCCCCATTCTGTCTCTCATATTTGAAGTGTACCTATGATGAAAATTACAGGCCTCTCTCATCTTTTTAAGTAGGAGAACTTGCACAATTGGTGGCTGACTAAATCCTTTTTTGCCCAACTGTATATATATATATAATTTATAAATGTCATGATTATCATAAATTTCATTTATTTTTCTGAAGATATACTTTTGATCATAGTTCACAAAATCTGAGATTCCACACAGAAATATATACCATTTATATTCAACCTAGTTCATATGCACCTAATCTTGGAATAATCAGTCTACTTGGGCATTCACTCAAACATGAGTGTGAAGTATAACATTTAAGAAGGCCCCAGTGGAGTTGTAAAAAAAAAAAAAAAAGAAGAAAGAATTAATTGGTCTAGATAGTGAATGTGTGGAAAATGTTCAGCCATGGTAGAGATCCTGAGACTGGGTGGAAGTCCAGGAGGAGTGCTCTACTGCTGTGCAGGCAGCCAGACAGCATTCCCACCTGGGAACAGTCTCCAGGAGGCTGAGTGGATTTCAGTCAAGCTCTGACAGCTCCACGTACCACCGAGAGACAGACCCTGAGATGTTCTGCTATGTGTCAATCAAACTGACAAAGTTACAGTGGGGAATGTAGTGGGAGAAAAAAACAGAAACAAACAATCAAATCTGTAATTAATTATTCCATGGGAAATTTTTAAGGGTGTATAGAAAAAAAAAACACTTTTAAAGGGTTTAAAGGTTATTTCTGTAGTTTGGATTTTGATATTTTGCATTTACAGTTAAATACAACTCCTCACATTTAAAAAAAGAATTTACAGGCTGATAAAAAATACCTTGTTTTCATAGACAGACATTTCTGAATAACAAACATTTATTATTATTTTTTGCATTTATGAAATGTATATATATATATATATATATATATATATTCAAATATGTTTAAAGTGTATGCTATACATTACCACCTTTTTTATAACTCTAAGAGTCAATCCACATCTTACATGTTAATGTAATTAATTAACGGTAGCAAAACACAGCATTTAATTACAAGTCACTCAACAAAATAATTACATATGAAGAACATGTTGTTGATTAGTATTACTCAGCGGCCCTGTATGCTTATGCAATTATACTGCAACCTGAGGACTCTAATGTAAAGTTTACTAATGCAAAGTGTGACCATTTTATTAAATTACGTAAGAAATGAAAATGACAGAAGCAGAAGAAGAAGAAGAAAAATTAGTTTTTGTGATGGCAGTAGTTTTTAATAATACTATTTTTTATTTAAAAATCAGGCTTTTTTTCTTTTCTTCTTTTTTTTTCTTCGCTAAAAAAGCACATGATAGAACATGTTTGCCATGTAGTTATTATGTTGGGTAACAGAGTAATTAAGAGGACTTTCATAGAAGCACAATTTATTCTACTGTACCAAATACTTTCCAGTAGGCTGAACCCTGTAAATGTGCAGTAACCAAATCAAATGACTCTGCTCTTGATGGTGATTGTGTTATACTGATGTGCGCTTTACTTATAAAGGAGGCAGTCACCATGTATTAGCATATGTTAGATATCAGGTCCCACAACAAGATCTGGAGCCAGAGGGACTTCTGTCAGAGAAGGTTAAAAGATCCCCACTGATTACACCCACACTTCTTTTGACAGATAGACAATACTCCTAACAGGGCTAATTTGAACTTTGACACAGCTTGGCACCGTTTGATGCACGTCAGTTTCACAATAACAAGAGAAATCCTGCAATCTCATAAAGAGAGAGAGAGAGGGAGAGAGATGAGAAGGCTGAAGGTAGGAATGGTCTGAGAGGCCAGACTGATGTGAAACAATGTTTCTGTGAATTACTGTTTCCATGTCGAACCAAAGTCCTTTAAACGCCACAGTTACACTATTTTTTTTTTTTAATTCTTGCCCGTTTCACCTTGATTGCTTCTCCTATTGATGTGACAACCACACTGATATGCACAATTAGCTGTGTTCAAGCAGAAACTTTGTCATTTGAGGTAAGGTCTGGTTATCTTATTTCTCTATGAAATTCTGCATGGGTCATCTTTTTTTGTTCTTTTTAAAATCTGGTTTCTTATTTCCTAAGTGGCTTTTAGCTTTCAAAATTACCTCAACCCTTCAGCTCCGTTTGGGAAAACATGCAACTTTACCACTTTATTGTTCAAAATTCAGCAAAAAAGTCAAACAACCAAAAATCATTTGATCACATTAGAAAAGATAATTAATCTATTAATGCTTAAAACAACCTTGTGATGTTTAGCTTAACAAAATCTACTCAATGGCCTCAGTATAGAAGTAATTAATCTTCCAAGTAACACAAACACATCAATGCGAAAAAAGTCTGCATGTCAGACCAATCCAGGAAGGATATAAGAAAGCAGGAAAAAAACAACAAAATCTCACGTAGGGAACAAATGCCACAGATTTTCTTCCTAATAATGCAGACTATGCACAGATGTCACAGCTAGAACATTTAAATCACTCTGAAATGATTATATCTCATATTTTGAAGCAACAACCAAAGAAAAATAGCTACGAAGCAACATAAACAAGTGCACTGCAATGTAGAACAAACAGTTCTTATGCAAAAGCGAGACTTTTGAGGACATGGATATTGGATTTCTGTGTTGAAATGAAACTTGAACAGGACTTGAATATAAAATATTGACAGTATATAAAATAAGAATGATTACAATCAAACATACTCTTAATCCTAACCATCCTTTTAGAGCTGAACAATTTGGGAATAAATTGGGTGTTCACAGTCTTTATATTAGATTAGATTAGATTCAACTTTATTGTCATTTATGCAGAGTACAAGTACAGAGCTAATGAAATGCAGTTAGCATCTAACCAGAAGTGCAAGAATATAGTGTTTTATATACATATAAGTGCAGAGTAAGTGAAGATATGATTTACATAATGTACAGTGGAATTGCTATATACAGTATTGAGCAGAGTATATACAGAATATAAATAGGAATGCAATGTAGGGATTGTATGTGCATTATGAACAGAGCAATGTAGATTATATAGATTACAGATTATATATACACATTATGAACAGCAGAAACGTGAGAACAGTGGTAATAAATAAATACAGCTGGATGAGTGTGCAAAGTATTGGTAGAACAATGTATTCTATGCAAAATAGCAGTAGTGCAATATTTTATAGAAATAGTTTACTGTGCTTGTACAGTAACAACTTTAGACAGTTTATAGTGTAATAACTTTAACAATGTGCAGTCTGTGCAAAATATGAGTAGTGCAAATGCATGTGTGTAAAGTACTGTGACTAGTGCAGTAATAAGCAGGTGCAGGTTAGATTGGTGGTGTGGCGTTCAGAAGTGTTACAGCCTCGGGGAAGAAGCTCTTCCTGAGCCTACTAGTGCGAGAGCGTAGGCACCTGTAACGCCTGCCAGATGGAAGGAGGGTGAAAAGTCCATGGTTAGGGTGAGAGGCATCCTTGATGATGCCCAGACAGCGCTTATGATAAATGTTCTCAATGGAAGTTAACTGGGTGCCGGTGATCCGTTGAGCAGTTTTCACCACCCGCTGGAGTGCTTTGCGGTCAGATGCGGAGCAATTGCTGTACCATACTGAGATGCAGTTCGTGAGTATGCTTTCAATGGTACAGCGGTAGAATTCCACAAGGATCCTGGGATTCAGGTGAACTTTCTTAAGGCTCCTTAAGAAGTAAAGGCGCTGCTGTGCCTTTTTGACCAGAGTGGAGGTGTTATGGGACCAGGTGAGGTCATCAGAGATGTGGATGCCAAGGAACTTGAAACTCGACACACGCTCCACTACAGCTCCGTTGATGTAGATGGGTGTGTGTGCATGACTCCTAGTCCGCCTGAAGTCCACAATGATCTCCTTTGTCTTCTGGGTGTTTAGTTGTAGATTATTGGTGGCACACCATACAGCCAGGTGCTGCACCTCATCCCTGTAGGCTGACTCATCGTCATCCTTGATCAGACCTACCACCGTGGTGTCATCTGCAAATTTGATGATGGTGTTGGAGCCATAAACAGGAACACAGTCATGGGTGAAGAGGGAGTACAAGAGAGGGCTCAGTACGCAGCCCTGTGGCACGCCGGTGTTCAGGGTGATGATGGAGGAGGAGAGGTTATCTAACTTGACAGACTGAGGTCTGTTAGTCAGAAAATCTAGAATCCAATTGCAGATGGGTGTGCTGATTCCAAGCTGGCTGAGCTTGGAGATCAGCTTGGAGGGGATTACAGTATTGAATGCAGAACTGAAATCTATGAACAGCATTCTCACATGTGTGTTTTGACTGTCCAGGTGGGTGAGGGCAGAGTGAAGCGCTGTTGAGATGGCGTCCTCTGTTGACCTATTGTGGCGATAGGCAAATTGGAATGGGTCCAGTGTAGCAGGGAGACAGGATTTTAGGTGGGATGCAACCAGTTTCTCAAAACACTTGGCAATGATGGGGGTGAGTGCAACAGGACGGAAGTCATTAGGGACCGAGGCAGTGGAGTGTTTCGGTACTGATACGATGGTGGAGGTTTTGAAGATAGTGGGGACAGTTGTTTGGGCCAGGGACAGATTGAAAATGTCCGTGAAGACCCCAGCTAGCTGCTCCGCACAGGCTTTAAGCACACGACCAGGTATTCCGTCAGGGCCAGCTGCCTTCCGTGCATTCACTTTACGCAGAGTGGAGTAAACATCTGATGTGGAGAGAGTGAGAGGCAGTTCACTGGGTTGATGCTCAGCTTTGAGTGAGATCTCCTTATTATTTTGATCAAAACGAGCATAAAAGTGATTGAGCTCGTCTGGGAGGGAGGCAGAGCTGGAGGGGGGCACAGAGTTAGGTGGTTTGTAATCTGTGATAGATTGTATGCCTTGCCACATACGCCGGGGGTCTGAAGAGTTGAAGTGTTCTTCAATCTTCTGTTTGTGTGTGAGTTTGGCCTGGCAGATACCCTTCCTCAGGTTGGCTCTGGCTGAGCTGTAAGCCTCCTGGTCTCCAGACCTGAAGGCTGCATCTCTTGCTTTGAGCAGGAGGCGAACCTCTCTGTTCATCCAGGGCTTCTGATTGGGGAAGATTTTTTTTTTTTTTTGTGTAGTCACTCTGCTCACACATCTGTTGATGTGCTCCATGACAGAGTTGGTGTTAGTGTCAATGTTAATCTGAGAGTTTGTGGTGGCCTGGGCAGCAAACTCACTCCATTCTGTGTGCTGGAATTGATGTTGAAGAGTGGAGTCAGCACCTTCCAGCCAGATTTTAACAGTCCTTGTTGTAGGTTTCACACGTTTGATGACCGGGGTATACTTGGGGAGCAGGAACAAAGAGAGGTGATCAGACTGACCCAGGTGGGGGAGGGGTGTGACTTTGTAGGCATCACTCACATTAGTATAAACGTGGTCCAATGTTTTATGTCCCCTTGTAGTGCAGGAGACATTTTGATTAAATTTAGGGAGAACAGATCTAAGAGTGCAGTGATTGAAGTCCCCAGCAACAATAAAGGCTCCATCCGGGTGCAGGGTTTGTAATTTGCTAATAGCAGCACAGAGTTCTTTCATAATGCCACATTAGCATTAGTGTCCGGAGGTACATAAACTGCAGCAGCAACAATGCAAGTGAACTCACGTGGTAGATAGAATGGCCTGCACTTGATAATCAGGAACTCCAGATCAGCAGAGCAGTAGGTATCAACAATGACAGAGTCTTTACACCATGATTTATTTACATAAATGCATACTCCACCACCCTTGTTTTTACCAGAGGTTGCTGCTACTCTGTCAGCCCTGAAGAGAGAGCGTCCATCCATATGCACCACGCTGTTTGGGACATCGTTGCAGAGCCATGTTTCAGTGAAGAACATAACATTACAGTCCATAAGCCGTTTCTGTGTGAGGGTCCAGATCTTTAGTTCGTCCATCTTGTTCATCAGAGACCGTACATTGGCAAGGAAGATGCTGGGCAGAGCTGGTCGATGTGGGTTTAGCCTTAGCTTAGCACGCAGCCCTCCGCGCTTTCCCCGTCTTTGTTTACGGTCTCAACGCCGACGCCGACGCCGAGAACTTCCGGTCGGTACGAGTGATCCGCTTGTCCGCGGTGATCTCAGTAGCTCCGGCGGGAGTTCGCTGAAGTCGAAAGGATGATCTAAAACTATGTTGGAACACTGTTTGTTGATGTCCAAAAGTGACTGTTTACTATAGCTGTAGTTCGCATAACTGGATCGCGCGAACACGAATGAAATAACCAGGTAAATTAACACTATTTTCCAAAATCTGGTAAAACGCTGAGCCTCGCGATGTGTTCGCGCCGCCATCTTTGTCTATAGAATTTAATTAAAGACTTTACAATTTAATCATAAATTTATCATAAGCCACATTCTCACTATTTTGATCCATTCACTATGACTATAAATCAGATGTTGCGGAGCAGCATTTACTGTGAACTGAGCTGCTCTGAGATGCTAAAAACACACAGGATCATGAGTTGCTTATGTATAAAATAACACTTCACTTTGAAACACACAGTGCATGTATTAAAACACAGCATTTGCAATATAATAATCCCACTAAGCCATTTCAGTTTTATTTCAATATATTGCACAGCCCTGAAATAAATATATCACACACATGAGAATGCTCACTTGGTGTAAACTCCATTGCTGTGTTGAAACCCAATCTCTGATTTCTCCCCTGCTCCCAGTTCCCTGTGTAATTACACAACCTGTTGCATGTTGTCCCTGAAACATCGCAAGTCACTGGAGAATTAATGGAATGCTAGACTGGACTGACAGAAATTGTCTGTATAGCCTATACTGAAGGTGCCCTTGTAATATTTCAAGTAGGATGTCACAGAAGTGAAATACATCAGTGAGAGGAAGGGGAGGAATCTTACTGTGTCATTGTCCTATCTCTCTCCATCTCTCTTTCCCAGTACAACCAATTCTGTGGAGGTGAGAGCTCCATTTAGTCTGAATGCAAATGCACCTCTACAGGCAATTTCATCAGCAGCATTTAATGGCTGGTAGGATGCAGCAGTGAAGGAGCACTTGGATATTAGATTGATGCAGAAGCTTGAGCTTGATCTTCTCTTGGTTTAATGAAGAAGTTTTTTGGCCTAATTTTGCCAAGGAGGACAACAGAGGTCATGTGGGCTAGAAATGCTTGCCTTTACCTGACTTGACTGTGTGGGGCATCCTGGTCTCTCGCTGCTACCGCTCCTATGACTGTGTTAATTGCAGCGTTTTCATGCACGTCGAAGAGATAAGTAGACTTCGTGAAGACAGGGGGTTCATCTGCATCCTCAATGATGATTTTGACCGTGGCCTGGTCCATGTAGGGCCCACCAGTGATAGAATCGGCACGTATGTTGGTCGCCACCACTGTTAGGTTGTAGGATTTTTTAGACTCAAAGTCCAGAGGCTGGAAAACAGAGAAAAAGAGAGATGTTTATTATTAATGGGCACAAAAACAAAGACAAACGGTTTTGGCGGACTCAGTTTGCTGGGCTTGCTGGACTGACTGTAATTGCACCGGCTGCCTCCCACCTTGCAACGGATAATATTTAAGCTGCTGCGAGCCCAATAGCAGGGTGAACAAAAATAATATTTAGTAGCAATAACCACACTTTCACCTGGAGCGTGGGGTGTGTTATTAATTTGTGGCAGAGACAGCATGTGTTTGGGATTTAAATGAGGCTGCAAATAAGGTTAATCTAATGGAAACACAAGGACTGCATTGCAAATTGTTAAGAAATCATGAAAAATACAATTTGTGTTTGTGTTGTCTGAAAACAAAATTAATCCTTGCCCACAATACCATGACATTAACATTGTTAATGTATTCTCCGAGGCAATTATCCAATGGTGAGGTATTATTGAAGTAGCAGATAAAATACAATTTGGGAATTATTTGTACTCCAGGATAAATATTTGTGATTTCAGTGTATGAGGAAAGGCCCCATGTTCACCCCACCTGTGTACGTACATGCCACAGTGTAGAAAACTTGACACAGAGCACGGTTTTATATTTTCACCTAGTAAAAATGTCATGGTTTTCCATTGTGTGCTGAATCTAATCTCTCTCTACCTCATTTGAACTCGAAAAAGGGCTCAAGTCCCTAGACCTGACCGCTGAAGTACACATGAAAAAGACACAGGCTATAGGAATTAGTTGAAATAGTAGCTTATGTTATATAAAAAAATAAAAAAAATAAATAAAAAATAAAAAAGCCTTCGTTCCACAGGGGAGGTCAGGCAGACACTGGAGTCGGGCCGAGCGCAATCCCAGCTGGGAGAAAAGAGCAGCTGGAGTTCCTCTATCAGCACGCTTTGAAGTCAGTGCGGCTGACAGCAGGGCACCCGGATGAGAACAGCCCATGTACCTCTGTCTGCTGCAGTCCACAAAGCTATTGGGAGGAATTTATTTAATTTTATTTTCACCTTCACCCTTGCTACTAGCATCATGTCGAGACAGAGTTCAACACAGGAGGTAAACAATGTTCCTTAAAAGTATTCAGACCCTTGGCTAGTCTTGAGACCCTTTGTCTTTGTCGGTCATTTCACTGCATATAAAATAAAATAACATATACAAATAAAAAAATAAAATAATAAATGTTGTTTGTGCTGGGCAGCATTATGGCAAAATTATGTCTTTATATTAGTAATTTAAACAGTTTAACAGTAACCTGTGTTTGACTTAGCAAACAAACAAAACAAAAAAATTATTCCTCAAGCAATTAATCTAGTCTTCAGTGTCACACAATGCTTCAGAAATCATTCCAATATGCTGATTTGGTGCTCAAGAAACATTTCCTATTATTAACAATGTTGCATAGTTTGTGTTAATTAAAAAAAAAAAAAATATATATATATATATATATATATATATAGAGGGGTATTGTATGTACTGATTTGTTTTTGTGTGTCTGTGTGAGTCCAACCATTCTTTAAAAATCATAAATCTTTTTTTTCACTTCATTGCTTTCACTATTAGGCTTTCTGGCAAACTCCAGATGTGCTGTCACAAAGTACTTCTTTTGTGTCATCCTCTCGAACAGTACAGCATAATACAGAGCTCTTGATATGGTTGACTGGTGCACCTTTACTTCATTCTCTACTCCTTAGCTCCTTCAAAGCTATTCACACAGAATTCTGAAACAGTATGTCCCTTTCCCATCAGTCATCTCTCTTCCAATAGTTTCCTGTCTTTTTCACTACTATTTCTAATAAAAGATTGAAAGCATCTAAATACAATAAAGGTTTCAGTGCAGAGAAATGAAGAAATCACATAACTAAATATCTATGTAGCACCTGAAACTCTGTAAAATGGGGGAAAAAAAGGACAAATGGTTAGATTGTGCAAATAACATTGCACCTTTCAGTAGGACTTTACAAGCAGAAGTTTCCCTATGATGTAAAATTCAGAACAAGCTGCAGTCTGACACCTTGCTTGCTTTGGAAAAGGTCAGTGCTGTTCGAGACTATTGAATTTTGGTGACAGTTCATAGAGTTTTATGTCTTAATATATATATATATATATATATATATATATATATATATATATATATATATATATCTGCGTGTGTTTGTGTGTGTGTGTGTGTATATTATATATATATATATATATACACACACACACACACACACAGAGATATATATATATATATATATATATATATATATAAAACAGCGTGATAGAAAGAAAGTTTGCTCTTTTACCATGCAACATGCTTGAAATGTTACCATTTAATTTAAAATTTTTGAGAACGTCATTCAAATGCAGCTTTGCATATTGGCAAGACTGAAATAAGCTCCTCTCATCTCAGACACTGCAAATCTGTTCCATCTAAAAATATCATGCCAACACCTCATTCTTTTGATAGTCATGCATGCCATTTGACTCTCTACAGTGAAATTGGCACTTCTGCATCCCTCTGGGTCTCCATTTTGGCACTCATTGTGCAGAAAGGCCTGGATATGACTACGGCTGTCACTTGACCTCCGTCGTTTCCAGATGATGCAATTCAGGCTTTCATGTGGCCTGAACACATACTGAACCACATGGCTGTGACTGATTTTACCACATATATATGTGCCTGTTTGAAAGCACCTAAAAACTCCCAGCATGGTGTGAGTGTGAGTGTGTATGTTTACAGGGACATTTAGAAGCATCAAAGATCAGCAGCGGGGGAAGTACAGCAACCCTCTCCACCACCACAGCCTAGGAGGGGTTGGGGGAGATGAAAGCATGCATCCTTTTACAACAAAGCAGTATCTTGACTGTCTGAGCCTGTGGCATCTAACTCAGATCAATATGTTTAACCTTGCTACAAAGGCTCTTTGGTCATGACCATTCAATATTTAGCAGAAGTTAAATCAAATTTTAATTGTTGGTGAGAGCTGCATCGGCCAATTTGCTGCAGATGATAGTTGACGCACGTCGGCTCAGCACTAGCGCCTGGGGAAAATGTGTGTCTGCGCACAGTGGCAGGTGCAAAAAATTTTGGAAAAATAAGGGTTGTGTGCTTTACAAGCTTGTTCTGCTCTTCTGAACTCAGGCACCGTCTGGAGGTATAGAGGTTAGCAGGGAGTGGGCTGTTGATTGCCTGTTTTTCTCATGCAATGCCATCCATCATGCTATTAGTAATGCAGACAACAGATTCCAGGCCAAGTGCTATGGGATGAAAAGACGAGGAAAAACAGGCATGCCATTACGCATTCAGCTGTGAGAAACCTGGGACAAACCAAATGACTGCTTTTTTATTTCTCGCTTTGTCTCCAGATTTTCTTCTGTTTCTTTCACGTTAGAATTTTGATATTCAAGAGACCTTTACTATTAGGGGTGTAACGGTACACATATTTATGAAACGTACACATATATACTAGACAATTATGTTGGCATTAGAGGAAGTGCACTGGCATGGTTCAAATCGTACTTATCTGACCGCCATCAAATTGTGGCAGTAAATGAAGAGGTATCACAAATCATAAGTGCAGTATGGAGTACTTCAAGGCTCAGTACTTGGCCCCTTACTTTTCATGCTTTACATGTTACCCTTGGGAGATATCATTAGGAAACATGGTGTTAGCTTTCACTACATATGCAGAAGTACTTTGTTTTAACCACTACATATGCAGAAGTACTGTGTGTATGAAATTCTTTTTGTAAGGTATATCAATATATTTTAAAATGAGATATAGGAGATATAGATCAATACAGTTCATTTCAATATACTTTGATGTTGCAAACGCATCTTAAAATTAAAAGCTGGGCATAGAGTGAGCTGCTGTGGGAAAAATGTCTTAAACATGAAATATGCTTTATATAAAGCATTAGATATCACTTCACTGAATGACCGGCGGTACATTCTGACTAAAATATATGTTTTGCTAAAATATTTCACATCCAAACCATAAACTGCAGCATGAAGAGTGTTGCAGCTGGTTGTAGCTGTAACAACAGACTATTTTATTTTAAAGACAAATCAACAGTTTGTTCAGTACTTCATAATAAAAATTAAAAAATTAAAAAAGGAGACCATTTTTTTACCCCTCCCCCCACACCATCATTTTGTGTACCGTTACATTCCTAATTACTATTACTATATTAATTTTGTTATTTATTTTTTTATTAATTATAGTTATTTTAAATGTTGCTTTTAAGTGTGTTGCATAAAATAAAGTATAAATAAAGTAACACAATAAAATAAATCTAAAATCCACACAAACAGAACTGTGGTTGAGGATGATGTATCAAACTGTTGAATAATGCAGATTATTTAAGGCACACAATTTGTTTATTTCTGGTATAATTCTTCATATTAATAGAGATCATGCCCAAGTCATTCAAACTAATTCCCACATGACATACTCATTATGTTGTTCACATTATAATGTGCACAGCATTGTCATCATTTACACTTTTAACATGGTATATGTTAAATATGTAATGGAAAATAAATGACAAATTTATCGTGTACATTTTCCAATATTTTTGTCACATTGTTTGTGCAGAATTGTTGCTGCACAGTTGATCTGTACATTTTCCGGTAAGATAAAAGGGCTTCATTGTCCTCTCATCCAACATGAAGGGTTCTTCATTTGCATACAATGGCCATTCCATATGCAAATACACGCTGCTACACAAGAGCTGAGAATTGAGCACAGAAAGTCAAGGGGTTCAGCCTTACAGTAGTTCTCAAACCCCAGAACACCTGGACTGCAGTTTTACTTCAAGTTTTAGGTGTACAATGAAGTGTGGATTTTCAGCTGTGTAAAAAAAGCCAATCACATGGCAGCAACTCAATGTATTTAGGAATCTAGATGTGGTGAAGACGCCTTGCTGAAGTTCAAACTGAGCATCAGACTGGGGAAGAAAAGGGATTTAAGTGACTTTGAACGTGGAATGGTTGTTGGTGCCAGACGGGCTGGTCTGAGTATTTCAAAAACTGCTGATCTACTGGGATTTTCACGCACAACCATCTCTAGGGTTTACAGAGAATGGTCTCAAAAAGAGAAAATACCCAGTGAGCAGCAGTTGTGTGGACAAAAATGCCTTGTTGATCTCAGAGGTCAGAGGAGAATGGGCAGACTGGTTAGAGATGATAGAAAGGCAACAGTAACTCAAATAACCACTCATTACAACCAAGGTATGCAGAATACCATCCCTGAACACACAACACGTCGAACCTTGAAGCAGATGGGCTACAGCAGCAGAAGACCACACCGGGTGCCTCTCCTGTCAGCTAAGAACAGGAAACGGAGGCTACAATTCGCACAGGCTCACCAAAATTGGACAATAGAAGATTGGAAAAACGTTGCTTGGTCTGATGAGTCTCGATTTCTGCAGCGACATACAGATGGTAGGGTCAGAATTTGGCGTAAAGAACATGAAAGCATGGCTCCATCCTGCCTTGTCTCAACGGTTCAGGTTGGTGGTGGTGGTGCAATGGTGTGGGGGATATTTTCTTGGCACCAGCCTGCACAGTGGTAACAAGGCATGATTGATCCATGTTCTCATTCTGTTTACGCCAAATTCTGACTCTACCATCTGAATGTCTCAACAGAAATCGAGACTCATCAGACCAGGCAACATTTTTCCAGTCTTCAACCGTCCAATTTTGGTGAGCTCGTGCAAATTGTAGCCTCTTTTTCCTATTTGTAGTGGAGATGAGTGGTACCCGGTGGGGTCTTCTGCTGTTGTAGCCCATCCGCCTCAAGGTTGTGCGTGTTGTGGCTTCACAAATGCTTTGCTGCATACCTCGGTTGTAACGAGTGGTTATTTCAGTCAAAGTTGCTCTTCTATCAGCTTGAATCAGTCGGCCCATTCTCCTCTGACCTCTAGCATCAACAAGGCATTTTCGCCCACAGGACTGCCGCATACTGGATGTTTTTCCCTTTTCACACCATTCTTTGTAAACCCTAGAAATGGTTGTGCGTGAAAATCCCAGTAACTGAGCAGATTGTGAAATACTCAGACCGGCCCGTCTGGCACCAACAACCATACCACTCTCAAAATTGCTTAAATCACCTTTCTTTCCCATTCTGACATTCAGTTTGGAGTTCAGGAGATTGTCTTGACCAGGACCACACCCCTAAATGCATTGAAGAAACTGCCATCTGATTGGTTGATTAGATAATTGCATTAATGAGAAATTGAACAGGTGTTCCTAATAATCCTTTAGGTGAGTGTATATATATCTAAGAAAATCTATTATCGCAAAAAGAGAGTACCCAGCAGGGGTCAGACACCTTAGCCATTTATTACATTTATTCTATTTTAGGTGTATATTTTAAAAATACTTAACTGCTTGCACTGGCATGTCAATCTACTGTAACTCTTGCTACCTGTAACCTGTATTATTTTGTTACGAGCTGAAGCCAAACACTATTTTCTTTACTATTTGATCAGATGATAGGCCACAGTTTGTTCTACTGTATTTGTTGCTTTTTGCTATAAATAATAAGTTAGTGCTATATTTTTGAGTTTTACAACCAGACCTACACAAACCTTCCTATTCACTACACAAAGCAGAATGACTGGGACTCTAACAACTATATAATTATACAAAAAGATGTACTCAACTTATCACCACATGACACATAACTCATTGGGAACAACAAACACAACAACACCAGTGAAAATAATGTAGCCAACCTTAAAAGGAGTAAAACACTGAACACTAAGGCGGTAATTTGCATAATTAATTAATTTGTATAATTAATTATTTATTTTTTGAGGGTACGGCACAGTGTTTGAAATGACATTTAAAATGGCACGCCATGTCAAATAGGTTCCCGACCCCTGCAATACATACTGAGAGGTTCTGTCTCTGTGATATTAACAGTCATTTGTCATCGGTAATGAGCCACTTTTCATATTTTTCACAATATGCAGCCTAGAGACGATCAGTTTACAACTGATAGAGAGTCCCTATGGTACATTAAGCCTACTTTTCTGGTCTTACCTTCTTGAGTCTGAGGATTCCCTCCTGAGTCTGAGCATCATTGACAATCTCAAAGACATCCCTCTCGTCTCCACCAATGATGCTGTAAGTTGATTTAGCATTTTCTCCGATGTCTTTGTCATTCGCTTTTACTCTTCCTCCAGGCTTCCCGATGCCAAGATCCTCAGGAATAATGAACTCATAAGAGCCTTTAGATATGAAGTACAAGAACATAGCAGAGCTGGTCTATCAGGTGACAAATAGCACTCAGAGAAACAACAAAATAGTTGAAATACTAGACAACAAATGGTAAGCAATTATTTTATGTTTGGGGTCAATAATTTTTTAATTTATGTATGTATGTATGTATGTTTGTATGCATGAACATCCAAATGTAATGCCGTGCCATGCAACGGCAAAGCTTAATTTTCAGCAGCCATTACTCCAGTCATTCTGTCACATGATCCTTCAGAACAAAATTATAAACGCAACACTTTTGTTTTTGCCCTCATTTTTCATGAGCTGAAGTCAAAGATCTAAGACTTTTTCTATGTCCTCAAAAGGCCTATTTCTCTCAAATATTGTTCACAAATCTGTCTAAATCTGTGTTAGTGAGCACTTCTCCTTTGCCGAGATAATCCATCCACCTCACAGGTGTGGCATATCAAGATTCTGATTAGACAGCATGAATATCGCACAGGTGTGCCTCATAGAGTTGATGAGGTTGTTGATTGTGGCCTGTGGAATGTTGGTCCACTCCTCTTCAATGGCTGTGCGAAGTTGCTGGATATTGGCAGGATCTGGAACACGCTGTCCCAAACATGCTCAATGGGTGACATGTCCGGTGAGTATGCTGGCCATGCAAGAACTTTGATGTTTTCAGCTTCTAGGAATTGTGTACAGATCCTTGCAACATGGGGCCGTGCATTATCATGCTGCAACATGAAGTGATGCTCGTGGATGAATGGCACAACAATGGGCCTCAGGATCTCGTCACGGTATCTCTGTGCATTCAAAATGCCATCAATAAAAATGCACCTGTGTACGTTGTCCATAACATACGCCTGCCCATACTATAACCCCACCACCAACATGGGCCACTCGATCCACAACATTGACATCAGCAAACCACTCACCCACATGATGCCATACACTCTGTCTGCCATCTGCCCTGTACAGTGAAAACCAGGATTCATCCATGAAGAGTACACCTCTCCAAAGTGCCAGACGCCATCAAATGCGAGCATTTGCGCACTCAAGTCGGTTACGACGACATGCAGATGAGCTTCCCTGAGACGGTTTCTGACAGTTTGTGCAGAAATTCTTTGGTCATGCAAACCGATTGTTGCAGCAGCTCTCTGGGTGGCTGGTCTCAGACGATCTTGGAGGTGAAGATGCCGGATGTGGAGGTCTTGGGCTGGTGTGGTTAGTCGGTATCTGGTGTGACTACCATTTGCCTCACGCAGTGCAACACATCTCCTTCTCATAGAGTTGATCAGGTTGTTGATTGTGGCCTGTGGAATGTTGGTCCACTCCTCTTCAATGGCTGTGCGAAGTTGCTGGATATTGGCAGGATCTGGAACACGCTGTCCCAAACATGCTCAATGGGTGACATGTCCGGTGAGTATGCTGGCCATGCAAGAACTTTGATGTTTTCAGCTTCTAGGAATTTGCGCACTCAAGTCGGTTACGACGACATGCAGATGAGCTTCCCTGAGATGGTTTCTGACAGTTTGTGCAGAAATTATTTGGTCATGCAAACCAATTGTTGCAGCAGCTCTCTGGGTGGCTGGTCTCAGACGATCTTGGAGGTGAAGATGCCAGATGTGGAGGTCTTGGGCTGGTGTGGTTACACGTGGTCTGTGGTTGTGAGGCCGGTTGAATGTAGTGCCAAATTCTCTGAAACGCCTTTGGAGACGGCTTATGCTAGAGAAATTAACATTCAAATGCACGCTCCCTCAAAACTTGCGACATCTGTGGCATTGTGCTGTGTGAGAAAACTGCACATTTTAGAGTGGCCTTTTATTGTGGCCAGCGTAAGGCACACCTGTGCAATAAT
Source organism: Barbus barbus (assembly GCF_936440315.1). Classification (NCBI taxonomy): domain Eukaryota; kingdom Metazoa; phylum Chordata; class Actinopteri; order Cypriniformes; family Cyprinidae; genus Barbus; species Barbus barbus. The sequence goes on from NC_136729.1 coordinate 26,882,460, forward strand.
CATGCTGTCTAATCAGCATCTTGATATGCCACACCTGTGAGGTGGATGGATTATCTCGGCAAAGGAGAAGTGCTCACTAACACAGATTTTGACAGATTTGTGAACAATATTTGAGAGAAATAGGCCTTTTGTGTACATAGAAAAAGTCTTAGATATTTGAGTTCAGCTCATGAAAAATGGGGGCAAAAACAAAAGTGATTTTGTTCAGTGTAATTATCAGAGTGGGGGAAAAATTGTTGTTTAATATATATATATATATATATATATTTTTTACAGAAGCAATACAATTCTTTCAGAATTATTTGATGAATGAAAGTAAAAAAAAATAAAAAAAAATAAAATAAAACTTTCAAAGAAATAGAAATTTGAGTAACACTTACAATACAATACGGTTCCATTTGTTAACTATATCCAGTGCATTAACTAACATTAACTAACAATAATCAATACATTGTTACAGTATAGTTAATCTTTGTTAATGTTAATGAAATATAACTTGTCATTGTTAGTCCAAGGTAACTCACGTCCATTAAATAACATTAATAAAAAACTTTTTGTGATATAACTTTTGATTTAAATAATGCATAAGTGAATACTGGAATCAACATTTACTAAGACTTATAAATGCTTTAGAAGTATTTTTCATTGTTAGTTTATGTTGATTAATGTAGTTAACTAATGCTAACAAATGGAACCTTATTTTAAAGTGTAAATTTTTGGTAACAATGTAAATTGTCCATTTTGATTTATTAATGCATCCTTGCTGATTAAATGCATTCGTTTATTTAAAAATCTTACTGACCCCAAACTTTTGAAATGTAGTATATAGTATCTTATATAGTCAATAAAAGAGGGTCTCTCTTACCCTTTGAGAACTTTGGTGGGTTATCGTTGATATCAGTCAGAGTGACTGTCACAGTGGTGGTTCCTGACAACCCACCCATATGACCTCCCATGTCTTTTGCTTGAATAACAACAAGATACTCTTCCCTCATCTCACGATCCATCCCTGCCAGAGCCACCCTAATGATTGCTTTAGCAATAACAATAAATACATGAATTAACATATAATAATTATATATTATGAAGAACAAAGCAACAAAATAATGCATTGAAATTATCTCTCATTTATTTAATTATGTTTGATATTAAAAATAAATACATAAAAATATGATATTCAAATTGAACATAGTCTAAATAAACATGCCATTGTACATTCTGAGGTTTGTAGTTAGCAAAATCTGTTAGCTCTTCCCTTGTCCTTGACACCCCAACCAGTTTATTCTGTGCCACACATTGCCTGGGCTGCTTTCATTTGGCATTGCAAATTAGCTTGTTTGTTTGCTGAGGACTTGTCCCAGCACCTGGAGTCATTTATATTCCGACTGAATGCGAATTATGCTGTCTGTCTCTTATAATCTTTAATACTGTATGCACCATCATTGATTTATAAATAAATAAACACCACTCAAAAAACCCACAGGTAACCTACTCAAACAATAAAACCCAAAGTATCATAAAACTCTGTCTTAAATAAAATATGTGACACATTTATTTTTTTATTAGCTTATAATGTTGCTAAATATGTTTTTTAAAGCGCCCAGACTTATTTTTACTATTTACTGCATACGTTTTGCACGGTTTCATTGGCTGTAGATTGAGATTCCCTGCCATTTAACACTATCCTTTTATCTTTACCCCAGACGTTTCGCCCAATTCACACTACGACCACAGTTTTTACCATTGTGGAGGTCATTCCTACTGCAATTTGTACAACAAGCTTAAATCCTGGGAAATCACCCTCATCCTGATGAAGTCACTTGGAGAAGTGAAAAAACATATTCGAGACATAGAAAAATATGCTACGCGGTTCATTCTCTGAGACATTTTTACAGTCATCTGGATGACTGAGAATCTTCATAGATATGTAATCTTACACAACCAATCAGGTTTTTGTATAAAGAAACGACAACTATAACAAGAAGCAACTACATTAAAGAGACTGGCAAATAATATAAGTAAAGAACTAAGGAAACAAAGGCAGGAAGAAAGGTAAGGGTGTTGTAGGGCCAGCTCCGGTTCCATTACGCATGAATAATTCACAGCGCGCATGCATTGTCTGCTAGACTTTTTTTATGCTGCACTTACATGTCTTTGTTTCTTGTTCTGTCATGGAGACCAACAGACCACAATCATTTCAGTGAACTAAGGAGGTGCATTTTTTGAGGTGAAGTGCTCTGACTGTCAATAGGACTAACACAGGCCTCCCTGAGTACTGGATGCAGCTGTGTGTGTGTGCCGTATGCGTTGCAATGCTGAATCTGATGCACACTGCAATACTCATTCTATTGTCATCCTGATTTGTCATTATCTATTCAAATTAATTCCTGATGATCACAGAAGTGAGGCAACACAAACATTCATTTCCATAGGTATTTGGAGGTTTACTTTCCTTTCCTTTCATTCATTTATTTATTTATTTAGTTTTTTCTCTTTGCAAGCCATTAACCAAGTAATGAATTGGTGCATGATGTTTACTTATTTATCAAGTGTGTCTCATTTCCTACGAGGTGTTGGAAGTGTCAAATGGTTTCTAATGGTTGTTTTCCCTTTACCTCTTTTTTTTCATTAAAACATCTGGCTCACTTGAATAAGCCATCTGCATGTGTTCAGTAATCACACAAACCACGCATGCGACACCTCAATTTGGGCTTTCACACCTTCTCTCGACCATTTGCATTCTTATACAAAGCTGACAGAGAGTGATTGAAATACACGGGGTTATGAAGTGCACATGGTGTTCTCATAAGAAAAAAAAAAGTATTGATATTGTTCATTTAATATGCACATACAATTTGGACAGATACAGGACTTGTTTATTCTCTGTTGTTTTTCCAAACTACGTGCTGTTCATTTCCATCTCATTGCTTATTAATGTAATTTCTCCATTATTTAATCATGTTGCTTACAGACACACTGTTAACAAGTCAGCTGAAAATGCAATTAGGGAAAAAACTAAGTCAAGGTTGAAAAGGAAGCAGAATGCAGATGGAATTCAAAGATAGCCCCGTCATTTAAATCAGAAGCCACAAATTGCTTTGTGCGCTATTACAGAACAAAATCAGCATCTGCATGTGTCCTTCAGGTAAAATGATCTTGTGTATTTGGTCTTTCGCTAATATTTATTTCCTGTCTCCCGTAATGATGATCATAATAACAATGATTACAAATAATAATAAATTATCTAACACCTAAAACTCGTCTTGGTACACGAAGGGACATTCATCTTACACCTATTTCTAAGCATAATAATAAGCTTGTTGAATCATTTGAATGATTCATGACCATCTGGACATCATGGATTGATTAACTTACCAGTGCTTTGATCGATGGAGAAATAAGGTTGACCCTCCAGAATGCTGTAGACCAGTTTGGCACTGTTTCCATACACCGGATCGTCTGCGTCGGTTGCGGTTACTCTCGTTACTGATGTACCTGCAGAGAAGAAGAAAAAACAATCTTCTTCAATAAACAAAAATGACTTGCAATGAACAAATAAATCAATTATTTCCATTTACCACACCACTGTGTCCACGTTCAGAACTTGTTTTCTTTGAGAACAATTTTTTTTTTTCTCTCCCTACCGATGTTTCAATAATACCTCTGGCCATGGTGTAAGAGCTTCTCTGGAATACACTCATAAAAGTGTGTTTTGTTGTTCAGATGTGCACAAGCGCTCGCTCACACTGTGAGACTTCCACGATGAAAAAAACATCACAGCTCCAGGCCTTAACAAGATCAAAATGAAGAAACTCAGACAAACAAACAATCCATGCTGCTCTCCTAACCTCCTCTTCATTAACCCATGGCTTGGATGAATTGAGAAGAAAGAGGAAAAATAAGAAGCACAAAAAAGAGAGAGACGCACAAAGAGAGAGTGAGAGTGGGAGAGAAACTGAGACGCTAATGCTAAACAGCTCACTGACAGTGCAGATGGTGTGGTAATTGTTTGTAAAGCATGTTCCGCAGCACTCTGACAGCTTGGTAAGCGTCTGACCAGCAAGCGTGCCTGTGCTGCAGCTACAGGTATCTGGAGCTGTCGGAAACAGCAAGAAAAACGTTCACTGCGAGGACTGGGATGCGCACAGCTTGATTTAGGCCGAAGCGAAGGTGCATCCCTAACTCTCCCTGAAGCAACACAAAGTGAAGCCCTCATGTCTCGACTCCAGCAAGGAATATGAGGTACCACAGCTGTCCTTGAGAGAAAGCAGCTAAAAAAGTGTTAACAATACCTACACAAGAGATTAAACGATTGAGGTCTAGCCATAAGGATTTTTTGATGACAGATGTTGATATCTTAGAGAGCAATTTGGCTGATATCTACAGTATTATTTCACACTACTAATTTTAAGGATGGAACATACCAAATGCTGCAATTACATTTATATTTATTTTACATAACATCTAAATATATATATAAAAACAATTTGATAAGTATGAAAACATTTTTTTTAAATAATTTTAGATTTCATTTTTATTTTAAGATAGCAACTTGTAATCATATTAAATTATATTATTATTGCTATTTCCACAAAAAAAATAAACGTTAATAAACATGTTTTTTTTTTTTTTAAATATGATTCCCAGTGCACACAGACTTAGATTTCTGCACGTTACAGCTGCAGAAATCTTTTAAGTCTGTGTGCACTGGGAATCATATTTTCTCAGTGAATATGACATGAATATATCATAGCAGCCAACTGGATATAGTGCAGCATAGTTTGAAATCAAGGATTTAAAGATTGTCAATCCTGTCCACATCAATTTGCACAGACGGAACGTCATGCATAGAGTACATACATTTTATGCAGGCTACAATGTACACTTTAATAGATCAGAAGAACAGCTGAATTTACAAGGTTGGTGAAGTTAATTATTGACACAACAAAGCTTTTTCCACGGTTCACTTTTTTGTTCTATATTTCTGTCTAGAAAAAAAGTAAACTAACAAAGATAACAATGGGATTCTATGCCGCTTCTGATGCTTATCAGCCAAACAAAGAAAAAAAAAAAAAAGTAAATAATTAAAGGTACACTATGTAACTTTTGGCTCTAGCAGTTAAACAAAAGTACATGCATCTTGCGGAAGAACGCCGGAGCTACTCCCCTCTATTTATGGAAATTATGAATCATGCAGATACTAGGCTACTCTGCAGCGGATATTGTCCGAAAAGGTCTAAATATTCCTAATATAAACACTTATTAAAGACATACCGCATGATCCAGGACAGGAGAAAAACCCAGTTTGAAAGATGGATTCGCTCATTATATTATAAAGTTACATAGTGTACATTTAAATAATTTAAAAAAGCAACAATATGTCAAAGACACTGATAAAATGATACATATTTTCATATTATGGATAACTGAAATAAACACTCAAACTAAAATGATTGCTTTGTACACTACACGTGACAACTTCTGCCAGCAGACAGAGATGCATGTGTGTCAGAAAGTTTATGTGAGACACATTAAGACCCACGTTTGATGAGGTGTCTGAGATTTCCTCAATGACTGATGACTGTTAGTTTACGTCCTTGAGTGCGCAGTCATGCAGACGATACGTGTGAAACATGACCAGGGAAATATGAGCGATTCACCCCGCAGGATATCTGTTACTTGATACACACTATACTTCCTTTCTCTCAGCAGGATCTTGACATACTGCACTGTGTTATCAAACGCTTTAATTACATTACCCATGAATATCAGTGTTTGTGTTCTCAGAATGCATGTATGCAGATGTCACAATAGTCTCTTTATCTCAATCCCAAACACTGCTAACAGTATATGATCTCTTTCTCCGTACGGCCCTGGGGAGGTACTCTGTGGCTCCCTTTGCGTAAGACAGCTGATTCATGTTTAGATAAAAGCAATCCCTTTATCTTTATCTAGGACTGGAAATATTTATCTTTATTTACTCAGTTTCCTCTCAAAGCTACCTTAGAGGCAGAGAGATTAATAAAGACTTTACTGTTGACTTGTGGAGAGCTGAAAGCTGCTTGACATAGCAGTTGTCTCTTCCTCTTGCTACTATGTACCGGACAGCTGCTAAAAAACTAAAAGTAGGAAGATCATGCGCACCTTCCGAACAGGCGCATACAGTCTTTAATCTGTTTTTACCACTGTAGAGCGGCGGGGGCGGCCCACATTTTGCTGTGAGTAGGAGGCCAGCTGAAAACAATGTAATGGAATTTTGTAATGAATGTTTTTACTTTGCAATGCATATAAATGGATGAATGCAGCATTATTAAATTTAATGACTTCCTTTTCCAAGAAAGAGCAATGGTGTTAACACAGGACAACTAAGGGCCAATGTGCTAATTGGCAAAGGTGTCTTTACAGTATCTCCCCACCTCTAGCAGCAAAAAAAACCCAAAAAAAACCAAAAAAAAAAAACATCAAGTTTTTCACAGAATGCAGCTATGCAGCATATAAAATAAGGCCTAAAAAAAGAGAAGACAACCATTCCAAAAAAAACAGTGGAGTCAGTGAGGCATGAAATAGCTCCTTTCCCCCTCTTGTGCAGAAGTGAAATTTGCCTCTCCTCCTCTGATAAAAAAGAATGAGGGATTAGAGGAGGCTTCCACTGGCTGAGCTCCAAATCAGTACAGATTAGCCCGTCCTTGCAATGTATTGCACCGCAAAGTCCGAGACTCGTGGGTACGGGTTGGTGACACCCTTGGGTGGTGGACATTGCTGAAACTTGATTTCAAAACGTCAATGGTGCTATATAAGACAAGAGTAAAAATGTTTTTAAAAAAGTAGTACGAAACTTCACAAGGGTCCCTGACAAACCTATAAAGACTGGTGATCGCGTTGACCCAGTCGGAGATGATACCTAGCTTGCTTGATGCAATTCCGCAGCATATTAATCTAAATATTATGACATTTCTTCCATCGCATTTGGGAAATCAAGGGTACTTCATTGCCGTTCCAGCCATGGGAGTTGTTCGGGGATCTCAAACAGAACAGCCATAAAAATCGTATTTGTGTCTGGAAAAATGTCAACTGCATGCTTGAAACACTGCACCAGGGCATTGGGCCTAATGAAAAAATAAAGGGAAACTGCTCTTTGTACTTACTGCATACATGGATGCAGTGAAAGAAAATCAATACTAAACCTCCTTATGAACTGAGCTTTGGGTGGGCAGTGGATAAACACTGAAGTGCAGTATTGTCAGCTGCATTATGGCAGAGATTTGGGAGGCCAGGATTATCTTTGTTAGATAGGTGTCGGTGCATCATGAACTCGGAGACGAGCCACCCTCCCCTGCGTGACATGTATATTCATGAATCCACTGAGGAATATGCGGAAAAGCATCATCCTGAGCAGGCCACTGCATGTTCCGGGGCCAGGCCACTTCCAAGCTGTTTACATCTCACTGCTTTTGCTCCTATAGCCCTGGGCCATGCTGTGCTTCTCTGTGGTTCTGTCTGCGGTGGCATCATTATCCACTGGCATATCCACAGTATCTTTAGCACGATCGCACTATGTGCCAGCAGTTACCGAATGGTGTGAATCAATTCGAAGAAGGAAAATTATACTTGTCAGGTCATTTCATTCTATTGAGTGAAGGTCTTTACATGTTGTGGTCTCTACATGATATAGCTCAAAGCATGCATAGGCTTATATCATTATTTGGGCTTTAGCTGTGACGTAATATTCTGAATATTAAATTATAAGGAGATTACTGCAACTAAATGAGGATGTGCCAAGCACTGTTGTAGCTGTGTGGCTAATGCTAAGTAATATTCAATAATTGGTAGGTGTATGTATGACAAAATTAGAACATAGAAATGATTCAAATCACCGTTTAAGGGATAGTAATGCAAATCCTGTTATTATTTACTCACCTTCATGCCATTTCAAACCTGTATGACTCTTTTGCCTTTGCTGGAATACAATATTTTGGATATTTTGGAATAACGTTTGGAACCAAACAACAATGGAGCCCAGTAACTTTGATAGTATGGACAAACACACACATACACACACACACACACACACACACACAAAACCTATCGTATCACCCTGGTATCTTGTAAACATGATTTTGTTTCCAGGCGGAAACAAACAAACAAACACCTGTTTGTCCTTACTCTTTACTCTAATTCAGCCAATCAGATTAGAGCTTGCCAGTTTTGTGTGCATCAGACAGTCAGTGAATGATTGCTGGAGGTCCATAGGCATGCTGTCTGAGACTGATACTATCAGTGCAGGAACTGAATGTGATGAACCTGGCAAGAGCCTATGTCAGTCTTCAGAGGTTTCTTGTCTTTGACTTGAGTACTTGGAATGCGGTCACACACCAACGTAGGGACCTCCGGCCAATATCTATCTGATCAATAACACAGTGTCCTCACTTAACCTTAACAATTTAAATAGTTTATGTTTCATGGCACATTTTTCCCATATCCACAGAAATTCTTCATGTTTTCTATCATTTCAAAGCAATGTCAGGCAACGAGATCTGGGATAATGAGTGGTTCTATGGCTTTAATGGGCTTGTTTTGGGTGTGCAGCTGAGCTAGGCAGGAGCCGTGGCTGGAAAAATGGGTATCCCATCATGGTACCACTCAGCTTCCTGCTGAAAGCTATTTACTCATGTCATCTGCCGAATCCATGGCATCTGGAATAGCAACACAATTGGAACTTTCAGAACAAAAATGGCTTCATATTTGGCACCAAAAATACTCATATAAAATTGCATACTAAAATATATAGTAGGCTACTATAAGCTGTAACTTTAGGTTTAAAATAGAGATGCACCGATCGACCGGCGAGGGATCGGAATTATCTGATTTACCACATGACCAGCTTGGACCGGTCAGTCTGACGATTCTGAGACAGTCTGTTTTGACGTCACACTTACACACTTCTGATAATGTATGTATGTCATGCCAGGTGAGGATTGCACAGCCTGAGTGAGTGTGTGAGAGAGACTCAACAGCACACACAGGAAGTTAAAGATGCATACTGCGGCAGTAAAACGCAACACTGTACGACCAAAATGTTTCAACACAATTGCAATGCAATTTTATACAATAGTAACCCAATTAACAAGAAGTTAAAATTATTGACTTACATTTTAGACACAATATCGACTGTTTTTAGTTCCAATCAAAGCCATAGCAGAACTGTTTTGTGTCTCAGAGTGTTTCATTACTGAATGAATCCACGTTTTTGAACAAATCAAGTAAGTCAATAATTTAAAATGACATCTGTTTTGTTATATACAGCAACTCCTTTTCAGCTAATTGTTATTTCTTCCTCTTTTCTAGTCACAGAGCACTTTATTTTGAGAGTGATTTAAGTGAGAGAACATCTGTAACTTTGTCCAGACTGGGGGAATTGCAATGTTTAATATATATATATATATATATATTTATATATATACAGGTGCTGGTCATAAAATTAGAATATCATGAAAAAGTTGATTTATTTCAGTAATAGCATTCAAAAAGTGAAACTTGTATATTAGATTAATTCATTACACACAGACTGATATATTTCAAATGTTTATTTCCGTTAATTTTGATGATTATAACTGACAACTAATGAAAGTCCCAAATTCAGTATCTCAGAAAATTAGAATATCAATTAAGACCAATGCAAAAAAAATGATTTTTAGAAATGTTGGCCAACTGAAAAGTATGAACATGAAAAGTATGAGCATGTACAGCACTCAATATTTAGTTGGGGCTCCTTTGGCCTGGATTACTGCAGCAATGCGGCGTGGCATGGAGTCGATCAGTCTGTGGCACTGCTCAGGTGTTATGAGAGCCCATGTTGCTCTGATAGTGGCCTTCAGCGCTTCTGAATTGTTGGGTCTGGCATATTGCATCTTCCTCTTCACAATACCCCATAGGTTTTCTATGGGGTTAAGGTCAGGCGAGTTTGCTGGCCAATCAAGAAGAGGGATACCATGGTCCTTAAACCAGGTACTGGTAGCTTTGGCAGTGTGTGCAGGTGCCAAGTCCTGTTGGAAAATTAAATCTGCATCTCCATAAAGTTGGTCAGCAGCAGGAAGCATGAAGTGCTCTAAAACTTCCTGGTAGACGGCTGCGTTGACCTTGGACCTCAGAAAACACAATGGACCAACACCAGCAGATGACATGGCACCCCAAACCATCAATGACTGTGGAAACTTTACACTGGACCTCAAGCAATGTGTATTATGTGCCTCTCCTCTCTTCCTCCAGACTCTGGGACCTTGATTTCCAAAGGAAATGCAAAATGTACTTTCATCAAAGAACATAACTTTGGACCACTCAGCAGCAGTCCAGTCAAGACGCTTCTGACGCTGTCTCTTGTTCAAGAGTGGCTTGACACAAGGAATGCGACAGCTGAAACTAATTTCTTGCATACGTCTGTGCGTGGTGGTTCTTGAAGCACTGACTCCAGCTGCAGTCCACTCTTTGTGAATCTCCCCCACATTTTTGAATGCGTTTTGTTTCACAATCCTCTCCAGGGTGCGGTTATCCCTATTGCTTGTACACTTTTTTCTACCACATCTTGTCCTTCCCTTCGCCTCTCTATTAATGTGCTTGGACACAGAGCTCTGTGAACAGCCAGCCTCTTTAGCAATGACCTTTTGTGTCTTGCCCTCCTTGTGCAAGGTGTCAATGGTCGTCTTTTGGACAACTGTCAAGTCAGCAGTCTTCCCCATGATTGTGTAGCCTACAGAACTAGACTGAGACACCATTTAAAAGGCTTTTGCAGGTGTTTTGAGTTAATTACCTGATTAGAGTGTGGCACCAGGGGTCTTCAATATTGAACATTTTCACAATATTCAAATTTTCTGAGATACTGAATTTGGGACTTTCATTAGTTGTCAGTTATAATCATCAAAATTAAAGGAAATAAACATTTGAAATATATCAGTCTGTGTGTAATGAATGAATCTAATATACAAGTTTCACTTTTTGAATTGTATTATTGAAATAAATCAACTTCACAATCATGATATTCAAATTTTATGACCAGCACCTGTATATATTTATTTTGCATTAAAAAAAACTAAAGTTTTACAAAGAAAATCGGAATAGGCAAAAAAAGCATCGGCAGATCACACTTACAAAACATTTGGAAAACGGATTCGGCCAAGAAATTTGCAATCTGCATGTGCATCTCTAGTTTAAAAAATAAATGGTTACACTTTATTTTGAAAGTCCACTTTAGACATTCTACTAACTATAAGTAACTTTATAACTACATGTCAGCTACATGTCAACTAGTTCTCATTCATTTGCAACTACATGTCTACTAACTCTCAGAGTAGACTGTCAGGGTAGGTTTAGGGTTTGTAGAATAAGTTGACATATACTTGCAAAGATTCTCATACTCAGTGTGTTGTATGTTGTGGACCCATCAAAATAAAGTGTTAGAAGATATTAAGCAGACAGTCTACTAATACTCTAATGACTGCTAGTTGACATGCAGTTGCAAAGTTACTTACTGTTAGTAGAATGTTTAAAGTGGTCTATCGAAATAAAGTGTTACCAAATAAATAAATGAAAATAAATAAATAATAATAATCCTTCTTGCTTTTGAAAAAGACTACCTCTCTCTCAAGATGTATTTATTAAGCTTCATTCTCATACTAGAATAGTAAACAATGATGTGGTGAATCGGTCAAACATGTAACTAATACTGCTAAAATGCTGCACTGACCAATCAGCATCCAGTACTATATAATTATAAAATATGCATTTATGCAATATCATTGTTAATTGCACTTGCAACACAATAAAATGTGTCTGTTATTACTGGTTTCTTTTATTTTTTCATTTTAATGGCCCCCCTGCCAGTGCGACCATCTGTAGAACATGGGGCACCATTGTTAGTCTGGAGCCCTGTTAATTATAATTCAATTATTTTGATTTTAATATATCATTTTAAAAGGACACAATTCTAGGAAAAGTTTATAAAGAACCAGTTAGTTTGAGACAAAATGGTATGTGAATGTTACAATAACAGTCCCATACTAGCAGCTGGAGCGATGGGAGTCAAGTTGACCCTTGTGATTGAAATGCATTGGTCAGACATGTATTACCAGCCTTGAAGGCTCTCATCAAAGAGCTATCATTCACCTCCAATTGCGGCCTAAACCAACCGGCAGGGATAATAGGCTAGGCTTAGAACTGTGAATCATGGTATAGCAGGCGAGTCAAAATGTCCACTAGAGTCCGCTGAAACATGCTGGATTGAGGCCAATTTACGCTCATAACAGCAATGCTCGTCTCATTGTCGATACAGGTGGACGTTTACGACAAATGCTAAAAGCTATCAGCAGGAGAAGGATATCAACGTGTGTGCTCCCCCGCCTGTCATATGGAAGGGTGTAATTTCCAGGCAGCCACTCATTCCTGCATGATTTACAGCTGGAGGTATAATTGAAAAGGGTGTTTCTTCTGTGTTGTTTATCAAGGGACATGAATGTTGCTGAGAGGCTTAGTGAGGGAGACTATAAATAATAAAATAGTCTCATCTAGCACTTCATCCACCTGATCTGTCCTCATAACGGCTGTTCATTCACATTCACACTCAAAATATTGGATTTTGTGAAGGTGAAAGGATTTGAGATTGAACCAAATACTGCATTCGGTTCATCATATGACAACTAAAGGAATGACCAGTTGTTTAACTGGCCAGTGAGGAAGACACGGGAGGCTGTCAATGTTTTGAAATCTGCTCCCACATGGAAAAGAGGCCTCAGGCTGATGTGATATAAGTGACCATCGCTTTGGTGCCACAATTAATGGCCTTTGATGAGACAGCAAGACAACCAACACTTAACACAACATGCTACCAGCCTGGGGTGACTAAATGTGGCAGCAGGGCGGCAAAGGTTGTAAAGTATGTGTTTGTGAAAGGCATTTGAGGCAGAGAAGAGAAAAAAGCACTTGTGTAACATGGATGCTTGAGTGCAGTCCTTGACAAGCTGTTTACAAGAACCACAGGAACAAAACAATTAAGAGTGTCCTTTGCTTGCTGATGATGGCTTTGACATGTCCTGCCATTTTGAAGTGGCATGTCATTGATTCATTTTAATTATGTCTTAGGAAATATGTGCGGGATTTGTGGAGGATGCTGTCAAGTATATTCAAGACAAATTGCTACACTTCACATATTTAATTGTCCCCAAGATAGTCCGAACTAAATGAAACAAGATAGAGTAAGTTACAAGTTACAATAAGTCAAGAGGACATCGTGAGGGTGGATCTTTTTTCCATGTTCCAAGCACTGTTTGTAATAAGTCGAATACAAATAAAGTTTATCTAGCTGCAATGGAAATATATAACAAGTGAGACATGAGGCCTGTCAGAATTGTGGCATGTGCTGTCAAACCATAAAAACACCGCCACAGATGAGTTCAGCTCTCTTCTGTTTCATTCAAGTCAGAATGACAGAAAGGAAAGTAAACAATTCACATTGTAAAAAAGGAAATATACAACAAGATACTTCTAATAGCCATATGTCTGTATATACAGGTGCTGGTCATAAAATTAGAATATCATGAAAAAGTTGATTTATTTCAGTAATACCATTCAAAAAGTGAAACTTGTATATTAGATTCATTCATTACACACAGACTGATATATTCTGAGAACTCGAATGAATGAATAAATACATAAATAAGTGTAACTTCAGCTTTACATCACAGAAATAAATAGCATTTTCAAATACATTAAAATAGTAAAGCTATTTTAATTAGCATTTTTTTAAATGTATAATAATTGTATGTACAATTTACTTACTTTTTGGAAAGTGAAAATACCATAAACCATGTCATAAATGTGGTCAAAGGGAATATGTCTGGCTTTCCAGTTGGCTTGACGCACTGGCTGTATTCCAGGTCCATTTTTGGCAGTGTCTAGAGTGAGATAAGTATTGAAGCACTCAGGAGAATAAATGACACATTGAAGTGATTGTGATCATCACAAAGCACGCCGGCCAAGTCTGCTCCTCCTCACCAGAAAAAGTGAAAAGAGGAAAGGATAGGCGATAAATGGCAGAGCTGAGCAAGTGGGATTGTGTACGTGTCTGTGTGTGTGTGTGGTGTAAAGGTGAGGCAATGAGCTAACGCTATGCCTGACTTCCTGTAAGCATGATGGGACCATCAAAGTTGACATATAACTATCACTGTGCACACAGAACACTCAGACAGCGATGAAAAGCATCACGGTCAAAGGAGCTGGGAGGACGTGGGAGTGGACGGAGGCATTGATCTCCCTGCCACGGTAACGACGCCACCTCTGACATGACAATTGCACACGATATGGACGCAATGATGGCTTCGGCTACACCCTGACTGGTAGTATGAGCCAAAAGGGAATCACACAAACCAAACCTTTGGCCTCAGACAAAATGCCCTGGGTGAGAAGGGTTAACACATTTGCTGAGAGCTTCTGAAAGGTAAGACCAAACCCAGCGAACGTGACTGGTGAGTAAATGTTTCAGTCAGTCATAGGAAGAGCTCCTGGTGCCTTCTGACAAGCAATCCATCAAAAGGAACACACACACTTTTATATATACCAGTATACACACCTGCACACACATGTACCTAGAGGGATTTGTTAAAATAAATGATGGATAAAAATAAAGGAAAAGCAGAAAGAAAATAAATGAGGTTTCTTAAGTATCTGATCAAGTGTGGCATTTAAAAAAGGTTTCTCTTCACCATAGGTGCTTCCAATTAGCCAGTAGACCTGATGTGACACCGCAGCTCTTGTATTGCGATAGACCTATAAAAACTGAATTCTCTAACAAAACTGAATGATGCAAACAAAAACTTGTTTGTAAATGTTTGAGTGTAGCTATTTGGGACAGTAGGGGGGAGATGATAGTGCTTCTCATACGTGGAGGAGATGTTCACTGGAGCAGAGGCCTGCTTTAATGGGCCGGTCCCCTGTGAGAACCACAAAGACTCCATGCAGCAGAGACATACCGTTTGATCTCTCCATCTTATCTGTTTCTTTTTTAAATGACCTTGCGGTGCAGACTTTTATGCCCAGCCTTTTATTCTGAGCCATGATTGGATGCTCCTCTAAGCTTAGATCTGCGCAGTGTGATGGATGCGTTTCCCTTACATTCATGTCCCCCACCAACCCAGACAGCCACCAATGAATCTTCTGTGGTGCGACCCCTGCAAGAAGACCTTTCATGAAGACCTTTCCTCAAACGCCTTTTTTCTGCACACATCATCCTGGCTAGCTTGAGCAACACAAAGGCGTTTGGGCTCCTTGTGTCCTTCGCTTGAAAATCCTATGTGTAACGGCACAGTGTGATGGCTTGATCGCATGCTTTTCTGCGGTTGTGCATTTACTTCGCTCATTAGAATGTAGACTAATAAAAGGACTATAAAGAGCAAATAAAAACACATTGCCCACAGAATGTAATTAGCGCTTTTAATTTGGGAGGGCAATGCTGAATGCCTATGGGAAGTGCTACCTAATAACATGCATTGAGAGAGAGACAGACAGAGGATACAGTGGATACATTGTCGTACCAGGAGGATGATGGAAATTAAGAGTAAAACACAGAGAAAAGTAGAAATAGAAGCACAGTGAAATGAGGTCCTAGGGTGAGGAGCAAAAGAGAAAGCCTTGACGCAACATTAAATATCCACACTGTGTCTCTTGCATAATTAATAGCTGAAGGAGATTTTGAACAGAGGGTCGTCTGTGAGAAAGTGGCCAGGCGTCATATCAGATATAAATAAGCAGTGCCAAAGGCAAGAGTGTAGATTAGAACACTCAAGCATTCACTGAAATCTCAGCTGTCCTCTACAGAATGCTGCTCGTGTAAGACTCATGCTGAAAACCGATCTACAGAGGTACAGCAATTCACAAAGTAGTTAAACATTTTGAATTGTTTAAATATATAAATGAATAAAAAATATTTATATTAAATTAAATAATGAATATTTATATTATAATATTATAATTTAACACAGATAAGCTAATAACGTAAACACTCTGGGAGATATCTGTGACGATAGTGGTTTAAAGTCCTTCCAGAATCTTAAAACTCAATATAATCTACCACCTCCTTTTTTATGTATTTGCGCATTAGATCGGCCCTATGGGCATATCGGGTGCCTTGGAACTCTCGACTGCCTGTTCACCCTTTGTACAAACTAATACTTCCTTCTGAGGAATCTCCCTCCCCCTCCTCTGCTTCAGTCATGTTTTTCTTCTTTCATTCATACAAACCTTTATCTATTACTAGTGTTTGTGCTAAGGATCTTAATGAGGATGTGCATGTTTTATTTTCCGATCAGGTATGGGGTATGTTTAAATTGTCTTCTGAAAACCCTAATGACCAAATGATTCATTGGAAATTGCTGCATAGGGTTTACTTGACTCCAATGAAACGTTTTTATATGAATCTGTCGTCTTCTGCCCCTCTCTCTCACCTTTTTGGACTCAGCTCTCATGGGACCTATCATATTTGTTGGGTACTGAGATATGTTTGACTCCGCGCCATTTTTTCATGAATGACTTTTGGGACTTCACCTTGTCCGTCCACCAAAGATCTTTACTTTTAGCTGCTCTCACAGCAGCAAAAAAATTGCTGGTCAACCGTTGGAATCCTCCTCACACAATGGACAGACGAACCTGGACTGTGTATTTGTTGGACATTATCTCAATGGAACTCTCTACTCGTATACATGGATCTAACGTGAAAACTGTTCATTCATGGCATTCAGCTTTTAATGTTGTGTCTTCTTTTCTAAAATATTTGTAAAAAATATTTTATTGTTATTTGTTTATCTATTAATATTAATTAATATGTGTTTATTATTATTATTTATATATATTTTGTATATATATTTTTTTTAAGTCTACCAAGGGGTGGGTTTTAAATTTGTACAACTGATTTTTGTTTTGTACTACTGTTCCACAAAATACACCTCAATAAACAGTTGTTAACAAAACACAGATTATCTAAATAATACATTATTTATATTTATTAGACATTTAGAGATCACAAATCAAATAAGCAATTTTGTGATCATGCAAACTTGAAAAGTCACATTTCCATTTTCCATGTTTTATTTTATTTTTATTTTATTTTTTATATTTGGTTTTCATGCGATTTCATGCAAATAACATTAACATTAATAAAGATTAATTACAAAGAAACAGCAAGTGACAATGAACATTGCATTTTAAAGTAGAAAGAGTATCTTTGCAAGTTCAAAAAATATTTTCACTGTGTGTGCAGCGGTTACAATACAGAGCTATTATTGCTATGCGATGTGAAACAAAGTAACCTGTTGCAGTTGAGTTAATTCAGTCATACTAAATGTATATTTACAGTATGTAAGCATATAATATGTTTGTCTTCAGAGAAACAGAAACACACATGCTACACAAATAATATTAGAGATGAAGTAGTACACATTTCTGCATACCACTTATTTCCCAATACAATCGTTTTACAATAAAATTAAAAATATTCCTCAACAATAATAATACATGTAAAACAGTGGGACTTTACATATTTGGACCCACATACTTTTTAAGATTTTCATGAATATGTTTGCACAATTAGTCAAACATTTAATTGTATAGCCTGAGTGATTCAACAACTGGATAGAAACTACAACAAATATGTTAAGCTTCAACAGTTTTTGAAGGCTCTTGGCTGCATTTCATGGCTTGTGTTCAGAGCTAATTTCCAATCTGCAGTATTTCAGCTCAATTAGGCCTTCTGAAAC
Organism: Barbus barbus; assembly: GCF_936440315.1. Classification (NCBI taxonomy): domain Eukaryota; kingdom Metazoa; phylum Chordata; class Actinopteri; order Cypriniformes; family Cyprinidae; genus Barbus; species Barbus barbus. The sequence continues at coordinate 26,900,252 of NC_136729.1, forward strand.
TGCAACGATTGTGCCATCTCACATTGAAGCATTGAATAATAGTGTATATCTAGCATTCAGCTCACGTTTAGGATGAGGGAGATAGGTCTGAGTGATGTGAGGTTAGCTTCACCTCCATGCTTTCCCTTATCATGAGAGACAGATAATGTCAGTGTCCACCTCAGTGCTGATTACCCTGTCATATGGCATCAGTGTCACTCTCTAAGCCAACACAAAACCCCCCAGGGCCCATTAGTGCTGGCCTGGGCTATTTATGGGCTCTCCTCATCACCCAACTGCAAAAACACTATCTCCTCTCTCTTTCATCGCTTGTTGTCTATTTCCATCCCTATACTCATTTCTGTTGTTCTCTTCGGTGAAAGGGATAACTTTTGAAAAGCATAGAGTATTAGGAAAAAAAAAAATACTTTTGAGCTCCACCAGAATCATCCAGTTTGCTTTTATGCTGAACACAATGAGTGGTCTTTGTTTCTGTGTCCTCAAAAACACATTCTGAGGTATTAGACTAACACCAATACAGTATTCCTGCACTAGAAAGAAGTGTGAGCCTTCCTTGATTGACAGAAAGTTAAAAGCTAAAAGCTGAATTCACTTTAAACCTTGAAAAAAAAAAAAAGTGCACCATTTTGTCTCAGGGTTAAATATATTATAACTATAAATGCTGTAAATGACAGTAAACAATTCAGGGAATTATTATATAATATATATATATATATATATATATATATATATATATATATATATGTGTGTGTGTGTGTGTGCTTTAAAGAAATGGAAGGACATTGATAGAGTTAGCTTTTTGCACAGACCTGATATTCATCAAAATAACAAGGATAAAAATGGGATAAAAAAACTAATAAAAATAAAAAGATTCAACTATACAAAAGGAGAGCTGATGGAAATGGATTAAACTGTCTATTGTAGTTCCATCTCTTTTCATGAGCAGTTGAACATGACTGCGGTAGGATAAGGGGCAGAGGCAGTGGAGTGGAGTAGGATCATTTTGTAAGCTCTTTCTTCGTGATTCACATTTTATGTATGACACTGATGTCCAGGCAGCGAGAGAGGTGGTTTAAAAGAAAACGTACTGAAACCAGTCCTACAGTAGCACATTCATAGCAAGAATTGCTTATATCTTATTCACTAAGGCCATTTCAACTGAAAATCCATTTCACTCACACCTGTTACAAAACCTCTGTGGATTTAAACGTCAGTAATATAAATCTAAAAGTAAATGGAGAGAGACATTCAGGCTTTACATACAAAAAAAAGTCCAGCTTCTTGTAATTGTAATGGTTTGTTTATCAATTTACTAGGGAACAAGAGAAAAGTAAGGGGAGATATTTTTACTGATGAATAATTATTATGACAATATATTTACACACACACACACACACACACACACGTGCACTTGTTACTATAAGGATGCTATTTCTGTGCTATTTCTCCTTGATTGATCTGACCCACACCCAGGGGCATCCATATAAGCTGTGAATGCTCTGCATATTCAAGCCATTTAAGAGAACAAGTTCAGGGATTGGCTAACTAATATTAACATTAATATAAATTCCTTTGTCATTTGATATCAAGCATAAGGTTTACATAATTAAATGTTGGGAATACGCATGCAACTTTCCGTAAATAATTTTTTTTGCTAAATACTGGTAATTGTCTGAAAATCTGTGTCAGAAGGGATTCAGGTGAGAGGATCCACAGTAGCTTTGGCGTCTATGTTCTATTGTCATGAATCACCATTACTGTTTTCTGTTCTCATTGGTTTATTCACATGTGAGTGATTTAATGTGCAAGGAAAGCTGTCCGAAAATTGCTCGCCCAAATGGAAAAATCTGCTGTTTTGCTGCCAGATATCGATACTGAAAATCACATTGTTTTTAATGCAAAACAAATTGATTAAATCACTTTCGGTGTATTTTATTGTTCCATGCTTGGAAAATCTTGCATGTGTGATGTGTGTGTATACATATATACATATACATACACACATCACACATGCAAGATGTGTGCGTGTGTGTAGGCATGTGGGAAGGTGCTGACACCTAATGGATGTGGCAACATTCATACTTTTAAATCGACACCTGCCATGGTGTTTCTTATTTGCCATCTCAGACACATTATTTAATTAGATAGCATATCTGGTTAGAAAAGTCACTTGTCTCCACTGGTGAAACCTAATGTAGTGAAGGTAATTTAGTCATATTAAATGTATACAGTTTGAGTTCAGAGAAGCACCCATACATTTTCAAAGTAGAGACAGTCCACATTTCTGCTGACTACCACCTCAAGATTTTTTTCTAAAGTTAGCTGGACATGGTTTGGCTGCAGTGGGTTAACTCCCTGACCCTTAAACCCAGCTGAGACCATGGGCAAACCTCAGCGTGGAGTCTAACCAGCAGATGTGCTTCCGCAGCGGCCCAGCTGCATACCATGTTAAAGGCCCAGCACCCCCTACTTCCTCCTCCATCTGCCACTGCCACACACCAGATAACACACTCAAGTACAGTATAAAAACCGTAAACCCTCAGAATCTACCAGAGAAATATGCACCCTGTTTCAACCGCTAATGAGGATAAAAACGACTTTCCAGATGGTCATTGGCCTTTACCCTTAATGCCAAAATGAGCCTAGAAACAAATATAGGATACATCTGTCATGGCATATTCAACAAAGCAGAACTTGATCTGATATTGCTTTATTTGGCCAAGCAATCACATATTTGAATGCTCTTGTCAGGAACAAAGTCATTAAAGATAGTTACAGCAAAATAGAATAATCAAGAAGGTGGTAATTACTGTACGGAGATCTATGTACTGCCTATGGCTCTGACAATTTCATGTGAAAGCAGTCTCTAATGTTAAGATGTGATACTGAATGTAAAGCATGTACCCTTGTGTAATTAGATTACAACTCAAGCTGCCCTACAGTGTTAAAGAGAAGCTACAAAAAGTGGATGACTTTATCTGTAGAATGTTTTAACTATCAAAGCAGGGCATACTTGGATGCTGTTTTACTAAAATAAGCCCTTGACAGGTTGCCTAGTACATTTCTGATAGGAAACCTTTTATAGTTGTTTGTTCAACAGTATGTGAGCAAACACTTCACGATCACTTTACTTCAAGGCTCAAGTAATTCTACGGAGATTTTAGCATATCTAGAAACTTTTGAGCCAGACATAATGTCTGTTAGCTGCCGGGTTGGCAGCGGAGGACATCTGCTCTGAAAGGCACCAAATTGTCAAAAGCAGTGGTGAACGTAAATTCAAAATGTATATGTTTAAATCATGAGCTTCACCCATTTAAATATGTACTTTCAAGTATTGAACAAGAGTTAAGAATTAAAGGAACATTCCAGGTTCAATAAAAGTTAAGCTTAATGAAAATGAAAATGAAGAAGAAGAAGGCTGTGTGGTTACAGAGAGGCTCTTATAATGGAAGTGAATGAGACCAAACTGTAATTATATTACATTCATATTCATTAAATATTTACTTTGATTTTAGTGTAAAAAAAACCCCCAACAAAACAAAACATGTTTTTTTCCTTTCTTTTTTTTAATTATAATTTTCACATTTCTTCTTTTAAATCTAATACAAAATAAATAAATGACTTCAATTATAAGGTCCTCACAGTAAACTTGATATTTGTATTGAACCTGGAATATTTCCCTAAAACCGCTACTAACTAGTAGTGCACTTTTTTTGGTTGTATTTATTATTCATTAAAGGATATGTTTATTATAGGTTTATTTAAAAAAAAAAACAAACAAACAAAAAAACACCTAGGTTTTTTGACTTGAAAATAAATGTAAAATAAACCCTTTTCAAATTATTCCAATAAGTTTTAGCATATTTAAGGCAGTGTGCAGACTCTAAATCAACATAGGCTGATAGCTTAAAATATGTGAGCAGTATGCTGTATACATGTTATCTATTTCCATAAATATGTCTCAGAAAATAACTTCCAAATCATTGTCAAAAATCCCCCTGACAAGACCTTATTTATTTTTTACCTGCCAGGAATATGGCGTGCATAATCAGAAATGTTATTAGAAGAACAGACCCCTCGCCTGTTAGCCCTGTTACCGGAGCTCGTAATAACTCTCAAAATGCAAATGAACTCTGGGTAATCTATTAACGTCACTTCAATTTTATATCAGCACTCCAATTTAGCAGATCCTGACACATTCCTGTGCACTGTGTCTCCGTACACGGGTTCATTTTGCCAGGAGAGAGCGGGCACACTACAAGCAGGGCGGAGGAGCCATGTGCCATCTGTCTCTTCCCGACTTTATTACCCGACTCTATAATGAAGCCCCCGTCGCTGAGGCCTCACACACGCTCGACTTTCAGATGACAAAAACAACTTTCCCTGCTTTATTTTTCCTTGTAGCAATTATTGTCATTCACACCTTCTTCCATGGAAAGGCGGCGGCATGGACGACTCAATGTTAATTACCCGCAATAGTCACTTCAAGTAGATTTGCTAATTTCAACAATGTAACAATCCTCTTGTCAGCAGCAGAAGGCTTTGTAATGCCAGCATATGGTTTGAAGACCTGATGGGGGAATTCGCCTGCTTGTATTGGCCTTAGAGTCAAAGACCCCATTAGTGAAAAAACACAACCGGTAATCCAATGAGATTTGTCCAATCCATGCAAATGAGTTATCACTGCCCATTGAGGACAGACCAACGCAAACAAGTAACACTCTTTAATTATTCAAAGTGAAATTCAAATATGAGATACTCTCATGAATATACATATACAAATTATCGGGGGAAATTTGCATCCATGAGCTTTCATCAAATGTTTTAAGTTGAGAAGGTGAAGGATTTGTCTCGCCTCACATGGCCTTTCAAATCATTTATTCTTTGTTCTCTCATGGCTTTGGAGATCTAAGGATTTTAGAGATTGCCGACAGTGTTACACAACAGTCCATTAGCATCTGAGTGTTACTTGTTCTCACTGAAATTAAAATATATATTTTTGTAGTGGAATGCTTTTCTTGGTTTTTACATTACACCTATATACAAAATTCAGCCATTACTTCAGGGAACAATAGTTTGAGCAACTACTGTACCACAATACCATTTATTTATGTTTCTCTTCAGATGGGTTTATTATTATTATATTATTATAATAAATTAAGTCACGATTACATACTAGTCAAATTCTAACACTTAAACCCATTACTACTGTAATACAACTGCACTTTAAAGAATATTTCGTAATTATAATTATTTTACTTTACACTACAGAAGCTTTATTTCTTCACTTGCAACACTTAAAGGGTTACTTCATCCAAAAATGAAAGTTCTGTCATTAATTACTCACCCTCATGCCGTTCCAAATCCGTAAGACCTTTGTAGCTTCATAAAATTACGGCTGAACCACTGATGTCACATGGACTATTTTACCGATGTCCTTATTATGGGTCTGGGAACATTTGAGTTGATTTGCTCTCTAGGGTCAGAAAGCACTAGAATTCATCAAAAATATTTTAACTTTTGTTCCGAAGATGAATGAAAGTCTTACGGGTTTGGAACGACATGAGGGTGAGTAATTAATGACAGAATTTTCATTTTGGGTGAACTAACCCTTTAAAACTTCAAGCTTTCATTTTGTTGGTGGGAAACCTTTTAAGTTTCTGTGATAAGCTTCTTGTTACAAATCTAGTGCAACACTGTGAACTACTGTCTACAAAAATGTTGGAAATGATGTGAATGTGAAAAAGCGTAACTGGCACACTGCATTCCCAGTCGCACGCGTAACTTACAGCACATGCAGATATGGAGTTCGCAGCTGTACGTGTGTAAATGATCACAGTGCCACACACTACTGTGTGTGTGTCAAACTCGCTGTCAAACAGAAGCGAAAGCAAGAAAACTGGAATTGGTGTATTGATACTGTGGAAAATGAGCATTGAATCATGAAACTAAATATTCAGACTTGGTCTGTATCAAAATATCTACATTTTTGACAACTCTATAACATTAGGGTGATCATACGTCCTCTTTTCCCCAGACATGCCCTCTTTTGGACCTAAAAAAATGTAGCTCGTGTTGGATGTAGGGTTGCCAAATCTGCATTTTTTTCCAAAGAATTGGGCTGATTTAAAACTGTTGCGGCGGTTTGATTTTATCCACTGTGTTAAAGGTTTGAAATAGGGCCTATTGCATAAATTACATTTGACTGAAATGCTTGTATTGAAACATTTGGCATTCACCTATGATAAACTTAAGTTTTGTGAAGGATGGCACTGTGGTAGGAAGCTTTTAGCTGTGTTTATGATCAATCTGCATAAAGGTGACTGTAAAATATGTCATTTAGATATGGACATTACGGTAACACTATTTTAGGGTCTCTTAACAAGCTGCTTATTAGCATGCATATTACTAGAATATTAGCCATTTATTAGTAGTAATTGAGCACATATTAATGTCTTATTCTACATCCCTAATCCTACCCAATACCTAAACTTAACAACTACCTTACTAACTATTAATAAGCAGCAAATTAGGAATTTATTGAGGGAAAAGTCGTAGTTAATAGTGAATAAGTGTTACTTATTCTAAAGTGTTACCGAAATGACATATTTTGAGTTTTGATATGGGATATGATCATCACAACAACCACACACACCCATCCCCCTCCCCCCTGGGTGCATCCTGTCCCCCTTCCTCTTTTTTGAAAACCAAAATATGGTCACCCTAAATAACATACATACAGTTATAGCCAAATACTTTAACGCAAGTTTAATAAATGTGTCTGTGTTAATCAAAGTAATATACTAGCTGTTCGTATACCTGTACTAACTATAATTCCATCATCAACAACCTACTGTAAGCTACAACGCAAATAAATGAACATCAGTTGGTTTGGTTTCTCAACTGAACTTTAAGAACCCAAACAAACTTCACAACTTTCTCACAAAACTTATTGTCAGGCCATTATTAGAAAACAAAACATGCAACATCAGCATGAGAGGTAAACCTCTGTGATTTGTGTACATGAGACAGGAAATAAAAGAGGCTTCCTTATTTGTCTGTTTGTTGTTTTTCTCTTCCAGCCAAAGAGCTTTTGATTCTCTCTATGAGTGTCTCCCACAACATAAATACTTTATAAGACCAAAACAAGTCATTGAGAATGCCTTTCAAGCAAACAAGAGAACATCAGCTAATGTTTAATTGATCAGCAGTGACAAAAGGAAAGAACAATTGTGAAAGAAGTCAACTTCAGGCATCTTTTGCCATATCCCCCTTCCTGCCCTCCTCCACCACTGCGCTTGTCACCCCCGCCATCTGCTGTATCCCACACTTCACTGTCAAACCCCTCTGAAAACTACACTGAGGATTTCAGTTGAGTGCATTAGTCTGAAAGCAGAAGAAAGACTCTCACATACAGCTCCAAATCCATATGCTCTAAGTGCACAAAAAATATGACAAAGAACAAACGCTGAGGAGAAAATGCCCATATGAAGAAGCCAAGATTTTAAAGGAAACAAGGAAGCTCTGTGTTATACATAACTGGGTTATAATGTACCTGTAAAAGAGCACTATTCCCCCAACTGCATTCTACACTTCAAAAGTGAGCCTTGGGTCAGGAGTTGAAAAACTCTTGAAGCATGGTGCAGATTTAATGCTGTTTTACTGCTCAAATTGACATCGATCATTTTATTAATGGCACTTCCTGTAACTCAGAGTACTCTCATATTTAATCTATATTAATGAATATAGTTATCCTCTCTGCATTACATTATTTCATGTTGTGTATAAACCATCAACCGCTAAAACAAAACAAGTCATGAGTTTAGACATTTCATACAGCTATTCCCCAGTGCAAGAGTTGAAAATACACAACAGATTCCTTTATACTTTGCTGAAAAAAGGGAATTTCACTGCAAAACACTACATTGCAGCACAACAGGGCTTTCAGAATGTCATGAGGGTTACTATGAATCCCTTAAGTTGATTCCCTTCACCGACTAACTCATATTCAAAAATCCATCTCGAGGTCAGGCTCGGATTGTACGGGGAAATCTCAAGAAGGCTTTGTCAACTAAATATGAACTCTATTTAAATCAAGTTTTAAGGATACGTTCATTAGAATGCAAGAACTTATATACATTAATACATTATGTGCCTTGAAAAACAAAAAAAAACATTGGTTTCTGAGGTTACAACATGACTATAGGCACCAGTATACATTTTGTGCATTGTTGTATCAATCTCCAGATATACTAATGAGACATTCCTGTCACCTCCTATTTCTTTGTCTATTCTTAGATAGCTATTACTTGTATATTTTGTCAGAGCTTTTGTCTGCCTCATGTAATTGTTCATCTGAGACAACCAGAGATGATGAAAGGAGATCACTCACCCACTTGGGACATCTCTGGCACTGAACCTTTGTAAGGCCCCTCAATGAACTGTGGGGGGTTGTCATTGATGTCTTGCACTTTGATGATGAACTCTGACGGTGGTTCCAGAGGTTGGTTGGTGTCTCTGTCGATGACCTGTGCCGTGAGCGTGTACTCGGCCTTCTCCTCCCTGTCTAGCCTTTTCATGGCGTGAATGTCCCCCGTCCTCTCGTTGATGGCGAAGATGGTGCCCGCCCCTTCCCCTGCCAGCACATACTTGATGTTCTTATTCCCCATGTCCAAATCTGTATGGAGCTAAAAAGAGAAACAGAGGAGGGGGATTGAGGCTACTTCCAGTTGCAGCTAATACCACTTGAGCATGACCAGATCAATGGCATCTACACTGGACCGAGCTGCAATCAATCACATAAAATAATTAAAGCCCACCGTCAAGTGCAGAGCTGCACAGTCTCTTCGAAATTCTAGTGTTTTACTGTGACGGCTGAATTGTTCAATCTCACAGACAAAAAAGGGGAAAAGTGCAGGCTAAGTCCTGGATTTCAAGGTAATGCTTGGGTTGTGTATCCCATCTATCTGTCATTCACCTCTTCATACATCGCTAGTAGAGGGTGGAGGTCAAAGCGTTCTGCTCACACCTGCCTCAGGGCCCTGTTACCAACTTGAAACCAGTCACCAGGCCACAGCTCCAGAATGAGAAGGCAATTGGGTTGTGTGTGGGAAAAAAAAAAAAGGAAGAAAGAAAGAAAGAAAATAAATAAAGGGCAAGACTATCCTTGACTGCTTCTGAGAGGGATAACAGACAGACATCTGCCAAACAAAAGAGAAAGAAGCCCAAATCTAGCTAAGCCTTCTCTCATAATTATTTATTTATTTAGTCAAGTTTTTAGACTTTTATGGGTTTGATGTATTTTTTTCTCTACAAAACAAATTAATTAAACCCTTTTTTGGTCACTCTTAATTTTAAGGTTTAAATACTTACTATTAACAAACCATTAACTAAGACTTTTGCCTCCATAACCTCCTAATTTGCTGCTTATTAATAGTAGTAAGGGAGTTAGTAATGCAGTTGATTAGGTATTGAGTAGGATTAGGGAATATTATAAATACTAATTACTAATAGTTAATAACTACTAGTTGTTAACTATTAGTAATTAGTATTTATAATATTAGGGAATATTATAAATACTAATTACTAATAGTTAACAACTAGTGAGAACTAGTCCCTTATTAATTAGTAGTTCCTTTTTTGTATTGCATTTGTCTAGAAAACTGTATCATTGGTAAGTTGGTAGACTGAACAATTTGGAACAATTAGTTTTATAACTACAACATCTTGAGTCAGTAATAAATATTGTTGTAAAGAAAGAAAGAAAGAAAATTTAATTCAGCAAGGACACGTTAAACTGATTATTAAAGACATTCATAACGTTACTAATTATATCTATTTAAAATATAAAAAATATATATGAATATATCAGTTTCCGCAAAAAAAAAGCAGCACAACTTTATTAAAATTGATAAGAAATGTTGAGAACCACATCAGCATACTAGAATGATTTCTAAAGCACCATATTATTATTATTATTATAATGCACAACATCAACAACAAAAACAATAATAATAATGCTTCAGAATGACATGAGGGTGAGGTTTTTTTTTTCTTCAGACAGAAATGATGAACTTTTACATTTCTGAAATTCCATTTTTAGAATTTTCTTCCCTACATAACTCACATCAGTTCTGTTGCTACATCATGTACAGCAAATTCAGTTCCATTTCTTGGAGGTGGTAATATATGCAGCCTGGTGCGAGGTGGAAGTACACTTGAGATTGCAGCAACAAGGACAGCGTGAGCTTTGAAATGTGGACTTTAAGAAGAAGAAAAACAATTGCTTAATAACTATGGTTTTATGCATATGTTATCTCAGCGGTGCTGTTTCCAGACACTGACAAAGCACACACACTTAAATTGTCACACCTTGCACTTTTGTCCTCCTAATTGTCCTATCATTCCACATGAAAGATCTATCTCATTAACACATCAGCTTCACAACAGTCTTCGCTCTACGAAAACCCCTAAATGAGCCCAAATTAATGGTGCTTTTTCTGATGGAAAACTTTTTTTCTCTTTCCTGAGATTCTCATGTATTCGAGAAAATTGGCAATCATGTGTATTATTATGGATTCCTACAATATATGAACAAAATGTCACAGCTGCAAAACTTCACTTCCTCCATTTGTTCATCCCAATGCCCTATGTGTACAGACAACATTTCAAGCTTGCGCTCACACCAGTCTCATTTTGACGAGTGATCGCTTAATCTCAATGTGCAAACAATCGGCTGAAAGTGCGGCAGCGGAGGGGAGGTAGTCTGTCATTATCCGGGTTGCCAGGGCAACTCCAGTGCACTAACATCTGACGGCATCCACATTTTCCCAACTCTCTTAACACACATATAATGGAAAGAAGTCTGGTAGTTGTTACATTTTTTTGTTTGTTTGTTTTGTTTCAATACTGTCACATATGGAAAAAGTCTATGATCACTCCACTGAAGGTACAAAGGAGAAATAAAGTCAAAGAAAACAACAAAATCACAATGTTAAGTTGATTTAATTATAAATTTGACCGAAATTCATTGGTGTGGATTACATTCAGAGCTGCCCGACTGGAGCTGAACAGGAACAACAGTGGGTTTTACACCCGTCTCTCTCTGTACCACTGCCGTGGACTACAGCTTTTATTGTCAGTTCAGGAGAAAATATGTCAGTGGCTGCTAGAGATGAACCTTTATGATGAGCCTGAGGAACAATCAGCGGCTCCGTAATGAGGACCCCTCCATCCCTCTACGCCTGCCGACTGCACACTAAAGTGCAGCGTTAAGCCCGACATTGCAAATGAATGATTTTGCCTCATGTCAACACAAGTGGCAGAGAGGATGGGAGCAGAGAAGAGAAGATCCACATCACCTACAGAGATGTCGTGTCACACATTTAAAAAATATCAGCGGAGCCCCAACCCAAGGACCATCTCAACGGTCAATTAGCCATTGTTTAGGTTCTGCTTTGCACTAAGTGAACTGTGGATTTGACCATGTGCTACTGCAGGCCTTCAAGGTCAATGCAGTTTCTGCATGGTGCCTGCTGAAAGGTTTCATGGTGATCATGCATGTTGCAAGAGCAAATTCCTGTAATGGATTCCGGGGCTTTCAGAAGCGATGCCATTTATATTTTAACAGCCACTAATGACATTAACTTACTTCTCCTCCTCATCATCAGCAGCATCACTATAATTCATGTCAATGCTATATTGGCAAGACATAGTTAACACGGCTTTCATACTGTTATCTTTTCATTTTGCCCATCTAGATGAAGTTGTAGCCATTGTGGTTGGCATGTGGTGCTCATGTGGGAAATGTAGGTTCAGATTTGGCTGTGTGTCACATCCAATATTAATTTCCCTCTTCCCTTATTATTTCTCAACTCGGTACTTGGTACTTTCACCATCTGCTATGTAATTTCCAACTGAAACTACTAATAACTGCAAAAAAATATTGTATTATTCAAAAACACTATTCTGTTTGCAATCAGTCATCCCAAACCTGCTACCATAAGTCTTTGTTTAGCATTATTATATATGTAAGCAAGGTGTGTGTGTGTATATATATACCCACTGCTCCGGGTGTGTGTTCACTGCTGTGTGTGTGCACGTTGGATGGGTTAAATGCAGAGCACAAATTCCGAGTATGGGTCACCATACTTGTCAGTATGTCACTTCACTTCACTTATATATATCACTGACTCTCATATATAAATAAGTCTGTTTCAGATGTTGAAAATTGGCTGTATGGAAAATAAGCTATGTGTACATATGCGCGTAATGAATGAATCTAAATATAAATATTTTCTTCATGAGAAAAAGATTGCATGCTGCCTGATAAGCCTATTGTTAAATTCTTGCAGTACCCACTGAGAATTGTTTATTAAATGGGATGTCACCTTTACGCCCTTAATAATAAATATTGTTTACATGTTGTCTTTAAGACTTTCCCCCAAACACAATGTGCAATTGAATTTTGTATGTGGCAAAATGAATAGGCTATATATAAAAGTTATGATTGTTATTTTTTACCAGCTCACCCTACATTTGACACAGTATGTTTTCAATAAAACAGGATTCGTACCTTCATAGAAAATAATAAATGCCCTAATGAAAAACAACGAGAGTAAGCATGTGATGCATGCTTGACTAATGAATACCACACGGTGCCTTGAATAGAGTGGCTTTCTCAGTAACCTTCCAAGGTACATGATTAGCCTTCCTGTGCTCCTGATTTATTCCTACTGTGCTGAGAAGGAACCAAACAGAGGAATTGTTATTGCTACACAAAGCAAATGTAATCAAATCAAAAACAGATATATTTTCATGAAGCAGATCCAACTACATATCCAGATACAAAACCCTACTACAAAAGAGCTTTATCTGTGTCCAGATATTACAGATTGAGAATCTAATTTCATGGTTTAGCATTGTGGTTTTTTTTTTTTTGTACCCGCTGTTTTATTTAGTGAGTGGCTGAATGGACTGTGGACTGCTACAGGATGTGATTACCAATTCTCCTGTTAAAACATGCATTGATTTCACACAAGTAACACCATCACAAGCAACATGTCAAGTCTGGGCTGGGCCTGGTCCTGTTTAAGACTGGCTGTGACTCTGGACTTCTGGTGTGCTAAAAACTAATCAGATATACAAAGATCTTCCAACCTAGAAACCACAAACCATGGAACAACAACAACAACTAATAATAATAATAATAATAATAATATCTCTGCTGTTAATCTTTCTCACACTGAACTGAAAACGACATGCCACTATGTCATGTTCATTTTTATTTCCAAGTGGTTCCCTAAGGCCATGAAGGTACTACAGTGCCATTAAACATGCAAATAACTCATCCATCTCTCCTTGGCAGAGACCAATGGACTGATAGGAGCTGCAATTATCATGTTCTTTTCTTTGAAGTGTCTATTGGATGTCCCCACAAAAGGCTTCAGGGACAGATGGGGGTTCAGTGCTCAGGCAGCACTATCTATGCTTGCTGTCTGTTCTAATGTGAAATTACAGAGAACTCTGTTTTAATATGTCACATCACGGCAGAGTAGACGAGGCAACAAGCTGTTCCTTTGTCTCACAGACTGAAGACTGCATGCAAACCGAATGTGTGTGTGTCTGTTTGTGTGCACGCGCATATGTGCTTATAAGTGACTATGCAGCTCCGAAGTCTGGAGATTAGAAAACCAGCAGGCAAGAGGTAAGGGGTAGTGTTTCATGTACAAGAATACAAAGGGTGAGCATCCTTTCTTGTTTTCCCCCTTAAGGTGTACTGTACATTTTATGAAAGCCATACTGAGTGATGAAAGCATCTTACAAATTTCACAGGTTCCAAAACATCATTGTTTTGCTGCACTGTTTTAGCACCTGTATTTCTAGCATTTCTTTTTTGGTGTGTGCCGAGGGCAAAATGAGCAGTTTACCCAGAAAATAAATTCCCACAGCAGATATTTATTTTACTTTCATCTTCTCTCTTTGGGAAGATAAATATAGAGGTCTTCTCTGTCTTTTGAATGACTTTTGAACCCATCATTATTTTCTGTTTTTAAACAGAAAATTGGCATGACCTCAAATGTATTAAATTCAAGCAAAAATAAAGAGACTGTTTAACATCTACTTCAATTGTGAAGAGAAAATTCCCAAACGTAACAACTGCAAGCTCATGGAAGTTCAGCTGCACCTTCTGACAAAATAAAGGGCTTGTTGATGGAAAGAAGACAAAAAAAAAAAAAAAAAACATAAAAATGGACCCTTCAAAATGAACACGGTTAAATTACGCATCCATTTTTATTCTCTGTCTGAAATGCCCATCGGTAGTGTCAACAGAGATTTTCACGCTGCACTGCAGGCACATCAGCTGATGGAGACATTTTCCCCCTACCTGCAATTTACATCAGAACACACGCATAGTGAGATTAGTGGCATTGGTGAATGGACTACTCTGACTGAACGCTCTAACAATGTGTCATCCACTCACCACTGTGAGGAGCATTCAATACCATCCTGCTTTTAGACCAAGCACAATGAACACAAGTCAGTCTGACCATTTAAAAACTCCCAGGAATAAAACAATTTGTGGTAACACTTTATAATAATGTCCAGTTATAAGTCATTTATAAGTGATTAGTTAATGATTAACTAATCATTTACAAAACATTCATAAGCGATTAATAAGTGATATGCTAACAATTTGTGTATGTTTTGTTAATTTATTTAAAAGTCATTTACAAGTAATTAGATGATGATGAACTAATCATTTACAAAACATAACTATACATTCAAAAATGATTAAGTAATATGCTAACGATTTATAAATCTGTCATAAGTTATCTTTAAATATAGCATCATGAAATAATCAAACAGATCCTTAATGGTTAATAGTTAATAGTTAATATATTATTAATCACTTATAGATCATTGAAATGTCAACATTGTACTATTATCTCAATAAACATTATAAATCATTTACAAAGCTTTCTGCATCCCCTAATCTAAAGTGTAAACTACTCATCAGTTGTAAATGTTTTACAAACCTTCCAGGTTACAGGTTGTTTGTGAATATATATATATATATATATATATTTATATATATATATATATATATATATATATATATATATATATATTTACGCACACACGACTGGAAACCATAAAGTTTGTAAAACATTTACAACTGATGATTAGTTTACACTTTAGATTAGGGGATGCAGAAAGCTTTGTAAATGATTTATAATGTTTATTGAGATAATAGTACAATGTTGACATTTCAATGATCTATAAGTGATTAATAATATATTAACTATTAACCATTAAGGATCTGTTTGATTATTTCATGATGCTATATTTAAAGATAACTTATGACAGATTTATAAATTATTAGCATATACTTAATCATTTGTGAATGTATAGTTATGTTTTGTAAATGATTAGTTCATCATCATCTAATCACTTGTAAATGATTCAAAACTTATTCTACAAAACATAGATAAAAATATTAACATATCAATTATTAATCATCTATGAATGCATAATCATGTTTTGTAAATGATTAGTTCATCATTAGCTAATTACTTGTAAATGACTTTTAAATGAATTAACAAAACATACACAAATTGTTAGCATATCACTTATTAATCGCTTATGAATGTTTTGTAAATGATTAGTTAATCATTAACTAATCACTTATAAATTACTTATAACTGGACGTTATTATAAAGTGTTACCCAATTTGTTTGATTTCTTAGCTTCCAAGTGGTATATGTAGCAGAGGCCAGCGGGTAAGTGCTGTGCAGGTTAAACATCACTCCCCGACCTCAAGTGGCGCTCTAGCGACTGACGCTAGAGGCCGTGGCCTTTAGCCTCCTCATTAGAGCGCCCGCCTCCCACACCGGAGACTGTGGTTCGAATCCCGCTTGGGGCGGGGCGAGTAGGACTGCGACATTGGTGCCGTGACCCAGTAGGGAGTGAGGTTTAGGGGGTTGAACCTCACTCCCCGACCTCAAGTGGTGCTCTAGTGACTGACGCTCCTCGTTAGAGTGCCCGCCTCCCACACCGGAGACTGACGAATCCCGCTCGCAGCGGGGCGAGTAGGAACGTGACATATGGACTATCAACAGAGTTGTGCAGCATTCCGAATTAAATAAAGAATCCTCTGTCAGTTACAATTTAATTCCTGAATTTGAAATTAATTGGAATGGAGTAGCAAACAAGACTCAGAATTGCAATTTAAATTAAAATGTAAAGAAAGTAGACATTAATTCAAGATGTATGTAGGGGTGGGAAATATACTGGTAGACACAATTAACTGATGGAAATTTTTCAACCGGTAGACAGTTTGGACTATCGTCTCTGTCGTAGTTAAAAGCTCACGTGACAATGCTGTGCTACGTGGTCACGAAAACGTATCGTTTGTATGCATTTTTAAGTATTGTGATTTAAAAACATGGGATTTTAAGATGCTGAAACACAATCAGAAGCGAATATTCTATATTCGCTATATGTGCACACTGTCTGAGAGACTGTTTCCGAGCGCTGTCAGAGAGGTGCGCATGCGGAAGATGGTGCTCATAGAGCACGGGAGTATTGAGCAGAGTCATTTTTGCTGCTTTATAGGCCTTAAACAGTTACACAAACTCTTATGTGTCAAAATACCCATCTTTGCAAGTATCCTCATAAACACAGTAGGTCTTAAGTGAAACCAAAAGAGCTGAGAAAGAAAAAGATGTATAACAGTATATTGGATACGGGAAGCTCTTAAAGTGACAGCATTCTAAAATTCCTTTTGTCTGTCATTCATGTTAATCAAACAACAAAAGAGAGAAAATAACTGTTCTCTTACTGTTCTTGACTAAATCGCTTTTCTAACTTTCTAACTTAAAGCTGCAGTCCATAACTTTTGTCGCTCTAGCGGTTAATAAACAGAACTGCGTGCATCTTGCGGAAGAACATTGTGGCCGGAGCTACTTCTCTCTGTTTATGTCTATGGCGAATCACGCAGGTACTGGGCTACTCCACAGTGGTACCTACCCGAACCAGTCTAAATTGTCCGAATATAAACACTTATTATAGGTGTACCGTAGTGATTCAGGACAAGCCAAAAACACGGTTTGGAAAATGGATTTATGGTGTACTCGCTTATTATATAAATTTAGTAAATTTTGAACACAAAAAAAGTTACGGACTGCAGTTTAAATTAAATATTTAATTTACACAGTGTTGAACATGCAGTGTTTTATTCAATTGATTACTTTATCCAATGTATGTATCATCTCTTATTTATTTATTTATTGTCATTTTGCTTGTAATTATAGTTTCTGTTTGCTCATCTTCAGTCAGCTTGAGTTTTTTTTTTTTTTTTTTGGATACGACCGCCAAGATAGATAGACACAAAGATAGATAGATAGACACAAAGATAGATAGATAGATAGATAGATAGATAGATAGATAGATAGATAGATAGATAGATAGATAGATAGATAGATAGATAGATAGATCACAGAGTGATAAAACATAGAGCAGTATTGAAATTCCCTGCTCTTATCAAAGGTCTTAACAGTGAAGGCCACTTGAACACATGGGGCCCTTCTTGCCAATAGAGGTCAACTGGAAGGAGGGCAGTAGGGGTGTCCCTGTATGTGTGCCCCCTTCCTGTCGCCCCTGACTGGGAGATGGATGCCGGCTGTCACACTCTCCTGCCTTTGTGCTTGCCAGACGCGAAGGGGTCTCGAGGAAAGTGCCCAAACACTCATCAATCTCACTTTTGCCCTCTGCTCCTGCCTGTGCTCTTACAGGTCCCAATAACAATTTAGTCACAACATGAGGAAAAATGCTTCCACCCACAGAACCAGGGCACTAATCCGGTGACCTGAGAAAATAGAAAAGCAACTAAGAAAGTGAGAACGAGAGAGTAATAGCCCGGAAAAGGAAAAAACAAACAACTTTATATTGGCTCTTCTATGGTACTGATCTACTGTCAGGCTGTGAAAGGATGAAAAGATGCAAATGAGCGATATCATGAGACGTTTTTTCTCGTATCCCATTCCTCATCATTTGTCCTCTCTCACTAAGAAAAATAAAATACGCACGGGATGAAGCTCTCTTATTCTCTTTCGGAACATAAAAATCATGACATGCATTTTCCCACAAATATTTAATTACAGAAAAACAGGATGTCAGCAAATTCCCCTCTGTACACGTTCACTTTGATTGTGTCATTCATACTATGATGCTTTTTGATTATTGTCACTGTAACCCAGCACACTTACAGTACATCCACAGTCACCAAGCCTTAGAGCTTAGAAACGCTCTGATAGCCATCTTGAAAAATGGGTTAATAAATAGACCTCAAACCACCTCGCCATTGGAGTGGTCTCAAACCTATAATCCTTTTCCAGCAACACAACACAAGAAAAAAAAAAAAGTGACGTACTGAAGCAAAATGGCTGTCTTGGAACATCTGACTGAATAACAAGAGCAATCCAAAAAAAAAAAAAAAAAATGTTTTATATATATATATATATATATATATATATATATATATATATATATATATATATATAAAAATCAGTAATTCTTGCATGGACTGTCATCTGACAGTAAGATTAGTATTAATGGACTTTGGCATACATTTGATTTGTACTTTTGTGAAGCGTTTTCAAGGATTTAAAATTATTAAACGTATTATTATCTAGAAGAAATTTAACTTTTCTTTGCTTGAATGGAAATTATGGAAAATAAGGAGCAAAATTGCAAGGGCAAATGTTAGAACACATTATACTTTCATAGAAGTACTGGGGATAATCTTCAACATCTATGAAGCATGAACAGGTCATTTGGAATGACATCATCTGTGCTTTGCATGAAGACTGGAGCTTGCTCCTAGATCAAACACACACACATATAAACGCCTAGTAAAAAAGTGCCAATTATCTACAGGCATCTCCTCATAGACTTAAACCAGAACTCTCAATGTGGCTAATTCACAGAACGCTGTAAACACCCCTTGGAGCAGCAAGTTTATCCATTTACTTAAGTTCCAGAATTTATTTCTCTATCCATATGCAGTCATGATCTACTACTCTGACCTTTAGCATACGAATTCAATCTCATGGAGTTAGTCATTTAGTGGGGGCCAGCCTGGGCAAGCAGTAAATGTGATGATCCCAGATGGCCCACCCCCACCGAACGTAAATCAGCGAAGGAGCCGTGAAGGGAAGTCACAGACAGAGTCTGTCTTCACTGTCTAAAAAGATTGGGAAGACACTCCGTAGCAAGTCATCCGTCTGTTGTGACACTGATGCCGTAAAATTTGTCATTGGGCAAGGATTCGGAATGCACAACCAGCTTTTCGATTTTTTGGGAGGGGGTCAACTTTTGTCTTATTCTCGTCATCTTGCAATCCTCCACTCGCTTAGTGATGCACAGACAATGTGAAATCTATGAAGTGGAAGGTGTTGACTCTGAGCTGTCAGTCAAGACATCTACGGCATGTCATGCTAAGAAAAAATACAGGAAGTGCAAGGCTCTGTAGGACAGGCGCTCATGTTGAGTATCCATTTATGGGGTTTCTAGAATTTAGCAAGCCAGGCTTTAACTTTGGCATGAAACGGGAAATGCAACCATCTTTTCTTCCTATTATGATGTATATCTGAGTGAATGAGATCTCCAATGAGAAAAATGCAAGACAGGACTTGATTTTGTCCATCGAGAGTTGATTCGATCGTTGTCATTTCCTAATTGCTGCGATGTCATGTGAGTGACAGGTTTCTGGAGAAGAGAAATTACTGTCTAGCCCTTGCAACAATGCACACGTCATCAGTGTCGGAGAAGAGATGTGGTTGCGAGGGAGAGACAGTTATTTTGATTTAAGTATAGCTATATTTCATAAAAAAAAAAAAAAGAATTCATGGTGACTTTAAAAAGAACCATGCTGTGGTTTAATGCAACGCAAAATAAAACCTGAAAAAAAAAGTAGGGGAAAGGACAGTCTGTTAATGCATAAGCCCAATGCCAAACCATTGAGGTACATGCGTGCTCCTTCTTGCAAAAATATTATCTCTATGAAGTATTTCAGTCAGGTTTCAGGCCTCACCATAGTACAGAAACTGCACTTGTTAAAATTACAAATAACTTACTTCTTGCTTCAGATCAAGGCTGCATCTCATTGCTAGTATTACTTGATCTTAGTGCTACGTTCGACACTATAGACCAGTGCTTCTCAAAGTCCGGACTCTGGTCCGGATCCGGACCCGGAAGGAATTCAATCCGGACCCGCTTCTATTTCATATTTCAAGAACACTAATTATATTTCCTACTTTGATAAACGCACGTTAAACTTGTAAATCATTTGTTTATTTATTCTTATTTTTTTTATGTCTTTTTGGAGAAGGTCCGAAATTGCAGGCGAGATATTGAAACTTTTCCTTCATGACATTTGTTGTCATCATGACATCCAGTGAGCGTATGACGTTTGACATAATCGGCGACATTTCACCGCTAATATTTTAATTTTTTTTGTGTTATCACTTATATTATGGCAATTTGTCTTATAGAAGTGCCCAGTGTATACATTTATTTGTGGCGGCCGGCTTGTCACAATATCAAAACTGACCGCTACAAATAGATTTTCCAAAAGGCTTATACTTCGTTGAATAAACTGAGCACTGCGCGTTTCAAAAATAAAATGCTGCGCGGGTGTTTTTATATGAATGTATCTTTTAAAAGAACCGTCCGTTTTCTTCAGAAAAGCTTTGATGTCAATTTTCATTTGCTCTTTCCTGTAATGGCTGATAAAGTAGCGCTTATTTGATTACAGTCGTTACCAGGGAAACAGCTATATATCACGCTCCAACAGCGCCTCCTGCTGGCAGAGAATCAACTTGCATTTGCTAGTCTGCGGGAAACACTGGTGTCTGTCAGCAAACATAAACAAAAAAGCATGCTTCAGAACTGTTTTGAGAAGGTGCTTAAGTTTTGAGCCATGTATTATTACTATGAATTAGGCTACTACTACTACTATTACTATCTTGTGCCCTGCAATAACCATTTACGCAAACTCTCTTTTGATATAAAGGGAAAAAAAGAGAAAATCGGCCCAAAAATCAGCATCATATATCGGCCATAGGCTGCCCTGATTTCTAAATATCGCCATTGGCCAGAGAAAAAACATTATAGGTCGACTTCTACTGCTGACACTTAAATTAATTGTTTTGCCACTTTTGCACTTGTTGTTAAAGTATTTTGAATGCAAAGGGAACCTTTTTTTTTAAATGAGTGTTTATTTGTTATATGTTATGTATGTTTATTAAAAACACGTTTTGCAATAACCAATTGTTCCGGACCTTTGGCACTGATGAAAATTCAGATTTGGACCTTTGAATGTAGACTTTGAGAACCCCTGCTATAGACCATTATATACTCATAGATCGATTACAAAACTATACTGGTATTCAAGGGCAGGCTTTAAGATGATTTAGATCCTACCTGTCCGATCGCTACCACTTTGTTCATTTAAAAGGAGAGTCATCACAATTATCACCAGTAAAGTATGGAGTACCACAAGGATCTGTCCTAGGTCCTCTGCTATTTTCAATATACATGTTGCCTCTTGGTAATATTATTAGAAAATACGGGATTAGTTTTCATTGTTATGCTGATGATACTCAACTATATATCTCAACAAGACCAGATGAAACTTCTAAACTATCCAAGCTAATAGATTGTGTAAAACATGTAAACGATTGGATGACCAATAATTTCCTCCTATTAAATTCAGATAAGACAGAGATATTACTTATTGCACCAAAAAACAGTACACAGAATCTCTTGGATTACAATTTGCAACTAGACGGATGCACTGTTACGTCCTCTAAAGTCTCTGGGTGTTATATTAGACAGCAACTTGTCCTTTGAAAATCATATTTCCCATGTTACAAAAACAGCATTCTTCCATCTTAGAAACATTGCCAAGCTTCGAAACATGCTACCTGTTTCTGATGCAGAAAAGCTAGTTCATGCATTCATGACCTCTAGACTGGAATATTGTAATGCACTGCTAGGTGGTTGTCCTGCATCTTCAATAAACAAGCTACAGATAGTCCAGAATGCAGAGGCTAGAGTTCTTACTAGGTCAAGAAAATATGATCATATTACCCCAATTTTAAAGTCTCTGCACTGGCTACCTATTCAGTATCATTTACAAAATATTACTACTTGCCTATAAGGCCCTAAATTGTTTAGCTCCTGTGTACCTAACTTGTCTTCTACCACGCTACAATCCAACCAGCTCCCTAAGGTCGCAAAACTCTGGACTTTTGGTAGTACCTAGGATAGCAAAGTCTACTAAAGGAGGTGGAGCTTTTTCACATTTGGCTCCCAAACTCTGGAATATCCTTCCTGATAACGTTCGGGGTTCAGACACACTCTCTCTGTTTAAATCTAGATTAAAGACACATCTCTTTAACCAAGCATTCACATAATGCATCTTATAATCTTGTACTGCAGTTATATCTGATCAAATGTACATTTATTATTATTCTTTAGCTTGGGTTGAACAAATCATTCTTGCTTAGATGGAACAGCAGCTATGCTAATTATGTAACTAGGAATGACAGAAGCTTCGGTCTGGATCCAACCCTTAAATGATCTGAGATGAGCGAAAACACGAGAAAAGATAATGCCAACCCCTCAGAGGACTTCAGAGGATGCCAATGCTCAGACAACATACAGAATTACCAAATTTTGCCATAAGTCAAACATATTAAGGTTCTGCAATATATAAATATATTGTGGAAACTTAAATTCCTGTAGAGCTGCTTTGCAACGATTTGTATCGTAAAAAGCGCTATACAAATAAACTTGAATCAGTCCAAGAGCTCATAGAAAATGAACTCGAGTCTGTTCAAAATGCACTCTAACAAATTATATTTTGAGGTTGCGAGCCAGTTTGTGAGAGAAATGAGGTGAAGGAGCAAAAATCTCAATACTGTAGGTTATTAATAATGCTGAAGATCAATAATGCATTTAAAATTGCTGCCTAAAATAGTACTATAAGCACATCACACGTGTTTTTGTTCACTAGGAGCTTTAAAACGCACACACAAAAAGAAAATGTTGCCCCCAAGATAATATGCATCTCAAAATATTCTGTGAAAATATAAATTGGGGAAAAAAATTAAATTAAATCTTGCCTGGAGAATTTCAGATTTGCTAATTTAACACAAGACGTCAAATCAAAGTTTGCCACCATGTTGCGGTTGTATAGATATCTGGGGGACTGTGTTTGTTTATTTCCCCCTTTGAGTCTGGCACTTAAAAACACCCTAAAATTAAACTTTCGACAAAACACAGCTCCATTGTATGGAAATGAAGATATTTCCCCTTTGTTAGGGTGAAAAAAAATGGCACCACCATTTATAAGCAGTCATATATTATCAGAATCAGAATGAGCTTTATTGGATAAGTCTATGGTGACAATGGGGGATGTCATGATGAATTTTTTTCATTGTACTGTAAACGTATTATGTCTTGTATGTTCAATGTATTTTTTATATTTTGTATTCTATGTGGAACTTTTATTGCGGCTTTCTTGGCCAGGGCTCCTTCGCAAAAGAGACTTGTTCTCAAAGGATTTCCCTGGTTAAATAAGGGTTAAATAAATGGCCAAGTATGTTTACACATACAAGGGATTTGTTGTAGTGACAGAAGCTCCACAGTGCAACAGAAAGACAGTAACAGGACAGGACACAGGTAATAAAAACAAAATAACAAGAAATAGCCAATAACCAATGTACAAAGCAGCAAAAAAAAAAACATACACAATATATAATATAGGCGACTATGTATGTACAGGTCAAGTATGTGCAAATTAGAAATTAGAAAAATAAAATAAGTGAATGGTGAATGGATAATGAATTAGTTGTGTGTTCCACGTTTATTATTGAGTGTTCATGAGATGTATTGACTGAGGGAAGAAACTGTTCCTGTGTCTGGTCGTTCTGGTGCTCAGAGCTCTGTAGCGTCGACCAGACGGTAACAGTTCAAAGAGGTGAACTTCCTCAGCTGGCGAAGAAAGTACAACCCCTGCTGGGCCTTCCTGACAATGGTGTCAATGTGAATATCCCACTTCAGGTCCTGAGAGATAGTGGTTATACTGTTTACAAATCACTTTAATGCTTTTGGTGAAATCTCAAGGCTTCCATAATTTTTAAGTCCATCTCTCTGCCTCACAGTCGTAGACCAGCCAATACTTTTCAATTTGGGAAAAAAAGAAGCACTGAGTTAAAAAGCCACTGCTCAAGACGATTACATCTATTCTACCTCATTACTTGCCTTTTGGGAGAGAGAGGAGGGCAGAGAGGCAGGCTGCTATCTGTTTACATTTACTGTACAAGACTATCAGAATTATAATTGTGTTCTTCTTTCAGCGCGTGGCTCAGCTTAAAGGTCCTGTGGTCCCAGGGAGATGAAGAAAAATGAAATCCCTTTAAGGGATTCCACTGCACAGGCAAAAATGCTGCTACAAAGCTTTTATTTCTTTTTCATCTCTTTCTTCCCCTCTTATTTCTTTGTGCATTTGGGGGACTTTCCAACTCAGGAAGCTAAAAAAAGAAAAATCGAAGAGAGAGAGAGAAGGCAATTCATATTCTGAGGAAATATATATATATTTTTCACTTGAGACTGTCTCAAAGGAAAAATCACATAGTAAGGTTGGGATTCCAAATGAGATCAGCGAGGGCCACTTGTAGGGGGTAGAGGTCTACAGGACAGCAAGACATAGAATCATATAAAGGAATACTTCTGCTCATAATGAAAATGTTGGTATCATTTATTCACCCTCACTTATGACTTTCTTTTTTCCATGGAATACAACATGCTTGGAAAGGCATGAGGGTGAGGAAATGACTACATAATATTAATTTGAGTGAACTATCCCCTTAAATGAATTGGTGCTGTCGGAATGAGAGTATAAACAGCTGATAAAAACATCACAATAATTCACATGACCCCATACCTTGAAAGACGACAACAGGGGTTGGACTTTTTCACTGGAGGAAGCATTATTATTGGATTATTGCTTCATATTTTGTCCAGAAGCAATGGTTTAAAGTTTAAATGTCTGAAAGATTAATTTGTTTATTACAGACATGCATTTTTTTCATTTAAAAGACATTAAATTATGTTTCTTGTTGTGATGTTTTTGTATAGTACCCATTCACCGTTGAGGATCCATTGGTGAGAAAGTGATATAATGGTAAATTTATCTACATATGTTCTGATGAGCAAACAAACTCATCAACATCTTGGATGGTCTTATGATGAGTAAATGTTCAGCAAATTACATTTTTGGGAGAACTATTCCCTTACTTTCTCAGATCCCATTTAAACAGGAGGTTATGATATCTTTATGCAACACCCAGTTTGTGTTCCCTTTCTTTATGCTTTCCCTTTATGATTTGAGCATGATCCATATGATTTCCTTGTCCAGAAGGGGCATAGTCTGTGATGAATGTAACGGCATGTACATGTTGAAGGATCACTGTACAGATAACCTCATAACTCAAAACACCGTCTGTATTACTTGATAATGAGGAGGCTGTATTCCAAAAGAATAATTCCAAATAGCACTCCCGACATGTCTGAAGTACTACAGAGGCATTCATTTGAACATTTTCTGGCATGTTTGTATCCAACGCATGGTTGAGAGCACAGACATAAAGATGTAGTGCAATAAACCGCCTACTGTCTTTTCATTCAGTACAAGGCTACATATTTACAATACATCTGCTGGTTTATTATTTGCGCATGTACAGCAGGAGATGCATCATCATATGAGTCTGCTTCAATTTGTCTTTTCCATGAGTAATTATGGGGTTTGTGTATATCTATGAGCCAATCTGAGACATTTGTTTAACAAGGACTCTCGACTAATATACAATGTTTGTTCAACAGGATCTCACAGCTCGGTTAATATGGCAGTAACTGTTTATTGCCTTATGTCTTTTTTTAAGAAGTAATAAATCATAAATAAGCATTGATGAGTGCAAATATTGGCTCATCAATAAATGTCTCATAAATTACCTGCGGTGAATGTGACATTCAAGATTATTCATCATCCACCCACTTTTATCTCTCAATCGCCATTATTCCGCTTGGCCTGAAATTGAATGTGAGTTTACCCAGTAAACACGATTACATGGTTTATGCTAAACCTACGCCATTAGCATACTAGAGGCGAGAGAACATGTCCAGGTGTGTATGACATGGTCTTATCCCTCCCAGCCCTTGTCCAATTATGGATTAATCTGAACACATCAAACGTGGCCCTGTTTGCACCTCATGCGATCATTTTAGCGATACTGCTCCATCAACAATTAATTGCCTTGGCTGCAATTTCCTTCGCAAGAGGCCAAATCCAAGAGGAAAGATCCATATATAGGGTACATTTACATATGCTGCTTTTCCACTGGTCTTGCTTATTTGCATGAGGAAAGCGTGTGGGGTTTGGGTTGGGATGGGGAGGTGACTCAATTTTTGATATTATTATCCGATTTCTGTAAGTGGTTCCGTATATGCGGCTCACATTAGCTCAGGATGAACTCTGCGCTGCTCCATTAGTCTTCCCCAGATAATGCTACAATTCTCAGTCCCGTTTACTTAACATGCTGGATCCGGCCTCCACGATTTGCACTAATCAACTGATAAGGCGAAAGCCCTTTCACCAATCCCTGGAGGGTGAAAACTGAACTCCTAATGGTCATTAGTAGTAATTATGTTCCCTAATAGACACATCCAGCCTAGCCCCTCTCACTCGTAAGTAGTTAGTTCCCATCGCCATCCACCCTCTTTAGGTCCAGATTGTACTCCCTTACACAGGATGTGCCCTTATCACCAAGCATTGCTGCCACTCACACATATAAAACTAAAATTTGCTTTCCTTTATAAAGAGCGGCAATATAATATATTGAGGGGAGCAGTAAAATAATATGACTGTATTTCTCTCCCTCTCGCGCTCTGCTTTCCTAGCCTCAGTTCTTTCAGATCAAACCTCAGCGACCTATCCCCCAGAGTCTGACCTACAGAGTGTGATCTGTATTGACAAGGACAAAACTACTGGCAAGGGATCCCAAAAAATTCAATAACGTGTACAGGCCCTTCTAACAGCCTTAGCATCAACACTGTAATCTCCTTTTCCTCCTTGTCATTTCGACAGGCTTATTATGAATTCAAGCCTAGGCAAGAATAGATAGAGTGATGCTGCAGTGGTGTCCCATAACAAACAAAAACAAAAAAGCCTCTCTTTCATTCATTAAACAACATACTTTTACATTCTGTTTAGAAATATTTCATATTTTATTTAGAAAAATAAATGAGTGGGTTTCTTTTTAGTTGAAAATTTTTGAATAAAAAGTAGAACAAGCCTGGAGACATTCAAAGCTGTTTTAGTTCTTCATAATGCATGAACAAATCACACAAATTCTGAGGATATAAATATATCTCATTCATTAATAATTACATAAGTTCTAATAAACTTTTTGATTGATTCAAGAGGTACATTTGTATATTTCTTGTTCAAATGTTTATACCTCTGGATTAATTGGAGCTTGTGCCCACATGTAGTCAAATATCATAAATACCTTTTAATAGAGGCCTGTCACACTGCATCTAGAGCAAGGACACACAGAGATATTCAATACGGCGGTTTATTGAACTTCCACACACACATGGAGCATGGGAGATGGACGAACAATACAGGACATGGGAGACAGGGAGACACAGGGCTTAAGAACACTAGGAAATCAACGAGGAACAGGTGTGGACAAATCAAACGGGCTGGAGACAAATTAATTAATGATGACAAACGAGGACAGGAACAGGAAGGCCAAATATGGGCACGAGAGGAGGGGGAAACAAGACACAGGACTGACAAGGCCTAGATACAGTTATCATGCAGATAATTTGTATTACTCTACAATAAAACAATTACAGTACTTATTCAATTTTGAACTATATGCTACCATTCAAAAGTTTGGGGTCAGTAAAATGTTTTTTAAAAGTATTCCATTTTAAATATTTTGAAAATATTGATATGTATTTACTTGTATATATTTATATTATTTATATAATAAATAAATATAGACATAATAAATATACACAGTACAAACACATATAATGTAAAGAACAACTTTTATTTATATATATGTACACATTTTCATGTTTCTAAGGTCACCAGGGTTTTTTGTGAATGATGTTTCAGTAGGTTCCAGATGTAATCCTAAATTTTATAATACGTTTAAGTGTGAACTCACTGATGAATAATAATCTCTACACAGAAACATTCCCACACACACACAAGTTTTACACACAAATATGTGTATGGTAAGTGAATATGACCCAATGTTTGCTCTTACTTAAGAAGATGATGTTGTTGGGTTTTTTCTCAAACTAAGCTCTGTGACTGAATTTAAATCATGTGTTCTTAGCTTTATTACCAATATTCAGATGTCAGGGGGGTGTCAGCAAGCATCTGATTCATTGCAGGCCACGAACGAGAGAGGCAAGGGCGAGTAAGTTTGCTTGGCCCTGCAGCAGTGTAGCTGACGAGACAGCCCATTGTCAGGAAACTAATAAAGAGGCCGGGTGTGCAGGAGCACAGTAATTATTAAGCCTGCAATATCAGCACGGTATTTATGAAAACACATTACGTGTTAACAAAAGAAAAAGGTCACGCGCATGGGAGGGCCGTCTCTGAGATACATTTCTGGCAGCAGATGCGGCACATGTCCACAACCGAGTGATAAGCAAAACGTGCATTACCGTTTCACTGCAGTCTGTAGGAAAAACAACAACATACCAACACCGGAATGCCTTCTTGAACTGAAGAAACATGCCCTGGAACGTTTCTAAAAGTATATTGGAGACACAGACAAATGGGCTGAAACATGGCAATGAACCGCAGGAGTGCAATTGGCTAGCCTGGTCATCCCCTTTCGTTCCAGGATTCGTGAAAATATTGAGCCATAAAGCTAGGCGAGCACAAGAAAAGCTACCTGACATGTTTTGAGCTTCCTCCACGTGGATAAAAATACACAGCGGCAGCACGACAGTGACCTTGCATTTGTAATGTGCGCACCTGTAATGTTTGGCATGACATCACAAATCTGTTATATGCCAGGAATTTTCGGCGTGCCGTCTGTCTCCGCTTATGTGTTCATGTTCCTGTGTGATTGCATGTCAGGCTTTACGTATGTGTTTGTTTTTGCCTGAGAGCGTGCTATAATAAAAAAGAAAGGCAGTCAAAGAACCAATGTTCACTCTGAGCACATATGAATTTCCTGTAGCAAGGACACACAACAGATATCCAATATCATTTTGAAAATGCCGATAGCTCTCTAGCACTTTGAGGAAATCATACACCATCTGGAGAAATAACACAATGTGTCTCAACACCCTGTGTGTGTGTGTTCTTGCAGAAAACCGTTTTTGTTACATGTTGCAACCAATCAATTTGGCAGCTCAATAGCAAATGTGATTCTTAGAAAGCCTTAAATAATAGTAATTATAGATACTAATGATTTAGACAACTCTCTTTTTGACACATTTAGTGTAGGAGGTGAGAGAGAGTGCATTTCCTTTATTAATTTCCTTTCCTTTTCACTCTAACATACATGTCCATTACATCAGAACAAGCTAATATACTTTAAGACACAAACCGATATGTGTGGAGTAGCGTGTCTCCAATCCGTTTCACACTTGTTCTGTCTTTTTTCTTTCATCTCTACCATGCAGGTGTAAGCTCATGCCTGTATGAGAAACACCACACAGGCTCTTGTTATGTTCCTCACACTGCAATACTCCTCACACTCACACACACACACATACAGATATATACAAAGACACAGGCAACTGGCCCAGTACAAAGAAAGTCATCATTCTTTGGGTGTAATTCCAGAGACTGGCCTATACAGGCCTGATCGCCATTAAGGATTCATGATTCATCTGGACCTCATATTATAACGGCTTGAATTTTTCATGCAACCCCTCAATGCCAAGAAGAGGAAAGGAGGAATTGAAATTAGATGAAATGTTGTCTGCAAAACCCACCCCAGCGTACTATTACAACAGGGCCTGTGACGAGATTTGCTTCGTTTTGTTGGATATGATCAGCATTTTTAGGATGTCTGGACTAGAATGGATCATGTTTGGACATTGTCGAGATGGAGATTTGAGAAAAGTCATCTGCAACTGAGATGTGGGTGAGCAAACGTGTATATGTGTGTAATGGTCTACGGACTGCTTATCTGAAGCGTTATGACACTATTTTACAGTAAAATTTGCCCAGAATTTACATCAGTGGTTCTCAGCCTTTTTGAATCCAAGATTTCCCATTGTCCACCACAATATATGTCCCCCTAGACCTCGTTTTATTTTCAAAACTTATTTTATAACTTATTTTTTAAATAATCTAAGAGCAGTTAAGAGCAATTCTTCTTTTTATTAATAAATAAATAAATAAATTCATGTTTAATTCATTGTGTTACTTGCCGATTTCATATTTCTTTATTAAATATTTATATAAATAATCAATGAAAATTGTTTCTACTCTATATTTATTTATTTATTTTTATTTTTAAGTTTTTAAACTAGATTTTTTTTAGAGTTTAAAGTCATCTTGGAAGGCTTTCTGAGGCCTCCTAGTGAGTCCCGACTCTCCCGTTGGGAAGCATTGATCTACATATACTGTCAACCCGCATCAAAGAAGGCAAATATACTGTGTGTTTACGGAGACTTTCTAATGCTACACAAAGATGGCCTGAATGTATTTAGACAGAATCACAATGGCGTGAAACAATGCATCATATGCTCAAATGCTGATTATTGATTCACGCGTACAAGAGCGTCACACGCTTTGCTCTCTATCTGAGTTATTCTATTTTATTCTTTCTCTCTCATGCAGTATCATTAAAAAAAATAGTTCATTTGCAATAAAGGTCAGTGCCACACTTTGCTGGCTCCCAGACAATCTCGCAGGTGTGTCACTGAGACAACCGGGACAATCGATTCACCATAGTTACTTTTTGTTCTTCTCAAAATGGCTGCTAAGCAGCAAGACACCAACAACAGGAGGTGCCACAATGCTAGAAAGCACCGGAAGCAGGGGTTTACTTCCTCTTTTGTTGTTATTTTGGAGCTCGGGCAAAAGGCAGCAGTGAATGGTGGCTGTTCTTAAAGATCTCAAAATAGGCCTTTTCTCCCACCAGCTCTCATTGTCTACACCTCGCCTGCCCACGTTTGCTCCCAGTTAACCACGCCGCCAACTACACATCAAAAAGCACAATAGCGACATCCATTCTCAACAAGATTACTCTATCCTACCAGTTTGGCTCCTAGGCTTTCATGGGTTGAGGGAGCCTGGGATAAGCCCTTCTGCTTGCAGTTCCCCTGACGCAGGGTGCCGTCTGCAGAAGCGAGCTGCTTAACCCTGCCAAGCATCCACTGACTCACTGGATGATGACTTAGCAGCCCACAATGACTATACCAGTGAGCAATTAGAAGGTTTAAATAATTATAATCAAGTG
Source organism: Barbus barbus (assembly GCF_936440315.1). NCBI lineage: Eukaryota > Metazoa > Chordata > Actinopteri > Cypriniformes > Cyprinidae > Barbus > Barbus barbus. Next base: position 26,931,832 of record NC_136729.1, read on the forward strand.
TTTAAGTAATCAGGATTGATAATTGCAATCCAAAATTATGGAGAAATTAGCCTAGCTGCCAGAGCTTAAACTAAACCACGTGCTCTTGCATCAAGTCTCTCAGCAAGTAAGCAAATGTGGCTGCAAATTCGGCTTTCTTATGGTCAGAAATAATTCACCAGAACTGGAGAGTGAAAAAAAAAAAAAATCTTGTTGAATTAAAGCAGAGCTATAACCAGTGTTCTTTAGTAATATTATTATTATTTTATTTTTTTTGGTCATTTTACTGAAAAAGCCTCTTAAAATTTAGTCACTATTTTGTCGAGAGCTACTCATTAATTATAGTCCATGGTATTCTGACAGGACTTTAATATAATTTTAGTAGAATGAAATAACATTTTGGCAGACAATAATGGGCAATTTTCTATTTTAAATTTTTTTTTTTTTTTTTGTGCAAACATTTAACATAAATACAACACACAAAATATATGTCAACAAACTGCACCCAGCCTGTTTAATGGTATTGAGGGTGGAGAGAGTGTTGGTTATTCACTCCCCCCACCTACAATCCCTACCGGACCTGAGACTCGAACCCACAACCTTCGGGTTACAAGTCAGACTCTCTGTCCACGACTGAAAGTAAGTTCCAGTTGAATTCAGTTTAATTCAGCTCATTCCAAAACTATTTAATTTAATTAAAATCATCACTATGCTTCTTTATGATCAAAATGAGATATCAACAAACATATTTGTTAGCAATTTCACTGACAAGATTAACACAGACCACAGTGTCTACAGTATATCAACCACAGGCATTCAAAATGCTCATTCCAGCAATGACCTCTCAAGGTAAACAGATAAATAAATGAATAAGAACAAAACTAAATAAATAATGGCTCTTGATACCTTCAGTCACAGTTTGTATAGCGAGTTGACTACAGTATACACAGTGTGATTCAGAGGCTCTCGCAGAGCTGAGTGAAAGGGCCATATAACACGCTTTAGCAGTGAAAGATCGAGCCCAGGCGACACAGTAAAGGTTAAATGCTTAATTCCAGTGATTAGTCCACGCAGAGTTCAAGGCTCTCTGCCAAAAGACTTAATTTAGCAGCTACAAGCACCACCTCCACAAGTTCTCACAACAGCCAAAACCCAGAGACTGCTGGCAAACAAAGGTAACATCAGGTATGTGAAGTACCCAGGTGTATCTCTACCATTCTGTTCAAGGCCAAAGCACAATCGGTTTCTCCTCTAAAGAAGGCTATAATACTTGACCTAAGCAGCTTTGTTCAAACCTGAGCATTAGTCAGCTGCAAATATGGCTTGACCCCAAAAAAATTCTAACAAAAGGTTTCTCAGTGGTTTACAGTAGTATCAGAAGTACTTAAAAACATACTAAAAGTTTACCAAAGTTTGACTCCAAGAAAGGCCCCATTTTCAAAATGGCGGCCGTGAGGTCCTTAAAATGACCATTACTCCTCTGTATTCCTCCTAGACCAGGAATACTGGTGCCTGATACATGTTTTGGCCATGTAATATTCTAATTAGCATATTTGTATGATAGATAAATGATAACAAGTGCAATTATATATTAAAGCAATTGGTTACAAGCATATTTATGTGACAAATAAGTAATGGCATATTTCTTCTTTCTCATAGTTTTTCCTAGTGTTGGCAGTTTCTGTGGTTCATAACCATTCTTTTGATTCCAATAAAGAATAAATTCATTAGAACTGTGTGGTACTGTAAAATTAGTCAAAACAGGGCTGCCACTTGAAGGCTCATTGTTGTATTCAGATGTGATGGGTGTAGACATGGTCCACAATGCTCGCATTTCTTCAGACATTCCACTTACATGGGTCAAGCCTCCACTGCTTTTCAAGGATCGCATCAATGTCTGCTCGATGACAAGGTCAGAGCTAAGGCCTGCCCAGTACTGGTTGCTGCGGCGGATCACATGGAAACCCCTGGAAAACTTGTCATGTGCATCAGGGTGTCTGGTCTTGAGTTGGCACATTTCTTGGAGGTAGAAATATGCTGATTTCAGGTAGTTGTAGTAAAAGTATGAAAACCTCCAAGCATTAAGACTATGATTTTCAGGGGATTACTCTGTGGTGCATCCATGATCATCTCTGCTGGTTTCCAGTACAGTGGAGCATTGTTCTTGATAGCCAGGTCACAAACAAAATCCAAAGTGGACAAAATACACGTTTTGTCTCCAGAGTACAGGTCAATCATTGGCAGGAACACAACTGATGATTGGCCTGGATGTTGTAGTCCTTGATGAATGATATGCATCATTCCCTGCCACCCTGGGGTTTGTTGTTTGAAGTTCAGTGAGAGCTCCCACAGGACATCAACTGTTCTGTCACAGCTGCTGGGAGGTCGTTGAACACAATGGTTTGGCGCACATGTTTTGCAAAGCAATATTCGATGACTGGGATTTTACTTTGCACTGCAAAATCTAGGTTGGGAATGTGTCTCCTTGGAATGATACGGTCCTTTTTTCGCCCTGCAGTGATTGCTGCTATGATTCCCTGCTTGTGTCTTTACTTCCATGTGTTATCGTAGTCCCACAGAAAAGACAATCGGTTTTGGCTGTCGAAAGGACCAGTTGCTACTCTGGCACTTCTTTTTGGTGGCTCAGCTTTATTCTCTTGTTGGATTTTAATGTCTTTTTTATTTATGTACTTCTGTCGACATTTTGAGTGTACTATTTCACCAGCGGAAATGTGTACGTCATCGCCTCTTTGTACACTTGCATTGTTGATTCCATCAGGTCCCTTCTGATGAACCTCAACCACATCAGAGCCATCTCTTAAGTTTTTACAGCAAATGGGGCAAGTCTCTTGGTTTACAACAACATGACTCATGGTCAAAATTGCATTTGGAGTTTACTTTTTCCTCAAGCTAATTCAACAATGTCATTTGTTGAATTAATTAGTAATAATTAATTCAATCCGCCTAATTAGTAATTTTTGACAAATTCGTTGGTGGGGGGTGGTCAAGGATTAATTTTGTTTGAGCAAAATGGTATGCACTATGCTGCCAACAACATTTCAATGAGGAAAGCAAAATCAAATCAGTATCAAGTCAGTATTCTCTTCCACCATCTTCTGAATTGCTGAAAATTGTGAATTTAGTTTTGTTGGGTTTAGTGTAATGCCACCTTTATATTTAAAAACATCTATAGAGGATGCATTGCATATGTATTACCTTATTCAAATTGAAATGAGTGATCATTTTAGAGGGTTCACACACAGGCCTCTGTTCGGGCTAATTCAGAGTTGTTTATGATCAGTTATACCACTCCAATTTAAGTTACTTTTGGGTGCAATAACTTTTACGTTGAATGTCAAGTCTGCGTTTTAGCAAAAAAAAGGGTATGTGTCAAAAAACACATACGGAGTAGAAGTTACATGACATAGGCTAAATCGTTTACATATCTGGTTCACCCCAAACAATGATAAAACCTTACAGTAATCTCAAAAAATTATGTATTCCATAAGTATGTAATCATGTCAGTGCAATTAAGACGAGTCCAATGGATTCATAGACCCAGAAAACATGGGGTTAGACACCAAGATTACTTGGCTAGGTCAAATAATGAAGGAGTTAGGATATTTTAAGGGGTTCCTGCCCATCTCGGACACCATCTTGGACACCATCTTGAAAATGACACCTTTCTAGTGGTCAAACTTTGGTAAACTTTTACTATGTTATTAAGGACACCTGATACTACAAAAAACAGCTGAGAAACCTTTTGTTAGAATTTTTTTAGGGTTAGGTGTTTTTTTTTTTCCATATATGCAGCCGTCTACATGCTCAAATTGAATCAAACAGCAGAAAAATGAGACAGAAGACACCACAGCCTCTGAGGTTACAACCAAGGCTCAAAAGGCATGTGACTATCTGGCCCACAGAGAAAGACGGTCATAAAAGCTTTGTCGATGTATGGATTTTCTTCCTCGCGTGTAAGAAGCGAGGTGGGCGGCCTTTGTACAGATGATATCTTTTCACTTAATGAACAGAGATGAGCAGAAAAGATGACTGTGGATATTCAGTACTGCGCTACCATTACCTGACAGCGTGAATTAAATCGTTTTTGTGTACAGTTGGTTGCGTCTGGCTTTTTCCCTTCAGTGTAATCTTTCTATTCCTCATTGGCTTGACTCCTGCCCCATCCACGCCACATGAAAACGTTTATACAGCAGCGTTGATTGTGGATTCCCACAACGTTCCGAGGAGAACCGATGAGGACCGCATGCAGATTCCTCATCCCGAGCCCCGGTGTCACTTCGGCAGAGGATTCAGAGCGCAGGGACAAAGTGTGCCTGTGTTTATTTGTGTTCTTGTTACCGCCGAGGGAAGTGGGATTTACACCTCAAACAACTCTCCCCGCGACCAGACCCTATAAGTCACTGCAAAGGTGCACTGCTGTTGTCACACCTCTGCCACACTGGCTCATTACGCCTGCTGGAGCTGTATATCATGTGTTTCCATGTGTGTGTGTGTGTGTGTGTGTATGTGTGTGTGAAAGGAATGAGAGAAGAGATGCTGCGAGGGGTATAAAGACGTGGCGATCGGAATGAGGACTGAAATGCCAGCAGTTATTTATTTAAATGCTGGGCAGTATACATATTTAATGATTCAAGTGCACCTGGTGAAAGGCAGATGGAGCAGGGCTTTTGTCTGTAATTGCGGTTGTACCGTGACCCTGCTGTTGTAATGGAAATATGCTTAGCTCAAGAAATGCTCTTCTGTCAAGTTAAGACTCTTTACACACATGTAGCAGTCATGCACACACACACACACACACACACACACACATATACAAGGCAGACCTTGTTAACGGGGAAAAAGACAACAACACGGAGCTATAGACAAGCTGTCCGGCTGGTCCGAGAGGTGCTAATGTGATCCCACAGCTCAGCTGGACGCTGTGCAGAGTCCTGGTGTTTTATTACAGCACTGTGCAAAGAGAGAGACAGACACCGAGACAGACAGAGAGACAACAGACTGTGCTCACCTAACAATGATATAATGGCTTTAAAGGCCTGCACGACCCACAGCTCTTGGGTGAAATAACACTGAATAGGAGGCATGAAATAGAAAGAAAGGAATAATGGGTGCTGGATTTAATGGTGAGGCAACGAGAACAAGAGGGGCACTGACTTGTGCTGGAGGATTTTTTTGGATGCTTATTGATAATCTTGCAGTGCTACCACCATCACTTCATGATAACTCATTTTTGATAACAGTCAAAAACAGAAGTTGGAGCTATGGGAGAGCTGTTGAGCTCTTGCAAACAGCGAGCAATATGGATTTGTCTAGATTTTCATTTCATCATTGCCCAATCCTGTTGCTCCTAATTATTATCAGCCTGGTCTCATTAGTATGTGCAGGTATTTGTATGCAACAATCAAAACACACAAATTTGTACATTTGGATATACACTGCAATTTACGATATGGACATATTGGCAGCATTTAAAAGCACTGAAGTGGAGTACTAAATAAATCTTATTTTATTTACACTACCATTCAAAAGTTGAAGGTCAGTATGTTTTTTTTTTTTAAAGATTTAATGAATATTTTTATTCTACAAAAATGTATTAAATTGATCAAAGGTGACAGAGAGACATTTATAATATTACAAAACATTTGTATTTAAAAAAGCTTTTTTTAAATATATTCTATTCCTCAAAGAATTGTTAAAAGTGTCACAGTTTCTATAAAAAATATTAAGCAACGTAACTGTTTTCAACATTGATAATAAGTAGAAATGTGTCATGAGCACCAAATCAGCAAATTAGAATTATTCTGAAGGATCATGTGAAGGATCATAGATCCAGCCTCATAAATAAATAATATACAATATACTATTACTATATTTTTGTACTTTATGTAGATTTAAAATTGTTACACTACTTAGAATATTTGTACTTCTCAGAAGTACAAGCGTCATACTTCATATATAAAATGCTAACATACATTTTTACATGCTGTCAGTGTTAATTATTTAAATTCCAGTGTCTATGCAAACACAGCTGTGATTACTAATGAGATCACACTGTCATTTGCTGTTCTGTCTTTGCCAGCCCTAAATATAAAAAAAAGTTACAAAGTTCAAATAGTTCAAATATTCATCTCTCCTTCTGCATCACCAGTGGCAGAATCCCAATCACAGGTCAGATCAGGAGCTGCAGATTGATGCAGTGGCTAGTGGTGATCATCAGCATCTCATTACTTGGGTTACTGATAAGTCCACTAATACCCTCGTTAGTGCCCACTCGCCGGCCCTTCAATCACACGCAACTGCTCAATATCCATTAGAACCTGCACTGCCTCCCTCCTAACCTGAGCAAATGCAGATTAATGCACAGGACCGTCTCAGATAAGAGTGTGCGTTGGCAGAGGTAAGGCTGTGTGACACACCATAAGCATGTGATGGAATTAAAGGACAGAATCATACGTCACAGCAGTACCCTGGACACACTAGTTATAATCTTGTTATATACGTAATTACATGAATCAGACATAATTATTATTATAATTTGTTTTTTAAATGAAGACCTGCAAGTACAAACACTTACGCATCACATTCTTAAAACGGATAATTCACCCAAAAATGGAAACTATGTTATTATTTACTCATCCACATGTGGTTTCATACAGGTTGATGTCATGAAATCACATGAAGGTGAGTAAATGATGTCACAATTTTCTATTTTTCTTCTTGTTGGTGAACTGCCCCTTTAATAACAAAAAAAAAAACAAAAGAAAAAAAGAAAGAGGAAGTTAGTCTGACCTTTAACTAAACATACAGACAGGAAAAGCAATATCTCACACACACACACACACACACACACAAATAATAATAATAATAAATTAAAAAGTGCACTTCAAATATCCAGGTGGTGCATTTCACCCCCCAAAAAAAGAAAAAGAAAAAAGACTGAAATCTTCAACATTTCATGCACTGAACTATCACAGCTTTGTAGAGGAGAGGAAGGTGCTAACAGACTTAAAAAAAATAAAATAAACTTAAATTCATACAGTAGACAGTAGAGTACATTGCATTACATAAGTGCATGGTATATCATTTGGGACACAACTTCTCTCATACTACTGTAACGGTTCTCTCCTTAAAGGAAATGCAGGAAGCCAGGAGTAACTGAAAGGTTCTTTTAATAAAGACATGAACTGAAAACAAGGATAAACTTCATCAAACAAAGAATCTTCACGCTCCAATTAAGGTAGCGTTAGGGTGACTGGACAAGGACTAGAGAGAAACAGAGGACTTATAAAGGAACCAACCAAACAAGGAAACAAGATAATTGATTACACACAGGTGATGAAAATGAACGATGATTAACTAATGACAGGAAACTAGAACAGGAACTACCAAATAAGGTCAAAACAGAACTGAAAGGAAACTAAACCGAAACTGACATGTTACATATCGCCCCCTCCCGGAAGGTGCGTCCCGCACCGTAACATACACATCACGGGCGGGGGGGCGGGCGCTCTGGAGGCTGGAGCAGGGCCTGGACAGGGAGGAGACCAGGGAAGCCTCCAGGGCGGATCAGGGGCCTTGGGAGGCCATGGCAGGATAGGAGACTCGGGAGGCCATGGCGGGACTGGAGACTCGGGAGGCCATGGCGGGACTGGAGACTCGGGAGGCCATGGCGGGACTGGAGACTCGGGAGGCCATGGTGGATCAGGAGACTCGGCATGCCATGGCGGATCAGGAGACTCGGCATGCCATGGCGGATCAGGAGACACGGGAGGCCATGGCGGATCGGGGTCCTTGGGCGGCCATGGTGGGACTGGAGGATTGGAAGGCCATGGCGGATCGGGGAGCTTTGTGGCCTTGGCCTTTGGCCTGGCCACACAGACTGAGGCTATATGGCCCCCCGCCCAAACTTTTTTTGGGAACGTTCCCCTCTGGCGGCCATACTGGAGGAGCAGGTTCATGGGAACGCTCAGGAGGAACGGGCCCATGAGGGCGCTCTGGAGGAGCGGACACTGGAGGGCGCTCTGGAGGAGCGGACACTGGAGGGTGCTCTGGAGGAGCGGACACTGGAGGGTGCTCTGGAGGAACGGACAATTGGAGGCGCACGGGAGGCGCGGAGCTGGACGGGACCAGCGGAGACGAAGGAGAGCTGGACGGGACCAGCGGAGACACAGGAGGGCGCTCTTGCAGCGCGGACACTTGAGGATCGGGAACGGCACTCCTGGCCGTGACTGGAGAACAGGATTCTCGGGGATTGGGATCGGCACTCCTGGCCGTGACTTGAGAACTGGATTCTCGGGATTCGGGATCGGCTCTCCTGGCCGTGACTTGAGAACTGGATTCTCGGGATTCGGGATCGGCTCTCCTGGCCGTGACTTGAGAACTGGATTCTCGGGATACGGGATCGGCACTCCTGGCCGTGACATGAGAACTGGATTCTCGGGGATCGGCACTCCTGGCTGTGACTTGAGAACTGGATTCTCGGGGATCGGTATCGGGATCGGCACTCCTGGCCGTGACTTGAGAACTGGATTCGGGATCGGCACTCCTGGCCGTGACTTGAGAACTGGATTCTCGGGATATGGGATCGGCACTCCTGGCCGTGGCTTGAGAACTGGATTCTCGGGGATTGGGATCGGCACTCCTGGCCGTGGCTTGAGAACTAGATTCTCGGGGGCGCTCAGAAAGCGCGGATTCAGAGGGGCGCTCTCGTAGCGTGGATTCAAGGAGACGCTCTGACAGCGCGAATTCTCGGGGGTGCTCTGGAAGTGCGGACTCTCGGATGCGCTCTGCCAGCGCGGCTTCTCGGGGGTACTCTGGAAGCGCGGATCCGTATGGGATTTAGGAGGACTAGACAAGAACAACGGGGGCTCGGATTAACTGGACAGGACCAGCGGAGACTCAGATGGGCTGGACGGGATCAGCGGGGATCCAGAGGAACCCTGGCGAGGGGCAGGCACTGGAGGGCACTTGCGAGGCATAGGCACTGGAGGGCACTTGCGAGGAGTAGGCACTGGAGGGCACTTGCGAGGGGTAGGCAATGGAGGGCACTTGCGAGGGGTAGGCACTGGAGGGCACTTGCGAGGAGCGGGTAGAGGAACAGACTCAGGGCTCCATGTCATCCCCTCGTACTCCACCAATATGCCCAACGGCACATGCACGTCCGTCGGCCGGCTTGCCTGAGCCGTGATTAACGGCGGCATCATCCTCGCTGCGGTTGGAGTAAGCAGACTGGGCATCCCCGAACTCTTCTGCCGGGGAATCAACTCAAGCCGCCTTCTCCTTATCTGTAGTGGTTCCAGTCATCTGTAACGGTTCTCTCCTTAAAGGAAATGCAGGAAGCCAGGAGTAACTGAAAGGTTCTTTTAATAAAGACATGAACTAAAAACAAGGATAAACTTCATCAAACAAAGAATCTTCACTCTCCAATTAAGGTAGCGTTAGGGTGACTGGACAAGGACTAGAGAAAAACAGAGGACTTATAAAGGAACCAACCAAACAAGGAAACAAGATAATTGATTACACACAGGTGATGAAAATGAACGATGATTAACTAATGACAGGAAACTAGAACATGAACTACCAAATAAGGTCAAAACAGAACTGAAAGGAAACTAAACCGAAACTGACATGTTACAACTACATTATAAAACAAACCAGAATATATAGTTTTACATGAGGACATCTATTTAAATTGCCCTACACAAACCTCTCAAAGTTTCAAACAAGCAAATCAAATCCAGAGATTATTTCATCTTCAAAAGCGCTAGCTGTATCTATACGTATTTGTTCCCAGAATAACTGATTAAAAGCACGCACCTCTCTGACCGTAATCTTACAAGTTATGTAAAGTCAGCTAATCAGTTTCGAATTTACTAGATTGATGAAGTGCTTTCCAAATTTGTATCAGACAATTAATGCACAGTCTGTGGGCGGTTCGTAGGCAAGCAGTCCGGTAAGCACGTTTAGTCACCTGAAAGTGAGAAGCTGTAGTGTTTTTCAGAGCAACAGAAACACGTAGCAAAACAGCTGAGCGTTAGAGCTGTAACTCTCCAGAGTGGATCAGTGGGAGGAATATAGATAATTCATGAAGTGTCAAGAAGGTTGAACAGGGCAAGTGCTGCTCTGTGGTCTAACTCGCACCACTCAGTACAGACCGTGACCAGGAGCGACTGAACAACAGAACTGCTTATTGTGTGCATATATTAAGATAGTAGTAATATAAAAGGTCGGGCTTGTTGTGATCAACCCTAGCTTCATCCAGAAATCCTCTGAAACAATCATCATGGTATTGTCTTCCACACAGACACTCTCTCCTAGAAAAAAGAAAGGAGGTTTTGCTACACCACCGTTTGAAAGCAAAATATTTCCTCGGTAGAATAGTTGGGACAGTTTCAGTGGATTCCCAGCAATGTGTCATGGTCGGAAAAAAAACAAAAAACAAAGTGGCAGTTAACAGCAAATCCCATCACAGGCAGCACAGAGAACATGAATCGATTGACCGTTTCAGGGATTCACTGCTTCTTACATTCAAACTGTCACAATATTTTTATTTTCCCCTTCGCTATAGGGCACACTTCCAAATGCCACTAAAGTGTTTTTAGACACCAGCAATTCTACGACATCCCTCGACTGTAAAACGGGCTATTTTATTTCGGAATTGGAGCAGTGTAGCTTTAACGCTCGACCGACGTTCGATTTATATCCCTTCTCAGCTCCAGTCATTGTGCTCAGTGAAACTAATCCACTCTGGCTTTCATTACAAAATGACAGAGCGCTACTAATTAATATTTGATAGCAAAGTTATTCATATTTAATATTGTAATGTAATTAATAATAACATAATGAATATTTCAAGGTTAAGTTGTAGGCTCGCATTTAATGAAGCATCAGAGAATAATACTGAGCTCACACGCTTATTTACATGGATGCATTATTGCTTAATTTGTGTTGAATGAAAATATGAGAGATAATGATATGGGTTTAAACCCAAAATGGAGTCATGCCTTTATGTAGGCCAGATCTGTGCTGGTAAATTTCCCTTTAATTTCCTCCCTTCCCCCTTAAACAAATACGTTCCAAAAGCATAGAATGAGCAGTTATTCTGGCTTTAATGCTGAAATCAGCTTCACAGTACACTGGACATCAGCATAAAGGAGAAATGCGTCAAATCAATTGGTGTTTGCTTGAAAAAAATTCCATAATAAAAGTAACTGGGAAACATTTGCAGCCTGGCTGATGGCTTTCCAGATCATACACTCTATCTATCAAGTGTTGTCATGCCTCCTGTAAGGCAAACAAATGTCCACAGACACGTATCCATTTTCTTTTGTGAATAAATAATCAATGGTGTTCTCTAGTATTTAAACTGACACTCCCAGTGATCTTGTTCTGCTCAGATTACTAAATATGAATCGTATATTATCCATTCTCTTTTTGCTACAAACACACATAATCCCATCAGAGATAAGAGCACATTATAGTAAGAAAAGGCATCACACAGCAGTGCTATTAATTTGTGCAGAGTACATCTGCACTCCAAAGAGAAGAATGATGTCCATTGTGATTAGGCTTCACAACACGCTCCAGCCTAAAGAACGGGGAACAAAGCCATGTGCAAGATAGAATCTAACTGACATATGTTGTAATAAAACTGACAATGTTTTAAGTAAACACATCTAAATTGCTCTTTGTTGGGCAAAGACTATGTGTTATTTTCTGCCCCCTCACTGTTATGAGTGTTATCATGCATCTAAATCGAATACAACTAGTACTTAGTTAGAAATCTCATGTTCAATCCACATATTTGGGATATAAGCCAGCAATGGATTTAGAGTTAAGTGATTAAGATGTGGTTATTTTGGTGGCAAGTCCAAACACTATTCATGGATAAATAATTTATTTGTGTAAAAGCTAATAGATGCAAAACTAGCAAACATATTTGTGAGAATGTATCATACTGTACATGAGAAAGGGGTGCAGTGCTATTTCTTAACAAGGTTCTGACTGAATAATAATTAAATTACACAATATGTTTTCTTTCTAGCAGTTGTTTTGTATGTGGGTTTTAAATAGCCAACTCAAAACTATTTTAGAACAGAAGGTGAAAATAAAATAGATCATTTTTGCAAATGTTATCCTCCAATCTAAAATTCACAATTTTTACAATAACTTACGGGTAAACTGGTAAACAAAATAAAACCATAATGACATTTCCCTTGTTCTTAGGACAAGGTTTTTTTGCATTTAAACAAGTTTTCATGTGTGTTTTAAATGTTATAAATTATCTGAATTATTTTTGATTGCTAAATCCATTGCCTTTTGAATTAGTTAAACATTTTAGTCATTTTTATTTAGCTGTAAAGTCTAGGTGTTTGTGCTAGTTTGACATGCCAAGCAAAGGGATATCTATCTACACAGTATCTATCTATCTATCTATCTATCTATCTATCTATCTATCTATCTATCTATCTATCTATCTATCTATCTATCTATCTATCTATCTATCTATCTATCTATCTATCTATCTATCTATCTATCTATCTATCTATCTATCTATCTCTGCCTGCCTTCCTGCCTGCCTGCCTGCCTGTCTGTCTGTCTATCTATCTATCTTTTTTTTTTTTAATAAATGCTGTTCTTTTGAACTTTCTGTCAAATCCTTAAAAAATCAAAAGAATCACCATTTTCCAAAAATATTAAGCATTGATATTTAATTTTTAATTGTAATATCACATACTGTAATAAAACGTCACCGAATAAAAAAAAAATACTGTATTTTTTAACAAATAATTGCAGACTTTTGATTTTTTTTTCAGAAATATTAAAACAATCTTACTGACGCCAAACAGTATTATATATGTCTATGCAGAAACTGACTTTCAAACAGAAACCTCCCCTTAGAAATACTCACAAGAGTAAGAAGTGTGACAACTAGCCCTTGCCTCCCCTATAACTCCACAGCCACCTAAAACAAGCTCAGTCATTTTAAAGGAGCGTGAGCTGTGCCGTGTTTGACGCACCTTTCAGAACAGGTGACGGTGAGCTGCACTGCCAGCCCAGTGAGTCAGACCACTGAGACCACCGAGACCGCAAACCCACGTGAAACAGTGAGACGCCTTCTCTCTCTCTTTGCTGTCTCTCTTAGCCTTGCCATGCCCACTTCTATACGTATGCTAATCGTCTCCTCCGACTGGCAGCTGGTGCTCAAGGGGAGTTCGGGCACTGACAAGACAGGAGCCGGGTGTATAATTAAACATCAGACCGGCACGTAATAAAAGCTAAAGGATGAGATGAGTGTAATCTCGGCCTGAGGTTCCTCGATAATCAGCCCACAACCACATGCCTGGCAGAGATGGCAGCAAAAGGAAAAAAAAAAAACATGCTGATTTGAATGACCCATTTGAATCACACACCTCCCACTCTTTATTTGATTCATTTTTTAATTAGAGAGACAGAGTGAGGGAGGACTGCAGATCTTAGGTGATGGAGTGAAGCAGTGAAAAAGAGAGGGTGAGAGGGAGAGAGGGAGAGGAGCAGTCTTCAATCTCTTCTAACAGCATGGCTTCCTATCTCACTGCAACATGGAACTTATCTGAGCTCTGCAAGCTATGCTGATGAGCACTTAACCTTGCGGTTTGTTAAGGAAAAAAAAATAAAATAAATAAAAACAGCAGAAAATTGAAGCCTAATCAATGCTGGCCCACCAAGGAATACCTCATACGTCCACCCATTCACCTCCATTCTCCATGCATTGTCCTCCTACAGACAATCATTCTGTTCCCTGGCACAAATACTATATGACGTTAAATAAAGCACAACACATTAGAGAGGAGCAGAATGGCACATCACCGTCTGAGCATTCCCAGCTGTCTCCATCACACACAGAAAGCCCTATAGCATTGTGAATGTGTCAGCCTGAAAGCCTCATACTCATTTGCCCTTCTACCTTGGAGATCATCATGGGGAGCCCATTTGTTGTGTTTGTTTATGCATTTCTGCTGATCAAAAGCTGCGGCAGAATCCAACAAAGGCTGTTTAATTACAGCTCTTGAAAAATTGATGCCGCTCTTAAGGACTTTTTTGTGTCACGCAGATATTGGGAAAACACAGGTGTAAAGGCCACATGAGAGAACATGTTTTATTCAAATGCCCGAGTGACGGGAGGAGGCAAGCAGCAGCAGTAGAAAATTCAAGTGAGAGGCCTTAATTAGCGAAGACCCTGCCAAATTTTGGACACACAAAGGATGGCATTTTCCACCTCACTGATGGTGAGGATAGTGTTCAGTCAGTGCAGTGAAGCTAAAGTGACTTTACAGTAAAAGCATTCTGTAATTAGTTGTAAAAAATAAAATAATAAAAATAAAACAAAAAACGTAGTTAGTTGTAATAAAGTATTGCTAGAAACATTTATGAATTATATATATATATATATATATATATATATATATATATATATATTATAGGTTTTTTTTTCTATTAACAAAAATTACTATGCAAAAATACAATTCAAAAAATACTACTACTACTACTATTAATAATAAAAAACTACTATGAAAGGCCAAATTAACCTCATAAAAAAATTGTTTACGAAAGGTTGTAATATGCTATTGATTCAAAATATGTAGGGAAGTTTAACCTTGTTTGAAAAAGAAAGAAAAAAAAAAAGAGCATGAGGAACAAGCAGGTCTGGTTGGCTATCGTAAAGTGCTAGCAGTTGGACAAGCATAGTGCCAGGTTGGGCTCCCGAGGTTTATGCTTGCAATGATCTGTGAACAAGCTGCTTTGGCCTGCTCATACTATAGTCCTCTCAGGACGCAGCGCTCTCTGCACAGGTCTGGTGCCAGGTCGCTCTCCTATCCCGTAATTATCTCCATATCACCTCACCTCTCTACAAAACACATATGCATGGGGCAAATTGCACACTACACCTGTAAAATTCATTTTGAGTTTCCCTTCATTCTGTATTCGTTGCAGAACAATCCCAGAACCTGTGAAATACAACACCATGCATAAATTAGCATCCAGAGCTGTATTTTCCTCGGCCTAATTCAACTGTTAAAGATGGAAACTGTGCGAGAGTCAGCGATGCCAACCTTGCCCTCTTCTTCACGGCAATTATTGCTCCTTCACAAAATGTCAAACGAAAAGGCATTGAGGCAGCAGAATTAATGTTTCCACATGATAAGTAAGCTTAATATTCAGCCGACAATTAGACTACTCACCCTGCCAACCAGAATTGGATCGGGTCCAGAGAACTCCTCCAACACAAACATTTGATTCCAAACCCATCCTCTCTTGGCACGACTGAGGATTCTATGTCCTTCGCTAGGCTGGTTTCGCGGGATCATGGCTGATGCCGTTTGTAAACTTTGTGACTGATTGTTTAACGGAGCCATGGAAGAGTACGGCACACAAGTAATCCATACTAGCAGGAGAGAAGTCCATAGATCTCGCTGCATCTCCTCTCCTCGTTTTAGCATCTTTGTAATTTTTTCTCTTCGCCTTTTTTTGCTTCCCCTCCAAAAGTCAGGGGTCAACCAGCTGATGGACAGCTGAATGGTTACTCTTTTGTTCTACGTATCTCCCAGCTTGAGCTCATGTTGCGAGGACGGTCACGGATGCACTCTGATCTGTGTCCAGAACACAGAGAAGAGAGACACACGGAGAGATGCGACATCCATTAGTTGGTTCATCAATGTAAGAGATCTAGAGGAGAGAGACAAATGCAGACTTACTGGAAGTGCATGTAAATAAAACTGACAAGCCTGAGGAGTGAAGTCTCAAGGTCAGTTGGATATGACTTCAGAAATCAAGTCAGAGCACATCTGTCGTCTGTTAAAATATGTAATGCAGCACAGAAAAAAAAAATAAAAAATTACTCTCTAAGCTATTGGAAAATGTTTAGGAACTATACAATCAAGCCAATTACGGTTTCAGGTTACAGTTTTTGTTGTGTCTACATTCCTTGCACACACCAATATTTATGAGCGCCAATATTTAACACCAATAGCACACAAACAAGTTAACATCCATAAAAAAAATTATTAATTAAAAAAATAATAATTAATTAAAATAAATTACAAATACTGCATAAAAAACAAATTTTTAATATTACTATCAATAACTAGAAAATGATAGGATTATGAATGATGACCTACAGCAATTTTGAGGACCGAGAAGGAGAATAAAAACACAATTTTTCAACATATGACTGCAGCATAGACTATAAATGCGGTAAACTTGAAACTCATGAGCTGATTTCATTTCCCTGAACCAACTGCTTTCAATGCCATTGACATATTAAAACGTCACGGTGTAATTTAGAGTTTGCAGAATGGCTAAAAAATTTATTTAGGATTTTTATATCAAAAAATATAAGCCAGACATTTTTATTATTCTGTATTTACACTATTTGTTTTGCAATTTGTCCATGCACTTAATTTCAATTCAGATACCAGCAGCAAGTCTTTTGATTTTTTTTCCTCTTTCTTTCTATCTGGTTGACCATACAACAATCATAAGCTGTATTTCACTAAACCGGATTATTTAGCTGAATAGTTTGAAGCAGCATCCTCTGGAGAACTCTGTTATCTATTATTTCATATGTTTTAGGCATCAATGAGCAGCAGAAAGGTGGCTATGAGGAATTCTGACTTTTCATCTTTTAATGGAGTACACAACAGTCAGGTATATATTTGTTTTCTAAAACAAAAAAGAAAAAAAGTTGGGCATAAAATGAATTAAATTACCCTGTAGTAAGCAAGACACACATTGGAAACGTTCACCGCTTAGTCTTCCTTCCACAGTGTAACTTCAGCGAGCAGTAACGCTTTATTGCACTCTAACACCATATACAGACTCGGCGAGCAAAAGGCGATGCTTGAATTACTGGCGAATTTCAGCACCAGCATAAGTGGACAGCTCCTCACAAAAAAAAAAAAAAAGTCGTTTACTATTTACGCTCGCTTTCTGTCTCTTTAGAACGAGTAAAAACTGCAGCATTTCGATACTTAAAAGCAGGAAAGGATACTCAAGAGAAGCAGTATAGAGCACTGCATAAAACACACGGCACAGCGAGTTGACTAAGTTGATTAACCAAGACGTTCCCAGACCACGTTCTGGTGTAAAGTGAACACAAATATTCGATGCACGACATTACTGAACGATATTCAAAACACATAACGGACAATGTGTATTTACGGTTTGGTCTGTCAATCTGTCTCGCTCTCGGATCAATCACTGTAGCGCAAACAGCATCAAATGAAACATCCAGTATTTCAGTCCAGCAAAAATGCACGCGCATTCCGCCAAACGACAAATTTGCGCCTGTTAATGAGTCTTTAGTACTTACTGTATCTCATCCGGACGTCCGTTCCATGTCATTCACAGAAGATAAAAAAAAATATCAGAGAAGGGGAAAAAAACGTGACTTGTTTCGCAATACTGCTGGCACTTGTCTTTCTGTCAATTTTCTGTCAATTGACAATGGACAAGAACAAAATAAGAGAATAAGTTGACAGACACGGTTGGGAACAAATATGATCCGTACAGTTTAGTGGCTTGGCGTTGACAGGGTGTCGGTGAGCTCCGGCAAGCCCGCTCGCTGAGTGGAGGAGTGAGGAGAGATGGACGAGAGGTGTTTGGTGGGAAGAGCCTCCCCTCTGCCGCGCTCATTGGGCTGATAAAGAGGCAGGTCCTCAGACCTGGCAATGAATGCTCGCGCCCTACCCTGGGAATACTGAACTTTTATGTCAGTGCGTTGGTGTTTTTCCCTACCTTTTTTTTTTTTTTTAACGCATTCTGCTAACTAAGCAGCCGTACGTGTCGCGTCTTGACACTTCTTCGACGGTCCCCTGATGTTCCGTCTCATTTAGGCTCGTGTTTTGAATGCAACAAGATTTTAGATACATGACCAGGACGCAAAGTCTTTACGTGGTGCTGTTTAAGCATCTCAGAGGCAGACTTGCTTTATGGCCAAGTGTGAGTGTGAATACAGGTAAATTGGGACACTTTTATGCCTGAAAATGTACCAATTAACCTCTATCTATATCTAACTATCTATCTATATAAAATCCATAATAAACGCATACTACTGACCATAATAAACAATGTTTTGCCTGACCGAGATCCTGCCAGAAAGCACGTGATCGCTGTTGTTATGGTTACCTCAAGCCACCGCAACATCGATCATTACGTGCTCCGGTAATAACTTGTAATCTAACTTTTACTCTATTTGCATTACTAAAACGTTTGAAAAAGAACCTGAAACATACGTCCTTATGAAAATAACAGGCACATATTTTCATCATGATTTCAGTATTAGACTGAGTTCTTTCATTTGAGACTGGGGATGAGGGATGACGAGGGATGAAATTCAAAGCTTTCTGGCACAGCTAGCTCATGTATCAGAATGTATTGAAAGGATCTCGAAAAGCATAAAAATGAGTCGACAAATCTAAAATAACATGTTATTATGTTTAAACCCACAACTGTACAGCTAAATGTTCTGATCATAAATCAATAACAACAACTTTAGTATCTTCACACGACCCTGAACTGATGCTGTGAGCAGCTCCATTGTTCAATATCAACTCCTAATTAAATTAAATGCATTACTTGCAAACTTTCAGCCCATTTACTCTGCTTTTCAATGAGGAAATGCACTGAAATAAACCCACCAGCTTTTCAGCGTTCATTAGTGCACATGAGATTTATCTTCAAGTTCACACATTTCTTGTCCACATGCAATGAAGAGTCTTAAGGTAGAGATACTTCTGAAGGCCCGGTTCAACTGGCTCCCTCTAGCGGCCAAACATCAAGCAGACATCAGGAGTGTTCTGGACAGTGGTCAGTCAACCCTTTCGGCTTAAATCTTGCAGATACAGATGTTTAATAAACGATTAGCCTCACTACAAGATACTGAGACCTCTGTATTAAAAATAATATCAATAAAAAATAAATCGCTAGTCACAGAAGCCTTCACAGATACAGTAGTTTAAATATTGATCAAGATATTGATCAATAATTCAAATGTTAATTTATGAATATTAATGTTGCAGATAAAGTTTGTCAAGCATAAGTTAATTTTATCCACACATTATATTTATATTACTCGCATATGTTACTAGTATTGCTAAATTGTGCTTATTAATTGTAAAGCTTGAAGAGAGCTGCTTTTCTACAAATTGCCAGTCTTTTGTTTTTTACTTTATCCTCAACCACATGAACAATCAAGTCACATGACACAAAATTAGAATTATGAATCACATCTAATAATGTTATTTATATCTCTGCTTTTTGTTTACTGATATGTGCAGTTTACTCTTGTGGTTGTCACCTCAGAAACTGATCATGGATATAAACCTGCTCACATTTTGCATCCTGCTCAATATCCTCTTTAACTCTATTTCAGTTCTTCTGTGCAGTTTGTCAAGCTGCTCTCCAGTGGTTCTTTCTCTCTGTCATTGATTAATTCCACTGACACAGCCTTTACCGGTGATCAAAATATCAGACGTCTTCTGAAAAAGGCAAAGTAAGTGAAGGGGAAACGGTCTTTACAGCCCAAGCTTCCTCAATCGATCATTGGTTACTACATTGTCAGTGGAATTAATCACAGGCCTGGTGCGCCATGAACTGCTGGCACCCTTCTTCACACACCTCAGCCCTGTCATTTGCAAATGGCGACAACAGCCTCGGCAAACAAACAGGAAACAAGCCGTGATTTATTCATTTGTCTCTGCATTTACATCAAATCATTTAGAGAGGCAATTACTTGGGGATTTTCGCAGCTGTTTCGCATAAATGTGAGGCTGTGTCTTAAACAATTGTATTTCTTATTGAAGACTTGTACCTGCTGTGAATTCCAGTCTCTCGTGATTCATAATTCATAGTGTTGGCATGTCTCAATACTATTGTATACTGTATGTACTCTCATACTTCTTCCAAAATTGCACATTCATGGCCACACACTGTCCTGCAATGCATAGCACTCTTCAAAGATGCTAAAAATGCATTTCAGTGCATAAATGTTTGTATACATTAATACACACATGCTGTGCTGAAAATCTTTAATCTAATTTAGTGATCCTGGTCAGAAATGTCCAGTCTTGGATTTAATATTTTTTTTTTCATCTTGTTTTAATTAAATTAGAACAGGTTTTGCATTTCTTTTTGGAACTGATTCATCGTGGGCATCATTGATCTGGGCGTATACACCTCAGTTTTTGAGTGTGTAACTGTTTGTGAATAATTTTGGCAATGTTTACTCAAAAACTGAGGTGAATAAGCACTAATAAATCAATGAGGCATTCAATCAATCAGTGCCAAAAAGAAACACAAAAGTTGTGCTAATTGAAGAAAACAACTTGATAAAAAGATTTAATTTAATATTTAGTAATAATTTATATATCATAATGATACATTTATGAGCAATGTTTGGTAGGCCAGTCATTTTTTATTATTAAAAATATAAAAAGTAATATTATTAAAAATACAAACATTATTATTATTATGGTAAGTCGTTATTGCTTCTCTGAGCAAGTTTTGCGATAAAATTAACTAGAATTTTCAGAAAAAAGAAAATCCTCTCCAGGTCAAAAGGTCTTGAATTGAACATGTGAGATACACGGTGTATAAATGCATATTTTATATGCCTGTTATCATATCTGATACCTATGTTTAAGCATGTGCAACATTTAATATCAGAGCATCAGTATATACAGTTGTCCGGCTATTAAGTTTAACACATTTATGCACCTGG
Source organism: Barbus barbus (assembly GCF_936440315.1). NCBI lineage: Eukaryota > Metazoa > Chordata > Actinopteri > Cypriniformes > Cyprinidae > Barbus > Barbus barbus. Next base: position 26,952,590 of record NC_136729.1, read on the forward strand.
TGGAGAATGAGATTCACTGTTGGACTCTCCATTCAAAACACAATCCAACAAGACAAGAAGATAATGGACTGTGTTTATCGATTTCACCTCAACCAAAGCAAGAAAGAGACACTATTCTTTAAAGAGCAGCCTCAACTGTATAATAACAGTTTCAGGTGGATGACTCTCCATTCCTGCAAAGTGAGTGTTCATTCAGTGTAATAGAATCTCTGTGACACAAATAACAAATAAAGTTATGCCGTCTGATGCAAGAACGAACCTACAGTAACCTATTTCCTTCTCCATCTTAACTTCTGAAAGGGGGATGAGTAAAACTAGATTATGCAAGAGCTTGCAAAGCAGCATAAGATTAGTGTTCAAGTTTTAGGTAAGATTAGATTGCATTGGCTTTGGTTCTGTGTAAATGAATGCTGCATCAGAGCTGCTTTGTCGTTGTCATGATACTAAGCAACTGTCTTGTTTTCAGTCAGCTGTGCACAGAACCAACAGCTTAAAGGCGGATTTAAATAGTTAATATAAGCAAGGAAGACAAGACCACATTAGGCTTAGAAAATGCAAAATTAATCAATATGTCAATCTGTGATGTTTAGATCCACTATTGGTTAAATGTTTTCTTGGCTATGAAAATTAATTAGGTCAGGCATGCAACAAAAACTTTTTCATGCTTGTTTCTCAAATGCGGAAATCAACAGAACGAAATGTCAAATCACACCATACATTTTTTAAATGCTGAATAGGCTATGAATTTTATAAAAGTTACCCAGTCATCTTTCCTTACCTTTTTATAGAGATTACAAAAACAAAAATATAGATAGCGCAATAGGCTGAAATTATCTACAAAACACTGGAGTCGGTATGATAAGCAGTTCGGGCTAAAACAACAGAGAAATATGGCATTACAAGTGTATTGCAATGCATTGCAAGCACTGTAATCACTTTTTTGTCATAAAAGTCTCACAATATGTTAACTGTTCACATCTCCGTGTTATTTTGGAAAATACAGCCATCTCCAGCCACTCACAACAGATACTCACCAGAATTCCAAAGGTCGCTCACTAATGTAGCAAAGGAATTAAACAGTCAAAGTTCACACCAAATGCATGAATAATGATTTACAAATTTATGACGAGACTTTCCATAGCCCCATATTTCTGTGCTGGCACACACAAACACAGACAAGCATGCTTCCATTCATGGCCTCAGGGGCTTGCGATGTATATTCCAGCATAGGTTTAGTGCCATGATTAGCATATTGACACTCCTAAAAGTCCAATTTTAATTGGTAGCAAATTAAAGTTAATTGGTTTTTACGTTGATGATTTTAAAGCTCTGCGGATAATTAAGTGCAGTGTTCGGAATTTTGATATGTTGACATTTTGAGAATGAACAACCTGGATCCTAAATGAACAACACAGCTAAGATCTTAATCATGCAAATTGAAAAAAAAAACACAGCAGATTTGATTATCATGGGTTTCATATTGGCCCCCTATTAATTACACTTAACATATTTATTTATTTACATAGACTTACATGTACTGAGTGTATTTCCCAATTGCAGTAATTATTGTTCTCCAATAATTCCTAGACTCAAAAGCGCATAAATGGAGCCGTGTCAAATAGATTGCTGGAAATATCAGGTAGAAACGTACATTTTACACATGCTAATATCCTGGCAGTGAGCTTTCGCACTAAGAAGGTATGATATGATTGGAATTAGAGAGAGCACCTGGTGGGCCACAAGCCTCACTCACATTTAGCTGAGAGGCCAAGAGCTCATTCTTTGGCACCGACATTCATAAACTGTCATGCGGTTGAATGAAGCGCTCTTCGGGGCAAAGCGTCTCCGTCTACCTGTCTTAATAAGTCGTAGAAGTTGATTAGAATAGGATACAGTAGCAGACCTCCCATAACGAGAGGAAGCAACTGGACATGAAAAACCGTTTAACGGAATCCATTTTGAGCTTGGCTTCTAAAAGTAGACGCTGATGGTTGCCATAAATAACAGAGGTGGCGTGATAATGGTGCAAGTTACTTTTAATAGCGCTCATTAAGACTGACACCTTCTCCATTTGGGAGGAGATGAGAGGAGGCTCATTATGATCTCCCCGCATACACAACTCAGAGTAAAGAACGTGTGTGTATGTTTGTTTGAGCAGGTATTGTAAGACATCATTGTAGATGTTTGCAATGGCATTTGTTAAGGAATAAACTTGAAATTGTGACTCAAGTTTATGGAATGGAATAGGCATTAGCAGAGACTATTTTTAGATCTGACATTCATTGTGTGTCATTAAAAATGGCAAGGTTTATGAAATATGCACTTCCCCTTAGATGAAATGAGAAGGATTAAAATAACTGAAGTCAATTAATATGTTTTATCATTATTAATAATCAAACAATGTTAGCAACAATAACCTTTTACCAGATGCACAAACAAACAAAACTGCATTGTGGACCTTTCTAATATTAAAGCAGAATTAAAAAGATAATGATCTCTTTGTGTACTCATACAATTATAATAATTTTATTCTAACATTGCGCAGTACAGTAAGGTTCAATTCGTTAACATCTGCTAATGCAATAAGCAAACTAAGCATGAAAAACTATTTACAGCCATTAATAATTTAATTAAAATAATCTCATTTGAATTTAATGTGAATTGATACAACTTTGTTACCTGTTGGTTTCTGTTTAGTTCCTGTCTGACCTTATTTGGTATTTCTTGTTCTCGTTTTGTTAATCTTCGTTCATTTAGATAACCTGTTTTAATCAGTCATCTTGTTTGCTCCTTTGTTTCCGTTCCTTTATAAGTCCTGAGTTCTCCCCTTATCTTTGTCTTGGTTTAATGTTATTTCAATGGAAATTCGTGTGTTGATGACAATTATTAAAGACTCCTTTCATCTACTCCTTCGTCGTGCGCCAGTTACTACAACCACGTTCCGTGACAAACTTGATGTTAAAACGTTTATGTAGAAGTTAACATTAACCATGGATTAATACACATTTAAAAAATATAATACCTAATGCAATTATATAAATTAATATACATACTGTTAAAAAAATAAATTAAAACAATTTAGTTAAAAATAAAACACATTTTTCAGCATGTTTTACAAGAAAATATTGTTGTTTTCTACTTCAAAATGCCATATTTAATTCAATGTTTTACTTCCATTTATGTGAAATTTACTAGCAATTTCTGAATTAATTTTTTTCAAACAACATATTCTAAAGACACTCACATTGTAAAGTGTAAACGGCCTTTAATAAATTGAGCTAAATTATTTCAACAAATGTTGGACATCAAGCTTGATACAGCCTTCCTCAGGATACACATCCATTGTCCACAAAAGCATTCTTTTAATAATCAATAGAAAAACAAACCAGCTGGTTAACAAGAGGGAGTGGCTATAAACAAGCCACTCACACACCAGTAAACACAGGCACAGTCAAACAATTAAATATGACCTATATAAAAAATGCCCACATTCACATTCCAGCTTATAAAATTACACAGAAGGATTTACAGTTAATAAAACAACCCATTTAATTACATTTTACCAGAAAACACACAAGTAAAAGTATTTGTTTTTACCATATTGTCACAATGATTACACTCTCCGAAGGCACGTCTAAAACTAAACAATGGCGTTTCCAGAAAAACTGCCCTGAGTGTACAATGACTTTCAATAATATCGACATTTGAAATTCATAATGTGTTAATGCAATTTGTGTAGATAATAACTTTATTAATAAAAATCTCACATGATGTGGATTGCTTTTTTTGTCAATTTGTTTTTGGCTGAGAGTGGAGGTGCTGTGGTGTAGGGACGAGACCAATACATCCGGGAGTGACACCAACAGCTGACTAACCCTGATTTTTATTTAGCTCTAACCGTGCGTAGTTACCTTCCTGCTGCTGAAAATAAAGCATGGGCAGGTTTAGTGGGTAATTTTAGATGAGGAGGATGTAATCATTGTGACAGCGAGGTAAAAATGAAAACTTGTACTTTGTGTGTTTTCTTGTAAAGTTTCTCCAGGTAAGTCTTTCATGAACTTTATTTCCTCCTATGTAATTAATAAGTTGAATAATGTGAATGTGGGCATCTTTATAAGTTAGACAAAAAGAAAGCTGAGATTGAGAGGCAAAAAAGAAACAAATAATTCACACCAAAAAAAAATAAAAAATAAAAATGTTGTGTCCAGTGGCAAGAAATTACAACGAGGTGGGTCATGGTTGTCATAGCTGCCTCAAAGTGATTGGAATTGAATCAATTCCATGTATAATAAGAGATGGGAATAGATTGATAGTTAACACATTGTCCTTTTTTTTCTACTGATTGCAAATAGTTAAAAGAAAGCTTTTGTGGGCAATGGATGCGCATCCTAAGGAAGGCTGTGTCAATAATTTTAGCCTAAGAGTGTCTTGGAATATTTTGTTGTTTTCATTTGATTTTTACCTCTCTCACATGGGGGAAGTCGTGGCCTAATGGTTAGAGAGTCGGACTTGTAATCCAAAGGTTGCAGGTTCGATTCTCCGGCCGGCAGGAATTGTAGGTGGGGGGAGTGAATGTCCAGCGCTCTCTCCACCCTCAATACCACGACTGAGGTGCCCTTGAGCAAGGCACCGAACCCCCAACTGCTCCCCGGGCGCTGCAGCATAAAATGGCTGCCCACTGCTCCGGGTGTGTGTTCACGGTGTGTGTGTGTTCACTGCTGTGTGTGTGCACGTTGGATGGGTTAAATGCAGAGCACGAATTCCGAGTATGGGTCACCATACTTAGCTGAATGTCACTTCACTTCCAATGAGCACCAGTTGCTTTATAGTTGTTTACAACCCTGTATAAATTTCAGGGTTTTTTTTTTTTTTTTTTAAGATTGTTCAACGGTAATTCTTGGTGCGTGTGTGTGTATTTGATGATACTTACATATAGACAGACCTGCATTTTAATTGCTGTTGTAAAAAACGTACATTTATTTTAGCACAAGCACATTTTATTAAATGTCATTGTTTGGGTGAAGCCATAAACACGTCAAGCTGACACGCTAAAAGACAGGTATTCATCTGACAGTGTAAACAGTGTTGTTACCTCCTGCTCGTGCCTCTTTGGTGTTTTTTTTTTGGGAAGAAGTTTTATTTTTTGACAGCCACACCGACTATGAGCTGTTGTTTTGTAACAGAGACTGAAGTGGATCTATCAGTCTTTCTCTGTGCTGAATATTAACACATTTAGATCAACTCTGCTGGACAGCTCAGGCATGTATAAGCATTCCAGCTAATAAAAAAGAAAAACAACATCAACAAAAATGCTCTGTGGGACTGCAGATTTGCAAAGAACAAACGTCTACCTCAGAAACACTGCAGTGGCACCATTTTGAACATCTAATTCTCTATGACAGTCACCCTGAGAATATTACCCTGTGAACCCCCCACACTGAGGATTCAGCCATGTGCGGAGATCACTTGCTGAGCTTACACAAAGCTTTAAGCGGGACGTTCCAGTGCAGATGGGGATTGAGGCTCCTCTCATGTTCTCTGAGAAAAGTCCACAGTGGGATTCCTATCTTCTAATTAATAAGTGGTTTATTCTGTCTACACCCAATAAGATTGGTACAAAAGACGTTAGAACAGCCCCTCTAACATCGCAACCAAGGATCTCAGAACGCCTCTGGGAATGCACCACTGCACCAAAAGCGTTTTGTTCTAGAAATTTAATTGCACAATCTACAGACTTGTTCCTGTGAGTATTACAACATAATGACTGTTCGAACATGAAATTAAAAGGAAAGGACTTTTCTATGAGCTGAGATAATCTTAATGGAACAATATTATTGTCAAGGATGGAGTCCTGCTCAGCTTTGAAGTTCATTGGAATTGTTTGGTGATTAAAACTCCCATTGATCTATAATGTCAGACATCCAGATACTAGATTTATTTAGAGACACTGTCCATAGGGGATTCCATAAACCTTTTCTCTGAAGGACAGTGTATGCCGTTCTGCAGAGACAACCAATTTCCTTTATACTCTATGTGGGATGAGCATCCAGAAGTGTGATACATTTCTATTTTTGATGTGCAATTTCTGACTGTTTACATTTTTCTTCCATCTGAATAAATTCAATCCATTTGCAGATTTCAAAAGCACAATTTATGTTCCCCCTAAATTCTGCAATCAGACGAACACAGTTTATGTGCATCATATACATTCCGAACACAATTTCTGCGCATGAAATGAACAGTATTAATGTTAAATAACAACTGTCCTGTCAAAGAGAGCGAGTTAGTCAACAGAAAAACATTCTTTAAAAAGATGAGAATTAGTAGACGCATGAATGAGAGTACAGCATTTAGCAAAAAAAGGAAGTTTTATGGCAGAAATTCATGGATTTGTAATGGGGATTTTATGCAAGACAACAGTACAGTATGAAAGAAAACCAAGATAAGAAAAACAAGACAAGAGATACACCAAGGGCCACTCTTTCTAATGGATTTGGCATTTAGTTTAAAATTCATTTATTCTGCAAAGAAAACAGACCACGATATGCAAGGTATTTTTGAATCTGATTGTGAAAGTAATCAGAAAATCAGTTTATACTGTAGCCTGCATGAAAACAGTTATTGTGTTAATTCGAAAAACATAGTAATATAACTTCATATCAGCCCAAACTTTTCATTTAATAAGGATAATGAAGAGGTAATAATTAGTATGTGCCAACCATTGGAATTTACTTGTTTCTCTCAATCTCAGTGACAGCCTCAATTACATAATCCACAGCATATACACTTACCATTTTATTATCACAAAGAGACAAAGTGAGAGAGCAAGAGAATGAGGGAGGGAGAGGTGAGAGAAAGACAGATAAGCAGAAAGAAAGTGAGAGAGGAATATAAAGCACTGGGATAAACAAATGTGAGTTATTGATTTATTGGGGGGAATAGTCTATGTGACATGTGCAAGATTGATCAAATGGAAGGTTATCCTTACTCACAAAAGCAAGCTGTTTGCCAATATCCATCAGTGCAGATTCAAAATGCCTGCAACAACACTTGACATTCAAACACAGTGCAACAATTTGTGTGAAAGGCCACATAACAAGATGAGAGGCTTATGTTAAAAGGAGGGAAAGTTTGATTTATGTCAGAGGGCATGAGAAACACTACTAGTCAAGTTAGGATGCTATATTTATTAGTTATATAGCATGGCCATCCCTGTTATTACTTCAAAATTTGTCACAGCTCATACATGTTCCCCTTTATTTCAGCAATACTGAGGGGAAATTCCATTTATGTTATTGAAAAAAGGTTTAATCAGCTGAACAACAGTCTATATAAAAGTAACAAAATCAGAATGCATTTCAGTGTGGGATGAGGTTTCAAATGACAAAATATCAAATAATAAAATATCTGCTTCTTTAGTCTCTTCAACTCCTTAGTCTCTTTAGATACAAAGCATTTGCTGAGGTTCAAGGTGGAGATTTTATGCATTATATTCACCTCTGTTCATACTAAGTGAAAAACTCTGAATTTTTTAAAACTGTTTAACCTTTATAAACCTTTAAATTTATTATTTTAGCAGATGCCTTTATCTGAAGCAACTTACAAAAGTGCAAGATAACAAGCACTTCTTTCTGAAGAGATTGTAACACTAGAAGAGCCTAAAAAAAAGTACATAAAGTACTGTGTGACAAAACAACACTAAAGTAGTTTTTCTAAGGGTGAGTGTGTTAAGTGACTGCAGATCAAGTGCATGCAGAACTGTTTTCAGTTGTGTCTTGAAAACTCTAAGATTTTAAAGAAAAGTTCCATCATTGAAAGAAAATGAAGAGGAAAAAGAATGATAGAAACATTCCTTTCCATCATACTGGCATCAGTAAGTGTAGGGTGAACATTCAGTGTCTGTAGACCACCACCAATGCTTTTAAACTGATGCAGGCAGTTATTGATATCCAGTGGAGCAAGACAAAGAGATGTGTGACTTGGCCCCTCTTAAGATTGCACAGACACTATGTGGTTGTCAGACTGAAATGACAGGCAGCTCTGCATGTCATCAGCCTAGAGGTGGTGGGGAAAAAGATATATATATAAAAAAACTAAACAAAAAAAAAACATTGTGCCTGAATGATTGGGCCGAGTGAGGTTGGACACATCGAGAGAAGGATGTCATCTGCTAACCCCTGAAGTACTCTAGTGGTAGCAGATGTGACTTAAATTCTCGCTCATTCAAGTTACCTTTGAAGAACAGTGAAGAAGTGAGTTAGGATTCAAACCAGCAAGTGCAGTTCCTGCAATGTTCAGTGCAGAGAGGACAGACAGGATCATGTTGACGCACTGCACAAGTGGCAGACAGGTCTGGCTGAATGGGGACAGGTGATAGGAGAGCAGATCACAACACTTGAAGCGTTTCAGCAAACGAGAGCTGGGGAATCTCCATGAAATGGCCAATTCTGAGTCCCGATTGTTTGTCATCCAGCAGGTTGTTCTGAGAAAGAAAAGGGGAGACTGACTAATAACAACTCATCAAGTGTTTTTGCCAGGAACAGGAGGATTCCGGTCTGTAATCTTCCACTAGTGGAGAGTTAAGGGTGTTTTTGAGCAGTGTTGTTAGATCAGCCTGCTTGAATGCGCTGGGAAGGATGATGTGGGGACAAGTGATGTGTTGATGATTTGTGCAAATGCAGGGAGGACTTTTGCCTTTTAGAAGATGGGAGTGGATGTGGGTTGAAATGAAGGAGCTTGAAGACATATATAACTTTGGTGGATGTGTGAAAAGTGGCTGTTGTTAGTACCTTATCACCTTAAAAGTCCTCAGCAGTTGGTGAGGTGGTGAGGTGGTGGTGGTGGAGGGCAGAGGAGAGAAGTGAATGCCTTGAACAGGTAGTGGGAGTTCAAAGTCATGTTGAACTTGTCATAGTGCGACGTTGGCAGTGGCAAAGTTGGCAGAGACAAAGCACAGAGACTGATACATACTCAAGTCAACAGCATCTTTAGATTTACCCTATTTCCTATTAGCTGCCCTGAGGCAGATTTTTCACTGTGATTGTGTGTGAGTGTATAGGTATATTATGCAACTATATATGTATATATTTATGTATATATGCATAGACATATATATTATAATTCATTGTATTTAATCAATAACTTTAAACATGTCCAGATAAATACATGTTTGGTAACACTTTATATTAGGTGGCCTTAACTACAATGTAATTACATAAAAAATAAGTACAATGGACTTATTGTGTTCATATTGTATTGTAAAGCACTTTTGCTGCTATTGAGGTGGGATACGGGCAAGGATAGGGACAGGTTTGGTAGTATGGGTAGGTTCAAGGGTGGGTTAGGGTCTAAGGGATGTCAACAGTGTAATTATGAAGGTAATTACAGAAATTAATTACAGATGTTATTACATGCAGGTATTCTTTAAAATATAAGTACAATGTAAAAACATGTACACAACAGTACTAGGGACTGACTTCTTTAGTCAGGGTGAGATTTCTGTCAGGCTACAAAGTTTAAAAGAAGTGGAAACAATAGAGTAAAACAGGCAAATGAAAGAATAAAGAAGGTGTCAATGATAAAACAGCTCAAGTCAGCCAGAGCCTCTAGCCCCTTTCAGTTACACCAAATACTGTGGCAGAATCCCGTAGGAATCTGACTAAATGGTCTATTAATTTCTCAGTGTTCTTGTTGACAAAAATCGCCACTAGCTTTATGTTGGGGTGGGAAATGATGGTAGAGAGCTGTAAAAAAAAAAAAAAAAAAAACAATGGAGGATGCAATTAATCTCTGTGATCTGAAATCCCTTTCTCCCATTAATCTTTAATTGTAAAGGAGAAGAGTATGTGAGGTTGTGGTGGTCTGTCAGAAGTGGGGGAGAGTGCCTGGGGGGGATGTGCTCCAGAGACCATATTCTCATAACATAACATATCTAACAGCCACAACTTATGACCTCCTACCTTTTTAAAATCCCTGTTGAGACCCGGTCAGCATGACTTGCATTTCTTAACTCAATGCATCTGTGTGAGGAAACGTCAAAAGGAGTCTATTCAACCAGGGCTCTTTGGAAAAAACATGCCTGTAGCGACATTATATTAAGTTTGCTGTTTTTCTGCACTTTCAAAGTAAAATATCCAAGATTGGCCAATTTTATCCAAAACAGATGAATGTGAATCTGCAATGTTATATTACATTGCTTGTTCTACGTATCGTGGCAGTTCATAAATTAAATATGGTGAACGGCACTAAAAGGTAAATGCTCTTTTACGTTTTAAAATAATAAATTAAACCCTACCCTAAACTTATCTGACAGTGTTAACAAAAGCAAACGAAAAGCATTTTATGAATGCATTTAAGAAAGCATTTTATGATGCATCCATTCCATTTTAGTTTGCTTCAAGTCTTTGAGCTTGTCTCATGTTTCACAGGACTTGTACCCAAACACTCCAACATAGCAAATGCAATGCTGTACCAGGTGAGCTACCAAGTGAGTTTACATACATCAGAAACGTTCTACTGTACATCAGAAAAGCCATACATGCAAAGCTGTTTATGTGATGCAAACATAAAAATATATTAGTTTGCAAATTATGCACTATGTTTTTGAGGTCATAACATAGTTAGTCTTGCGTAGCCCGACCATCAGACTGCAGAAGGCATCCAATCATGTTTAGTTTTGTGCAGTGTCATGTTTAGGGGTGTGTAAATGTCCCCAGAATAACAGACTGGTGTGTAAAACTCTTGGAGATATTATTTTAAAGACTCGCTGAAATCTTGACATAATTCACATACTTTTTGAAAATCTAGCATTTAGTTGATCCTAATAAGCATTCATTGTCACAGTTGTAAACATGATGCTCTCTTCTTCTATGAAAAGTGTAAAATACTTCACTTCCGGGGGCAAACACTTGCGCGTTTTAGTTGCTGCTGTTCTCGGGTGCTTATTGTTTTAATTTTTTTTCATCTTTATTGAGTTTTTTTCAATGCTGCAACGGACTGGGCTTATGTTTTTAAAATTACAAGCCCTATATTCTGAGAAATTCAACTCAATTTGGTGAACTCTGCAGCTACACGGAGTGTTTTGTTCTCTGTGCTATTTCAGGCTGTGTAAGTTCTGAAAAATGAGGTTCTACGTGATGGTTCCATGGAGCATCTTGAACTGGATGATCTTATTTACAATATTCCAGCCTGTTGTGTCAGTACTTCAATATAGTGCCGAAGAACTTCTTCAGTTTCGTTTCAATCGCTATGCGTCTCTTCCGGATCTTCATTTTCACACTGACATTTTTAAGCCTCGTTGCAAATATATTCATGGCGGATCAAGACGGAATTACAATTATGATGACTCAAACTCCATAAAGTCTTTCTGGTCATCTTCTTCACGTTTGACAAGGAAATTGGAACGAACTGTGGATTACTCTGTGCTAGCCCATTTAGGCAAGTCAACAATTGCTGAATCTACTACGAACGTTGTTACGTTTGGATTACTTAACATTCGTTCAATCAATAACAAAGCGCCGTTGGTTTGGGATCTATTGAAGGACTGTAAGTTGGATTGTTTTCTGTTTGACTGAGACATGGCAGCAACACAATGACTTTTCTCAGCTGAATCAATCCATTCTTCCAGGTTTTGCTTATGCTTGTCAACCCCGAGTCTCAGGTCGAGGTGGTGGTCTAGCAATGCTTTACAATTAAAAATGGAAGGTCTCTACTATAGCAGTACCTTCTTATGCTTCTTTTGAATCTATGGTGCTACAAGTTAATGGACCGGAACCTACTATCAAAACAACTTTTTACCGTCCACCTAAATCTAATACTAACCTTTTAACTGAACTTACTGTTTTTTAACTTTATTATGCTCGGTTTCTCCAAATGTGAATATGGTTGGTGATTTTTATGTTGATAAAGCTACTGCTACTGATACAAAAGACTTTCTATCATGCTTGGATAGCTATGGACTGAAACAGTTTATTGATTTTCCAACTCATTCGAAAGGTCACACACTCAGTCTTATTTGTTGTACTGGAATAACACCTTTTAATTGTAGTTCACTTGACCTGTCTATATCTGATCATAAACTTGTGTCTTTCAGTGCCAAATTAACTGCAACAAAAATTGATCAAAACTGTACTATCACATTTCACAATATTAAGAATATTGATTTGTCTGTGTTTTCTAATGAAGTTGAAGACTTTGAACACTGATGGATTACTTAGCTTGGATGAGTTGACTTCTCACTACAACGACCAGTTGCAGAATGCTTTACATGTTGTTACACCTGTTAGAGCTCAGAACTCAGATTGTCTGAGTTACGTCTGTTAAAAGCAATGGGGTGTCAGCTTGACCGTTTATATATGAGATCTGGTTTAATTGTACACAAGGAAATGTATGATCACCACATCATAGACTACAAAGATGCCCTCTCTACTGCTAAAACAAATTATTATGCCAATTTGATAAACTCTGTGGCAGGAATACAAAAATATTGTTCCCTTTCAATGAATAATATTTTGAAACCACCAGATGTTTTTTTCATTACATTCACATTCTAACACTACATGTGATACTTTTATGACTTATTTTAGCAATAAAATTGAAACTATTAATACGAATTTAACTCACAATAATGGGGCATGTGGTTCATTCTTCTCTCTTCACAATGTTTCCACTCTAACTGCTTTCTCTAATTTGTATTTGCCTACGGCGAATGAAATAGCTGAATGTGTTCAAAAATCTAAATCTACTACCTGTCAGTTAGATCCTATTCCCACACACCTTGTCAAGTTTGGTTTACCTTTCTTATTACCATTGATAACTCAAATTATACATTCTTCTCTTGTTACTGGTACTATTCCGTCATCCTTTAAAGTAGTGGCCATAACTCCCATACTTAAGAAACCTGGTGTGGATTGTAATAACCCAGAAATCTTTTGACCCATCTCTAATTTACCTTTTCTTTCTAAATTATTGGAAAAAAAATTGCTCAGCAGGTACATACTCATTTAATGGAGAATAACTTGTTCGAGCAATTTCATTCTGCCTATCGTCCAAATCATAGCACGGCGACAGCACTTATTAAAGACACAAATGATTTGTTTATGGCTGCAGATTCTGGACTTTTATCAATACTCATTCTTCTCTGTTTAACTGCAGCTTTCGACACTATCTCACATAGCATTTTATCGGAGAGTTTGATTTCTATTGGAATCACTGGTATCCCCCTTGATTGGTTTAAATCATATTTATCTGGTCGGACTCAGTTCGTTAAATAAAATAAATAAAAAATAATCGTGGATTTCTCAGATAAGCAGTGGTGTGCCTCAAGGCTCAGTCTTGGGCCCTCTTCTGTTTATTGTTTATTTATTACCTCTAGGGCAGATTTTCAGTAAATTTAATATAAATTTTCACTGTTACGCAGATGACACCCAGCTCTATATGTCTTCGAAGCCTAATTCAGTATTGCCATCTTACTGTCAGGATTGTGGACTGTTTTGTGAGTGTTTTGCTCCCCGTGTGTTCCCTGTGACCTAGTTTTTTCCTCATGTTTATAAGCCCCAGTCATTTCAGTTAGTGTTTGTTGGTTCTTCAACGTCATTCCTTGTGTTTCCTGTGCCTCCTATGCTCCCTGTTGGATTATTAAAGACTCTCATTTGTGAATTCCTTGTTCTGTGCTTGCTTGTTCCATTGAAGTGTGACAGAAGAACCGACCAAAAACAGTTACCTCTACATCTACTCTCCGTTTTGTTTTCTGTTTTCCCTCAGTGTTTTTCTTTCCGTTGTGTTTCCCATGGATCCCCTCGTCCGGCCCGAATTCCTCCTCCTCCTGCTGGAGCAGGGGGACCGATCTCTCGAGAACCATACCAGACTGTTCCTCCTATTAGCTAATGCCACCAGCTACCCGGACGACGCGCTGAGCAGAGTGCTGTCGTCCGAAGATGGTCCTCGAGAGGATTTCGCCGCCTTCGTGGAGTGGCAAGAAACAGATCGCCCCTCACAGTCTCCCCTGAGGATGATCTCAAAAATTAACAAAAAATAAATCATCGTTTTCGTAATTATTACGTTCTCACCCCTTGGGTGACTGACCTGTAAATTGGCGCATCACGCGCATAGGTTTATCTGCCGGAGAGACGCAAAGCGGTTTAAAGCAGAGTCCTGCATGGGTCATGTTTGGTAAACGTGCACCAGCAGTACTTTACAGAACACCCGACCCGTTATCCGTTATCCGACAGTAGCACTAATTTATTTCTGTACCAGACCAGAACCATTTGACAAAGACCGTGAGTCGCAAGCCGAACCGCACCCGCATTAATCTACAACATCAGGTGAGCAATTATTTATTTTCTCAAATAACACAAGCAATCAAACCAACATTAGGCATTCTAAGTTGGTGCTTTAAAGAAAAACAGACACGCAGCGCAACATTATAATTAACAGGAAAAAAAAAGATGAGAACGTGCATCCTTTCTGTAAACAATATAAAACAACGGCCTAGCATCTTGTGATCACTCTGCCTGGCTTTCGAACAAATATGCATAGGCTAAAGCACATCATGCACATACTAATAATTCTTCATAAATAAAGAAAAGAACATATTCAAATATGAGCCTTTACTGTTGAATATGATTGCCGTTGAACTTCATTAGACCCAGTTATGATTTTTACGCGGCTGTTCACGGAAAAGTGACACAACAGTTACAATGTCAAGGCTAAATAAGAAAAAAGACATCTAATATAACCAAATTAAGCTACATTTATTTTCATATTAAATAATTCAACACACTATGCATTCTCTATTGGAACAGTTCTGCCCAGGCTGATGATTGCCCCCCTTGGGTTCATTCAGAGATTGCATCAACAAAAGGCACTTTGTATTCTGCTATCTGTTTCCAACTTCCTTTAGCTATCAGCAGGATTTCATCTAATTTAGTTGTCACTAGCACTATCAAAATATGGGTCCAATTCAGGAAACACTTTGGTCTACATAGAGCTTCTATCCACACACCCATCTTAAATAATAATTTTTTCTCCCCATCTTACTCTGATCCGGCTTTTCGCACTTGGCCAATCAACGGACTGGTTGAGCTCAACGACTTGTATGAAGATGGGGTGTTCGCATCTTTTTCATTTTTATCCACTAAATACAGTCTGCCCAGTAGCCATTTGTTTCGTTTCTTTCAGGTTAGGCACTTTGTTAAGAAATTGTTTCCCCACTTTCCCAACCGTCCCCCTGAATGCCCTCTTGATCACTTTCTCACTTTAAGTGCAAGCCAGAAGCATCTAATTTCAGTTATTTATAATTTGATAAGTGTACTTTATGAAGACCCCACTGTTTCTCATTAGAGAATCTTGGGAGCAAGACCTAGGTATCTCTATTACTGATGATCAATGGGGAGACATTTTAAATCTGGTTCACTCCTCTTCTATATGTGCTAGACATGGCCTATTGCAGTGTAAAGTGCTCTACAGAGCTCATTTAACAAATGCCAAACTAGCAAAAAAATTTCCAGATAGGAGTGATGCTTGTCATCGCTGCAAGCAATCTCCTGCCAACCATCTCCATATGTTCTGGAGTTGCCCTCGGCTGACAGACTTTTGGTCCAATGTATTTGATACACTTAATAATGCTCTTAACATAGACTTAGACCCTAACCCCTTGACAGTTCTTTTTGGCATTTCCTCGAGACCCGATTTAACCGTCTCATCCCGCCAGGTCATCGCCTTTACTACTGTTTTAGCTAGACGAGCTATTCTCCTTAAATGGAAACATGTCATCCCCCCATCGCATGATATGTGGATCCGAGAAATCGTTTGCTGTATAAAACTTGAGAAGTTAAGATTCTCGCTTTCAGGATCTCTCAAATCTTTTCATAAGACCTGGAAACCTTTTTTAGATCACATCAAAGGCTTACTCTGTTCTCCTGATACCAGCACTAATACACATTAATTAATTATATTGGAAAGAGGGAAGATTGATTCTTGAGAGAGAAATTTTCATTTATTTTTATGTATTTGTTTATCTTTATTTGTTTATTTAATATATTATTTAATTTGTATTTATTTATTTATTTTATTTTTTTAAATGTATTTATTTTCAATTTATTTTTAGTTCGTTTTTGTTTTCTTTTTCTTGGCTTTATATTCTAATGTCTTTTGGGTGGGAGAGTTCTAAGTGGGTTTGTATTGAGAAGATCTGTAATTTCTTATTTTTCACTGAATACATTATGTATGGTCTTGTTAAAATACCAATAAAAAAAATAAAAAATAATAATTCAACACACTATTAGATATGACATTAAGCGCAACTTGTGTAGATGTATTTAGTAAAAAGGCCTGACTGCTTCCTTTGGTGTATATTTGTATACTTTTACCATCTAATCAATCTTAGCATGCGTTAATTTTGTGTCACTAAATATTTGCCATACTAATTATGCCCAAGTCTTTCTTTGGCCTTTGCTCTGGAAGTGATCTAATGATTCTGCTAAACTTTAATTAAAACTGAAACTAAACTATATAAAAACTAAATAAAAATGTGTTCACAGAATAAAAACTAAACTAAAACGAACAAAAATTTGAATGAAACTAATAAAAACTAAACTAAATTTTATAGCAAATTCGAAAACGATATTAAAATAAAACAAATTTAAAAATTCAAAACTATAATAACCTTGGCTTGTTCCATTGAAGTGTGACACTTACTCTTTTTTTGCTTTGTCTTTCTGAAATTAAATCATGGTTTACATGCAATTTTCTCAAAATTAATAGTGCGAAGATTGACATTTTATTAGTAGGTACTAAATCAAAACTGCATAACTGTGGAAGTTTTACACTTACTGTCGTGTAACATTTGGACCAATCGGACACACAACTATTTGTTATATTTAACAAATAATCTCTTATGCCCCCTCACCTAACCCAAAATGCCAACTATGAGGGTCTGTGGACCCTTCCCCCGAAAATGCCTCTAACACCTAAGAAAGGCAGAACAGGCCTCTGGTTCCATGGCAACCCATCTGATACACTTGTTTTATTGCTCAAAGGAATGCGGGCAGAGCAACTCACTTTATTTCCCCTTAGGAAAGAGACATTAGGCCATAAAAATCTCTTCTCTAATTAATTAATAGAAAAACCTTTCTTTGAATGAACACACATATTTTCAGGTCATTGTGTATATTATTAATGTTCTTGTATATGTTTTTGTGTATTGTATCCTGTTTTATGCATGCTTATGAAAGAACACTAGTTAATATTACCTCATGTATATCATGTTTGGTTTCTATCAATTCGTCTTCGGATGATCTAATTGAGTGTATATTATATATCCATACCTATGCAACATATAAGTGTTCTAAGCATCTTTAATAGTTTGTATATCAATTTCAAATCCAGTTCATATGCAAATTACCATGCATGCAGACAAAGAGTCGTAAAATTTCCCTCCAAAAATTCAAGTCACCATAGGCTCTTTGACTCCCCAGAGGTGTGACCTCTATATTAGATAAAGGTCTCACCTCAGTGATGCCCCGGCAGTCTGCGGTTCTTTTAGATCCTAGGAGGATGTGAGCTAGAACTGTTCTGGACCCTTAAGTTTTGTGCCAGGCCTTGCGGCCTTGACTTTCCATTCAACCAAATCTCCTCGAACCTCAGCTGATCTCTTTCTTAGCTCTTTTTCACTTTCTACCTGGGAAGAACATTTCTATCTCAGAACATCTTTGGAATTAATCACTCTTCAACCCGGAAGAACGTGATCGGGAGTCCAAAACCTTATAACTATTAAGACTTTCATCTGAGACTGCATTTCGGACACTCATCACAACCAATGCCATGCAAGTATCATACATTTAACTAAACGAAACAGAGGTTTAGTGTAAGTTATAGAACCCATTATAAATGGCACTGATGGTTTTACTCAGGTGGTTAAATGACTCTTTCCATAACTGCATTCTCTGGTTCCCTATCAAGGGAACTTCGAACTGCGTCCTCTAGAGGTCGCTATGGGGAACTCCATCTATGTGACCCGTGTCTGAAGCATATATACAAAAACACCAAATATTGGCCGTCGACAGCCTATGCCGTCACTCCCTGTGCGACCACAGTATAAAAGGGCGCCGGGAGAAAGTGGCATCCTCTTCTTCGTCTTCAATGACTGTTTTGTTTGAAGCGTGCATCGTACGAGCTAAGTATGCTTTACTTTTGTAATGGCGAGCACTAGCAAGGCGTTTGAGAGATGTGTGCATCCGTGTCCACGTTATCTGATGCTTGATGACTCACATGATCTTTGCGTCTTTGGTTTGCGCACTGCATGTACTGCGAGCGTTTTTCTAAAAGCTCCGCTCTCGTCTGTCTTTTCAAGGAAAGAGGGGCAGCCGTCTGCTTCCCGCGGTTCAGGACCCTCCGCTGCTGAAGCACGGAGGAAAATGAGCTCATGGGGTTTGCAGGTGGTTCTCGCCAACGAGTTATAGAAGGGATTTTCCTTCTCGCGCTCGTCTGCTGCGAGCGAGGGCGAGCTGTTGGATGACAATGATGCGATTTCGCTGACGTCATCTGAGAAAAAGAAAAACGCTGGAATGTGATACATACGCAGCAGCAGGTCAGGCTGTCACCTCATTACACACTATGGCAGTGTTTCAGGCATATCAGGCTGATCTGTTGAAAGACCTGGATAAAAGTCAGGGTTTGTAAAGAAAAAAAAAATATATATATATTTGTTTTACTTGACGAGGTTGCTGAGCTGTGCCGCACCACTGGTTTAGCTCTTTGAGCCATTAAGCAGGCCGCCTCTGCCATGGGCAGTTCTATGGCGGCCATGGTGGTAACGGAGAGACATCTGTGGGTGAACCTGGCAGATATTGAGAAGAGAGAGAGGGGCTTTCTTCTCAGTGCTCCGGTTTCGCCTTCTGTAATTTTTGGTACCTCCGTCGAGTCGGTGGTTGAAAGGTTTAGGGAGGCGAAGGCGCGTTCAGCGGCTTTTTAAACCTTCATTTAAACGAGAAGGTCCAGGTCTGAGCTCAAACAGCGCAGGGGTCCTGGCCCATCCCGATCTGAGGATCAGAAATGGGCACAGAAGGCTAGTGTCGCGACTTGCGCCCTTCCCCGCCTGCGGGTAGGGCTTCAGGGTGGCGCGGGTCAAAGAGAGGTAGCAAGACCTGAGGGAGGTGGTCCGGACGAGGCGTTGCGATGCTCTCGCCCAGGCCAGGGTAGAGTTGAACATCTCTCCTTCCCTCAGGGCGCCTGTACATCTAAAGCCCTCATCTTCCCCTCTCTAATTCCCCTGCAACCTCAGTTTTTTTTCTACCACCTGACCAAGGTTAGGTGAGCACCTCCTGCGCTCTTATTCAGCCCCTACACTGGACCGTTCTTCTGCGCGGGATCCATGGATGGGTGAGTACGATCCAATTTTATCAGATTCGCTGGTATGTGTGTTTTATACCATTCAAACTAACCTTTCTTAAACCAGTACTACAGGCTGGTATCAGGTGTAGTGCTGAGCAACTTTATTACAATGCTTTGGCTCTGAGGAGCAGTATTTTCTAGTCTGGCCCTTTTGTTCTTCAAACGAGGCCATGATAGGTGCATAGAGGTTTAGGTTAGAACTGCTCACCCTTATTAGGGTTTTAAGTAGCAGTTTCCCTGACCCCTTGTTGCCTTCTGTTCAGCTACCTATTACCCTGATACTATTTCCAGCAGCTTGTTCGGGTTGTTAGGTATCCCTCTGTTTGTAGGTCGAGCTAGCTTTGCTCCCCTCGCCTAGAATGTGGAGGGTTATTTATGAGCATGCTGCTCCCTCCTGAGTGTTTGAAACTCTTTTGCTGTAAGTAGAGTTTCCGCTCCCAGAGCTTTGTTACTTAACAACCTGATCCTTGTTGCTGCTGTACCCCTCCGAGCTCTACCCTGTTGGTCGAGCTGGCACTGCTCCCCTCACTTAGAGGGTTGCCTATGAGCATGCCGCTCCCTGCTGAGCGTCCGAGTTTCCTCTCATATGAGAGTCGAGTCTCCGCTCTCAGAGCTCCGTTATTCAGAAACCTCAGCACGTCAGGCCTTTGTCTATGCCTCCTTGTCAGGTTGCTCTCATAGTTGGTCGAGCTAGCATTGCTCTCCTCACTTTAGAGGGTTATTTATTAGCATGTTGCTCCCTTTCTGAGCTCTCTTTGTTGGGTGAGCTGGCATCGCTCCCCTTATTTAGAGTGTCACTTATGAGCGTGTCGCTCCCTTCTGAGTGTCTGAGTTCCCTCTCATGTTGAGAGTTGAGTTCTCCACTCTCCAGAGCTCTTTCTTGGTAGAGTTAGCATTGTTCCCCTCATTTAGTAGTAGTAGTAGTAGCCCTTTATTGTCACTAGTACCAGCGAAATTAGCCATCAACCTGTCCATACATACAAACATACATACAATATGACAAGGGGGTAGACAGGACAGGAAGACAGGGAATTTTGGAAGATAATACAGCATAAACATGAGGAAGGGAGAGGAGAAAAACAATATAACCCCCAGACTATGCTCCTGTGGGAGTACAGTGTGAGAACAGGAAAAAAAACACCTCAGCAACAGAAGCACATAATCATAACATAGACACATGACTAGCAACGGGGGGGGGGGGGGGGGGGGGGGGGGGGGGCGGTTGATCCAGCTCTGGCAAGCAGCCATCCGGTCCTGCAGCCCAAGGCGCCGGTCACAGACCTGCTTATCAGATTGGCGGTGCAAAGTGCGAAGGCATTGGATGGGGGTGGGAGGTGAATGCATATCAGTATATGAGTGGAGTTTGTGTGTTCGTTGGCCTGGTGAGTCGTCACGCTGGAATACAAATCAAGTTGCCTCAGTCCGCAGATTGTGATAGCGACACAGCAAGTTGCCACGGAAACAGCCTTGGTCAGGACCCCGACAGAGTCAACAACATCAGGTGTCTGGAAGGGGGGAGGAACGCAAGAGAGCGTCACTCTCTCTGCAGTGCTCTTCCGGGGTTGTTTACACCAGCAGTGACCTTTCCGAGCCAGCTGGTTTAGGGGAGCCGAAAGAAGATAAAATTGCGATTGTTTGGTCTTGGAGCGAGTAGCCGCATTCCAATTTCACAGCTACTCTCTTAGTCCTGTCTGGTCTCCAAATCCATCAATTTTCAATCATGACGGGCAGCCTTGTGAGGCTTTGGACAGCTGTTTCCGTCTCCTGAATTCTTCGATAACCCAGCGCAAAGTCTAATCCAATCAGCAGAAAACCCGTTACCGTGGTTCCGAATAGGTAGATGTCAATGTCCTCCATGGAACGTTTCGCCAGGGCAGTCAGGTTCCCCGATCCCAGGCTTCTCGTCGAGAAGATGGTGTCAATTTCGTTGAGAGACTAGTTGATCAAATCCATGATTTTTCAGTTTTTCAGAGCAATGCAGAAAGAGTCTCTCAAGTACGAGACGAGACGAAAAGCAAGCAGGGAAGATAAGGGGGAGAGGAGAGAAAATGCGACCGCCTTCGCTGAGAGCCAAACGAGAAAAGTTTAGAGGGTCATCTATGCACATGCTGCTCCCTCCAGAGAGCATCTGACAATACGGTTTCTAAAATCCATATTTGGTAAGTGCGCACGCTAGTCTCTGTGCACTTTTCTAAAAACCACGCTGTGGTAAGATCGCACACCAATTGTTTTGCGATCTTTTCTAAAATCCTGTATGGTATGGGTTACGCGCTGCGGCTTCGTGCCCATTCTTTGAGTTGGTTAGGCCCGTTTTCTCCTTGGGCCCCACTCTACTTATATATGTGCTGAGTATCCTCTCTGTCTTGGTAGAGCTAGCATTGCTCCCCTCATTTTAGAGGGTCGCCTATGAGCATGCTGCTCCCTCAGGAGCTCTCTTTGCTGGTCGAGATAGCATTGCTCCCCTCTCTTAGAGGGTCACTTTGACTATGAGCATGCTGCTCCCTCCAGAGAGCATCTGATAGAGAGTAACTTTATTTAAAGCTAGAGCATTTGGAGAATAGAAATTTCAAATCCATGATTATGGTAAGTGCGCACGCTAGTCTCTGGGCACTTTCTGAAAGCCACGCTGTGGTAAGATCGCACACCAAGTGTTTTGCGGTCTTTTTCTAAAAATCCTGTATGGTATGGGTTACGCGCTGAGGCTTCGTCCCATTCTTTAAGTCGGTTAGGCCCCGGTTTTCACCTTGGGCCCCACTCTACTCTCGTATGTGCTAGTATCCTCTCATGAACTGAGAGTTAAGTTCTCCGCTCTCTAGAGCTCTGTTTTTGGTAGAGCTAGCATTGCTCTCCTCTTTATAGAGGGTTACATATGAGCATGCCGCTCCCTTCTGAGCGTCTGAGCCCCTCTCATGCTGAGGGTTAAGTTCTCTGCTCTCAAGAGCTTTGTCTTGGTAGAGATAGCATTGCTCCCCTCATTTTAGAGGGTCACCTATGAGCATGCTGCTCCCTCACAAGCTCCCCTGGTTGGTCGAGCTGGTATTGCTCCCCTCGCTATAGAGGGTCACCTTGAGCATGCCGTTCCCTTCTGGGCGTATGAGTGCCCTCTCATGTTGAGAGTTAAGTTCTCCGCTCTCCAGAGCTCTGTCTTGGTAGAGCTGGCATTGCTCCCCTCGCTATAGAGGGTTACTTTTGAGCATGCTGCTCCCTCCAGAGCATTTGAAAAGAACAATGTTTATAAATCCATGTTATGGTAAGTGCGCACGCTAGTCTTTGTGCACTTTCTGAAAGCCACACTGTGGTAAGATCGCACACCGAGTGTTTTGTGGTCTTTTCTAAAAATCCTGTATGGTATGGGTTACGCGCTGAGGCTTCATCCCATTCTTTGAGTCGGTTAGGCCCCGGTCTCCTTGGGCCCCACTCTACCTATGTATCCCCAGTGATACTATTTGAACGGGGGCTACTACTAAGGATCTGTTGATACAGTTCCTTCAGCGAGCTCTTGAGCAAGCAGTAGCCCCTGGGTGACAGGCCAGGCTCAGTTACTATCCTAAGTGCTTGGTCGTATCCCCTTAAAGGAATCCTTCTTTCTGTTTCCAAGCCTTGAGTTTACCCTAGGTCCAGGAGGTCCGGCCTCTATCAGGTAAGTTCCGGAGTATGAAACTCAGGCCTTTGGCCGAAGGGGATAATGTCACTGACAGCCGTCAATTCATCCCAGGGACAACTCCTCTATCTTTTGATAAGAGTTGATGCTTAGTGCTCGCCTTTGGAATGGCATGCACTTCCCTCAGCATGGCGGCGTGGGTATATCATTCCCCATAGCGACCTCTAGAGGACGCAGTTCAAAGTTCCCTTGATAGGGAACGTACCAGGTTACATATATGTAACCATGGTTCCCTGAGAGGGAATGAGACACTGCGTCCTCTAGACTTTAGGCCATGCTTCGGATGCATCTTCAGACGAAGAAGTGGATGACGCTTTTTCCCGGCGCCCTTTTATACTGTGGTCGCACCGGGAGTGGAAGGAAGATGGCGGCGCGATCGATCGCTGCGGCTGCTCCGGGTCCCAAAGACGGTGCTTTTATGTCGTTTAATGTCATCTGTTCGTCTCCAAATAGTGTAAGTTTACCGCTAACTCTTAAGGAAATCACCCCAGAATTCATCTATGATCGCCAAAGTCTTCTGGATATCAGCAACGCATATGAGCATCAACTCTCGCCGGCGGCTACTGAGAAGCTACGAGGCCTTTGTTTACTGCTGGAGCCGGACCTCGAGACCGCGGCCTCGCCTACTGACGCTACCCGCACAAGGCAGCGTCGCAAGCGGTGTGAGAGAGGACGGAAGCGCGGTAAGCGCGGAGGTATACGAGCTAGGCTAAGAGCTAACCCCTCAAGACCGGCTCTTCCAACACTCATGCTCTCAAACGCTCGCTCTCTGGAAAACAAACTGGACTTAATTCAACTCAGTCGATCTACACAGCATGAGGCAAGGGACTGTTGCGTGTTTGTTTTCAACGAAACATGGCTAAACGACAACATCCCGGACTCCGCCATTCAACTGCACGGGCTATCCAACTTCCGAACAGACAGAGATTCATCACTGTCTGGTAAGACACGCGGAGGTGGCTTGTGTGTGTATATCAACAAAGACTGGTGTAACAATGCTGCGGTATTATCAAAACACTGTTCATCGCTGGTGGAGTTTATGGTTGTGACGTGTCGACCGTTCTATCTGCCGCGGGAGTTCACGGCCATTGTTATCGTTGCGGTTTACATCCCCCCGTGTGCAAACGCTAAGGACACGCTTCGTGAACTGTATAGCGCCATCAGTGAACAACAAACAAAAAACCCCGACGGCTTTTTCACCATAGCCGGTGACTTCAACCACGCAAACTTAAAGACAGTTTTGCCAAAGTTCTACCAACATGTGAACTTTGCAACAAGGGGAAACAACACACTGGACTTTGTTTACACAACAGTTAAGAACTCTTACAAGGCTGAACCCCGCCCCCACCTCGGGTACTCCGACCACATCACTGTTATGCTAATCCCAGCATATAGACCACTTCTCAAACTCACCAAACCGGTTGAAAAGCAGATCACAGTATGGCCAGACAATGCCACCTCAGCACTGCAGGACTGCTTCCAGGACACAGACTGGAACATGTTTAAAGAGGCAGCCACCTACAACAACAACCACACAGACCTGAATGAGTACACTGAAACTGTGACTGCTTACATCAAAAAGTGCACTGATGATGTGACAGTCACCAAGACCATCACCACACGTGCAAACCAGAAGCCATGGATGACAGCAGAGGTTCGTGGGCTGCTAAAGACCAGAGATGAAGCATTCAGATCAGGAGATAAAGCAGCCCTCAAAACAGCAAGAGCCCATCTGTCCTGTGGCATCAAAAAAGCAAAACGGTCATATGCCCAAAAAAATCAACAACCACTTCACAGACAGCAGAGACACACGGAGCCTGTGGCAAGCCATTCAGACCATCACTGACTACAAGCCCCCGCCACAGGCCTATGATGAGGACACGTCCCTCCCCGATGCACTCAACCACTTTTATTCACGGTTTGAAATGCAGAATGACACACCTGCACAAAAACTGCCCACACCTCCCAACGACCGGGCGCTCTGTCTGTCTCCAGCCGACGTAAGGAAGACCCTATCTAGGATTAACCCATGCAAGGCTGCGGGTCCTGACAACATACCTGGCCGTGTTCTGAGAGACTGTGCTGCACAGCTGACAGATGTCCTAACAGATATCTTCAACATCTCGCTGAGCCAGGCAGTCGTCCCCACGTGTTTCAAATCCACAACAATCATACCGGTACCAAAGAAATCACCTGTGTCCTGTCTCAATGACTACCGTCCCATAGCACTGACTCCAATCATGATGAAGTGCTTTGAGAGGCTAGTCATGCATAACATCAAAACCAGCCTCCCCAACACACTCGACCCGCTCCAGTTTGCATACCGTCCAAACCGCTCTACGGACGATGCAATTTCCTCCACCCTCCACCTGGCTCTTACCCACCTAGAAAATAAAGACTCCTATGTTAGAATGCTGTTCATTGACTTCAGCTCGGCATTCAACACAATAATCCCACAACAGCTCATAAATAAGCTAAACCTGCTGGGCCTTAACAATTCCCTTTCAGTAGAAGAATAATAACAAAACTTTATTGTACAATGGTATAATTAAAAGAGCCACACCGTCATACTAGAGGCACAGTACTAAAGCGAGGGACCAGACCTGGTATTGGCTGTTACAAGAAACAATGCGATTAACAATTTAACTGGAAAATACTGATTCACAATCAAGGCAGGTTACCTGTCCAGGATAAGCGTGGCATTCACCGCCCGTGCTCTGGAATCTGGTACCCACGATCACATGCAGTCACACACACACACACACACACACACGCAGGCACAACCACTACAAACCAACGATTCAATCAATATTGTGAAGTGCAGTTTACCACTACAATACGTGATACAGTGCGCGGGGACGGAACCAGGAGCCTCTCTTGTGAGCAGCTACTCTAGTACTCTAGAAAAAGGGCAAAAAGGACAAGAAAGTTATCACTAGCAAAGTGGATAGAGAATGTAAAACTATACACTACTAGAACAGCCAATACCACATCAGTCAGACAGAACATTAGACGGAGGCTACGGCAAAATAACCACAATAACAAGACAAGATATACATAAAACTTAATTCAGGCAAGGCAAAGCAGCAGGAGCAATCTGCCTGCAGACGCAAAATCATTAAAATTAGTGCTTGATATACACACATGCACGTAGCATCGCAAACATTTCATAAAACATTATTCTCTTTTATCTCAATGTTAACATACGAACTGACACAATGGAAAAACAGCCCTTTGGACCAGTCTTCACAATTCTACATAACAATTGTTACAGCCAGCATATTCATTACAAACATTTATATTAAGAGTTGACAAAACCCAGCCATGCATTACGTCAGGGCAACACAATCAGACTAATTTTACGTGTTCAAAGCTTTTAGTCCTAACACACTGGATCTACTCGTAACACAATAAACATTTACCTTCTTGATGCTGCTGCTTCAAAGCGGTGCAGCTACCCGGCGAGTGCTTTGCCCCAGACCTGCACGCAACTTTGCTCATTAACATGCATATGTCCCAACAATGACACCCACATTATAATTGACAGTAAAATGCACAAATAATACCTTCAGTAATACACCGGACGATTACCCGGAAGCGTCTGGCAATCAGTCAAACACCTATTTTCCAATAGCCCAATATTAGATTCACTATAAGTGCTCAGCTTGCTATCATATAAACATTTACCATACCTTCGTTGCACAGGAAAACCGCATACCCCAGCAGTAACAAGGCTGAAAATGTATCTGGACACCAGAGAATCTCTCTAAGCCCAACAGTGCAGACTGTTTTATAGAAACTGGCCTAGACGCAAATTAGTTGTTTAGCCACTCACGGCTAGCTGGGTGACATCAGAGGGGTACCGTAGCTGCAGAGGTACAAACTTCAACCAGACAGACTACTCTGCCGGTTACACATAGGCTGTGTCCAAATTCAGGGTCTGCATCCTCCTTAGGATCCTTCCTACCCGGTTGAAGGAGGAGGGATCCTCCGACGTCCGCAAAACCCGGAAGTCGGTGTTTGTGAATTTGGACAGCCTACCCTTCTTTCAGTTCCCTCCCTTACCCGTTGCTCATATCCTGTCGCCTAGCAACCGTGACAGCGCCAAGCAAGAAGCGGGAAAATGGACAAACAAAGAGTTATTCTCCTCATTTTAATTATTTTGGAAGAAATAAAGCAATTAAATAAATTAAATACTTTCTTTGCTCGTTGTCGGAGAGTTTTTTATATCAGACTACAAGACAGTTTTTAAGTATTCTACTAATTTCTCCTACAAATTCATTGAGCCGAAGCATAAACTTTAGCTTGTTTTGTCAGAGAAACTCCTCTCCCACTCCGCTACCGCTCGCTTCGTCCGCCATTACGCTCTGCCGAAAAGAATTATGGGATAGGTAGGACGGGAAAGGATCCACCACACCCATCCTTCCAATTCGGGGAAAATCCTACGAATTTGGACAGCGCTGTGACGTAACATCCTTCAAATGAGTACTCCGAAGGATGCAGACCCTGAATTTGGACACAGCCCATAGTATACAAAAATGTAGATAGAGGCCATTTTTTCCCCAATTGAGTCCATATGATGCTAATTTTAGTACAATAAGTTTGAAGTTTGTAGCAGCTTCAAACAATCCTAAAAGTTTGATTCACTTCGACACAAGCAGCAAGCCTGTGGACAGAGAGTTCTTTATTGAGACCTTGCTCCCTTTCAGTTGACTAAAATATAGGGGTACTTTAGGAATGAGGTTATTAATTTTGCCTGGACAGTTGTTACCGTGCCAGTATTTTTATTTTTTTTCTTGGCCATTCTCTGCCCCTCTGACACCCGTTCTCAGGACAAATCTGTAATATTTTTAGCATGGCAGGTAATGAATTCTGGCAGCTAAAGCAGAAACACAAATGCTGTATATAACTGCAACAAACTGAGACAGAGGGCATGCCGTGTCCAAACATTACTGACTTGCAAATGATTTCAGGGGAGGTTTATGAAACAGCGGCACCAGCAGACTGTGTAACACGCTTAAAATGAGCCTGGACCAAACGGTAAAACTGACACCTTATATTATCCTACAGCTAAGCCGAGCGCATAATGTCTCCAGCCATCCGTCATAAAATGAAAGCACGGTCATAAAGCATTATTTCAGATGTTTTATTTTCTCCTCTTGTTTTGAAATCAAAAAAGCTTTACAACATCATTCCCACTAGTATTTGACAGGAATGGCACTGGCCAATTGGGAGACTAGTCAAGCATGTTTATTGGTCATTTTTATGGCTGTTTATTAAGTATTCCCTAAGGGTTCCCTACAACCCATAAAACATCCATCTGACTGAAGCTCTTGTGAATCCCATGACTCTGTCATAGACAAAGATTTACTGCAAGTATAGGGTATTTCTTCTGACTGATGTTTATTGTTTCATATTATGACCGCAGATCCTGAATGGAGGCAGACCAACACTCTATACGAGCAGTAAACCATGCAGTTAATTCATCAGAATAGGATCTGCTTCAGTCAGCGGCCATATCATATTGATAGCATGTGGCGGGTGTAAAACACAACTAAAATGGACATTGCATTCGGTGCTATGATAATATTGAGACTTGATGAAATCCAGCTCTAGAAATTCATGCCCTGATGAAGAGAGCTGTGCATCACAGCTTCATGGCCTGGTGATATATGCCCACAGTGATGGAGTGATATTAAACACGAGGGAGGTAGACAAACAGAGGGAGGGACAGAAGGCGCTGCCTGAACTCTTCTTGACTTCATAATGGTGTTAGCTTTTAAAATAAATGCATTGCAGGATCAGTTGTTTCAGTTCTATGTACACATTCCTCCGAGCATAAATGTTTAAATGTTAAAGGTGATGCAATTGTTTTCCAATGTTAAAATACTTTCTCCTTTCCCTGCTTAATGTGGGTAACTATAAGTCAGCTATTTGTAAGTTGATTTTTGTAGGCTGACCATTCAAAAATGACTAGGAAAGAGCAGGGAGAGTTGTGACACCATCAGTTTAACAACTTAGAAAGGAGCCACATGGGAAATTATTTTTTTAAGTAATTCTTTTTTTTGGACAAGAAATTGTCAAAATATTTATAATGTTACAATATGTGTATATTTCAAATAAATGCTATTCTTTTGACATTTCTAGTCAACAAAGAATCATGAAAATAAAATGAATGATGGTTTCCACAAAAAATAGTAAATTGCACAACTGTTTTAACCTTTATAACAATATGAAATGATTCTTGAGTATGCACATATGCAGGGGACATGGGGACAATATATGGTTTGTGCGTGTTTTTCAAGTCACCTACAGGTAATAAATAAAGTGTATGAATAATGCAGCACGTATTGACATAATTTATTACAGCATACTGTAGAAAGTAATACATGTTTTCTGCCTGACTATGTGATGAAAATTGGGGGGGGGGTTTGTTGTTTATAAACCAATTATACAATTTTAATTAGTTAGATATAGGGGAAACATATTACAGAAATTATTGGTTATTATGATTTCTTAGCCAATTAAAAGTTAGATATAACAAAATAATTAAACTTGTCATTTAGGATAAAATGAAATAAGATAGAAAGATCAAATAAAATTTCATAAAAAAAAATCTGACCCCCTCACTTCTTAAATGATGGCTACGCCCCTGTTCTTGAGCATCAAATCAGAGTGATTTCTTGAAGGATCATGTGGCACTGAAGAAAAAAAACAAAACAGCTTTTCAATCAAAGGAATAAGTTATTTCGCTTAATACGCTTTGTTTTCTACAGCAAAAGCATTATTGTAGAAATGTACCACTCTTCATGTCAAAATCAAATGAACTATGAGTAATTTATATCATCCCATTTTCCTCTCCAAATAATCCAGGTTTTGTCCACATTAATTCAAAATATCTCAGGATTCATGCAGGATGTTTATTAGCAAGTGCAGGAGAAGCAGACTATAAGCTTTAATGTATATTTCAATAGCCTGCTGGAAGGTTTTCTAACATATTAAGACAGGATCTGACAGGCATCACTGATTACAGCATGGAATCCCATTGCCCACAAGCCGAAGGAAGACACAGTGCTGTAATTGGCTGGCAATACAGATTTTAAAGACCCAGTGCCCCAGTTTACCTGTTTGTTTGTTTTTTTGTATTCACTTTGGGCTCGGTCTTAAAAAGTACCACTAATAACTCCATAGAACGTCTCTGATGCCTGAAAGAAAGAAAAAAAAAAAATCAAATACATTCCCCACGTAGGTCACTTTTGCCAATATGTAAGATCTTGCTCTGTCCCATACATCAATTAAGGTGGAAACTTAAGAAGTCTAAATTAGAAATTAACTAAAATGAAACATGGAACTGATAATATAATGTGCATGAAGCACACATCATAAGATTATAAAATGAATCCTATTTTTTATATGCCAATTTATCAGTGAACAAACTCCTTACCAAGACAGTAAACATGATGAGCTTTGAACGAATGAGATGAAAAGATATAATTTATATTAATAGTATTCATCAGTTAACATAAAACATGAGCAATTGTAAAAATAAAAAATAAAATCTTCAAGGAATGTTTCTCATCATAAGTGATTACTGGACTTCTTTGAAGGCCAGCAAGAAACAGCAAGACAAAACAACCAGAAGAGGCTGAACAAAATGATTTTGAGAAAAAAATAAAATAAAAAAATAAATAACAAAAGATGTGAATTCAAATGAATGTAAATGCAAGAGCGGAGTAAGACAAGTGAAAAATGTAAGACAAGATTATATATATATATATATATATATATATATATATATATTAGGGCCGGGACTCGATTAAAAAAATTAATCTAATTAATTAGAGGCTTTGTAATTAATTAATCGAAATTAATCGCATTTTAATCGCATATAAATATTTGACCTGAGAACAGTGAGAAGTAAGTTTTTTTATATGGATTTTTAAGGGCCAACCAAAGCGGTCTCATCAGCTTCTTTGTCCATGTTCACTGTGGTTTGTTTTTGGCTGTTTCTCAATATGCGTTCTTCAGCGATCTTGCGTCCTTGTGTTCTCGTTCTACGTCATCATTAACCGTCGAAGTTCAGTTCCAATTCTCAAGAACGCAAGTACAGAGGATGCATGAAAGTGCCCGGATATGTTCTTGAAACTGAGGATGCATCGAGTGCAGACTTGAGAGAATCGAGCCGTTAGAAATCCCAGAAAAGGCTGTGGGTGGCCGGTGTACGGAAGCCTGTAAGCTTTAAAGTCGCTCTCACAAATACTTAACGGCTCTTCAAGTTGAAATTTGATATGCATGTTAAGAAGATGTAGAACAATTGTTCTATGTAGAACAATCAAAACAAATCTGAATTGTTTTTACGTGATTAGACCATATATATCCTTGAAAGCAGCCAAGTTATACATGCATGCAATGATTTTATCACATTTATCTTACTGTGTGACTGTCTGGAGTCAGGTTTCTATTAAACCTGTCAGATCCCTATATATTAAACCTGTCAGATCCCTATATAAACAAACACTAAAAGTTTTGGATAAGAAACCAACCAGATGGCATCACTGTAGCATTTTACAAAAATATAGTTTGCTTAGTTTTGAAAATTTTATAAATTCATCTTTTATTAAAATGTTTTTTAAATGTTTAAATAATCTTGCGCCAAAAGTTATATGCAAATTAATATCAGAACTGTATAATACCACAGAGAAAAACTAAATTTGCACAATCTACATTTTCAGTTCAAGGTACGTTGTTATGGAACAGCCTGTCAGCTGAATTGAAAATGCAAACACAGTTGAATATTTTTCAAACAAAACTGAAAAAGTGGTTCAAACAAAAGCAGATATGTGAACATTGATGGTGGTACATAGATTTAGTTGTTTATTTTATTTTATTTCATTTGTGTTTTTTTTTTGTTTTTTTTAGCCCAACCAGGGACTGGGGCTGCAAATTAGCCTCCGGCTAGAAGCCTATATGTAGAGCATCGGCTGCATGAAATTGTAGCAATGTTATACTGCATTGTCCCCGTTTAAAAAAAAAAAAAAGGAAACATTTATCGTTTTGTTTTGGTTAATTTTAATAAAGTTATAAGAGCCGGAGAAAGTCTGCATTTTTATTGGCATATTAAAATTAATCTTAACAGTAAAACATATAACGCTGTAAAATAAAACACAATACAATTATATGAAAGTAATATCTATAATAGTATGAAATGTTTTAATAAGTTATGACATTTTGTAATATTGATTGTTCATTGGCCGTTTCTTATGCTGAGACTATGCGGTCAGTTAAGCAGGAACGCAGTAAGTTACATCTCAGTTCTCATAAGTGTGCGTTCTGTGTTCTCGTGTCCTTCCGAGTTCGTTCTTCCAAGGAAGCTCTCTCTCGCGCACTCTCCCCGTGTTCGCTTGACTTTTGTCAAGCCCGGCGCCTCATAGGCAAGACCGGTCTCCACGAGAACGCAAGTCCGTTCTTTGCGTCTTTTGTCTGAACGCTAGTAGGTGCTCCAGTATAATCGGTCCGCCGAAACTCATCCAGTGAGAAACGTTCCGCGGTGCAAAAATAAGTGCGATTAAAATGCGTTAAAAAAATTTAACGCGTTATTTTTGTGTAATTAATTAATCTAAATTAACGCGTTAAAGTCCCAGCCCTAATATATATATATATATATATATATATATATATATATATATATATATATATACATACACACACACACACACACACGTAAAAAATAGTTTTTGCAAATAAACTCTTAATTTATATATGTGTATATATATATATATATATATATATATATATATATATATGGTAACACTTTACAACTAGATAAAAAAGTTTGTCAAGACAAACTTTAGGTTGGCTTGAGAAAGCCTAGCCTTAAAGTTTAAAAGTTTAAAAGCAGTTGTAAAAGCTTGAAGTTTGAAAATGTAGATGGATGGATTACATAGATATTGTTGCTAGCATGTTTTTAGCATGATTAGCAAGTCACTAGCAAGATACTAGCATGTCACTAGCATGATTAGCATGTTGCTAGCATGATAAACAAGTGACTAACATGTTGTTAGCATGACTAGCAAGTGACTAGCATGTGGCTAGCATGTTTCTAGCATGATTAGCAAGTGACTAGCAGGTTGCTAGCATGATTAGCATGTTGCTAGCATGATTTGCAAGCTTCTAGCATATTGTTAGTATGTTTCTAGCATGATTAGCATGTCGCTAGGATAGATAGATAGATAGATAGATAGATAGATAGATAGATTAGAAATAAGCATGTTATATGCATATGCAGGTTGGTAGCATGATTAGCAAGTGACTAGCATGTTGCTAGCATGTTTCTAACATGATTAACAAGTGACTAGCATGTTGTTAGCATGACTAGCAAGTGACTAGCATGTCGCTGGCATGTTTCTAGCATGATTAGCAAGTCACTAGCATGTTTCTAGCATGATTAGCAAGTCACTAGCATGTTTCTAGCATGATTAGCAAGTCACTAGCATGTTGTTAGCATGTTTCTAGCATGATTACCAAGTTACTAGCATGTTTCTAGCATGATTAGCAAGTTACTAGCATGTCACTAGCATGTTTCTAGCATGATTAGCAAGTGACTAGCAGGTTGCTAGCATGATTAGCATGTTGCTAGCATGATTAGCATGTCGCTAGGATAGATAGATAGATAGATTAATTAGAAATAAGCATGTTATATGCATATGCAGGTTTGTAGCATGATTATCAAGTGACTAGCATGTTGCTAGCATGTTTCTAGCATGATTAACAAGTGACTAGCATGTTGTTAGCATGACTAGCAAGTGACTAGCATGTCGCTGGCATGTTTCTAACATGATTAGCAAGTCACTAGCATGTTTCTAGCATGATTAGCAAGTCACTAGCATGTTGCTAGCATGTTTCTAACATGATTAGCAAGTTACTAGCATGTCGCTAGCATGTTTCTAGCATGATTAGCAAGTTACTAGCATGTTGCTAGCATGTTTCTAGCATGATTAGCAAGTGACTAGCAGGTTGCTAGCATGATTAGCATGTTGCTAGCATGATTTGCAAGCTTCTAGCATATTGTTAGTATGTTTCTAGCATGATTAGCATGTCGCTAGGATAGATAGATAGATAGATAGATAGATAGATAGATAAATTAGAAATAAGCATGTTATATGCATATGCAGGTTGGTAGCATGATTAGCAAGTGACTAGCATGTTGCTAGCATGTTTCTAGCATGATTAACAAGTGACTAGCATGTTGTTAGCATGACTAGCAAGTGACTAGCATGTCGATGTTTTTAGCATGATTAGCAAGTCACTAGCATGTTTCCAGCATGATTAGCAAGTCACTAGCATGTTTCTAGTATGATTAGCAAGTTACTAGCATGTTTCTAGCATGATTAGCAAGTGACTAGCAGGTTGCTAGCATGATTAGCATGTTGCTAGCATGATTTGCAAGCTTCTAGCATATTGTTAGTATGTTTCTAGCATGATTAGCATGTCGCTAGGATAGATAGATTAATTAGAAATATTAGATAGATGAGTTTGAATGGATTAGAAATAGTACATAGAAGGGAAGTCTGATTGAGTCTAATGGGCTTCAGTTTGTTTACGTTTGAATTTTGACAGTTGGAGTTTGAATATGAATGAGTTTGAATGGATTAGAAATAGTACATAGAAGGGAAGTCTGATTGAGTCTAATGGGCTTCAGTTTGAATTTTGACAGTTGGAGTTTGAATAGTCTTGGCTCATCTGAACATTCCATGAATGTAAGTCTATGGGATTTTTATGATTTTTAATATTCATTTTTATGAAAACTATAAGTCGGATCAGTTAGAAAAGATATAGCACACTAAGTGAGACCAGTCTGAAGAGCTGGGCTGAGTTTGGTGGTTCTAGCTTGAAAGCTCTAGGAGGAGATGCGTTCAGAAATTTGGCTAAGAAGAATAATAATAAGCTTAAGTAGAAGATCAGTAGGTTGGCTTTCTCAAGCCAACCTAATATGGTGTACACTTTACAATAACATTAGTTAACATATTAACTAACATGAACAAACAATGATAAATACATTTAATACACTATTTACTGTATTCATCTTTGTTAATGTTAGTTAATCAAAATACAGGCGTTCATTGTTGGTTCATGTTAGTTCATAATGCAATAACTAATGTTAACAAACACAATAATAACTAATGTTAACAAACACAATTTGAGATTTTAATAATGCATTTGTAAATGCTGAAATTAACATGAATTAAGATTAATAAATGCTGTTGAAGTATTGTTCATACTTCGTTCATGTTATCTAATGTTGTTCACTAATGTTAACTGATTAACCTTATTGTAAAGTGTTACCATATATATATATATATATATATATATATATATATATATATATATATATATATATATATAGTTACATGTATGATCTGTTTTAGTTTAGTTTCTATGTCTCTGTCTTCCTGCCTCGTTTGTTTCCATGGTTTTTGATTAGTTAGTTACACTCCTGTTTTCTGTTCCTACCTGATTAAGTTTAGTATTTAAAGCCTGTGTTCCCATGTTCCTTTGTCTGCTATTATTTTGGATTTACGTTTGGTTGTGCCCTTTTCAGTCATTGGATTATTAAAAGAAACTCTTTGATTTTGACTCCTTCGTCGTGCACTTTGTTGTATACACACCAGACCCCTAACATATATATATATATACTCACTTTAATCTGTCTCCAGAAATCCTATAAATTATTTGCCCTTTCATTAAGCATTTAAGTTAAAAGGAACTGAACACTAGTAAAAAGATAACACGAACTGAAGACAGTTCCTCTGCTAATTGTCCTTGTATTCTCCAGAATTTCATATATGGCAGTATCAGTACGAGGGGCACGTTGCTGAAGCAAGCAATGAGATCAGTGTGTCCTTCATAATCTTGTTCAAGCTCACCCTGTCCTCCCCAGCTCTGTCACTCATTCAATATTCCTCCTTATTCGAAGCCTCATCCCGTCATGTCACCTCCCCCAGCACCCGTTTTGCACATTCGCTCAGTGTTAACAGGAATCAGCAGTGGAGTGTGGTGGGGTGATGATGCCCTAATGAAGATGAATATTTAGCTGCTTGAGAAAGGTTCCTGGATTGATTCCCAGCTTGTGCCGGCTGCCCCTCTCAAACTGGCAGCACAAAAAGAGAGGAGAAGAAACCAAGTCTCAGAGAAAATGGTACAGCTACACAATGTCTCCATTTTGGATTGAATGTAGTCAAAAGGATGACGCTTTGCTTACACAACACTGTGTAAATTGTATGGATTTAAAAAAGAAAGAAATCAAATCAAGTCAAATAATAAAATCAAATAAAATAGATTACAATCCTGTTGTTTCTACATAAAGTGATATTAAAAGTCCCGATAGATATATTGCAGTTTTCACTGCAAGGGAATGTACTGTTAAACAATGAACAGCTTTTTATAATAGCATTTTTATAGTCTTTTACCGATATAGTTATTTTTGACAGTCTTTGGTAGGCAGCTGAGTAGAGAATGTTTGTTCAGTCAATTTTATACATTTGCACATTGCACAACTCAAGCACCAATTAATGAAGTAGAAAGAGAAGGAGACAAAAAAAAAAAAGGAGCAAAGCTAAATGTAGGTGTATGTGCATATCTCTCAAGGTCACATATTAATGTTATGTGTGTGTATTTTCAAGAGTATGTGTGTATACTTTCAGTATCTATGAATAGTACATTATATATAACTTTTAAGGAAAAATAAAAACGCACAAAACCCTTTTAAAAACATTTAGATTGTCATATTTATTTTATCGCATTGCTGTCATTGCTTCTGGCAAGAACGGCTCTCTGTATAAATGTGGCCTGTAAATGTTTGCTTCCTGTGACCGTTTGCGTTTTCAACATTTATGCATGATAAAATTAGCAGAGGAGGAGGAGAATATTGTATCTCCACAACTTCACTACACTGTTCACTCCTTTTTCAATTCTATGATTGATATAATTTACTTATTTCTCTAAATTAATTAGAAAACAACTAATTAAAAGTATCTGTATTATGACGTGAGCAGCAATTATCCCTATTACTCATGTAGGGATATCCAACTTTCGCTCTGTCCTGACAACAGACTGGTGTGTAACAAGCATTATAGCTGTCATCAGCTGTAGATGGTATGTACATTTCCCCAAACAATCTCCCATGTACTTCAATGGGAAGTCGTGGCCTAATGGTTAGAGAGTCGGACTCTTAATCCAAAGGTTGCGGGTTCGAGTCCCCGGCCGGCAGGGATTGTAGGTGGGGGGAGTGAATGTACAGCGCTCTCTCCACCCTCAATACCACGACTGAGGTGCCCTTGAGCAAGGCACCGAACCCCCAACTGCTCCCCGGGCGCTGCAGCATGGCTGCCCACTGCTCCGGGTGTGTGTTCACGGTGTGTGTGTGTGTGTGCATTTGTTCACTACTCACTGCTGTGTGTGTGCACTTGGATGGGTTAAACGCAGAGCACCAATTTCGAGTATGGGTCACCATACTTGACAGTACATAAAAAAAAAAAAAAAAAAAAAAAAAACGTCATAATCATCCAGTGTGGGCGGAAGAGCTCAAATGTCAACTATGTAACCTAAAACTGCCAAATAATCTCCCCGAGAAAGTTGTGACAGCTATAATACATCCAGATAGTACGGAAACCTTGCCCCAACCTATATATGTCCACTCATCATCTTCTTACTTTGAAACCTCTCATTTTCTCTTCCTGGGATTTAATGTTTCTTTATAGTGCTGAGCAAGCTCTCTGGGATGAGAGGGCCAGGGACTTAGCCTCTGTTGCCGTTGCAGTCCGGTGAAGGGAATTGGCAGATTATTTGGTCAACTGCGATCAGTTCCACCACAGATTAAAAGTCTCAGAGTTCCCTAGGACGTGCCCTGAGTTTATACTTTTTTCATAAGTCCAAAGTCAGATGCACAGTTTGTGGTGAAACTGGTCTAATATTAAGAAACGGAAAACCGTGAACCTCTTTAGTCGCTGTAGCAGTGTTTTTTATTTTTAAGGAGCTTTCATTGTTTCTGAATTCCCAGAGTGAACACTAACCAGCTTAGGGCATGAGCTAGTGACTTTCTACTTCACTTTAAAAGCATGTTATAATGCAGTCCAATTTGATCCCTAATTTTAAGCCTAAAAATAAGAAGGTAGAAACTGAAATATGAACAAAGCAAGTTAAACAGAGTGCTGAAATACTTAAAACTCATGCAGGTTCTCTCCACTTTCCTGTTCTTAATATAAAACCCTGATGTGTGACTTTTTATATAAAAGACTATCTTGTGAGGATTATTCTACTTTGTAGTTCTGCTGCGCCACACAAATGTGAATAATATCCTATAATCATAGTATCAAAAATTAGTTATAAGAAAATGTCATCCTAAAATTCTAAAAGAACAAAAGGCAAATGTGAAGAATATGTATCAACTTCCATTTAGCAGGTAATGCCTGATATAATAATATATATTTTAAATATAGCTTGTAATCAGTCTTGCATGCAAAGTAATCCTAGTGATGTTAATGCTGCTCACAAGAGTTTCGGAAGACCCAAATATATTCCACTAACACCCTATTTTGTATTCATTGTTTTTAAAACAGTTTCACGTATAAGAGTTAATGTTATAAATTACAGACCAGAATGGAAAGCTAATTCCAAATATCAAGGGAGAGAAACTACTAGCTAACTTTTAACTGAGGCCTTCACAATGTTTGTGTCAATTTACAAGAGTAGAAGCCAACATGATATGTGATGAATGCATCAACTGGATGAGAAAAAAACTCTCAATAAACAAAACTAACACATATAAAACCACATTTTGGTAAAACAGTTTAAACTGCAAACCAGTGTGTTCAAGAGAATACATTAAAATAATATGGTAAGACACACCAATTTGCAATATCAAACATCAAAATGAGCTGATTTGTACAGCTAAAAATATCTGGAAGTGGATGACACCGGAAGCCAGACCCATTAAATTTGCAAATGGCTGCACGCACTCTTACAGGAAATATAAGGTGGATACATCCTGTTAAGAAAAAAAGAAATAGAAGGGTTTCCTTTCTCAAATCCAAATTGCCCCTACACACAAGATTACACACTATGACAGAGAACACTGCAAATACAAGGAGCTGGAGAGAGAGAGAGAGAGAGAAAAAAGACTTCTACTGCAACGTGTTCTGACATAGACATCCACCAACCAATGACAACTTCAAAAGGCAGTGTGCTTTTTGGAATCGGAGAGTTTTCCTGCTTAATTTGAAATTATTTTC
Source organism: Barbus barbus (assembly GCF_936440315.1). Taxonomy (NCBI): domain Eukaryota; kingdom Metazoa; phylum Chordata; class Actinopteri; order Cypriniformes; family Cyprinidae; genus Barbus; species Barbus barbus. The sequence goes on from NC_136729.1 coordinate 26,991,926, forward strand.
ACTTGCACATTCATATCCATCAGATGCCCTGTCAAAGCTTCTAGTGTAAGCACCCTAAGCTGTTTGCATAATCTATGCATTCAAAATGTTAATTATGGAATGATGAAACGAACTACAAGTCCCCCTAGTCATGCTAAACCAGAAAAAAATTGGTATAATTCGACCCATGTTCCATTTAAAAGGAATGCAAAACCTACAACAGAGGACTTTACGGTAAGAGAGATGAGACAATGCATTTTTCGAACAGATGAGCAACAGTGATCATGCCAAACAAATTACAAACTGGTGAGTTTAAGAAGGAAGTTATGCATTTAAAGTACCAACCAGATCTCTGCCTCAGATGGCATCCCACAGACAGTGGAAAGAATAATGAATCATGACAGAGTAAAGGTATAATGTTTTCATGGAAACAAAGTTTGTCTAACAATGTTCCAGGTAGAATTTAACACTTAGCTCAACAAATTTGACTCCAAGACATCAAATCTTTTTAAAAATCTGTTTTCTGTACTTATTTTTGTTGTGTATGAGAGTGAGCATCATCAAACCCGCATGACTGCAGAAGTGCACAGCTAGGAAAGAACACAGACTACAATTAAATTATCAGCTTAGACACTAATTGGATGCTAACAACACATAATAATAAACAATGCTTTCTCTTTGAATAAAAAAGTAGAAATAAATAACTGAAATAAAAAAAAAGGCAGGCAATGAAACACAGAACACTAACAAAAAGCAACCGTTACCTCACACAGTTCTCTGCTCTCTGACCAATTACTGAGGCATAGAGTCAGCAGGATGTAATACAACTTGGGCTGTCCGTTTTGTCACAGTGATTCATCACTAAACTGAGTTCTTAGAAAAAGAGAAAAAACAACTAAAAGTAGCATGCAACAACAAAGGATGTTTAGGAGAAATGCTATAGTTTTAGTTCAAAGAAAAAGAGAATGAGCTATTGTACTTTATTTCTACTCAAGCTCCATACACTGATCATCTAATCTCCACATCTGCTTTTATTTTACATGCAACATTTGGAATATTTTTGCATCATACCACAAAAGTCAGTAAGAGAACACACACTACCACTTCTGTATCACCACAATAAAACATTATTTTAAAATGCCGAGGCCTAGGTTTAAGAATTCATGAGGACATGGAGGAAAAAAGTCCCGAAAAGTCTCCAAATGAGGTGAAAGATCTGCAGACAAATGTGGTGTCTGAGCAAGACGCTATTGTATTTGTCACTATCCATCCCAAGGGGCTTATAATGCAGTTTAATGTAAACAAGCTGATAACAGGCCAACAGCCCAGACTTCACCTCACTGGGGACAACCCGGCAAGATTTATATGGACTGTCAAGCTCATTTGTGCATGCACTTTATATTTCTGGACAGACATTTGTTTTTCTGCAAGTATAGCTTCACAACAGAGCGAAATGTTTTACAGTAAATAAGTAGGTCTACTCTCAGTTCCAGCTGTATTTTTTCTTGCACTGTATAAACTTGACATTTGAACTTGAAATGTCTAAGATACTTTGGTGTAACTAATATTCTCAAGTACTCAAAATGTACTGTATTCATCAACTTTCACAACACATTTCTACCGCTGCTTTACACCTGCAAAGTGAGTTGTTCCATCTATGAATGAAGATCCTTGGCTACTTTATATTTTCTACCGCAGGCAATTATACCATCAGATAAATTTAGATTTGAAATTCCATACCTCTAGATGAATGCCTTTGAACTGCAGTAGGTTTTGAAAGTGTCCTTCTAGATTTAAACTGTGAATCACATAAAGTGTGTGTCTCCGAGGCACAGCACATGCTTCTTCATCAGTCTGTGTACAGCCAGTGGCAACACGTGAGAATGGGGTCTGTGACAATTTCAACTGTAAACAGCGAACTTGACTGCAAGTGGCTTATGGGCCGTAGCAGATGGGTAGTGACATCAAAGCAGTGAGATCGACTGAGTGATGTTTGTGATTTCCCCACTGCAAAAAAATGGGTTATTAGTAATTTTGTTTTGTTTCTAGTCAAAAAAATAAAAACAAATCTAAAAATTCTTAAATGAAGATACTTTTACTAGATAAGCAAAATTACAAGATTTTTTCCAGAAAAAAACAAAAACAAAAAAACTAAATTAAGTGCATTTTGCTTAAAACAATTAAAATGATCTGCCAGTGGGGTAAGTAAAATACTCTTGTATACACCCCCCCCCCCCCCCCCCCCCCCCATTATTTATAGCAGCATCCATCCAACGCCCTTGCAACTGCCTAGAACAAATGTCTGGCAACTTCCTATCAACCAGCCAACAGTCAAAGGCTCACAGCACTCACATATTACACATAATGATAGCTGATCTAACTGAGGTTGTTTTCAATTTATAGATTCTAAGTAATAAATTCTAGGTCTTTTACATGTCGCTTACACTAATGAACTAAAATTAAACTCAAATGATTAAACTGAAGTATAGGACAAAATGGTTGAAAAATAATAGCATGATCATGTCATACTGAATCCTGAAGACTTAATGACTTTGCCATCACAGGAATAAATTATACTTTAAATTACATTATATTTTAAATTCTGATTCTTTCAAAAACATGATATAAACCTTACCAACCCCAAACATGTATGTTCTACCTTGATCAATTCGAAGGAACATGTATAACTATTTGCTTGTTTCTGTGAGCCTGTGTTTGCAATTGCTGCTATACACTGAAATATTTCATTGGACAGTCAGTCAAAATAAGGGACTTCAGTTAGTAATGCAGGTGTTGAACTTGCATTTTGAATGGCACATGAATACTAATTAGTGTTGTAATAAAATCTTTGAAGTGCACAACACAACAGTCACAGAATCATAATGCACAATTCCTCTTTGAATCTGAACTCAAACACCGCACCAATGCAACAAGAGTCTCTCTTCTCTCTCACTCTTTTCACACAAACACACACATTCTCAATTCTACCTCCATTTTTCATTGTTACAAGACAGTTTTGTTTACAAGTCCCTCGTGTATTTCTGTTCAATATTTTTATTTTACTTTTTAACTGGATGTTTTGACCAGCTGTGTTATGTCTTATGTGAAAATGAAGGCTTCCGCATAACAGCATTTAAAGTGTAGCGATTCTTAGGAAATGGATGGTAGGAGACCAATTGCGAGAGGTCCACTGGGACTGGGAGAGGTCTTTGTGTGGGCAAATAGGGGTAGGTCTTATTCACGGAATCTAAATTCTTTAAGAAATGATTTATGAGATGGAATCCCATTACACCCAACTCGACCTTACAGAGATACACCAATATTTCAAGGCTAAGAAAAATATTTTGGACATCATTTTGAGAGAATGCTGCAAGGAGGACCAGTATGCAGACATCCTTAAAACATTTCCTTCAACCCTAAAACACAACACAATGCAATGCATGATTCAAAATACAGGTCACAAATTAATACAGACAATTAATTCATAATTACATGGTACATAGGGCTGCATTTTTTTTTCTTGTTCAGTTTTATTTGCATTATCATTATTTTCCCAGCATATTATTATTTTTTTTTAATCAATTGTAATTTATGTCATGAAAAACCTCAATGGTGTTTTCTCTTTAGCACAAATGTTTTTGAGTAAATTACTAAAATTGACATATTTGGTTTTTACACTCATGTTCTGTTGCTGGTCTGCTCAATTAAGCATCTGGTTGATACTTGTGTGTGTGGTGTGTTTCTGTGAATTGTAGGGACTTTAAGCCGGGCATACACTGTGCGAGTTTCGTCCGATTTTGAGCCGAATGTGACTCATGCGACTATTTTTTGAGTCGGGACGAATTTCAGCTTTGTCTTGCGTCGTTTGTCCTGCAGTGTTTGTTCAGTGTACAGGGGGAAACGAAAAGTGATCTCTCCCGACAGGCAATCGCGGTCGGATGGATTTCTGACATGTCAGAAATTTTGTTCGCCCCTCGGGAGGGTATCGCACAGTTGAAGCAGAGCTACGAACCGACTGCCCTAAACTCAGTGCTTTTTCCCTCACAGCGCCTGCGCGAAAATAGAACTTTGACCACTTAATCTTCAATGCAGCAATAAAGAAAATGACAAGAGGGAGATCTTTGATAAAATAATGTTATCACTGGAAATGTGAACCATTGTCCATCATTGTGCAATTAGTGAAGTGATGTAAAGACAAACACATGGCAAATATAAAAATATTTCAGTTTTAAAGAAGGCGAGCCAGACAAACAACTTGCAAACTGAATGTGCGTTATGCCTGTGAAGTTTTAAACTCCAGTCAATTCATTAAGCTACAGAAAGTGAAAGTAAAAACTGACCGCGCTTTCGGCATCTGAAGCTACATTATGGCATATTTATCTCAGAGGAGATGAGAGACGGGTATTGTCTTAATTTATTTAGATAAAAAAATATCTTATGGCTGATATACGTAGTGAAAAAACAACAACAACAACAACAACATAATTGAAGTATTTCGTGTTACACAAGTTGTTTTTAAAATTTCTTTAATTGCCTGAAGGCTAATAAAGGTCTTATTTTCATTGATGACTGATTATTACAGTGTTCAGACATATGCAACTTTAGACGGAAATTTTAATTATAGGCCTATTCATTGTGTAAAATATCTAAATGGTTTAAATAATTTTCAATGAGGAGTAAGCTAATTTAATCATTTATTATCCGCACGTCAGTTGTGCGGTATGAAATTATTGCTGGGCAAATGAATTGTAGTTTTAGGCCTAGTTGACCTATACATTTAATAATAAAAGTACCATAATCATAATAATAATAGCAATGGTAATAATTTAATACATTAATTGGAAATGACAAATCACCTGATGTCATCATCTGCGCAACTTGAGTATTTCACACGTATAGTGTGAGCACATAAATCCTGCTTGACAATCGGACTGTACAGTGTGAGCATGTAAATCGAGAGCTTTGACTTTACATCGCATGTGACCTGCTCTTACAGTGCGAGTTGGTACCTTGATGAAATCGCACAGAAATCGCACAGTGTATGCCCAACCTTAGACTTCTATTACTTTTATACTGACCAAACAATATTTTCTATCCCTTAACCCAACTCTAACCCTAAACCTACCCCTTACAGAAAACCTGTTTCATTGTTACACTTTCAGATAAACATCATTTACTTTTTTTTTTTATATATAATTTTTTTTTCCCCCTCAATGTCAAAAATGTCATGCTTTACTATCCTTGTGGGTAGCATACATGTGTGTGTGTTTTCTTTTCCCAAACAGAAACAGTCACTTGAATGGATATCAGTCACATTTATCTAAAAGATACACCTACTTTATTGTATGCATTTTACAGAGGCAGCAGTATAATATCAGTGTACTACGTTTTGATTAGGTGAACATTATTTTATTTGGACCATTCTCATACCCAAAGACATTTCACAAATAAGCAGTGCGGCTGTTTATGCATCTTTAGAGTAAAATACTAGCTTTGCGTCTAAAGCTCATTTTCATTTGTCACCTCCAAGCCTAATTACTCTATATTTATTATTGTATGAATAAATACATGCATACATACATACATAACACATTTACTATTAGTATTTCAATTTGGTGATTTACTGCCTTAACATTTCCCAGTATTTCTAATTCATTTGTTCAAAAGTTTTAACACTTTTTATTTAAAGGCACACACAAGAAAAGTGATGCTCAATATCCTAGAGAAGTCAAATGTAATGACAGTACTTATGGTCCACATACTCTATGATCCCCTCAGAAATGATGTTCGTGAAGAAGTGAAGTTGGCATGAAAGTGCAACGCAAGCAGCTGGGAGAACTAAGACAAGCTTTTAGCACAAGTCCCATAATCCTATTGATCTTAAAGCCTAGAGTCCAGAGTGAGGATCTTATGCCTCTCATAGGGGTATCAGAGCACAGGGAACATCCAGCCAGCATTATGGACACGCCACCTACAGCCCTTCCATCATCTTCCGGCCTGCCACTAGAGCCTTTTCCCCTCTCCCTCACCCACTGAGTGCCATCAATATAAACCACAGTCAGCTCTCACCAACCCAAACAGAGCCTCGTCTGTAGCCCTCTTCCCATATATTAGAAGCTACTGAACATGGTAACCCCATGGTAAAAACCATGCATATCAATGTTAATGAGTTCATCTCTGACTGATCTGATATAATGTAGATGGAGCCATTCCAAGCATGAAGATCTGACCTTCTGTAACTCCTATTTTCCTTTAGCCACCGCACAAAGAAGTCGACTGAATGGCCAAAGGAGAATTCCAAAGCCTACCAGTGAGCAATCTCAGCAGTGCAGGTGACCCATAGTCCCATAGTGCTCATCATCTACCGATGAGCCCTGCTCACCTGGTGGGAAGGAACAGTGTGACAGCATGTCCTCTCCAACATTTGCTATTTAAAATGCTATGCGCCACTCCTCCAGTCCACCCTGTCAGTTTGCACTGCCTTCTTGTTGGTATTTCTTAAATGCCAGTGCCAGTCACGAATAGGTCAGAACAGACTATTGAAAGTGAAAAGTGAAAGTGACGTGACATACTGCCAAGTATGGTGACCCATACTCGGAATTCGTGCTCTGCATTTATCCCATCCAATGTGCATACAAACACACAGCAGTGAACACACACACACCATGAACACACACCCGGAGCAGTGGGAGCCATTTATGCTGCGGATCCTGGGGAGCAGTTGGGGGTTCGGTGCCTTGCTCAAGGGCACCTCAGTCATGGTATTGAGGGTGGAGAGAGCACTGGACATTCACTCCCCCCACCTACAATCCCTGCCAGCCTGAGACTCGAACCCGCAACCTTTGGATTAAGAGTCCGAATCTCTAACAATTAGGCCACGACTTCCCCTTAAAGGGAAAGGGAAAGGGAAGTGGTGTGTGGCCAAGTATGGTGACCCATACTCGGAATTTGTGCTCTGCATTTAACCCATCCAAGTGTACACGCAGTAGTGAACATACACCCAGAGTAGTGGGACTGGGCAGCCAATGCTGCGGTGCCCGGGGAGCAGTTGGGGGTTCAGTGCCTTGCTCAAGGGTCTCACCTCAGTCTTTGTCACTAATAAATGGGAGGTTGGTGGTAAAGTAGGAAATATTGCCCCACAAACAGCTACGGACAACATAAGGTCCCACATGGCAAAGCATTGCGTCGAGAAAGTGACAGCTCCTCCTGGGAATGAAGAAACACGTGTTGCCTCATAGTAGCAAGGTACAACCTAATTTCATACCGTAGGGATAGGCTTCCCCTCACTGGCAATCTGAAAGCTTTTAGATGTACTTCTTAATGGGGTTTGGATTTGGGAGCTCAGCCAAAAGCTGAAAGACATGCCTTTTAGTAGTTACATCAAACATGTGACAAAGAACGTAACCTCCTCACAATTAAAATAATGCTTGAAAATCCACCACACTTTCGCTCTGCCATGAGATGAGGCAGAGCATATTTACAGTCTCTTAAGACAGGAAAAAATCTTACATAACCTATTAAATGCACAAGAAAGTGCCTGTTTGTAAACTGAAAATGGAGGGGGTAAAGCCAATAACAAATAATATGAAAGGCAAATATGAAATCAATCAAACGCGGTCTGAAATGTAAAAGTGGCTGGTTCCTTTTTATGCTTTTGTTTCAGTCTGGCTGCTGACAATGTCAAAGCTGAGTCTCCAAAACAGCAAAGCGGCATGAATAAAGTAATTGACTCTGGCGCAGACGCAACTTCCACGCCGTGGCTAATGGATTCGCGAAAAGCCACACGCTCAGGATTAAAAGAGGCGAGGTGTGAGCAGACTGCGCTCTCTAATGCTAATTAATAGCCATTTAAGGAAGACACTCACACAGACACACAGCTGCCCCAGCCAAGTCAATTACAGCGTGGGAGGAGTACAGAAAGGCAAGTGCTGTCAATCACCATGACGCTCACATGCTGGAACTGAGTTTGAGTTCTTATTTTCTGTACTGTGCTATTTAGAATTTAGAAATTAAAATTAAAATGAATAGTACTCAGCCTTGATAATGCTATAGCACTAAACAGCACTTTACTTAGCATGATAGCCCAGCTGAAAAGACCAGAATATGCTGTATTTTGGCTGTAGATCCCCTAACCAGGATTCTTAACTAGACTAACCAGCTATATTTCTTTGGTAAACAAGCTTCATCAAAAAAAGCAATTTATGTTGGCTAGTCAGCATAAAATTTAAATTCTTAAATTCCAATCAACAATGGATGGATAGATGGATAGAACCAAGTCCCTGATCCAAACTTTTTTTTCTTTTTCGATTATATGTACTCAGTTGTAGCTATTTCCATTTCATTTTGATTTTAACACCACCAAACTCTCCATGGTCTTTGCCCACTGAGTCCCGCCAATATAAAAAATGAAAAATGAGGATTTTTTGTCAATTTGTACTCCGGTGTATGTCAAAAATATAGACAACAATTTCTGTTGCTATTTCCATTTCATCCGACTTTAAAAACAGCAAATTAGTATAAACCAGCCTGGTCTTTAATAATGTCTAAGCTGGTATGTTCAGCAGTTCAGAGTTCAGTAATAACTATTTCTGGCACTTAATGTTTTAAATGCGAAATGCAAATGTGTTATGTGTTAAGTACCACTAAAACACATTCCCACACTCAAGTCTCAAACACAGAAATCACTTATTTTTATTAAAGTGTACATCTGCGCACAAGACCTGCTTTTAAAGTGCTCTTTTTGAACATGACGGTATATGTTTGATGCAGATGTGAAGAGTTTTGCTTGCGTGTGAGCATGTATACAGCTGCACTAATGCCTGTGGGGCGTGAGTACTCTTCACGGAGATATATAGTGCAGCTTTAAGGCATTAAGATGATACTTCCTGCCCTCTCGCTGCATTCCCGGCATCCTCCCAAGGACGAGTGTCAGAAAGCAATCGCTATTAGTCTGAGTACGCTCTGCTAGTGGATAAATTTAGGTAGCTTTTAGCAGATGAGTAACGGTGTCATCGATTAAGATTTGCGCCAGTTCTAGCATTGTGTCATAAAAAACACAAAGATAGTACTCCTTCAATGTCGAACGTAAGAGGAACTGTAAGAATGTTAAAAAAGCTAAAAAGGAAAAGAGAATGAGAGTGTGAAAGATAGAGGGAGAAAGAGAAGCAAACATCTCATATACATAATGTGGTGTATTAATAAACTACTCAAGCCTCCACCGCTTGATGGATGTGAGTGACACAGCTCGCTTGGCAGTGAGAGGATTCAGCAATTGATGTTCTCTTTACAAGATGAAACCTCATCTAAAACCCCTGAGAAAAATTAGGCAGTTAGCTTTCTCCCAAGGCAAGCTGAACTCTGTCAGATTAAAACAAACTGTTTTGCTAAAATATATAAAAATAATTACGAGGTTCGCATTTTGCTTAATAATGTTTACATGGTAAGAAAGCCACACTGGAATGCCTTAAAATGACTCCTGAAAGTGATTGAGAACCAGAAAGCAACACAGAGATTAGACATATGGAGGATTATGGTAAAAAATAGATTATTTAAGAGTAAAATGTATTTATAATGGATAAAGACATTAAGTGATTAGTCAGAATGAAAAAGAGAAGCACCTTCTATACTCTGCCAATGAAACACAGACAAGAAATGCCGGCCCTCACAGACTCATGGCTAAGAATCATAAGAGTAGGGATCCTTAAAAAGTACTTAATAACAGTCCAAGCTTAATTATCTTCTTCTAATGTGCACATAAAGAGTGTTTTAACGGATCCAGGAGCTGTTGAAATCACTGTGTGAAAAACATTATTTGAAAACCAGTTAACCTTGCCCTGTCATTCTCTGTGTTTATTCATGTTGTAAACTGTGGGATGAAACTGATCAGTCAGCATCAATGACACCCTAATATCCTTAAGAATTTCTGACAGCCGAATCTTTCTTTCTTTCATAGCAAATGGAAGTTGATAATGATTATGAATTTGTCATGCTAGGTCAGAGAGGGAGAGCTGTATTGTTTTATTGGTGTCACTATTTAAATATTTCCCCAAGTGCTATGAGGGTGATTTATTGCTATGGGGCTAACATCTCAAATCCTCTCTCATTCTTTTCAGTAGATGATTAATCACTTTTATGGCCCGTTATTTGGATGTGTGGCCCTTCAAAACTGATTAATGGCAAATTCTAAAAACAGGGTACAGTAGCAGAAGCAATTCATAAGGTCTCACTTAAAGTGGGATTTTAATAGTTTCTGATTGTCTAAATCATTGTTTGAGCATATGAAAAATGCAAATAAAATGCCCTTTATTATTATTATAATATCTAATTACTATTATTAAACACTGGCTCAATGTACATTTTTGTTTTTTTTACTCGCACTCCGTCTCGTACGGTCTGCAGTCTACCGTACATTCTGAACACTTCACACCAGAACCACCTTAAACTTTGCTGTTGTCATGACAATCAATGTGCATTTTGTTTTCTTAATTGCGCTCAAGAATAACCAGTCAATTTTCAAGGAGTAGCAGTCCAACTATTTCCTTCCAATTAAGACATAAAACTAGTTTAAACTCTAAGTAATTTTTCTTGAGAAAATAATAATAATAATAATAATAATAATACAAAGGATTGAGCTCGCCAAACTTGTTGTTTCCTTTTCCTGGAATTCTCCATTTTGTTTCCTCCTACCACATGATTTATCCAAAAAAATGATTGTAAATACAATGTTATGTGAAATTCTAATACTATTTTCTCCAATTTGTTGGAAAAGGTAAACATTCAACATAGGCATGCCCACATCCATGCAATATATATATATATATACACACACACACATATACACACACATACACACACACACTCCCGGGCCACTTTATTAGGTACCCATTTTGACTTCAGAACTGCCTTAATTCTTCATGGCATAGATTCAACAAGGTGTTGGAAACATTCCTCAGATGTTTTGGTCCATATTGACATGATAGCATCACGCAGTTGTTGCAGATTTGTCGGCTGCACATCCATGATGTGAATCCCCCGTTCCATCACATCCTAAAGGTGCTCTATTGGATTGAGATCTGGTGACTGTGGAGGCCATTTGAGTAAAGTGAACTCATTGTCATGTTCAAGAAACCAGTCTGAGATGATTTGAGCCTTGTGACATGGTGCTACTGGAAGAAGCCATCAGAAGATGGGTACACTGTAGTCATAAAGGGATGGACATGGTCAGCAACAATACTCAGGTAGGCTGTGGCATTTAAACGATGCTCAATTGGTTCTAAGGAGCCCAAAGTGTGCCAAGAAAATATCCCCCAAACATTACCCCACCACCACCAGCCTGAACCGTTGAGACAAGGCAGGATGGATCCATGCTTTCATGTTCTATACGCCACATTCTGACCCTACCATCTGAATAACTCACTCCCGGTTACCAGGGGTGTCGCCCAAGGTTCCATCCTTGGCCCTACACTTTTCTCAATTTATATTAATAACATTCCCCAGGGAGTTGGTAATTCCCTCATTCACGTATATGCTGATGATACAATCCTTTATGCAACAGGTTCCTCCTCAGATGTTGTTCAAGCTACCTTGCAAGATAGCTTTTTCCAACTACAGCAGTCGTTTAAACAACTCAAACTCACTCTCAATACCTCCAAAACAAAAGTCATGGGGTTTTACCGTAACGGTACTACGCCACCTCCTGCCCTTAACATCACCACCTGCAATGGGACTATTCTAGAACAAGTCACTGCATATAAGTACTTGGGCATCTGGTTGGAAACTTCACTTTCTTTCTCCATCCACATATTAAAGCTGCAATCTAAGGTCAAGGCCAAGCTTGGTTTCCTTTACAGAAACCGCTCTTCTTTCACTACTTCTGCCAAACTTACTCTTATTCAAATGACCATTCTACCCATGTTAGACTATGGAGACACTATATATAGGGTTGCTTGCAAGTCCACTTTATTCTGTTAACTGGCCCTCCCTTCACAATCGTCGAAAAATTCATTGGTTCACCTTCATTTACAAGATTCTTCTCGGCCGTTCACCTCCTTACTTAGGTCACCTGCTGCAGCCAAAGCATGTTACATATATATAATACTCGGTCCTCACTTCATCTTCAATTAAGCGTTCCCAAAACCAACTCTGCCTTTGGTCTTGCATCTTTTCAATCTGCCGCCGCTCGCGATTGGAACGCTTTGCAAAATATTCTCAAACTCGAGACATTTATTTCAATTGCATCCTTCAAAACTATTATATCATCCTTGTTCACGGATATATGCAGTTGCTTCTCTACATAGTTATTATTTTTTATCACCCACTATCACTTCTATGTACCTGTACACTTAGCTGGTTATAAGTGTCTGTTGTCTACCGTGTTGTGTTTTAAACTGTATCTTGTATGTATTTAATGTATTTATTTTAGCCCTCTTTCCCTTTCCCTAAGTGGTTATTCCACTTGTCAGGCCGCCATTGTAAATAAGAACTTGTTCTTAATGACTTGCCTGTAAAAATAAAGGTTTAAAAAAAAAAAAATAATAAAATAAAATAAATGTTGCAGCAGAAATTGAGACTCATCAAACCAGGCAACATTTTTCCAATCTTCTATTGTCCAATTTTGGTGAGCCTGTGCGATTTGTAGCCTCCGTTTCCTGTTCTTAGCTGACAGGAGCAGCACCCGGTGTGGTCTTCTGCTGCTGATGCCCATCTGCTTCAGGGTTCGACGTGTTGTGCGTTCAGAGATGGTATTCTGCATACCTTGGTTGTAATGAGTGGTTATGTGAGTTACTGTTGCCTTTCTATAATCTCTAACCAGTCGGCCAGTCGGACATCAACAAGACATTTTCGTCCGCACAACTGCCGCTCACTGGATATTTTATCTTTTTCGGACCATTCTCTGTAAACCCTAGAGATGGTTGTGCGTGAAAATCCCAGTATATCAGTAGTTTTTTATATATAATACTCAGACCAGCTCGTCTGGCACCAACAACCAATCCACGTTCAAAGTCACTTAAATCCCCTTTCTTCCCCATTCTGATGCTCGGTTTGAACTTCAAGTCGTCTTCACCACATCTAGATGCCTAAATGCATTGAGTTGCTGCCATGTGATTGGCTGATTAGCAATTTGTGTTACCAAACAATTGAATAGGTGTAGCTAATAAAGTGGGCGATGAGTGTGTGTATATATATATATATATATATATATATATATATATATATATATATATATATATATATAGGATGTATAGATACGTTTTATATATATACATACATACATACATGCATACATATATACATACATAATTATTATTATTATTATTAAAAGTCTCCTGCACTTCCTGCCGTTTCCCTGAAAAGAAAGGTTGTGATCTGAAGGAAGTGGATGTTCACTTTGGCTTAAGAAATTTTCCATTTTCATTTCCTGTATTTGGCCCAAGTTTTCAAGTGGCAGTGAAGATCACCATTTACTGTACAATAAATGCAATATTTTACAGGGAATTACACATATACACATTTTAATTATCAATACTTTGCACTTATACTTTGTGAGAACTTTAGAGATAGTGCCACCTTGTGCTATATAATATAAAATATATTATATAAATATAAAAAATATTAAACATGTCAATACTTTTTAAAATAAATTTTGTTTGACCATGCTGGACAAACATTTTTAAAAGCTTTTTGATACCTTTTCTTCCACTGCTTAAACAAACTTGAGGATGAGAAGATGGACTTGGCTTTGTCTTTGCTGCACTTTGGCTTATTAGAAACAAAAGGCGATAAGGCTTATAACCTTTAAATAATTTGGCCTGCTCATGAGCTTGCTTGAGTCATGAAGAGTACAACACAATCAAAATGGCCAAATTTGGCCACATTGTAATTAGCTGCTTGCTATTCAAGCCTGCATATTAGAACCTGTTTACAGCAGTATCTTACTTTTGTGTGCTTTCATCTTTGGAAACAACCCAATGTCATGTCCAGTGGGGCTCAGTTTTGTTTTTCTTGACTTTGCCTCATACGGAGTACAATGAACGCTGAGCTTATGAGCTGAAAGTTTTATTGTGCATGGCCTCATAATTGCAATTTGCAGCTGTATTTATTATCATAACAATCATCATAATTATTCTAATTGTTTTGTATTACTTTTTTTTTTTCCTAACTGGACCTTATTTATTAAATGTCCTGCCAGATTTGATACAGACAGTGGTTAATCAAAGTGATCTGCTGTGGGGACAATCACAAACTGCTCGACACATCTCAAGCGGCTTCTAAGTAAAGGCCATCAGTCTCCTTAATTAGGTCTTCTCATTTGAGCTGAGTCTAAAATCACCTCAGTGCAACTGCTTTTCTCAAGCTCTCACCAATTTTAATTAAGCCCACTGGAATATTAGCCCTGTTTTTCCTGTGTTACTGCTCATTATGAAATTAGACAAATTAATATTTGACTTTCATATGTGTCCTCTCCACCCAGACATACAATGCTCATCTCCTTGAACCCTCTTGCTGAAAGGGGTAAAGAAAAATGAATTCCCTAATGTGGGATAGTAAATGGAGCTGTGAATAAGAGTGTGATATATGATCAACCTGACTTCCCTCTAACCTGGGCTAATTAACCATGTCATCAAAGGAGATTATACCCACCTGTACTGTTCTTGAACACTGTCCAAACCTCCAGTCCTTCTGCCATCCTCTATTTCAACATCCTTTAATTAAGGTCCACTACATGCTCTCAACTACTGAGGACACACATTATAAAAATAATCAATACTTATTGTGAAAATAAATGGCACTTTCCATGAACAGAGTACAAAATAGGGCCTGCGATCTGAAGCTCTTAATTCTTGGGAAAGCCCCCCCCCTCTTTTTTTAACAAATCGTGGAATGAGATGTTTAACTCTGTAAACTATGTGAAATATTTCCAGTCATTTGCCATCAACAGTGCAATTCTGAGCATTCTTGACATCACTCACCTGAATTTGGTTTATGGCAGTGATTCAATACAGGCCTTAAATTGGATGTGTTTGTGTGGAGTATAGACAAGAAAAACAACTGTGGAGGATGGTTCAAACTAGATAATATCTCCGGTTGCTTGATAAGGGTGTTCAACTGGCCAACATGGGGCCACTTCTATCATCATCCTCATCATCATCATCATAAATCATATTAAAGTTCTTAATGAGCTGAATCACAGGTGGCATAAAAGTAGGATGTTGCTAAATTAGCTTAAACACAAATCCAATTTCTTTGCATTTGACAAAGCAAAATGTGTAAAATGAACGGTTTAGAAGACCCAGTTCACGGAAATTAATTAGATGTATGAATGGTGGTCTGTTATCTATATCTTCCTAAATTAAATAGTTGAATGTCAGTGTTTAATATGCAGCTATACACAGTTTCTCAATTTCCGCACCTGCTAAAGCCAGTTGAATTGATTGATGGCAGCAGCCTCCAGCTCTCCACTTAATACGGGATGCCCCACTTTAATAGCTTCAAGCCCCCCCCCCCCGTTTTTAATGTTGTGTCTCAAAACATCACATATTCCTTTGTGTTCTTATTTAGTTTGATCATTTGGATTATATGCTGCAAGCTAGACTGCTTTTAAGCAGCACATTCGGTTCATGTCCTCAATCTCCTGTGTTGTGCTACAGAAGAGAGATGACAGTTTGTTTTTTCAATACGATACCTCTCTATGATCTGTTATGAGTATGTATGAATTCAATTTTATGATTGATTGATTAAATTTTATTAAGTCAAACAATAATCATAATCCATTTTCTTTTAGCTCTGACCCTAATAAAATATACCTGAACAGACTAATCAAGGTTTTCAGGACTACTAGAAATCTACAGACAGGCGAGTTTGATCAATGTTGGAACTAAAGTCTGCAGGAAAGTGGCTGGATCTTGAGGGCTAGTGTTGCCCATGATTATTCTATGACTATGTTGCACCAGGGAGTCTTCAAACTCTGTCCTGTAGCCAGTGTCCTGCAGAGTTTAGCTCCAACATGCCCTAACGCACCTGTCTGGAAGTCACAATAAGACCTTGATTAGCTGGTTCAGGTGTGTTTAATTAGTGTTGGAGCTAAATTCTGCAGGACACTGGCCCTCCAAGACTGAATTTGGCGAACCCTGTCCTGAGCACACACCTTATCTGAGATCAGGAGTGCTGGAGGGTCAGTGTCTTGCGGAGTTTAGCGCCAACCAACTTCAACAGACTTGCCCGAAAGTATCAGAAAAGCTTGATTAGCTTGTTTAGGTGCCTTTCATTGTGGCTGGATCTTAACTCTGCAGGACAGTGGACCTCCAGGAACAGGTTTGGACATCACTAGTGGTCACAAGATATGAATTGTTTATTTTGTGCGGTTGTTGTGTGCTCTTATTTTGTATAATGTATTTTTGTGTACCCTTTTGCACAATTGAAACTCTTGTCCTGATTATACAAGTCTGTCCCTGCCTTTTCTTATTTGTAGTGTGTGTTTTTTTTGTTTTTGTTTTTTTCCTATTTTCTCCCTACATTTTGCTATGTGGATATTGATTGATCTCTTGAATATTTAAATGCAGATTTCAGTTTAAAAAAAAAAAAAAATTAATACTGTTCTTAGTTCTTCGCATTCTTGTAATCATTAATGTTGCACATGGTCTCTTGAGCTTCCAGTTGACCGCACATTACTGATTCTTTAGTGATTTGTTGTTGTGGTAGTTATTTTGTTTTATCTGTTTTGGACCCAAGGTGTTGATGGTGCTATTGTGCAGTGTTTCCCAAATCCCCCCCACAACCATAAGGCTCAATTACCAAATTTAGAAAAAGAAAAATGTTCCTTTGAACTCACGTTACTGGACTTTTAGTATTTAACAGTGGTGGCCCTAAGAGTAGGAAAAAAAAAATATTACTCAATACTTCTGTTCTGGTGCCAGACAGGGTTAAAAACCTGTCAATTAAATAAAATCCAGATAACTCATTAAAACCACCAAAAGTCTAAAAGGGGAAATTAATCAAATTACACGTACAATACACTGCATATGCAAATTTATTACACCGAAGAACCACGTGTCAAATACAACACAATGGTCTAATACAATCAAGACGCGTTGAGTCAGTTTTACATTTCGGTTAACCACACCATATAAACCAGGGAAGGGGAAAAATAAATAAAAAGAAACAACCTCTCTGGTTTTCATGTTGGTTACACGTCTAACTAACTATAAATGCAGTCTGCACGGATCTGAAACTGAGCGCAGACAGTCAGTGCTATTTATTGTTTGAATAATCAATTAATAGGACACACCAGGACAACAAAACACACCTGTCAGTCACATGTTCCAATATTTTTGGTAATATGAAAAATGGGTGGGTTCAAACAAAAGGTGCTATCTTCCAAGTTGTTTATCAGATCCAGACGAAAATACCTGTAAATAAAAGCTGAAATGTTAATCTCTCATATTCATATTTTGATGTCAAACCCAAATGTTTACAGTCTACAGAAAAAATAAAGGAATTGGCCTTACTGTTCCAATACTTTTGGAGGGCACTATATATATATACAGTGGTGGAAATGGCCGATATTTACTGGGGGGACTCTAACTTGGGGGGGGGGGGGTTAACAATGGTAATTTTAGATGACCTTTCGGATGTATTTTATCATAAAAACATTTATAATCTATGAAAAAATTTATTAAGAACTTATGTCATATTTTCTCTAAACCTTCTTGTACATTAAGACAGGCACCTGCAATTCTGCCCAAATTAAAGATGCGTTGTTTGAATTCGTGCATCTTATAATATAATTATTATTAATGACCTCTTGTGTTTAATAAAAAACAAACAAAAAAAACATTGATTAGTGAAATGAACTAATGATTTCATAAAATATTAGAATGATTGTCTTTCATTGGTCAGATTAGCTAAGCCCTCAAAACACGTCTTATTTAGCATACAGTATTGCATGATTTGTAGATTATATTTAATAGTTTACACTTTGCAAAAACCTTTTCAATTAGTTTTAAAAGGTAACATTACATTCTTAAGGACTCTACACTTACGTTTCTTTTCAGGAGCACTAGTGCTTCTACTTAAAATAAGTAAATAAATAAATAAAGAAATTAGGAACACCTTCTGATCAATGACAGAAATTAAACTTACTATTATAAGATAATGTTTGACTCCTTAAAGTATTTTTTTAACCTTTGTAATGCCATTTTTATCTTTATCAAATGTATGTCATATGTTGTGCCAAAATTAGATTTATTAACTTTTTGTAAAAAATAAATAAATTAAACAATAAATTCATTTAAAATAATAAGATACAATCAGGAAGACCTGAAATCAGCAACAATTAATCTTTGCACGGAACAGAAGAGCACAAATGTGGAATATTTACAGACTTTTTAACAAGACTCAGAGGTGGCATTAATACATTTAATAAAAACAATGTTATGAGATTGAATACAGAAACATTAAACAATTAAAATGTATACTTTAAAAATAAAACTCCCAGTAGGTGGCAGCAAGTCACTGTCTGTCACTGAATCATTCATCTAATCGATTCGTTCAAACTGCTGATTCATTAAGGACTGAAGCAAGTGACTCTCTTTATGAATGGATCATAGAATCATCGACTCACTAGATTTGTTCAAAAACAAAGATTCATTCATAATTGAAACAGCGCTGTTTGCTTGGAGATGCGCAGTGGCTCAGCTGTGACTTTATTTCATCAACAAAATAGTTCTCAACAGATCAGACAAGTGTTCCTAAAATGTAAGTCGCTTTATATTAACTTTTGAATAAAATAAATAATGTATAAATCTGTTGTATTCATTAAATTTCACATTTGCAAACTCTTTAATCAAGTTCATCGCGATCTCACAAACTTCTATTTTAGTGAATGAAGCTCTCTACACTGCAAACTGAATCTATTATTTCTACACGTTGTTTGTTACAATGAATGACAAACTGCAGTCTGCTTTCACATCTGTGCTGTGAGGAGCAGCATGCGCAGCAATAGAGAAGCATTTCCATTGGCTGCAGTCTGCTCTCGATGGCCAATCAAAGACGGCATTGCCCAGCAAACAATAGACACATATCCCGCTACATTTTGTTTAGTCTGCACTGCACTACGGTTTATGTAGACCTGGGATCGCTTTTGTAGTCTTTTGAATGGATATAATATAGAAATCATTTTAATTTTCAAATAAATCTAACCAGTTGGAAATGAAACGCCGTCCCCCCTCGAAATTCACTCCCCGGACTCCGTCCCCCCGCGTCCCCCCCCCCCCCCCCCCCCCATTTCCAGCCATATATATATATATATATATATATATATATATATATATATATATATATACACACACATCACGCATCCATGGGAAGGGTAAGTGAGACTGGATGAATGAAACCGGATAGAAACAGGGGAAATGAGGCTGAGTTGACCATCTGAAAGAACCAGAAGTCTTTAATTCAAAGCACAGTATATGATAGCTTACAACAAACCTCTGTGTGGTGCAAGGAACGATACTTGCATTTGGATACTTGCAACGAGAAAGAGAGTCCCATGAAGCTTCTGAAGAAGGTCTGGATGGTTCCATTCGATGGCCGAAGTTGCAATCTCTTGAAACTCTGAGGTTGTTCTTGACTCTGTTGGGGTTGAGAGAGTCCTCTCCAGGCCGCAATCCATAGCTGAAGATTCAGAGACTGCCGTGAGCGGGGAGAGAGAAATGTCTGAGCGAGGGCCTTTCCATGATGGCGAATTCCAGGGTTGAGTGAAGATGAACTCCAGTGGTATTAAAACGCCAGTGGTCAGGAGCCATCCCCCCATGCTGGGGAGACCGCACATGGCTCTATGTTGGGAAATGCTAGGCGCGCCCGCACCAGCTCAGGTGCTCCGTGAGTCCAACCACACAGGCAGCAATCGGAAGATTTAGCAGAAGAAAAAAGGCGGACCTGTGCATGAGCCCTTTAAAATCAGGGAAGAGTCACACCTTTCAGGATGGGCTTGACCATTGAGAAAGGCTGAATTTCCAAGCGGGAGGCTGGAAATATTGGGGGCTTTTATGACCCTTTGTCTGAGAGTATGGTTCGAAAAGGATCTGGCAGTCTATACTTTGATTAAATTACACAGACACCTGGCATTCTATGAGAAGGTCGTGTACACCAAAGTGTGCATCATCAAATGAGCATTAAAATGACTCTGCCGAATGCAATATTAATAAACCTTGCTGTATGATAACAAATCATCAGAGTGGCTAGCTATCTCACGGGTGGTTTTGATAAGCATTTATTTATATTTATTATCACAGCTATTTGGTTTTATTAGCAAGTATTATTGGTTTTCATCCTTCAGATCTTTAAGGATACCTTTTGATTAATTCAATTATAAACTGTCCCTATGATTTCAACAACATCAGTGGATGAGCTGCTATTGTTAGGTATTCAAAATTGTTAATGTAATTTCATAATTAATCCCAAATTTGACATTTTAATTTAAATTCAGTTCCTGTTTCCACATAGACTGATACATGTAATTATAAGTGCTCTTAAAATTTAATGAATTATAAATAGCTCTTATGAATTTGAATGACATCAGTAGAGGTTAAGAACCTGCTATCCTTGGGGAACCAAAGTTTGGAATTTAATTTCAGAACTAATTACCAATTTTGAAAATTCTGATGTCATGTTATAATTAATTACAGTTCCTGCTTCCATACTGCAACAATATTTGCTGATCAATGAAATGTTAATTGCTCTTATAATTTGAATGACAAACATCATTGGGTTTTGATAACTAACTAGCATTATTGCCTTGAAATATATATTTTTTTAATTTCAGCATTGGCTAAGTAGGGTTTGGTTTTCTCAACACTTAGGCTAGTGTGTTTTATCCTACGAAAACAGCAAAACCAAACCCCTAAGAGTATTGACTCAACAGCGCCACCACGCTGCCCCCCTGGGTACTAGTCCTAACATTGGGAGCACACCCTTACTCTTCTTCTTCTCTTTTCTCCCCGCTACTATCTTCTAACTTGATTACTGCAACTGTTTGCTGGGATTTTGCCTGTAGGACGATCATAAGCAGAAATTTGTGAAACTTGAGAACGACATTTCAAAACTGTTTTCCATTTGCCTTCATCTCTTGTGAAATCTTACCCCGCCAGGCTAAAGCAGATCAATGAGAAGGTAGGCGTCGGCAAAATTAAGCACGCACGAGGGACACTCTAACTAGCGTTGGGGTGTCAATCTTGCTATTAAGTGACCAGCACTGTCATTGCTATTGTCTTCCTTCACCCCGGAGAATTTACATTCCTCTGACTAGAAGCATCATTCTATATCAGACTTTCAACAAAAGGGAAAAGAGGAAAATCTGGTACCAGAAAGAGATATTTTGTTCTTGTCCCTCTCCCTCACTTTAGCATTAGCCTAACCTTCTTCTTTGGAAAAAAAAAAAAAAAACACAAGGGAAAACACAAGGACACCGAATGAGGTGAGGCAGCAACCGAGTGTCCCATGTGTGAAGTAACTCCTCTCTACTAGAGGTCGGTCCTAGCAGTGCGGCGGAGGAGAGCGTGTAAGTGTTGTGTTTAAGCAAGATAGCTATATGTTTTCCTAAATATCAGAAATTATGTTAGTGTGGTGTAGAGCGTATGATTTTCGGTCTGTGTTAGTGGGTTTGATCTTCCCCCTTTTCCTGTCGGCTGGAGCCCTGGTGCCTCTTTATCTGGTTTCGATGGACCCATCGAAGGACTGGCTCACTGCGCCCTTGTCTGATTTTGATTCGGTAGGCGACAGGTGAGAGCTTGTCTGTAATCTCATGGGGTCCGGTCCAGTGAGGTAGGAATTTCTTTGACAGGCGATGGGGTGCGTTCTACCTTGGTTGGGCGAAGCGGGAATACCACACTTTGTCTCCGACATTAAGCTCATGGTGAGAGGCCTTTCGGTCATAGTAGGCTTTACGACCTTCCACGCTTCTTTGGAGTTGCTGTTGCGCGAAGGCGAAAGTCATTCTCAGGTGCTGATGCAACTCTTCTAGGTACTGATGAGTGGTATAGGTGGTGACGAGGTTCAGGTCACCAGGTTGCAGGTGTAGCGCTAGCGTCATACTTCTGCCTGTCATCAATGTGAACGGGGGGTACTCCGGCAGACCGGTGAGGGGTGGCTTGAGCGGTCATCAGTACCAGAGGAAGTTTAATATCCCAATCCTTTTGATTGGCGGACACGTACTTCTTCAACATGCTGAGCACTGTCCTATTGGCCCGTTCCACTTGACCCGAGAAAATTGGGTGATGGCTTATATGGAGCTTGGCCTGTATACCCAGGAGTTTCCACACTTCCTGCATGACCTCAGCGGTGAAGTGGGTTCCACGGTCAGAGCTGACCCTTAAAGGCAGTCCAAATCTTGAAAAGATGTGGTTCATTAACAGGCAGGCTGTCATTTCTGCTGTTACATTGGGAGCTGGGGGGCACTCTATCCACTTTGTGAATTCGCAAACCACGTTGAGGAAGCATTTGTTACCTCGTGTTGACCGTGGCAGGGGTCCTACCTAGTCTATTTGGAGGTCCGACCATGGGAAGGTCAGTAGTGATACCCGGCAGCAAATGACAAAATGATTAATGGCTTTGACCTTTGTGACCTCATAATAATATTAATAATATGCATATGTGCCCTTTGATCTCATAACGAGTTTCAGATGTGGAAATCGGGCAAGCGTGAAACTCCGACGTCATCTGGGATGAGATATGTTGTCCGTCCGGTGTTAAAGCCATAAATGATCTGTTGAGTAATGTTTTTGAAGATTTTATGGAGCGTTTTGAATCTTCCTCATAGGAACATCTGTGGGGACGCGCCCTCCCATCTCCAGCGCGCGTGTCCGGTTGCAATCCAAGGCGCGGTCTCTCTCTCTTTCCCTCTCTGTCTCTATGGGATCCGTGAGAAAAAACAATAATGAACAAGCAATATTTAAAAAGTCACGAGAACATATCACAATATGCGTACCCACAATACACTCTGTTGGTTGTATAAAAATATTTTAAATAAAATAGGCTATCAATGAGAAGGTATGAAAAACGTTTAGCTCAACGAATAAAATGGTTAAAAAATATCAATCGTCTTGCATTCTTCAGGGAAACAGAGAATACACAACTTCACGGTATTCCAGTGGGTCTCAAATGAAATGATTACAAAAAATAGTCGTGTTTAAACTTTAATTCTGTATCTCTCTCTCTCTCTCTCTCTCTCTCTCACACACACACACACACACACACACACACATATACGTTTGCGTAGCCATCTAAAATGGTGATATTACACAGAATCCTGATGTTTTCATCTACAGATAATTATACATGTTACAACCCATCACAGAAAACTTTACATCTTAGAAAATAAGTAAATAATTAACGTGCTTTGTAAGTAATTTACTCACGGGCTCAGTAAATGTCCTCTCTCTGAGAGGACGCTTGCCCCCACACCATAGGTTAAACAAGTACACGGACACACATTAAATTGTCAGAGTCTTACTCTCGTCTTTTAAATTAATTGAATATAAATAAATTATGCGATCACACACGATATACAAAGCAAAACATTGACATTTTGTAATGAGGGTCAAGATAAGTAAAGGGGAATTTTTTTTATATTTAACAGGCAAATGGTAAGGGATATAGTGGACTCAATATGTCCGGGCATGCCATTGTCATGTTTGAAGGCAATAAACATTTTTATTTTTTATTTCCATGGACATATTTAAATTCAATTCACATTTTTTGTATAACTTTTTCACAAAACAAATTGATGCAAAGCAGTTTCACAGAAAAGTAAAGTTTCTACATCATATTTACAAACTTTTATATTCATATTTACATTATATTAATGAATTTTATACTGTACCATCCCCCTAAACCTACCCATCGCAGTAAATTTTCTGTATTGTATATTTACATAGACATCATTTAATATATTGTAAAAAGCTGTTATGATCGTGGGGACAATTATTTGGAGTATTACTACACATCGGGTTTCTGTCCCCTTTTTGCTTTTTTGCTATTTTGTACATTGTCTATTTTGTATATTTTTATATTATTCTTTTTATTCTCTTTATTATCTGTGTTCTGTCTTGTCGCTGTCATTCTGTTGCACTGTGGAGCTACTGTCACTAAAACAAATTCCTTGTATGTGTAAACATACCTGGCAATAAAGCTAATTCTGATTCTGATTCTAAACCTGCCCATCACAGTAAACTTTCTACAATTTATATACAGTGCCCTCCAAAAGTATTGGAACAGTAAAGACAAAATTGCTGTGTTGGCTGTGGAGTCAAGACATTTACAAATATGATTAAAACTACAAGACAAAACTACAGAATGTCACATTTTATTATTGGGTGATTCAACACATAGATGTTTTACCAGCTAAGAAGTTCAACACGAGTTTCATCCCTCTATCTGATGTGAGCATAATAATTGGAACAGTTCATTCACAGATCTTTCTAAGTGATCAGCTGTGTCCTGTTGCATTAATTCTTCCGATATTAAAAGCAGGGAATGTGTCGTATCAGTTATATCCATTACTTCTGTATTCTGAATCTTGCATTCAATGATGACACACACAAACCAGGATGAAGACGAGGGAGCTGACTTTGAGAGAAAAGCAAGCAAATTTGGATGCTAAAAGAAAAGAGAAAGTCAGTTAGATCTCTAGCAAAAACAAAGGGCATGGAGAAATCAAGAGTTTGGAAACCACCAGCGACACTAGCAACCAACAACTACCTGATCGGCTGAGAAAACAACAGTAGTTGATGACAGACAAATCATAAAATCTGTGAAAATGAATCCTAAAATATGTGTCTGTAAAATCACCAACAACTTCCAGAAAGCTGAGGTGATGCTCTGACAATCTACTGTCCTCAGGAGACTTTGACAAAGAATTACAGATGCTACACAGCAAGATGCAAACCTCTGACCAGCACCAAAAATAGAAAGGCAAGTTTAGAGTTTGCAAAAAAGTACAAAGGTGAGCCAGAAGAGTTTTAGAACTGTGCTCATGGACCGATGAGACAAAGATGAACCTTTATTTAAGTGATGGGAAAGCAAAAATGTGGAGAAAAAAGGGAACTGCAATGATCCCAAGCACATAGCCTCATCTGTAAAGCATGGTGGAGGTGTTGTCATGGCATGGGCATGCATGGCTGCCTCTGGAACAGGCCCTCTCAACTTTACTGATGACTTAATGTATGATGACAGTAGAATGAATTTGGAAGGGTACAAAACCATCTTGCCTACCAATATTCAAGAAAATGCCACCAGATTCATTGGGAAGTGATTCATATTGCATCAGGACAATGACCCAAAACACCCTGCCAGTTCAGTCAAGGAATTTATAAAGGCAAAGAAATGGAAAGTCTTAGATTGCCCAAGTCAGTCTCCAGATTTAAATCCGATTGAACATGAATTTCACCAGCTGAAGAGGAGCGTAAAGGCAGAAACTCCCCAAAACAAGCAACAGTTGAAATTAGCTGCATTAAAGGCTGGGAAAAGCATTTCAAAGGATGAGGCCAAGAGTCTGGTGATGTCTATGGGTCACAGACTCACTGCTGTGATTGTGCGCAAGGGATCTGCTACTAAATAATAGCTTTTAATCTTTTATAACTTTTATATCTTATGCTCAACTGTCCCAATACTTATGCTCACATCAATGAGTGGGATGAACTCTAAAAGTGCTGTTCTTTTTATTTGTTAAAACATATGTGTTGAAACGGCTAATAATAAAATGTGACATTCTGTAGTTTTGTCTCATATTCATCTTTTAATCATATTTTCAAATGTCTTGACTCCACAGCCAACAGAGCAATTTTGTCTTTTGTCATGTGCACAAATATGCTGCTGGCATATTATGGTAGCCCTGTTTGTGCTGAATACAGTATTATAGGACTTTAGCCATTAACACACTTTTAAGATTCTGAAAAAACACAAATGTCAGGGACATGACAACATTTCTACAGCGGCCCCCCAAAACCCCTCAGACCCATAGAGGGTTAAAGAAGGTGGTGATAAATATATAATTAAATATGACAGCGTGTTATAAAAGCAAATCATTCATTGTACATTTTAAACGTATTCAGCATTTATTTTATATATTTATTAAGCTTATTAACATTACATCATACTAAAGCAAATCATTTATCATACGTTTTAAACTCATATACAACATGTATTGAAGTTTATTGAACTTATAAAACAAATCATTTTCTTCTTTTACAGATGCTAATAAATACAATGTGATTATATGTAACATACTATATAAAAATATACATTTACAATAGTTTTAGGTGACAATAAAACTCAGCGATTTCTCCCAGGGTTAAGCACCATTGTGAAATGAACGCTTCAGACCACTCAGAGACGGGGCGGAGTTACAGTGCATGTGTCAAGTTAGTCTGCTACACCTTTTCAGAGTGAACGTCTTGATTGTATGGGATTTTATTATTAAAGCATAATCTTAAGAGTTTAAATAAGTCAAATGAAAAGATTGATTAGACGAAATCTTGAATTAAATATTTTAATTATTTGATTGCAAATTTAACTAAATTATGATTTTTATTCAATGGTACCTGTTCAAAAGAAAATTTTATATTTATTTTATTTCAAAACATATGTCTTAAAAGGCTAAATAAAAAGTTTCCATATCTTAGATACTAGGGTGAGCCTGTGATCTAGTTCTGTGCTTGTATATCAGACTTTTGATAAATATCATATACTATCAATATACTATTATAGTTATCTACTCAGAAATCTATGTAGAAAGTTATCATATGTCGATGTATCCGCTTGGATGCTGGTCTTTGAAGTGAGATTTTATGACTTCACTAGGAATCTACCCCATAACGTTACATTTCATTTAACATGTTTAAGTCAACTACAGACATGTTGATAAGTCTTTACAAAATAGTCCGTGTCACCATGACACACATTCCTCAGAGTTATAAACTACACACATGTGAGGAGCATCTTCTGCGGATCAATGGATCTCTTGAGAATATTTAATTGCGCTTAAAAAGCACAGATCGTGCTAAATGAAAAAGATGTCCGACGGTAGAAAATACCTACACCATTAAAACCTATATACAATATGTATTAAACATATGCTTTTGATGTTAAGACTGTTTATTAATAGTGGTAATAGTTTTGTTCAATTTTAAGGGTTCATAAGTCTCATAGATCTATATCATTTTAATTAATTTATTTATTTACTTATTTATTACTTTTCTTATTTTATAACGATTTCAATTCAGTTCCTAGTAAATATGAGGCCAACATGATATTAAAAAATAAATAATGTTGAAACATCCCTGCATTCACTTGGAGGAGAGCATGACGTCTATGTGTACTTAAGATAGATTGACTTTCACCTGCAATCTTGGACCAGTGTGAACCATCAAGATAGACACTATCTGCTCTGGATCACCTCTAGGCCGGACTTGCAATGCTTCCTGGCTCGACAGCCAGGACACATCCAATCGGACTCCCAGCAGCTTAAACAAACCATCATAAAGGAATTCTCAGACCCAGTCTGAGCATGGACTGATCACTGCCCTAGCCATCGAAAAGGGCCGTCATGAAACACCCCATGCTTACTACCACAGACTTCGACGAGCTTACTTCAGAGTATATGTATATATATGTATGTATATATATATATATGTATATGTGTGTATATATATATATATATATATATATATTATGAGGTGCCAAACAGGAAATAATTATATAAGAATCTGAATATATAGATATACGTTAGAATATATAAATGTAAATTGTGAATATATAGAAGTAAACCTGAATATATAGTTATAAGTCTGTATATATAGAAGTAAACCTGAATATATAGTTATAAGTCTGAATATATGGAAGTAAATCTGAATATATAGAAGTAAACCTGAATATATAGTTATAACTCTGAATATATAAATGTAAATTGCGAATATATAGAAGTAAATCTGAATATATAGTTATAAATCTGAATATATAAATGCAAATTGCGAATATATAGAAGTAAACCTGAATATATAGAGATAAATCTGAATATATAGTTATAAGTCTGAATATATAGAAGTCTGAATATATAGAAGTAAATCTGAATATATAAATGTAAATTGTGAATATATATTTATAAGTCTGAATATATAGAAGTAAATCTGAATATATAGCAGTAAATCTGAATTTATAGCAGTAAATTGCGAATATATAGAAGTAAATCTGAATTTATAGAAGTAAATTGCGAATATATAGAAGTAAATCTGAATATATAAATGTAAATTGTGAATATAAAGTTATAGTTATGGATATATATAAGTGTAAATTGTGTGTATATATTAGTAAATCAGAATATATAAATGTAAATCTGAATATATGTTTATTGTCTACATCTAAATAAATATATCTTTATTATCAGGCATGTCAAAAGACAGATGTTCTTATTAATTATTTTTATTAATTGAATGCATCAATGTGAATTTTGTACTATATTAATTACTGTAAGTGTATCACTTATCCAAACCAAATGGAGTTTTTTTTTTTTTTTTTCTGTATTTTACAAAAGGCTGGCCGTAGCGCCAAAAGGTCCTCACAAATCAACATGGCTGAGAGGGCTAGGGAAATCGTTCACAATTTGCTGACAAATAGTGATTTTATTGAGACAATTGCAGCAGCATGTGATAGAAAAGACACACCGGGACCATCCAACAGCGCGTCCTTCTCTACAAGCACGACTGTCCACCAAACTACTGAGGCGGAGGTGCAGTTGCTGTTCAATCGTGGTGCGTCAGCGCGCCCTCCTGCTACTGCATATAATCTCCGCCATTTTTCAAGACCACGCAGAGACTTCAGGTAAGAACAACAAAGATAACAACTAAAAGTTGGAGACGTAAGTTCTCTATTAACTACCAAAAGCCTGATGAACATCCATAGCATGTGGGAGTTTTATTAATCTTTCATAATTGTTATGACTTAAATTACGGACGCGAGCGGACGTGGCCCAAATAGTTGATGTTGCCTAACGTTACTGGATGCGCTGTAAAGATGCACTGGGACAGTAAACAGATGGTATTTCTCCCTTCTTTCAGTTGTGGTAGCTCCAAGACTAATATTGTAAAGTTAGACGAATCCAGAATAAACAGGCACAAGCCGTTGGTCCTGATGTTGCCGTCATCGTTTAGTTTGTTTGGGTTAGGCAAATGTTTAAATGTACAGTAGCACTTACATAATGTATTTACCAAAATACATGTTGCTGCATAGAAAATGTATTAGCCTATTACTATTACTATTATTATTCTATTATCTACTATTAATAGTAAACCACAGAGGAAAACTTCAAAGGAAACCGGCATCTTTGCAAAGGAGGTAATACTTCTTACAGACCCCACAACAGATGTGGTACCAAGGAGAGCCAAAAGGGCCTGGCTGTTTGAAAATGGACATGTGAAGTCAGCTGTGGAATTTAACACAGGGTGGAATGAAGCAAGAGTATTGCAAGCAATCAAAGAATCATTTGGACCAATTTTAGACAATTGCTGGTTGAGTATGTTTATGGTAATTGTGTTATACTGGTTAGTGTTAAATATCCATAGTTCTGCCATGACAACTCTCTGTGCGTTTAGCATGGTAATGTACATGACAATGTTAATGTGCTTGGTGCAATAGATCTGCTACGCTGCTGCAGCAGAGCAAGTACCGAGACTTACTACTGACAATAAATCCACAGACATGCTGCTGTGAGCATGTAAGAAATACTGCTGCTGCACATATAACATATGAAATAACATATACAACATACATGATATCACCCCAATCTATACCGGTGGAGCTGGAGGGAAGGTGGAGAGTTTCTTAAGCACACTGCAACTGCTAGCCAAATATTTGAATGTTAAGCAGGAAGCTCATTGGCTGCTGATATGAAAAGTAACAATCAGCTGTGTCATGTGAATAATGATGTCATTATATCTTCTCTCTCTCACTCTCTCAAGCGACTTCACATCAGCGCATCTCGTCTGCAACGAGCTGCTGCATACCTATCCAAGACTTTCGCTCGCATTTCAGGAGAGTTGACAAAATTGTCACTTGCTTAATCGGGCCATTGTTGCATCGTCACAAAAATGTATATTTTGCACGTCTTTTTAAGCACTCGTGCGCTCCAGAGGCTGTTTCAAGGCTGAGCGCTCACAGTCACATCCAAAGCCGCCTAGTGAGTATCATATGGAGTTATTTTTCGTAGTTTGTTGTTGAGCTTAAGTGGCCAAATACACACAAAATTACGCAAAAATGGCCGTCCTGGTGTCACACTCTACCAGGAAGCAAGGAAACATGGAACGAGAAGACGAGGAATTCACAAACAGGAGTCTTTAATAATCCAGTGGGTAGCACAGCAGACACAGGAACACATGGGATGACGTTCAAGGACCGACAAACACTAACTGAAAGGACTGGGACTTTTAAAGACAGGACAATCAGGGGAAAACGAGACACACCTGGGATCAACTAAGGCAATCAAGGGGAGACAGAAACTGGGTCATGGAGCACATGGGGAGCAAAACACAACACAGACAGGTCCATAATCCTGACACCTGGCGCGTATCCAGGTTGTTTCTTAACCCTTTAGGCGCCAGGGTTTTTTGGAAAAAATGCTGGATTTTGACATCAAGATTTCAAAAGCTTGTGGCTTGAAATGGCTTAAAGATAGAGATCTACTGTAAATTAGAAAAATGTTGGGCATGACTGTAAGTTTATGTGGGGTGTAAATATACTCATCTAATTTGCATATTATGACGTCATCAGGGGCGGCCCTCTTGAATTTCATAATATTTAGGAAATAGTAGATATTGAATTGATGTTTGATTTTTTTGTTTGTTTTTTTGTCTTTTTCTCCTCATTCAAAATGATCAGAAAAGAGGAAACCAACAATAAAACAGGAGAAAGTACTAAATTATTACTATATTACTATACTATATAGTAGTAAAACGCATGTGAACAGTAGCCTACTTTTTGATCAATTCATCAGTAATATTCAGGAAATAATAGATATTGAATGGATGTTTGAACTTATTTGCATGTTGTTGTTTTTTTGTCTTTTTATCCTCATTCCAAATGATCAGGAAAAGAGGAAATCAACAGTAAAACAGGAGAAAGTAGTAAATTATTACTATATTACTGTGCCATAGTAAAATACATGTGCCTATTTTTTGATCAGTTGACCAGCTATCTGTCCAATCAGGTATCTATGTGACAGTTTATAGTTCTTGAGAGTATGGTACCTCTCATTGCATGGCACAGCGCACAGACCGACCCCACACACCGCACCTGTACTGTCTGCCGGCGGCACTTAGAGCGCGCGCGATCAGAACAAACAGCGCAATCTGGCCGATTATCAGAGAGCAACAGCTCTCCTATGGACACTAAGACCACGTCCACCCCTGCCACCCCCATCCCCGTTGGGCAAAGTGTTGAAATGATCACTTGTTTGTGCTTTGTGAACGACCGCGCCTTGCGCAGCGGCACCATTGCGCGGACAAGATGTACCGGGAGAAGCGCGATCATTAGACGGCCGATCGTCATTTCCAAAAGGCAAATATTCCCCTTCAGAGTCAGAATCGGCGAATGACATTTGCAACACATCCTCACAGTACAACTTTTTATTAGCCGTTTGGCGATTTTCTCTCACAAATCTCACAATTTACTCACACGCTATGAACTGAATTGCTTCCGCATCAATGACACGATAGCTCACTTACTCTGCTATTTCCTCGAACAATTTTGGTCTAGAATCGAAGTACTACATGTCTGCCATCTAGTGGAAGGGAATACAAATGAGCCATTACACCAGATTAGGAACTACAGCCCATTTCATGAAGTATGACGTCTTGTCGCAATTTTGCGACTTTGGCGCTTAGAGGGTTAAGTAAATGTGAACAGTTGAGAAAGAAAACGCATGTGTATAGGCTACACAGAGGTCTGTGCGACAGACATAGGCGGATAAATGGGAAAGTATGGAGTGAATGCGTCATCTGCGTCAGAATGTTATGATTGGCCCGGAGTACACGTCTTACGTCAGCGCGTTCTGAACTCGTACGTGCTCATACCGGTAATTTTCCTTCACCCACAGCAGAATTCCGGCAATTTACTGGTAATGTTACAACTTCTCATACCGGTAAATTGCCGGAACGAATTTGAAAAGGTCCTGTTCACACATGATCTCTTTACGGCAATTTACCGTTAATTTTCTGGAACAGTGTGTATGTGTGAAAGGGCTTATTGTATCTCAAAAGAAAGAGTCGACTCTGAATTATTGAAACGAGTCGTTTTTAAAACAAATCTTAAGCTGTTTCATTTTGACGTCAACATGAAACATTAGCATATTGCCCACCCACTTGTTGCCACTAGGTGCTGCTCCAAAGAAAAATAGCTGGTAACGGCTGTACACAAAGCAACACTGGCTCTGCTTTAAAGTAAAGTAAAGTAAAGTCGTGACGTATTGTCAAGTATGGTGACCCATACTCGAAATTGGTGCTCTGCGTTTAACCCATCCAAGTGCACACACACAGCAGTGAGTAGTGAACAAATGCGCACACACACACACACACACACACACACACACACCGTGAACACACACCCGGAGCAGTGGGCAGCCATGCTGCGGCGCCCGGGGAGCAATTGGGGGTTCGGTGCCTTGCTCAAGGGCACCTCAGTCGTGGTATTGAGGGTGGAGAGAGCGCTGTACATTCACTCCCCCCACCTACAATTCCTGCCGGCCGGGGACTCGAACCCGCAACCTTTCGATTACGAGTCCGACTCTCTAACCATTAGGCCACGACTTCCCCTAGTGGTAAGACTTCCCCTAGAAACGACCAATCACTGCAGATTATCGTCACTCAAAGGAGGGGTTTGAAAAAATGAATCGTTAAACGAATCGTTTGGGAGTCGTTGAGCAAATAATATAAAAATAAATGCATATTATAAGAAAAGGAAAGTGTTTTTTTGACTTTGCATGTATGTCAACCTGTTGTTGGGGACTTCCAAAAGCAAAATATGAACCTTTCTTAACCCATAATAGGGGCACTTTAATATATTTATAGACTTTATGATGCATTGCACATCCATTACAATATCATTATCAGTACTGATTTATCATCTGTACTGGTGATGAGTTATAAATGTGTAAACTTTGATTAGGTGATTAGGTGCTTTTGATTAGGTTTCCATACACTGCAAAGTTTTATACTAAAAATGTGGCAGGATCAAAATATAACATTTAGCTAAACCACTCATAAATTTAATATAAATTTATTTTTGTCAAATATTTATTTTGTTTAAGACTGCCTGTTGAAGACCCCTGGTTTGAACCCCTTAAATTTCAGTCACTGTTACCTTGGTCTCAAGTAATTTCCTGTTGGCCAGTCAGGGATTTATAAACAGAACTATTTGTAAACTATTACAAAGTTTACAGAGGACTAATCTGCTTTCTAGTGTAGACAGACAAATGTAAATACATATTTTTCCTTAAGTCTACAGATCCTCTTGCCATACCATTTTAAACTTGTGGAGCCTTCTCTTACTCCTCAACAAAAGTTGACTGGTTCTATGGTGAAGAGAATTTTTCATCAGAAGTGTTTGTTTGTTCGACCTGATCGAGTCTTGCTAGAAGAGCCTACAAAGACAGTGAGTCTGTGCTATATTTTAATTTATTAAATGAAAAATCGGATTACAATGCTCAGCTGTTGTAATGCATTTTTTTTTTCCTTTTTGTATTAGTCTACAATTTCAGATTCAGATGATGATCTCACTCATACAGGTAAGGCATTTCTTTGATATCCTATATGGAATTGATTACTTTTCACTCTACTGTATATTAATAAATGATTTGTATTTCATTAAGTATGTGATCGTTTTTCATTGTTTTTTGCATAATTTAGTTTTTGTTCATTTTTCAAAACAAAAAAATGTATTGATGGAGCAAACTTTATGATTTCCAGAGGAACATAACACAGAACTTTGTCCGGGCAGTGGGATCCAGCCAGAGCAATCCAGTTTGCATCAATCCGCTGTGCAAATGAGCTCCTCTGATTCTTTAGTTGCAGCTGATGTTACAGTTGTTACTGAATGTTCCACATCTAGTTCTTGTTACAGGTGTAACTAACTACTATTTTATCATTTTTATGATCATGTACTTCTATTTCAAATTGTTGTCTTTTCCACCTGCAATGTAATTTGTGTGTGTGTGTGTGTGTGTGTGTGTGTTGGGTTTTATTGCAGTCACTATGTCAACCTGCTTGAAGATGATGAGCTTTCTGATGATAGTGATCTGATGGAAGCCATTTCAAGGTCACTAAGAGACCAGACAAACAGAAATATAGGGTAAATATTATTTATCAAACATGAAATTGCCATTGTTGTAAAATATAGATTGTGAGTCTTTAAATGGGATTTTTAAACCTCTATGACAGGGATGTCCCACCATGCTTCTGGAGAGCTACTGTCCTACAGACTTCAGTTCCAATCCTGCTCCAGCACACCTGCCTGTATTTATCAAGTAACCCTTCATTAGCTGGTTCAGGTGTGTTTGACTGGGGTTGGTGCTGAAATCTACATGATGTTCTTCAGGAGCAGATTTGGAGACACCTCTGCTCTACATTGTGTAAAATGTTTTAAAAATGTATTTCATTTCAGAGGATTACAGGAGGTTTTACAGATAAGAAATGTGAATTACATTATTCTATGACACTATAAACTGTGTATCTTTTGCATGAAAAGTATTTGCTTGTAAATATGTACACTATTTTTAGCAGTGGTGGTGTTCCACTGGAAGACATTGTTGGACATCTGCGTAGTCAGATAAAGGTTGATGAAGTGGTTCGATTCAACATCATCAGACGTAATGTTTTGGATGGTGCTGCTCGTGCTATGAAACGGCCAATTTTTTCTCCAGAGAAAAGACTGGACATCAAATTCACAGACGATCTCGGAAGTTCTGAGGGGGCAGTGGATCTCGGTGGACCGAAACGTGAAATTTTCCGTTTATGCCTGCAAGACCTTAAAGATTTCAGTGGAATGTTTGAAGGACCATCTGATGCAAAACTTCTTGCCTGCAATGCAGAAGGTGAAATATACCCCTTTCCAAAGATTTTGACAATACAGTACCATTGTACATTTCATCAATTAAAAGTAAATGTATTTTTTTTTCATTTATTATTTCTTGTCAATGTGTTGTTTTTATTTATTTGCACTTGTAGCTATGAAAAATGATGGGATACTACCTTGCTGGCCAGTTAATGGCAATGTCCATTGTACATGGAGGACAGACACCACACTTCCTCTCTGAGATACTGCTACATGCTCTCATTAATGGTCCTGAGAAAACTGCAGTCAGCATTGAGGACATTCCAGATCTGGACACACAGTCAGTCTTAAGAGAGGTGTGTGTATATATTCCAATATATATTGAATTTCTGTTTGTCCCAATTTCAGTGTCTTATTGGTAGTGTTTGCTTTACATGAAGTTGACACTTTAAAAAATTAGGGTTATTAACACTTACTGAAATGTAACATAACATGCTTTGCTTAATGATGAATACATTCGGGTGTAAATGCATAAGTATGAATGTTTTTTGATGAGGTTGTTCGAGAGGATTGATCCTTACATAAGAAATATTGATATCAAATATTTTAACTAGTCATTTCATTACTTGATTGAGTAATTTACTAATTTTATACTCCTTCAGTGTGCAGAAAGTATAAATGACAAATTTAAAGGTGAAATGTGGTCAATTACTTAAAAAAAATCTCTGATTAGTTTGATTGACAGTGAAATGTAAATGTTTCTTAGAAGATAAGAAGGTCATGTTGTGTACTTATGATTATTTTGTCTTAGATCAATGAGTCAGGCTCACAGGACCAATTAATGGAGGCAGTGCATAAGGCTGATCAGTTGCTCAGCCTGTCAGGGTGTCGTAGGACAATAAATAGTTCAAACAAAAATGACATGACTACGGATTTGGCACATTGGTACATCTTGCACAGAACAAGAGCACCTTTTGAAAGGTAAAATAATGACCAGTAAGAATGTAATTATTATTTGGTATGTGTTCCAATGTACTCTTACACACAGTAGTGTCTGAAATAAGGTAGTCTTGTCTATAATGTCATTTACATTTTTTTTTTTTTTTTTTGACAATTTAAATTATTTTATATTTAAAATGTGTTGTTGGCATTGTAAGGTTTCGAGAAGGTCTTAGAAGTCTTGGGGTCCTAGAAGCTCTGCTACAACATCCTGAAAAGATGAAAACATTATTCCTGAAACCTACAAAAAAATTGTCGGCAGAAGATCTTGAGGTGCTTTTCACATGTCAGCTGTCTGAAATCGGAAGCAACAGATATGAAAAAGAATGCAAGACTCTGGGTTTTTGGAGAGATTACCTTCAAGATGCTGAATGTAAGAAATGCTTTTAAAATATTTTTCTGTTTAGAAAAGTTGTTCTCTGTTATTTAAGGATATTTGTATTTTTAACATGTTTATATTCATCTGTCCTCACTAGTCAACATGCAAGCTGTTACACTTGAGGACATTCTTGTCTTTGCTACTGGATGCGACTCCCCTCCTGCTCTTGGCTTTACCCCAGCGCCATCATTGGAGTTCAGTTCAGGCTCAAAATTCCCTCTTGCTAATACATGTGAAAATATAATCAGAATTCCACTTAAGGACACTTATGAAGAGTTCAAAACAGACATGGACTTATACACACATATATATATATATATATATATATACATACATATATACATATACATATATACACATATACATATACATATATACATATATATATATATATATATATATATATATACACAGATCAAGTACTTGAGTAAAAGTACAGATACGTATAATAAAATATTACTCCAGTAAAAGTCAAAGTACTGCTTTTTAAATTTTACTTGAGTGAAAGTACAAAAGTACTCATTTTTTTATGTACTTAAGTAAAACAGTACTGATAGATTTATTTAGCAATTTTATGTAGACTACTTAATTAAATTTTATATTAGCACATTTTTATAATCCTACTGCCCAAAATACCTGTAATTTTCCCAAAATGACCACTATATGGAGTCAAGATATATATATTGGTTGTTGATATGGACTACGTTGATAAGAGTGATGTAGTGATGTTCTCTGTAAAGCTTACACTGCGATGTACCTGAGAGAAAACCGAATTGACCGTCTAATTTTCCCCAGTAAGAAAAAAAAGTGTTTTAAAACTTCTTGTTTTGCAGAACGTCAGTTATATATGACATGAGAATTAGGCCTGAAGTTAGGAAGAACATTTGTATATATATATATATATATCTCAGGTAGTGGTAGGGTAGATGTAGGGATGGCTTATTTTGTCCCAAAGGTGGCATCCATTTAATTATTTTCAATTAATTATTAATAATCAACACTCAATATGTCATTATTGCATACTGTTTTATAATGTACTGCAATAATGAGGTGCAGCTAATTGCCACTATTTGCAAGTAGTATAAATAGCAGAAAATCCATTGCTATTTGCACTTTGTGTGAATAGCATCTATCGCTAAGAAAATAAGCTGTTTTCACTTGTAAATAACATCTAATTGCTATTTACATTTAGCATAAATATAATCTGTTGCTATTTGTTCTTAGAGAGCAAACAGCCTCTATCGCTATTTACAGGTACATCTCAAAACATTTGAATATTGTGAAAAAGTTCATTTTTTCTTGTAACTTATTTCAAAAAGTGAAACTTTCATATATTTTAGATTCATTACATGTAAAGTAAAACATTTCAAAAGTTTTTTTTGTTTTAATTTTGATGATTAGAGCTTACAGCTGATGAAAATCAAAAATCAGTATCTCAAAATATTAGAATATTTACATTTGAGTTTCAATTAAAGGAAAGGGAAGTGGTGTGTGGCCAAGTATGGTGACCCATACTCAGAATTTGTCCTCTGCATTTAACCCATCCAAGTGTACTCACAGTAGTGAAGATACACCCGGAGCAGTGGGCAGCCAATGTTGCAGTGCCCGGGGAGCAGTTGGGGGTTCAGTGCCTTGCTCAAGGGTCTCACCTCAGTCGTGGTATTGAGGGTGGAGAGAGTGTTGGTTATTCACTCCCCCCACCTACAATCTCTGCCGGACCTGAGACTCGAACCCGCGACCTTTGGGTTACATGTCCGACTCTCTATCCACTAGGCCACGACTGCCCCTAAATTCTAGGTATCTCTTGTTCTTTGAAACCACAATAATAGGGAACACTGCTGACTTGGCAATGACCCAGAAGATGAACATTGACGCCCTCCACAAAGAGGGTAAGTCACAGAGGGTCATCACTGAAAGGTGTGGCTGCTTACAGAGTGCTGTATCAAAGAATGAATGCAAAGTTGACTGGAAAGAAGAATTTGGGTAAGAAAAGGTGCACATGCAACAGGGATGACCGCAAGCTTGAGAATACTGTCAAGCAAAGCTGATTCAAACACTTGGGGGAGCTTCACAAGGAGTGGACTGAAACTGGAGTCAGTGCATCAAGAGTCACCACGCTCAGACGTCTTCAGGAAAAGGGCTACCAAGCCACTTCTGAACCAGAGACAATGTCAGAAGCGTCTTACCTGGGCTGTGGAGAAAAATAACTGAACTGTTGCTCAGTGGTCCAAAGTCCTCTTTTCAGATGAAAGTAAATTTTGCATTTCATTTGGAAATCAAGGTCCCAGAGTCTGGAGGAAGAGTTGAGGAAGAGGCACAGAATCCATGTTGCTTGAAGTCCAGTGTGAAGTTTCCACAGTCAGTGATGATTTGGGCTGCCATGTCATCTGCTGGTGTTGGTCCTCTATGTTTTCTGAAGTCCACAGTCAACACAGCCATCTACCAGGAAATTTTAGAGCACTTCATGCTTCCTTCTGCTGACAAGCTTTATGGAGATGCTGATTTCATTTTCCAGCAGGACTTGGCACCTGCCCACACTGCCAAAGGTACCAAAAGCTGGTTCAATGACCATGGTGTTACTGTGCTTGATTGGCCAGCAAACTCGCCTGACCTGAACCCCATAGAGAATCTATGGGGTATTATCAAGAAGAAGATAAGTGTTACGACCCCAGTGTGGATCATATTGTGTGGGTTTGGTTGTCTTTTGTCATTTGTTTTGTAGGTTGGAGTTGGAGTGAGTGACGTCATGATGACTGATGGTTTACACCTGTGCTAGAGCTGATGCCGGCAAACTAAAGCAGCTCCCTTCAGTTGTGACGGGGTGCTTTCCCCTAGTGCCATTTTGTTGCCGTCTTAGTTGTTGTTTTGTTCTCGGTTTTGGTCTGTTTTCATACTTTATTATTTTTACTTTAATAAATGTTATCCCTTTTTGCATATCACTTTAACGTGTCATCTCCTTCTTTGTCGCGGCTTGCGAGCCGGCCGTGACAAATGGGGGCTCGTCCGCTCGTTTGCTAACTTTTGAA
Source organism: Barbus barbus (assembly GCF_936440315.1). NCBI lineage: Eukaryota > Metazoa > Chordata > Actinopteri > Cypriniformes > Cyprinidae > Barbus > Barbus barbus. The sequence continues at coordinate 27,031,397 of NC_136729.1, forward strand.
AATTCCTGTTTTTGTCGACATGATTTGGAAGCGTTTTTGTTGCGTTCGGTTATTTTGTAATGAACTTGGCACGTTCATTAACTGAACGTAAAACCGGAAGAATGTTGTTTGGTTAAACGCTATTGTTTGGGAGGTCTTATTCGTCGTTTGGAAGGAAATGCGCGTTGAATTTATTTGTTTTGAGGACATTTGTTGCTGTATCATCAGTTAGCTGTTCTATGCTGTTTCTAAGAGGTAAGTGATTTTGCAAATCATATCGTGGTGAGAATATTGTTGATGTTCCCTTGTTAGGTGTAGCTGCTTGGTCCCTTTTGGAACAAGTAGGTAATGTAATTTTTGCTATTTTTGTGTGGCGACCGTGAGTAGAGCAGTTGTCTCGGGAGCATGGCCGTGGTATGAGATAGTCGCCAGCGTGCTGGTTGCTTTTCTTGTACCAGCGGGAGTTGGTGCTTAAATACCCCTCGCCAGTAACCACACGAAGATTAAGGGTGAGTTAGTTAGTTGTTTTTTCCTATAGATAGGGAAAGGGAACTTTTTATTCCTACCACGTGAGGTTTGTGAATCACACTATATTAATTGTAACGTATATTTTAAAGGAAGTATGTCTAATCTCGTAGAAGATTTTATTATTTCTCCCTCTGAAGTGTTACTTGAGTCGCTTACAAAAGATCAGTTGTTTAAAATTGCGGATCATTATGAAATCGAACTTGAAGATAAGAGATTAAAAGATAGTACAATTAGGGAAACAATTAAAACAAACTTGATAGAACAAGCTATATTGATTGAAATGTCTGATACAGCTACTGCTAGTCAAATTAAACCACCAGTTGGCCTTTTAACTTTTGAACAGCAAGAAAAGTTATTGCTCTTACAGGTTGAACAGGAGCGTGTAAAGTTAGAAATGGAGCGTGAGAGAAATAGAACTAAACAGACAGATATAGAGCTGCAAAAATATCGCTTGGATATGATTAGAGAAGGCAGAATCGATGATGGTTCAGATGATGCTTTTCAGGGTGCTTCTAAAATATTTGACACTGCGGGAAACTTGCGTTTGATGCCTAAATTTAGTGAACGAGATCCGGATACATTTTTTACCTTATTTGTACGGATTGCGGAAGCGAGAGGTTGGCCTAGTAGGGAACGTACACTACTTTTACAGTGCGTTTACTGGCAGGGCTCAGGAAGTCTATTCTTCTCTTACAGTCTCAGACTGTAACAATTATGATATCGTAAAAGCAGCAGTTTTGAAATCGTACGAGTTAGTACCAGAAGCGTTCAGACAAAAATTTAGAACTTTGTCCAGAGGTGTTAATGTTGCTCATGTTGAATTTAGAGAGCTCTAGAGAGCTCAGTACTGCATTTAATCGCTGGTGTATGGCATCTGAGGTAACCACATTTGAGGAGTTGACTGACTTAATCGTGCTGGAACAGTTTAAGAATTCTGTACCCGCTCGTATTGCAACTTATATAAATGAGCAGAAAGTGGACACAGCTGCTAAAGCTGCTGAATTGGCTGATGATTATGTGTTAACTAGGGCCGGGACTCGATTAAAAAAATTAATCTAATTAATTAGAGGCTTTGTAATTAATTAATCGAAATTAATCGCATTTTAATCGCATATAAATATTTGACCTGAGAACAGTGAGAAGTAAGTTTTTTTTATATGGATTTTTAAATTTCCCATCCACAGGGCCAACCAAAGCGGTCTCATCAGCTTCTTTGTCCATGTTCACTGTGGTTTGTTTTTGGCTGTTTCTCAATATGCGTTCTTCAGCGATCTTGCGTCCTTGTGTTCTCATTCTACGTCATCATTAACCGTCGAAGTTCAGTTCCAATTCTCAAGAATGCAAGTACAGAGGATGCATGAAAATGCCCGGATATGTTCTTGAAACTGAGGATGCATCGAGTGCAGACTTGAGAGAATCGAGCCGTTAGAAATCCCAGAAAACGCTGTGGGTGGCCGGTGTACGGAAGCCTGTAAGCTTTAAAGTCGCTCTCACAAATACTTAACGGCTCTTCAAGTTGAAAGTAAACATTTATCGTTTTGTTTTGGTTAATTTTAATAAAGTTATAAGACCCGGAGAAAGTCTGCATTTTTATTGGCATATTAAAATTAATCTTAACAGTAAAACATATAACGCTGTAAAATAAAACACAATACAATTATATGAAAGTAATATCTATAATAGTATGAAATGTTTTAATAAGTTATGACATTTTGTAATATTGATTGCTCATTGGCCGTTTCTTATGCTGAGATTATGCGGTCAGTTAAGCAGGAACGCAGTACATCTCAATTCTCATAAGTGTGCGTTCTGTGTTCTCGCGTCCTTCCGAGTTCGTTCTTCCAAGGAAGCTCTCTCTCGCGCACTCTCCCCGTGTTCGCTTGACTTTTGTCAAGCCCGGCGCCTCATAGGCAAGACCGGTCTCCACGAGAACGCAAGTCCGTTCTTTGCGTCTTTTGTCTGAACGCTAGTAGGTGCTCCAGTATAATCGGTCCGCCGAAACTCATCCAGTGAGAAACGTTCCGCGGTGCAAAAATAAGTGCGATTAAAATGCGTTAAAAAAATTTAACGCGTTATTTTTGTGTAATTAATTAATCTAAATTAACGCGTTAAAGTCCCGGCCCTAGTGTTAACACACAAGAGTTTTGAGTTTCGGAGAAGGGACAAATTTTTCGAAGATAAGGGAGATCGTATGTCCAGAAATTCGTCTCTTATCTGTAATTACTGCCATGGTAAAGGCCACTGGAAAAATGAGTGCCCTGTGCTTAAAGCCAAAAGTAAAGGGGGAAAGGCTCCTCGCTTTAAACCAGCTGCTCTTGTGGCACCTGTGTTAAGTCCTGTTAATTCATTGTGTGAAGGATTTCCTAAATTGAGTAACCTTTTGGGAAATGGTGATTATGCGCCTTTTATCACCTATGGACATGTGTCGATGATTGGTACAGAGATAAAAATTCCAGTAACAATATTAAGAGATACGGGAGCTTCGGAATCTTTTATATTGGAGGATGTGTTGCCTTTTTCATTTTTGAGTGACACTGGTACTAGTGTTCTTGTTAGAGGAATTGGGTTGGATGTGGTGTCTGTTCCTTTACACAGAGTAACGTTGTCATCTGAGCTCGTGAGTGGTGAAGTGGTGATTGGAGTGCGTCCATCATTGCCCGTGGATGGGGTGGATATAATCATGGGGAATAATTTGGCAGGGGGTAGGGTGTGGCCTGATACCTTTTCATCTCCTGTGGTTTTATCTGTTCCTCTTCCAGGTCCTGACGAGAGTCACAAGAATTATCCGGAAGTGTTTACTGCATGTGCAGTAACTCGTTCCATGATTTCTGCTCAGCCAACGGTAACCCCTGATTCTGCTGTAGTCAAACCATTCTCCTTGCCTGATGACTTTTCTGTTTCTCTTTCTGAGTTGCTCCAGGAGCAGCAACTTGATTCTTCTCTCCATCGATTGTTTGAGAGTGTGATGTCCTCTGATGAAATTAGAAATGTTGCTCATGGTTATTTTTTGCAAGATGGACTGTTGGTGAGAAAATGGGTTCCTCATGGTAGTGATTTTGCTGGGAATCCTATCATGCAGGTGGTAGTTCCAGAAAAGTATCGCTCACTGGTATTACAAATTTCCCATGATAAACTTGCAGGTCATTTAGGGGTAAAAAAGACCTATCACCGGATCCTTTGTAATTTTTTTTTGGCCAAAATTGAAGAAGGATGTGTCACAGTATATCAAGACATGTCATACTTGTCAACTAACAGGCAAACCAAATCAGAAGATCAAACCTGCTCCATTGTTTCCTATTCCTGCTGTCAGTCCGCCATTTGAGCACCTGATTATTGATTGTGTAGGCCCGCTGCCCAGATCAAAGTCGGGTAGCATTTATTTGCTCACGGTGATGTGTGCCTCTACTCGATATCCTGCAGCATATCCTCTTCGTACGATCACTGCCAAATCGGTGGTGAAAGCCTTGACTCAGTTCATTTCCATTTTTGGCATTCCAAAGATTGTGCAAAGTGATCAAGGTTCTAATTTCACTTCTCATTTATTTTCTCAGGTCTTGAAACTGCTACACATTAAGCACAATAAAGCCAGTGCTTATCATGCTCAAAGCCAGGGGGCTTTGGAGCGGTTCCATCAGACGCTGAAGTCTTTACTGCGTTCTTATTGTACAGAAATGGAAGGTGATTGGGAACAGGGATTGCCGTGGTTGATGTTATCAGCACGTGAGGCATGTCAGGAAAGTACTGGGTTCAGTCCAAATGATTTGGTGTTTGGGCACACAGTTCGGGGACCGCTGGCTGTACTCAGAGACCAATGGGTTGAAAGTGCACCACCAAAAAACTTGATAAGTTATGTGAATGACTTTAAGCGTAGATTATATGAAGCAGGTAAAGTGGCAAAAGAACAATTACATTCTTCGCAAAAGCGTATGAAGACGATTTTCGATCGACGAACTGAGGAACGGAAATTCATGCCTGGCGATCAGGTGTTGGCTCTGTTACCTATGGAAGGCTCACTATTTCAAGCTCAGTTTACAGATGAGGGAGTTTCTTTTCCAGAGGATACAGTACTACTGGGATGTCTAAAATTTCAGAGACTCTTAAAAATCTGTATAAAATGTTGGCCCATTTGCCTGATGATAAATGTGGTGATTTGATTGATATTATTAATCATCATGTTTCTTTATTTGGTGATGTACCTTCGCGTACACATTGGTTGGCGCACGATATTGATGTTGGGGATTCGGAGCCCATTCGCCAGAATTTTTATCGGGTGTTCCCAAATAAACTCCAGCATCTTAACGGTGAAGTTCAGTATATGCTGGATCATGATATTGCACGACCTTCATTTTCCAGTTGGTCATCTCCCTGCTTGCTTGTAAATAAATCCGATGGTACTTATCGGTTTTGCACCGACTATCGTAAAATAAATAGAGTAACAAAACCAGACTCATTTCCATTGCCTCATATTGAGGATTGTGTTGATCGGGTTGGGGCGGCAAAATTTGTAAGCAAGGTCGATCTGCTTAAAGGCTATTGGCAAGTTCCGTTGACCAAAAGAGCTCAAGAGATTTCCACTCTTATTACATCGGAGGGGTTATTCTCTTATAACGTTATGAGTTTTGGCCTTAGAAATGCACCTGCAACCTTTCAGCGACTTATGAATAGGGTTGTTTCTGGGTTAGAGGGAGTGGCCGTCTATCTAGACGATGTAGTAGTTTTCAGTGATTCATGGGAGCAGCACTTGAAGCATATCGCAGACCTGTTCTCTCATTTTGAAGAGGCTGGCCTGACTGTCAATCTGGCTAAATGCGAGTTTGCCAAGGCCACTGTGACTTACTTAGGTAAGGTAGTTGGACAAGGATGTGTGCGACCAGTTCGGGCCAAGGTTGAGGCCATTGATCAATTTCCTTCTCCTACTACTAAGAAGGAGTTGATGCGGTTTTTGGGGTTAGTAGGGTACTATCGGGGTTTTTGCAGGATTTTTTTCTACGGTGGTAGTCCCCCTCACTGATCTGTTGAAAGCAAACGCAGCTTTTGTTTGGACATCTGCCTGTCAGGTTGCTTTTGAGGCAGCTAAATCACTGCTTACTTCCACTCCTGTATTGGCAGCGCCTCGTTTTGATCATTCTTTTCAGGTATGTGTGGATGCTAGCAATGTGGGTGCTGGAGCAGTGTTGTTACAGGCTGATGAGGAAGGAATTCACCGTCCAGTTAGCTACTTTTCAAAAAAGTTTGATTCTTATCAGTTGAATTACTCTGTGGTTGAAAAGGAGGCATTAGCTTTAATTTGGGCTTTGCAACACTTTGAGGTGTATGTGGGATCCGTGTCGGACCCATTGGTTGTGTACACGAACCACAACCCGCTTGTCTATTTACATTCTTTGCGGTGCCCAAACCAACGATTGACTCTTTGGTGTCTTTTCTTGCAATCGTATGCACTTGACATCCGGCATATTAGGGGGACTGACAATGTGGTAGCTGACGCATTGTCTAGAGCTCCTTATTCCTTTTAACTGATTGACTAACTATGTTTTGTTTTGCTCTACTTGTCTTTCTTAAATTGCTTCCACAGGGCCCGTGGTTGCTGAGGATATTGGAGAGTATTACAGAGTGGTGGGTTTTTCCAGTTTTGGGAGTTATCGGGTGTCGGGTTTCGTAAATGTCCCCCCTTTTTTTATGAGGGGGGGTGTTACGACCCCAGTGTGGATCATATTGTGTGGGTTTGGTTGTCTTTTGTCATTTGTTTTGTAGGTTGGAGTTGGAGTGAGTGACGTCATGATGACTGATGGTTTACACCTGTGCTAGAGCTGATGCCGGCAAACTAAAGCAGCTCCCTTCAGTTGTGATGGGGTGCTTTCCCCTAGTGCCATTTTGTTGTCGTCTTAGTTGTTGTTTTGTTCTCGATTTTGGTCTGTTTTCTTACTTTATTATTTTTACTTTAATAAATGTTATCCCTTTTTGCATATCACTTTAACGTGTCATCTCCTTCTTTGTCGCGGCTTGCGAGCCGGCCGTGACAAGAGACACCAGACCCAACAATGCAGATGACCTGAAGGCCGCTATCAAAGCAACCTGGGCTTCCATTACACCTGAGCAGTGCCACAGGCTGATTGCCTCCATGCTACGCCGCATTGATGCAGTAATTCATGCAAAAGGAGGCCCAACCAAGAATTGAGTGCATAGAAATGAACATACTTTTCAGAAGCCTGACATTTCTGTTTAAAATATATATTTTTTTATTGATCTTATATAATATTCTAATTTTCTGAGACACAGAATTTTGGGTTTTCATTATCTGTAAGCCATAATCATCAAAATTTCAAGAAATAAAGGCTTGAAATATTTCACTCTGTGTGTAATGAATCTATATAATATATGGGTTTCACTTTCTGAAATGAGTAACAAAAAATATTGACCTTTTTCACGATATTCTAATTTTTTGAGATGTACCTGTACATTTAGTGCAAATAGCCGTTGCCTTTAACACCTCACAAAATTCAGATGAAAATCAATTGTGGTGGGAATAATGCTTTTAAGCCAGAAGTCATTTTGTTGGGTTTTGAGTCATAAATTACATTCTCTAAGAAACACAACATTGGTGACTGCAACTTTGAGATTTTGCAGATTATCAGAGCTATTTTTTTAATACAGTGACATGTAACCATGTTATCATACTCCAAAAAGAAGAAAAGAAGAACAAATGCTATTAAAATATATTATATGACAAGATAAACTATGCCTGTTGGGTTGCCACGCCCTGCCATGAACTTATGTTCATGCTCAGTCAATCTGTGTGCCCTGCACAGCGGGTCACTACACATTTGATTATTTCAACAGCCTAATTTTTTATCTGCCATCTTGATGCTATGAGCAGTATTTCAGAGATAGATGTTTGAGATCCTGTATTTAGACTGGCTCCAGCCCTTAATGAGAAATATGTCAAGCTTACTGTAAATAACACAAAATTACAGCTAACATATTTTATGAAAAGATTGGCAACTCTACATAGACATATCTATGCCACTTCAGTGGCAGTCTATAAATAATTTGCATGAGATAACTTATTATAATGAAACTGAGAAAATGCACACTTTTGGCTTTAACTGTATCATGTATTAATATTTACTTTGTGTTCCAGGACTGAAGATACCTACTTTATGTATCAATTCTTAATAAAGATAATAAATCAGTCTTAATCAATCAGTTTCAGAGTCTCAATCAGAGTCTTCAGTTGATGTCCTGAAAGCAAAACCTGAATAAACACGTATTGTTCAAACATATCCCATACTGTATAACATGTCTACTCCTTACAACTTCCTGTTTCTTCCAGCTTGTGTGGCCAAATGCTACCAGGTGGAATGTTTTCGTCAGTCGAAAGGCTCCTGAGGATAATCAAAGGCAAGGGAGAAACAGCCATCACAGCTCACTCACTATACAGCCATCAACGTGCATATGTAAGTAAATATTACACACAGGCCTGTATGTTTTTGTTTTTTTATTCATTCAAACTTACAGCAGTTTTGTCTGACAAGCCTGCTAGTCCATCAGATGTTTTGTTACACATTGAAGCTGTACTGTATATATATATATATATATATATATATATATATATATATATATATATATATATATACATATATATATATATATATATATAGCTCTGCTCATATACTGCTTATAGACTTTTTATAGGAAGTTCAGCTGAATTTGCACTTTCTTGTGTCTGCTACAACATGGAGAACAGTAACCAAATACATTACCATCCTTCAGTCTGAAACCAGTGTACTGATTGGATGGTTATTTCTAACCATAGATCAACTAATGTTAAAGTTAAACCTTCAAGTAGTCTTTAAATTATGCCACTAATTAAGCCACTCCTATGATCGTTTTGGTAAAACTTTCTATGAAGCCCCTATTTATAATAAATTACAAGGTTATTATTAAGGCATTACAATGAATGCATTATTAAAAAACCTTATAATGTGTTATAAAATCTCATGAATAATCATAACAACAATTATAGTACATTATAGTACTTACGTATTTGTGGTTATAACTTTGAAGAGTATGATTATTTATAACACACAATGAACACCATATTAAATCTACTTCATTTATAATGGGCTATATCATAGCTTGACATTGTTTATTTAAGATCTGCACAGTACCTTACTACATCTTTTGAGTGCAATGTTTATATATGTAAAACTAATTGAATTAGTAGACTTAGGTAGGTAGAATGTTCACATACAGTATTTGCAAAGTATCCTATACTCAGTATGTCTGTTGAGGAACCATCAAAATAAAGTGTTAGCATACAGTATATTCAGCAGACACACATGACTGCTAGTTGACATGTAGTTGCAGAGTTACTTATCAACAGCTGTCTAAAGGGTGCCAAAATAATCAAACTCATACTATAAAAAAAAATAAATAAAATGTTGAAAGCAAATGTGTCATATTACACATTCATCTGTTCTGATATCTGATCTTATGGCTGTTTGAGAGAAAATTTTTATTAATAGATATTATTATTACTTATAAGAGGTCTTTGTCTGCTTTAAGTAAAGTAACATAAGTAATGTGGCAATATATGTGACTTATAATACATTATATCTATGATAAATATAATCCATTGTAACTTAAGCGGATGGATTGTGTTCATTGTGTGTTATAAATCATCATACTCTTAAAAGCTATAACCACAAATAAGTAACTATTATAATACATTAAAATTGTTCTTATGAATATTCATGAGATGATACAATATATTCTAATGTTATTTATAATGCATTATGCATTCATTATAATGTCTTAAGAATACCTTTATAATGTATTGTAAATACAGACTTCATAGAAAGTGTTTTAGGTGCTGTTATGATGTCCTTTCCCAAATATTTAGAACAAGACAGAAGACACTCCAGTCGGAAAGAATGCCCAGCTGTTATAGTAACAATAATGACAGACAGACACACATCTTTGTTGTGACTCCTGTTACACTGTAAAAAAAAAAAAAAAAAAAAAAGTTGAGCCAACTTAAAATGATAAGGCAACCAGCTTCGCTTCAGCAGATTTGAGTTTTCTCAACTTCTTGTTTTAAATTTATACAACAAAAAGTTGAGAAATTTCCTAAAAAATACGTTGGGAAAGAGCTGGTTGCCTTTAGAATTTTAAGTTGGCGCAACTTTTTTTTTTTTTTTTTTAACAGTGAATAATACATGGTAGATTTTGCAAAAGGATTAAGGCCCCCCCCCTTCCCACTTTATTCACATGTTTCTTTACCCAGTTTCACATATGGGCTATAACCTTTCCATGGCATACTGGAGACCTTTTACCGCCAATCACTAGATATAAATTCACTGTTTATTCAAAATGTCAATGTTATTTACTTCCTGAAATAAGTCTTCACTTAATCTGTAATTAACTTGATATTTTGTTGCCAGCAGAAAGTGCTGGTAGGAAAGTTTGACCAACAGTAACCAAGGGGGATGGGACATAGAGAAGGGACAATTGAAAGAATTCATATCCTCTTGTGGTGCGTCGTAAGCTGCAGTGATATCTGAGGTCAACCACTTGAAGGTAGAAGGAATTACATTCAAAGTATCAGGTACCCTGAAAGAAAATCCAGGTTTCTCTTCAAAATATAGATGTTGCTTGGGCAAGAGAAAACCTAATTCTAAGTGTTAAACTCTGCCTCAAAACTTATTTCGTATTGTTTGTGCTACAGGCATGGCACCTTAAGGGTAGGTTTACCCAGAAATGTGAATTCTGTTGTTTATTCAAGCTTATGCTGTTCCAAACCTGTATGCATTTCTTTATTCTGTATAATACAAAATAAGATGCCATATTTTGAAAAATGCCTTGATGACTTTCACTGTTTGAAAGAAAGAAAAAAAAAAATCAAAATATCATCTTTGCAATTCTGCAGAGGAAAGAATGTCTTATAGGTATTGAACAACAGGAAGGTGAGTAAAAGGTGACAGAATTTTCATTTTGGGGTGAACTATGCTTATGAATCATTGAGCATATAGAGGAGTAGTGTGGTATTAGTTTTCTGTGAGGATGTTCACCAGGTGGACAATGAAATGCATCCGTGAACACCACATAAAAATGTAGAAAAGTGTGAAAATGTGGTTTAAAGTAATTGTCAAATACATTGTATAACAGCTCAAATGCCGGGGGTAATAAACATTCAGATTTTGTCTCTGAAGTGATGTGATAACAGATTAATGTCCAATTAACACATAACAACCCTCTCAAGTAGCAGGCTAAATCTCCAAGGAACATTTATGTAATCTGCAGGCACATTAGTTTATTACTATGTTATATGATTTCTCTCAAAACTATGCATTCATTGCCAGCCATCTCATTTTAAATGGGGCTTGTGACTTATTCTTTATTTATTTATTTATTTGTTTGTTTATTCATTGATTGTCTCCACCTTTTAAATATATATATATATATATATAAAAAGAAAGAGCATGGACAGATTCATACGCAGGCCAACTTGGAATTTGCCCTGGGCCCATGCAGACCAGCAGAGGACACTAAAAGCAGGAGCTACACACAGCTTGCAATATGGTATGAAACCAGGGGCGGAGCCAGACGATGTAAACATTCGGGGCTTAGCCCAAACCTAGGGGGGTCGGGGGCATGCTCCCCCGGGGAGATTTTTTCCCAATTACGTCAGCTAAATGCACTATTTTTCTGGCTGTTTGAGATAATAGAATGCCTAAAAATCTATACACTATCTGGGAAAATGATGATAGTTACTCAGTAAAAAAAAAAAAAAAAAATCAATATAAATTAAAATTCATACAAGCTGACTGATAACGTCATTTTTGCCGCGCGCACCTTCGCGCTCGTGCGGAAGCGTCGAGTACCGTCCGACACCACGCACGGTAATAGAGCTTTTGTTTCATTTTTTGCCGCTCCTGTCAGAAAGACTGAGAGGAAATTAAACAAAGTTGAAGTTATTTTAAAAAACCTAAAAGATTCGGGGCTTTTGACAAAACATTCGGGGCTTAAGCCCAATTAGCCACCCCCCCGCTCCGCCACTGTATGAAACTACAATTTATTTATCATGATATGCTTTAAACAACAGACGGGAGAAAAACTGAAATCGGTAAATGGAAAACAAAACCAACAAATAGGAAAAGGACAAATTATGTTGTGTGATTAAAGCAAAATAAAATAATTAACAAACAGAAATGTGAGGAAAAATAAACGTGTGCGTAAAAATAAATTAATGGAAAAAGGAAAGGATTTCTAACATATTAACAAATAAATATTGTAATAAAGTTAAATTCTAAAACATAATTGTACTTTTTAAATAAGACTAAATATTTTATAATTGATTTTATTATATATTTTGTTATATTTGTAAAATATTTATTTTAAAATATAATTATAAATGCCCATTTAATGTAAATTCTTATGAATTCTCCATTTCTCAGTTACTTTTATATAAAAAAAATAAATAAATAAATAAAAATCAGAGCTTTGCAATTTAAATAAATCCAAATTAAGGACGAAACACAAGAGCCAAATAGTTAGTTTTAGGGCAGGTCCATATTTTTAGATTGTTATGAAATATTGAAGTTCTCCTAGGTTTTGTAAATGGGGAAAAATAAACAGAAGGATAGCAGTTGTCCTGGTGAGCTTCTACAAAGACAGCATAATACACATTGCCAGTATTTATCTTTATTTCATGTCATTTTTCCACGGGAAGTACATCCCACCCAGCCCTCCACAAAGAGAATTGTCTCTGTGATTTAAGACACTGCCACACAGAGGGTGTGTGTGCTCATGTACACGTGTTTTGACAGCACGGCAGCAAGAGTTAGAGGCTTGGTGAGTAATAGGTGATGGTGTTTTGCCAGACTTACTCTAACGGTCATAAATTATAAAGCGAGCCATTATGGCTTTTTCCAGAAATTAGCCTGAGGAAGCTGAGTGTGTGTATATATAATGCATACTATACACACCGCTCCACACCTGGGCTTCCAGTAAGCACCCGGTGTCAATAATTTATGTTTCCCTGTCTGTGCAGTTTGTATAAGCGCATTATCATAGTGTTGGTGGTGATAATGGAAATGATGCTGATTGGTGGAATGCTCCTCTGTCTTATTAGTTCATCCCTGCAAGTCAGACCCCAGCTCAAACATCCATCAATATGACAATGACCATTATTTTTTTCATATTCAATTTATGTAAATGCCTGCAAGAGAATACATTTGAAATTTTCTCTGAAACCTTCAAGACCGTGATAAACATTGCTTTGCCATTTAGGTTGTTAATATAATATTCTGAAAGAAGTTGGCATTGAATGCTGTGATTAATAAATGTCCGAACAAATATCCAGTACATTGATGCATGATAGTACGATGATATCTTTGTGTGCATTTAAAAAAAATATATATATACATTTTTGAAGTCTTTTATCATTTTAGTGCAATGATTAAAAATTTATGGAAATCTTAAATGCCTTTAGAGGCCATTCTGAAAGTAATTTGATGTAGAATTAGTGGCTGGAGATCAAATAATGTAATTTTAGCTAATGACATGGATTTTGCAAAAGGCTGGGGGACTAGCACAGCTGATACTGTAAGAACTGTCACCACTACCCATTAATAATGGAAATGTGTTCTTAAGTCGTCACAGAGTATGGGTATTGATCAGTGGAAGATCATTTTTAGTGTTAGTGTAAATTATATATTTTTTATTCAATTTATATATGTGCTTTATCTCTAAACATTTTCATCACTGATGGCCTCAGTTTAATTTTAGAATGCAAAATTAGAAGATTTATTGTTGCGATCAAGTTTGTTGTAACCATGTTGAGTAACATTTAGGTCGACAAGCTCTTGAATCAAACCTTTGACACATTCATTATAACTGCAATAGTTCAGGAATAGAGCAACTATATTGCAGTGTTCTGCATCCTATAAGCAGAAACATGCTTGTCAATGAGAGATCAGGATGCCGTAATTGGCTGGCAAGTTTGACCAAGGGGCCTTCCTGGCTATCAGCTTAGCACAGTGTCTTGAGAGGGCACATTCAACACTACACTGACATCCCTGCTCGAGCCTATACAGGGGAGAATGAAGCCTAAGTGCTGTCTGACAAGCTTATTATCTTCTCTCCCTCTCATGGCAAAGAATATGCAATAGAAGCATAGTGGCAGCCCAGCCAAGGACATGATTTTCTCACCACAGGGGTCTTTGGAAGTGAACTAATGAGTAGAGAAAAAGGTGAATGAGAAGCACTCTGTGAAATACGGGTATACTGTATGAATACAATTATGCGTGTCACATGCTTTATTAGCCAGCATCAAAGACATCGGTGACTGAAGTGTGGGTGGAAAAAAACCTTGGACATGTAGCTGAAGTGTTCTGTGGTTTTCACGATCACAACACTAAAATCTCTTTTCCATCTATGGGATTTGCTTAGAACTCTCAACCTTGTCCCTTGCTGACTATCTGGCACCATGTTTTATCATGCCACTGAGTATATAGAGAGAGCAACTGAGAGTATCTCAAAGCTTTTTGGAGCAAGCTGAATAAAATTGATACTTTCCGAGCAGGGAAGAGAGTTAAGAACGGGCAATTTCTATGAATGTATTACTCTATATAGAAATTACACACACACACACACACACATTTGGATCTGTAGCGTTTGAAGAGGATTTTTTTTTTGGCTGCTGTGCGTATCTAGCATCGACAAGTGTACCGAACCATACTTCAACCAAGAATGCTAAAGGTTAGTTGGAGATACAGGCAGGGTGCTACGGCTCACGAGGAAGACAAACGGTCATGACAATATAATACCGGACACCAAGGCAGGGGAACACAGGGCTTATAAACACTGGGACATCAACAAGGAAGAACAGAAACAGGTGCGGGGCAATTAAACACAGGGCTAGGGACTAATTAACTAATAAACAGGGAACGAGGACAGGAACAGGAAGGCCAAATATGGACACGAGAGGCGGGAAAACACGAGACACAGACTGACAGATATCTTTTTCTGCATTCAGCCTGCATTCACCTTTATACATGAGAAGCCTTGAGAGCTCATAAGAGTCTTGATATGCTCGTCACACAATAAGCAGAGCTGTTTGCTTTATGTGTGACATGCATCACATCTGCTCTACAATAAAGACATGTCTTTACAGTTCAAGCGAGACTTGTTTATTTAATTTAAAGGGGAAAAAATTATATGTTTTCCTCTGCAATGTCTGTTTCTATGGTAATGTTGCAGCCTGAAGGTTTTCTCCATGGAAATAACGGATGGAAATGCAGAGTTAAACAAAGTTAGGTTTGTCAAGGTGGCAAATGTGACAAACTATCTAGAGATCTTTTACTACTGTTGTGTTATATGTCATTTGTGAATAAATTGCTTTATAGATTTAACAGAAGTGTTTGCATAATCTTACTTACCAAAGCGACTAAAAAAAAAAAAAATATGCAAAAACAGAATTACCAGGGTAGCTGGGAATATACATTGCAAGCCAGGACTGCATAAGAAACCACAATTAATTGCAAATAAACTGGATTTCTCAACTAATAGACTGTCAAAATACTACTATGCAGCTACATTGGTCACATCAATGACCATTTTTACATGCACACCATTTGTTAATAACCACCAAACATCAGTTTATTGAAATAACCCGTTTTACTGGTTAACAATGCAAGTGAATAAATGCAATGCAAGTAAACTGTGTTTATAAGATCTAATAAAAAAAAAAAAAAAAAAAATTATTTTCTGGTGGTGAAATATAAGTATACATGTACTTCAACTTTTTTATGTTTTTGTTATGCGAGTTGTGATGTTACATAATTAAAACCCAAGCGTTTCCAAATTATTAGTAGGGAACTTTCTCTTCAGACTATTTCTCCTCTCATATTTGATAGTACCACTTCTCCTATGGCTGCATGAGATGAGAACATGTTTTTATAATATTCTGGGTCAAGAATGAGTCAGATTTTGTGATATGTTTTTTCCTCCTCTACAGCAAAACACTCGCTGTGGCTGTATGAGTTTAAATCTGCTGCTAATACGCTTTCCTGTCACACAGGCTCTGTCCCAAATGGTACCCTAAACACTCATGGTCTTCTTATGAGTCTGCACTTCTGTGATGCAATGACGCGTTGACCATTGGGTTAAATCTGCTGCAGAGCTCGCTTCAGTGCAGGCTCAGCAAAAGTGTGCATCAGGGGCCATATTGACCACAAAGTGAGTGATTGCAACCACCCTTCTGAAATCTTAAATGACACTGGGACACCACAAAATCTTGCAGTCTTCACAATCCTGTGCATGCAGCAGCCACAAGACCATATGAAGTGTGCCATTTGCAGAGGTGTAAAATACTTGAGTAATTTTACTTGATTACTTTACTTAAGTATTATTTTGAGGGATTTTTACTTTATTCAAGTACAATTTAAACTGACTACTTGTACTTTTACTTGATTACATTTCTGAAGAAAAAACAGTACTTCTTACTCACAATTTTATTTCAACTTAAAAAAGTACATTACATTTTTATTTTATCTTATGCACATTAAATATGGTAAACGAAGCTCAAAAGTGTGTGCTTGACGTAAGAACCAAAGATCATTGTTTTCATACATCAAGCACACAGTTCTACTTCAGTTATGACTTTCATCAGGTAAATGTCTGGCTTCAAAAGTTCACCATCAAATCAGAGGATGCATGTTGAGGTAGCAAAGTTGTGTTTTCCCCCAAAAAAGTTTATTTATTATTCTTTCTGTTTTGATAGAGCCATTAGCTGTGTAATATATTGGCTGAATGCACAAGATTGAGTGCAAATAAAATCAGTGATGAAAATTTTTATATAATTAATATTTGTGTGAGAATTATTATTATTATTATTATTAAATGTTATAAAGCTCCAAAGCTTTATAACATTTAATACATGTTATAAAGCTCCAGGTAGTGGATAAGTTGTTTTAATAATGTCATTATGTGACACATTGAGTAGGAATTTGGACTCTCAATTAATATTTTTTTTAATCTTAATAATTACATGATTTGCTCATTAATTCATATAATTAGTCACTAATAATCATGTAGCAATATTTGCTTAGAAAAAGCCCAAATAAAAAAATAAAAGATGAATTATCCTTTTAGACAGTGATGTAGAAAATACACAAAAAAGTGGCCTTTTAAAACGTTAATGTTGTATGTTTTAGTTCTATGACTCTCCTCATTAATTCAACCCATTCTTGCATTCTGTCTGGAATATGTGTCTAAGGTCGTCATCACAATGTTATTAAAAGTGATAGTTTACTCAAAAATGTAGATTCTCATGTCGTCCCAGATGTTTGACTTTCTTTCTTCAGATGAACACAAGCAAAGATTTTTAGTTTGTGTAATGGGGACAGGACCACTTCAGAAACCACACAAAGTGAACACGACGGTCAAGTTTAAAATATTGATTCATTAACAGTGGTTGTATGAGTTACTGTCATATTCACTTTGTGTAGTTTTTGAAGTGTCATTTTTAGACAGCCCATACTTGTCTTATAAGAAGAGAGATGATTTAGTTTAGATGATTTAGATCTTAGTTTGTGTTCATCTGATGAATAAAAGTCATATATATATATATATATATATATATATATATATATATATATATATATATATATATATATATATATATATGCTGGTGTGTGGTGAGCGCACTGGCGCCGTTGTACTGTGGCTGCCATCGCATCATCCAGGTGGATGCTGCACACTGGTGGTGATTGAGGAGAGACCCCCCACATGATTGTAAAGCACTTTATTGTTCAATTCAATTCAATTCAAGTTTATTTGTATAGCGCTTTTTATGATACAAATCATTGCAAAGCAGCTCTACGGGAATTTAAGTTTCCACAATATATTTATATATTGCAGAACCTTAACATATTTGACTTATGGCAAAATTTGGTAATTCTGTATGTTGTCTGAGCATTGGCATCCTCTGAGGTCCTCTGAGGGGTTGGCATTATCTTTTCTCAGGTGTTCGGTCATCTCAGATCATTTAAGGGTTGGATCCAGACTGAAGCTTCTGTAAATCCTAGTTACCACGGGATGTTAATCCCGTGGCAGAAACAGAGAAACAAATAGAGACATAATTAGCGTAGCTGCTCTTCCATCTAAGCAAAAATGATTTGTTCAACCCAAGCTAAAGAATAATAATGTATATTTGATCAGATATAACTGCAGCACAAGATTATAAGATGCATTATGTGAATGCTTGGCTAAAGAGATATGTCTTTAATCCAGATTTAAACAGTGTCTGAACCCCGAACGTTATCAGGAGCCAAATGTGAAAAAGCTCTACCTCCTTTAGTGGACTTTGCTATCCTAGGTACTACCAAAAGTCCAGAGTTGTGCGACCTTAGGGGGCGGGTTGGATTGTAGCGTGGTAGAAGACAAGTTAGGTACACAGGAGCTAAACCATTTAGGGCCTTATAGGCAAGTAATAATATTTTGTAAATGATACGGAACTGAATAGGTAGCCAGTGCAGAGACTGTAAAATTGGGGTAATATGATCATATTTTCTTGACCTGGTAAGAACTCTAGCCGCTGCATTTTGGACTATCTGTTTATTGAAGATGCAGGACAACCACCTAGCAGTGCATTACAATAGTCCAGTCTAGAGGTCATGAATGCATGAACTAGCTTTTCTGCATCAGAAACAGGTAGCATGTTTCGAAGCTTGGCAATGTTTCTAAGATGGAAGAATACTGTTTTTGTAGCATGGGAAATATGATTTTCAAAGGACAAGTTGCTGTCTAATATAACACCCAGATTTTTGACTTTAGAGGACGTGACAATGCATCCGTCTAGTTGCAAATTGTAATCCAAGAGATTCTGTGTACTGTTTTTTGGTCCAATAAGTAATATCTCTGTCTTATCTGAATTTAATAGGAGGAAATTATTGGTCATCCAATCTTTAAAATGTTTTACACAATCTATTAGTTTAGATAATTTAGAAGTTTCATCTGGTCTTGTTGAGATATATAGTTGAGTATCATCAGCATAACAATGAAAATCCCGTATTTTCTAATAATATTACCAAGAGGCAACATGTATATTGAAAATAGCAGAGGACCTAGGACAGATCCTTGTGGTACTCCATACTTTACTGGTGATAATTGTGATGACTCTCCATTTAAATGAACAAAGTGGTAGCGATCGGACAGGTAGGATCTAAACCATTTAAAAGCCTGCCCTTGAATACCGGGATAGTTTTGTAATCGATCTATGAGTATATCATGGTCTATAGTGTCGAACGCAGCATTAAGATCAAGTAATACTAGCAATGAGATGCAGCCTGAAGCAAGAAGTAAGTCATTTGTAATTTTAACAAGTGCAGATCCTGTACTATGTTGAGGCCTGAAACCTAACTGAAATTCTTCATAGAGATCATTTTTTTTTACAAGAAGGAGCACAATTGAGCAGACACAACTTTTTCTAAAATTTTAGACATAAACAGAAGATTTGAAATGGGTCTGTAATTTGCCAGTTCATTAGAATATAGTTGTGGTTTCTTAATAAGAGGCTTCTTAACCGCCAGCTTGAATGGTTTTGGGACGTGACCTAAAGATAACGATGAGTTAATAATATTGAGAAGCGGTTCTTCTGCTACAGGTAACAACTCTTTCAGTAGTTTAGTGGGTACAGGATCTAATAAACATGTTGTTGGTTTAGATGCACTGATAAGTTTATTTAACTCTTCCTGTCGTATGCATTTGAATATACATTTGTATATCTAGGATGAGAGTTGCTGAAATCGCGTTTGGTCTCGTACTGTATCGTGTATCTTGTCAGTGTGTGCACTTGCTTGGCCATTTGTAGTTGATAAACAGGAAAGTGGGTCCAGCTGAATTGAAATGATCATTTGTTAGATTGGTATAATAAAGGTTATTATACCGCGGCAGCGGTCGCGGCAGTCGTCGTGTGAAGCCCTCTTAGTGTGAAGACCAAAGAGTGTAAAGACCATCGACTCTACCGTGCGACTCCACCGGGCAGGGACACCGGCAAGGGATAGTAGTAGCTTTTTATTTAATTTTTTCATTGATATGTTTATTATTGAAATGTTGTTGTTATATGCATGTGTTAATTTTATTTAATTTCTTTATTTTCTTAAATATGTGGGTAGATAGTATTTATAGAGTTGTAACTTTTTAGTTTTAGTTACTTTTTCTTATTTGTAAGTCGCTTTGGACAAAAGCGTCTGCTAAATGACAAAAGCAAAAGTAAAGTAAATATCAAATATACATTTGTTATTGTATTTCTGATGTTATCTATTTTATCAGTAAAGAAATTCATAACGTCATTACTATTAAACTGTGAGGGAATATTTAGATCCGGCGGCGTCTGTTTATTTGTTAATCTAGCCACTGTGCTAAATAAGAACCTTGGATTGTTTTGGTTATTATCTATGAGTTTGCGGATATGCTCTTTTAGAGCCTGTCTATAGCTGGACATACTGTTTTTCCATGCAATTCTAAAAACTTCCAAGTTAGTTTTTCTCCATTTGCGCTCAAGATTAGGAGTTTCTTTCTTGAGAGAATGGGTATAACTGTTGTACCATGGCGCAGTAAGTTTTTCTCTAACCTTTTTCAATTTGAGGGGGAAACAGCTTCTAATGTATTAGAGAAGATAGTGCCCATGTTGCTAGTCATTTCGTCTAGTTCATGTGTATTTATGGGTACACAGGGCAGTTGAGATAAATCAGGCAGGTTATTTGTGAATCTGTCTTTGGTGGCTGGAACAATAGTTCTGCACGGACGATAACGTGGAGCCATATAATTAATATCAGTAATACGCAGCATGCACGATACAAGGAAATGATCAGTAACATCATCACTTTGAGGTACAATATCTATATCCATAAGATCAATTCCATGCGATATAATTAAATCTAGTGTATTATTAAAACGATGAGTGGGCCCGGTGACATTTTGCTTGACTCCAAAAGAGTTTATTAGGTCAGTAAACAAGTACTAACGCATCATTTGTATTATCAACGTGAATGTTAAAATCTCAGACAATTAGCAGTTTATCAACATTAACTAATAGATCTGAGAGGAAATCTGCAAATTCTTTTAGTAAATCTGTATATGGCCCTGGCGGTCTATACACAGTAGCCAGAGCAATAGGAGAGATTTCTTTTGCATATCTAACAGTGTAACATTAAGCAGAAGTATTTTGATTGAGTTAAACCTCCTGTATCCTGTTTTCTGAGTAACATGAGAATATCACTACATATTGTTGCCACACCGCCGCCACGACCAGTCTGACGGGGCTCATGTATAACATGTAGCTTGGTGGAGTAGACTCATTTAGACCAAAATATTCATTTGGTTTAAGCCACGTTTCAGTCAGGCAGAGAACATCAAAATTATTATCTGTGATCATTTAATTTACAATAACTGCTTTGGGTGCGAGTGATCTAATATTTAGGAGCCCAAGCTTTAAAAATTGTTTTTGTTCATTTATTTAGCATTTTTCTGGTTTAATAACGATCAGATTTTTTCTAGATCCTGCATTAAATGTATATTTTGACCTCGCTATTCAGGGAACAGACACAGTCTGCATAGATTGGACAACGCAAGTACTTCTATCTTTTAAGTGGGTAGAACAAAAGTCATCATAGTAGTTATTTGATAATTGGCTTACTAGTCAGATGGAGCGTAGCATCCTGGAGATGTTGTCCGACAGGAGTTCCGCTCTGACTCTGCTGGGGTGCAGGCCATCAGCACGGAAAAGCCTAGGATGCTCCCAGAAAAGATTCCAATTATTAACAAACAGCAGTTTCTGTTCTTTACACCATGACAATAACCATTCATTTAAAGCAAAAAGTCTACTGAACCTTTCTTTTCCTCGTCGATACATTGGAAGCGGTCCTGACACGATGATCGTCGTCGCGGGCGATGTGCTGCATACCATCTCGATCAGGCTCCTGAAGTCCCTCTTCAGTGTCTCCGTCTGCCGCAGCATGGTGTCGTTAACCCCCGCGTGCAGCAAGACAGCACCGATACTCTCGTCGCCCTTCAGGATCGCGGGTATCTGCGCAGAAACATCGAGAACATGAGCACCGGGGAAACAGTGAGTGTGCACTTTACCTTCAGCTGACATAGCACGGACGTGCCGGACAATGTAGTCTCCGACAATCACAGCGTCGCGTTCCGTTTCGCAGAGGGGAGCGAAGCGGTTCCGGGTGTAGATCTCGAAGACCGGAGGCGGCGGAGGGGGAGAGGTCATCGTCCGGGGCCTGGCTCGCGTCTTCCGCTGATGGTGCACCCAGGGTCCATGGCGTCCCGGCGCCGGAGTGAAGGACATCTGAGAAGATTGCGTCCTGGGTGCACAGGGTCTGTGCAGAGAAACGCACGGAGTAGAGGTGGTGGGAGTGTTAGCAGCGTGCTGTATACTTACCCCGGACTTGTGAGCGTCAGCCCGGGATGTTTCCAACGTGGCTCTCCGCTCTCTCAGCTGGGCCTTCTTCTCCACCAGGTCGCGGATCTGCTTCTCCACGGCTTCCAGCTCCAGCTGCACCGAATGCAGCTCGAACATGTCCTCACCTGCACTCAAAGGTAGACACAAATCTGCCATTTAGTAACAGTGAAACAATGGTAATGTGTGTGAATAGAATATTAGCGACAGCCACGCTGCCGATGCTAACAGGCTATAAGCTAATAGCAGACTTGAAAAATCTAAATAAAACTAGTGATAACAAGGCGCTCTGATTGGTTTTGTTTTAGAATGCTATAGGGGATATATTCACACGTTATAGAAACGAAAATGATAGTGTATAAAATTGCTTTTAAGATAGAAAATAGACGATAAAGAATCAACTTGACGGAGCTCAAACTCAAAAGACGCAGTCACAAATCAGCGCATGTGCATATATTGTTGTGTATTGCTGTACACCCAAAGATCTATATAACGCATCATTCATTCATTCATATATATATATATATATATATATATGGGATGGCATGAGGGTGGAAAGGATGGAGTTTCCTTTTAATCCCTTTCCCTGCAATTTTGTGTGTGTGTGTTCCGCTGTGCTGCATTTTAATTGTTATCACTGCACTAGATATGTGTTTGACCTGTGCCATTGTATTTTGTTTCATTCTCTCCCTTTAACCAAACTTCTGGATGTCTGTCAGAAAAAAAAAAGTGCTTTTTAATACATTAATATATTTAATACATTAAAAGTGTTACTTTTTTAATACTTTCGTACAATTTAAAGTAGTACTATTTTACTTTTACTCAAGTATGTTTTTGACCAGATACTTGTACTTTTAACTGAGTAAAACACAGGTTAGGGTGTTTACATGCTGATAATTGTCAAAAATCTAACTGTGTTGGCTTATTAAACATAGCCGGTTTAAGAAATTGCAAGCAACAACACACTCAGTGAGTGCAGGGCATTTCTGGTGCAGTTGGAAATGATTAAATGTTTTTAATTACTATATTCATGTGAGGTCAGTTTGAGAGTAGTAGGTGGTAGTAACTTGTCTGGTTGTGAGAATCAGCTGCTCTTACTGTTATTGGGAATGTGCTTCAGTAATCACCAAAAGGAGCGAGACTGTTTCCCAAGTGAGAGGAAACAAATTGTTACAATGTATCCTGCACAGAAATAAAAATCCCATATGCCAAAATATTGTAACATATTCATAAGATTTTTAGAAATGTGCTATTTTATCAAATTTTATGAGTGTTTTTTTTCCCTCTGTTTTTGGATTATTGTTTTATCCCTTAGGGCAGCATTCTCATGCTTCAAAATTCACATCAGGTTTCCTTTCCCTGTTCCTTTTCGCTGCCCAAGGCAGCCCACTGGCAGAACTTCAGAGGCACTCAGCTATCATGGTGGAATTCCCCTCTAATTATTTGATGTGAGGTTTCACAGGGAACCCTGATGTGCAGTTCTTTAACCTTACTTAATCTGCAGAGATATATATATATATTTTTCCTTTGGAAAATATTTGTTGATGACTTGCCATTTAGGGCAGAAAGAGATCTCTTGATAAAAATCATTCATGACTTTCCATCTAAAATATGAATTTAACATTTTCGGTGGAAGGAAACACTTTTTAAAATAGCCATGCCTCAGAGCACATTCAAACATGTCACATTACGTGCAAAATTTGTTTTCGCAGTAATGTTGTTGAATGAGCACGAAGGCAAGATGCCTAAAGGGGTCTTGGCAGTCTCCTTGCTTCCAGTGGTATTTTAACAACTGCTTGAAGCCTAGTATGACACAACACATCCTAAATCATGTGCTCCACATGTTAATGAAGGGAATAAAGAGAATGCATCTGTCTATCTTTGTAGGAAAAGATGCATTAACTTGCACAGTATTTTCAATAGTATGTTACTCAGTATAAGGGATATGGAAATTCACAGTCGACCTCATTTTATTTTATTTAAACTCAAAGGAATAAGCTTAGGCAATGAAGTACATAGCCTCCAGCCTCCTCTAAGTGGAGCATTAACAGTATAATAGAGGACGGGGATTGATGAGAACAAACAATCACAGAGCTTTAAGGGGACACTTTCTCACTCACTTCCTGTTGCATATCAACTATGATGTCATATTGTTTCACTCTGCTTCCCTGAGGATAAACCATAACCTTGAGCTTTTGCAGAAATATAGAAACATTGGCCTCATTAGCCCTTTAGATTTGTTTGTATCATTTTATTCACTGTTTAAGATCAATTATGGAATACATTTAGTCTTTTTAGTACAAGCTACAAGTACAATCACTACATTCTTGCATTTAAAACACATGCTGGTTTTGAAGCAGAGATTGTGCTGTGTTATACACATAGCTGGGTAGTAACTGATTACATGTAATCTGGATTACGTAATCAGATTCCAAAAATGAAGTACTTGTAATTAGAGTAAATTACATTTTAAAGTACTCGTAATCAGACTACAGTTACATTTTTATGGATTACATGATTACATATTATTCACACAATTGCAATAAATTAGTCATAAATGATTAATTCTCCCTAATTTCTCTTTTTCATCTTTTGCATTTTCCTTTCTAAAATAGCCTAGCGATTATATACATATTATATATGTATATATAATCCAGTTTTGTGGACATTCACACAGAGACAGTATTTGACCACTGGATTTACAAAAATAATTTCAGGTTTAAGAAGGGTTTCAACATTGCATCAACTACTGATGAACACATTCATTTTTATTTGAATTATTACTCTGTAGGTTTTTTTTAACCATGTGTTATTATTAATGAATTAAAATGCACATACTCATATTATTTCTTAGTTACATGTAATGCAGGCATTCCAAAACTTTTTGTCATCTATACCTTATTCACCAAATATATTTGCTTTAAGGTTTTAAAATAAATATTTAAATAATTAAGTATCACATTTGCATCTTCACAGTTTCTTTTATGTTGATTAATGATCACATGGCATGCAGGTAAATAAAAATATTTCATCTTTTTTAGTAATTGTTTTATTTAAAACAAAGACTAGAAATACAAAGACGGTTCACTGCTATAGGCCTACACTGTAAAAAAACAAATCTGTCAAATTCACGGTAAAATACTGGCAGCTGTGGTTGCCAGAATTCTACCGTATAAAATACAATAGCAACGTTTTAGGTTTTACGGTATTAACTTAAATTTACAGTTAAATACCGTAATTTCTTTAATTGATATAATCTTAATATACCAACCTATTAAAGTACTGAAATCTGTTTTGTTCTTTTGAAATACACTGATAACCACCAAATGCAGGTGATGATGAGAAAGTCACATAATGAGCCAAAGCCCATCACAAGCAACTTTTAAACAATAGCATTTACAGAAGGTGCAGATGCAGTGTCATTCATACAAGCAATAAACACCATCATGGTGAGACTCCTTAAAATTAAATATGCTATAAACATTAATTTAACAACATTAGATGTAACATACAACCTTAATAAACATAACTGATAAGAAAAAACTAAGAAGAAACATAGTTATTTCAAAGAAAAAACGTCAAATTCAAACACAATTTGAAATGGAACGCAGGGAATTCTGGGAACATCAGTTTACGTTTTTTCCCTGTAAATTTTACAGGAAGTTTCCGTTAACCATGTAACAGGTTTTTACCGTAGCATTTTCACAGTTTTTTACCGTTAAATCACTATCATTTTTTACAGTGTACTTATGAATGGAAGAAACTGCAATGCGCAATATGTAGGAATAGTCCCATCTTCTAAATGAAAGGGCCAAATTTCCCATAGAAACCTGACTAGACCAGCTAATGCACATGCACAGTATAAGCAGGTTATGATTCCGCATGCGCATTGGGTGATCTAGCCTGAAAAATAAGCTTTTTAAATGCTATTTTAGCATAATAAACAACATTCATTGGGCCATTAATTTCAGATTTTTGTTGCTGATTTGACATATGTAATTTAATAGTGAGTTCAGTAAGCAGTTTTTGAGATTTCAGGATTCCCCCATTCATTAAGATTAAGAATCTACCCAGCTCTGGTTATACATAAAGATACATTTTGGTGAATTATTTTGGAATAATCACTAACGCCCAATTCTCCCCCCAGTTTTACAGAATGTAAATTGAATTCATTCATTTGCATTAATTTTTAGTTTTATAGTTTATACAATTTATTTATTACGTTTTACTATCTTTTACAAATATTGTCCTAAAATTGCACTGTCACATCCATATTTCTTCCACATGCTCATGTGGCAGTATTAGTCCCACTAACTGATAGGTTTGCAATTATAGTAGTAATCACAAGACAACCATTTGCATTTCATGAGCATGCCAGTGATGCCATTCTAATCACTCACTCAAATTTAATATGTGAGAGAAAGCCTTGAGTATTAGTTAAACAATTGTGTAATAGCAAACAACAACAGATCAAAGAAAACTAGTTAGTGGAAACAAGATAGAAAGAAGAGGCTTGTGCAAAAGAGAAAAAGCGATCAAGAGAGACGTGAACCGTACTGAAGTTTGTTTGGACCCCAGCTGTGTGTTTGCTTGTGACTCACAAAACCCATTAGAAATTGGTTGGGGGGGTCAGAGTTCTGCTTCAGCCAGAATAGATTGGCAGTGTAGAACAGCAGAGTCCACCTCCAGCTCATTTTCTATCCCTCTGTGTCACCACAAAAGCAATCTCACACCACAGGCCTCATGGCTGCGTGGCCACACAAAATCATAAAAGGTTTGGATCATACTCTGTGTCATACCACCCTGGCGAGCAAGAAAGGCATGCAACTTGGAGCAGGAAGCACTTTGGACTATGTTAATTTTTACACTGCATGACTGATAGAGTCAGAGCATTCCAAGAAACTGGAGGGGGGCACACTAATGGAAAATCTTTTTGAAAAATGTAAGATGACTTTTTTTATTATAAGTTCTTTTGGACTTGATTAATCTTATTTTACTTTTAAATAATTTGGGGGGGGGGGGGGGGGGAAGTATCACAGTTATCAGAACGAAAATTTTAAGCAGAACAATTGCTTCTCCTAATTGTAGCATCTGCTTATGATCCTTGATGGTCATTGGGACTTTATGTCTAAAGAGACCCCTTTTAGCCTTTTTTATTTATTTATTTGTGTAACCTTTATTTAACCAGGCAAGTTAATTAAGAACAAGTTCTTATTTACATTAACAGCCTGGCAGGAGAATTAATATCTCCTGAGACATACAAACATATATCACAATACATAATTCACAAAAAAAAAAAAAAAGGTTTCAAAGGTTTAAAACATTTACAGGTTGAGGTCAAAGCACTCACTATTATTTCTTTTAAATGCACACACTGGAATATTTGTCTCTAATTTCAATAACTTTTGTAGCATATTCCAATCATTTGGGGCAGCAAATTCAAAAGCGGAACGACCATAAGTAGTTTTGGGGGAGTTAGGACGATTCTAAGGGCCCGACGAATAGTTCAGACGGGGCCAGGCCTCGGGCCAGGCCTCAGGCCTTGGAAACAACAAGAGACGTGCCGCCACTGTCAAGAACGACTCGACGGTGTTTAGAGTCCCGCAGCAGCAGCGAGCTGAAGTCTAGATGAAGAGTTGCTGCAAAGCC
Organism: Barbus barbus; assembly: GCF_936440315.1. Taxonomy (NCBI): domain Eukaryota; kingdom Metazoa; phylum Chordata; class Actinopteri; order Cypriniformes; family Cyprinidae; genus Barbus; species Barbus barbus. Next base: position 27,059,028 of record NC_136729.1, read on the forward strand.
CCAGCAAAAGTTATTACCATGAATGTGTCGGGGGGAAATAGTAAAGAGATATTTGAATTATTTACTAATAAATTAGTGTCTGGGTCGATCCTAACTCGCCATCTCCTCATTAGACGCGCCTTTAGAGAGAAGTGCATCTTCACCGATTATGATTATAATGAAAGAGTTTTTGTATTAATTTAAAGCTTTCTATAGATATATTTATCATGTCAGTGAGGCATGTATTCGCTGTCTTTCGGTTCATTTTTGTGAAGCGCTCCTGTTCAAGACGAGATGACAGAAAGCGCATCATTGTTTTCTTTATTTTATAAAAAGTTTTGTTGATATTGTGAGTGCACACAAATAAAAGTAGGCCCTTTTACCATTCCAAATTATGTATTACTCTTACTCTTATGAGCAAAAATTACGGCGCATGTTGTTTCCATTGAAAAAAATGCAATTGATTGCGTTGGTGCCTCCATGTCCTGTGCTTTAACTTCCACTCTCCGCACAAACTGTTGGATGCAGTGCACATTTATCTACGTTTAATGTTTAAACATTGTTATATGCTTGAAATGTTTTATTATATCTATAGATTTTATTTTAGGCAAGTCCTGATGATTTGAGAAGGCTAAATTGATCAAACGAGCTATGATCAGCCTGCCGGTCTGCCGCTGGCCGCTCGGTCGTTACTTTAAGAAAGAAAAAATAACTTATTTAACAAAGAAAAAAAATGCTCCAAACGTTTTTCTAAATAAACTTAATAAAAAATCTAAACAAAATATAATCACTTTGCCATTACATACAAAACTTAACTATTTTAATAACTGAAACAGTATAATCTGATTTGGGAGAAGGGGGAAAAAAGACAGGCTCTGGTCGGACTCGGGCTGGTAATTCTGTCAAGCTCTCGGACACGGGCCGGGCTATAGGGCCTTAGCATCTAATTTGGGACCCTAGCCACCACGCAGGAGGACCCGAGTGAATATGCTGTCCATGGGGGCCAAGAATCCGTAGCGGCACCCCTGTAATCAACTGTATCGAAAGCTTTAGCAAGGTCAATAAAAATAGCTACACAAAGTTGTTGTGTTTTATTGATATACTGTCTAGGAACAATTTTCAAATAAATTACTTGCTCTAATAAAAATATTTATTTAAAAGATCTGCTATTTTTGCTTTGTCTGTAACAACAATATCTTCATTCTTAAGTGAAACAGGTCCTTGTGGTAACAGATGTTTATTTTACTAGTTCTTTTACCGTACTCCAATAAGTTCTTGAATTTGTGGAACAATTTGAAAATAGCTTTTTATAAAACTCGTACTCAAGCTATTAGAAAAGCGAAATCTATCTATTTCGATGTTGTCTAAAGGCAATCCAATCGGTCTCAGATTTTGAATACTGTGCTTTACGCCAAAATATATATTTTTTGGATGTAATAAAGTAACTAGATTCTGGTTTATCCATGGGTTAGAAGGATTTTTATGACAAACATTTTTTAAAGTAGCATGTTTATTAATAATAATACTTAAGGATTGAGAAAAATAGGACCATGCTTTTTCAACAGTTGGAATTAAATTAACTTTATGTAAATTCGCAGCAGCTAGATCATGTAAGAAAGCTTGCTCATTAAAATTTGTAACTTTTGACATTTGCATATAATTCACAGACCTGGCCCCACATTTGACCTATATATGGGTGCTAAATTGCCAATGGTTGCCCCCCCACTGTCAAAAAGACGCTAAACAGATTGACTATCTTTTCTCTCCATCGGACTTCAAACTAAAAAGAAATCTATGCATGCGCTGATTTGTGACTGCGTGTTTTGAGTTTGAGCTCCATCAAGTTGATTCTTTATCGTCTATTTTCTTTCTTTCTGTTAGCATCGGCAACATGGCCGCCGCTAATCTCGTTTACACTGCTAATACTCTATTCACACCCATTACCATTGTTTCACTGTTACTTGCTTAAATGGCGGATTTGTGTCTACCTTTGAGTGCAGGTGAGGACACGTTCGAGCTGCATTCAGTGCAGCTGGAGCTAGAGGCCGTGGAGAAGCAGATCCGCGACATGGTGGAGAAGCAGGCCCAGCTGAGAGAGTGGAGAGCCGCGCTGGAAACATCCTGGGCTGACGCTCACAAGTCCGGGGTAAGTATACAGCACGCTGCTAACACTCCCACAACCTCTACTCCGTGTGTTTCTCTGCACAGACCCTGTGCACCCAGGACGCGATCTTCCCAGATGTCCTTCACTCCGGCGCCGGGACGCCACGGACCCTGGGTGCACCAGCAGCGGAAGACGCAAGCCAGGACCCGGGCGATGACCCCTCCGCTGCCTCCGGTCTTCGAGATCTCCACCCGGAACCGCTTCGCTCCCCTCCACGAGACGGAACGCGACGCTGTGATCGTCGGAGACTCCATCGTCCGGCATGTCCGTGCTACGTTAGCTGAAGGTAAAGTGCACACTCACTGTTTCCCCGGTGCTCGTGTTCTCGGTGTTTCTGCGCTGATACCTGCTATCCTGAAGGGCGACGAGAGCATCTGTGCTGTCGTGCTGCACGTGGGGCTTAACGACACCAAGCTGCGGCAGACGGAGACACTGAAGAGGAACTTCAGCAGCCTGATCGAGACGGTACTCAGCACATCGCCCGCGACGATGATCATCGTGTCAGGACCGCTTCCCACGTTTCGACGAGGACACGAAAGGTTCAGTAGCCTTTTTAGCTTTAAACGAATGGTAATTGTCATGGTGTAAAGAACAGAAACTGCTCTTTCTTAATAATTGGAATCTTCTCTGGGAGTGTCCTAGGCTTTTCCGTGCTGATGGCCTGCACCCCAGCAGAGTCGGTTTAATGCATTCGAGATACTTCTGCTTAATGTTACACTGTTAGGAGAGATTTCTTTTGCATATCTATCTCTTGCTCTGGCTACTGTGTATAGACCGTCAGGGCCATATACAGATTTCCTAAAAGAATTTGCAGATTTTCTCTCAGATCTATTGGTTAATGTTGATAAAGTGCTAATTGTCGGAGATTTTAACATTCCTGTTGATAATACAAATGATGGGTTAGGACTTGCGTTTACTGATCTAATAAACTCTTTTGGAGTCAAGCAAAACGTCACCGGGCCCACTCATCGTTTTAATCATACGCTAGATTTAATTATATCGCATGGAATTGATCTTACCGATATAGATATCGCACCTCAAAGTGATGATGTTACTGATCATTTCCTTGTATCTTGCATGCTGCGTATTACTGATATTAATTATATGGCTCCGCGTTATCGTCCGGGCAGAACTATTGTTCCAGCCACCAAGGACAGATTCACAAATAAACTGCCTGATTTATCCCAACTGCTCTGTGTACCCATAAATACACATGAACTAGACAAAATGACTAGCAACATGGCACTATCTTCTCTACTACATTAGAAGCTGTTTCCCCCCTCAAATTGAAAAAGGTTAGAGAAAAACGCACTGCTCCATGGTACAACAGTTATACCCATTCTCTCAAGAAAGAAACTCGTAATCTTGAGCGCAAATGGAGAAAAACTAACTTGGAAATTTTTAGAATTGCATGGAAAAACAGTATGTCCAGCTATAGACAGGCTCTAAAAGCTGCCAGGGCAGAGCATGTCCACAAACTCATAGATAATAACCAAAACAATCCAAGGTTTTTATTTAGCACAGTGGCTAGATTAACAAATAGACAGATGCCACCCGATCTAAATATTCATTCACATTTTAATAGTAATGACTTTATGAATTTCTTTACTGATAAAATAGATAACATCAGAAATACAATAGCAAATGTAGATTCTACTGCGTCTAGTATTTCAGCTTCATTCATTGCACCCAAAGAAAAACTGCAGTGCTTTACAACTATAGGACAGGAAGAGCTAAATATTCTTTAGCTTGGGTTGAGCAAATAATTTTTGCTTAGATGGAACAGCAGCTACGCTAATTATGTCTCTATTTGTTTCTCTGTTTCTGCAACATTAACATCCCGTGGTAACTAGGAATTACAGAGGGTTCAGTCTGGATCCAACCCTTAAATGAACTGAGATGCCCGAACACCTGCGTAAAGATAATGCCAACCCCTCAGAAGACCTCAGAGGATGCCAACGCTCAGACAACACACAGAATTACCAAATTTTACCATAAGTTAAATATATTAAGTTTCTGCAATATATAAATATATTGTGGAAACTTCATTTCCTGCAGAGCTGCTTTGCAACGATTTATATCGTAAAAAGCGCTATACAAATAAACTTGATCTTGAAACTTGAACTTGAATTCCAAAGAGAACTAAATGACCCTCAGTACCAGGCCTGGCTGACCAGTGGACTACCCCCCACGATTACAAGATACATAACACACACATATAGAGACATTTTCTTTATTTAGACCATAATTAATCAGTTACAAAGGTATCTGGCATATGCATGTGTTGTTTTGTATGTTTCCTTATTATATTAGCCTAGTGACCAGTCATTATTTGTATTAGTAAGCTCTAAACAACCTCGGCTCCCTTAGATATGGGAACGAGTACTGCGTCGCTAGACGCTATGGGGAAAACTCCTTTTTCTCCGAGGACTGAAGACTTTTTCAATCACGCAGTGTGACTGCACGACCATTGGTTCGAGCAGTAAATAAAAACGAACCAATGGCTCGTCAGAGGCACTGCATGAGCCTATGGCAGCAAAGCCTGTCAGAACCCACCAAAAGGGGCGGGGTCATCTGGCTATATAAGCAGGCGCTTCGCCATAGGAAAACAGGCCAATTCGACTGAAACGACGACCTGAGTCGTGCAGCTGCATGGCATGGCATAGTACGCAGTACTCGTTCCCGTATCTAAGGGAACCGAGGTTACATTAGTAACCGAGTACGCTCCCTGTCGATACTTCACTCGTACTGCGTCGCTAGACGCTATGGGGAACAAATACAATCCCACCATGCCATGAAGAGAAACGACAAACATAAACTGGCCTTGAGCAATAAGGCTCAGAGGAACCAATTATGAGCAGGAAGAATCCTGCAGGAGGCATGAGGACCGAACTCTTAGAGATCAGTCCAGCCTAGAAATTGTTTCAATGGTCATAAGTACAGCCTCAGCACCAGGAATGGGGCCAAGAGCGTTCTTGGAGAATCAGGCAATGCCTGAGGGGACCACTTAAGGCAGAGAGAACCCAAGCCTGTAAGGCTGGGACATCCAAGTTATAGAACCTGGCAAATGTGGACGGCGAGGCCCAGCCGGCCGCCGCACAAATGTCTGCCATGGACACACCACTAGACCACGCCCAAGAAGAGGCCACACCTCTAGTGGAATGGGCTCTCACTCCAATGGGGCTCTGGAGGCCCAGGGAGGAGTATGCTAGTGCAATAGCGTCAACTAACCATCGAGATATCCTGTGCTTTGTGACCGGAGACCCCTTGGTGCGGTCGCCAAAGCAGACAAAGAGTTGTTCCGTCTGTCTAAAGGGCGCGGAATGCTCGATGTAAGTTTTCAATGCCCTGACCGGGCAGAGAAGGTTGAACTCTCGGTCCTCCTCAGAAGAGGGGAGCGCAGAGAGCCTAATAACCTGGGCACTAAACGGAGTGTAGAGTGCCTTAGGGACATAGCCGTGTCTTGGATTTAGGACGACCTTAGAGTCGTTAGGCCCAAACTCAAGACAGGCAGGGTTTACAGAGAGAGCCTGCAAGTCACCTACTCACTTCACCGATGCTAGCGCTAGTAGCTGAGCGGTCTTGAGCGACAGTGTTTTTAAGCTTGCAGATTGTAGTGGAGGACAAAAGGAAAGGAGGGCTCTCAGGACTGTGGGCAGGTCCCATGCAGGGACTGTGAGGGGTCGGGGCGGATGGAGCCCGGCTGTAGGAGCGTGAGAAACTGCTATAGCTGCCACGTAGACTCTGAGCGTGGAAGGGGCGCGGCCCTTATCCAACAGCTCTTGTAGATATGGCAATATCACTGATATGTCACATGTTGTCAGGTCCTCACCGCGGGCTTGACACCAGGCAGAGAAAACCGACCACTTAAGGGAGTAGAGGCATCTCGTGGATGGGGCTCTAGCCTGTTCAATGGTATTCAGGACATTCTCGGGGAGATCTATTGAGTCCCATCGATGCATCCCATAGATGCAGGTCCCACAGCTCAGCTGGGGGTGTCAGATGGTTCTGTTCACCTGAGAGAGGTCTCGTCTCAGGGGAATGGGCCACGGAGCCGCTATTAGCAGCTGAGATAACTCCGGGATCCAATGCACTAGAAGCACTTTGTGCCTGCACTCCCTGATTCGCCTGATTACTTGAGGAATCAGAGCAATCGGGAGAAAAGCGTATAGAAGGAGGTTGGGCCATTCGTACTTTAAAAAGTAAATTTGGCAGTGAGAGTTGTCTTTGGAGGCGAAGAGGTCAACCTCTGCCAGATTTCTTGAACCGTCTCTGGGTGGAGGTGGAGCATCCGCTCCTCTGAGGGGACGTTGTTCCGAGAGAGCATATCTGCTCCTTGGTTCAGCACGCCGGGCACATGAGCTGCTCTCAGTGAACGCAGGTTGAGATGTGCCCATACTAAGTGGTGCTCTGCCATCTCGAAAAGGCATTTATGTATGACACCACAGTCATGTTGTCCGAGCGGACTAGGACGTGGTGTCCCTTCAGGACTGGCAGGAAGAGCTCGACATACTGCCATCATTTCGAGGCAGTTGATGTGCATCTGTCCTTCTGCGTTCGTCCAGGAGCCGAAGGTTGGTTTGCCATTGCACAGAGCCCCCCAACCTGTGTTGGAGGCACCTGTCGTAACAACCTTCCTTCTGTAAATCAAACTCATGGTCACGCCTTGTTCAAACCACCGCAGGTCCTTCCAGGGGGCCAGGGCTGACACGTAGGCCTGGTCCACCCTGATGCGGACGCGTACATGACGCCACGCATGAGGCGGAATTAGAGGTTTCAGCCAGTACTGAAGGGGTCTCATCCTGAGAAGGCCCAACCGAAGAACTGGCAATGCGAAGGCCATGAGGCCCAGCATCCTCTGAAACGATTTGAGTGGGTAAAGGGCTCCAATTTTGAAGGAAGCCGTGAGCTGCCATGTGGCCAGAAAGCGATCTGGCGTGACTTTCGCTGTCATGTGGGCTGAGTCGAAAACTGTCGCCAGGAACGAAGTTCGTTGGCTGGGGGACAGGGAGCTCCTGGCCAAATTGATCCTGAGTCCGAGGTCCAAGTGACTGAGGAGGAGGGACCTGTGGGCTACCAGCTCTGCCTTCGACTGCGCTAGAATGAGCCAGTCATCGAGGTAATTCAGGACACGGATTCCCATCTGTCTCAGAGGGGAGAGAGCCACATCTATGCACTTCGTAAAAGTGCGGGGAGCTAGAGCCAGTCCAAAGGGCAGGACCATGTATTGATAAGCCACTCCCTCGAAGTCGAATCTCAAGAATCGTCTGTGATGGGGGGGCTATCTGGATGTGAAAGTAAGCATCTTTCAGATCCAGCGAAAAGAACCAGTCCTCTGGGCAAATTTGTGAGAGGATCTGCTTCAGTGTAGTCATTCTGAATGGCCGTCTCATGAGGGCGCGGTTCAGATGTCTGAGATCGAGGATGGGCCGGTGGCCGCCACCCTTTTGGGGATGAGGAAATAACGGCTGTAGAAGCCTGACTCGCTCTGAGCTGGAGGAACTGTTTCTACAGCCCCCTTTTTCCAGCAAATTCTTCACCTCAGCTCGCAGGACGTGAGCGTTGCTGCTTAGCGCTGAGGTGGAGAACACACCGCTGAACCGCGGGGGTCTCTGAGCGAATCTAAGTGAATAACCTCAATCTATAATCCCCAGAACCCAACTAGACACTTCGGGGATGGCCCGCCAGGCCTTGGCCCGTGTGGCAAGGGTGTTGGAATTAATTCGGGTGGTGAGTCGCCATGTGGGGACTCGACACACCTGTTAAGAGGAAGAGAAAATTACTCCTTTGAAAATGTTTGTGTTTTATTTTTCCTCACTATAGTAGTGATTGACTGTGAGGGCGCTATTTGAACGGGCCCAGTTCACAACAGTATGTACACAAACACATTGGCGTCGACACGCCGAGCTAAACGGGGTGTTCGGAGGCGTGAGAGAGGCCGTTTCGCAGTGCTAGACTCAATGCTTCCATCAGGAGAGCAGTTAACCCCCCGTGGGCGGGGTCTAGTGTCTGAACCTGACAGAGATAATCATAATGACAGCCCTTTCTATTGATCTGCCTAAAAAGATCAAACCACTCATTAGAAGAGGGGTGCTGATGATCTTTGTGTGTGAACACCCTGGCAGATCAAAAACTGATGCGCGCATCCCATAAGATCCGTTCGTAGCGGACGAGGGGAGGCAGGGCAAGACACAGACTGTTACGCTGTCAGATCAAAGCTGTATGGAGAGTGAAACACGGGGCTTTGGCCAGCGTAAATTCACTCAAGCTTGAACGCTCAAACCCGCGATTTGATATTTCTTCTCCGAGGTAACTAGGAGAGGAGAAACACGAGAGCAGGGGAGGCGGGGCCAACTTCGTTGAAGTAGGATAACTGCGAGCGCAGCAAGGACAGCTTAATAGTGAAAATAGCGCTAGCAGATCAAAGAGCTGCGAGAGGCGCTAATCCTTAGTGCAAACACACCGGCAGATCAAAGCGCTGTGTGCAGAGTGAAACACGCAGGGCTATGCCAGCGCGCAAAAATCACTTGAGCCTGCCCGCTCAGCCCCACGATCTCTCGGTTTCCAGAGAGTGAGAGCAGGGAAAGCGGGGCCAGCCAGCGCAGTATTGTACGATCTGTATAAAAGGGTTGTGCCACTCAGTTCGACGAGGAGCGCTGATCCTCGCGTGTTAACACACTCTAGCAGATTAAAGTGAGCAAACGAGATAAACCGGCATGCAATCACTCAAGCCTGATCGCTCCGCTGCACGAGTTAAGTGTTCCTTCCTCCGAGGTGTCTGGGAGAAGAGGAACATGAAAGCGGGGAAGGCGGTGGGCACCTTATAGCGAGCAAATTAGGGGCGGCTTTCGACGAAAGCAGTCTGTTTGTGAGGGAGCAGCTTCAGCGACGCACACGCAAAGCTGTCAAAGATAGCTTTCTACTCCAGTCCGCCCAAAAGGATATAGCTGCTCATGTAACGAGGGGCGGTGATTCTCAAGTGTAAAAACATCGGCGGATCAGAGCGCCGCGTTAAGAGTGAGCACACGGGCTCTTGAGCCGGCGTGGGATCACTCAAAACCGGTTACTTAGCCCCGAGGCTCTATCGTTGCATTCTCCGAGCTTGCTGAAAGAGAAGAAATGGAAGAGCGGAGCTGCCTTGCTAGAAGGCCAGTGAGTCAAGAAGAGCGAGACTCATACTCGAGTGAGCATTCTGTCTCAGTGAACACGCAGTCTGTGGCGCTCACCGCCCTTCTGCATCATGCAGAATTCCCTGCGCGAGCCACACTCGCAGTGCGACATTTGCAACAACGTTGCTTGAAATTTGCTCTTTCAGAGAAATTTGATTTTAGACTCACCGGATGGCCGCAAGGGACAAGGCTGGCATCTGCACAGGTCGCTGGAGCAGCTCGAAGAGCAGGCAGAGCAGCTAGAGGGCGCAGAGGAAAAGGCAGCTTCTATCCGCAGCAAGGCGTTCCTACGGCGAGCGTCTTTCAGTCTCGAGTGTCAGCGAAGGGATGATCGTCATCGCTGAAGGAGAATTGATCTGTTTTCCTATGGCGAAGCGCACGCTTATATAGCCAGATGACCCCGTCCCTTTTGGCGGATTCTGGCGGTCTTTGCCGCCATAGGCCCGTGTAGTGCCGCTGACGAGCCATTGTTTCGTTTTTATCAGAGGTGTGTAGAGTACCCAAAAACTGTTCTCAAGTAAAAGTAAAAGTACTTCTAGAAATATTTACTCAAGTAAAAGTAAAAGTAATCGTCTGAATAGTTACTTGAGTAAGAGTAAAAAAGTATCGGATAAAAAAAACTACTCAAGTAGTTAGTTACTAGTTACTTTGGATCATATAGGTACTGAATATAGTCTATTTTTATTTAGATATATAGATTACATTTATGTAATGTGTATACACACACACACACACACACACATTGTCGTTCAATATATATATATTTATTTATTTATTTATTTATTTTTTTTTTTTTATGTAATTTATTTCAGTGATGCAAATCAGAATTTTCATCAACCTTTACCCCAGTCTTCAGAGTCACATAATCCTTCAGAAATCATGTTGATTTATTATCAGTGCTGCTCTTTTTAGCTTTCTATTCATCAAAGAATACTGAACAAAATGTCACAGGTTCCAAAAAATATTAAACAGCAAAACTGTTTCCAACACTGGTAATAAATCGATATATTAGAATGATTTCTGAAGGATCATATGACTCCGAAAACTGGAGTAACAGCTGATGAAAATTCTGATTTGCATCACTGAATTAAATTATATTTTAAAGTAAATTAATTATGTATTATCCTATAACCTCTGACACTGAAACCTCTGAAAACACCTCACATGACTGCTCTGAACATAACGAAACAAATGCATATTGACGGATCTTCTGTTCTGCAAAATGTAAACAAATGTAGCCTATATTTTTGCAAGCGTAAATATTGTAAAAATATGAATATTAATTGTGTCTAGAACAGGCCGCGCGCCGCTGCGCAGAGCTAACGCGGGTTCCGCGGGTGTTCATTTCATACTCTGTGACAGCTTATTTAATGTATAAATTATACATTGTATTTAATGTAAGGTACATGTACAATAAACTGGTAATGTCATAGTGGTATTGTGGCCTATACCTGTGGAACAGTAGACAGCACACACGGTGTTCATCTAATAAAAGATCTTCATATAGCTCTAGCAAACAAGCCTTTGCAGATTTGCTTTCAACTGACTGTAGATCCAAAGCCACGTCTTCAGCGCTCTTGATGTTCTTAAGCTCTCTGTTATCTGAGAACCGCTTGAGAGACTCAGCGCGTGCGGCAGGGAACTGAACGAATCATTCAAACTGATTCGCGAACCGATTCACTGGTTTGCCAACTGGTTTGATAAAGCCTTTAAACAGAATCGACTCAAAAGAATGAATCATTCGCGAATGGGCATCGTTCATTGCCCAGAGAAAAGTAGATGGCCCGTTTGAAATAAACCAAAGCATTTTTTACTTGTATTGCATTAAGATACAGTAACGAGAGGAGAGTCGCCCATAGTAACGAAGTAAAAGTACCGTTTTTTCTCTAAAAATATACTTGAGTAAGAGTAAAAGTACCCATTTTAAAATATACTCTAAAAGTATTAGTTACCCAAAAAATGTACTCAAGTAAATGTAACGAAGTAAATGTAACTCGTTACTACCCACCTCTGGTTTTTATTTACTGCACGAACCAATGGCCGTGCAGTCACACTGCGTGATTGAAAAAGTCTTCAGTCCTCAGAGAAAAAGGAGTTTTCCCCATAGCGTCTAGCGACGCAGTACGAGTGAAGTATCGACAGGGAACACTCATATTCAGGTGTATGAATGTATCTCTGGATTAATATCTTTTAGATGTCTTTTTCTTGATATCAAAATTATCTGCTCTTTATTCCTCAAACAATGATGTACACTCTGTGATCGTGAAATGCATCATACGATTTTTACTCTAATGTGGGAAGAATTACACCGATTGAGCAGAGCAGTCATAAAACATGCAAACGAGGTGTCAAGTGGGACAAAGAAACACATTCCCGCTGAAACTATGTGCCTTGTTATTGGTCAAACTAACCAAAATGGATGTTACAGGGAAACCAGATAAAACTTCTCCCACAACCAAAAGGCGAGGTCTTCTCTTTACTTTCGGTTCCCTGGAGACTCACACATCACCTTGGAAATCTTGCGACTCCCCTTTCAGGGGGAGTCCGAGCTTCTGGCAGTTTTAAGTCCAGTAACTTTGTCGATTCACTTCAGACCAATCAACCCATGGCTGGAATGACAAAGCTTTCACTCCTAAAGGAATTCATCAAGAATCTACGCATTATACATTCACCAGGACACTTTTCTCAGCAACAACAAAACCAATATGCAAGCAACTGCTTGTTAACTATTTAGATGCGCTTCTAGGCTTCAACCCCTTTTAATTAAGGTGATGTGATTCTCTGATGGTTGTAACAGGTTGTGTTTAGCTGATGTGTAAATCCTGCCATTATGCTCTACTCTCTTGCACGCTTTCTCTCTCTCTCTCTCTCTCTCTCTCTCTCTCTCTCTCTCTCCATGCCTTACTTGCGTTGGCATCTTTGTTTAATGTGTGTATGTTTGTGTATGTAAGTTCGATGTTACATGTTCTCTTGTAGTGTAGTTTAATAAACATCCATATGTATTCACGCTTGGTTGTCTGTGTCTGCTACTAACAGAACGAGGTCACCTTAACGTTTCGGTTTTGTTACATGCTCTATGAGCGATTAGCGAGGGAATTATTTTTCATGACCAGAGAAATAATTTTCTTTAGAGTCAATAGACGATTAAAACTGTCCATACTGCGGACTAAACAAATTATTTTATTGTATTATTAATTCTACAGTTAATTCCTGAAGATGAATATATAACTGATAACAATCCTTTATGATTAAATATGTTCATCTCACTTTGAGCTAATTTCCTACAAAATGTTTCTTGAGCACCAAATCAGCATATTAGAGTGATTTCTGAAGGAACATATGACACTGAAGTCTAGAGTAATAGATGCTAAAAATTCAAATTTGCATCATAAGAATACATTAAAATTTAAATTATATCCAAATAGATGTTTCACAATATCGCTGTATACTTATATTACCAATATTTTATTATTATTATTTTTAATCAAAGATCCTTGTTGAGCTTAATAAGCTTCTTGAAAAAAAATAATAAAAAATACAGCCAATACCCACCCCAAAATTTTGAATGGTAATGTGTCTTTATATGGTACCATTAAAAAATGTTTTAGATTATTTAGAGCTCGTAGCATGTATGTAAAACAGAGAAAGCATTTTTTTTATTTTAATCTTTCTTTCAAAGACTTTGAGTGTGTGTGTGTGTGTGTGTGTGTGTATTATAACTGTTATACAGTGCCATATTTATCTTAATTATAATAATAATAGGGCAGATAATAATAATATATTTGTAATAATGTATGTTCGTTGTGGTTGTTATCATTTGCAGGAAACTAACCGTGATATCCAAAATGTCCCGTTCAGCAAAAAGCTGTTTATAGCTTTTTTCAATCAATAATAAATCAATAAGAATTTTATTCCGGTCCTAACTTTCTAAATTTTCACAAAATAAATAAATTAGTGATCAAACTCCATCGCACACCTGCAAGTAATAGGTGCGTAGGACAAAGGACCAACCAGGTGGTTCGCCTCAACAGACAAGCAATTCCCGCACACTATCGTAACTTGCAAAAAAGTAATATTTATTAATTAACACAACGTTTCGGTCACACGACCTTCATCAGGAGTATACAAATGTTCAAATTCATCTCTTTTAAGATGAACACATGACCACTTAACAAAGCTCCATCTGTAAACAATTAAGCTCATTAGGAGTATAGATGAACATCACATCGTAAACAGTTACAAATTATGATAGTTACAAAAACCAACAAAGATCCCACTACAAAGTCACAAGATCATCTAAAATACATAACACGTTGTCTTCAAAAAGCATCAAATTATTACACCAATCAGTCAAAACTCCATAACCACTCAAACTCATTATAAATTCATAATAGAAACGGCACATCATTCAAAACAATTACACCACTATAACATTACATTAAATGGTGCTTCATCGTTCATACCCATAGGTGATAAAGTTTGAAGGGTATAAATCCAAAACAATTCACGTCTCTGTAGAAGTAATTCAATGTCTCCACCCCTAGGTGGCAAAGTTACTTTCTCAATCCCACAAAACCGTAAAAAGGTAACATCGTGATTCAAATTTAAAAAATGTGCCGCAACTGGATAATTCATATCTTTTCTTCTGATCGAACTCTTATGTTCACTAATTCTTTGTTTCAATTGGCGTGACGTTTTTCCCACATAGCCTATACCACAAGGACAACGGATCAAGTACACAACATGAGTGGAAACACAAGTAATCACAGATTTGATGTTATATTTTTTACCAGTTCTAGGATGACAAAAAAATGATGTTTTAAAAGTATTATTACACTGAGCACAATTCCCACACCGATAATTGCCCTTCTGTATAGGACTAAGTAAACTCTGAGATGCACGAGAACTGGCGCTCTGAAAACGAGCATGTACCAAGCTATCTTTTAAATTCCTGGCGCGTTTATATACAATCAAAGGAGGATATCTAAAAATATCCTTCAACTCCGAATCAGAAGACAATAAATGCCAGTGTTTTTTAAAAATTGATTTTATCATGTAAGACTTAGGTGAGTATGTTGTAATACAAGCAAAGGAGTACTTTCTTGTTTTCATTATCTTCTTTTTTAGCAATTCAGACCGTGTCTTTTTAAAAGCTGTATTATATCCATCTTCGACCCAGTTCTTTGCACTAAGAATTTGTGATATATTTGAATAACTTGGTTGACGACTTAGAATTTACATCTGAAATTAATTCGTCTAGAGTACATTTCCTTGATATGTGGGTACAGAAGAACGAAGGCAATTTGATTACAACTTTGTTTACAAAAGAGACTGATCGTAACACACTTTTACTTGCTACCAGTTTTCATCCGACTTTTTTAAGAAAAGGACTGCCTATGAGTCAGTTCTATAGATTGAGGAGGATTTGCCATTCTGATTCCGATTTTATTGAGAAATCGAAAATCATGAAAAATAATTTTTTGAACAGAGGTTATCCTTTGGACTGGGTCGAAGATTGATATAATCCTCATTTTTTTTGCTTCTTTACAGTCTTCTTAAACAAACAATGTTTTTCTTATTTTTCGTATTTTTAATATGGACAAAAAAGCATCATATGCACTATTAGGATCTTTACTTGCATAAACCTCGCTCCAATTTTGAATCTTTAAGTCCTCACTGAGAGCAACAATGATTTCTGGTGTTCTATATTGAATTAATTTAAATTTATTTATCCTACTACCTTTTGTTTTATCAAATAATCTTTGAAATATTGCAAAAACTGGAAAATGATCAGTCATATAATTTATAAATAATCCTCCTACTATTTTTCCTTCAATTTCGTTCGTATATATATTATCTATTAATGTAGCAGTATTTTTAGTTATTCTACTAGGTTTTGTAATCACAGGAAATAGACCTTTACTATATAGTGAGTCAGTAAAATATGTTATTCTCTTATTTCTATTTAATAATAATAATAATTCATTACATTTATATAGCGCTTTTCTGCTTTTTCTAAGCACTCAAAGCGCTCTACATTGTGAGGGGTGGTGTCTCCTCGTCCACCACCAATGTGCAGCATCCACCTGGATGATGCGACGGCAGCCATAGTGCGCCTGAACGCCCACCACACACCAGCTTACTGGTGGAGAGGAGACAGAGTGATGAAGCCAATCAGTGTAAGGGGATGATTAGGAGGCCATGATGGTCAGAGACCAATGGGAAATTTGGCCAGGATGCCGAGGTCACACCTCTACTCTTTTCGAAAGACATCCTGGGATTTTTAATGACCACAGAGAGTCAGGACCTCGGTTTAACGTCTCATCCGAAAGATGGTGCTTTTTTGACAGTATAGTGTCCCCGTCACTATACTGGGGCGTTAGGACCCACACAGACCGCAGGGTGAGCACCCCCTGCTGGCCTCACTAACACCTCTTCCAACAGCAACCTAGTTTTCACTGGAGGTCTCCCATCCAGGTACTGACCAGGCTCAACCCTGCTTAGCTTCAGTGGGCAACCAGTCTTGGGCTACAGGGTGATATTTGGATTCAACAAGTCAATATTGAAATCTCCACATATATAATTTGTACTTTGTCGAGCATACCAAATAATTCATTCATAAAGGTATCCATACAAATTCCTGGTGATCTATACACACAACTGATAATTATATTTTTAGATCTTTCAATATCGATTTCTATAGTTACACATTCCAAAAGATCTTCTATAGTCACTGACATACTTTTAATCAAATTAGCTCTTAACGCTGTGTCAACATACAAAGCAACTCCTTTCTTATGAACTCTATTTACTGTAAACAAATTATACCCTTCCATTTCTACTTCACGTATTTTCTCATTATCAAGCCAAGTCTCTGACACAGCAATCACATTAAATTTATTAAACTGACACAAATAATCCTTAATGTGTATGACATTTTTATAAAGACTTCTACTATTTAAATGTATTACTGATAATGCCCCCTCCATATTCACATTTCTATTAAATTTATCTTCTGTATAGTACTCACAACAATTGTTATTTACATCATTAAAAAAGTGATTTTCCGGGTCAATATCATTTTCAATCTCGTACATTTTATGATCCGTGTGATTTAAGGATTTAAAATTAAAATTATCGGATTTACAGTGACATTGTAAGTGGTCAGACACACAGTCCATTTGAATACTGACCAACTCCCCATCATCAACATCTCTAAATGGGAACAAAAATATTTCACAGCATGATTGTGTGTAAAGTTAATAACTGTTGTCCATACTTTTGATTTTAAAATATTGATTTAATTCCATTTATAAAAATGTTATATAGCTAGTTTTTTTTGGTCCCACTTTATAATAGGTGGCCTTAACTAGTATGTACTTACATCAATGTATTTATGTTCCTATTAAATTGCAAAACACTTTTGTTGATACTGTATTGAGTTTAGGAACAGGTTTGGTGGTATGGGTAGGTGTTACGGGGCTGACGAGACGTGAGACATGCGGATCCATATGCAAAGCTTTATTATACAACATGGTCATACAGGCAGGGTCAGGAGCCAGAAAACAGGTATGGTGGAGGCAAGACAAAGCAATCCGTGGAGCAAGCGTGGGTCGACGATCAGCGAACAGTATCCAAAGGGGCAAGGCAGAGAGATAATCCAGAGACGAGAGCAATAATCCAAACGGGGAGCGAACAGAGTCCAAACGGCAGAGGCGAAGGGTAAATCCAGGAAACACGGGCAGGGTCAGACACGGCAGGAAAACAAGGCAAGACTAAGGCTAAAAAAATGGCTCTGTAAAGTGCTATCGCTAGGTGAGTGATAAATGCAACAATTACAGAAACACGGAAGGCACGGTAAAGCAGCTAGCGCTAGGAGAGCACTAAATGCAGACAATACTCGGCCCAGAGCAAGCGGAAGTCCCAGGTTAAATAGTGAGTGCGTGATTGTGAAATGAGCATCAGGTGTGTGTGATGAGTGAATGGTGACAGCTGTGATCTGTGCAATGCATTGTGGGAACTGTAGTCCAGTGTGCTGTGTAGTGTGAGAGTCAATGTGGTGAACGGGTGACCTCTGGTGGTGGTAAACCAGGAGAGCATGGACCAGATTCGTGACAGTAGGTTTAAGGTTGGGTTAAGGTGTAAGGGAAATTACAGCAGTGTCATTATAAATGTAATGGTAACACTTTCTATGAAGCCCGTATTTATAATAAATTATAAAGGTATTCTTAAGGCATTATAATGAATGCATAATGCATTATAAATAACTTTATAATATGTTGTATCATCTCATGAATATTCATAAGAATAGATTTAATGTCTTTTAAAAGCTAAAACGACAAATAAGTAACTATTATGAGTATGATGATTTATAACACACAATGAACACGATCCATCCACTTACAATAAAAGTTACAATGCCTTTCTCATATTTCTCATAGTTATAATGTATTAAGTCTCATATCTTGCTACGTTACTTATGTTACTTTACTTAAAGCAGACAAAGACCACTTATAAGTAATAATAATAATAACAATAATACATATATATATATATATTTTTTTTTTTTTCTCAAACAGCCATAAGATTAGATATCAGATCAGATCAATGTGTAATATGACACATTTGCTTTGAACCTTTTTTATTTTTTTATAATATCAGCTTGATTATTTAGATGGCACCCTTTAGACAGCTGTTGATAAGTAACTCTGCAACTACATGTCGACTAGCAGTCATGAGCGTATTAGTGGTTTGTCTGCTGAATATACTGTATGCTAACACTTTAATTTGATGATTCCTCAACAGATATACTGAGTATAGGATACTTTAAGTATGTGAACATTCTACCTACCCTACCTAAGTCTACTAATACAATTAGTTATATGAACATTGCACTCAAGAGATGTAGATAAACAATATCAAGCTATGATATAGCCCATTATAAATGAAGTAGATTTAATATGGTGTTCATTGTGTTATAAATAATCATATTCTTCAAAGTTATAACCACAAATGCGTAAATACTATAATATATTATAATTGGTGTTATGATTATTTATGAGATTTTATAACATATTACAAGATTTTTTTTACAATGCATTATACATTCGTTATAATGATTTAAGAATACCCTTATAATACATTATAAATACGGGCTTCATAGAAAGTGTTACCAATGTAATTACAGAAATTAATTACAGATGTAATTACGTGCAGGTATTAAAAAAAAGTACAATGTAAAAACATGTATGTATACAATCGTCACACTCTGTGAGGGCAAGGAATGATGGAGACGAGAAATAGCAAACACAGTCTTTAATACAATCCAAACACAGGGTACATCTACACTGGAAACGGCAGGAAAGACACAAACATAACCAGTAGACCCGGACAGGAACTTAAATACACTGGATAATTGATTGAACACAGGAGCAGGGAACAACCAAATAACGGCACATGAGGGAGAAACTGAGTCACAGGGAGCAAAACACAACAAAAACAGTCCAATCCTGACATTTCGCCCCACTCCCGGAAGGTGCGTCCTTGCGCCGTAGCACAACAGAGGAATTGATGGGTGGGAACTTGGGAGGAGGCTCAGGAGGAACATGGACACCCGGGAGGGGGCCGGCGGACAGAGATCAGGGAGGTGACGAAAGAGAGAGGAGCCAGGGAGGAGACAGGAGGAACTTGGAGCAGGAGGAGCCAAGCTGGACCCAGGCCACAGTCGACGGAGGGAGGAGCCATGGAGGAGGAATGGCTGACAACTCCAGGGGGGTGACCAATGGCGGCGGAGCAGGTGGTGGAGGAGCCAGAGGCGGAGACAGAGAGCAGATGAGCCAGGATAGAGGAGCCTGAAGGGATAAAGGAGCCTGATGGAGCCAGAGGGACGAGACGCAGCCGGAGGAGCGGAGTCCTGAGGTGCAAGATGGTCGACGACAGACAAAGGCGGAGCGGGAGGGATGAGGGAGCCTGGCGGAGACAGTGGACAGATGGGCCACGGCAGAAAGGAGGGAGCTAGGAGCCAGGTGGAGCCGACGAGAAAACGGGCCGAGGCGGAGTCTGGAGCTTAGAGGTGAAGTCAAGAGATACTCCAGCCATGGCGACTCTGGAGGATGACAGTCTCGCTGAGCTCGCATAGATGGTGGGCTGAGGGTGAGCAGATGGACTGCCAGACGACAGCAGATGAGGAGGCAGAAGCGGTTGGGAGGGCGGGCATTTCTGAGCCTCCGGGCTTTCAAGACTGAACTCAGGAACGGGAGACTTCTCTGGCCTTAACTCAGGAACGGGAGCTTTCTCTGGGCTTAACTCTGGAATGGGAGCCCACTCTGGGCTTAACTCTGGAATGGGAGCCCACTCTTCCTTGGTGTTGCACAATCAACGCGTCATACTCAGCTCACCCTCAGCTGCGGTGCAGGGGACGGAGGTCCTCTCCGTGCTCACACCATCCACGGGTTTCTCCCTCCCTGAGCAAAACAAAGACAGTCCAATCCTGACAACAATAAGTGCATTGTATCAAATTATTAATTTAAATATAGGTACATAGTATTTAAGGCCACCTAATATAAAGTGGGACAGGTTTTTTTCAGATTAGAATCTAGAACTCACAAAGCATAACAGCTAAAGTCACTTAAAAAAAAATGCAATATCAATCATGCTGAGGTTGTGAAAGGAGAATTTAAACAAACTGACTAGACAAGTCAATTGACGTGTGTGACATTTACGTTTTTTATGTGGCAGATACTGTATGTGTTTTGTCTTGTACATGCATAGCAACCTACAGTAGAGGTGATCTCCCA
Source organism: Barbus barbus (assembly GCF_936440315.1). NCBI lineage: Eukaryota > Metazoa > Chordata > Actinopteri > Cypriniformes > Cyprinidae > Barbus > Barbus barbus. The sequence continues at coordinate 27,079,136 of NC_136729.1, forward strand.
TAGCGCTGAGTGATTGAGGTGCTCTGTGGGGGGTGTCATAGTGGCTTCCTGCTGCGTGCAGGCAGGTGTGCTGACACCTGAGGGGGCATTTGCAGGACATTAGAGACGTGGCTGTCAAACCGATGCGCAGATCCTCGCATCTGGCCACTGCTTAACAAAACGTCAGCCACGGGTCACGGGATGTGTCAGCGGTAAACTTGGCGTGCAGATGTAAAAATTTGATCCTTTTGTTGCGATGTTAAATCCTCTCCCGAGATCCTCTCAGGGAAAATTCAGACAGGCCTATAGGGAAACAGGAAATGCCACAGTCAGCTCATTATAAACATTACTTACCACACACCTTACTTTCAGAGATATATCACTGCACATTCAGAACCAGTCAAGATAAAAGGAGCAGCAAACAAAGGTGGCTATTTCAGGGAATAAATAATACCTTTCAGTTTGACAGACATTCATCTCCGCTTGATGACACTTTATCAATGGCAATATGAGCGGAAATAATTTCCCACTCATTTACACTCAAAGACTTCATCACCGGTGTCTGAAAGACACGGTGCCCCTTAGTAACAAATGATTACCACTAAATGAATCCCAGAGGTTCCGTCACTACTGCAGAACAAAAGGGAACGTGAACAAGGAGGCAAAGCAGCTTCAAGATCTATTTTTCAGCTCCGCATCATTTCTTGCTTCACTGATCTATCACTAAACAACAGCTGCTGTGCTGTAGCCAGCGCAGCGTTTGCTAGGGATGGTGATCAAGAAATGAACAGGGAGGGAAGAGGGGGGAAAAAAGAGGGGGAAAGGAGACATTTAAGTGGTGAGGTCACGTGTGATAGTCTGAAGCTCTCCAAATTGTCGCGGTGAGAGAGAAGAAAGATTAGGAACTCTTGGCAAGTCTGTGTCACATGTGATGGATAACATGCCACCTGTAATGGCTGACAAGGTAGCTGCATTAGACAGGCATTTTGCAATCATTCCCATTTATTTTCTCTCCCTTTCCCACTTTTCATAATTCGTTGTGCCTCTCTCTCTTTTGTTACCAGAACTCTGCACACTCTAGGTGTTTGAGTGCCAGATTCATATGGCGAGCACGTCTCTACACTTTCAATGTAAATTTTTCCCTGGCTGTAAAAGATTTTCATTTGGTCCTGTTATCGCATCTGCTTTAAAGCGGCAGTTTTGTATGACCAATAACATGCAGCAGTCATGTGTTTAGAAGTTAAGTAAGGAATAATTGACTCCGGTTACTCGGGTATGTATTATTTTCTAATAATTTAACTAGGGATGCACCGAATCCAGGATTCGGATTCGGATTCGGCCGAATCCTGGGCTTTTTGACGGGGTTCGGTTTCGGCCGAACCTTAGATTTATTTTCCACCGAAACCGAACCCTAGACTTGCGCTACGACGTCACACGGCCGTTGATTACGTGAAGGTGTTTACATAGGACCCGTTCGAATGTAGTAGGCTGTAAGAATCTGAAAATGGAACTCGTAAGCAAAAAAAGTTTTGTTTGGCAGTACTTTCAACCAAAAGAAGTTGAAATTCAAGTCGAGCTTTATGTTCAATTTGCAATGCCAATTTGTCTCGTGGTGGCAAGTAGAGCCCTGCGCGGGACTGTTTTCTTCATCCCGCGCCCGCCGAATTTCTGAAATTTCCGCCCGCTCCCGCAACGTGTGTGTTACACTCCCGCCCGCTCCCGCAATATGTATGTCCACTCCCGTCCGCTCCCGCAATATGTATGTCCACTCCCGCCCACACCCGCAAAACTCTGAGAATTTATTCCCGCACGATAATAGAGATGCATTGATTTTGTGTCTTCTCCCGTCCCGCAGGAAAAAAAAAACGTATTGTATTGCTATTATTAAAGAGATTCATGTTTGTTCCTTTCCCTGACCTGCATGTATTCTGACGCACTGGTAGGGAAGATGAATATAGCCTGGGCTATCGGGGACATCTAAAACGCTTAGGCTACCGCGCGTTTCTTTAGACTTCAAGTACTTTGATTTTGTTGTCAATGACATCATGTCGCTAGTTTACCTCCCGATCCCGCAGTGTTTTTTTTTAGCCGCCGATTCCCGCCCGCAGCAAAGTTCAAACCGCCCGCTCCCGCAAGATTTGCGTTGGGTCCCACGGGACCCGGCGGGTCCCAATCCCAATGCAGCCCTCTAGTGGCAAGGACCCTAAGCAGTACACAACATCGCCGATGTTAAAACTAAGGATGCGAGTAGGATTTGGTATTCGGTTTCGGATTCGGCCGAATCTTAAACAGTGGATTCGGTATTCGGCCGAACCCCAAAAATCTGGATTCGGTGCATCCCTAAATTTAACACACTGAGGTAAATTATTCCACTTATTCTACAGTTACCACACCTCAAGACATTGTTCAGATGATGCATTTCAGGACATTTGTCTGGTTTTGGTCCTTAAAACGCTCTTATGTTGGATTTTTCTTACACATCCCATCCCATGCCTCATTTTAGACCTAGTAATGAACTCTTGAGGCATTAATTGAGATTTAGCGTGTGTGAATTACCTGAGTAACGGGACTTAGTCTGTGCATCTCTCAACAGTGTTTAGCTGTAGCAATAGCTAAACATCTCTAGCAATAGCTAAACTTTAGTTCATCTGCTCCAACAACAGTGCCGTTATTACCTCGCTAGTGAGAAATGTCATGTAGTTTTAAGTTGCTAAAATGTTTTACTGATAAAAGCTGTGCTGACAACATGTTTCTGTTTCTGTTCACATAGGTTTCAGTGTGTGTGAGTGTGTGTCTGTACTGCTTGTGTGTCCATTTGTAAGGGAGAGAGTGTGGGAGAAAGACGGTATGTGCTTTCTGTACATACTAAAACACAATTTTGTGGCAAAACATGTAAATAATTAATTGATTTTATCCTGTTGTTTACTAGGCTATATCTATTATCTTGGTCCATGTTGTTGTGGGCTTTGGTTCTTTTGCTGTTATAGGCTGTAAGGACTTTTGAAATATCTGAAATTGTTTGGCGAAGTCATATGGTCAAGACCTGCCTGGAATTACTTTAGCCATAAGTTTCCCTGAAAATAACTTGCACACCTTAGATGTGCAATATATTCGTCAACCAATCAGATTCAAACATTCAACAGCTCCATAGTAAACTAGTCAACATTTGAAGTGGATCAAAACCTTTCATCAAAGTTGTCCTAAAACCTAAAACCAAAATGTGTTCTTGTCTTAGGACAACTTTTTAATCCACTTCAGACGTTGACGACTATATATTTTATTTAACATAATGAAACGTTTGTTACCAAGTTACTATTTTTCTTTAAGTTACTTTTAGTAGTCAAAAATTTGATTGCTACATGGTGAGCACAAAATGAAATGCATTCACTGAATGTGTTGTATGTTTCTTTGGTCAAAGCTGTGTACTATATGAAAAAAAAGTTAAATAACGGTCACGTTATGACCCAGATTCCACCTCCTTAAATGTATGTGTGTGTGTGTGTGTGTGTATTTAAACCATACTCTCTTTTCCAAAGTGACCAGTGTAATGAATTTTAAAGTTTGCAGTTTGTAAAAGTGTGGTATTTGCCAAAAAAGTGAATCTTCTACAAATACAATCAAATGCTAGTATAATAAAGCTATCATACTACTTAATGTGGATAAGTCAGCTCTTTTTTATTCATCTTTGTCACTGTCATCATCATCTTCATCTTCATCACCATCATCTTATTGTCATTATTTAATATTAGTTCATTGAAAAAAAAAGTTCATTTTAGTTAAATTCCATTAAATATTAATAGATACCACTTTAAAAATGTATTATGTTGAAATGAACATGAGAACAATGAATGCTTTAGAAGTATATTCCACTATTAGTTAATTTTAACAAATGTATTTTATTGCTAACAGATGAAACCTTTGTGTAAGGTGTTACTACTACTACTACTACTACTACTACTATTTACACAATACTGTACCTATTGTACTCTTTTTGGTGTTTTACAGTATTTAATCTAGGGCTGGGCAACATTCAGATTTGAATAATTCTGAAATGAATTAAACAGATGTTTTCATTATGGTTGTTTATGGGTAATTCTACTTGCGTTTAGATTAGTATCACAAATAATTCTGCATCCTGTTTGATTCTGAATTGCCATTCTTACTTGAAATGCTGAATATAAAAAACTCATTATCGCAGTGGACTTCATTTGTCACTGATCAGCAGATAAGGACTGATGTTAAACTGTTACAAAATTACATTTATAAAGTTAAACTATTATAAATATATATAATGCAACATCATTGATTTAACCCCTGTAATATGACACGCCCAAATCATCACTGATGCAGCCAGTGGATTTTAGAAGCCATATAAATAGTTCATCTGTATGCCATATGTGGCCGCAGGAAATTAACACGCAGGACCAACGAATATAGGTGGGGTTTGTTATTTATTCCTTTTAAAATTTGTTAGGAGTTTCTGTGTCTTTTTCTTTATAGGCTTGTGGGCCAAAACAACAGAATAACACAAAATAGCGTGCTGGAATATCTTCTGATTCCACAGCAAAATATTCACCATCGCAATAAAGATAACATGAAGTACAATTTGTTGTATTTTCTTGTGTGCAATAAGACAGAACAATTCAGATACTGAACACTAGAAATAATAATACGTTAGTGGCACTCTAGAAATAAAACACAACATCTTAGAACTGCACGAACAGTTAGATTACAATAATATTGTCAAAATACACCTGAAATTACATAGTGTGTATATTACACTATATTACTTTTTTCCCCGTTTTTCTTATGGTACAGACTAATATATCACTTCTTCGACACAGACAGGCCTTGTTTGTACATGCAGTGCATTAGCTCAGCCACACTCGCACATCAATGCAGTCCTGCGTCAACATCCAACTGCTTACAGATTTAAATCAACATTCGAGTAAATCTTCCAGTTTACAGAAAATGTACACTTTCATAAAAACATTATACACAACGATCTGTACCTGGATGATATCAGATTACACTCTAACAACAATCGTACACACGTGCAGCATAACTCTGTGACTTCCTCATTGTGCGCTAACGATCACGATAGAGTCTGAAGATTCTGTTCAAACGTGTACGCGATGACTTCACCTGCTTATTCTTAAAGGGACCTTTCATTCCGTTGTCCAAAGCTATGTGCATCATTAACATAATAAATATTTCAGCCTCCCTTAACATTCACCTGGTTACATTCTCCCCTGCATTATGGTAAGCGTCCTCGATTACTCATTTAAAATCAGAGTACTCTTAACCTCTTTCACTGCTTCCCTAAACAGAACAGAACTCAGATCAGCCAGTATCTGTGAAACTGCTGCCGGATTTATAGAAGTATGATCCAGGATGGACCTTGGCTCATGGTACACATTTGAATGCCAGGCCTTTTACTACACCTGCGTGGCGCAGCAACAGGAAGTGTTAACCCACTGGTAGTTGCCCTCAGCCTTTCCTCAGTCTCCAAAGCCTCAGCAGGCTCTGCCATAACATTGGTACCATTGGAATCAACCGATTCTCCACCCAGTAACACATCGGACACATTCCCTACGCTTTGTTGGCCAACAGACTGGGGGCTAAAATTTCTTACTGCAGGTGCATGCGATCTCTCCTCCCTCAAAACTACACCCTCATCAGAATCTTCAGACTCTACCTCACTAAGGGACTCTGACTTCTCATCTTGTGCCTTCAGCTTTTTCCTGGGGGCGGGAGTAGGAGGATTCACACAGGACCTGATGTCCACCCTGTTAACTCTTTTTGCAGGCCCTCCTTCCAACGGCTCCAAGTGTTGTCCAAGATCCCTACTACCCGATATACGATTGATCCCAGGCATCCTGGATTTTGTTGCAGCCTACTGGCCTGTTCCTCAGGCATACCAGTGCTCCGACCTTGATCTTCGGGCAATATATTTTATCCTTGTGCAAGGAAATACGCTCAGCAGCCTTCTGTTCAGAATATTCCCTTGCCCTGGCATAAGCATCATTCAGACGCCTTTTGTGAACAAACAGCCAGTCGTGTTTCTGGTCTAAAACTTGCTCTTGTCCCAGTAGGGCATCCACTGGCAGGTAAGGATCAACCCCAAACAATAAATAATATGGCGAATACCCAGTAGTTGCGTGAGGTGTCGCATTATATGAATAAACCAACTCTGGCAGGTATTCGGGCCATCTGCGCTTCTTTTCAGGTGGCAGCGTCCTCAACAGGTCATGTAGCGTCCTGTTGAAATGCTCACATTGAGCATTGCCAGTGGGGTGGTATGGAGTGGTGCGGCTTTTTTCACACCATAAAGCTTACAAAGTTCGGCCACCACCTCACTCTCAAAATTACGGCCCTGATCAGAATGCAGGCGTGCCGGAATACCATACTTCATGAACCATTCCCTAAGTAGAACCTTGGCGGTGGTGCCTGCTTTTTGATTCCGTGTAGGGAAGGCCTGAGTGAACTTTGTGAAGATGTCAGTAACTACCAGAACGTTTTCCCGACCATCAGACGCGGGTTCCAGCACAGAATATTCTACAGCAATTATCTCAAGAGGTCTAGAAGCCAAGAACGATTTCATGGGTGGGTGGACCCTCGGCTGTGGCAGCTTAGTCATCACACAGCGCTGACAATCTTTTATCCACTTGTCCACATCATTGTGCATCCCAATCCAAAAGCACCTGCGCCTCAGCAGGTGAAGGTTACGCTCGATACCTTGGTCCCATAGCATTGTGCACATACTCCAGACCCGGCTTCTTCAAACTGAGAGGTAACAAGAGCTGATAACATTCCCCATGCGTGACATCCTCAAAGACAAGGTGCAGTAGACCCTGACGCTCCCTGATGCTTTTCCAGTGCTTCAGCATTGCCCGAACTGGTTTTGGCAGAGCTTTTAGCTCCTACCCATGAGGCCCTCTCTTTTGATCCCAAAATGTCCTGAATCCGCTAATCACCAAGTTTTGCTGTTGAAAGGCAATTAATTCATCAGTTGAGTAACCTGAAAAGGTGGGGGTATTTCCCTGACCTAGTCCATTACCAACATGAGAGTTGGACACCACTGCTCGCATTTGCCTTACTTTACAGCTGCTCATCCCAGCAGCCACAGGAGCCAGATCCAGGTCTATACCACAGTGAATCCAACCGCAGACTGCCACACACCCATCATACTCGACATCCTCTGAGGCTGGCTCAGGCTACCCTGCAAAAGGGTGTCTAGATAGTGTGTCAGCTACTGTGTTCCGATGCCCCGGTCGATACTGGACATCAAAATCAAAGACGGACAACTGTGAAATCCATCTTTGTTCAAGCGCTCCAAACTTTGCCGTTTTCAAGTGGCACAGAGGATTATTGTCGGTTATCACTGTAAATTTGCACCCCAACAAATAGCCCCAAAATGTTTCAACAACTGCCCACTTGAGAGCAAGGAGCTCGAGTTTCATACTGCTATAATTTCTATCATTTTTTTCTGCATCCCTGAGCCGTCTACTTGCAAAGGCAATATCACGTTTTATCCCTGTTGCTGATATAAAATGGCACCCAATCCTTGACTGCTTGCATCTCTCTCCACAATAAAGGGCTTTGAATAGTCAGCCACCCCTAAGATAGGTGCACTAGTCAGCTTATCTTTGAGAGTATCAAAAGCGATTTGACATTTTTCAATCCACAGACTCCCCAAAAGGACATGAGTTCGGCCAGAGTTTTCAGTGGTCAGACATGAATTTACCACATCATGTAGTGGGCCAGCTACCTTACGAGAACGCCTGAATGAACCGTCGATAGTAACTACAAAGCCCAAGGAATGATCTCAATTCCCTTAGCGTAGACGGGACTGGCCACTGTTTTATAACGGCCACTTTCTGAGGGTCTGTGCCAATACCATCGGCAGAAATTTGATGTCCCAAGAACATTTCAATTCCATTTCAAAATGTCTCACTTTCAACATTTGATATGTTATCTATATTCTATTGTGAATAAAATATAAGTTTATGAGATTTGTAAATAATTGCATTCCTTTTTTATTCATAATTTGTACAGTGTCACAACTTTTTTTGGAATCGGGTTTGTATATTACTCACTTTTTTCCCCGTTTATCTTACGGTACATACTAATATATCTCTACGACGCAGACGGGCCTTGTTTGTACATGCAGTGCATTAGCTCAGCCACACTCGCACATCAATGCAGTCCTGCGTCAACATCCAACTGCTTACAGATTTAAATCAACATTCAAGTAAATCTTCCAGTACACAGCAAATGTACACTTTCATAAAAACATTATACACAACGATCTGTACCTGGATGATATCAGATTACACTCAAACAACAATCGTACACACATGCAGCATAACTCTGTGACTTCCTCATTGCGCGCTCACGATCACGTTCAAACGTGTACGCGATGACGTCTCCTGCTTATTCTTAAAGGGACCTTTCATTTCGTTGTCCATAGCTATGTGCATCATTAACATAATAAATATTTCAGCCTCTCTTAACCATCACCTGGTTACACATAAGTATGCGTCACTTGATTTTAGTTTAAACACACCTCTAGGTAGAAATTCCAGTTTCTGATGAGTCAGGAGGATGCAGATGAGGAAGGAGATAGATTTGATAAGAAATGGAAATATTATGACAGCTGTAAATGTACGTAGTCTGTGAATGCAACATATTTTGCCCTTGTGCTTCACCAGTCACAGTTTTGAGGGAGAAGAAAAGCACTGTTAAAATGTTATATGACATCTCGGCTACAGTTTGCCTCAAGGCATGTGGGGAACTATATAGCCAGCTGGAAGAAGAGTTTATGTTCTGATGAGACCACATTTGAGCTTTTTGGCCATCAGACTAAACGGCATGTTTGGCATAAGCTACACTGCACATCATCAGAAACTCACTATCCCCTGTGAAGCAAGATAGTGGCAGCGTCACGCTGTGGAGACACTTCTCTGCAGCAGGTTCTGGAAGGCTTGTGAGGTAGACGGTAAAGCAAATCCAGCAAAATACAGATAAATCCTGCAGGAATTCCTGTTGTGTCTGCAAAACACCTGCCACCTAAGAGATTTATTTTCCAGCAAGACAATGACCTCAAGCATAAAGCCAAAACTACACAGTAATAGTATCAATGGCCTGTGTATAAAATTTGTAAATTTGTTTCATCTTAAATGTATGTGTATGAGCAAAACGTTTTTTTATTTAGATTTTGTTTTTGCGCATGTCCCACATAAAGCCATACACAAGCTTTATAAACACTATTTATAATCTGCAAAAAATAAGAGTAACCAAGGCAAAAGGCAGTAACTTCCAAATTATCGATATTTGATTGCTGATCACCATTTACAAAATCGTTATATTTACACCTGTATAAAATCTACTGATCATGGACTGTCTCATGTTGGCTATTGCATAACGTAATGTGCCTGTATTATTTATATATATATATATATATATATTTTTTTTTTTTACCGAAGCAAGCAGATTAAAATTTAAACATGTGAGTGGATACCCTTTCGCAACCAATTTATTTGCTATGCTCAGTAACGTAAAATAATTCTAGACATAGCTTATTTTGACTTGAATTAAATAGCCTAACCTAAAAGAACGACTTGTGGATTTATGTGAACGCCAGCAAGCAGGCATGCTCAGAAATGCATGTGGATTAAACATCTCCGACGAAGTTCAGCGCTATGGATTGATTTTATCGTTTTACAAGAAAAGGTAGGAAATGGATTTAATTGCGAACTGTTAGGCTACTGATTTTATGACTTATCATGCTACATGCTATGGAATTCAAGTACACAAGCATCCAATTATAGAAGTGACAGCCTGGTGAATAATCAGCATTACTAAAAGCGGGAAAACTAAATCTTTGAAGGTTAGTCACTATTATGTATTGCTGCCAAGGTGTTTAGTTTTTACAGTGCTTTATGGAGGTGTTTGGTAGATCACAATCTAATTTGTTTGTATACACTGTAATTAAAATGCGGCAGACTTTAATGGACAGTAAAAATGGCAGAACACCGTATAACTCCAAGCCGGCACCGTAACTTCATTTTGACGCACGGGCTAAACAAAGGCAGAACGCCGTATCTCATTTTGAGCGTTCCAAACAAAACGAAAGAGCTGTTACTGGTGTTATACGGTGTTCTACCTTGGTTTCTCTTGGGCTTTTTGAAGTTATGGTTGAGACGACTCATTATTTTCTCGGAAAAACAACGAAATTGACTCAAGATACTTATGTACATGATAAAAGATGTATTGAATGTCCCAAAAATATCAATAACTAATTTTCGTCAAAAATCGAATTTACGGTCTTTTACCTTTGCACAGCAGTATAAATAAATAAATATATATATATATATATATATATAGTTGAGTTACATCCATGGGGGATGAGGCCACGGCCACGAAGACCACCTGCCATGGCCTCCTGAGCTCCCTGCACCGCCATGGCCTCCGTTCTATCTGTTCCGTTCTAGAGGTCCCCATCCTGTGTTCCTGCCGTGTGTGTCCTGAGAGGCCTCCAGAGCGCCCACCAGTTATGTCAGTCCTCTGTCGTGTGTGTCTTGTGTTCCCGCCTCTTGTTTCCATATTTGGTTGGTTTCCTGTCCTTGTTTAATGTGATTATTAGTTTATTCTGTTCAGCTGTGTTTTAGTCATTAACCTGTGTATTTAAGTTCCTGCCTGTTCAGTGTCGTGTCGTCTGGTATACTTGTTACTCCCCGGTGTTCCTGTCTGTGTCAGCCTTGCCTTGTCTTTCCCTGCCTTGTTTGGAGTTATTAAAGCCTATTATTTTGAGTTACATCCTCGTCTGCGTGTTCCTGTATCCTCCTCTTGTGTGCACCGTGACACGGCGGTATTGCCGCGTGAGCGTGAGGTTTTGCTCTCCCAGCGTGCACACCTCAATCTCTCTCTCTCTCTCTCTCTCTCTCTCCCTCGGCAGAGAGGAGCAGCGCTTTAATTCAGTTAAACACAGATATTATGTTGCTTCTCTAATTTTACATGCAAGTATAGACAAAATCACAGCACAGCTATTGTCTTTATCTTAAGTGTATTTGATTTCATCAGACGACGGCTCAATTATTAGGATTTTTGTGCAGATTAACATCTTGGAAGTGAGAGCTGGTTATGGTGTCTTAATGGATCGCATTTCAGTCACTATTTCACTATTTCACAAAAAATGTTAACAGGTTAGTGTAAAGAAAGAGAAGTAATGGGAACCTGGTATTTCTTTTTTCATGTGTCTAATAGACATGAACATGTTCTTTGAAAAACATCTATGACCTTTGAAACATGTCTAGCCTTCATGTTATATGTTGACTATGGTTTCAATAATAATACACATACATTTGCATAAAGCATCCATATTTGTCCATGCTCATGTTGATTAGAGTATTAAAAACTTGAAAAGTATTCATTTAAGGTCCAAATTTTAGAACAAATAAAAATGTGCGATTAAGTTGTGATTAATCGCGAGTTAACTCATGACAATCATGCGATTAATCGCGATTAAATTTTTTAATCGGTTGACAGCCCTAATATATATATATATATATATATATATATATATATATATATATATATATATATATATATATATATATATGAAGAGTTCAGATGCAAAGCCTCTAAGTGCCTTCTGAAGTTTTCATTTTTATGAGGCTCATATGTTTAGGTTCAGTAATTTTACTCTAATGGCAATGTATAGGTCCTTTTCTATGCAATTAAAGTGAAATAACTAAACATAAACATATGGAGCCTGATAAAAATACTAATTTTAGATGAAAATTTCAGACAGCACTTAGAGGCTTTTGCATCTGAACTCTTCATATATACATATATATATATATATATATATATATATATATATATATATATATATATATATATATATATATATATACACACACAGTGCCCTCTAAAAGGATTGGAACAGTAAAGACAAAATTGCTCTGTTGGCTGTGGAGTCAAGACATTTACAAATATGATTAAAAGATGAATATGAGACAAAACTACAGAATGTCACATTGTATTATTAGCCGTTTCAACACATATGTTTTACCAAATAAAAAGGACTGCACTTTTAGGGTTCATCCCACTCTAAAGTTGGCAGCACACACACAACTGAACTAACAGGCCCAGCCACTGCAGAGGGTTCCGGCTGGCCCATTTGCATGATGTGGTTGACAGGCAAATCTGTGGTCACATAACTGACCATGACAGGGGTTGATTGAGAAAGAAATAACATTACATTTATTATACATCTATTTCATCTGATTTATTTATTTTTATCAGTATTATTATTATTTTTTATGAGGTTTACCTTTGGGTTGCAGCAACAAGAAAAGGAGGTTACAGCAATAACAAGTGAGGAGATGAAGATCAGAATAGCACAGGCGATAAGGACATAGAAGGACACATCCGGAAAAATCGAATTAATAGAGATACTGTGATAATGAACTAGAATATAAATATGAATCAAAAACCAGTTGCTAGATTTAAACAGTATTAATGGCAGATTAGGCACTGCTATGTTAAACTGTTGCAGATTATCAGTAGCAGCGTTTACGTGGACCCTAATAATCTGATCGTTATTGGATAAGAAGCACAATCAGAATAAAAAAAGTCATAGGTAACCAGGTCAATCGGATTGAATTGGCCAGATCTGATTAAAATTTTGATCGGATTGTAAGGGGTGGTTTATTCCTTTTGTAATCTGAGCGAGAGGACATGTAAACACTTGATTGGACTGAAAACCAAAACTGGAAAATACTGCGCATGTGCAGTGCCGTAAAAACACCGTGATGACCAACCCGACCTCATGAAAGTGTGTATCAATAGCGCGAGTTTATGTTTCAATTTGGCACACTGTTTATATACAAAAATGTACTTTGCCGTGCATATGATACGCAATGGGTAGGATTAGGTTTGTGGAGTAGATGCATATCATATATAAGCAAAAACTGCATATCATATGCACACCAAAGTCCATTTTTGCGTATCAATACAATGATTTTCTGTTTTTATTTGGTATACTATTTATATGCATTTTCATGAGACCGGGCTCTATAATGACGTATGACAGGAGGAAAGAGTTGTTCTTCCTGGTGAATAAAGTGTCATAAATGAGTGTCCAGTCATTCTAAAATTCTGCTTTCACTCAGCATCTGTGAAGTGGAGCAGGACAACGTCCCATCAGTCCTTGTTTAAGACTCTCATCCACAGGCGACTGGTTTTGGGTGCGGGAAGAGGCACTTTTACAGTGCAGTACACCCCTACTCTTTCCGAAAGACATCCTGGGATTTTTAATGACCACAGAGAGTCAGGACCTCGGTTTAACGTCTCATCCGAAGGACGGTGCTTTTTACAGTACAGTGTCCCCGTCACTATACTGGGGTGTTAGGACCCACACAGACCACAGGGTGAGCACCCCCTGCTGGCCTCACTAACACCTCTTCCAACAGCAACCTAGTTTTCCCAGGAGGTCTCCCATCCAGGTACTGACCAGGCTCAACCCTGCTTAGCTTCAGTGGGCAACCAGTCTTGGGCTGAAGGGTGATATGGCTGCTGGTGATATGAATAAATAATAGTTTAGCATTCAGATACATTGCCTATCCATGCTTTAAAGTATACTCATTTGTCAGTCTATGTGAGAGACGCATTCAGAATCAGCACACAGTCAATGCTAAGTGGGCTTTGTTTTCAAGCGTGCAACTCAGGCATTCGCTTTTCTTCTGCTGTAAATTATTTTAATGTAGACACTAGGGCTGGGTAAAAATATTGATTTCTCTACTTTAACCAATCACTTGCATAGCACACGTGAACTGATTAGCTCTTCCACTTTACTACTAGTTACAGCACAAAATAAACATGAGTCAACATCAGAAGGTATGTTGAAAGATACAGTACAATTTACAGGAATCCGTATCATGTCTCATGTAATTGTCAGTGTTTCAACCGCATAAAAGGCATCAATCAACAGCTTGTAAACAATATATCATGTACTGTTTACCTTAGGAAAAGTCAATGGCCAGAAAAAAAATGCCACTCTTCAGTATTTGAAGAGGCTGTTCTTCAATATTTAATGCATGTTTGAGTATTTATTTATTTATTTAAAAAAAATGGAGGAGAAACATAATATTGTAATTGTATAGTAACTTTATTATTAGATAAACTAGTGTTTGTATACTAATCAGTTCATTTTAATATGCCTAATTTTGATTGGCTGATTAGATAGTTGTGTTAACAAACAGTTGAACAGGCGTACCTAATAAAGTGGCTGGTGAGTGTAACTGAAACAATATTAAATCAAATTGAATTGTAATCAAAACACAAGCTTGTAAATTTAAATTTAATTGAAATTTGTGTCAATACCCAACCCTACTAGACATACACACACACTCTAGACTATGTAACCACTTACATGAACTAAAATGAAGTGAGAGCGGAGGGAGATTGTTACTATAAAAACAATTGCAAAATTGACATAGCTGAGTATTTGTGAGGTTTTGACCTACAATACAAATAAATAAATACATACATCCATCCATCCATAAATACTTTTTTTCTTCTTGTAAATGGACAGATTACAAAAAGATTAACTGATTTATGTGACATGTAAGATCTGTTTTTAGCCATTTCTCAGTTAATAAAAAAATAAGTAATGTTTTTTTTTTTTTGTTGTTTGTTTTTTTCTCATAGTTTTATTTAGTGTAAATGCATCTGTTCAGTCCTTAAACTGGATATTTGCAGTTTACTTAGCTTATATTTTTGATTTGTTCAATTGAATTGTTCCAATCAAATCTGAATCACATACTGTTTTGAAGAACCAACCGTTCCATCTCTAAGCAACACACACTAGTGGTGTTTCGATACTGAATAAATCAGTATTGCTAAACTAATCACTTGAGTGAATGATTCAGTAACTCAATATACAGAGACAGTATTTTACACTATAAAAAGATACACAGCCTAAACAGTGTTGTATCTCACATGTGTAGTTCCTCTGCCAACCCTTCTGTGACGGTCTGCATACCTGCCTGCTGTGTGTTTTTGTTTATTTTTGTGTTTTAGTGGGGAGGGGCTGCAGTCCGAATGCAGATGGAGGACACTTGGGCCCGGAGTCTTTCCTCATTATAAAAGCTTCTCACCTTTCCCCTGTTTGGTGGTGTGTGTGGGGAGTTCACCCTTTTGTGTTATTTGCTTGCACTTGTGTTTAATTATAATTTTTTTTGTTATAATTTTGTTTGCTTAAATGCCATTCTGGAGTCATCAGGCTATATGCAACGGGGAGTGGGGCAATAAAAATCTGAGCAAATAAATCAAAATATTGAGAAAATGCATGCTTTACCTAACATTAGTGTTGCTCTTGTCTCGGATGTTCCTATTTTCACTTTTCATCCAGGAGGCTTATTTGTGTGAAAACAGACTCCTCCCCTCCAGCCAGTGAGTTTAATTGAAATTCATAGCGAACATGTTTGTTATTTTTATTATTATTATTATTATTATTCAAATATTTTTTGTTAGATATTATTCCTTAAATTTGTTTCAATATGTAAAGGGTCTATTTTTTATATATTATTCCTTTATTCCTTTTTATTAGATATTATTCCTTAAAGCTGCAATAACTTCCGCCTCTCTATCACCACCTCTGTTTAAAATAATAAAAATGCAAGTTACTTGTGGAGTTATTTGTTTACGTGGGTTGAACTTGTACTGCTCCTTGGTGCAGATGAATCTGTGATCACCACATTACAATGGATCTGTTGTTGCACATTAATATACGTTAACTAACTAGATGCTAACCAACTAGACAAATGTCATCTGAACAAGCAAGTTACATATTTGCCGCTTTTGCTCTGATCAAATAAAAATGTATACTTCAAGTCAAGTCACCTTTTTTCAATAACACTTTATACAATATGTTTCAAAGCAGTAGTGACAAATTCAAATCCTGCTGTAAAGAAACTCTAACAACCCAATAGCATTATTATATAGCTCAAGTCGGTGTTGATTCAGTTTAGTTCAATAGCTGTAATAGACACACAATGGTAGTGTTTTACATTGGTCATAATTTTGTGTAGTTTACCGTGCATATAGCCAATCATTTGATGTTTGTGTGTAGAGTTACTATGCAAAAACACACTTATTATAAGATTTAAAACAGTTTTAAAAAAGTGTGTTTTTTTGCAAGAGATACGTGTGTGTGTGTGGAAAAGGAGCCAGGAGAAGTTTCAGAAATTGTAAGCAATTTAAACTGTGTAACATGATATTTCTGATGTCTAAAATGGGTCACACGTGATGCTAACAGAGTCTAGTCACATTGATGGTAATGTGCACAAGTACAGACTCACACACAAATAAACACAGGACAAGCTCTCAAAATGAAAATGAGAAATATTTCAAGATAGGCCTTTTTCTCCATTTTCTAATTTTTCTACTTTAAAATGTATTAATCCATTATATGCACATTTTCTCTATTACGTCTGTAGCCTTTTTCCAGCAGTATATAGCTGCTTAGAAGAATGGTGGCTGCAGAGCTGCAAGCCATGGTTGTAGTCATTAGTATGGTCAAGAACATCTCACATGCATTAAGACGTAACACTGATTATGTACTGGATTATAAAAGCATAAAAATTAAATGGAAAAAAAAAAATGTCTTACTTAATGCTGCACTTTATGTATTACTTTTTTTGAAGGGAGTGTATCTGTGTGCTGTTTAATGTTTATTGCTCTTACAAAGTTTGGTGCAAAACTCAACAACACTAACAGTAAACGGTCAGACAGGTACTTTAGCCACTGTCGAAATGTCAGTGAATGAGGTATTGGGTGATCTGTTCAACTGATAAATGCAACCTGTGCTTTTTCATTTATGTGGGATGTCAGGGATGTTTATTGCTGCACCACCATAATAGGCAATAGATCTTCTGTTGGAAAACTATATGTTGTCAACAGAGTGTATCAGACAAAGTAAAGAAAAGCAAAAATAATAACGTAACCCTGTGTTTGCTGATACAAATATTTGCATCTTACAAACATCCTCAAATGTTTGAGGATGCATGAAGACATGTTTGATGCAAATTAGGAAGAACACTGCAGTAGAAAGTCCTATCTAAATACAGTATGGCATCTGAATATGGTGTATTGCGTGTATTCTCAAATACTGGACAAAGCTACATATACATTGCTGAGATAACTAGATAAGTTTTGTCAGTGTAATATTTTAAAATATTAACATTTATTTTTAAATTCTTTTTAATTTGTTTGTGTTTCCGCAGGGCTGTTTCATTTGTAGAACATCTGGAACATTTACTCCTTAATGTGATATTTAGTCTCCATGGTTTCCCAATCCAGTGCAGTTGAAACAAACATCTCTTTTTACACTAGAGTGAGGATAACAGTATATTATGATTGTGAAAAATCTGTGGTTAAAA
Source organism: Barbus barbus (assembly GCF_936440315.1). Lineage (NCBI taxonomy): Eukaryota > Metazoa > Chordata > Actinopteri > Cypriniformes > Cyprinidae > Barbus > Barbus barbus. Next base: position 27,096,565 of record NC_136729.1, read on the forward strand.
CATCCACTAATGGTGCTGTGATAGCCTCTGTGGTCAGAGGAGTACTATTTCACTGGGTTTGCCAGTTTCAGACAGAAGGAGAGGTTTGTCTTCATTCTAGAGCAACTGGCAATAGCCGGGTGTCACCATCTTGTATTTGGCCTGCTCAACTGCACCACATAATGCTTTAGAAACCACCTTAATTAGAGTTGACCGTGCATACTAATGCAGTTTTGCTTGGCAGTATTTAGGAACATTTCCCCATGGTCTAATCCCTTGTGATACAGACTGTTGGATCTCTCCTTGAAAGGGAGAGAGCTGTATTACTGCAAGCCTCATTGACCAAAACCCTCACAGCTTTTTCCTCAGCCAAAAGCCTAGTAAGACTAAAGAGTTGATGTCAGACATGAAATGTGATTGTTATTGAAAGAAAATACACAATTCCCCAAAACAACCTTTTTAATGTTCAGCGTTCACTTTAAATCACTTAAATTTGAGCTCTTTTCAACTTTGTCCCAGCTTCAACAATCTGTCATACAATCATGAAATTGCCAACTCTTGCGATATACTGTAGCGTTTATAGTTAATATTGAGTAACGTACACGGTAGACAAAATATTGAATCATTGTGTGTATTTATTCACAGTAGTGAATATCAAATGTATATGTTTTTGAATAAATCAGCTGAACAAATAATTCAATGACTTTCTCATGAAGACCATCCCTTGTTTCATTCCTGAATGGCTTATTTGATTTGTACGAAATTATCCTCATTTAGTGAACTATTTAAGGTGAAAGCTATTTATAATGGTGTCAGAAACCATTATCAAGTGCACTTATTCAGTTCCATAGTGCACTGCAATGACATGCACAATCGGTGTCCACTCAGCGGATAGCTGCTAGAAAATACCCTGTGAGTGTAGTAAACAAATTTCACATCAGATTTACCATAGAGCCAGATTTACTAAACAGGGGAAATTAGCGTTGGAGCTCAATTCCATAAAAGTGCCGATGGGAGGGAAAAATTCTGTGGGTGATTTACTGGCCATGCGTACATTAAAGAACACAGACGCAGTCTTAGTAAATCACATTGCATGATTCTATTCAATACTCTCCTCCCATAAATTTTGAGTCTGAAAAGGAAACTCCTACAAATGCATATTCTGTAATGTCAGGAGCAAAAATAACTTTGTCCACGCCTTTTCAGCGCTAATTCTTCACTGCGTGTCTTTAGTAAATCCTGACAGTACTGTTTTAAAGGGGTCATATGACGTTGCTAAAAAGTACAAATACATTACTTGTGTATTTGGTGTAATGCAATGTATTTATGCGGTTTAAGGTTAAAAAAACACATTATTTTCCACAAACTGTACATTATTGTTGTTCCTCTATGCCCCACCTTTCTGAAACGCACCGATCTTAACAAAGCTCATCGTTCTGAGAAGTGAGGCATGCTCTGATTGGCCAGCTATCCAGTGCGTTGTGATTGGCCGAATACCTCAAGCGTGAAAAAGAAATGTTACGCCCCTTACCGTATTGTGATGCCGTGTCCCAGCGCGATGACACAAAAACAATAAAACCCATTATAAACGAGGCATTTGTTGCATCCAGTGGGGACATAATTACTGATTATAATGACTTATACTGTCTTTTTACACGTTGCATAAACATCACCATGTCTGCATTCATGATCAGAGAAACGACAAACAACAAGCACTACTCTACACTGCTCAAAACTCGCGTTTGAATAGGCAGTGACAAATTCTCTAAATAAGAAAACATACTTACGGGCTGTGAGTCAGAAGCGGCTGACTGTACTTGCAAAGTTGGAATTGCCCCACTTTATAGAAACAGCCTTTGAGCATAGCTGGCAGGCTACACTTCCATGTTCAGGAAATAATCATCCTTAAAATATGCTGCACACTCTCATATTTGAGTTGAACTGTTCTGGAAAAGTGTTGTGAATACAACTTAACCACTGATTTCTAGTTGTGTCCTTTTTTGGAAGTCCAAACTAAGTACTTTCGCTTTCACAACGAAACACAGTGTCTCCAGGACGTGGCGCCGGCGGCAGCAACAGTATTACAGCCACAATAAAAATCTTGCCCTCTTTCTTTGCATATACGTTTGGGAGATGATTTGCAAATCTCCCCACACCGTGACGTAGACATGTGGGGGTGTGTTTGAATGAGCCGTTTTAGAGGGGCGTGGTCGAGTCGTAACTTATATAAAGAATATCTCTTCGTTTTGAGACTTTAGTCTTTGCAACTTCAGGGATCTTATCTATGCACAAACAGCTTGTAACACTCCAAAGAGAAAGGAAAACTTGAAATCGCATCATATGACCCCTTTAATGATAAAAGATGGTTTGCGCTGGCGCAAGCTGTTAGTAAATCTGGCCCATAGGCAGTGTACAAAATTGCATACTCTCTGAGTAGATATTTCTTTTGAATAAGTAATTATTTTGTAACCACTATGAAAGTACTATTTATTTAGTTCGAATGGGTGTAGTATGAATGCAATTAGGATGTACTGTATTCGCCATATTGTTGCTGTCCTGATGTGACCTACCAGTGTCAATTACATTTCTTCACTGCCATTCACAAATCCTCTCCTCTGGCCTCATGGGATATATCCATCAGAATCGCACTGGGAGCAGTATGCCATACTACATATTTAGGCATACTACATATTCAGAAATAATGTTTTAACACACGGTTTTTCACCTTTACTACAAATAGTAGGGGAGTATGCAATTTCCGATGCAGCCCTAGTGTTTTTGAACAAATGCATTGAATGAATTACTCACTAAATCACTTGCAACCTACTGGGCTATATGTAACCATCACAAAAAAAAAATAATACAAAAAAAAATATATATATATATATATATTATGTATGGCATCGCGGTGCTGTTGTACTGTATATCCCCAGATAGCACACATACATCTGCAATATATATGTTAAAGATTGCTTGATATGGAAGTAATCTGTTGTCAGATCTGCAAACATTTGATGTTTTTAAGATGTCAGTTCTCTTTCATCATCTCGTGTTCGAGATCCATCTATTGGAAGGGTTTGAGAGAACCGGGGTTAGAACAGTAACCTATTGTTTTACATAAATTGTAAATCATAAACATCTTAAAGACATCTAAAAAAAGGTCTATATGACATCTGATAGGAAAAAGTCCTATAGATGTATTGCAGATGAGCAAACACTCATCTTGCAGATGTAAATGCAGGTGTCAAATAGAAGTCTTCATGATGTACATGTGCTATCGGGTTTAGCATTTTTGGAGCACACCTCAGCCAACCAAATTCAAGGACTAGAACTAACTGTTGTTTTAATGTCATTATAATGATTCCTTATTATATAATAGTTGGGAAAACTGCCTGTGCTTTCTCACTGGTGTAGTGTCACGCAACGGCGAAGGAAGCGCTGCGAAAAGACGAAGTCAGGGTCCAAGTGCAGGGAAGGTGCTTTTAATTGAAACAAAAAGGCCAACACGGCACAACAAAACAAAACAGAAAAGGACTGGGATACAAACGGCAACAAAGTGCATGTATCCCAGACCAGAGCAAACACAAGAAATGCAATCACTGCAACACATTTACAAATACCAAATAATGCAACCAGGCAGAGTGGTAGGAGAGGGGAGACTATATAGTCTGTGGCAATAGGGAAAAGCTGCGGGTGTAATGAGTGTAATTGAATGATGCGGCAGGTGTGTGTGATGTGCCAGGTGTATGTGATGTGGCAGGTGTATGTAATTATGGGAGATGAGGGCCTCCTGTGGCGACAGGGAGAAGCGCAGGACCCAGACTCGTGACATGTAGTAGCTCTGCATATTTTTTTATTTATTTTATATTTTTGTGAGTGTGTGTGTGCATTTGTTTTTGCCTAAATGTCTAATCTGCAACATCTATCTTCCATGAATTCAACCCTATTTTATTTTTGTAGCAAATAATAAAAAAACATTTTTTTTTGTCCTGTGTCTGATTGTCTTGTGTGACTAGCAGGGTGTATAGGCTACAAAAGCAAACTTTAATATCAATATCCATAAGATAGTCACGAAATGTCGGCGCCATACTGTTGTCTTTGGATGACTTCATTGATAGCTGCAGGATACAGTTATTACTTGTGTTATGAGGCTGTTTCATTTCACCAGAGCACGGTACTTCATCCAATATATATTTTACTCTTACACATGACCTTAAATACTTTGTTAAATGTCTGATGAAATATTTCCATAGTCCTGCACCCCAGCTCGATATGCTGCTCAAGGCAAGTCTGCTCAGCAGTTAGTTATTTGCTATGTGAGAGAGTGGAAGAAGGAGGAGTTAGGGAAGAGAGAGAGACGAGAGAGAAAATGTAGAGATGGAGCTGCCTGATCTCAAGCGGCAAATTAGAGCTCCCTCCGATCGATAGCTGGAGGAGCTTTACACAGATTTCATTAGCTAGCAGAGTCGCACATTTAAAGCAATGCTAAGGGGTATTGATGCTGCCGATTGATTGCTCAGTCTTATTTAAAAAAAAAAAAAAAAGTATACATTAAGACGAAGGTGCTGGGTCTGGATCTGTACCTTAAACATCGATAGTCAGCTGTAATTACTGTTGAATCAACATATCAGGGAATCTTAGAGGTCACACATTCAGAGATTCGATGATCTCAGACATTAATATTGAAAACCCACTGTTTGTAGTCATTTTGAATGTGGAACTCAACTTCCCCTTCACTACTGCTTGCTGTTTCTTTTAGATTGAGAAATTGGCGTGTCTTATCTGTTCTCCTTTAAGTACTTATTTATAAAACAGGGTAACTCCTCAGATGGTGATCTGTTGGAGAATGTTTTATTCTGTTTGGGCCAAAAGCCACAAAATAAAAGTCACATTGAGGACCTCTGTTAACTTAAACAAGAGAACCCAATTTACCTCTGTCAGTCTTGCATTCACTGTGAGCTATCGATCTCATCGCGGCTGAAGCCCTAAATAAGACCCAAATGAATTAATAGAAAAGATAGCATTTGTTTAAAGGAGCCTGAACAACACATCAGGGGATACACTGCGGGCAGGCTTTTTGAAGCCTTTTTTATTATTATTATTGTAATAATCAATGTAAGTGCTAGTCTGAGAGAACGGTACCTCTCCAAAAATCTGCAATACATTCTGAAATCTATCGAAAATAAACTTTGACATTTTAACTTTTAAGGCAAGTGAGATACAGTGCTCACGTTGAACAATCAATCTACAGTAGGCCAAAAAAGACCAGAGGAATGATATGAACATATGTAAATTATTCATTATTGTTATGATTTATGACTCAGCTGTGTAATGTTGGTCTTGCGACTTTAATATTTCATAACTTCTTTGATTTTCGCAGTCATCTGATAAATGTGTTATTAAGGTGGCGTTAAATGATTAATAGATAGAGAATGTATGTACCTCGCTCTCTCTGTCTCTCTTTCTCTGTCTCTCTTTCATTACGGTGTGTCACATTTCATCAGGGTAGTGCTTAATCTTATTCCATATGCATTTTAATAGTTACAATGCTACCTGTATCGTGGAACGGCCTGATGTGATGTAAATGTCTGTGGCTGTTCTGGCTGACTGCTCTGAGCTCAGTAATGTAAGACATGTTAGCATCTCCAAACAAAAGAGGGACTTTCTGGTTTATTATTTCAAGCTTTATTCTTTTCAGATTTTTTGACAGTAAAGAGAGAGTGTTGTGGTATGGAGAGCGACAGTGAGGACGAAAGAAGGAGCGGAAAGCTTTATTCTGTGAGGAGAAGAGCAGGTTTCATATAATAAAAGCTGCAGATTCATATAGCATATCTGTTCAATATATATCAAGTATCTCCAAGGAGGATCAGGAATCTCTCTAGGAATATATCTCATTTATTATGAGCTGATTATAGATAAACACCTGCAATCTGATAGAGATTTATTTTTACCTCAGAGAGCTCATAAGCTCAACCGAACAAAACTATCCCCACCATCAGGCAAGTTGAACATGCGAAAGGAAGCTGATGCTAATCAGAAATCTTTATGCAGGTCGTTGTGGCAGGTTCGTTTCCATTTTCTAAAGAAGCAGTTGCACAGTAGAATGTAGAATGATAGATGACTGCTCTGGCAGACGGAGGTTGGATGAACGTGTGCATTCAATCCCAGGGGAATCCCCATCGGGGAGAGACTTTTCTCTGCGGGACGTCAATCTATTTCTTCTGTGTCTCCTGCAGAGAGCAAGTCTTTTACAACTCTATTACGCCAAAATGCAGATCATTTTTATTCCATCCTTATTACCTTACTGAGGCAGGAATCACATGGCCAGTCTTTCCCATTTCTCTCTGCTTCTCTTAAAGGTGAGAAATACTAATCCTCGCCCTCTCCCGAGATCAAAGACTAACCTTTAGCCACATGAACAGGGATTTATTTGACACTTTGAAGCATCAGCAACATTTTCTGGTGTACTATTTGCTGCTAAGAGTGCTAGATAATGTGTCTGTGCCTTCAAGTTGTGTCATGTAGGAAAACAAAAAGTCAAAATATTTAAACAGCATTATGATTATTTGCTAACAACATGAAGAGTATTGTGATAAAGATCCATGGGGTTAGATAATAAAGTTTGTAATGCATAACAATACTGTAGTTATGTGAACATCTACCCGTTTTTGAAGCCAATGGCCCGAAAATATGATGATCGCTTCATTAAATATATACAAATATATGCCATATAAAATCCAATTCATTATTTTGAAAATAAAATGCTGTCTTCATAATATCACATTAATATTTTCGCACCCTTCATCTTTAAGTGAGGAAATAAATATTATGAAGCATTTTATTTTCAAAATAGGATTTGTATGGTTACTATATTGTTATATGGTTAAGTAAAGGGTTAAAGCCTGATGATACAGGTTACTACAGGTTATTAGAGCCTGATGTTAAATATCCCCCTGAAAACATGTCGTTTTAGTATTTTTTTGTGTTTAATTGTAGATATAAAAATTATATATTTTCAATTTAACCTAAATCTGAAGAGATACATTTTCAATACATCTCACATTTATTAGTTAAGAGCTACTCAGAATAAATATTGTTATAAAGCAACGTGTTAAATTACTGTTGTATGTACTTAAACATGAAATAGAATAGAAAGTAATCGTATAAAGTTGACATATTGCCTTTGACTGCCTTAAAAAATAAATACAAATAAAATAAATTACATATATATATATATATTAACTTTGACATCAGGCGAAATGAACAACCTCCACTGATATTGATGTTAGCTTTTTTTTTTTTTTTTTTGTATTTTCCTGTATGTTTTTACAGTTTTGGTTTTGGCTCAAATTTACATTTTGAATATTGTTGGCCCTCTGCACTTCTTGTAAGTATTTATACATTTTAAAGTTTAGGTTAAGGACATTTTTGTTTGTCTTTGTGCAGTAAACAGCTTTGGCACTGTGTCACCACTTGATCTTCTGTAAAATATGGGACTTGAAGCAAAACCTGTTGAGAGCCACTGCAGCAGTGCAACTGAAATCAAAAGAGTGCTGCTGTCTCATTTCTGCTGGGGGATTCTGTTCCCACGCTATACAAGTACACTCTACATGAGTGTCGAGATAAAGCCTACAGTAGATAAATGTGTACCTGTGCTTTTTTTCTACCTCTCTTCTCTCTTTATAATCCCTCAGTTCTATCTTTAGAGTGCATCCATAATGGAAACAAAGCACCTTTATCTCTCCTCAACATTCTAAGAGTTTTCCTGCCTGCTGGTCTTCTCTTGGTGTTGCCCTATCCTTGTGTACAGTGTGTGTGTGTTTGAGAGAAAGAGATGATGAAAGCGAACGAGAGCTGGGAGTTGCCCTTGGTCTGCCTCAAGTCTGTGCTATAGGATCGATACACAAGAGTGGGGCCTCTCCCCTTCCTGCACTCAGGCATTGGGGATTTCTCCCCCATTACACAGTTACAAGGAACAAAGTCTAGGAGAAGTCTATTGATTCCTCTGGCCAGGTTTCATTGAACAGTACAGTGCTGCTGAAAAAAAAAAAAAAAAAGCAAAAAACAAAGCTGTATATTCCAACCTGACCAAAAAATATAATTACTTTGCAATCCTCACGCACACACAAATATATATGCTGGAAGATATCTGTTATGCTAGCCAAATTTATTACAAATATTTAGAAATATTATTACAATTTAAAAGAGATGTTTTCGATTTTAATATATTTTCAAATGCAATTTATTTATTTATGCGCTAATTTGGTGCTCAGTTATTATCAGTTATTGTTGGTGCTCAGTTATTAATAATGGTACTTATTATTAGCATTTTAAAATATAGGTTTAAAATAATAATAATAATAACGTTTATCTGTTGTTTTACAGTATTTTTGATCAAATAAATTCAGCCTTGGTGAACATAAGATACTTTTAAAAACATTAAAAATCATAATTATTACAAACTGTTGACCACTAGTGCACACATATAAATAAAATAACGAAATAATCTGAATGGTCATTTTATGACATATACTCTCTGATCATATCTAGTCCTAAAGCAAAAACTCTGCAATGTATCAGTGATTAAATGGTCATTAATTACATTATATTCCAATAGTGCATAAATTAGAAAAGTGAGAGTAAAATGTGATTAATTCTAGTATCAATGCATTAAAGCAGTGGAGCTGAAATGGTAACATTCATTTAGGGACTGTTTGATTGCCAAGCTGTTTGATTATGGGAATAAGCCGCCATCGGAAATGCTATTCTGTTGGTAATGAGATGCAATGACAATGCTGATTAACAAAAAGACATAGAGCTCAGAAGTCGGGTCGTGCTCACGCACTGCATAATGCAAAATATGTACGTGGAGTGTGACCACAATCAAATATTTCCCTTGTAATTGTTTTCAGCCACGGATATCACGATAGATACGAATGGGATACAGGTTTAATTAAAAGCACAATGGAAAAAAGCAAGTCCCTTGTTGGCTGCATCCCACTGCCATTGGGCTGTCCTTGCCCATTACGAGGTTTAACAAGTCGACTCCAGATGTTGTATGTGTGTGCGTGCACAGGAGCATGTGCGTTTCCGATGCCCAGTTTGAGCATAGATGGACGGACGGTTTGAAAGGAAAATATGCCTTCCCCGCAATGTTAATCTCGTCCTCTCCAGCATCCAGCGTGTCACCCCAATGAAGCCCCCACAGACAGATACTTAAAAAGAGTTAAGACTAAATTAACCTTCAGGACTTAGCACTTTGCTTTTAATACACTTTATGCATCCTTGTCCTGTACACACACCCCACCAAGGACAACCTCTCTTTTAACAGAAGGAGGTCAGAACAAAAACGTCTCTTACTAGTGACAACCTTGTGCGGCACCAATATGTTAGAGAGTAAAGAAAGTAAAGAGACTGGGAGTGAATTTCCACTGATTGATCAGTCAAAATTCCACCAATTGATTTGTTTATTTGCACAATCTAATTATGTTTTAATGACAAGTTGATCTTCATTATTGCTTTATTGATTTCAAATGCTTTATTGATTTGAAAGTCACTGAAATCCCAATGAACAATTCTGATTATTTCATGGAATGTTGCAGTGTTTTCTAATGATTTATCTGTGAACATTTAATGTCGTGCCCTTCATTTTTTCTCTTTCTATAGATCTTAATCAAGTTATATGCCATATTTAATTTAACTGTGGATGAAGGCATGGCTGTGAAGGATAGACTTGTCAGTCTTTACAATGGCACACACTGTATAAAGGTCCTAGGTTGTGTAATTTTCACAACTTTTAAAACTGATTTATGGATTTTTTGTCTACTGAAAGTGTTTTCAGAAAGACATCTAGATAGCTCAACAGGATGTTGTTAAACAACTGTACAATCCATTGACTGCACTGCACTTTTATTCCTCACAGCCTTGTTCTTATTCCCTTCAAAAATTAAATATGACGCTACCCTGACTAGGGTCTATAGCCATTTTACTCTGATATACGTCACAATAGGGTAGAAAAGGCATAGACATTTGTTTCCTGCCAACTTTAAATATGTACTTATTACTGACAGACATGCAATTCATCATCTAAGCATGACAGATCAATGGAAAATACCTGTAATATTCACACCAAATGCAACTGAATAATCCATCCAATGCGAATGAATGTCTGACAGGTGCTGTATATTGAATGAAACGTTCCATACTCAGACTTCAGGAACTGTGTGTTCAAGATAAACTAGTGACAAAACTAGAATTTAGAGCTGGGTACTGTCATATCACATTCTCGCAGCCTTTCTTGTATGACATGAGCTAATTCTGGTTTAGCTTGAATGAACGACTGCCTTTTTATCTCTTCCCCTTAGTCAGCTGCTATTTAACACTGCTGATTCCATTGTGCATACATACCTTTCAGCAGGCTAAAACTCAGCTGTGTTAATTTTTTATTTTTTTTCCCCCCTCCTTTTTTCTTTTTCTGGATGACTTTAGGGATGGAAAGGCACACCAGGACTTTTAATACACCTAGTATTTAAATATGCCTTACTTCTCTCAGTCCTTTTGATGCCTTTGTTCACTTTGAGAAAGTTATCATTATGCAGGTCACACTGTTGGTGGAGAGTGAAATGTAGAATCATTCTGCCTACCTTTTCTTCCGCATCCTTTCCCAGCAAAGAACATCTACATATCCCTATCTTCCTCTTATCTCTGACTGCAGTCGCTGAAACTAATTCCCTGCGCCACCATGCACCCAAAGCTCTGCAAACTCAAAAAGAATCAGCCACGGTTATCTGTGACTGCTACGGAGGGAACTATAACGACAGTCGTTATCCCCAGAGAAGGGCTTAATAATTCAATAGCGCATGCATGTAGGTGAAGTCATTTCACACTACCACCACTGGTTTATGCTGTATGCCTTGGCTTTCAGAAGGATTCTGTAAATGTTGCAAGAATATACATAATAAATTATATTTAACTGCAGAACTAAACACAAACACAGAACTGAGCACCATTGGTATTTATTTGATTGTTTGTTAATGACTGATGAATAATTAGGACAATACGTTCATGCATTACGTTATCATGAACTAACAATGAACAATGCTTGTACTAAATTTTAATTACTTTAAGTACTTGTGGAGGGTCAGAACGCTCTCGGATTTCATCAAAACTATCATAATTTACTAAATAAATAAATAAATATGCTGACAATACATAATGATAAAAAACTGAAAACTACAGTATATTGTCCCATTATATAAAATATTACAGTTATATTAACACTAAAATCCTCTGACAACATTTTCATTACAGTCGATATATACAAGACACGAGATGCCAGTTTTACAAAAGCAGAAACAGTGAGTCTGCAAAGTGATACAGAAGACATGAAAGTACAGTGTTGCCATGGATGACGTTCAGTTTTAGGAAACGTCAGACCGCAGAGACTGACCAATCAGAATCCAACTTCCAGAATAATTCATTGTAACGAGCTGAGCCTTATTGTTATCTTTAGACATTATGAATTTTATTTAATAAATTGTATTTAATTATCATAGCTTACCTAACTAATAGTCCTATTAAAACTCTACAGCTTTTAATATTTTCCCCATACTACATGTGATACATTCTGCAGGATCATTTCTCCTCCTACTCTCGTCTGCCGCCTATTTTTGAGGACATATCTAACAGTGTCAAAAGCATTTTCTGTTTTTTACGGATAATGAAATTGGACCCGGTGTTACTCAACAGTCACTTCAAACAAATCAACAACAAAACGAAAACCATAGACATACGAAGTCAGTACAAACATGGCTGTGACTCAGCTCTCAGACAGAGCAGGCAACACTAAAACAGATCTGTCTGTGCAGAACGTTTCCTTTTGTCATATTCTGCCACATACTGAATCTACCATCCTCAAATAGCCAAGTTACAGAGACACATGTCAAAACATCCAACATCAACCTTGCTTCCCTTTATTCACACTAAATATTTCATGGGGGAGTGTTTGAAATTATGAATGTAGGATACTCTAAATTTAATACTGTTATTTCTGTAAACAGCCCTGACATGAGAGACTCGTTGTCTTTGTTAGATGTACCCTCTCTAATCTTATATGACAGGAGGGGCTTTCAAAGGGGTGGAGATGCACAAGCTAAAAGTCACACACAGTTACATACGGTCTCACACATACACACAGGTGTATTTTCCAGCTATTGGACCCCATCTACGAGCGCTGTGACTAATCAGAGGAAGTAATGTGTAAACATTTATACAAACATGTCAGTCACATCTTCACGTTCTCTGCTTCAATCAGCGGTTTATTTGTCTTCGTCTGAAATGAGATGCACAGTGAAAGGAGGATGAGTGCTTGTCATCTCTCACCGAGGCAACCTTGAAGAGAAAAGGAACACGTTTTCATTTTCAACATCTCGTCTGATTGAAAGTTCAAAATAGGTTTTCATTTATCACATAATTGTTTGGCATAAAAAAAAGTGATGATTTATTGACAGATTTGAGTTCTTCAAAACTTCAGATTTACATGCATCTGTGCAAATGATTAAAAACAAATGAATAAATGGATATATTGAAATAACTGATGATGAGTTAAATGACACTCAAGCTACTGAATGACTGATAATCTTACTATTCTGTGTGGAGTATATGTATTATATACATTATTATGTCTATCCATCCATCCATTGCTCTATAATTAATTCTATGGTTGTATCAGTCATTCTATCTATGGTTCTGTCATTCATTCTGTCATTCTACTCCCTCTCATTCTGTTCATTCTGTCTAGCATTCTATCATTCTACCATTAATTCTGTCTAATTTTCTATTGTTCATTTTATCTACTGATCAGTCGTTCATTCTGTCTGGCATTCTGTTCTTAATTCTATCTAGCATTCTCTTGCTCATATAATGTTCTGTTGTTTAATGATCCTATCTAGTTTTCTATCATTCATTCTGTCTAGTGTCCTATTGTTCTACAGTTCCTCCTGTCTAGCATTTCTTTGCTCTATCGGTCTCGTTATATTAGCTGGCCTTAACTACTATGTACTTACATTTGAATTAATAATTTGATACAATGCACTTATTGTGTACATATGTTTTATATCGTACTTATATGTAATTAATTTCTATAATTACATTTATGATTACACTGTTGACCCATCTCTTACACCTAAACCTATATACCACTAAACCTGTCCCTAAACACCTCACTAGCAGCAAAAGTTTTTGTTTGTTTTTTTGCAATATGAACACAATAAGGACATTGTACTTATTTTTGATGCAAGTACATAGTGGTAAAGGCCACCTAATATAAAGTGGGACTTTTAATTCTGTCTAGCATTTTACCGTTCATTCTGTCTGGTGCTCCATCATTCGTTCTATATTGTTCTATTGTTTATTCTGTCTAATGACAAAATGCTCATCCGGGAATGCTGAACATTTACTTTCTCTTTCCTTAATCCCTCCCTGTCTAGCTTTTACTAATCTGAACAATGACTGAAACTTTGTATTATGAGCAATTCATGTGTTTACTTGCCTGTGTTTACTTTGGAAATGTAATAGGTTAGAGATCAAAAGTTACCCTATATAAAATACGTAGTAACTTTTTCAATTACTTTATTAAATAAATAGTACTGATTATTTTTTGATTACTTTTCTAAATTTACATTTACCTTAGTCATTTAGCAGACACTTTTATCCAAAGCGACTTAAAAATTAAGACAACAGAAGCAATCAAGCCAAATTTAAATTGAATTAAAATGATAATCATTTATTTTTAAGGCTCAGCCACCACAAAATCATACTTTAGCACCTCTTTTTACTTTAAAACAATTTAAAAGCATAACTAGAAATAGTAAATATTAAAACAATAAATATACAGATGTAATCCCTTTGTAATCGCTAACATTTCACAAGCAACTGTAATTGAAGTACACATTTTTTTTCTCAGTAACCGTAACAGATTACGGTTACATTTCTTGATAACACTTTATTTTAAGCTGCCCTTGTTACATGTTACTTGTACTTACTATTATAATAACAATAAATTATGCATAATTACATGAAAGTAATCCAAAACCAAACCCTACACAGCAAATTCATCAGTGTTAAATTTCAAGTGTTAAGCCAATTCAGAGTAAAGTGTTGAAGTTATAGTGTTAGATTTAGAGAAATGAACACTATCAGTGTTAAAAGCTTGTTTGCTTCAGTGTAATCACTTAGTCACAGGTGTCCAACACCACTCAGTGTTATTTGTAACATCCAGGCATTAGTTCAGCGATCTCACTGAAAGATTTTTCCAGACGCCATTTTCTTGTGCCATGCGGAGGATAAGGACAAGAGATGACTGGTGAGTAAAGCTACTTACAAGTTTGAGTTTGATAGACCTTATATATCAAAATTATTATATCTTAGTGTTAGTTTTAAATATTTCACATTCAGGGATGCATTTGCGCGCGAATGTTTTATTTATCCTTGTTCGCTACACAAGGCGAGTCTTCTGAAGCGATTTTGAATATTGCTCCTCCATTTTTACTCGCTTTCATCCCGAGTAGGAGAGAGTTGTGAGTTTCATATAGTTAATGTGTATTATTGTCTTTTTTGTGTTACAATTTGAGACATTATGAAAGCTTGTGGCATACCGTTAACTAAGATTTGCTGTATATAGTGTTTTAGCGAGCAGCTGTTTCCCGGGTTGTGTCTGTAATGTCGCACACAGTCTATTCAGCAATGTTAAAGTTAATCACTTCTTATCACTGAAGTAATAAACTTGTAAATAAAATACTTCTAATGGCGTTAATTTATTTTTTAAATAAATTTGATGTACGTTATCTTGTTATGTGTAGGAATCAACAGGATCACGAGGCTCTACTTTAAAAATATTCTTCTTCATGTAAGTTAACTTAACTTTAGAGGTTTTGAACCTGTAAAGTTACCATTATGCAAAACATCCATACAAAGTTACATAGATATACAATTTCTGTTAAAGTCCTAAAAGGAATATGTTTAAGATGCGGTGTCTTGTATTCAGCCAACATTGGTAATTTAGTAAATGCTTAACTTCACGCAGATATTAATTATCAGCATAAGGCATGTTAGAAAGTTTACAGAGAACTAGTAGTGTTTCATACATATACAGTACATACATATTTTTTTCTGATCTGTCCCTTAGCTAAAAATGTGTTGGTATATGCCCAGAGTTGATGGTATTCCACACCTAAACATCCAGGCATTTGGGCAGGCTCACTCGTTGGGGAATTTGACAGCCGCCATTTTCTGTCACTCTTTCATCCAGAGTAGCGGTAAGAGAGATTGCTAAGTTTCACGTAGCTAATGCATGTTATTATCTTTTTTATATTAAAATGTGCTCTTGCTGGGTTGTTTAAAATTTGAACCGATGAAAGCATGTGGTATAACTAATAGTGCTTTAGTGAGCAGCTGTTTCCCGGGTTTTGTCTGTAATGTCGCGCACAGTCTATTCAGTGAAGTTAAAGTTAATCACTTCTTATCACTGAAGAAGTTAAATGTCAGTAAATAAACTTGTAAATAAAATATTTAATGTAAATAAAAACCTCTAATGACGTTTTTTTTTTTTTTTTTTATAATACATATGTATGCTATCTTGTTATGTGTAGGGTAGGAACAGGATCACAAGACTCAACTTTTCGTCTTTAGGTAAGTAACGTTAGAGTTTGGCTTTTGCCTGTAGAGCTGCCATGATGCAAACATAACCATGTTAAGTTATATTAGTTAGTAAGTCCTAAAAATGAATATGGTATTAAATGTATGGTAGTAAAAAAATACTACATTGGTAGTAAATGTGTACACAGATATTAATTATCAGCACAAGACATGTATTGTGTATTGTATTTGTAACGCTTGTGAATATTTCTGTCAGAGAATCACAGTCACCTGCACCTTCGTTAACCAGATCTCAATCACCTGTGTATTGATTCCCCGCACCTGTCACCTGCTAATGAACAGCACTATATCCACTCACCGCCAGCACTCCTTCCTCGTCCGGTCTACCGTTCACTACCCGAACCTAGCCTGACTACTAACCTTGTGTTACTTACCTGCAGACCTCCTGATCTCCACCGCTCCTAGTCTCCACCGCTCCTAGTCTCCACCGCTCCTGGAACTTCCTTGTCCTGGTCCTCCCCGCGGCAGTGCGCACCGCCGACTTCCCTTCCTGGATCCTGTCCCCGCTCCTCCACTCAGCATTCACCCTTGCACCAATTCCAATAAACCTTGTATTGACTTTACTCCTCCGTGTCTCCTAGCCTGTTCGTGACAATTTCATAATAAGAATGTGGCATAAAGGAATATTTTGTGTGTGTATACAGTGCCCTCCAAAAGTACTGGAGCAGTAAAGACAAAATTGCTCTGCTGGCTGTGGAGTCAAGACATTTGCAAATATGATTAAAAGATGAATATGAGACAAAACTATAGAATGTCAAAAATTATTATTAGCTTTTCAACATATGTTTTACCAAATAAAAAGAACAGCACTTTTAGAGTTCATCCCACTCATTGATGTGAGCATAAGTATTGGGACAGTTGAACATAAGGCAGATATAAAAGATTAAAATCTATTATTTAGTTGCAGATCCCTTGCGCACAATCACAGCAGTGAGTCTGTGACCCATAGACATCACCAGACTCTTGGTCTCATCCTTTGAAATGCTTTCCCCAGCCTTTAATGCAGCCAATTCCAATTGTTGCTTGTTTTGGGGAGTTTCTGCCTTTACTCTCCTCTTCAGATGGTGAAATTCATCTTCAATCAGATTTAAATCTGGAGATTGACTTGGGCAATATGAGACTTTCCATTCCTTTGCCTTTATAAATTCATTGACTGAGCTGGCATGTTGTTTTGGGTCATTGTCCTGATGCAATATGAAGCACTTCCCAATGAATCTGGTGGCATTTTCTTGAATAGTGGTAGGCAAGATGTTTTTTTACCCTTCCAAATTAATTCTGCTACTGTCATCATACATTGTCATCAGTAAAGTTGAGAGGGCCTGTTCCAGAGGCAGCCATGCATGCCCATGCCACGACAACACCGCCACCATGCTTTACAGATGAGGCTCTATGCTTGGGATCATTGCAGTTCCCTTTTTTTCTCCACATTTTTGCTTTCCCATCACTTAAATAAAGGTTCATCTTTGTCTCATCGGTCCATAAACACAGTTCCAAAACTCTTCTGGCTCACCTTTGTGTTTTTTTGCAAACTCTAAACTTGCCTTTCTATTTTTGGTGCTGGTCAGAGGTTTGCATCTTGCTGTGTAGCATCTGTAATTCTGAGTCAAAGTCTCCTGAGGACAGTAGATTGTCAAAGCATCACCTCAGCTTTCTGGAAGTTGTTGGTGATTTTACAGACACATCTTTTAGGGTTCATTTTCACAGCTTTTATGATATGTCTGTCACCAACTACTGTTGTTTTCTCAGCCGATCAGGTCGTTGTTGGTTGCTGGTGGTTTCCAAACTCTTGATTTCTCCATGCCCTTTGTTTTTGCTAGAGCTCTAACTGACTTACTCTTTTCTTTTAGCATCCAAATTGCTTGCTTTTCTCTCAAAGTCAGCTCCCTCATCTTCATCCTGGTTTGTGTGTGTCATCATCGAATGCAAGATTCAGAATACAGAAGTAATGGATATAACTGACACAACGCATTCCCTGCTTTTAATATCTGAAGAATTAATGCAACAGGACACAGCTGATCACTTAGAAAGATCTGTGAGGGAACTGTTTCAATACTTATGCTCACATCAGATAGAGGGATGAAACTCTAAAAGTGCTGAACTTCTTAGCTGGTAAAACATAAATATGTTGAATCACTCAATAATAAAATGTGACATTCTGCAGTTTTGTCTCATATTCATCTTTTAATCATATTTGTAAATGTCCTGACTCAACAGCCAACAGAGCAATTCTGTCTTTACTGTTCCAATACTTTTGGAGGGCACTGTATGTGTGTGTGTTTTGCATTTGCGTTTGTGCACTTCTTAAACAGGGTAGACATATATTGCTGTCACCCTTAAAAGTTTGAAGTGCAGTAAGTAAACTAACAGACCTTTCAGGCAAATAAACATCTGCATACCCTGCAAGTCTCACTTTCAAAAGGTACATTTTGTTCAGAAAGAATTTTAGGATTTTGCATTGCATGTATATCTACTAAATGTCCTGTTGTCAGTTGTTTAAACCTTCAAAATCAAATGATGTTTTACTCATCAATCACCATTCAAGTTTTCTTGACTTTGATTTTTAGTTTAAAATTATATATATATATTTTTTTTAATTTAAATTGCTTTTCATTCTATTTCCTTACTTTCAAATTTAAATCTAAATGTTTAATCCTGTTTGCCATCTCAATTCATATTCTCAGTTCAGTTCTGAATGCTACACAACCCTGTTTATAAGTCCTCTCTCTGAGTCTCATTCATTTGTCACAGTGGATATTTTAAACATTCAAAACTAGGGTACACTATAGATAATGTCATGCACCTGGTGTAAAGGCTACATACATTCATTAAGAGGAGTTATGTACCCAGGGGTTTTGCTGCACTCAGACTCACTGAGATTCCAGTCTCAATTTCCCGTGTGTTATTCCGGCCTGTGGGCAGTCTGGTAAAAAGTCATCTCTAGCTAAAATGACACATAATTTTAGTCAACTAAAACTTTTTTCTTTTTTTTTAGTTAAAAAGAAAGTGCACATTTAAAACAAATATATGAACAATATTTTAATGATTAATATATACAAAAATATTTAGACCAACCATATTCTTTCTGGATTTTTTATTTTTTTTTCCAAATATTATATTTAGCTAAAGTAGTTTCATTCATATAATTAAAAAAAAGTTGCCTTACATTTTGTAACCAATTTTGTTAATGACTTAACCACCTTGTGCACCTTTAAGCAGTGTCTGTCCCCTCACAATTTCTCATAGAAAATGTTGCCATCGAATAGTTTCCAGTTATTTCCATTCTCAAAACGGCATATGCTCCGTAACTACCGCTTCTTAAAGTGCCGTAACATTCTCTCTCATAACCTCTCTCATAACTCACTCCATGGGAAGCTGTCGACTTTGGACAATGGCAGGGTTGGGTCTGGTCTGTGACCTCTGGCATTGTATTTGGAGACGTGTCCCAGATGAGTTGGCTGGCAGCCCATGGTTCCACCTCAGCAGGGGCCTGGGCTGAAGCAGCTTGGCAGAGGCAACGGCGGGCAGAGTGACCTTGCTTAGCACTCTTATGGAGAGTCTGGCTCAAATCCACCTCTCGGCCTCAGCACAGAGGCTATTTCCCAATCAGGGGCCATGATCCCCCTGCTTGCCTCCACTGCCCCCCTCACACATCATACTACTGACACTAATTGTCACCAGCAATTGCAGCTGATAAAAGCTTTACTCTACAGAAGAGACAATGAGTGCAGGAGCTGGCAAGGCTCTAGGAATCCAAAAAGTATATGGGTGACAATAAATAAATAAATAAATAAATAAATAAATAAAAAGATTTCTGGATGTCAGAATGACATAAACAAAACCAAGCACGAACATACTAATTACTCTCTCTAAGTTATGTATTTGCCATTGCTGTTGGTTTGCCCTTGGCATTTGAGGACGTTCTCAGCATGTAGCATGTACTTTTTAAATACTTGTCCTGATAATCGCTACTAATCTAATTTGTGCCCTTGTAAAGCCCGGCTCACACTGTGCGATTTTGGCCACGATTTGGTCGTCTGAGACAAATTTTGAAAATCCTAAAAGATTCCTATAATCCTAGGCTAAAATCGGTTGTCTAGGTCGCTGGTTTGACATGTTCACAGACAGCCGATTAATGGCCGTTGCGATCAATTTTTTCCTCCGATTAAATTCTGGCAGTGTCAGAAGATTTCAGACACTTTCCTGCAGTGTGACATCTCCTACGACGACCGTCAAACCAAGAACCAATAGGAGCACTGAACTTGATGACGCAATTAGCGCGACAACTTCAAACTTCAACTTCGTTATTTGTAAAAACAATATATGTACAAAGTAAAGTTTACTTAAAGTTTATTTATTAAGGGGCAGGATTTTTAAACTCGAATAACAACATTACCTCAAGTTCGCTCTGTAGAACTGGAAGTCCATAAAGTCCTCTTTTGCCCAGCCATGACTTGCTCCACACGTTTTTTTTTTTTTTAACATCAAGGCATGTAATTAATAAAACTAACGCTACATGTTGCTGTTGTTTGCTAGCTACCATTATAGCGAGAGAACGCGGGTCACGTATTGATGACGTAAAACTCCGGACAAGTCTTCTTGAGTACGTCCGTTTTTGTCGCGTCTTGACTGTCGTACAGTCTGACAGACAACTGAGATCCTACAGTTTGACATGGGGATCATGTTAGTACAGTGTGACAAGCAACAATCGCAAAAGACTATTAAAAATCGCACAGTGTGAGCCCGGCTTAAATTGTTTTGTAAAGAAGTTTAAGCTGCTTTAGTAATATGCCATATGTAAGAAATGTATGCAATTGTAGCCACTAAGATCATATCAACAGTTCAATTTCAGTCAGGCTAAAGCAATCATCTTTTTAAAATGCAAAAGCTGTAGTCTGACTGAAATTGTGTGTAATATTTCCAAACTTGGACTAACAGACCAATATATAACTACTGTAGCTTCAATTCACCGTTTAAAAAAAGAGGTGTCCAAAGTCCTTCCTGGGTGACCACTGCAGAGTTTGGCTCCAACTCCAATTAAACACACCTGAACAGACTAATCAAGCTCTTACTAGCTCGTACTAAACTCAAAAAACGCAAACACAAAGACAAAACGTAATGTTGGAGCTTACATACCAACTGGACATGTACGTACATATTTTAGATAGTATAATATAAAGATATGTTAAGTGCTCTGCACACGTTTAGTTTCAGACTTAAATGGATTACATAAATGTGGCCTAATTTATTATTGTAATAATGTATTTGTGCATTAGAAATTGAATAAGACAGCAATTGTGACAGGCAATTGTACACATTAGGAATATTAGTGGATTATTGGAAAGGCTGTAAGAGCGTTCACTGCACAAGGACCCCTGACCATTTGTCCACCTTTTGACACTCTTAACACATCTTTATATTGATATGCTGACAATATAAGATGCCTGTTTGTACAGAGACTTTGTGAGGATCAGTGTACACCTAGATGTTACTGTATACTATAGCCCATCCTCTGAAGGATGAAAAAATACATCTTTAAAGGGTTTATATATTTATTTTTCTATGTATACTGTTTAGACCATACTTAGACCATTTTTCCATTTCATAACATTCCATCTACCTTTTTTTAAATACATTTAAATGTACTGTGAACACTTAGTACTTTGTTTGAAGATTTAAAGGTCTACCTTTAACAAAGCAGTAAAGAGTGTTACACTGACATTTATGGTATGTTCTCCTTGAAGTGTGTCTTTAAAAGCATTCCAATGCCATGACTTGTTTCAGGAGGGTAACGAGAAAAAGAAAAGCATGCATGTTGCAACATTTTCTCCACAGAAGCAATTACTCTTACTTTTTGTTTAATACAAGCACTTAACTCAGAGACATTCTTATAAACAGAACAGAATTGTATGTAAGAAATATGTACAGTTAAGTGTAAAATTAGTCATCGCTAATTAAA
This sequence comes from Barbus barbus, assembly GCF_936440315.1. Taxonomy (NCBI): domain Eukaryota; kingdom Metazoa; phylum Chordata; class Actinopteri; order Cypriniformes; family Cyprinidae; genus Barbus; species Barbus barbus. The sequence continues at coordinate 27,118,214 of NC_136729.1, forward strand.
GTAGAACAAAGCAATAAGCCAAATACTTCTGATCCCTCATTTAAGATTTGGAATAGGAAAAACCCAGAGGACTTGATGATGTTAAATTCATTGCCACTAAAGTGCTTCTGTTTTTTTTGTTTGTTTGTTTTTTAGAGGGTATAACAGAATCAGAGGTCAAGGATTTTTTTTTCTCCAGTTCAGTCAATTTCACTCATTTTTTCTTTCAGACAAAACATCCTTTGTATTCCAATCTTATGTATTTGTTCATATGGGATTCGATATACTGTGTGGGAGTTATGGGATTAAATATACTTTATTTCACATCTAATTTTTAAAGACACACAGCTAAAATACAGCTTTTTATTATCATTATTATTACTACAATATTTAGATATCTAAGAAAAACACATCAAGCAATTTATTCTAAAAAAATATTTGAAAAATAGATGTCTTTAATGTGCATACATTTTGCAATTTAGTATAGTAGCAAATAGTATAGTAGCAATCATAAGGAGCTAAACAGATTTATGAATAGAAAAAAATCTTTCTTTCTTTCTTTTTACCTATTTATAATGGTAATTTATGATGTGACTGTCATTTCTCTTCATGTGAGTGATTGATAACCCAGAAGTGACTGGAGTCTCATAAATGACATTCGTTAGGAGGACAGGGAATATGCCAGAGCATAATTTGTGAATAGGTCAATTAAATATGACAGCTATCAAGAGCTTGTATGCATGGAATCACAAGCTCACTATTCCAGCTAACAAGTTCAGCAGACTCCTGTCCTTGGAAACAAGATATGGTATTGTACGGTAATATAATTTAAGACAAGAGTAGAATAAAAACTCAGATTAAAATCATCAATTCTATCAGACAAAGACATTCAAAGTGAGCAAGTTTCCCAAGATTCCTTCAGAGAGCATTTGTTGCTTAATTATAATCAAGTGAACATTCGGTTTTTAGTGGAAACGATACTTGTTGCTATGGAATAAGTGGATATATTTTAGAGCAGATGATGCATTGAGGTGGGATGGAAGCTGCAGATGTGATAAGGTGCGGTTGGGTGGTGTTCAATTCAAACATCGAGGAGTCAGCTGACAAATTCCATCGCTTCAGTTGGCCATCCTGGCTTTGATGTCATATCATCTCTGTTCATAGCTCTCCTACTCTCACACCTCAGATGCCTCTGTGAATGCCTGCGAGGGCAACTTGAAAGCTTGAGGTGATATTGAGAGACAGTGGTAGCCACCAAACAGTGGTACTGACTTAAGCATAATCTCGAGGGCCTTCCTGTCAAATTGTACCATGCTGTCAAAAAAAACTGAATCGCTTGCTCACATTTTTTCACATCCCTCCTTTCACTCAACTGGAAAAAAGAGAGGGATTTCTCTCCTGAAGGAGAAAGTTTCATAGACGTCCCTGAAAGTGGGTAGAAAGGGACCCCATTCCAGGTGCAAGCATCACCGCTGCAAATCAATCATTCAGTTTCAGAGAGATAATTTATTATGGGTGCAGAGGGTTATGGATTCAATCTCCACCATGTTCTGACTGCCATGTCCAATGCTAAAGCCTGTCATCAGTCTTCATCTGGCTAACTTTTACTCCTCTGTCACCACCATTATTAAAGTGGCAATTCGTCCCATAATGAAATATGACAGTATACATAAAAATGGCGAGGTGACTAAATGTGATAAATCACTTTTATTCGAAAAAATTTGCACCTATTTTGTACTTTTTAATAACAAACTCACACTGACTGAAAAATGAAATGTTGCTTGAATGTGAATACCTACTTCACAAGTACTTGCATCATGGTACATAGAGGTATTATGAGAAATCACACATATTAGAAAGCACAGATAAATTGCCGTCCAAGGCAATAAATCTGTTTAAAATGAACCTGTGTCATTGCTTTTGAACCACTGCAATGCTAAGGTTCCCTATTGTCCTTATATTTGATTCTTTTATCTTTGCTTTCAATCACATTTCCCATTCAGTACATCACTTATCTGAGACCACTTTGACAGTCCTGACAATATTTTGATTTCAAAGGAGAATGGAATAGTAGTCGAGGGAGTGTGTTGGGCTTATAACTCAAACTTTTAATGTAATATTTAAATAATTGTGCTAATATTCAGCCAATCTCTCTGAAAGCCAGTCTGCCAAATCACATAACGGGTTTGACAAAAAAGCAATTAAGGTTCATTGAAACATGTAATTTAATCAGTCAGAAATGGATGTTTTTGATGGGTAAGACATAATTACCTTTCTCTCCCCTTCTATTTAAGGCGTTTTCTATAGAGTCTAAACATGTATAAGCCTAGCGAATTTGTGGGTTGATGCCATAATTATGCAAGAAAATGTACTATATTTGGGGCTGGACTGACAGAATAATTACGGCCACAAATTCTGCATCGGAGAAAGCATTCAGATTGGGTGTTACTGCAGCCACAATTATTTCCTTTGTGAAATATTGATGTTCCTGTAAGAAATACAACGGATAAGACAAAGCTAAAGAGTAAATTGCTTCATTGCTGTTTAATTGAGAATTCAGCTCCCACAGTCAACCTCAATTAGAACTGTCCTACAACAATCTAAACAGTATGCCCTCTCTTGTCCAACTAGCCATAATGTCGATTCCTCACAAATTACAACAAATCATCAGGAAACTTGCAAAGAATGCCAATACGTAAAGAACGGCTTAATTATATTCCATTTGTTGCCCTGACAGACTAGCATTATAGCTATAGAGACAGCTGGGCATAGCTTGGTTGGATTCCCCTTTTCAACCTAGTCTCATGGCACTGCAGGCGTTTTATTTGCTCCAGGTGTTGATACCATTTTGGAAGCTTTTTGTTATCTCATTAATAGTACCTCTTTGTTCTGTAATAGTGAAAATAGTGAAGAAAGATGGAAATCTAGTTCCCTTTCAAGGGAACTTCGAACTGCGTCCTCTAGGAGTCGCTATGGGGAACGCCGTCAGCGTGACCCGTGTCTGAAACATACATGCAAAAACACCACATGTTGGCCGGCGACAGCCTATGACGTCACTACCAGCGCAACCACAGTATAAAGGGGCGCCAGGAAAAAACGTCATTCTCAGTAACGCTTTAGATTACAACCCGCAATGTACAGCGTAATTAAACAGAACTTACAGCGTACCTATTTGTAACTATAGAGTACCTCCACAGTACCTACTCATAGGTACAAGGGAACAATATGCAACGTTTGGGGAATAAGGGGGTAATAACCTGCGGAATTATAAAGCATTTATTCTGCAAGTATTTTATAACTAAAGGCTACCTATTCTGAAATTACGTGTATGTAGAGTCCGTGATTTTCCGCGTCAGCATAATTTAAAGCTAAACGTACATGTATGTAAACGAAAACAATTGGGGAATAAGGGGGTAATGACTTGGAAAATTAAAAGTATTTATACTGTTAGTATAGTTTAAGTAATGCATAACTTTTCAAAGATTATGTGGTATGCATGACGTAGTGTGTTTGGCAACAATATTATGATTTAGAACAAGTTGCCTTATTGTAATAACAAAATATATGATGCAGTATATTTTACACTACATACTGGGTACTTATTGTATTATTACAACATATATCTTACATGACATTGATACAAATAGTAGGCCTATACTATAGTATAATTTAGTAATTATAGCCAATTTAAAAGCCACCATAGTCGAGATTACTAAAGTATGGGGAACTTTTGTAATGAGTTTCTGCTATGATTTGGTTTAAAAATTGATATGAAAATTTACCTGATAAAAGAGCATTGCATATGGTCATCTCAGCAGCAAATCATGTCCGTTGAGGTGCAGTAGTGGAAAACTAGATTACCTGTTTCCAGCTGCTCCCAGGATATAGCATATAAATATACCATCATAATACACATGTACATTTACAGAACTGATGTTTTTTTGATAGCTGTTGTGCTTTTGGTGCACTTGAGCTTCCATATGTGGTTTGAGGCAAGTAGAATAAAATGTACTACAACATTTTTCTTAACTACTATGTAAACATACACCCTTGTTACGTGTAGTTACTGTGTAAGTGTAACATCCGCGGGCTGTAATCTAAAGTGATGCCTTGTTACCCTTTTGTTACATGTAGATATTGTGTAAGTGTAACATACACGGTCTATAATCTAAAGTGATGCCTTGTTACCCTCTTGTTATGTGTAGTTACTGTGTAAGTGTAACATCCACGGTCTATAATCTAAAGTGATGCCTTGTTACCCTCTTGTTACGTGTAGTTACGGTGTAAGTGTAACATCCGCGGGCTGTAACAAAGAAATATGTTTATTATTGTACAATTTTAACATATCTTTTCCAACAGAATGCAGAAAAAAAACTAATTTGCAACCACTTATACCACTTCCAAATCGTCCTACATCGCTGTAGAAGTACTGGCCCAGTGTTTACAAAGTGAATATACAAAGAAGGTCAAATGCCCTGTATAAAAACGGTGTGATGTAGGACGATTTAGAAGTTGGAGGAGAAAACGAGATGGGAGTTTTTAGACCAACCCTAACTGTCATGAACCGGGAAAAAACAGAGTTCACGCAGAGTTAGACAAGAGGAGACCCTTCTTCCTCGGCTGGGAACGTGTAGAGCTCTTTGAAGCTTCATTGTATTTTTAATCTTCAATCCACTGGGCTGGCCACCATAAAAGTTCACTGTATGAAGATTAATCCTGGAATGTTTTCCTCGAAAAAACAGGGCTAGTGCTCTGCTGGGGTATGCCCAGGAAGAGCAGGAGATGTCTGAGGGCGAAGAAGTTTAGACTGAGCCCTCTCAATCCTCCTTCCCTGCGTATGACGAACTGTTGGGAGATTATGGAACGCGCCACGGCGAGGCGAGGCTTGACTTGCCGTGGAAGCGGGCGAGGATGGTGGCGCCGCGGGGTCTTCTTGATGAGCGTTATCTTTCTGGCCATAACCCCCCAGCTCGAGTAAGCCTCCCATTTCTTCCTGATCTCCATGCAGAGGTTGAGAGGGAATGGAAGCAGCCATTTTCCTTTCGCATTCATAGGTTTCAGCATACCAGTTATGCTAACATTGAGGGGATGCGTGAAAGGATGCCCCCTGTGGAAGAGATGCTAGCCAGCTATCGCCCTGAGGGTGAGACATCCTCTCTCAAGGCTCCCTCCTTGCCATCTAGGCCCCTTCAGGAAACATCTCGCTTAAATGGTAGGGCATACGCAGCAGCAGGTCAGGCTGTCGCTTCGGTGCACACGATGGCGGTGCTTCAGGCATACCAGGCTGATCTGCTGAAAGATCTGGATGAGGGTCAGGGCTTGTCGCCTGACGAAGTAGCTGAGCTGCGCCGCACCACGGATTTGGCTCTCCGTGCCACTAAGCAGGCCGCCACTGCTATGGGCAGGTCTATGGCGGCCATGGTGGTAACGGAGAGACATCTGTGGGTGAATCTGGCAAATATTGGGAAGAAAGAGAAGGGCTTTCTTCTCGATGCTCCAGTCTCGCCTTCCGAGCTTTTCGGTAACTCCGTCGAGACAGTGGTCGAGAAGTTTTAGGGAGGTGAGGGCGCGCTCAGCGGCCTTCAAAACCTTTATTCCAAGAAGGTCCAGGTCTGACCGAACAACGCAGGGGTCCTGGCCCATCTCCGTCTGGGGATCAGAGATGGGCACAGAAGGCTAGTGTCGCGACTCATGCCCCTCCCCCACCTGCGGGTAGGGCTAGAGGGAGGCGCGGGACAAAGAGAGGTAGGCAAGACCTGAGGGAGGTGATCCAGATGAGGCGTTTTCAATGCTCTCGTCCAGACCAGGGTAAGACTTTAACATCTACTCCCTTCCCTCGGGGGGCCTCTCATCTGCCCTCATCTTCCCCTCTCTAATTCTCCTACAACCACCGTTAATTCCACCTGAACAAGGTTAGGTGGGAACCTAGGAACCTGCGTTTAAAAAAGTTGCAGTCTCTATGCTGGACTTATGATGTTTTGGTTAAGTTCTATGTTTCATAGGAACTACCTTACTGATGGTCCGGACCCGACTCTTCGGATTTCGGCCTCCGGGACTGATCTCATGCGCAGGAACCATGGATGGGTGAGTACGATCCAGTTCTACGTTTCACTGGTATTGTGTAGCCTTTCTTTGCAGTATTTCTGGACCTGTCGTTTTGTGTGTTTTCACCTTGACTTCGACTCAGTGCAGTGATGACCTCACTCGTCGTTACTAGATCCAGGCTAGTATGAGAGCCCCGTTCCTGGCCTCATACCCCTGAATCATGTGGCCCAGTCGTAGGTTTCTGTGGGAGCCTCCTTGGTCATCAGGTCTCCAGCACTGAAATGCCTGGACCTGCGGGTCTTTTTACCATCAATTTTTGGCAAAGGGACGCCTCCTTTGAGAAAGGTGCATGGCTATCTGAGGATATGTATGTGCTAGCTATGTATGTACTGCTCCCCTTCTGGGGGTTTTTAAGCAGCAATCTCCCTGAGCCCCTGTGCTAGGGTGTAAGTAAACACTATTGTGGCAACTTCTCTGGAGTTTTCAGGCAAGTGATCAAGCTAGCTTTGCTCCCCTCACCATAGAGGGTCACCTTTGAGCATGCCGCTTCCTTCTTTCAGCAGCCTCAGGTTGTTAGGCCTCTCTATGCCTCCCTGTTAGGTTGCTCGCCTTGTTGGTCGAGCTAGCATTGCTCCCCTCACTATAGAGAGTCACCTCCGAGCTCTCCTTGTTGGTCGAGCTGGCATTGCTCCCCTCACCTTTGAGGGTCACCTATGAGCATGCCACTCCCTTCTGAGCGTCTGAGTTCCCTCTCATGCTGAGAGTTAAGTTCTGCGCTCTCCAGAGCTCTGTCATGGTAGAGCTAGCATTGCTCCCCTCACTATAGAAGGTCACCTATGAGCATGCTGCTCCCTCCCGAGCATCTGGAAAGAATTCAGCTCTGTGAGTCAGCAACTTCAGGTTGTTAGGCCTCTCTCTGCCTCCCTGTTAAGTTGCTCTCCTTGTTGGTCGAGTTAGCATTGCTCCCCTCACAATAGAGGGTCACCTATGAGCATGCTGCTCCCTTCTGAGTGTCTGAGTTCCATCTCATGCTGAGAGTTAAGTTCTCCGCTCTCCTGAGCTCTGTCATTCAGCAGCCTCAGGTTGTTAGGCCTCTCTATGCCTCCCTGTTAGGTTGCTCTCCCCTCCACATAGAGGGTCACCTATGAGCATGCTGCACCCTCCCGAGCATCTGAAAAGAGGGTGTTTACAAATACATGTTATGGTAAGTACGCACGCTAGTCTCTGTGCACTTTCTAAAAGCCACGTTTTGGTAAGATCGCACACCTAGTGTTTTACGGTCTTTCTAAAATCCTGTACGGTACGGGTTACGTGCTGCGCCTTCGTGCCCATTCTTTGAGTTGGTCAGGCCCCAGTTTCACCTTGGGCCCCACTCTACCTATGTATCCCCAGTGATACTACTTGAACAGGGTGTTGCTACCAAGGTTCTGTTGAGACAGTTCCTTCAGCGAGCTCTTGCAGAGCAAGCAGTAGCCCCTGGGTGATAGGCCAAGACTTAGTTACTATCCTAGGCGCTTGGTCGTATCCTCTTAAAGGAATCTCTTCTTCTGATTCCAAGCCTTTGAGCTCTACCCTGGGTCCAGGAGGCCCGGCCCCTAACAGGTAAGTTCTGGGGTATGCAGCTCAGGTCTTTGGCCGAAGGGGATAATGTCACTGACAGCTAGAGTTCTTACCAGGTCAAGAAAATATGATCATATTACCCCAATTTTACAGTCTCTCCAATGGCTACCTATTCAGTTCCGTATCATTTACAAAATATTATTACTTGCCTATAAGGCCCTAAATGGTTTAGCTCCTGCATACCTAACTTGTCTTCTACCACGCTACAATCCAACCCGATCCCTAAGGTCGCAAAACTCTGGAATTTTGGTAGTACCTAGGATAGCACAGTTCACTAAAGGAGGTAGAGCTTTTTCACATTTGGCTCCCAAACTCTGGAATAGCCTTCCTGATAACGTTCGGGGTTCAGACACACTTTATCTGTTTAAATAGATTTATCTGTTTAAATGAAAAAGACACATCTCTTTAGCCAAGCATTCACATAATGCATATTATAATCCTGTTCTGCAGTTATATCTGATCAAATGTACATTATTATTATTCTTTAGCTTGGGTTGAACAAATCGTTTTTGCTTAGATGGAACAGCAGCTACGCTAATTATGGCTTTATTTGTTTCTCTGTTTCTGCCACGGGATTAACATCCCGTGGTAACTAGGAATTACAGAAACTTCAGTCTGGATCCAACCCTCAGAGGATGCCAACGCTCAGACAACATACAGAATTACCAAATTTTGCCATAAGTTAAATAAATATATTGTGGAAACTTAATTTCCTGTAGAGCTGCTTTGCAACGATTTGTATCGTAAAAAGCGCTATACAAATAAACTTGAACTTGAACAGACGTCGTACCGTCCCAGGGGCAACTCCCTTAGCCGAGTAGAGTTGGTACTTAGTGCTCGCCTTTTGTGCTTGGCTTGCACTCCCCTCAGCATGGTGGTGTGGGTATTCCGTTCCCCATAGTGACCCCTAGAGGATGCAGTTTGAAGTTCCCTCGAAAGGGAACATCTCAGGTTACATACACTCACCTAAAGGATTATTAGGAACACCATACTAATACTGTGTTTGACCCCCTTTCGCCTTCAGAACTGCCTTAATTCTACGTGGCATTGATTCAACAAGGTGCTGAAAGCATTCTTTAGAAATGTTGGCCCATATTGATAGGATAGCATCTTGCAGTTGATGGAGATTTGTGGGATACACATCCAGGGCACGAAGCTCCCGTTCCACCACATCCCAAAGATCCTCTATTGGGTTGAGATCTGGTGACTGTGGGGGCCATTTTAGTACAGTGAACTCATTGTCATGTTCAAGAAACCAATTTGAAATGATTCGAGCTTTGTGACATGGTGCATTATCCTGCTGGAAGTAGCCATCAGAGGATGGGTACATGGTGGTCATAAAGGGATGGACATGGTCAGAAACAATGCTCAGGTAGGCCGTGGCATTTAAACGATGCCCAATTGGCACTAAGGGGCCTAAAGTGTGCCAAGAAAACATCCCCCACACCATTACACCACCACCACCAACCTGCACAGTGGTAACAAGGCATGATGGATCCATGTTTTCATTCTGTTTACGCCAAATTCTGACTCTACCATCTGAATGTCTCAACAGAAATCGAGACTCATCAGACCAGGCAACATTTTTCCAGTCTTCAACCGTCCAATTTTGGTGAGCTCGTGCAAATTGTAGCCTCTTTTTCCTATTTGTAGTGGAGATGAATGGTACCCGGTGGGGTCTTCTGCTGTTGTAGCCCATCCGCCTCAAGGTTGTGCGTGTTGTGGCTTCACAAATGCTTTGCTGCATACCTCGGTTGTAACGAGTGGTTATTTCAGTCAAAGTTGCTCTTCTATCAGCTTGAATCAGTCGGCCCATTCTCCTCTGACCTCTAGCATCAACAAGGCATTTTCGCCCACAGGACTGCCACATACTGGATGTTTTTCCCTTTTCACACCATTCTTTGTAAACCCTAGAAATGGTTGTGCGTGAAAATCCCAGTAACTGAGCAGATTGTGAAATACTCAGACCGGCCCGTCTGGCACCAACAACCATGCCACGCTCAAAATTGCTTAAATCACCTTTCTTTCCCATTCTGACATTCAGTTTGGAGTTCAGGAGATTGTCTTGACCAGGACCACACCCCTAAATGCATTGAAGCAACTGCCATGTGATTGGTTGATTAGATAATTGCATTAATGAGAAATTGAACAGGTGTTCCTAATAATCCTTTAGGTGAGTGTATGTAACCATGGTTCCCTGAGAATAGGGAATGAGACACTGCATCCTCTAGGTTCTGTGCCATGCTTCGGATGCAGGCTTCAGACGAAGAAGTGAATGACGTATTTTCCTGGCGCCCCTTTATACTGTGGTTGTCATAGGCTGTTGCCGGCCAACAAGTGGTGATTTTGTATGTATGCTTCAGACACGGGTCACGCTGATGGCGTTCCCCATAGCGACCCATAGAGGACTCAGTGTCTCGTTCCCTATTCTCAGGGAACCACGGTTACATATGTAACCTGAGACGTTTTTGCTCAATAGCATCAAATGTTTATTCATTTTAGGTCTGTTTTGATCGATAGCCTACTGCACTTTCAAATAACACTTGGATACTTTCATACTCGTATGTCAGTGTGCGCTTAGACATGCAAACACACACACACACACGCTCTCACAAATCAACACTGTGTTTGACTCACTGCCCAGTCGCTATCTCCCGGTTTTAGATTTCCTGTGTGATTGACAGCTCTGGTATCTTTAATAGGGTTTGTAATAGATTCGTGATGCCTCTCATGCTCCTCTGGAGAGCATCCCAACAGCTCTCCACTCAGTCGTCTCATGTCATTCCTGACGCCTCAGCTTAGATTGGCTTATCTCTGCCTCGCTGCTGACTCTCATAGACAGATTAGTACAGATGTTTCATCTTCTATTTACAACACCACCTTGTGTTCTTCCTGTATGAGAAATAATATACAGCAATTGAATTAAAGAATCATTGTTTTATTCCCCATAAGGCATAGTTTCAATGTGCTTCCCTCAGCATTCATTGATGTTCTTTTCTTAATATTAAAACAACTATCGGAAAGATACAGAAATAATTCAATTTGCTTGTTTCACTCTGTTATCCTCTTGTATCATAGTGTTTATAATCAGATTCTTAATCTTTAATATGGTGCAATAAACCTTGAAGGGTGAATGTATTTGCAATAATCAAGAATAAGTAGTGTGCTTTCATAAACAGAAGTCCTCTGTGTTTTTTCCAAGAAGGCTGGAGTATTTTAAGAGAACGTATGAGGATCTCATGAAAGTGTAGATTGTCAGTAGTCTTCACAGTGGCCTTGTTCTCAGTTTTCAGAATAAATGTATGTATAACGGGAAAAGAAGAGACTGATTACTAGAATTCTCTCATTGCTTTTTTTTCTTCAGTCTTCTAGTGGTCTTTTACTGCATTTAGGGTTAGACCAAATTGGCCACATATGCCTCCAATCATCCTGTATCAGGTGTTGGAATCTGCGCTGTGTGTGATTCTGAAGAGCTGCTGATTACAGTGACAGTTCTGCACTCTTGTAATGTAAATGGAGAAATCTATGTATTGCATGTTGTATTATATTTGATCTACTGTTGTGACTTGGCTTGAAATAAAATTTTAAGGAAATGCCAAATACCAGTGACTTTTTTTTGCTCTGTACAATGAAGCCTCTATTAAATACCCCAAAATGTCCAAGTACACAAATAAATGAGAATTGAAGCAATGGTATTTTAGAAGAGATTAAAGGATTATGAAATCACAACACAAAATTAAACCAGTTAAAACAGGTATAGTACACAGTGAAACAATTTGAATATGAACCCAAAATTCCCCCTTATACCAGTCAAAACTTAAATGTGACCCTGGACATAATTTATCATAATTACATCATCTGAAAGATGAGTAAATAGGTTTTTCATTGATGTATGGTTTGTTAGGATAGGACAATATTTGGCCGAGAAACAACAATTTTAATATCTGGAATCTGAGGGTGCAAAATCAAAATACTGAGAAAATTGCCTTTAAAGTTGTCAAAATTAAGTCCTTAGCAATGCATATTACTAATCAACAATTACGTTTTAATATATGTATGGTAGGAAATTTACAAACTATCTTCATGGAACATGATCTTTACTTAATATCCTAATGTTTTTTGGCATAAAAGAAAAATAGATAATTTTGACCCATACAATGTATTTCTGGCTATTGCTACAAATATACCCCAGCGACTTAAGAATGGTTTTGTGGTCCAGGGTCACAAATTAGAGATCAGTAGAAATCCTTATAGGCTATTTAAGTGTGCCCACACATTCACGCACTGTCTTACAGTGCGTGACAATGTGAAAAATAACAAAACCAATCGTTGCAGGCCTGTGAAGTGGCTTGAGAGCATGGAGGCCAAGAAAAGAAAAACTGGCCGCTTTACTTTAAAAGCAAACAAAAGAAAAGGATTGACTGGAACGTTCTTAAAAGTACTGACCAGGTACTTTAGGGGGGCATGGACAAGTCTTAACTTTTATAAAGAATATCTCTTTGGTTTTGAAACTTAATCTTTGCAACTTCAGGGATCTTGTCTATGCATGAACAGCTTGTAACAATCCAAAGAGAAAGGAAAACTTGAAATCGCATCATATGACCCCTTTAAGTAATTTAAAAAAATAAGTATTTGCCTATAGTGTCTTGCCTTCAAAAGCCCACACCTAGTGCTGTCAATGGAAAAAGTTCAAAGGAAGTAGTGCTGTATGATGAACAAAAAGTGTCCTTTTCTAAGTAAAAAAAGTGAGGTAGTGGTTGAATAAATGGATTTGGAGCAGCGTTCCTCGTTCAGGCGCCAGACTGCTGATCGGGAGAGTATGTGAAGTCTGTCTCAGTCTAGTCCCATTCCTCAGTGCCTGTCACAGGCAGCCAATACTTAGTCTCATCGCCATGATAGATTGCTGTATTATCACAGTGTGACACCCCACTACCACCCCCTCCATGCTGAAGAGAGCACCCGTAAAACGCTTAAGTCAGCTTGATTGATCCTCTGATTTTTGTGGCTGGATACCTCAGAGATTTGACAAAGTTTTTGACAGTTTTCCTTTGTAAGGTCAGCATGTTTGAATCATCGGGCACTTCGTTGAAGCAAAGCAGCCAGCTTATTGTCATAATGACACAGCGTAACCCTCAAACGATACTACAATACTTAAAGGTCAGGTTCATCTGAGGTGATTAAAGACTGGAGTCAATGGACCCGCTATAAGCTCTGAGCAGGCTTTATTGGATGAGGTATAGCAGAGGATTGATTTGTCCTGGGTACTTTATGATATGCCAGATCACTTTAGAGAGTGCAGCATGGATTGGAAATAGAAAAAAACTTTAAATAGAAGACAATGAAATGCATGGACAATGCAATTATATAAAACTTGACTTGAATACCAGATTACCTCATTAGAAAGATGAGAAAACGATAAACTAGTAAAACTATAGATCAATGAGAGGAAAAACTAAATCGTGGGGATCTGTTAAAACGTTTGAATATTCACATTTTTTTTCGATCCTCAAGTACACCAATGATCATGTCAAAACTCAATAACCACTATTTACTAAATTAATTTATTTAATTTTGTGATTGCGTATGATGTGATTTTTAGCAAATATGGTAACACTTTAGAATACTGTTCCATCATTAATGAATAACTACACAAGAACACACAAGTAACGCAATATTAGCACTCTAGTAACTACTAGTAACTAACAAGAAACTCTGATTAATGAATTAGTAAGTAATAGTGCTTAGTCGAATGTGGTAGTTCACTATTAGCTAATCAGTAACTATTTTTTCATACCTCCCTAAGAACTACTGTATACAGGTTCATAATTAATGAATTAATGAATAATACATAATGTATAATTAATTCTAAAGTAAAGGTCATGGTAAACCATTAGTAATGACTCAAGTATTACCAAATTCTTCAGAAGGGATTACTAATTATTTGGATCAGTATTCTAAAGTGAAGATCATGATAACTCCCTGGTAACGACCAAAATCATTGTAAGGTTTTGAGAGTGTTTTATAGCATTGGATAGTAATTATTCAGGTGTTTCTACATCCTTCTAAAGTAATTACAAATGTTTTGGATCAGTTTTCTATCGTGATAACTCCCTAGTCATTGTAAACTTTTGAGGTTTTTGGTTAATAATTAATTTTGCTAGATTTGGTAACACTTAAATCATTACTAGTGGGTTACCGTGATCTTCACTTTAGAATACTGATCCATATAATTAGTAGTTCCTTTAGAAACATTTCTGAATTCTTGAGTCATAACTAGTGGGTTACCATGATCTTCATTTTTGAATTAATTATACTTTATGCACAATTAACATTCATTAAGAACCTGTATACAGTAGTTCTTAGTAGCTCTCCAGGATATATTAAAAAAAATAGTAGTTATTGATTAGCTAATAGTGAACTACCAGTTTCATCTGTGCGCTATTACTTACTAAATCAATAATCATAGTTTCTTGTTAGGTAATTATACTACTGTCACAGTGCACACAGCAGGGAGGAACAAGGAACACGCAGATGAGGATGTAACTCAAATAATAACAGTTTTTAATGAAGACATCAAGGCAGGGCTGACACAGACAGGAACACCGGGGAGTAACGAGTAGACCAGACGACATTACACTGAACAGACAGGACTATAAATACACAGGATAAGGAGACGGACACGGCTGGACAAGAACTAATGATTACATTTAACAAGGACAGGAAACAAACCAAATATGGACACAAGAGGCAGGAACACATGACACACACGACAGAGGACTGACAACTACAATGTTAATAGTGCATTAGTGACTTGTTCCTGTGTAGTTATTCATTAACAAAGGATCAGTATTCTAAAGTGTTACCGCAAATATTTATAAATATATTTATTTATTTATCTTTTCTAATGTTGTAACATTTTGAACTATCAGTCTTGCTCTGACAGTTGTGTTTATGTTAGCAGATGATTTCTGCCATCAATAACATTTTTCACCCTTCCCCAGTAACGCGACACAAATACATGCACACTGCAGATGACACTTTGTGATTTAAATGATGAAGGAAGCATTCAATTCCACAAATTGACAATCATTCCATTCTCAAAATCCTGCTGTGTTTAACCTGGGTCTCAGCTGTGCCTCACCTTGTCTGTTCAGTGAGGACGGGCACTCCATCTTGGTGAGGAATAGAGGCGTTTTAACGGGCCGCTCGTGCTTTGCGTGTCTGCCGACAAACCTCCTGCTCCCCTCACATCTGCCCTGCTCATCGCCATTGATTGCTTGATGCAACCAATAGGCGAGTTTTGCCGCTCTGACTGTTAATCCTGCACCAGCAACACACTTAAAAAAACACGGGTGTTCTCTCTCCCCTTTAACACATTACCTCTTTCTGGCATCGATTCAGAGCAGGAAAAAAAAAAAAAAAGCATGATGTAAACACAGGTTAGAGAATGAGAGTGCTGGCCTTAAACCAGAGGTCTTTGATCGTGCCTTAGCTAATGCCAAACCTGCAGGAAAAGGGAAGACCCTTGTTCCCACTGGAGCCCAAACCAAAGAACAGAGAAATACCTACCTGGCAGATGCTGTGCACTGACATATCATCCATCCAAACCAGCTTAACCAATGCCAGCTCACCCCTCCTTTTTTCATTTTCAGTATTTCTCACACCGCATAACTATCAACTGTTTTTCAACCCATTCTAAATAGAGGGGTGGATGTTCCTCCTACCCTTGAGCTGGAGGATGAAAATTGCATGCCTCTCAGAAGACCAGAGATGCACCAGAGCTAATCAAGCAAGAGGAGAACACATTTGCGTTTCTCTCAATGTCATTCCGTATAAATAGATTGGACATCAATGCGCAGGTCACATCATTGTTCACAAGGTGCTTCGGTGCTGAATATCTGCTGAGATCAACTCTGTGACAAAGGCTGATCTTTTTTGCAACACTTTGTAGTTTCTCTTTCATTTTTGATAACTATAGATCACAGATACGATATCAATTTAAAATGTTTAGTCAAACTCATTTGTAGCTTCTTTCAGGGTAAATTATACAATTCAACAATAAACAATGCTATGGTTTTTAACAAGATATCAAGTAGCTCCACGTGCATCATGGATTATATAGAGATTATTAAATGCCAGACCTTAAGTCCAATACTTTTCTCTGCCTTGAAGTAAATCAATACTACTTATCTTTGATAAAAGAGGCCATTGAGGCACAATAGACTCCCTGTAATGGAACAATGTCTGTCTCTATTTCTCTCTGGCTCTCTCCTTTTACAGGAAAATAAACAACACATCTCCGTGTGTTGTTATATTTCAGACAGTGCTCAAGCAAAAGGCAGTGTCACATTTCAAAATTACATTAGCAAGTCAATTTGAATACATGAGAAGAAAACGTGTGGATAACAACGTAGAGCAGTTGCGGTTTGGACTATGTACGTGTGAGTCTGCTTATAATTCAAGAGATGTTTATTTTTTCCTCATGCTCTTAGATGAACTGGGACACAAAGTAATATGCCTCACCATGCTTATATGACTTCAAATGTTGTGCAGAAAGAACCGAAGTGCTCCTTGGTTCCCCCTTCAAAATAATCTTCGCGATTACTGCCTGCACCAAGTGTGTATTTGCCAGTTCTCTGTGATTGAGTCGGCTTGATAATTACTAGGTAATCTTATGCACTGAACACCATCCCCGCTGATGTTTCTCTCCCTTCCCTCTTTTTCTTCTCCATGAATATCAAATGCCTCCATGCTGGGGTATGAAAGCAGTACATCTCTTCTGTAGACACACAGACATGAAAAGAGAAAAAGTACACCACACACTGACAAGAGAAAGCAGCAGGCTTCAGACACGAGGCAACCACTCGTGTCTGGCCTACTGCTTCCATTCAGGTACTTACTCTCTCGTTCTTTCTTTTTTCCTGTCATGTTTCAGGGCATTTTCCATCCTGCTTCTTGAACCTGTGCTGCATTCCAGCAAATAGCCACGAAGCCTTTCTATTCACGAGGTTAGAAAACCTGCGAGGTTAGGATACCACATGTAGATGTGGAGATACGAATCTGTCTGCAGATATTTTCATTTTGTTGTAATATTTTATCAGTGTTCCTTTACGAACGCCTTTAAACATTCAACTTTATAGATTCAGAGATGAATATGTGAATGATGCAATAGATAGCCAACGGTCATACATTCAACGACCGAGCCCTCTGTAATCAAAGCGGTAATGGCAAATCGGTAAAAACACTATTTTATTAACTATAGGTTAACTAAAAGAGGACTTTTTTTTTTTACCCAAGCTTGCAAGAACACATTTGCCAGCTGCAAATTAATCTGTGACAATTCCATTGAGTTTTCACAGCCTCATGTCCAGTTTGATGAATAACCCCATGGAAAATACAGATTTTCAACAGTGAAAACCGTTAGCGTCTAACGCAAAGCTAATTAGTCCACTTTTCTGTTGTGACAGGCTCGCTTGAAACTTTTTTTTCTCTTTACTGCTTTAAGAGCCAAAGGTTTTTTCCTCTCATTACCAACAACATGTTTTGGATTTGCTTATGTTCGTATGTCACGCTAATAAGTGCTTCATTACTTAATACACTTAGCGTTCATTACTTTATTACTGTGTTAATTTGCTATTTACTCTGTTGTGTAGCTCAGGGCTATATTATTTCATTCCTTGACATATT
This sequence comes from Barbus barbus, assembly GCF_936440315.1. Lineage (NCBI taxonomy): Eukaryota > Metazoa > Chordata > Actinopteri > Cypriniformes > Cyprinidae > Barbus > Barbus barbus. The sequence goes on from NC_136729.1 coordinate 27,135,545, forward strand.
AGTCACTGGTCCATCCGTTCAGGCCAGATACATTTTTAGCAATGAAAAAAACCCAGTTGTCAGCAGTTTAAAGCACTTGTTTCTGCTTGTTGTGGGTGATTTTGTTGCATAGGGACAAAGATGATGGACAAAAGTACAGTGATACAGATCTTTTCCCTCAGGATTCTTTGATGAAAAATGTTATACTAACCCCAAACTTTTGAATGGTGTGTGGATATAGGAAAACATTTTGTGGATGATCACAAAGCAAACTCTTTGACAAACACGACCAGTTTAGTTTATTATTTTGTGAGTCTTAATAGTAACATCAGACTGAGTTTTGAACTTGCCAGAGACTAGATTTGTATCTGTTGTTTACATTTCAAAATATACCGTTCATTTTTCCACACAATTAACAGAAAATTATGTGCTTTATATTTGCATTTAATGCGCAAAACCATTTGGTGTAAAGACTCTGACTATGAGGATGTCAAAACAGTGAGGGCACAAATAACAGTTGCTTGGCTCACTGTCAATACAACTGTAAACAGTAGCTTCGTCCTAGTAGTGTGGAGACTGTGGCAGAGTGCTATTCACTCTAAATGTAAATGAGAGGGGTTCCGAATGTGGTCAGGTAATGTGTGAGCTGAATGCACTGGCTCATTCTCGTCCTAAAAAGACTACTTGGAGGAGGAAGAAGAAAGATATAAGACACAGATGTGCATCTATTCAAGCTATAAAAAAAAAAAAATCTAAATCTATAGACTGTATAGACACACATAAACATAGATATCAATATGTAATTGTGTAGCTTTAATTCATATTAACTATTTGACTGAGAGAACATCATCCTGCAGGCGGCATGTGTTCTTTTGTGTAGAGGGCAGTGCTGGGGAACATGTTCACTGCAGGAATACGTGCAAAGACAAAGATAGAGCTGAAGTTATACTCTCAGAGCAACATCTGGACTCTAACCCCATGACACAGCCTCCTTTGGAGACGTCCATGCTGCCATCTAACTCTGCATAACTAAAGTCTGGTTGTCTTTGGGGTTTGTCAGACAGAGGGATGGAAGGATTCTGTTTAAAACAACCACAAAGTGCATTTTGAATGCAAATTGGAAACCTCCTGAGACCTCAGGAGGGCCGAAGTGAATTATGAAATTTAGTTCTCTAAATCAATTATTCTCATATGGATACTGTGTTTTAGTGATTTTCTTGTCTTGCTACAACACTGTAGGACAGTTCAGCCAAGAATGAGTGTGTATTTCTGTCAGGACCACTATCGTCAATGATAGACACTTAGCATATAGTTTGGTTTGGCGGTATGGTTCTGTTCTGGGCAAAAACTCCCTGCCCATCCATGCAGCCTGTCATTAACGAGCAGGGATAGCAGCAATAATAACCCCCCAAGGGTTAACAGAACAGAACCAAGCAGATATAATTAATGTACTTAATTACATTTAGTGTAATGCATTACTCAAGATTAGGGAGTCTGATTCAACAGGAATGTCAGAAGCCAAGTCCTGACTGTGGCGAAAGGAGGAGATGGGGATGGAGGAGGGTAATTTGCTCCTGAGCAAGCAAGCTGCTGAATAATACTGAATAGCACTTATGTAGGGATGCCGTGATATGTGTCGTATTCCTATAGGTAGATGTGATCAGCTGAGAGTCAGAACTAGCGCTATGCTTGATTTCTGTCAGGACCACTATCGTCAATGCTAGACACTTAGCAGTTTGGTTTGGCGGTATTGTTCTGTTCTGGGCAAAAACTCCATGCCCATCCATGCAGCCTGTCATGAATGAGCAGGGAGAGCAGCAATAATAACCCCCAAACACAACGATATGCCAGATCCCCCCAAACCACAACTGATACAGTAGGAAAGAGGCATGTCCTTCTGGAATAACAGAGACTGGGGCAGCTAGCAGCCCAGAAGGGTAGCAACGAAGGGGTGCTCTTCTTTAATAAGCAGCTGAGAAGAGCAGCATGCCCCTTTATGCAGTACAGCATTTGTGAATACCCAAATTTAGGCAATAGGCATATTGCCCTTATCCAGAAAATTGTTAGCATAAATAACAACCCGTAGTAGCAAAATCGACATACTGCACGTTGAGTATAGAGCACATTACCAATGCACTATAGCTTAAGCAACAGCATATTGCCAACTTAAACAGTTTGTGGAAAATAATAGACTTATATAAAAGTTTAATGATGAGCGTTCCCAATACTAGATGAGCCTTAGACAGCAAACCTGTTTCATGTCAGACTAAACAATCGATTTAAAACCAAGCCTCAGCTGTGGTAAGATTACCTGGTTAACGTTAATATTACCAGCGAGTCAAAATACAACCAATACCCTAAAGCGACCGCTTGCCTAGCAAACACATGTACTGAACAGGAAATGTTGCTTAATAATCATATTTATGGGGGAAGCAGCACCCCAAGCTCAGCAAGCGAGGACATGCAACAAGCGTGTTGCTTGAGCTGCTTAAGCAAATTATGTGATCGTAAAGGGGGAAGCATACACCCCTAGCAGCAGCAGTTTAAGAAAACATGATAATAAGTATTGTATATATGTACCATATTTTTTTGGGGGGGAGGGGGTCAACCCGAGCTGATTAACGAAGATGCGCAGCAAGCGTGCTGCTTTATGATGCTTTATGATGCAGCAAGTTTAAAACAACATGTTAATAGTATATGTGCCATGTTCTTTTTTTTGGGGGGGGGGGGGGGGGGGGGGGGGGTCACCCCTATCTGAGCAATGAGGACACGCAGCAAACCTATTCAGGGCTCGCAAAATTTCAAAATCCCTGGTAACCCTTCGGGCAGGTAATCTTTAGATTTTTGTAGCCCAAAAATTTAACTAGCCCAAGTATTTTATTTTTGTTAATAAATTTAAGGCAATTTATGACCCATTTTAAGAGCTGCACAAGTAAAATGAACACTGTATGAGCGGGGTTGGACAATGTCCAACAGTATTAAGCCATAAAATGACAATTTACAGTTCAGATACAAATTTCCACAAAACAAAAATCTTATACAACAGCATTTCAGCCTTTAGACCATTTTTATGAAAAGTGATAAATCAAGCATATAAATTATTATATTAAATTAAAATGAATAACTATTACTGTCTATTTGTTTAGATTTTTAGAAGGCACATTAACTTCTTTTTAAATTAGAACTCTATGTGTTTGCTGCTTAAAAACATGGGTCGTTATTTGCATTGATATGACCATAAACAGCAAGAAAGTCTTGCAAATTTATTCTCTACCACATAGTGGCGCTTTAGGAGCGGTTTAATCTTGCAGTTTCCCCGTTAGCGACTGTACAAAAGCAGCAACTTCCGCGGTCATGCTTTATCAGGCATTATAGGTGAGATGAAATAAAAATGCCAACGACACATTTCTGAAGACAGTCGGTTCCCTTCAGGCACATTCACATAAAGACATCTGTGCCGTGTTTTGACTTGAAACGTGCAGCGCTCATATTTATTCAATGACATCATTGCCTTTTGAAGTTTAATCCAGCCATATCACAATTCTTGTCTTTCCCTTCCGAACTGTAAGACCTTTTGAAATGATAATTAAGACATTTCTTATACCATTTAACGCATTTAAAACTTTTCATGGCCTTAAGTTTGATACAACTAAATTGAAGTGTTTTTTTTAGGATCTTGATAGCCCGTCTGGCAGAGTGGTAATACATTTTGGTAGCCCGACTGGAAAACACAATACCCCGGGAAGTCAGGCCAGCAATTTTGCGAGCCCAACAGTTGCTTTGAGATGCTTAAGCAAATTATGTGATCGTAAAGGGGGAAGCATACACCCGTAGCAGCAGCAGTTTAAGAAAACAAGCATATTGTATTGCATAGTTTAGTATAGAGCTTGTGAAACTACATCATTGCACATGACCTTGAATACAAATCACTAGAGGAAATGACTGCATTTACGTAAAACCTTCCCAAGCGCTGCTTGCACTTGCTTATAATAAATTACTAATATTTAAATCCTTTTAATTGGATGTCATGTGGCCACACTCAAAGAATCATAATATAGCTGCCTGCTATATCGTACAGGATAAAGTGATTTATTTTTTTTATTTTTTCTAAATCTTAACATATTAAGGGATGACATAGCCTAACTGTCCTCTTCTCTGAAATGCAAAGAACGTGTTTGGAAGCGCTATCCCAGTAAGTTTATTTCATTAAAACACGGAGTGATCGTAACAAGCTAAATCTCCATATTACACCTATCATTCTAAACGTGTTTTCATACTCATGCGTGAGCACATAATTCAAGCGGACCAGAAATATGAATTTGAAATAAGTATTGAGTGGTAGTCCAGCAGGGGAAGCATACACCCTGCTGAAATACTTTGAATGACTCCAATATGAATATTATTCTTATTTGTATAGAAGCCATTAGAAACGATAAACGCGTGCTTCTGACGCTGCGTGCAGCTGAAACACTGCACACTCACAGCTAATGAAAACATCCAACCTTAGGAATTATGCCACTGAATACGGCCAAAGTCTCTTTGGGGCTGTTTACACCTGGTCACTTCATGCGTTTTTTCTGATCGGATAGCTATCCGATCCTGAAAAGACCAGGTGTAAATGCCCTCCGAAACGCATTCAAGACGGATATAAATCCGATCGCTCAAACCACTTCAGGAGGTGGTCTGGGCCGCATTCCAGAAGAAACTGGACAAGTGTAAATGCATCTGGTTGTTGAAACCACATTTGCTAATTTTACTCCTCCCAAAATATTAAAATAATAAACATGTGAGAGCGTTTTAAAGGCAATATAATATGTTATAGTCAGATATGACAGTGCTAATGTAGCAAGCATCACCGTGGATGAGTAGCTATCTCTTCAGCAAGCCGAGGCGCAAACTGCCGCAAATAAAACTGAAAGTAAGACGCAGACGCTCAACAACACAATCATCTTCATTAAAAGTAGTAGGACAAACGTATCTTTCCAGTGCTGATGCCGCACGCTCTCCTATTGCGGTCTCTGAACTTGAAATGAGCTGATAATTAATAAAATGCAGCGCTTATCTTTTGATTTCGTTGACGTGAACTCTGAATTTAAATCTAGCGCGGGAATTGAAGATAGGATTTATATCCGTTTTGCATGACACATTTATGTGGTCAAGTATAAATGGAAACGTTTTAACAAATCAGATAGATATCCGATCAGCGAAAACGCATGAAGTGACCAGGTGTAAACAGCCCCTTTAAGACAAGTCATGTCACTCGGCGGCCATCTTTGAAATGCCTCTCAGGCATCCAAATGCAGCTCCTATCACTTTGTATGGGGAAACATCAAATTCTCCAAAACTGTTCACTAAGCTTATGATTAAATTTCATAATCACCAATGAAATCAGACAACAACTGTGTCATAAATGTTGTTTCTTTTGCTCAAATAGCGTTATAAAAAGCTTATTTCTCAGACTAGTGCGCATGTGCAGTCCTGAGCGCATGTCTCAGAGCTGACTGTTTCTATAGCAACCGGGACTTCTAAAGGCAGCTGCAGTGACACGCAGACTTTACCGATTAGCGTTTGGCGCTTTAATTCAGAAGGCGGGGCTTCCTGCAATTCAGCGGCCATATTAAGCATTGCATTTTCCCCCATTCAAAACAATACGAGTGACATGTCTTGGGTATTCTATAGTCTTTGATACGGCAAACCAGGGGCGGCGTTTCCGCCCAAACACACGAAAATGCAATCCCTATCAGGGGAAGCACTTCAGACAGGGGAATCAATTCAGAAACAGGAGGGCCAGAGTGAGTGAGTTTGGGGATACCTGCTGCACGTGTAGACACCAGCAGGGCATCCTTCATGCTGGATACCAGACTGGGATATCGAAGGACTGACCTTGAATATCCAGATGTAACAGATAGGAAGTGACAGGACTCTGGATGAACAAACGAGATGTGACAAGACTCTGAACGATGAGCTGTGACGTGACGAGACTCTGGATGATGAGCTGTGACATGACGAGACTCTGGATGATGAGCTATGACGTGACGAGACTCTGGACGATGAGCTGAGAAGTGACTGGACTCATGACGATCGACTGTGACTTGGCACACGAAGATCAGGTGTGACTTGACTTGACTCATGAATGGCAGTAATGACGTGACCGGTTGTTGTGGCCGCCATTTTGTGAGTGCGCTCTGGTGCAGCCACCATTTCAGTCATAGATGCCATAGTGAACAAAGAGTCAACACACAGCAAAGCATAGTCCATAAAATACTTTAAACTACAATTATATTTCCCCTCAGGTAACCATGACTTTATGGGCTCACTTAGTCTGAAACGGAAAATGTCCTTTAATACGACCTCATCAAGAGGTACCCTATAAGATAACTCAGAGAATTGAGTGACGTACTCCTCAATGGATAAACTTCTTTGTTGCAGGTCGAGCAGCTGGTCGAATGGGTCCATACCTGGCCAGGGTTCTTTAGAAAAGCCGCTGGATCCTCGTGTGGCCGAGTATTCTTTAACGGAGCCAACAAGACATGAGGCTTACGGATCCATGTGCAAGCTTTTATTAAGAAACATAGTCAAACACAGGCAGGGTTAAACATCAATAATTAGCTATGCTGAGGGCAAAACACAAGAGGATTCCGAGAGCATGCGTGGGTAGTCGATCAGCGAACAATATCCAAAGGGCTTGACAAGAGGGGCAATCTGAGTACACAAACAATAGTTCAAGCAGGGGCAAACATACTCCAAAACAGTAAGCAAAGGGTTAATCCAAGATACGTGGGCAAAAATCAGGACGTAGGAAATCAGAAAATGCAACTAGACTAAGACTAGAACTAGAAACTGAGACTAGAAACTAATACAGGGAAATGTCTCCGTAGAGTGCTATCACTAGGAGAGAGATAAACGCAGATAGTACTAGAGACGAAACAGAAAACACACACGGAATTGCTTGGTACAGTAGCTAACACTAGGAGAGTGCTAAACAATAGACAATACTCGGCAAGTAGATCAGGATCTGAGTGTGTTTTATGTAGTGTGTGTAATAGCACTTAGTTGAGCGTGTGATTGGTGACAGCTGTGTGATCAGTGCATTCAGCTGTGTATGTGCAATCAGTGCAATCATCTGTGTGTCATCAGTGCAATGGATGATGGGAAATGCAGTCCAGTGTGATGTGTGGTGTGAGATTTAATATGATGGCGAGGCGACCTCTTGTGGAAGTCGGACAAAAGACCAGGAACCAGTGACAGTATTTCAGTGAATAATTTACCTACTATTAAATTTGTCATCATTCTGAACATGTGCTCAGTTCTTAAATGCATTTTCATCCAAATGCATTAATTTTCATCACTGAGGATCCATGTAAATTTATTTTTACACACATCCACATGAGAAACAATTACCGCCTTAATAGGGCTGTCTTGTGTTTATAATGTTTTATATTTGTAATTTATGAATTCAGCTTTAAACTCAAAAGAAAAGAAAAGAAAAAAAAAGATTGCATTGTCACAACTGTCCTTGCACATCTCTTAAAGACGACAATCTTTAGCCCTTGATAAAGAACAGCTTAGATGAAAAGTTTCTAACTCTCTATTGTGCAGGTGCAGCTGTGGGCCCTGTCGCTTTCCTCTATACATCAATGAATTTTGACAGAGGTGAAAATATATGGCCATAGAGGGTAACCACTGTCACGGAACAGCCCCCTCCCATATAGCTGGCCCTACAAAACCATCATATGAATTACTGAGCCATCTGGCAACTAAGTTTAGTTTCACACCTATACGGTTTCACACAACTTGTGTGTTGATGAGGGACTAACTTTTTTCTCTGCAGATCACCAAGTGACCATTGCAGAGTGAGCAATAGTCTCAAACAAATGCTTTTTATCACAGTAACATGGTAGTTTAATAAGGGAAATATTGCTGTAAATGTTGTCTGAGCATTGTGTCTCAATCTAGTGACATTCACATGTCAGCTTGGAAGATTCTGTCAAAGCAATCTTCGGATATTATGTGTTTAAATGATACAAAGCACCTATACTGGAGTGATTTTAACTGAAATATGTTTTATTACACATTGATCATCTCTTGCCCTTCTGTATATTTGATATATAGCACAACAGTCGTGGGACTTGGAAAGTTTCTATAACTCTGTTTCTATAAACTGCATGTGTATTAGTGGTGTTTTTCTTCAGTGATCTTTATATAGATTTAATTATGAAACCAGTAGGTCAAGTCTTTATAAGTGAGTTATGATTCTTTCATTAAACTGATTCATTAAAAACACGGATAAATGCAGAGATGAACAGGTAGCTGGCTAGATGAGTGAGTCATTGATTCAATACATCATTAAACTAATTTGTTTAAAAACATTGATTTTTTTAGGCACGCAATGCATGCTGTAATATGCTGAACAGTTATGTATGCTTTGATGCCAGTCAAGATAGATAGATAGATAGATAGATAGATAGATAGATAGATAGATAGATAGATAGATGTTTTTTTCCCTTTCACTGATCTTGCAGTGTTTGTCTGCATACCCCTTTATATTCCATGAATTCTATATTGAAAACTGTCATTCAAATATGATTTATTTCATGACCAGCTCCCCCACTTATTGCTTTGTCCTTCTTGTACTGCAGGAGGTATTCATTTTTCATTAAGCCAATTATTGTTCCATGTTCCAGGCTTACAATTTTCTCATATTTTTTGTACAGGAGCTGTGTTCTTGGCTTTGCTGAGAAGTGCTGTGTGATCTGTTTGCTGGAATACATGCTGCTCGGTTAGACCTCAGGTCTAGGACAAAGGGGCCTTGAGATGATTCCTGCGCACACATACCTGACAATCATCCGGCTCATCACTGAAGGCGAGGTCAAAGATCTGAAACATCTGAGTCAGCAGGTAAACAGGAAAAACGCCAGCTTTGCACTGCAAATGTTACGACCTACAGACAAGGCTGTTCCAAACACTCAATGCAGGGATTAGAAGTGTAAAAGACCATTACTGTGGAGATGGCTACTCTCAAGAGTTTCCCTGCCCTACATGTTTACAACATCTCAATTTGAGGCTTTACCTTAATATGAAGGTGAACTGCTGAAGATGGAACTGTGTGGAAAGTTTGTGGAAGAAATGTACTTTAGTTGTACAGATGTACAGATGCAAAACACTTTTGCTGCTATGATGGTGGGATATGGGTCAGGTTAGGGACATGTTTGATGGTACAGATTACAGATATAATTGCATATAGGTATTTTTAAAAATATAAATTCAATGTAAAAACGTACACAATAAGTGCATTGTATCAAATTATTCATTTAAATGTAAGTACATAGCAGTTAAGGCCACCTAATATAAAGTGGGACTGATGTTTTTTTTTCAGTTGAATTAATGATTCAATTAATCTGTTATGAAGCTAGTCACTTGTTTCTTTTCTGAAATAATCTGTATTGTCAGCTCGATCTCGTGGCAATTCGTACATATTTTACGAGGTGGTTAATTCGTACAAATTCGTACAACCTCACTCGTACAAATTCATAAAATTTTTACTAAATCATACATATTTTACGAATTGCCAATTCGTATGAATTTGTATGAATGACCTACACTTAAACCCGCTCTTAAACCCGTCACTGGGGTTTAGACAAATCGTACGTGTGAGGTTGTACGAATTTGTATGAATTAGCCACTTCGTAAAATACTTACGAATTGGTCGTGAGATAGCATTGGTATTGTTTATATAATTAGATCATGAATGTTTTTATTCACCTGGCATAGTGATGTAACCTGCAAGAAAAAAAAAAAAAAATCACTGTAAAATCACTAAACCTAAAGCCTAACCTGAACTATAAAATCTTTTAAATCAACATACATTTTGTAGAACTCTGTCATGGAGATTGCTAGCCTTTTCTATAGCTTGCAAACTGGGTAAAATTGAATGGATATCCAGCCGGTAGAACCAGAATGTAGAGGAAACAAATCCAGAAGAACAAAGGATCTATTTGTAATCATCTCCCTGCAGGTGGTAAACAAAAGAATGATTACTGTAACATATTGAAGATTTTATTCAAAATATGCATCTGCAATGCAATAAAATTCAATGTAAACAAAATAACCAACCAGCCAAATTAATAAATAGCTAACTAGCCCTAATTTGTTTTTTGCTACAACATACTGCCTCTAGACATTTATGATTATGTAAAACTTTTTAGACTGGCATCTCATTTAGGCGGACTGTGGGAATTTAAGGGAATTTGTAATAAGCAATTCTCCTACCACATACTGATTTTGCGCTGTGGTTTACTTTCATGTGTGACCACGGCTCATGCGCATTAAAATATAGACAGGAGAAAAACTACCATTGCACTAGACTGCTGTAATCATTTGGTGGCTTCAGTATCATGACTGCCCCAAGGCCTGTGAAGGAGAGAACACGGCACACTAATAAGTCAGCATGTTTAGTACCAGAAGTTGATCCCAAGAGTTTTAGGTCAGCCAAGACTCACTGGAGGACAAAAACACAATACATACACAATGTCCTGGAAAGTGGCTAAGAATAATTCATAATTTCCTACGTGTGCATCTCACAGCTCTTCACTGTCTTTTTAACCTCACAATTACTGGTTAAATACAAAGGTTGTTAATAGAATTGTACAAACTAACAACATTTTATTAAAATAAATAAGTGTTTCGGAGTGAAGCATTTGTATTTACCCCATTCCTTTGGGTCAAGATTCTTTTCCTACTAATCATTTGCAAGCAAATTAATGAGATTTTATGCTTTTTGTGTTGCACAAACTACTTTGCCACTTTCACTCAATTTAATCTTAGGAACATTTTATCAGCCTTAAGCAAATTATCTCTCTTTAAATTCTAAAAATAAAATTTCCCATTGTGATAGAAATATAATATGAACACTTATCTTTCAGTACCATAAGATCAGTTATAGTGCTTGTTTAACCTTGTAATACAGATCATTGACTGAACTTGATTAAAACACAACACGATAGTACTGACCTACAAATATAAGGTCAGAAAATATACCAGCTGTATAAGTGAGAACAAAAAAAAATGGCTTCAAAGTTTTTGATTGTATTTTGATTTTATTTTATTTTAAAACTCTATTTTATCTGATTCTGGGCAAAGTTGATTCAAACCCATTTTTCAAAGGGAAGATAATAAAAGGTCTGTTCACACCAAGAATGAGAACTATAAAGATAATGATATTAACATCCACCAACGCACTATATTGTTATGTGTATTATGCAGGTACTGACATTTTGTGTACTGCCACTTTAAATGCTTAAACTTGTTAAGGTCGGTGTGGATTCTGATTGGGTGTCAATGGTTTTTGCTGTTAATTAGCTGAACAAAAAAAAATCTGACAGTGATTCTAGCAATAACATTCCTCTGTCATGACTGTTATAGCTGTGGTATTGTTATCGTTATTGTCCTTGGTGTGAATAGTTTCCATTTATGTCAAAATGTATAGGTCAACGTGCTTTCAAATATTTAATAATATTTTAAATATGTATTGATTTATTAAGCATCAAATGTGTTTTTACATTTCCCATAAACATAGGGATGTATGATGTTCTTGATGTTCTCATCCCCCCAAAAAAGAAAAGAAAAATCCTTATAGTTCAATTTGGCAGTGGTTTGATTAAATTTTGCTGGAGGCATTTTCTCGCCAACAGACAGAATCCTGGAGACATTTCACTCTAGCACTGGTAATGAAGACAGCATGAGGATTTGCAGATGTAGATTAAAAGGTTAAGATCCCATCTGCTGTCAATAAGATGAAGATAAGAGAGACAGAGGAGCATGTTCTGAATCCACGGATGCTCTTCAAGAGCAAGCTGCTGTTGATCTCAAAGCATGCAACTGATTTAAAAAAAAAAAACATCATCCTTTAGGCTAGTTTGTCATAATTTACAAACTGGGTTTTGGCTAAATATAAAGACTGAAACTTTAAAACTTTTAACTGTGTGGCTCTTCCATTTAAAACTTCTATTTACAAATTGGATATCTGATGAGTCCATTAGCCTTATTACCAAGCCAAGTAGTTGATTCACAAACACATTGTCTTTAATCTCCTGCACAGCATGGGGTTCTGTTCCCCAACAGATCCCCAAAATAGCAGATGTATTTCAACCTTAAACACAGAGAGTGCTCAGGGTGTGTTCATTTAAATGAGACTGGAGGGAGAAATTACTCAGAAGACAAAAAAGATTAATTCATGATTGGGGTTAATAGGTTCATGCTATACATGTGCTAATTGAAAGGAAAAATGCCTTGTGATCATTACACAGAACAGAAGAGGGTTGGTTCCAGTTGGTCTGCTGGACAATGCTTGTTATGAATCCAACAGTTGTATGTCATAAATAAAAGCCTTACACTTGATTTCATGTCATCAAACCTTTTGTTTCAGTTGATTTCCCCAGACTGCAATTCTCTGAATTATTATTGATTATACACTGTGACTCTGTGGTGCTTGAGCATCCCAACCATCAACAGCAACATTGGCTCAACCAGTGATGTGGGTTTAGGCCAGGACTGTCTATTTGTCTGAGAAAGGCGCTATAAGTATTTATTACATTTTTTCTGTAAGCCTACTATACCAGTTTTTTTTTTTTTTTTATCTGTTGAATCGGTTCATAAATTGCACAGAATAAAACATTTGCTTTTTTGAACTGATCCGATTGTCGATATACATTACACATACATACATTTCTTACTAAAGTAGTCATAAGACTCAAAATTGGACTCGAAATGAGGCAAGAATTTCAGGATTTCATTCAAGCTGCTTAGAGCTGGAGTGTGCAGAGTATTTGACCAATGCTGTGTAAATGATTAATGTCAGGTTTTACTGTTGTTTATTGTAAATGTAAATCATATTTAGGTTATGCACATTATTTGCTGTTATCTTCTGTATTGAATGTGGACATACATATGTTTGTTTATCAGTTTAAGTCACTTTTCCCTGTAGTGCATTATATCACCATCTGTACACAGGATACTTTGGGTATTACCTGTTAAATAATGTTAAAATAATGCAAATAAGTACCTGTTGAAGCAGTATCTAATGATATAAAATTATTGGGTTTGCATAGAGTTACTATTTAAATTCAGATTTTGGATTCACACATACAAATAATATTGGAATGTTTTGTGTTTAATGTGTTGTTTTTTAATTAAATGTTTACTTTTTCATTTTTTATTGACTAGTGATGGGTGAAGTATTACTTGCATTACATTACTTACATTATTTATTTCACAAAAAGTAGATTTGTGTTTCAAACAGTTACTTCTACTTTTAAAAGTACTAATATTTTTACTGGAGTAATATTTCATTTAGGCTATCTACTTCATGATGGTCACCACTGCTGTCTGCAGGACTGTTCAGAAAACTTGTTTGAAATCAGTTATTATTTTTGCAATTCCGCCTCATGCCACTATTATCGATGACATTACACACTTCACCTTTAATGCAGTGGTATGTTTATGGAAGGGAGAGAGAGAAAAAAAAAATAAGCCTATCTCCTCTATGCAGAAGGCTCCAGAGAATTTGATTTCTTTTCATGTCAAAAAGAAGGTCTTATTCTCCTCCTCAAGGTTTTTATCACCTCACAGGCCCTGACAGCTTCAAGCCGCTTTCTCAATAACATTCATAAACAGTATTATAGGACACATCGAAGAGAGAGAGAAAAAAAGGAAAGAAAATAGAAAGGAAACATCAATTGTTTAAATATTCTGACTCATGTCTTTATTAAATCTATTTCTATTATCCATGCAAACACAATGTTATGTTAACATGCATTGAGGATTATTGTAAATACATTTGTTGACATAGTTTTGTGTGTGTGTGTGTGTGTGTGTGTGTGTGAGTGTGTGAGAGAGAGAGAGAGAGAGAGAGAGAGAGAGAGATGAATGATTTCCTTCCTTTCTGCCCCTTTTTTTTCAATTTACCCTGACAATGATTTTGTGCCCGTTTGTGCCGTTAAGTCCTGAACACAACTAATCTGACATTTTTTGACACCTGTTTATGATCCTGCGTCCGTCGCCCATTCTTTGGGCTATAAATGCCAGTTTAAAGGTTTTTCATGACATTGTGTATATCGTCATTCACAACCACAATCTCAATATAATGGTGAGATAAGTCCAAATCAAATGGCCCACAGAACTTCCACAGAAGCTCAAAACATTAAAGAGGTTTCATGTTTTTTTTCTGACATAAAGGTTTAGTAACATTACTTTCACGGGACAAGGAGAGAGGTTTGATGTGTGTCTCAGTATAGAAGTCTATGTGAAAAACGCCGTAGCCTGCCTTCCCTCATCACCATTAAAGCCTGTCAGAAGCAGAGCTTAAGCAATAACATGGCAGACATACACAGAGTAATTCCTCAGATCAGACACATGACCTGCACCCCAGAATGTAAGGAGATTAGTCAAGCACATGTATTTGCATTCGTGTGCTTCTTAGGAATGTTTCTGTCTGCCTTACCTGCACGTAATGTTAGCTGACACTGAGCTGGATGGCAAAGATCGCCCTGTGCTGGAATTACTGAGTTTCATTGGTGTGTTACATGAACATGCAGAACAATGAGAGATGGCTGGAGTATTAGAAACTTGCTTTAAATCAGACATTATATTTAAATTTTACTAGTAGTGTAGAAATCACACACTTCACCTAAAACAAGATAATAAAACAGGTTAAGGCAAAATGGAATATAGTCCCTCCGCTCTGCCCCACACTGCGCGTCTCCCGCGTCTCACGAACGAGCCGTTTACACGCAGCCTGTCTCGTAATGCTCTTTTATACACACGGTCTCGCGCCCGGTTCTGCTCCGCAAGTCTCTCACGAGCGCATCTGGCTATATGGACGAGGCCTGACGCACGCGCGCAACCCGTGTCAACTCGCTCCTGGAACGAATGTAAATTAAGTCTAACTGCTTCCAATTTCACTTGAATGAAATTAAACATTCAGCACATTTCCCACTTGTTCTTAAAATCCCAAATATTAAAAATGAATGAATCAGCCCGGGTAACATGTAATACTTTAATAATTGACTAAAGAAATACAGTTCTTTATTTATAAAAAAAATAAACAAATATTTCCTGTGAAATTCAGTAATTCTGTAATAGTAGAAATACCATTATAATCTTCCTTGCAGGAAAAAACAAAACAAACAAAAAAACCATAGAACCCCTCCCAAAACAATAGAAAATGTAATGGATTTAAGGGTTATAATGGGAATTGTATTGGTTTTAATGTAAACTATAATGGTGTCTACTGGTATTTGATGCATTCTATTGGTGGGATGTAATCAAAGTCTCTTTATATAGTCTTTGATGTAATCTAGCAGATGGTAACCAATAGAACAACAGTAATTCCTATTGGAATAATGGCCAAAACAAAAATGAATTTTGTATTGTTTTTTATGGAAATTATAAGAATATCTGTGATGGTTTCTATTGCTTTTGTTTTTTGTTTTTTCAGCAGGGTAATGATACTCATACTGTCCTGCACATTATTGAGAATATTGAGCTGAAGCTTGACTTTACAAATTTAAAATTGCAAATCAAAATCGCAATATTTGTAAAAAAAAAAAAAAATTGCAATTAGATATTTTCCCCAAATCGCACAGCCTACGGTGGCCGAGAGAGCTCAACGCGCTGCAACTTCAGAAAACACATGCAAATAGACAAAACACCAGCAAATAAAGAAAACATCTTCATCATTTTGACAACACATGCGCAGCAAATGCTCACAATGTGTTGTGAGCATTTGCAGCGTTTCTCAATTTGCATGTGTTGTGAGCATTTGCTGCGCATGTGTTGTCAAAATGATGAAGATGTTTTCTTGATTTGCTGGTGCAAATTGAGAAACGCTGCAAATCCTCACAACACATGCAAATTGAGAAACGCTGCAAATCCTCACAACACATGCAAATTGAGAAACACTGCAAATCCTCACAACACATGCAAATTAAGAAACGCTGCATGGACCACAATGGAAATGTTTCAAGGGGACCCAAAAAAAGTGACGGACCAGCTGGGATTTGCTTATTGTGCAGTGGCTATTGGTTGAGTTGTTGGTGAACTGAAAGGTGAGTGTTTTTTTGTTGTTGTTGTTTATTTTAACACCCTGATTGCATGATTTCTTTGTCTTTTGGATATTATTAGATTAATAATGACAAATTACACGATTAACGTTATTATGAAAGATGGCTAACTTAATATCCTCAACTAAATATAATTTCAAGGTTAATGAAAATAAATTTGCAATGCTTCATTAATTGTTAAAACCAGGTCAAAATAAAAATGTCAATACGAATAATATTTAAAAATTTATTCAGGCCCTTTTAGTAGGCTAATGAAAGAAAGGACATTCGCATGTGTTGTGAGGATTTGCAGCGTTTCTGAATTTGCATGTGTTGTGAGGATTTGCAGCGTTTCTCAATTTGCATGTGTTGTGAGGATTTGCAGCGCTTCTCAATTTGCATGTGTTGTGAGGATTTGCAGCGTTTGTCAATTTGCATGTGTTGTGAGCATTTGCAGCGTTTCTCAATTTGCATGTGTTGTGAGCATTTGCAGCGTTTCTCAATTTGCATGTGTTGTGAGGATTTGCAGCGTTTCTCAATTTGCATGTGTTGTGAGGATTTGCAGCGTTTCTCAATTTGCATGTGTTGTGAGCATTTGCAGCGTTTCTCAATTTGCATGTGTTGTGAGGATTTGCAGCGTTTCTCAATTTGCATGTGTTGTGAGGATTTGCAGCGTTTCTCAATTTGCATGTGTTGTGAGGATTTGCAGCGTTTCTCAATTTGCATGTGTTGTGAGCATTTGCTGCGCATGTGTTGTCAAAATGATGATGTTTTCTTGATTTGCTGGTGTTTTGTCTATATGCATGTGTTTTCTGAAGTTGCAGCGCGTTGAGCTCTCTGTAATTCTGTGTCAAAGTCTCCTGAGGACAGTAAATTGTCAGAGCATCACCCCAGCTTTCTGGAAGTTGTTGGTGATTTTAGAGACATGTCTTTTAGGGTTCATTTTCACAGCTTTTATGATTTGTCTGTCATCAACTACTGTTGTTTTCCCAGCTGATCATGTAGTTGTTGGTTGCTGGTGTCACTGGTGGTTTCCAAACTCTTGATTTCTCCATGCCCTTTGTTTTTGCTAGAGCTCTAACTGACTTCCTCTTTTCTTTTAGCATCCAAACTGCTTGCTTTTCTCTCAAAGTCAGCTCCCTCATCTTCATCCTGGTTTGTGTGTGTCATCATCGAATGCAAGATTCAGAATGCAGAAGTAATGGATATAACTGATACAACACATTCCCTTCTTTCAATATCTGAAGAATTAATTCAACAGGACAGCTGATCACTTACAAAGACCTGTAAGGCAACTGTTTCAATACTTATGCTCACATCAGATAGAGGGATGCAACTCTAAAAGTGCTGAACTTCTTAGCTGGTAAAACATGTGTTGAATCACCCAATAATAACATGTGACATTCTGTAGTTTTGTCCCATATTAATCTTTTAATCATATTTGTAAATGTCTTGACTCCACAGCCAACAAAGCAATTTTGTCTTTACTGTTCCAATACTTTTGGAGGGCACTATGTATTTACCTCTCCCCACACACATTATATTTTTAATGACACTGATCACAGAACCCTTGCACAGTATCTTGGTTGAGGAACCGCATCATTTCACCGTCTTGCTGGATAGCACACACACACTTATATGTTATTGATATCTAAGTAATAACATGCCTGGGCAGTTCAAAACACATACTAAGCATGCCAAACTGTTGTTTATACACATGCACAAAAACTACGCACACATTCAAGTTGTCAACATTTTAAGTCTTCGTAAAGACCAAAGATTAAATTTTTTTTTTACTTACCAACACAGCAAACTTCTTCCTTTTAGCGTTTTGCAAACAATTAGACTTATCTTCTCATTGATGCTTCTTCCTGTTTCAAAATAATAAGAATGTGACGTATTTGGACACGGGCGTGGCTTGTGACGTCACGCTTGGATGTGGGCAGGGTTGGATGTTCACCGCAGGCTGCAGCGAGACTGCGAAACTGCTACAACAAGCACTAGTCATAAGGTGTGTTCGATTTGAAGTGGTGCAGCGCAGAATGATCAGTGTATGACATCAAAGTACCGCAAGAGTGATTAGAAAGCATAAGGATCCATCTGCTCTCTTATCGCTCTCGTGGTACTTTGATGTCATACACTGTTTGTTCTGCGCTGCACCACTTCAAGTCGAACACACCTATATATTTGAATCTTGAGAAGAGAGCTCATTGGCTACCGAAACAGGCGATAACCAATCAGCTGTGCCATGTGGTAATGATGTCATTAGGTCAGATAGAGTTATACCTGTCGGACTGCGCCATCTAGAGTTTCATGCCAGAACTCTGTATTGTTCAAAATATTTTTATTTTTTTAGTTTTGAAAGAGGTCTCTTATAAATGTTCACTAAGGCTGCATTTATTTGATAAAAACAAACAAACAAACACACAAACACACAAAAAAAACACTTATCAAATACAAAATACATTTAAATAACTAATATTGTGAAATATTAGCACAATTTTAAATATCAATTTTCTGTTTTAATATATGTTAATATGCAATTTATTCCTGTGATGTTAAAGCTGAATTTTCAACAGCCAGTCTTACTCTAGTCTTCAGTGTCACATGATGATCCTTTAGAAATTATTCTAATATGCTGATTTGGTGATCAAGAAACATTTCTTATTGGTATCAATTTTGAAAATGTGTGTGTGTTTTAACATTATAAATGTCTTTTTTTCAATGTAATGTGTTCTTGATGAACTAAAAAAAATATTTGAAAACATTGAGAATTACGTTTGAACGGTAGCATATGCTTTACATAAATATATAAACATTCAAACAAAAAGTAGAAATCACAGCTGTGGTATTTCAGATCAGTATTACGTGTTGTACTTCAGATCAGTATTACATATTGCACTTTATATTACTTCACTATGAATTTGAGTGTTGTTGTGCATCCTTGTATTCAGTGTTCAAGATGAAGTATTGAGGGCCATTAGGACTTACAGTCATAGTGATGGATGATGTCACTATTCAAATGTAGACTGCATCAAAGGGACTTCCCCAGATACATGTGCAGGGTTAGAAGGCTACTGCTGTTTTTTGAAGAGAGGATTATGTTATACTAGACTAATATTCAGTGATTAATGCTTCATGCTGCTTTAAAGCTGAACCTGCACAGAGTCAAACAGTTTCACTGACTTACTCCATAAGATATTCAGAAGCAAACATGACCTTGAGAAATGGATAACAAGGAACATTATTGCAGCAACTGACCTCACAATAATTATATCCAACAGTATAGGAAGACCATATGTCCCTATTTTCCAGGAATAGTGCCTGTTTGTTTGTTTTTTGGTTTGTTTGATTGTTTACTGTCTGATGCCAGCTATGTCACTGTTTTCTAGTATGTATGTATATTTGAAAGAAAGAGGGAACTGTCCATGTTTTAAAAACATACAACCCGAATTCTGGAAATGTTGGGACATATTTTAAATTTGAATAAAATGAAAACTAAAAGAATTTCAAATCACATGAGCCAATATGTTATTCACAATAGAACAATAGATAACATAACAATTGGTTAAACTGAGAAATTTTAAAATTTAATGCACAAAATGAGCTCATTTCAAATTTGATGCCTGCTACAGGTCTCAAAATAGTTGGGACGGGGGAATGTTTACCATGGTGTAGCATCTCCTCTTCTTTTCAAAACAGTTTGAAGACGTCTGGGCATCGAGGTTATGAGTTTCTGGAGTTTTGGTGTTGGAATGTTGGTCCCATTCTTGCCTGATATAGGTTTCCAGCTGCTGAAGAGTTTGTGGTCGTCTTTGACGTATTTTTTATTTAATGGTGCTCCAAATATTCTCTATGGGTGAAAGATCTGGACTGCAGGCAGGTCAATTCAGCACCTGGACTCTTCTACTATGAAGCCATGCTGTTGTAATAGCTGCAGTATGTGGTTTTGCATTGTCCTGCTGAAATACACAAGGCCTGAAATAGACGTCATCTGGAGGGTAGCATATGTTGCTCTAAAACCTTTATATACCTTTCAGCATTCATATTGCCTTCCAAAACATGCAAGCTACCCATACCGTATGCATTTATGCTCCCCCATACCATCAGAGATGCTGGCTTTTCAATTGAATGTCGATAACACGCTGAAAGGTCTCCCTCTTCTTTAGCCCGGAGGACACGGCGTCCGTGATTTCCAACAAGAATGTCAAATTTGGACTCGTCTAACCATAGAACACTTTTCCAATTTGAAACAGTCCATTTTAAATGAGCCTTGGCCCACAGCACACAATGGCGCCGCTTCTGGACCATGTTCACATATGGCTTCCTTTTTGCATGATAAAGCTTTAGTTGGCATCTGCAGATGGCACAGCAGATTGTGTTTACCGACAGTGATTTCTGGAAGTATTCCTTGGCCCATTTAGTAATGTCACTGACAGAATCATGCCGATGAGTGATGCAGTGTCGTCTGAGGGCCCAAAGACCACAAGCATCCAACAAAGGTCTTTGGCCTTGTCCCTTACTCACAGAGATTTCTCCAGTTTCTCTGAATCTTTTGATGATGTTATGCACTGTAGATGATGAGATTTGCAAAGCCTTTGCAATTTGACATTGAAGAACGTTGTTTTAAAGTAAATAACCTAGATCACCATCTGATACTTGATGGCTGCTCTGTAAATTCTTCATCGTCAGCTAGGAACCTAGGCGTACTTTTTGATAGCAAACTTTCCTTCTAAAAACTTGTTTCTAGCATTTGTAAAACTGCATTTTTCCATCTTAAAAATATATTTAAATGACGACCTATGCTCTCAATGTCAAATACAGAAACATTAATTCATGCATTCATGACCTCGAGGCTAGATTATTGTAATGCTTTATCGGGTGGTTGCTCTGCACGTTTAATAAACAAACTCCAGCTAGTTCAAAATGCAACAGCTAGAGTTCTTTCTAGAACCAGGCAGTATGACCACATTAGCCCGGTTCTGTCAACACTGCAGTGGCTCCCTATTAAACATTGTATACATTTTAAGATCTTGCTAATTACCTATGAAGCCCTGAATGGTTTGGCACCTCAGTATTTGAGTGAGCTCTTAGCGCATTATAGACCTTCACGTCCGCTGCGATTTTCATTCGTTTTCTTTTTTAGAGCCCAAACTCTGGAACAATCTACCTAACACTGTCCGGAAAGCAGACACACTCTGTCAGTTTAAATCTAGATTAAAAACCCATCTCTTTAACCTGGCTTACACATAATACACTATCGCATTTCTTTAATTCAAATCCGTTAAAGGATTGTTAGGCTGCATTAATTAGGTCAATCGGAACCGGAAAATCTTCCCAAAACACCCGGTGTGCTTATTACATCGCTAATGTCTGTTTCTTTCTTATTCCAAGGTCACCGTAGCCACCCAGATCCAGAGTGTATCCAGATCAGATGGTCACTGCAGCCACCCAGATCCAATCCGTATCCAGATCAGATGGTGGATCAGCACCTAGAGATGACCTCTACAGCCAGGACACCTAGATTAGCCCCAGAGACTAATCCCCAGTGAAGACCCTGTCTCCAAGACGGGACAAGACCACAGGAACCAGATGAGTCTTTTGCACAATCTGATTCTGCTTTAGCCTAGATTTAAACTGCTGATTTTGTCTGGCCAGAGGAGAATGACACTATTTACTGTATATTGCACATTTACTAAATACTGTAAAGCTGATATAACACCACCCAGCTTTATATCAAGCCGATGTAAAAATGCTTTGACACAATTTGCATTGTTAAAAGCGCTATACAAATAATATTGACTTGACTTTTTTACGCACTCTTGCACAGATTAGAGAGCCTCTGCCGATCTTTACTTCTGAGAGACTCTGCCACTCTAAGACATCACTTTTATAGCTAATCATGTTACAGACCTGATGTCAATTAAACTAATTAGTTGTTATATGTTCTCCCAGCTAAATCCTTTCAACATGTCTTGCTTTTTCAGCCATTTGTTGCCCCTGTGCCAACTTTTTTGAAATCTGTAGAAGGTACCAAATTTTATATGAGCTCATTTAGTGGATAAAAGTGTAAAATTTCTCCGTTTAAACATGTGTTATGTTCTTTATGTTCTATTGTGAATAAAATATTGGCTCATGTGATTTGAAAGTCTTTTAGTTTTCAAATTTTCTAAATTAATTTCCGGAATCCGGGTTGTAATTCATAATTGGAATTTTTGTACCTGAACTACATAATGTTTATTTTTAGTGTTCTAAAACTGTTCTCTTTACCTGCTAGGGATTTGATTCTTATGTTTCTTTTATTATTTGTTTCCTGTCTTAGTATTAATTATTGTCAAGTGTACATATGTGTACATACATGTATACATACATACATACAGATGCCGTCTGAGTTCATCTAAGTGCCGTCTTTTTCTTCTAAAATTTGTATTTTTCTCAGGGTCCTATGTTTATGTTCATTTATTTCACTTTAATGGCAAATAAAATAACCTATTCATTGCCATTAATGTAAAATTACTGAACCTACACACAGGAGCCTGATAAAAATGCTAATATTAGAGTAAAATTTCAAACGGCACTTAGATGATTTTACATCTTATATACATACAATGACTTTACATATTTGCCCAATGACAAAGAAATGATCAGTCTATAATTTAATGGTAGGTTTAGTTGAACAGTGAGAGACAGAAAATCAACAAAAAAATATCCAGAAAAAATGCATTTTAAAAAAAGTTAGAAATTGATTTGCATTTTAATGAGTGAAATACATATTTGATCACCTATCAATTAGCAAGATTTCTGGCTCCCTTTTATACAGGTAACGAGTTAAGATTAAGGGCACTCTCATAAAGGGAGTGCTCCTAATCTCAGTTTGTTACCTGTAAAAAAAACACCTGTCCACAGAAGCAATCAATCAATCAATCAATCAGATTCCAAACTCTCCACCATGGCCAAGACCAAAGAACTGTCCAAGGATGTCAGGCACAAGATTGTAGACCTACACAAGGCTGGAATGGGCTACAAGGCCATCGCCAAGCAGTTGGTGTGATTATTCGCAAATGGAAGAAACACAAAATAATATCAATCTCCCTCGGACTGGGGCTCCATGCAAGATCTCACCTCGTGGAGTTTCAATGATCATGCGAATGGTGAGGAATCAGCCCAGAACTACACGGCAGGATCTTGTCAATGATCTCAAGGCAGCTGGGACCATTGTCACCAAGAAAACAATCGGTAATACACTATGCCGTGAAGGACTGAAATCCTGCAGTGCCCGCAAGGTCCCCCTGCTCAAGAAAGCACATGTACAGACCTGACTGAAGTTTGCAAATTAACTGCCAATGAATGATTCAGAGGAGAACTGGGTGAAAGTGTTGTGGTCAGATGAGCCCAAAATCAAGCTCTTTGGCATCAACTCAACTTGCCATGTTTGGAGGAGGAGGAATGCTGCTTATGACCCCAACAACACCATCCCCACCATCAAACATGGAGGTGTAAACATTATGCTTTGGGGGTGTTTTTCTGCTAAGGGGACAGGACAACTGCGCCGCATCAAAGGGACGATGGACGGGGCCATGTACCATCAGGGCCAGGGCATTGAAGCCAGACAGTGCATTGAAAATGGGTCGTGGATGGGTATTCCAGCATGACAATGACCCAAAACACATGGCCAAGGCAACAAAGGAGTGGCTCAAGAAGAAGCACATTAAGGTCCTGGAGTGGCCTAGCCAGTCTCCAGACCTTAATCCCACAGAAAATCTGTGGAGGGAGCTGAAAGTTTGAGTTGCCAAACATCAGCCTCGAAACCTTAAAGACTTGGAGAGGATCTGCAAAGAGGAGTGGGACAAAATCCCTCCTGAGATGTGTGTAAACCTGGTGACCAACTACAAGAAAAGTCTGACCTCTGTGATTGCCAACAAGGGTTTTGCCACCAAGTACTAAGTCATGTTTTGAGAAGGGGCAAATTCGTATTTCACTCATTATAATGCAAATCAATGTATAACTTTTTTGAAATGTGTTTTTCTGGATTTGTGTTGTTGTTATTCTTTCTCTCACTGTTCAAATAAACCTACCATTAAAATTATAGACTGATCATTTCTTTGTCAGTGCACGTACAAAATCAGCAGGGGATTTTTTTGTCCACTGTACAACTTTTTAACTTTTAAATTTAAGTCAATAAGTTTTTGAGAAAGACATACACTTACAATTCTGAGAAAAGTCAGAATTATGATAGAAAAAAAAATCCATATTTTGAAATAGAAAAAGTCACAGATACAGTCCAAAATTTATTTCTTTCCTTTTTTTTTCTTCTTTTTTTAATTTTTTAAAAAAAAAACACCCTTGACAGAAACATGTTCAGCTCACCAAAATATTTCATTTGATTTGATGTCCATCATGACGTCTGGACTAATCCGTCTTAGATGTTCATAAATAAACTCTTCACAGGAAGAATTATATTGTGGAAAAACAAACAAAAAAAGTTTACAGTGAACCAAATAACAAAACATAAAAGTTTTTTATCTCTTGAACTCCAAAGGCATTTGATCCCTTTTGAGAGTCTCTATTGATATACTTGATCTTTATTTCCTAGTATACTGTATACTGCAGGTGTTATAAGGTAGATGTAAGGAATGCAATGTCATACTGTTGGTACTAGCGACAGAATAAGAGCTTAGTGACTTTAATGAGCTTGACAGTTATGCATTAACCTCCAGTGTGCACAGTGTTTATAATGGGGTCAAAAACACAATAATGTGTTGGGTAATATCGGTGGAGTCTGTGAGGTTTTCTTAAGCTAATTGTAGGGAACGAGGTAGAGCCTGCTCAGAGATGTGGTGACAGAAGGGCAGAGGGAGGAAAGGGTTTTGCGCGAGGTGGCCGTGCCATAGAATGACACACTAGCAGACGCCCGTGCTAATAGGTTTCATGTGGCTGCCCCTCCACCAGCTCTGAGGGGGATGTGTCACACATGAACTCCTTTATCTGCTCACGCTGTCTCTCTCCCTTGCCACTCTACTCCATCACAGTCCCCTGTGCAATTCTCTGTGGGATTGTGTGTGTGTGGGGGTTTGTGCTTGCATAAGTGTGTGTGAATCTGTGTAAAAAGCTTTTGCAAAGGTGGGGCGGATGTACACCTCAGGTACAGGCTGGAATCTTGATCATGCAATTATATGTTGTACTGGTACATTTAGACGTGTCCGTCTACATAGATGCACTTGTCTAGTTAGTAGTATAATATATACCTTAGTCAGTAGATGCCATATTTAATTTGGCACAGATGAAAACAAGGCTATGAGGGATGCACAAGGCACATACAATTTGCTCAGGTGATGAAACATTGAAAATATAACTGCAGAACATGTTAATGAAAATTGATTTAGGATCCTAATCTGAATATACACTGTCAGAAGAAAAAAAAAAGTACAAATGTTGTCACTGGGGCGGTACCTTGTAGAGTTTTTGTTTGTTTATAATACTAAAAATTAGTTTTCCTTCAAATGTTTTCCTCATAAATTAACTTCGACAATTTTGACCCATTATGCTATTTTTATCATTGGCTTTGCCAACTAAATAAAACATATCACAAAGTCCATTTCATATTTCAATTATCGTTTATAAATTTATTCATTAAATTAATTAAAAGCATTAATTCACTTAAAAAACACTTTAAAATACACATACCTTAATAAATGTTTCTCATGATGTAAAAGAACATGTTGAGTAGGTATGTCCACAATTTTGATGAACAGAAAGATGAAAACATTTTGTGTGAGATCTGCTAGTGCTGTCAGCAAAGATCATAGCAAAATAATCTGCAAAAATTACCAGCAAATGAAAATATCTCACAAATGTGTCTTATAGTTATAATATACTGAACGAATGAAAAAAAGAAAGAATGAATGAATAAATGAATAAACGAACGAACGAACGAACGAATGCATTTAGTTTGTTAGTAAATGTGTGAATTCAGATAAATTGGGATATTTGCCATTAAGATGACTCTCTTTATTTGTCTATCTAGGTGTTCAAGGGTCAAATATTCGAAGATTGAGACAGTACATTTTCATTTGTGTCAAACTGAATACAGAGCCAATCTCATCTATTCTTATAACGCAAATAGTCTAACAAGCGAGTCTCTGGAATGTCCTTATACATACTCTTCAAACAGACATTAGACACAAATATACATCAGAATGAAAAATGGCTGTTGTAATTGATTTAATGGAGCACATGCATGTTTCATTAAAGGTCAGAAAGGGAGGAATAATATGCTGTAGGTGCAGTATCATGTTTCTGATTGCTTTGGAGTGCAGAAGGATGAGGAAAAGATGGGGATGGGGTTGATAGGAGGGAGCGAGTGAGTGCTGCTAGAAACATGAATGGATTTGACCTCATAAAACCCTTGGAGCAGTCTCAGGTTTCTCATTAAGACTGAGTGAAGGGAATCATCAGCACAATGGGACTGCAAAATCATCTTATTATTGAATGATCTATGCCAGTACACAGTTTAAGCATCTATATTAGAAGTAAATTTGGTGATTTATATGTCATGATTATACAATGAGCTTATAATTGACCTTTGAGGAAACAAATTATTATTGAAGCAGCACTGTATTGAAATCACTGAGAAGCTAGTGATGGTATTCACAAGGTTAGCATAAAACCAGAGCAGGAATCTCTTGTCATTATTTATTTGCACTCAGGTTTACTGTGCCACTCTAAACACACCGAGCTGTTTGGTGACTCTGGCACATTGTGTTGTGAAGGCTGGGGGGGTGATACTGCCCAACAACAGACTCGTTATTCCCAATTATGCCTCCCCTAACATCCATCATAAAGTCCTGTTGTAAAGCATGTGGAAGGCCCATTAAAGGGTGCTATTAAAGTAGTCCACATGGGGTTGATGGAGATGGAGTGTGGGCTGTGTAGTGGGTCTAAGGAACGCTAGCTAACGGTACCCTCTGGGCTCCTCTGGAAAGTTTTACTGCTCCTGTGTGGAGGATTGAGGTAGTAAGGCTGACTTGAAGATCCACGGCACACCAGAGGCACAGTGGGCTGGATTTATGACTCGATCAAGTTTAGTTTCATAATTAGGAACTCAGTCCTGGGAGTACTGAGATACTGTGCACATTCTAATATGTTCTGAATTATTCAGTTAATCATCAGTTATTTTAGCTTTAAAGTGACATTGTTCCATACCTTTGTGAAGAGGGCATGAAGATTATCTTATGGGGTAAGAAATGTCAGTTTTATATTAGGTGTGGTAGATCCAAAATAATGCATATTGTGTCTGTTCCCATATCAATGTTTACATATTTGTATATGTAAATTACTGTTTATACGTTTGCTGTCTAAATAGATGTTTTAATATAAAAAAGTGTCTTGTAAGTCCGATATACAAGATCATTTATTTGATACTGTAAAAACAGTAATGTTGTAAAATACTATTACACTATTACAATTTTGAAATAGCTTGAATATATGGAATAATGTCATTTATTTCTGTACTGACAAAAATAAGTCTTCAGACTCAAATTTTTTTTCAGAAATCATTTTAATATTCTGGTTTGGTGCTCAACAACAACAATAATATTGTTATTATTATTATTATAGTATGTTGTTATATATCTTATCATCAAACAGGATACTGTGACACTGTAACTGTATCTTACAAACTTTTGAACAGTAGTGTATGACGATATATATTTAAATCATTGACGTATTCTTTATTTCTTTATTGTCTTCTGCCTCCTCCTCCTCCTCTTCTTCTTCTTATAAAAATATTAAACAAAATATAATATACACACACAATTATAATACACCAACAATATGTGTTATATTTGTTCCATAGGCAAAATATAGCTGCAGTAACAGTATTTCCAGGCATATGCAGTTACTCCAGCCTCTCTGTCTTTGTGTTTGTTATTTTGGCTTAGTATTTTGCTTCCAAAACCGCTTAGTTGGCTACCTGCTGTCCTCTTGCTGGGAATGTTTTGCTGTAACAGCCAAAGGTAGCACTCACCTGGCCTTATCTTCCTGTGCACTGTCGCTCATGATCTGATTAGATGTGAGACCTGTGATCTCACGCTAAGGTGCCATTAATGCAAAATGCTCTTTGAACAGGCAGGGAAGAAATCAGATTACTCCCCTAAAACTGGGGGGCATTGAAGTTGCTTGTGACAGACAGTCCAGGAGAGCATCCCCTATGAAGGTCAGTCTCAGCTAACCCATGCATCACTATGTTCATGTTACTGTTACTGCCGTCCAGCACAAACACAATTACTAGTGTTCACTTTGACAGCACAACATGGTCACATTCATTTAAATAATTTTAGGCAACACATAATCATGATTAACAAAACTTTGAGAGAAAATAAAGTAAAAAACATTACTAAAAAATACATAGTGCTCCCCAAAACACTCCTACCTAGGTTTAAAAATATAAAACAATAGCTATACTGTATTCAAAATCAGGACAGAATGTATTTGGACTCCTTCTTTGGTTACACTTTATTTTGATAGTCCACTTTAGACATTCTACTAACTATTAGTAACTTTGCAACATGTCAACTAATTATCATTAATTTGCATCTACGTGGCTACTAACTCTCACTGTTAGGTTAGGTTTAGGGTTAGTAGAATAATTTGACATATACTTGCAAAGTTTATCATAGTCAATATATTGTACTTTGTTTTGGACCCATCAAAATAAAGTGTTATAAGATATTAAGCAGACAGTCTATTAATACTAATACTAAAAATGACTGCTGGCTGCTACCCGATCTCATGAATCTGCGTATTAGTACGCCAAATAAAAATTAAAACTTGTGGTATTGATACACAAAAATAGACTCGATGGGTAGGGTTAGGGTTGTGGGGTAGATGCGTATCATATGCATGCCAAACACGCACTTGTCATATATACGGCAAAGTCCATTTTTGCATATCAGTACCACGAGTTTTCGTTTTTATTTTGACGTGCAAAGTTACTTACTGTTAGTAGAATGTTTAAAGTGGACAATCAAAATAAAGTATTACCCCTTCTTTTTGTTTAAAGTTGTGGAACAAATTATATCATCTATACATCTGTGTAAACTTGAGACTGACTTCACACAGTACTTCCACTATATATCACATTGTCAGTAATACATTAGATTGAAAGTAACATAAATTACTTTTAAAAATTAGTCTATAATTCTTTTCAGGTTAATCATTACAATCATTATTATTATGATCATTATTTTCTCTTTTTTAACCTAATTTAATGACATTCAGGCATTTAAGTTTGACTTTGACATACAAAACATTTTGGGGGACTCTGCATTTCAAATTTACACTTAGGTCTCAGAAAAATAACAATGACTCCAAGCCTGCTATCATTAATAAAGAGATGTGGGTTATACTCATTTCATTCCGATTTTATTATCATTCTCTCTTCTTTTATATTGATGGGCGCAGAACTGCATTGGGTTTGTGCCTGCCAGATATTTGAAAAAACAAAAAAAAAACAAAACAATGTGTTCCTTTCATGAGGAGGCACACAAAGCAGCATCCCAGGGACTTGAGGGAACAAACAAGGCTTGAGGGAGTGAAGCATCTGAAGGTAAATAGTATCAGTGAATCATGCACTGTATGCTGGTGAATGGGTTCTGGAAAAGCTTGAATTTAAAGCTATGCAAAGACTATATGCCATATAGCTGAGAGGCTTTTGAAAGTCTTATTAATATATATGAGTTTATGTGGAAAGCTATGTTTAGAGTATGATTGGAGTGACATTGCGTTTTCTAGTATAAGCATTATTGTATTAGAAACTGTCAAAATAAATCTTCCCTTAACATTTTGAACAAATTACATAATTAATAGAAGATGGAAGCTTGCGTTGGACAAAATAAATACATTACTTTTGTGTGAGAATGTGGCCATACACATTTTGATATGTATCTCTACCCAGATACATTCTGAGATTATCTGTTATTAGAACAGCAGCTATATTTAACTTCTATTGTGCTCTTCATCAAACTTATGAGAAGTTACCAAGTGCATTTAAAGTATCTTAGCCTTATAGGCTCATTCTCCATCCTTATGTGCCCTCTACAGACAGACAGAGGAACTAACAGCACTGCAGTGGCTGCATTCTTTCTGTTCCCAGATGAAATAAGACAAGCACATGTACATTTAATGCAGGCTCATAAAACATTTTGGAAGGGGGAGGGGTTGACCTAGAAACATGGGTTTGTCGACAGCGGGAAAACAGCCCTAAAGCGCTTTACTGGTGCTGTGCAGAAATCCTAAATCTAAACAGTGGAGGGCAGTGAGCTCTGAGGCTTTATACACCAAGCAAAGAACTGGTGAATTTCTTTCTTCTTGCACCCTCTCTGTCTCACTCTCACTCTCTATTTTTTCCCTCTCAACCGTGACAGAAAGTTTCTGACTGCGTTTTTTGTGAACTTTTGGTGAAGCTCTGTCTTCCCACTCTGTATCCTTTCTCACACTTTCCCTCTTTTGACATAAACAAATATAATGTTATATATAATAAATAAATAAATCAACGGTAAAACAGAAATTGACCAAATCAGCCCACATCATTTCACAGTGCGATTGAGAGTGCTGCCTGACACATTAGTTTCAGGCGAGAGAGGACGCTTGAAGAGCCTTCTTAGATTTATAATTCTCCACAGGACAGACCTCAGATTTATATAGAAAAGCTTAATTGAAGGGAAATGAGTGCACAAGACATCATGCTTAATTTAATTTTATTTCATATTGTGTCAATCACAACAAATTATATTATAATATAGTACATAATGTATTATCATCATTATATAGTAGGCTAAACATTTCAGTATGTGAAAAAAAAAAAAAAACATTGTAGTTATTAGTTCCAGAAGCTTTAAATACCTTTAATTTGAAAGTGGATCACAACACTATTGCTTTTGTCCTGTTGTGTGACACTACATTGAGATTGAATTTTGTGCTCACAATTTCCATACACAGCGGGAGTTTCAGTGGGCATTAAAGTTAAATGTGGAAGTAATTGTGTGTAGAGTCCATTACAAAATGCGTGACAAAACTATGCAATTAATCAAGCCCCTTGGTCTGCATTTATATAATGTGAGAAGAATTTGCATACCATCAGAGAAATTTAAACATTCCATGCTCCTGTTTTTTGCAACTCGCCTTACTTACCAAAAGCAGACAGCACAGAATGAGAAATGGCGCATCAATACAAGACATGTTCTTGTGTTTAAAATCAGCTGAACAGAACACATTGGAATGGGATAGAACAGCACAGATGAATTTGTAGTAAAAAAGAAAGAAAGAAAGGAAGGAAGGAGGAAAGAAAACAGCACAGAAGACAAAGGAAGGCAGATCTCGAGACATGCTAAGCCACTTTTATGAGATGTGATCTAAATAAATAAATAAATACACACATACATACAAACACAGAATTAGCCAAGCAGATAAAATAATTCTCCTTGTTATAGTACAGTTGTTGACACAGCAAGGTCAAAAATGTCTGTCTAGTGCATGTTTACATAGAAGAACATTTAGAAAACGCAGAAGTGGAGCGCAAAGACATGTTGTGTCATCTTGACATGGCTTATTAAAAAATAGCATTCATAAAACTATCCCGGAAAATATACATCTAGTCTACGTGCACATGTAAACGGATACTTTATAATCGACTTATAATTTTCATACTTGACTGAATACAGTTTCTGACGTTTGCAGTGTATGACTTTTAGTTCAAAAGGAGGGCTCAAGGCTGTCCGTTCAATCCTTTTTTTTGCCACAATAATTTGATGACTTTAAATCATTAAACACTTTAAATCAGTCTTTGCTCTTTAAATATCAATATATTTTCCACTTAGCAACAAATCATGTAAATAATTAAGATAAGACATGTAACTGATTGACACCCCTAATTCAACATACTTCACTAGTCTACATTCAGTATAAACCAATGAGATATTTTAACATAAATATCCTACTGGTTTCAGCTATACATAAATCATGAGACATGAAACATAATATGCATATCCACTGCTACCCTTCACTTGGTTACGCTTAGCTTCAAAAGACTCCTAGGATGCACCACAACAGATGAATGAGAATACTGCAAGCAGATGACCGCCATCTGGGAAAAAGTCTGACCACTTGGCACAGACCTGTGGTGCATGCAATGAGATATAATGGAAAAGATGGTTTCAAAGACATGGGACACAAAACAACAATTAATGCATTACATGTGATTGAAGAAGGCAGATTATCCCAGTGCCTTTGAGGAAGTAAATCTAAACTTTAGTTTATACAAAGGTACAAAGGTCTTAAAGGTACAAATGTTTTTTTTTTTTTTTTTTTTTAATTATAGTTTGGGTACACTTTATTTTGATAGTTCACTTTAGACATTCTACTAACTATAAGTAACTTTGTAACTTCATGTCAACTAATTCTCATTAATTTGCAACTACACGTCTACTAACTCTCAGAGTAGACTGTTAGGGTAGGTTCAGAGTTAATAGAATAAGTTGACATATACTTGCAAAGTTTCTTTTAGTCAGTATGTTGTGTGTTGTGGACCCATCGAAATAAAGTGTTAGAATATATTAAGCAGTCTACTAATACTATAATGACTGCTAGTTGACATGTAGTTGCAAAGATACTTACTGTTAGTAAAATGTCTAGAGTGGACTATCGAAATAAAGTGTTACCCATTTATTCCATACTAAGTATGATACTTAGTATGAAATCGTTTAGCCACTCTGGGGTCTAGGGCATTTAGTTGTGCTGCTCCTAATCTCTGGAATCATCTTCCACAATCTACAGTCGTGGTCAGAATTATTGGCACCCTTGGTAAACATGATCAAAGAAGGCTCTGAAAATAAACCTGCATTGTTAATCCTTTTGATCTTTTTTTTTTTTTTTTTCCAACCTTTCATTGAACTAAAACAATTGAAAATGGGGGGAAATCTCACTATGAAATAATGTGTTTCTCAAATACACGTTGGACACAATTATTGGTACCCCTAAAAATTCTTATGAGTAAAATATCTCTGAAGTATATCCCCATTCATATTTACAATTTTGAGCACTCGAGGGATTATGAACATTAAATTATGCAGCCATGGCTTCCAGTTTCACATAAATATAAATAGTAGGGAAAACAAAGTCCAAATTCCCTTAATCATCCAACACAATGAGAAAAACCAAAGAATATATTTCTGATGTGCAGCAAAAGATAATTGAGCTTCACAAATTTGTGAAGTGGCTTTAAGAAAAGAGCTAAAGCAGTGAAAATGTCCATTTCCACCATCAGGGCAATAATTAAGAATTTCCAATGAACAGAGAATATTATGAATCTGCCTGGAAGAGGACATGTGTCTATGTTGTCCTAATGCAATGCAATGTTGGCCAAAGACCCTTCGAGGACCACAGCTGGAGAATTGTAGAGAAAGGTTGAGTTCTGGGGTAAGAAAACCTTTAAAAGAAATAGTCAAACAGCCCCTACATCACCACATGTTGTCTGGGAGGGTTTCAAGAAAAATTCTAATCACTCATCCAAAAACAATCTCCAGCATATTCAGTTGTCAGACACGACTAGAACTTCAAATGGGATTGGCTTCTATGGTCAGATGAAACTAAAAAATTAGCTTTTTAGCAGCAAACACTCAAGATGGGTTTGGTGAACACAGGGATAAAAAGTACCTCATGTGTACAATGACATATACTGCTGTATTTTTTATGTTGTGGGCCTATATTTCTGCTGGAGGTACTGGACATCTTGTTTAGACACATGGCACCATGGATTCTACAAATACCAACAGATAAAAAATCAACAAGTGACTGACTCAGTTAGAAATCTTATAATGGGCCATGTTTGGATCTTCCAACCGGACAATAATCCAAACACAAACCTCAGAAACAACTCAAAAATGTGTCACTGGACACAAAACCAAGCTTCTGCTATGGCCATTCCAGTCCTCTGACCTGAACCCCCTAGAAAATGAGTGAGGTGAACTGAAGAGAAGAAGCACCGTCATGGAGCTGTGCATCTGAAGGATCCGGAGAGATTCTGCATGAAGGAATGGTCTCTGATCTCTTGTCAGGTGTTCTCTAATATCATCAGGCATTATAGGAGAAAATTAAGAGCTGTTAAACTGGCAAATGGAGGTTTCAAAAAGTATTGAATACAAGGGTGGCGATAATTGTGGCCAATGTGTAATAGAGAGAAAAAAACATTTATTTCATAATGATATTTCCTCCCATTTTAAATTCTTATTCTCCAATGAAAGGTTAGATTTTTGTGAATTTTGTAAATAAGAGATCAAAAGGATTAACAATGCAGATTAATTTTCAAAGCCTTCTTTGATCGTATTTACCTAAGGTGCCAATAATTCTTACCACGACTGTATATGAGAAAGTGACTACCTTTAAATCATGTCTTAAAACGTACTTTTTTAGATTAGCTTTCTCTGATCAATTTTAAATTATCTAATGTCAGTAGTTGTTGTTTGTTGTATTGTTGTCTTGATTTTATGATTATCACTCAACTGTACGGGGTCCTTGAGTGCTCTGAAAGGTGCCCTTAAATAAAATGTATTATTATTATAGTTTAAATCTATTAACATATTTACAGATTATAAAAATTATAATTTAACTTTATTTAGAACACTGCTTGTGAACAATGCACGTTTTATAATATTATGCCTAAAATGTGTTTTGATGTCACTATTGTTGAGGATTGTATAATCTTTGAATAATATCGGTCTTTAAATGCAAGATATTTAAAGTGTACCTGAAGTATACTTGTAATAGTTTCACTTTAGCACAATCAAATATACTTCAGTTTATATTTAGTTGGACTTCAGCACTACTTCCACACAATTAAAGTGCATTGACTACAAAATTAGTTGTTCGACTTTAGCAGACTTTTAAGTATGTAATTGTATTTGCAAGTATAATTAGCATGAAATAAATTTACATTTACAATACATTTTAGTATTTACTTTCACTAGGGTTGTCTGTTATGATTTACTATTGTACTGTATGTTTTTTTCTTTCTTCTGTGGAACACAAAATAATATATTTTGAAAATGATAAGATCCATAACAACACTGAACCCAACTGACTGTCATTGTATGAAATAAATAAATAAATCATAAAGGTTTGGAAGGACATGAGCATGAATAGATGATGACAGAATTTTTAATTTTGGGTGATCTGCCCCTTTAACTACCTAAATGCTAGGGACATAAAGGCATTTCAAGAAACTATAGCAGAATGTATGAAAATGAGTCAAGCTGTGGTTGCTTGAGGGAAAAACAATGGAGATTAGGTGTGCAACTAAAAAGCTGTTCCATCTGGTACACGGGCAATCCATGAAACAGCCCATATATGTGGCAAGCAGAGCAATGAGGGCAAAACACTCCAAATGGAAGCAGCATCAGCTTTCCTGGCAGCAGGAGCGCAGGATGGATAACGAGTCAGGAAATGCAATGCGTATCTGCAGCAGGTACACAATAGCCTTTGTCCTTCAACTCTCATGAAGCGACAAGGAGACTTTGATAAAATAATGAGGATTTACGAAGTGGCTTGTGAGTTTCATTCAGCTGGTCAGATAGAGGAAGGCTGCTGATTCCTTTCCCAGCGGGTTCTCTGTGCTCCCGAAGCATTGTGTGAGAGGAAATGATGGTGAGCAGAGGGCCATCTGTTGTGCCACTTGGCACGCCTGCCCTTGCCAGGGTCTTTTCAGGTGGGAACTGGAGAGACTCCCTGTAGTGTGGTGTGAACAAGGTGCACACAAGATAAAAATCTGCTCAGTATTCACACATTTCACACCACTTACATCTCCAGATGTGCAGAAGGATTCGTTTATCTGCCTGCGCATTCTTTCACCTTCTGTGATTAGGAAGGAGTTGTCACCGGTTGGTGAAGGATAGAGAAAATCAGTTAGAAAGTTACATAAACTTTTCTCAAATTCGTCCAAATCTTCCCATTTAGTTCCAGAGTGGAGCACAGTATGCGACAACCATTTCAGGATCCATCGTCAAACAACAACTCACACACACTCATACACACACAAAAACACATGTCATGCCTTATAATGCAGCCGGCACCACATTGTGTTCCATTAGCCCAATGTTAATTATACAAACATTCTTAAAAATGCCATCTCAAAGTCTCCTGACTGATGAGGAAGTTGGGCAGAGAGAGGGAGACTTAATCAGTGATTTGAGTGCTTCACTGTTTTATCTCTGTCTGACTGCAGTCAAGTGAGCCCTCCTGTCCTTGACTGAGGGATATGGCAGCAGTGACACAGCGGATGAGAGAGCTCCAGCCTTGGTCAGGGGAAAGTCATTTATTTCCGTTGACCTGCTCGGTCAAGTGGATTGAAGCTGAGCCTCTCGTTTCACTCTCTTTACAACCCCTGCCCCCGTCCCTCCCCTCCCAGTCCCCCCTCCCTTTTCTTTTCCCTTGCTGAGTGCTGACACCATTCCTGCAATTACAGCACACAGTGAGGATGATGGGACTAAGATTTTGCTCTGTTACAAGAGTCGAGACCTCGTACCTCACGCTGACACCATTAAGCCATCCTTTTGGGTGGAGGGGTTTAAAGTGTTGGGGTGGAAAAGTTGCTACCCTCCGGCTCTTCGGCAGCTATATGAAAGCGCTTTGGATGAGCCCAGATTACAACCCAATTTTGAAGGGTTAAGACATTACAAAGGACACCGGGAGATGTGACCCAGCTCACATTTAACAGGTTTCCTGCTTCTGGACTCCACCGCATGGAGGCCTTTATTAAAATTCAATTTCATCTCGAGAGGAAGGTTCTGTTAGCGGCCTGTTAGAGATCATTTTCAGCTCCAGCAGCACCTGGTGTCAGAAGATTTGCAGGTAGTGTCGACACAAAGCGGGAAAATGCTGTGCAAAGAGCTCAGACTAAAGAAGGCATCAAGTGATGTGTAGAATTTAGCTCAGATCGAGTAGTATCTTCCTCCGAGGCCTGAAAGCAGAAGGCGCACAAAAGGTGGAAAGCACAGAATTTGTATAAATTTATAATACGCTGAAGTCGCACAAGAGGTTGTTTAACGTGGATTTAATCCAGCCTTCCAACCCTGCCTAGAGGTCTTAATCTCTTTACAGCTAAACTTATCACGCGATAACCGACTCTTCACTGATTCATTTCCAACAGCAGAAATGAAAGAGCTGCTGAATTACCGCTGGTGTGTTGCCTGCTTTCCTGTCTGTTGAAAGTAATACCTTACATTATTTGATATACTGCATACATTTATTAGCTTTTAGAGAATGTGCTATAAAATCTCTCAAACAGAGCTCTCAAACTTTACTCTTATATATATTGCTTGTTCCTTTGGAATCAATCTTCCAAGAATGTATATTAACAGCATTAAATAATGTTTTATGCATAGGTTTAAAGTGTTGTCTTTAAAAAAAAGATGGATTTTAAGTGCTTTTTCGTTATGTTGATAGGCCATTTTACAGATGCACTAATCAGATATGTGGCTTAATGGACCCTAGGCAGATCTCATCTGAAGAATCAATCATAACCTCATTTTTATGCTATTGAACACACATGCTGATGTCATTTACATCACTCCATTGAGATCAATCTACATATTTTCCCAGCATCTCAGTATCAGCATGCTCTCCAAATCGTGACTCCAACTGCATGCAAAATAATCTCAGATCATTTTCACCACACACAGTAATACAACTTGTTGAGCACAAACACTACCGAATGGAAGTCGTGAAAAGAATAACCCACACACAAGAAGTGAGGGAAACTGGCTAAGAGAGAATTGGTAGGATGGATCTTCGGCCATGATAATGGCACCTGAGTCAATGTCTGAGAGGACAAGTCCTCTTCATCTCAACTCTAATAGAGAATGACTCCATTGAATTGCACCAAGCAACATCATCTGAGTGTAAGCACATTGCTATTCAACCAGCATCACACATCAGGTTTAACAAGTTGAGACCTACAGTATGTGTCGTTAGACTACAGACGAGAGGGGAGGGAGGTGAGCCGTTTCCTTCTTTCTCCTGCTTTTTCACTTGCCGCCTTTAATGTGACAGTGTCACACAGTCGTTTACAACGACACCAGAGCCTTTATTGTTTCAAACACATTGCCCTTGAACAATGTGAAAATGCATACTCCATGAGGTTTGTTCAAGATCACTTTGAATAAAACCTTTGTTATTGCCGATTTGTTTCCAAGGAATTCCTGGGAGATTGCACATTTTGCTTTTAAATTGCAAGGATAAAGCTACTCAAAAGGGAGCTGTTTGAGCCCAAATATGGTTTCACTTTTGCAAGATGATTGCAACATTAATTCAATGCAATACTCACCTGGTGTTACGTTTGTCACTCGCTGGATTTATCATTTGTGTGATTGGATTACACACACTGTTTGCACCCTGAAGAGTGCGTTTCTTGAGATAATCAAGGTTATGTTATTTTATTGAAGCATCTGTGGTTTAATTGTGCGCCTATTCAACCTGGAGGGACTAGCTGTGATTTGCCAATGATTTTTGATCGCCATTTTTTATTGCTAATTCATTCTTAATCTTCTCCAGTCCATTTACATTCGGTGATTCCATTGACAAGATGACATTGCTCTAGATGCCTGGCAGAGAAAAAAAGTCGCTATTAAGTTTTTTAATAAAATTTATGAGAAAACTTAATTTATTATCACCTACAAGGATGTGAAAAGCATCTGTTTCTGAAGCCCAGCACTTGTTGGCTGGTCAAAAGACAGGAAATAAGCACTTGGCTGTTTTTCTCTCTTTTATTATTTACTTTATGATAACCAAACAATTATCCAGAATAAAAGCACATATGAAGCATGAAGAACTTTGCACTTCAGTATTCAATGAAAACTTAACCATATAACGTAACCATATGGCATTGAAACACAATGTAACATGCAAGAGGCTCATCTAAATTATTATAACTATCATGCACTCGATTTTCCCTTCAATACAGTGTTATTGCCTTTTGGGCCAGAGAGGATTTGCAAGTCCTCGGGAAGTATTACATCATTTTCAATATCCCACTGCTATTGCAAAATTGTATGTGTGCTCAACTGTACATTCGTATCCTTGTCATGAATGAATAAACTGTCTGGCGTGAGACTGTAAAACATTGAAAAAGATGCATGAAAGCACAGCAGACAGTAGCAGCGCTAGGTCAGTGTGTAGATTTTTTGGTGGAAAAAAAAAGATAGAACATTAGCTTCAGGGTTGAGCTTTGCTAGCAAGGTTAAATCATGAATATAAGAGGCTGCTGTCTAAAGCCTCGAAGCGATCAAATTTGACTGGACTTACATTATTCTGTTATTTATTTATTTACTCAGTTTTTCTAACAGTTGTATGGGCAGAAAATCTTGCTTTTCCTCTTTGCAAGAGTAGAACAAAGACATTTTTTCCACCTAAGATATAAAACACCCTTAAACTGACTTGACTTTCCAT
Organism: Barbus barbus; assembly: GCF_936440315.1. Classification (NCBI taxonomy): domain Eukaryota; kingdom Metazoa; phylum Chordata; class Actinopteri; order Cypriniformes; family Cyprinidae; genus Barbus; species Barbus barbus. Next base: position 27,175,114 of record NC_136729.1, read on the forward strand.
CTCTAAACATACTTTATGCAGACCTGTTCCCTTGGCAGTTAAAAGGTAACAAAAATAATAAAGCCAAATATTCTCCCTGGATGTCTCTCATAATTGGCCATATGGACTTGTTCAGATGAAAGATTTCTCTCTTGGAGGCAGATGCGCGGGGTTATGGACTTAGCTTAGTGACTGTCATGCCATGGTATCCACTAGTCCCTGGCAATGCCACCCTACATTATGTCTCTGAAGCTACTTTAGAACTTGAGCCATATGTTCCTCAGTGTTTGAGAGGGGGGAGGTTCTTAATTATTTTATTTGGCTTTCATAGTAGTATTCCAGGCCTGTGAGAAGTGTGTTGTTTTTCTGGGGATGTGTGGGCATTTGTCAAACCTTAAATTGTGTATAATTTTGTTTCTTTACTTTTTTTTCTCTTTTTTTTAACACATACATACTAAGGAGTCAGCTAAGGAATAAATTTTGTAGTGCAATTACCGACATTCAGGATGTCTAAGAGATGCTTTAATCTCTGTTATTTTAAGAATAAAGCTTTAATGTACACTCTGTATTATGAATTAAAGTGAATTCCCAGCCTCCCTGCTGTGCCACAGTAATTCAGCTTGGAGAGTTTGTATTAATTTGGCAGATGCCAGACACGGGGTCCCTTTAAGGTCTGCCCAGGTTGTGGGCTTCCAACCCTTGGTGCTATTTGCATAATGGAATTATGGGAACTATGCTGTGTCTTTAGTGGACCATTAGGCAGAACTTTGCTGGATTGTAATTAGTGGCTTCTGCCCTTAACCTTCATTAACATGCAAATGCAAATCCTACTCTGGAAGAAATGCACGGCACATTGGAGCAAAAATGCCAAAACGATTAAAAGGCAATCCATGCCTAAACTGCCTATTTTTATTTATCACTTTTGAAATCACTTGATGGAAGGCTGACGAGGGGGATGATTACAGCGTGTAGTTTATGTGGTTGCTGTGTAGCTGCTTGCTATGGCATTAATCATGTTGTCAGCATTGTTGTGATGCTACATTAAAACATTGTTTAATCACAAATCAGTTGTATGATAGAGGAAAAGGGGGTAAAATGCTCCCCTTATAAATGTGCAGATAAATTTATTGATAAATTGTAACATGCTCAGATGTGTTACAGGATGATGATGATGATGACGATTCATCACCTGATATATTAGGTTGATTAAACTGAAAAATTGCTAATATAGCTGTTACAACTTAAACAGGTGTTTTTTTTTTGTTTGTTGTTGTTTGTTTAGTGAATCCTTTTGCGGATTACAAAATTATGCTACACTGAAAGAAAAAAAAAAAAGTATTTTAGCTACATTAAAAAACTGTTGAAAGTTAGTCAACTACAATTGTTTATTTAAATGTAGCTAAAATAAATCGACTGCAACCTCTTAAAAAAAAAATAGTAAATTCAATTAATCTTTTTTTTTTTCTCAGTGTAGTAGGTGGCAAGTAGAGACTGTCTTTATAGATTTGAATTAATTTATGAACAAAACAAGTGACTCTTTTTGGTTACACTTTATTTTAAGGTGTCCCTGTTAGAGTGTAATTATACATTTAAGGACTGAGTACTAATATTAATAACTACATGTACTTACTATATGGTTAGGGTTAGGATTAGGGTTTGGCTGCATAAATTATTGTTATTATAATAGTATAAGGACATGTATGGAAGCCCGTTTCCGGCACTGAATAAAAAATAAAAAAAGGTAATTGTGACTTTTTTTCCTCACAATTCTGACATTTTTTCTCATAATTGCATGATACAAACTCGCAATTCTACTTTTTCTTTTCTCAGAATTGCGTGATATAAACTTGGAATTGCGAGTTAAAAAGTCATAATTGTGAGATATGACCTCGCAATTAAAAAACAAAGTCGCAATTCTGAGAAAAAAAAAGGTCATAAGTGTTTGTTTACACCTCACAATTCTGACTTTATATCTAGCAATTCTGACTTTATATCTCGCAATTCTGATTTTATAACTCGCAATTGCAAACCAAACTGTGAAAAAAAGTCAAAATTGTGAGATAAAAAGTCGCAATAACTTTATTCTTCTTCTTCTTCTTCTTCTTCTTCTTCTTATTATTATTATTATTATTCTTATTATTATTATTCAGTGGCGGAAATGTGCTTCCATATACAAGTAACGTGTAACAAAGACACCTTAATATAAAGTGTTACCCTGTTTTTAAGAGTAATAATTTTAATTAATAATTATTTTAATGACCCATTCACACACTGATTAATTTAGTAATAAAACCAGTACTGTAACTGTTATTTTGAACTAGATTTGAATCATTCACTCCATTGTGAATGAATTGATCAAAACACTATACTCATTCAGAAATGAAACAGGTGACTAGTGTAATTTGGAAATAGAATGTTACCATCTGTCTTTTTGAGTAAGTCATTGAATCTTTTGCTTAACCTATTCATGATTGATTAACTCGGGAACTAAACACCACAGTGGTGTGTTTGCTCGAAGATGTAACACTAATCCTCTGTATAAAGACTACTTGAAACACTTGTTTTGATCTGGGAGATTTATTTTTGGAGCATTTGTTCATCTGCAATAAGTTAAGCATTTCTTGTCAATATATATATATATATATATATATATATATATATATATATATATATATATATATATATATATTTGTGATTATTTATTTATTTATTTATTTATAGTTGCATATCAAATATGTGTTGCTTTCCAGATGAAGTGCTCTAGAAGATACGTGAGTGATATATTGATTCTGCTTTGACTTTATATTCGGCCACATCTTCCCCTGTCACATAGAAATCAAAACATACATCGGTAATTGCGTGTAAAAGCATTTCACTGATATGGATAAAGACTACATAATTTCTATCATTAGCATGTCGTTGTGCTTGTACTGTACATTTTGTTTACTCTGCCACAGTCAGCCCATAAATGTTTGTCCATCCAAACAATCACAAAACATTATTGCCCAATCCATCCAAATTCTTCACTATTAATTGATTTTTCTTAGCATATCAGTGAGCTGCCAGCTCTCATTTTGGATTAATTATCTGCTCCAGGCGTCATATAATGGTGTTTTAATGGCAGTCTGAGATAGCATTGACACTTTAGGGGATCAGTAAATATTAGATTTGATTGGCAAGGAGCAATTTCAAATGCACTCCAGTACAATTTCAGCTGTACAGTGGAGGACTGACAGAAGAGGGCCGAGGAGTGCCATACACATCATAAGATAACGATGCTGTGCAATTTACATTTTGATTAGAACAGTACTTCTCACAGTGTCTCTCTACAAGGAGCAGGTAAAATAATAAAAACCGTATCAGAGGGCAACACTGCAATATATGCCAAGCTTGCTGCAATGTAATGCTTAGAAGATGTCCAGAGATTTCATTCATAGCTACAAAGTGAAGTATAGCTTTCTATCCATTTCATCTTAGAAAACATATGCAAGACATCCAGTTAAAGTGATTGTACATACACACCACAATCACAGAAAGCGTGTGCACAAACTACACGTACACTCTGACACACATGCTCACAGACCTTAGCCCTTTTAAACTAGCTTTATTTGCAATTCAGATCAGCTCATTTGAATTAAGTGCTTCTTTGCTATGAATACAGCTGGACTTTCCAGACATGTCAGACAAGAACCTTACCAGAATTACCCCAGGGACATGGACACATTAATCAAATGAGGAACTGGCCATTCGACAGCCCACTGAATTCACCCTTAAGTTGGGGTCACAGTGGAGATAGGTGCGGTCTATGGGTCGTTCTCCTTTTGTTAACCCTGTCTAATTAAAGTCTAAAACCAGTCCTCTATGACAGGGCTTTTATGGTGTTATTTTAATACATGCCATTTTTACACCTAATTGATTTACTAAGCCTATGTGCGGTGAGGTGTTTTGTAGAGGATTGTAAAATACAACAATATGTGCTGCATTCTTTCAAACTATAGGAGCCACACCATAATTTGAGTGATAATCAGTCATAATTCTTGACATATCTTTCTCTCTTTTTTAGCATATACTTGACCACTTTGTGGATGTCATAGACACCACAAAAATGCTACTTTAACACTACACTGCTTCTGCTGGAGTAGTGAAGAAAAGTGAGAATAAGACTTTATAAAACAACATGATATATGACAGTTGTTCCCTTTGAAAAAAAAAGGCTGTTAGTCCTGTTAAGGTCCTGAGAATGCTTAAGAAACTGAGAATGTTTCACTCTGAGGAAAGTTTTTGCCATTATAATATTTGCACTTACATAATTACAGGGCTAAAATGTTGTTAAAGATTGTTAAAACATTTTCTTAAGTGAAAGCAATATTGAAGAAGGAGAATTATAATCTGATACATTGACATTGCCAGTGGGATGTCTGATGAAGGCCTTGAAGTTAGCTGAAACCAAATAAATAAAGTTAAATGTGTTTTCATAGAATGAGAGTTGCATATTTTTTATAGAGTTGAAATTTAGATTTTTTAAATTTTGATTTATTTATTATTTATTTATTGAGTTGAACATCCTCTACAGTTGGCTAAGATTGTCAGTTTTGGAATATCATTAATAAATAATTTGATACATTTGCATTTTAATAAGATAATTGTCTTTTATTTTTTTTTGAATATGTAGCTCTCGTTGAACATCAAAGTCTTTGTTAATGAAGATATTTATTTTGCACAATTGCTGAAAGAGTATAAGAATATATTTTCTGATTGCCCCTCTCTGCTAAACAAGAGGTCAGCCATCACCTTCCACACTGAAACTGTGCTCATTTCATTGGCAGCCAGGAGACAGTCAGAGTCCCCTAAACCACAGGAGGGCTCTGAAACATATGCAAGAGTTGGTAAATCACTGACACTAGTGACTTATTAGATTAAGCTCTGGGCGCCCAACCATTTTTAGCTGCTAGCAAGCTGTAATGCCATGCTGCTTCCTGTAGAGATGGTAGAGCACAGATGGTATTTAGCATGGCTAACATTTCACCTGATTGATTAAGCGATTCAAAATTGTCATAAATATCTATGACCTGCGTATAAATGTGCTGCATTTAAGGAACAGTGGTAGGTAAACAATTAGCATAGCAGCCAGTTCGATGATGAAACACACATTCCCGTTCATTAAGAAGCTGTGTCTTTTAACAGTTTATCCCTGCTGTTTTATGAATTCTGAATTACACCTCATTAATGTGTCATTTACATAATTACAAGGAATAGGGACAGCGCGCACAGTGGGATGAGCCCCAATCGGAGGAGGACGTAAAGAAATATAGATGAACTCGCAGGAAATTCACTCACATGTTACGTTAAGTCCGCAGCTTTTCGTCCCAGCGTGACATGATGGCAGCCAGACCTCTGAATTAGCCACTTCCTGAATCGCGGTGAAAATCGTCTTGATGAACACTGCAGAAAGAGAGGTGCAGCTGCTGATGGACCCTCAGCACAGGATGTTAGATTGTTTTGTATCTGTAATTAATCTACCTCCAATAAGGAATCTCACGCTGCTTCTGAAACTACCGCATGCATTAAAAATGCATAATTATCAAGTCTAGCGCAAAAATCCAGGGAGACTTTGTGAAGGCATCCATCCGTTCTTTATTTTAAAAATACGTATCAAACATGAGGCACATTTTAACAAGAACACTTTGTCACTAATGTAATACATGGGGAATAAGTAAAAGAAAATTGGGGCAAACGCTTTCCAAATTTACTGAATATAAAAAAGTCTCTCATTTAGCATGGTGAGGTGGTGCAGCACACCTTCTGTAGGTTATTTGTAAGATAAATGGGACCACAGAAACAGATGACAGGTCTTTAGCTCAAGTATAGAATGCAATTAACCGGCAAATGAGGCCAGGCAAACCCAAATGACCAATGAGAATGGGCAATACTTCAGAGAGAATGAATATTCGGACTCATATCCAACCTTTAGACAGCTAAGTCAGCCCCACTGAGGTGTTAAATGGCATGTGACATTTTAATCGGTAACCACTGATTTGTGTATTCAAATTTATTTATCCTTGTTTAAGAGAAAGTCAAGTCAAGTTGAGCTTTATTGTCATTCCGCTACATGTGGGAACATACAGTGGAACGAAATGTCGTGCCTCACAGGACCACGGTGCTACATAAATACAGACATACAACAATGAAGTAAAAAGCACTATAAACCTATAAACAACTAACCTACTGACAGATTTAACTATAATTGTGGTCCATGTTTCAGGAGGTAGGGGTTTACATGGGGTTTCAGAGGGGGGCGGGGTGATTTGAGTTCAGGGCTCTCACAGCCTGGGGGAAAAAGCTGTTGAGCAGTCTGGCGGAGCGGGCTCTGATGCTCCGGTACCGTCTTCCTGATGGTAGGAGCTGGAAGAGACTGTGGGAGGGATGGGTGGAGTCCTTCACGATGCTGTTGGTTTTGCTGGAGCATCGTGTAAGGAAAATGTCCAGGATGCAGGGGAGAGGGGCACCGATGATCTTTGCAGCTGTGTTCACTGTCCGCTGGAGGGTCTTGCAGTCAGCAGCACTGCAGTTGCCGTACCAGACAGTGATGCAGCTGGTCAGCACACTCTCAATGGTGCCTCTGTAGAATGTGGTGAGGATGGGTGGAGGGAGACTTGCTCTTTTCAGCCAGCGGAGAAAGTGTAGGCGCTGTTGTGACTTTTTGGAGAGTGACATGGTGTTGGTGGTCCAGGTGATGTGTGATGTGCACCCCCAGAAATTTAGTGCTGCTGACTCTCTCTACAGTCGAGCTGTCAATGGTCAGTGGGGGGTGGTCAACGGAGTTTCTTCTGAAGTCCATCACAACCTCCTTTGTCTTCTCCACATTGAGGGACAGATTGTTAGTGCCACACCATTCAGCCAGCTGTGCCACTTCCTCTCTGTAGTGCGTTTCATCATTGTTGCTGATGAGACCTACCACTGTTGTGTCATTAGCAAACTTGATGATGTGGTTGGAGCTGAACTTGGCAGTGCAGTCGTGGGTCAGCAGTGTGAAGAGCATCGGGCTGAGCACACAGCCTTGTGGGGCACCTGTGCTCAGTGTGGTAGAGCTCGAGGTGTTGTGGCCGACATGGACAGACTGAGGTCTTCCGGTTAGAAAGTCCAGGATCCAATAACACAGGGAATTGTTAAGGCCCAGCAGGTTTAGTTTATTTATGAGCTGTTGTGGGATTATTGTGTTGAATGCCGAGCTGAAGTCAATGAACAGCATTCTAACATAGGAGTCTTTATTTTCTAGGTGGGTAAGAGCCAGGTGGAGGGTGGAGGAAATTGCATCGTCCGTAGAGCGGTCTGGACGGTATGCAAACTGGAGCGGGTCAAGTGTGTTGGGGAGGCTGGTTTTGATGTTGTGCATGACTAGCCTATCAAAGCACTTCATCATGATTGGAGTCAGTGCTATGGGACGGTAGTCATTTAGACAGGACACAGGTGATTTCTTTGGTACCGGTATGATTGTTGTGGATTTGAGACATGTGGGGACGACTGCCTGGCTCAGCGAGGTGTTGAAGATATCTGTAAGCACTGTCATCTGTCAGCTGTGCAGCACAGTCTCTCAGAACACGGCCAGGTATGTTGTCAGGACCTGCAGCCTTGTGTGGCTTAATCCTAGATAGGCTTAAGCCTTACGTCGGCTGGAGACAGACAGAGCGCCCGGTCGTTGGGAGGTGTGGGCAGTTTTTGTGCAGGTGTGTCATTCTGCATTTCAAACCGTGAATAAAAGTGGTTGAGTGCATCGGGGAGGGATGTGTCCTCATCACAGGCCTGTGGCGGGGGCTTGTAGTCAGTGATGGTCTGAATGGCTTGCCACAGGCTCCGTGTGTCTCTGCTGTCTGTGAAGTGGTTGTTGATTTTTTGAGCATATGACCATTTTGCATTTTTGATGCCACAAGATAGACTGGCTCTTGCTGTTTTGAGGGCTGCTTTATCTCCTGATCTGAATGCTTCATCTCTGGTCTTTAGCAGCCCACGAACCTCTGCTGTCATCCATGGCTTCTGGTTTGCACGTGTGGTGATTGTCTTGGTGACTGTCACATCATCAGTGCACTTTTTGATGTAAGCAGTCACAGTTTCAGTGTACTCATGCAGGTCTGTGTGGTTGTTGAAGGTGGCTGCCTCTTTAAACATGTTCCAGTCTGTGCACTGAAAGCAGTCCTGTAGTGCTGAGGTGGCATTTTCTGGCCATACGGTAATCTGCTTTTGAACCGGTTCGGCGAGTTTGAGAAGTGGTCTATATACTGGGATTAGCATAACAGTGATGTGGTCTGAGTACCCAAGGTGGGGGCGGGGTACAGCCTTGTAAGAGTTCTTTACGGTGTGTAAACAAAGTCGAGTGTGTTGTTTCCCCTTGTTGCAAAGTTTACATGTTGGTAGAACTTTGGCAAAACTGTCTTTAAGTTTGCATGGTTGAAGTCACCGGCTATGATCAAAAAGCCATCAGGGTTATTTGTTTGTTGTTCACTGATGGCGCTGTACAGTTCACGAAGCGAGTCCTTAGCGTTTGCACACGGGGGTATGTAGACCGCGACAATAACAATGACCGTGAACTACCGCGGCAGATAGAACGGTCGACACTTCACAAACATAAACTCCACCAGCGATGAACATTGTTTTGATAATACCGCAGCATTGTTACACCAGTCTTTGTTGATATACACACACAAGCCACCTCCGCGGGTCTTACCAGGCAGTGATGAATCTCTATCTGCTCGGAAGTTGGTTAGCCCGTGCTGCTGAATGGCAGAGTCCGGGGGTTGTCGTTTAGCCATGTTTCGGTGAAAACAAACACACAACAATCCCTTGCCTCATGATGTGTAGACCGACTGAGTTGAATTAAGTCTCGTTTTTTTTTCCAGAGAGTGAACGTTTGAGAGCATGAGTGTTGGAAGAGACAGTCTTGTGGGGTTAGCTCTTAGCCTAGCTCATATACCTCCGTGCTTACCATGCTTCCATCCTCTCTCACACCGCTTGCGACGCTGCCTTGTGCGGTTAGCATCAGTAGGCGAGGCTGCGGTCTCGAGGTCCGGCTCCAGCAGTAAACAAAGGCCTTGTAGCTTATCAGTAGCCGCCGGTGAGAGTTGCTGTTTGTATGCGTTGCCGATATCCAAAAGACTTTGGCGATCATAGATGAGTTTTGGGGTGATTTCCTTTTGAGTTAGCAGTAAACTGACACTATTTGGAGACAAACAGACGATATTAAAAGACATAAATGCACTGTCTTTGTGACCCGGAGCAGCCGCTGCATCTGATCGCACCCCGCCATCTTGGATCTATCCATTTTTCTTTGTTTCTTGTTCTTTGTATTTTTCTTGTTTCTTTGGCAAGAAGCCATGAGGCATAAAACAGGCTGATTCCTCCCTGGATGAATATTTTAAGCTAACCCCCCACCCCCCCCAAAAAAACAACAAAATCAAATGCGTTGCCATAGCTCAAACAGTAGAATACGTAGCATTAGTAATGGCAAGGTCATGGGTTTGATTCCCAGGAAATACATGAGTTGATCAAATGTGCACTTTAAAGGCAGTATAAGTTGCTTTGGATAAAAGTGTCTGCCAAATGCCTAAACTATAAATGGCCTCCTGCAGAGGCCCTGAAGCTCACTGCTCTGAAATATCCTCCGCCGTTATTGTGTCGGGTGAAATAAGCTTAGCAAAATGGAGACTGGAGTGGGTGCTTTTATCTGCTGCTCGTTGCTCAATCCCAAACATTGCTTGTTTTCTTTGTACATCAGCCAAATAATATCCATGTAAGCTTGTCACCGATATTAGTATGGGATTCGCTAAAGTTACATGACAGTAATTTATAGGTGTTTGAAATAACAGATGGGGCTTGTTCCGCTGAGAGGAGCGACTCTTATGCACCACAAAACCCAAAATGCTGAACTTCATTATCATAGGCACAGATTTGATTGACAAGAGGCAATGAGAGCCTACAGTGAGAGATTACTCCTGCCCACCTCTCCCATGGGCCGCAACTGTGTGACACATTGCCAAGACGCGTTACTCCAGCTCCTAATGCATCTTTATTACACCGATCCCATTGCTCCCGAGCATAGAACAAACTTCATTTGTCTTTATCCAAATCATGTTGGCGCCTACTTTAAATGGAAAACTCTAATGCAAAACGAATGAACGGCATCAGCAGCCCAATTAAAGCCTTGCCTGAAGAACAGCTTGGTCTGCAGACAAGAGCTCTCATGTGAAGATGAGCTCCTAAATGTTTTACAAAACACCCCAAAGAGACAACACCTCCATATATTTTCCCTTAAATGAGCCAATTTTATCATCCACCGTTACGGAAAGAGAGTAGCAGCAGGAGGAAGTTCCTCTGTGCCACCTCATCTCTCTCTTTATCTCACCAACTTTCTCTCTCTCCTTCACACATTTCTCGTCTCCACCCCAACTGAGAGTATTTGAGATTTATGGTGGGGTCTGATGAATCGCTGGTGCAGCAATTCTTAAGGGGTTTTCGCATCCCCCCATTTGTTTTTCACATTACTGATGTTTCACTTAATGTTCTCCGAGCATCCCCATGAGATGGCAAGGTAGGCTTGTTCTCAAGTCGAGCCTTCATTTGGCTTGCTCGTCTCCTCTGGAGATAAAGTCTGATGTACAGGCCCTCTCCTGAGAAACTATTAATGCAGGGAGAGGCTTTGGGTTTTCACAGGGAAAACGTGCATTACCTGGGAATTGTACCTGTTTGTTTCGGGAACCGATGGAAATAAAAGTGGATCGTCAAAGAACTTCTAAAACTGGAAATTACAGCGATCATGACAGTGATTAGTGTTAATTGCATCTTTGTGCAAGGACTCTAGAGATATAAACCACAAACAAATCATGAAATGCAAAGAAAAAAAAAAAAAGTTAAGGAATCTGAGCACTCCATGAAATGGCTCTTTTCAAATGTAATAAAAGTGTATGTGATTGTGAGAGTGAAAGAGAGAGAAAATAACACTCCCACCCACTTACCAACTTGGTGTGTATCCTCATCTAAATGTGAAGCACAATTTAGTTCAAGTATCTTGCACTAAACTCCTCTTGTGTTTTGTAGTCTAGTGTTCATAGGCCAGAATGCTTTCTGAAGGATCATGTGACACTGAAGACTGGAATAATGCCTGCTGAAAATTCAACTTTGCCATTGCAGGACTAATTTACATTTTATAATATTTGGAAAATATATTTTCATATTTTATAATATTTTAAATCAAAATAACATTTCACAATATTGCTGTTTTTACTGTATTTTTGAACAAATTGATGCAACCCTGGTGAGCTGCACCAAGTATATGCACCACCATAACTGCAAATTATCACTAATATGCTAATTTATCATGTGAATCCAAGCCTTTCCAGCAAACAAGCTCATTGTTCAATGTGGTGTATAAGCTTGATAACTGGAAAATGCATGTCATTATAAGTCACATGCTAATGCTGTCATCACTATAGTTTGACATGCAAATCAGCTCATCCCATTTAAACACACAGAGAGTCCAGCTCTAATTAAATTCTTCCAAAATAAGAGATGAATGACAGGTCGGACATTGTGCTTGTGATGAGGATTTATGGCCCTTTGCCAGTTCCTCTAAATGGCAGTTTTGGAGCAAAAGCTTGTCCAGGTTTCCCCTACCACTCCACCTCCAAGCCCCTTGTGGGCATTTTAATAAATTACACTGCTGATCCTTTCATACGAGCCTGACATAGTTCCATCAGCTGGTGAAATCTCTCCAGACCCAGGACTCACACGCAGAGCTCAGATCTTGTGGCTCCCTAGGCCAGGTTATATAACCTTCATTGTAGCTGCATGCTGGATGAGTCCCAGGCCACACGCCTGAGGAGAAAGACGTGGCTTTCCCATCAGGCTAAAACAAGGCTTTGCATATCATATTCCAACACCTCAACAATCCTCTGACACATGCAAGGCTCCAATGAAAGATGTTTGATATATATCTGCCGTGGGGACCTTATCTGAAAGGGATGGCTGCGTAGCGTGAGAGCTCGGGCGAGATCAGGTGCATGATCTAAGATGGTGGCTCCCCGCTGCTAGAATACTACCTTAAACAACTTAATTCATATAATACTTAATTCACATATATTTATACGTAATATTCTTTTTCTTCTCTCTTGTTTTGCATTTTTTCTTCCTTTTCAAAACTGGACTATAACGCTTTGCAACCTGGATTACCTTGAGGAATACATCGACACGCATTACAACAGACTCTACAGCACCATGAACAAGGACAAACCAAACGACAACAAAAAAAGTAAAGGCAATCTCACTCCAAACTCCAAAAGACCCCGTAAGCAACATTCTACTCTCCATTGAAAACAAACTATCTGGACTGGATGCAAGGATCGTGCTAATACACAAAGACATTCAAGAACTACGGCACAGCTTAGAATTCAGTCAAGAACAGATAGACACTCTCACCAAAGACAATAATTTTTTAAAGGACTCCGTTCACTCTCTTACCTTTCAACTCACCTCCATTGTCACACAAAACAAAACCATGAAAGAGAGCATTCTGGACTTACAATCGCGAAGCACAAACCCCAGACGACCCCGAAAAATTAGTTAAGGACTTCATGATAAAACAGCTCAAATTACCATCTGAAACTGTACAGGATATCACTTTCCACCACGTGCATCGGATCACATCCCAAAACAACAGCAATCTCCCACGTCCAATCATCGCAAAATTCGAACATTATAAACAAAAAGAGCTCGTTCAGAGACAAGGCAGACAAGTCAAAGGCACAAACTACGGACTCAACGATCAATATCCAAAGGACATTCTCGAGCGTCGAAAACATCTCTTCCCAATCCGAAAAAAATTATGAATGAAGGAAAAAAGGCAACTATCTCTATGGACAAACTTTACATAAATCGACAGTTATACCGTGATAAAGACATTACCCCCTGGCTCTTCTGAACTCTTCACTCTCAATTCCGAATAAGTAACTATTGTTCATGAATTAAAAAATAGATCACCTTTACCTTGCTCCCCAGTTCCTCTCTCTCTCTCTCTCTCTCTCTCTCTTTACCACATTTTAAGTCATGAAATTAGCTCTCATGTTGCACCTTGATCTCGCCCCCCCACTTCAACATAATATCATTGTTTCACACTATGTCAGTATTTAATGTTCCTTGTATTGCTGTTGTTGCTGTTGTTTTGCTTCATACACTGTCATTTGTGTTTCTTCAGTTTTGTTCGTCTGCCAACAACGTTAACATGTTATGCACACACATGTACATACAGTCATAACTCCATAAATATATACACTCACACCTATACATGCACGGCACTCATACATTCATACAGTAATATTAATTTCCTTTCCCATAATATGTCTTCTAGCAATTTTATAACCTGGAATGTTCATGGAATTGGTTCTCATGCAAAGAAAATCAAAGTCTTGAACCATTTAAATAAACTACAAGCGGACATATGCCTTTTGCAAGAAACACATCTATCAGACGCAGATCAAAATAAAATTAAATCATCAAAGTAAAGTAATTTATTCTCAGCTCAGTATAATTCAAAACAAAGAGGAGTTTGCATTTTAATAAGTAAAAAAATCTAATTTATTCATAATACCACTTTTATAGACCCCGAGGGACGTTTTATAATTATAAATATTTCAATCGATAATAGCCCAGTTATAATTGGTAATCTATACGGCCCAAACACAGACGACCCAGCTTTTTTTCCTCTATTTCAAATCTTTCTAATTGTCCAGTCATAATAGCAGGTGATTTTAATACAGTTCTCAATCCAGCAATAGATAGATCTAGTTTAAGAAATAAATGCATTTGGCAATCTGCAGAAACCATAAAACAGTTCATGAGTGATTTTGGTCTTGGCGATGGCTGGCGATTACAACACCCAAACACTAAAGAATACTTGTTTTTCTCACCAGTCCATCACTCATATTCCCGCATTGATTTCTTTCTCACCAGTAATTCTATCATATCAAACATTTCCGAATCAAAGATTCATCCAATTGTCATTAGCGACCATGCTCCAGTAACATTGAAATGGAATAGAAGTGAACCTCATAAACCTGCTACCATATGGCATTTTAACATATCTCTCTTGAAAGACCCAGATTTTTACAACTATTTTAAAAGAGAGTGGGCATTCTTTCTAGAAATGAATGACACCCCTGGATTGTCTCCCTCTCTTCTGTGGGAAACAGTACTACGAGGGAAAATAATCTCATACTCGTTTACAAAATAAAGGAGGACTAGACAAGGATGCCCACTCTCTCCCTCATTATTCACCATTTTTATCGAACCGTTAGCAGCAGCCATCCACCAAAACAGCTACATTAAAGGAGTTCAAACATTAAACATACAGCACAAAATCAGTCTTTACGCAAATGACATATTACTATATTTACAAGATCCCTCATCATCATTACAAGAAACAATTAAACTTATTGATTAATTTTCAAACATTTCTGAATACTCAGTCAACTGGAGTAAATCTTCCATTCTTTCATTAAATCACACTAGCTTGGATGTGACATCCCAGACATCACCTATCCCTCTATGCACCAATCACATCACATATTTAGGCATTAATAGTTCCCCCATGGCTGTCAGAGCTGGTTAGTCTTAATTTCACCCCATTACTCAAAACAATAAATGATCGTCTTCAATGCTGGATGAATTTACCATTATCCATTATGGGCAGAATAAAATGACTGTACTCCCTAAACTAAACTATTTATTCTCAATGATCCCAACACAACCCACCCTCACCTGGTTTAAATCTTTAGACTCAATTATTGTCAAATTTTACTAGAAAAATAAGACCCCAATAATTAAACTAGCTACTTTACAGAAACCAAAAACACAAGGAGGATTGGAAGCACCATATTTCTACCACTACTCTCTGGCTAATCAGCTTTGACAGGTATACAAATGGATTCACCCAAACTCATCAGAAAGCATATGGCTAGATATTGAGCAAACAATTTGTAAGGATATTCTAATTTCAGATTTACCATTCTATAGTCAGGCAATCAAAACACACTCCTGTTTTAAAGCACCAACTATAGCAGCAGCTCTGACAGCCTGGTGGAAATTTCACCAAATCACAAACACTCCTCTTGTACCATCTAAATACACCTCCATTTGGAATAATCCAGATTATACAGTTAATAAAAAGCCACTTAATTTACACACATGGGCAGAAAAGGGCATAACACAACTCCAACACATCTTTCATATAAATAATCTGGCCTCATTTTCATATTTGGTCCAGGAATACGGTATCGGGAGTAATAGTTTTTTGGAATATCTACAAATCAAATCATCTATCCAATCACAAATCAACATTCGAACCGTTAATCTAGAACTTTCACCTTTAATCTCGGAGTTAATTAATATATCGTCCTCAAAAAAACTACTCTCCAAAATATACAGAATAATATTAAAATCAGACAACACATTAAGTTTACCACATGCTGAATGGGAATCAGACCTATCTATTGCTCCAGATTCCGTTTTCTGGACACAAATCTGCAAAAATATCTACTTTATGACAAAAAAGGTACTTCACAGAATTCACTTAACCGGACAGAAATAGTTTAAAATGGGATTCACTTCAGAAACATGTTCACATTGCACCCAAAATGAAACAGATACTTATGTTCACGCCCTTTGGTATTGAACCCCAATTATACATTTTTGGGAAAAAGTCACTGAATCATTATCCGTCACTATGGGATGTCACATCCCAAATTCTCCATCAGTTTGTTTACTAGGCGATATATCTATAATCAATTTAGACAATACAAACAGTCAGTTACTCCTAGTAGTGCTAGCTATCACCAAGAAAACTATCCTCATGAACTGGAAATCAAGAAAATCCATACATATTGCATCCTGGAAAAACCTACTAATTGATTATATCTCAGTGGAAAATCTATCCAGTTCATCTCATAATACAGTAGAATTACACCCCTTCTGGTCAGCTCTCATTACCCTCCAGCAGTCATAAATCTGTTGACCTTCTTTGTCTGAGACCAATCACAACAACACATCCCCACCTAAACTACAATTTGAACTTAATTTGAATATTAATCTTTGAGTTTGGGAAGGGGTGGAGGACAACATCGATAAGATCTTTTTTTTGTTCTCCTCTTCTTCTTCTTCACCATCTTTTTTGTTTGGCCTCCGGTCCCCAGTAGACTATGACATCCAGGTCTGTATCTGGTGTGGTGGAGTTGCAATAAGGGTGGGTGGCTGTGAGGTGGGGCTTGTGTCTCCCTGATCTATCGCTTCCACTGCCACTTGCCCAGGCTGGTTCTGACTTGCATGCCTCCCTTTTTTTTAATGCATCACATATCAGCTGAAATACATGCACACCTGTTACGAACCTGTGCATGTGTATATATATAAGGAGGCGATGGGAAAATATATATATACAGGGTAAGTGTGCCGTGTGGGTGAGCGGGGTCTCTGGCCTAGGCTGCACCATACGTCTCACTGTTTTAATGCATCACAAAGTAGCTGAGACATATTCACATCTACACATTAAAAACATAAATAAATAAATATATAAGTGTGGCATGTAGGTGGTGGCGAGGGGAGAGGGGAGATGGGGGGGAGGGGGTTGCTTTAGGCCCTTCCCTGGCTGGGGCGTTAAGTTCTGATATGTGGTAGCCAAGGGGGGATCAGATTTTCAATTTATAATTCACAACTAATATTATTAATATTATTATTTTTACTTGCCCTCATTGTCCTCCACCCTCTCCCAGTTTTGATGAAATCATTATTATTATTATTATTATTATTTAAATTATTATTATTATTATTATTATCATTATGATTAATATTGTTATGGTTATTATTGTTGCTAATAACATTTGTTGTCTTTATTATTACTATTATTATTATTATTATTATTCGTCTTTATTTATTATTATTTTATTTAGTTTTGACACTACTTATATCTGTTATCAATCTATTATGATGCTATTTCAGTTGTATGCTTCCTTCCCCAACCCTAGACACAATGACAGACACATGTGCACACACACACGCACACACACACGCACACACACGTATGCTCACAGACATATGAATGCAAATACAGGAGTTATATAATATCAAATATGGGAAACAAATGCTCGATTGTGCTTGTGCGACAGAATCTGCCTCATTGGTTCTTGCATGTCATGCCATGTTCTACCACATTTGATGTGCTCTATGTATTTGCAATGATCTGTATTTGAACTGACTAAATTAAATCTGTCCATCACATAAAGTGATCATCAAAGTTGTGGTTGTGGAGGGACAGAAATTTATCAGGTTTCATTAAAAATATTTTCATTTGATCAAATGATGACAGAATTTTCACTTATTGGAAAACAAAACAAAGAACTGGTCATCATTGTGTTGCCTGGAATAATAGTTTTTAATTGGTTTTAGGTTTTTATTTTGACTTTTTATCCATGAAAATGGAGGCACAAAACTATGGAGTATACAATAAAAGTATATTAATTAAAATTGTCTTTCTCAAAATTGCTAGTTCTTTAAAAAAAAAAAATAATAATCTCTTGTCCTTGTTACATACTAAATGTGTGTAATCATGTGAAACCAAAAGTTGTGTCTGTGAAATAAAGTGTCTTGTCACCTTGACAAGTGCTGTTCTGTCAATGTAACACTGGTGAGTAAAAGACAAATTGATAAACACAATGCAATATGTCCCCTGTGCATCATAATTGATAGCTAAGAAAAACATTTAAAACACAGTAAAATGTAAAACTAGAAAATGTCCTGGGGTGTATGGGATGAGGGGACCTTTTGCAAAAGCCAGCAGCTATTAACCTGCAGCGTTTAACTGCAAACCTAGTGAATCTAGCAGGGTTGAGCCTTGTCAGTACCTGGATGGTAGATCTATTGGGAAAGCAATGGTTCCTGCTGGAAGAGATGTTAGTGGTGCTAGCTGGGAGTGCATATCTTGTAAAGAATTGTTGCACAAAAATATCATTCAACTTCAGTTGCATGGATCTGGTTACTATTAAAATAATTTGTCTACAAATGGGTAGATGCTCCTTAATGGCAATTCTAACAGACTGGGAACAATAACAAGTCTCATACATAACCCATATAATCTGTGATGGAATGCTGACTAAACTAAAGCCATTCCTGGACAAGCAGCTTCCTTATTGGCAGAAGCTTTCATAATTCTAACTGCATCTTCTTTGAAAATGAATTTAAATGGATCTGAAAAGATCTATAATATTGCATCGTCACATAATATATACTCATGGTTTAACCCCGTGCTCACCTGATTCTGGTATTTTGCTCTGCCTGTCAAAGAGACAAGTTTTAATTAAATTTTCAGAGCAAAATCTAAGCACTCATCATTCAGCGCAGGAGTAAATCGACTATCAAAGGGAAGGCAATTCGCTTTCCTCTTCCCTCAGTGGACAAGGTCAATTAGAGGAGGACATGGATTGGCAATCAAAACTGACACCAAAGATTGACTATGGTGATTACAGGCATGCAGATGGGAAGCTTTAAAGGTTATTAATAATGATTTATAGAATTAATTAAAAGTAAGATAGGAGAGTGTGCTTGAAATACATTAAATAAGAAGGTGCTTGAGAACCTCAAATTACTGTGGTGTTACAGATTGATAGTAGGGTTTTACATGGCATAACAAACACTACAGGATTACAGTTTGGTGTAAATGCCGTTAATTTTTCTCTCCTTGTTATGTTTTATTCTCTTGCATGCACACTAAAGCACTGTGGACTGACAAACTCTCTTTGACATGTTTATGATTTTCAGCATATTCTGGATCATGGCTTTTACCCCAGGCATAGCATTTTTACTTTTTAACCCAAATTGCATTGACTGGTTTTGACTAAGAAGCATATGAATGAACGCAATGATGGATAATTGAAGGAGTTTCAATGCCTGTCAAAAAAGGCGTTTTATACACAACAGGATAAATGGTCTGACTGAGAATATGTATTATTTATTTAGGCAACATTTTTTATTCTATTTCAACTTAATTTGGAAATCACTGAAACTGATAACCAGTAAAGTATATTAATCTTGACATGAAAAGATCTGTGCATAAAATAATCCACATCTTTTTGGTTTTACAGACTCTATTGGAATCTGCTTTTAAAATCTTCCAGACAAAACAATACAAATGAAAACAATCAATAAAGCAGGTAGAAATAGTCAACGCTAAACCACAGCGTCTGCTACAGGAAGCAGAATGCTAATTATACACCTCTGATACCACTGGGATTGCTGAGGGTTTGTATCATCCACTGTATCATGGACAGACCTGTGTTTTCATGCATGCAGTATTACCCAACAGACGAGCAGCAGAACCAGATCAGTCACCTGCCCCTGCGCGGTTCGTCTCTCAGTGGGTTCAGATCTGGAAATGATACATTTTGCCTAGAGCAAATCTGTTCGAGGGGTTCAAACAAAATGTGTGCTTCAGCAGCATAGGAGAGCCTCGCTGACCTCCATCAAACAATCCTCTGGTTGCTGTCTTATGCTTAAGACCTCATAATGCCTCTCTTCAATTTTGCAGGTCTGTCTCTAATGGGATCAGGGTTATATACTGAGCCTGACGACCAGTTCCTTCCATCCCCCCGCAAGCCTCACCAGTCCAGTGAGGAATTTTAAATTTAGAAAGCGTTATAATATCTCTGGACAGTCCAGCCGGTGCGCTGCTCTCTCTAGTCGGGGTTAGTGGAGCCTTCACTGATGACAGGAAATGACAGAGAAGGTGATTTGTATTTTGCATGTGGGGCGCAATTCAGATGCCTTTCACAAGCCAAGAACTTTGAAGCAAGATCACTTTTTGTCTCTGTTGTACTGATGTGTTCAAAGGCTAACGCAGACTGTATAATTCTGATGTTCAATTGGCAATAATTTTGCTGGAAAAGGGCATGCTGTGCTGTCATTGATGACGAGGTCAAATAGGTTGTTCGTACATTATGTGTTTGCTCAGGGGGAACACAGGTGATTGACAAACTGTAAACCTTAATCGCTAATGTAAGTGACAGATGAATTCCCAATAGCCAGAGACTATAATTAAGCTGCGTTTTTGACCGGCAACCTTTCATCTGCTCTGAAAGCACAGTAGGTGCCATTCTATAATGGAGATTTGATATGCAGTTACTTCACCCTAGAGTCCAAAGCAACTGGTAGTTGAAGTCATGTATATGTTGCAGTTTTTATGTATATCTTTGCTTAGGCTCTAAAATGTGTAGTCAAACGGTAATTAGCTTGGTTTTGGAGGTGATTCAGTAATTCAGATGTACTGGAACACAATGTGATGCAATAATATTTCTTCTGTCGGATTGTACATGTTTGTAGAGATGTTGTTTTCATAACACATTTTAATCTGTAATGCATTTTTCAAGATGCTCTTACTTGGAATTAAAAAAAAAAATGAAAAAGAAAGAGAAAAAAACATTTGTTGTTATATTTTTGTAGAAGCACAGTATTATATAAGAAAAATAATGATACACTGGATTTTTGGCTTCATTTTAATAATAATAAACTGCAGGAATTTAATGTATGATATGAAATAATATTTGTTTTTTTGTTTGTGTTTCGGTCCACCACAGCCAGTGTATTGCAGAGAGACCCAGAGGTGTTTTAATCAGATTATGTCTTGAAGCTGTGCTACTCTGTCCATTTGAAGGTGAATCAAGCAATATTGGCAGTATACGCAATATGCTTTGTTTTTTTTTGTATTTCATAAAATGTCTCGGGTTACTTACGTAACCCATGTTCTCTGAGTAGGGAACGAGACGCTGCATAGCTTACGCAATGGGAACACCCCCAGGTGTGACGATTGTCTGAAGCCCTTATAGAATCACGCCAATTCATTGGCTGATGGCGCGAGATGCCGCCCCTACGTCATACGTGATTGACATAGACCCGCGATCGCGCCATCTTACTCCTCAGATTTTCCTGTCGAAGAAGCAGGTCGACAGCAAGAGGAGCTTGGCAGCGGACGCAGCGTCTCGTTCCCTACTCAGAGAACATGGGTTACGTAAGTAACCCGAGACGTTCTCTTTCATAGGTTCACTCAGCGCTGCGTAGCTTACGCAATGGGAACGATATACCACACACGCCAAGCTAACGCGCTGCCAGACCTGGCCCATTACAGACCAGAACACTACAAACCTAGCTGGCTCAAACAGAGAGAACCTGGGAACCAGGAGCTGTATTCGCATCAAGGTTGTAGAACCTCACAAAAGTATGCGGAGAGGACCAACCTGCTGCCATACAAATGTCCTCCAGGGGAACCCCTCTAAACAAAGCTTGGGAGGAGGCCACCCCTCTAGTGGAATGAGCTCTGATGTCCAGAGGTGAAGGCAGACTGCGCACCTCATAGGCCAACGAAATAGCAGTGGGATATTGTGTGTTTAGACGCGGCTAGCCCTTTGCGGCCTGCACCAAAACACACCAACAGTTGTAGGGACTTATGCCACTGGCTGGAACGGTCCACATACATCTTCAGGGCTCTAACAGGGCAGAGCAGATGAAGCCTATCATTGCCCTCACTCGAGGAGGAGGAAGAGAAAGCCTGCAGCACTACCACCTGTGAACGAAAAGACGTAGAGAGAACTTTGGGGACATAACCAGGCCTAGGTCTCAGAAATGCCTTGACCAGACCAGGAGCAAACTCAGTGCAGGACTCGCTGACCGACAAAGCCTGCAGATCTCCCACACGCTTAAACGAGGCCAACGCCAACAAAAGAGTAACCTTTAATGTCAGAATCCTCACGGGAGCTGACTCTAGAGGTTCAAAAGGAGACTCTATCAACCCCTTCAGGACAACAGAAAGGTCCCAAGAAGGGAAACTAGGAGGACGAACCGGCCTCAAGCGCTTAACCCCACGCATAAAGGAGGATACTAGACGATGTCTACCCAGCGGGACATCGTCTGAGTCCCTTCGAGCAGCAATAGCCGCAACGTAGACCCTCAAGGTGGTAGCAGCCGCTCCAGCCGAAAACTTATCCTGCAGGAACTCCAGCACTGAACCAACCGGGCAGTTAACTGGGTCTACAACATGAGCCAAGCACCAGGATTCAAAAACCCTCCATTTGGAGGAGTAGAGCTTCCTAGTGGAAAGGGCCCTGGCACTATTAAAGGTCTCACGGACTCCATCTGAGAGACCAAAAGCTAAGGGCGACCTATGATCGGCCATACCCACAACTTCCAGATCTCCGGATGTGGGTGCCAAATTCTGCCCTGAAGCTGACACAGCAGGTCTTTCCTGACTGGAATTTCCCACGGCTCGCCCTCCAGAAGGGAGACCAACTCCGAGAACCATGTCTGGGAAGGCCAGAACGGGGCTACTAGGAGAAGACGGACTCCGTATGTCCTCACCCTGCACAATACTGCCGGGATGAGCTTGACCGGAGGGAAAGCATACAGACTCATGTCTGGCCAGGGGTGCGCTAGCGCATCTATCCCCAGAGAGGCAGGATGAGAGAGGGAGAACCAAAGGGGGCATTGGGTCGACTCCTGAGACGCAAAGAGGTCCACCTCTGCTGCGCCGAAACGTTCCCAAATCTGATCCACCGTCCGGTGGTTCAGCATCCATTCCCCCGACCTGAGTTTTTGCCTCGACAGAAAGTCCGCCACTAGGTTCAAGACCCCTGGGACATGGACCGCTCTCAGGGACAAGAATCTGCCCTGTGCCCAAAGAAGCAGCCGACGTGCATGCCTGTTCAGGGTGCGCGATCGGGAGCACCCCTGGCGATTGATGTGAGACACCACCGCCATGTTGTCCGTCCTGACGATGACGTGAGAGTGCGCCAGGAATGTAAGAAAGTGAGTGAGAGCTAGGTGAACCACTCTCAATTCCAGACCGTTTATGTGCCAGGTCAGGTACTTGCCTGACCAAACACCGCAAGCCGGCCTTCCCTCGAAGACCGCCCCCCACCCTGAGAGGGAAGCATCCGTCGTTATCATTTGGCGACGGCAGACTAACCCCATATTCACTCCTGTGTGGAGAAAATTGAGGTCCCGCCACACTAAGAGGGAGCGAAGACAGGCGCCTGACACTCTTAGTAGGCGGAGGGATGGCCAAGAGGGGTGAATACCAAGGGACTTCATCCACCAGAGGAATGGTCTCATATGGAGCAGCCCCAAGGGAAGAACCGGGGAAGCCGCTGCCATAAGGCCCAGGAGCCTGCGACACAGGCCCACTGATACGCGACGGCCTAGCCTGAAGCGGGCCGAGCACGACTGGATGCTTTCCACCCGAGCAGGGGCCAGACGGGCCTGCATCGAGGTTGAGTCCAGACAGACCCCCAAAAATGTGGTCTGTTGGGCTGGAGTGAGCACGCTCTTCTGGCCATTCAGCCGGAGGCCAAGCGCACGAAGGTGGAGAAGGAGAGAATCCCTGTGACGAATCACCTGCTCCCTGGAACTGGCTAGAACGAGCCAGTCGTCCAGGTAGTTGAGGATGCGGATGCCCTGGTGCCTCAGTGGGGCTAGAGCCGCATCCATACACTTGGTGAACGTCCTTGGGGCCAGAGCTAGCCCAAAGGGAAGAACCCTGTATTGGTAAGCCTTTCCCCCGAAGGCGAACCTGAGGAACTTCCTGTGTCTCTGAACCACCTGGATGTGGAAGTAGGCATCCTTCAAGTCGACAGTGACGAACCAGTTCCCCTCTCGGACTTGGGAAAGAATGCTCTTGAGCGTCAGCATCCTGAATTTCCCTCTGTAGAGAGAGTAATTCAGCCTGCGCAGATCTAGTATAGGACGCAAACCCCCATCCTTCTTCGGGACTAGAAAGTAACGGCTGAAGAAGCCGTGCTTTAGGTCCGAAGAGGGGACCTCCTCTATTGCCCCTTTGAGCAGAAGCGAGGAGACTTTCTGCTGTAGGACAGAAGCCTCGTTGGCGCTGTTCACAGCAGTAAGAAGAACCTGTTGAAACGGGGGGGGGGGGGGGGGGGGTTGCGTGCAAATTGGAGTGTGTAACCAAACTGGATCGTACGAAGAATCCAGGGCGACACTCCCGGCAGGTCCCTCCAGGCGTGGAGGAAGGCCGACAGAGGTAGCGGAGTGGAACATATCAAGGGGGATACCAACACGGGGTCCCTGCTTTGAACGTCCCCCTGAAGGGAGGGCATGTATCTAGCCGAAGCAGAGGAGAGCTCACAGTGTCCTCGTGCACGGAGGCATGACCTAATGAGGCCATAAAGGCAAGGGCAGGAGATACTGGCGCGGGGGGAAAGCGCTGGGCGTCCCTTACCGCGTGTACAATGTCTGCAGCCTGCAGCAACTCTGAGGGGAGAAAACCTGAAGTGTCTCTTACCTTCAATGGTCACCGAAGAGGGGAAGTGGCCTGCGCTCCTCGAGACGTCACTACCGGCGAGGATGGCGCAGTTGGCGGAGGAGAGCATCTCAGAGACGGACAGAAACGTTTTAACGGTCCGTCGCGATCCAACGAGGCGGGGGAAGCTCTCCTCTTCCTGATACTCATATCAGGAGCGACCCGAAGAAGCCGGCGGGGGGGGCTTGTTCGGGCATTTCAAATCTATCCGCTTGCGGGGGCGCTGGCGAGTAGCGGAACGACCACGGGCTCCCCAGACCGTCTACAGTGGGGGATGCACTGGATCGCGATCGCTCACTCTACCGACTGGCTCCCTTCTGGGGGCCTGGGGCTCCCTAGAAGATGAGGCAGAGGCAGAGGCCGGTTCGGGGGTCACACCATCCCCCTCATCCATCTCCTTCAGTACCTCCGCTTGGTAGGCCTGAAGGATGGCCATAGTGTGGAGAGCCGCACCTGCCTGTCCCGCTGCCATGTAGGACTTACCGACCAAAGCAGAGGTGGTTCTACACGGCTTGGACGGAAGGAGAGGGCGGGACTTCCACGAGGGGGCGGAAGTCGGCGAGAGGTGTGCAGCGAGCGTGTCCTCGATCGCCGGGACTGTGGCGTACCCCTGCTCCACAGAACCAACGAGGTTGGTGAAGTCAGCGGCCGCCACATTAGTGAGGCAGGAGGAGAAAGGCTGCTTCCAAGACCTGGAAATCTTGTGATGCAGGTCAGGGAAGAAAGGCAACTTTCTCCTCGCCGGGCGCGAACCAGAGCCACTGAGGAAACGCTCGTCGAGCTTAGATGACTGGGACTCGCAAGGCTCGTCCGGCCAATCTAAGCTCAACTTCTCAGTGGCGTGCGCCAAAACGTCCACGAGTTCAGTATAGGCCGGAGAAGGCCGCGCCTCCTGGCCGCTAGGCGGGAGAACGTCGAATGACGCGGCTCCGAAGTCCTCAGAGTCGGAGGCCGCAGTATATAAAATATCCTCCAAGCCGAAGAAAAAGGCTTCCCGTGCCTCCGGGCTGGGTGCAAGACAGCCGCGAGAAAACTGGACTGGAG
The DNA here is from genome assembly GCF_936440315.1 of Barbus barbus. Taxonomy (NCBI): domain Eukaryota; kingdom Metazoa; phylum Chordata; class Actinopteri; order Cypriniformes; family Cyprinidae; genus Barbus; species Barbus barbus. Next base: position 27,200,522 of record NC_136729.1, read on the forward strand.
AAATCGCGCGGTAACGCCCAGGCGATGGAGGGAGAGAAAGTGAAAACTGCTCACTCTCCATAGCCTCGAGCTCCGCATCCGAACCCCAAGCCCCGGCTTCGCGGAGGGAGGAGGCCTCCGGAGCAGCGCAGCGGGGGAGAACAGCAGATTCTCGATCAAAAACCGCGAGTCTAGCGCGCAAGGTTTTAAGAGTAAAATTCTCGCAGTACTTGCAGTTAGAAATGCCAAAGATAGCGTCTCGCGCATGGGCCAAGCCCACACATCTGACGCACCTACCGTGCTGGTCATCACTCGCGATGAGGAGAGAGCACGGCGGTTGGCACTGACTAAAATCCATTCCACACACCACTAGGAGAATACAATTCCACAGATGCGGTCGCTGAAGTGGAAAGAATCCCAGACTAAAACGTCTTTGAGAAATGGGCCAGAAAAACCGCGAGAAGCGAACGCTTCTGAAGAGAGGAAAATCTGAGGAGTAAGATGGCGCGATCGCGGGTCTATGTCAATCACGTATGACGTAGGGGCGGCATCTCGCGCCATCAGCCAATGAATTGGCGTGATTCTATAAGGGCTTCAGACAATCGTCACACCTGGGGGTGTTCCCATTGCGTAAGCTACGCAGCGTTGAGTGAACCTATGAAAGAGAACTGAAAAACCTTGCTGTGTCATTTGCTATAATTACTGTAGAACTGTAATTTGCACAGTTCTTCTTTGTTTTCTTTCTCCCAAATGAGAAATGTGTTTATATCAGTCAATGCATCCCAAGTGAAAGGTATAAACTTGTGCCAGCGATAAAATGTTTTTCCATGGGTAAGTGGCATCTATTTATCAGAATGTAGTGTTTGTCATACATTTAATCTTGATCCAGATGACATGTTCAGTGTCACAGCTAATTAGGAGAGTAATACATACCCTCATTAATAACTGCCATGACAGGGTAGGAGTGATTTGGCACATAATCATGCTGGACAGCTCAGAGAGTATGAGGACACATGGAGGAAGAGTTTTTTGGGTATGGGAAAATAGCCAAGAGCAGTCTGCAAATCAAGTAACTCATTGCCCTAGATCTTTCCAGAAACAAACAAACCTGAAATGTTCTTTATTTCCATGGACATTTATTTATTTGTCTCTAATCTGTTGTGACTTTGAATGCTGCACTACTAATTCCACTGCTGTGGGTGTTTTCCCCTCATAATCGGTCATGCCTGGTTAAGGCGAAGCAATGAAATGAAAGATTTTTGACATAGTTCAGTGAACAGTTGCATGACTCAGAGAGTTGTTATGGACATTTGTCTTCTCCAAATGCCACACACATATATACATATAAATGTAATAATATCACACTTACAATCTTGCATTTATGCATGTGAGTGTGATATTGCTTTCACACAACATTTTGATTAACAAAAGGTCTATACAGAGTAACATTTTAGATACAATATTGAAAGTTCAATTTTCAGTTTTTACTCCACCAATGGAAAAAGTTCCAAATGAAGTCACAGCAGAATGTTGTAATTTGCATTCTCCTAGCAAAATACAGGTCCAAAATAAATCAATAGGTGATGATTCATTGCCTCATAAAGACTGTCCTTGTCTCCCAAAAAAAAAGCAATAGTTCTGGGAAAAACAGTTTGAGTTTGTAAATAATGAGGAAGTGAGGAAAGGCAATTTGAGCATTGAAAATGTTCGTTTAACCTTCATAGCTTGATGCTCTGTGCTTTGTTATATCAGGCAGCCATTCTTGGTGCTTAACTTACACAAATTCTCAATATTGGTTGAAGCTCCTGGGAGATGGGCAGGGCTTGTACACCTTGTGAAATGGGTCTAGCCTTTTCTTGGATTAACACTTCCTAAAGAGGCCAGAAAACAAGGATACTCAATAGCATCCCCATAGCCCAGACACATGCATATTTATGAGGAAAGAGCAACACAGGAAAAAGAGAGTCCTTCAGTTTCTCCTTGACCTCAAACAAATGAGAAGTACGTTTATACTACCATTTTTCTGACTGTGTGCTGTTTGTGACAGATCACATTCTGGTAGATTTGCTCACATTCTGGTAGATTTGCTGGTTCTTCAATATGTCTTATCAAAGACCATTTTTTGCTATTCTTTAGTTGACTATATGGTTCTAAGGAGAAGACAACATGTTTGAGGTCGCAGATTCTTCAAGCAGTATATTCATTCTACAGAGAGAAGGAACAAAAACTGAAGCAGTCCTGGGTTCTTTGAAGCACAAGTAGGCTATAATTTTCTAAAGATCCATAAAACTTAAAACAGTTCCCTTATGGCATCATAGGAACTTAAAACGTTATCCTATGGGATCAGGCTGTAAAGCCTTATTTTTAGTTTACTGCTGGTCTGTAAATCCCTTGGTGCTACATTAACTTGACATAAAAATTGTGCTTATCTTTGTTCTGAATTAATTATACAGAATACAGACTACATAATAACCACATATTTTCATGTCTTTAATGAAGACATGAATTCAACACGCATAGTTCTTATAGGAAAAGAATGTGAACTATAGGTTACTCAGCTCTATGAAGACAGTAATCTGCATCAGATGCTCCAATCAATGTGAGTCTTTTGTGAGATAAAGAGCCCTTATAAAATTAGCATAGGCTTGAGTATGCTATAGATGACACAATTTTATGAAATGAATCGTGTCCTGGTCAAATAAGATTACTTCATGAATATTAACAGTTCAGAAGATGGAACCGTTAATACTGATGAAGCACTGTCAGTCATACCTACACAGTTAATAAGTGTGCAAATGAAGTGAATTGACTGTACAGTATAACAAAAGGTCACATATAACCCTTTTCACAACGGATCTGCAGATGTCTTCTTCTTTGGCTGATGTCAGCATTAACAAATCACCTGTTTCGCTAGGGCACCTTTGCCAGAAGGACAGTTATAAAGTTGGCACCAAGTGTAACTTTTCAAAACTGTTTTCCAAGAAAAACTCAATTCTGGGAACATAGCTTCAGGCTGCTTTGAAGCCTCAGGGTTTAGATGACTTGCAATTAGAAAGGAAACAATAAATTCTGGATTATACAAACAATGTTCACTTGAAAATATGAGGGTAAAAGCCAAAGCATTGTATTTACATAAAATGTGTAAATGGGTATTGGCTGCCCTGGGAGTAGCCCCTTTTAAAATTCAAATTATATAATCTTAAATAATGTTTCATATTCAGATACTGAGAGTTGTAGATCTCAGATTTGAAAGAGAATGTGTTTGAACTTGCAGACTAGCGTTCAAAAGTTTAGGTAAGATTTAAAAATTAATTTGGTCTCTTACCACAAAGACTGCATTTATTTGATCAAAAACTACAAACAGTAATATTGTAAAATATTATTACAAATTAAAATAATATTCATGTGATGGCTGTCACGAATCCGGTTTATGAACTTCCGTTCACTCACCACCAGAGGTCACTCGCTCCCCACATTGACTCTTGCACTACACTAACTGTTGCACGTCACCCCCGGACTACAATTCCCATCATCCATTGCACAGAGACACACACACACACACACACACAGCTGATTGCACTAATCACACAGCTGATTCCCATCACACGCCTAACTTAAACCATGGACTCCCTCAGTCAGAGTGCCGAGTATTGTATTCTCAAATATGGACCATTCCTGAAGAGTTTAGCTTTAACCCTAATCAAACACACCTGAGCATGCTAATCAGAGTCTTCAAGATCATTAGAAAATCACAAGTAGGTGAGTTTGATCACTAAACTCAGCTAAACTCTGCGTCTGATTGGCCCTCCAGGGAAAGATTTGAGGAACCCTGGTATAGCGTATATCAGTCTCCTAGCGATAGCTACACTACGGAGCCCACTTAGTTGTCATAGTCTTGCCTTACCTGTTTTCTAGTGTTTTGATTTTTGCCCATGTTTCCTGGATTAACCCTTTGCCTTGCCGTTCGGACTCTGCTTGCACCTCTCTTGGACTATTGCTTGTGTACCAGGATTATCTCTCTGCCTTGCCCTGTTGGATATTGTTTGCCGATCGTAGACCCATGCTTGTCCTAGTATTACTCTTTGTCTTGTTAATGCCATTGCATGAACCTTGCTTGTTTTGTGACCATGTCCCTGAATAAAAGCCTTGCCAATCGACCCGCTCACTTCTCGTCTCATCGGCTCCGTAACAGAGGCAAAGCTGAATTGTAGAATTCAGTGTCACATGATCCTTCAGAATTCATTCTGACGTACTCATTTGGTGCTACTACATGATTTTAAGTTACAGTTCTCACTATTAACGAACAAGTAGCTATGATTTCTGCCTCAATAATCTACTAATTTTCTGCTTATTAATAGTTAGTAAGGTAGTTGTTAAATTTATATATTAAGATTAGGGATTAATAATATGGCCATCATGCAGAATATGTGCTTTATATGTACTAATAAACAGCCAATATGTTAATAAAGTCATGCTAATAAACAACTATAGTGGGAATTGGTCCTGATACTAAAGTGTTACTTATATTTTTTGTGTATATTAGTTAATGATCACATTCCAAATTCAAACATTTATCCATTCAATTAATATTGACTCTTAGGTAAAAAACAAACATACAAACAAACAAAATAACAACAACAAAAACACGCGGGAACACTTTAGTATAGGGACCAATTCTCACTATCAACTAGATGCTTATTATCATGCATATTAACATATTGGCTGTTTATACTTATAAAACACACAATCTGCATGACCATATTCTACATCCCTGATCCTACCCAATACCTAAACTTAACAACTGCATAACTAACTATAAATAAGCAGCAAATTAGGAGTTCATTGAGGCAAAAGTCATAGTTAATGGTTTGTTAATGGCGAGAATTTGACCTTAAAATAAAGTGTGAACAAAAAAGCAAATACAGGATGTTAGTAATGCTTGTGATTTATATTTCTGTTTTTACAGGTCAAAATCCTCTTATATAAGCTACAGTTAATGTATCTGGGTCCTGTAAAGGCACAGGCACATTCCCAGCAAAGAAAAGTCCAGAGTCCTAGGGCAGGGCAGCTAGAGCAGACCTGACAAATGAAGCCTGTCAACTTTCCCCCCACAAAGATCAGCAGCCCTTCCTCTTCCTCTCGAGGCCTGGCTGGGCAGCTGGACGGCCCATTGTGTTTTTGATCTTACCTTTCATGACGACTCCACCCCCGAGACCATCCATCTTTTGAACTGCATTGGGGGATGGCCTTTGATAGCAGGAAGAGGCCACTGCCCAGGAGCATCAGAGGTGTTTCTGGGTAGAGCAGAATAAATAAATACGAGCGTGAGTCACTAAGGCACGCTGGCAAGCTATTTGTGCCACAGTGCCACAAAGCGCACAATTTTAGCGTGTCCATTCACTGTTTAATAACACTGGGTGACTGATTCCATTTAGATACAGGACCGGTCTGTCTGGGTGAAGTTTATCCCTGCTTCCTTTTTTCTTTGTGTTTTTTTAAGACTTCAAGCAGAAGAGATATTTTTTTTTTCTATAATTCTAAATATTTTCTAATATTGAAAGCAAGTTTATAGTGTCATTAAAAGATCCCGGTGGTGGAAGCAAGTTAATGTTTTGACACCTGGAATGAAAATGAATGATTAATGTGTCAGCGAAATGCAGATTTGAGACATGCAGATATGATTGGTTTGGACCAAAATTTAATTGCTGCCATCATTCAACAGTTGGCATTCCAGGTGGATATAAGGTGTTGTGCTGCAGTTCCAGATTTAACATCACAGCAAGCATGTTGTGGGGTTTGATTGAGCAGGATGAGAAGCTTTTTGAAGTGGTAAATTAATTGCAACGGGCCTGGTGTGGGTGCTGATGACAGCACTGGGTTAGAAAGCTCCATCTGACGTCTGGTCTCCTTTACTCTGCGCTCTCACCCAGAGTTAAAGCGTGAGAAACAGCGGTGTGCTGCAGATACCAGCTCCAGGGACTCTCCGTTGGCACTTACCTAGATCCACATCTGTTCTGATTAACCCTTAACTGTCACCGTCCCGTATACGGGACGCCTAACTTTACTTCACTATATTACAATGAAATCCTAATGTAATGATGAAAGGTCTCCTAAATAGATATTTAAAAAAAATGTCTTGTTACAAATTATGTAAGAACAGTAATAGATTAATTTATGACAAGAGTGCACCAAGAGTATGATAAATCTACATCATAACAGGAGTTCTGACCTTTGTCACAAAAAAGTCTTTATTTCCTTGCCTTTTACCCTATCACATGTTTTAGCAATCATCATATGTTATATACCATTTGAAAGATTAAAGTCTCAAAATTAATCCTGTGAAAACCATTTTGAAATCGGACATTGCGTTACCATAGAAATAGTACTTCAAAATATTTTAGCGGTCTCCTCCGCCTTAGCAGGGGTGTCATATTACAAAATGTATTAAGGTCTTTTAGAATCAAAACTTGTTATAATCTTGACAACATACATATCGTTGGAAAGGTCTGAGTCTCAAGATTCCATATTATGTTGTTATAGATGTAATATTGAGAGAGAAATTGATAGATTTGTGACAGAAATGCATCAACAAAAAATGCAATAGTGTTTGAATGGCACCCGGTGGCTGTTTTTGGTATAACGCCTAAACAAAATTGCATATGAACCTCATTTTTTTATATATCAACTTCATATTTGGAACACAACTTATGTACACATATGGCTTTAATTATTTTATATTATTATAATTTTAGATTTTTAAACATTTTTTTAAATATTTATTTTATTTAAAATAAAATAAAAATAACAATACATTTGTTTTACAGTAAATTTAAACTTCTATAACTATTTAATACTTTTTTATTATTATTATTTCACTTCTGTAATAATCTGCTAATTGTCTTCTTTAAAAAGAGACCAACCTTAGGTCAGTATTCAAAAGCGTTCATGAATTATAATAATTTAAGTTTGAATTGTGCACTTTTTCGTGAATTTTCAAAAATGGGGATGACAGTTAAGGGGTTAATGCCAGTCTTGACCTCCCTTCGTACATTTTAAATAGGTGAAAAACAACTGGAGATTGGTTTTCTGACAGCCCTACATATATTAAAAAAGAGTGAATCATAGGAGGGACAAGGTCATTGTGGAAGAAATGCAAGATGAGAATGTGGAATGTGTTTATTTGAATAAGATTTAGTGGAACATACTCTTTACCAATTACATTTATATGTGTGAGAGTCTTTTTTCACGCACAGATGATTTTCTTTTTTCAATAACGTGGTGAAAATGGGTCAGTTGCCCAGAGTGCGTCACAAAAAAAGGACTTTGTTTACTCCAGGCGTTATACCAGAAACCTGGCTCAGTGCCTTAAGAAGTAGGACAAAAAGAAGAGTGTTAGAAAGGAATGGGCTGTGGGGTGAAAAATATAAATAATATTAATACAAATAAAAATAACAGTGTATGGATAGGTCTACACTGTTAGCCTGTATCTTACAGCAACAGTAATACTTTAAAACCCATTTCTAAGATGTGCTCAGAAATGATCAAATTATTTTATATTAGATTATGCTTTACTATGGCTGCTACCAGGGCAGATTTTTCAACAAATGTACCTTTTATGTGCTGATGGCATGTCTGAACACTCTAAAGGCAAAAGCGATCCGAGAAGTTATGGCTTGAAGGCAAAGGTTTTAAGGCTGTGCGTCAAAATAGTTCAATACTGCCATCTGCTGGTGGCTAAAATAATATACAATTGTTTTTCTGACCGCTAGAGAGGTGCTCTTGGGACACCTGATTGCTATGATCAGGCACCAGCTCATGTCACACAGAAATTAATGCCTGCAAACACAAGGTGAAGTGATCAAGGAGACTGAGGTCTCAGTGGAAATGCTGGAACAGCCAGAATAGCACTTTCAACTGGAAAGGGAAAAAAGTGAAAAGACAACTGGTTCACATCTGCCTCATATGATGCCTAAAGAAGGAGAAGATTTTTGTTGTTGTTGTTAAGGGAATGCATATATAATACCATTTGTATTATTTTTCCCTCCCTCCTAGACTGCAATGTGTCTCCTTTAGATCTCGACAATGGAATCTTGGCGTATCTGAAAGTTGCATGCTGGAGAAAAAAAAAAAAAAAAAAAAAAGCTTTCACAAAGTAAGGTCTTTATTCTGTGTTCCACAGTGATATTCTGACGAATATGATCATTTAAGAGACTAGACAGGTGAATATAATTGATTAGTTCTGGTTGCTATATCCAGTAGCCTATAGATATTAATTATTGTAATTTGAGTTGGACACGTATAATTAGACATATGAGAATAGCAATTCATTTACCAACTTTTAACTATAAGACATGCCGGCAATGGATCGTAAATCAAACTCCCATGATTCCAATTTGTGCCATTTAATTTACAAAATGCAAATATTGGATATGACTTTGTTAAAACCTTTGTAAGTGTTGCGAGAGTCATTACTCGCTGTTTGTTTTCTCAAGCTTGCCAGCATATTAGCATTTGATAAAATATGTGAGAGATTTGATTAACCTGGAGCGTAATGGAAAGTGTCACAGAGGAATGAATTATTACAATTTAGGATGGAATTTTATATCATTTATTTCAGGTTAGCTAATTTATTTCAGTTTTTAATGAGCCAGAAGTTTTTGTGATATCCCATAATTGGGACCTGCTAAATGTTGTCTTCCAATTTTCAAAAGAGATGAATTAACACAAAGGCCCAGAGTTGTAAAATGTCTCACTTTTTAATTTATTTATTGAAAAATGTTTGCTGTTACTCATTTGATTTGCCTAATAAACATGTTCTATGGTTGTGTCAGCTGACTAATAGTTTCTAGCACTCGCAGATGACAAACCTCATGACAAACTACTGTGCAGCAGTTCTTAGCCTGCAATAATAGCACATTTCTTCAGTTTCATCCAACCTCTCTGGCAGATTGTGTTCAAGATACATGCGTTTTAATACCGTCAAGCATAATTTGGGAGCCATTGCAATGGATTCTTTCATTCCTCATCTTAAAAGTCTGGTCCCCAGTTCAGCATTTCAGCTCAATAAGCTCTTATCTTTTGCATTCAGTGCAGACACTGAACATAAGTATCAATGAGAAAAAGTTGGAAAAATTGACATAGCAAACAAGAAATAGAGGGGATGAAAGGTTAAACCCAATATTAACAAATGACTGCGGAAATCTTTGGGATGAAATACCTCTTTGAAGTGCTAAAATCCACTTTTTCATGCGTTGTAGATTAAGCAGTTGCCTTATAAAGCTCAGAATGAGATCTATCCATTGCTGCCTCAGGCCTTGGAGCACTTTGGGGGAACAATTCCCAGGACCGAGAGATTTCAAGAGTGACAAAGAAAATATAAAATAATGCTTAACATCAGTTCTCTTCTTTAGTCAATGCATCTTCTATCAAAAAAAAAAGTAATACATAATTAGGACAATTTCTTAATTTCATATAGACAATTTTAGGTACTCTTTTTATATAATTATTGTGAGAAGAAAAAGTAATTAGCAATTACCCAGTACACATTAAATCTCATGCTGAGATGGAGCCATATAGACTATGACATAATATAGACTATTTGTGATATTGCTTTTATGCAACAGTTAGAAGGCATAAGTGTGTAAATAAATAAATAAATAATAAAAAACAACAAATAAATAATAAAAACAACAACAGGGTGACTACTACTTTCCACTGCAGATTCAAGTCTCAAGTTGACGGTTTATCAGATGATCCCAAGCCTCCATTACCAATTCAAAAATGTCACTTTAGATCTAGTAACAAATAAATGTTGAGTTGCTTCATTGATAGGTTATTATATTATGTAGAGTATTATGAGGGAGATATGGACTGAGCGAGTGTGATTACCTGCATCTGATACAGCATTTATTCCTTAGGACAGTCTCAAATTCAGAATACAATGTTTGAGTATCTTTTCATCTGTTAAGAGGAATTCCTTGCTCAATACATTTGCTGGTTGCATCTTCCAAGGTGTTGCTGAAAGTCAAAATAATTACAAATCCTTAAATAATAAATAATTACAAGTATATTTCAATATAAAAGACTTTGCTACTGACTTAGAAAGACAGTCTCTTGTGACCATCTAATGGCGTAAAATACCTATGTTTCCATTCAGTTTTATTCAAATTTTGGGATATTGCATAAAAAAAAGATAAAGATGCCAAAATAAACACACACACACACACACACACACATATATATATATATATATATATATATATATATATATATATATATGTATAGGCCTTGTTTGCAGATGTTTGATGTACATTAGTTAAATTTGCTATTTTGGATGGAAAATAGTTGTATCCTGCACTGAATCAGAATCAGAATCAGAATGAGCTTTATTCGCCGAATATGTTTACACATACGAGTAATATGTTGTAGAGTGAGGAAGAAATACAGCTGACATGGAAGACAATAGAGATGGAAGTAAACATTTCCATCTCTAATACATACTGTTTCTCAATACCAAATAGTATTATTAAAGCTGCAGTCCGTAACGTTTTATTTGTTAAAATATCTGAGCAAGTACATAACCAGCCAGTGTACAAAACTATCGCCTAACTTTAGCCTGATTCACAACGTTTAGCTTATAATAATGTTTTCTAATTTGAGTGGTACGGGTAGGCTTTCGCAGGAAATTTGAGCATGGTACTGCGCCATTACGTCATGTCATAAAGAAGTAACATACATAAAGAAGTTGTCCCGGCTACTAGGCTATCGCATTTGAAGGTCCTGCAGGTGGTGAATCGTTTATAGCCTTTTCTCACAGCAGCTAGAATAATTACATTTATAATTTTGATGGCGGATTGAAAGGATTATGTCTATATGAAACACATGGGAATGAAATTAAATTATATTCCAGTTTTAAATACAGTAGCTAACAGAAGTGAGTACACCCCTCACATTTTTGTAAATATTTGATTATATCTTTTCATGTGACAACACTGAAAAAATTACACTTTGCTACAATGTAAAGTAGTGAGTGTACAGCTTGTATAACAGTGTATATTTGCTGTCCCTTCAAAATAATTCAACACACAGCCATTGATGTCTAAACCGCTGGCCACAAAAGTGAGTACACCCCTGCTAATTGGGCCCAATTAGCCATTTTCTCTCCCCGGTGTCATGTGACTCGCTAGTGTTACAAGGTCTCAGGTGTAAATGGGGAGCAGGTGTGTTAAATTTGGTGTTATCGCTCTCACTCTCTCATACTGACCACTGGAAGTTCAACATGGCACCTCATGGCAAATAACTCTCTGAGGATCTGACAAAAATAATTGTTGCTCTACATAAAGATGGCGTAGGCTATAATAAGATTGTCAAGACCCTGATACTGAGCTGCAGCACGATGGCCAAGACCATACAGCGGTTTAACCGGACAGGTTCCACTCAGAACAGGCCTCGCCATGGTCGACCAAAGAAGTTGAGTGCACGTGCTCAGCATCATATCCAGAGGTTGTGTTTGGGAAATAGACGTATGAGTGCTGCCAGCATTACTGCAGAGGTTGAAGGGCCAGTCAGTGCTCAGACCATACGCCGCACACTGCATCAAATTGGTTTGCATGGTTGTTATCCCAGAATGAAGCCTCTTCTAAAGAGGATGCACAAGAAAGCCCATAAACAGTTTGCTTAAGACAAGCAGACTAAGGACATGGATTACTGGAACCATGTCCTGTGGTCTGATGAGACCAAGATAAACTTATTTGGTTCAGATGGTGTCAAGCGTGTGTGGCGGCAACCAGGTGAGGAGTACAAAGACAAGTGTGTCTTGCCTACAGTCAAGCATGGTGGTGGGAGTGTCATGGTCTGGGACTGCATGAGTGCTGCCTTGCTAAAGAAGCTGAGGGTAAAGGTGATGGACTGGTCAACCATATCTCCAGACCTAATTCTCTATTGAGAATATAATTCTCTATTGAGAATAACTCAAAAGGAAGGTGGAGGAGCACAAGGTCCTCTAACATCCACCAGCTCCATGATGTTGTCATGGAAGAGTGGAAGAGGACTCCAGTGGCAACCTGTGAAGCTCTGGTGAACTCCATGCCCAAGAGGGTTAAGGCAGTGCTGGAAAATAGTGGCCACACAAAATATTGACACTTTGGGCCCAATTTGGACATTTTCACAGGGGTGTATGCACTTCCGTGGCCAGCGGTTTAGACATTAATGGCTGTGTGTTGAGTTATTTTGAGGAGACAGCAAATTTACGCTGTACACTCACTATTTTACATTGTAGCAAAGTGTCGTTTTTTCAGTGTTGTCACATGAAAAGATATAATAAAATATTTACAAAAATGTGAGGGATGTGCTCACTTCTGTGAGATACTGTATGCTTCTGATTACAGATAGCCTGGGATTACACAATATTTGTATTTTAAAGAACACCAGTTTGAAGGGAGCATAATAAGCTTGTTGGGTTAAAACAATTTCTTAATACGAAATTCGAATGGCATGATAATTAGATATTGGACTGTACAGAAATTGAAATCTACACGCTAATACACACTATAGGCTACTCACAGTCACACAATGCTGATGTTGTTAACAATAATAATTTTAGAATAAAGTATAACAATAATAATAATTTGCACGGTTTGATGTGATATGAGCTAACCAATCTTTAGATTATATCTCCATTGGTAGCGCAATTTATGGTAATGCTTTTTTCCTCATTTGTTCTGAACAAACGTGGCTGACTTGTTACTTACTTGTTCAGATGTCAATATACGGTAAAAATTCTTATTTGGGTCATATATTCCAAGACATAGGCTAGAATCTGTGATTGCGAAGTACAGTAAACATCCACACCAGTGTGGTGATTGACTGCCACACATACCCCTCAAAACTGGAGCCATGCCGACACAGAACCCACGCAAGGAAAATAATTCCATACAGAGCTGCAATACCAGGTTTTCAAACAGAGATGGCGACAAAGAGGTAAAACTTACGGACTACAGCTTTAAATATTACTTTTATTTATATAAAATATTCTTTATTGAACAATATTATTCAAATTATAAAATGTTACTATAATAAACGTTACTAAGCAGTTCAGTTGAACGTACACAGGCAGCGCTCTCATACAGAATTAAGGTTAAAAATTTTAAGTTAGGAAACTTTGTCCTCAGCCTTAACTATTTGCTCTTGAACAAATAATAGATTAATGAGACCAAATACTGACCGTTAGACACACCAAAATGAATGGAATCAGATATCTCATGTACCATGATCAGAATTGACCGTTGTATAAATATATATTATGTATAAAGGTCATTCTGGAGTTTAGAGCAATAACTACTGAATGTATTTTTAAACAGATTTTTTAATAAAAGTTTACGTCATATAGGCATGTTGAACGTATTGAGATTGTCCTAATAAAGCCAGAACATATACGTGCTGTTTACCTAGGGAGAGACAGTAAGCACTGGGAACAGGAGGGTGCTTCAGCAGTAAAAACTTATTCACATAAGACTAAGAATACATATCAGCTGGATCCAACCCAACAGCCAGCAAAGCCTTCAGGTTACACATCTGAAGTGTGCATATTCTGAGGGCAAGAGCTTGTATCAGGATTGACATGCAACAGCATGATGTCATGTGTAATCACTTCCCATGAGATTCACTGTCAGGATCCTACCCTGACAGTCTTGTCTGTCTTGTCCCTGTTCAATGTTTCTTTATTTGTTTTGTGTCTGAGCACATGGCTCTGTCTCTGTTTGTGTTTGCCACGTGCTCCTCTTGTCCCACCTCCCTGTTTCCCATGGTCACGCCCCCTTGTTTAGTCCTTGTCTAGTCCTCATTTGCTGCTTTATATTGTGTTCCTTTCCCTTGTGTCTTTGCTGGTTTGTTTTGGTGTTTACTTGTTTCTTGGTCCTAGAGTTATCCTTTGATCTTGCTCAAGTGATTTTTTTTATCTTATCTTGTTATTTTATATCCTCGGTTGCTTTTTGTTTTCTCTAGTTCTGTCTAGTTCTTGTTTTTTTGATTGTGTATTATTATCTAGTTTTGTTTTCTCTTTTGATTTAGATTTTCTTTTGTCTGTCTTGTGTCATTGTATTGTCTTGAGTCTTGTCTTATTTGTTATCGTGTTTTGCCCTGTCCTGCCCTTTACTCAGATACCCTGGCTTCTGACCCCTACTACCTGGAAGCAGCTCTCCACTCTCACGAGTCAGGTCTTTGGAAGCAGTTCTCCACTCTCACGAGTCAGGTCTTTGGTTCTGTGAGTCACTACCTGGCGGCTAGACCGGTGCGACTTCTGAGATTCACTTCAAGCTACGGGGTCCCTGTCTTCCTGCCTATCCCTTCCTCTGGAGCTGCCGCCTCCGTGCTCAAGTCTGCTGCCACCTTGGACAGACTCAGTGGTCATCCCTCCTGCCTGTATTGTGTCATCTGCCCTGCCCCTCTGTTTAGACTGATTCACTTCTCACTCTCCCTGCTGTTTGTAGTCAACGTCTTGTCAATAAACTACCATTGTCCGCTCATTTGCATCTGGGTCCCATTTCTTGCAGATCCCTGACAATTCACCATGAGGTGCACAAGTAAAGATATTCTGAAGTTAAGACAGTAACAGTAAGAATATAAAAATTAGATCTACATTCCTGCTTATTACTCTGCTTTTGTGCTTTTGACAATACTTTTATTATAATTGGTCAATAGTAGCATGCGGTGGTCTGATTTTTCTTACAGTATATTCACAGTCATCTATAGGAATGCTGTATATCAGACTGCTCATCACAGTAACTTAAACCAAAGTAAATTGGTGGACTGAAAGCTATAGGCTATAGGGCAAATCTCCTAAACCCTAACTGTGCTCATTTATCCTGATAATGGAAAACGGAAAGCATGATTGAACACCTCAGTGCCAGACACTTTTGACCGATATGCTTTAGACGCGTCATACAAAGAGTTTTTAATTAGTTATAGTGCTGCTGGCTCATTTGTAATCATTAAATGTAATTGTGTGTAATATTTCAATAGAGAACAGACTTATAATTTTACTCTAAAATCAGGGTCTTAAGATATTAAGTATGCAGTATATATATATATAGTATGCAGTACAAAATACAGCGGTATTTATATAGCTTATATGAGAGATATCATCGCTGAATCACAGTCATGCTGAGATGGAACCATATAGACTCTGTGATATTGCTTTTATACAACAGTTAGAAGGTACAAGTGTGCAAATAAATAAACAAAACAGGGTGAATTAAACTACTCCCTTCCTCTGCAGAGCCCAAGCCTCCTTTACAAATTCAAAAATGTTACTTTAGATCTAGTAACAAAGAATGTTGAGTTGCTTCAATGAAAGATTATTATATTATGTAGAGTATTATGGACTGAGCGAGTGTGATTACCTGCATCTGATACAGCATTTATTCCTTAGGTCAGTCTCAAATTCAGAATACAATGTTTGAGTATTTTTTCATCTGTTAAGAGGAATTCCTTGCTCAATGCATTTGCTGGTTGCATCTTCCAAGGTGTTGCTGAAAGTCAAAATGATTACAAATTCTTATTTGTATAATTTTACTCTAAAGCAGTCTACATTTATATATTTATATTTTTATATTTTATATCTTGGATATGAACTATCGCGATTAATCGTTTGACAGCACTAATATATATATATATATATATATATATATATATATATGCAAAAAAACAAAAACAAAAACAAAAAAAAAAAATATATATATATATCAAATGACTAATCGTGATTATTTTAATCCAAAATAAAAGTTTTTGTTTATATATTTATATATATATATATATATATATATATATATATATATATATATATATATATATATATATATATATATATATATATATATTTACATTTACATTTAGTCATTTAGCAGACGCTTTTATCCAAAGCGACTTACAAATGAGGACAATGGAAGCAATCAAATCAACAAAAAAGCAATGATATGCAAGTGCTATGATATGACAAGTCTGTTATCTTAACGTAGTACACATAGCGAGTTTTTTATTTTTTTATTTTAATAATACAATAAATAAAAAGAAAAGTCAACCCGAACATCCTGCATGTAATATAAGTGTGTAGGGGGGCTGGACAGTGAGTGGTCATTGAAAATTTGTTCTGATATATGTTCTTCACAGAAAATGAGTCAAGGCCAAAGAGTCTCAGTTTGAAAAAAAATAAATAAATAATAGTATAATTTTTATTTTGATAAAAAGTGAAAACGGGTGACAGAAACCCGAACACCATACAAGGGTTAAATAGTATAGTTATAATAGTATAGTTATTTCAGTTATGTAGTAGTAGAGGTTGTGTTTATAGTAATCTAGTTTATTTATTTTATTTTATATTAATTTAATTTATTTACACAAGCACTGAAGCCTTGCATGAGATTAACAGCAGATCATTGCAAGAAAGGTCAGAACAACCTTTTGTCTATGTGTTTCTATCTACAGTCTCAGAAGATGTTCATTCTATAGACTAACACTAGATGTCAGTATGAGTATTAGGATTTCATTAGGTTTGGCATGAAACATTTACTAATATCATAAGAGGAGGCCTTAGATTTCTGGAATTTCACTGAATAAGACAAACTGCCTGAGGCAGAAATCTATTAAAATGTTTTTCTTGAAGAAGATGGGCCAGTGCAACAGAATCAGTGGACTGAACAGTGAATAGTTCATATTTTGTTTCAAAACAGCTTCCACACATTTAATCACGCTCTTTCAGCTTGGCGGACCTCTTAAATGAACTATTTGAAGGCAGAAATCTGTTCAGGTACTCAAGAGGGTTGATATCTGACACAGATACTCGAGGACTCTAGGAAAATACAAATGTTCAAATATAAGCTCTCCTCTCTCTATCTCCACATTTATCTGAGGTGAAGTTTTCAACATTAAAGAGAAAGATACATTAAGCTCCTATGTGCATGGGACGTTTCTGATTTCAGTTTTATTTTCCCTAATGGATTTCACACTCTATTTAACTGATAACTTGCTACAAATTTAAAAAAAGTGATTTAACAAAATCATCACAGTTTTGACAGCACTGGCGTGAATGCTCCTTGATTGCTATGGTGAGACTTTGTGACATTTCATTCTGTCATTTACGTCCTGGTTGACATGTAGAATACATGCAAAAGCATTTTCATTCATGTATAACTTGAACTTGGATTGGATAATGAAACCGGAATTGTGCCTCCACAAAACTCATCCAGTTCATGACAGACATGACACATTTTCCATGTTAGATTGAGACCAATGCAATTAGTTTTTGAGACCATTTGACAAGGTTGCTTTGCTTTGCACAGTCAAACAGGTTTTTCCCCTTCCTATTTTTGTGCTTTCACCTTTTTTTGAATGTATATCCTGAGATTCACATTTAAAAGGTTTTACTACTTTTAAAGATTTAACGAAATATTGCATCCACAAGGTATATGGGAACAAAGTTTGAATTCGTAATGAATTAGATATCTGATGATCTGATGGTCAAGATTGTTTTATTTTTATTATTTTTTTTCATAGAACAACATGATTTTTTTTCTGTGTTTTATCTGAAAACACTGTATCTGAAAAACCACATCAAGTTCAAATTATCCACTCAGGTATGCCTATGTTCAAGAAGTAACTGTGATAAATAAACACTTATATGAAGAAAAGAGTTCTAAAACAGTTTGCAGATTTGCAGTCATAAACCTTTTAGCCTATTATATTTAAAATTACTTATTTTCAAGCTGACAATCGCTTCAAATAAATAAGCACCAATTTCACCAATCTGTGCAATAATAGACTTTCCTGCTGATTCTGTGATGATAGTAATATTCTACATATTCTGAGAACTGTAATCACATGGATGATTACAGAACTTGATTTGATTACACTTTGTTATATCTCTTCCTCTTCTGCTTGTGTTGGCATACAGTTTCATTACGACTGCTTTCATCCAAAACCAGAGGCTTTTAGTAAAGATGTGCAGATGCAGTACATCAGATACAAATCGACAAATACATTAGATACATCAGTCATTTAGAATTAGTAATACAAATCTAACCAAATCACTAATGCAAATCATTTGACCATCGCAGGGAAGTTCATGTATGGTACAAAGAGAAGTTGGAGTGAAGGGAAAATACATCCACATTTGTAGTTTGGACTTTTAATTGAGATGTCTGTCGGAAAATCCTGCCGATTAGCCAGTTGCCAATAGCTACAAGTTTTAAACTCTGCGGGGATTTGTAAATGTACAAAATAACAAAAAGTTAATTTAAAAAGAAAAATTGATTTGCATGTAACAGATGCCTAGTTTGTTCTCACTTAAAATCAGTTTTCCTCAGACTGTGCACTGGCATGTTTGCCATTAACATCTCTCAGTGTGACAAATGGCCTAAGAGCCATCTAGTCCTACAAGCTATTCCTCTACAAAATAGCAGTAAAAAATGTGTTGCGTGTTGTGTCGTGTCATAGCAAGCCATCAGACTGTGAACATCACCGTACTCCTTCACCAGCACAAAGTTCTGTGCTATTTCTCACACGCAGATGCTTCGCTTCGTTGTCCATCACCGAGATACAAATTACACAAAGATGATGTCATATACACATGCATACATTTCACCTTTACACGTCCACTCTGCATGTATTGTTAAAAAATGAATTTTTATTTCATAGAATCATCATTGTGAAAAAATGAAAATTATAGAAATTACGTTTGATTCAAAATAATGAATGTTTGGTAACACTTAATAATTGGGACCAATTCTCACTATTAAGTTGCTTATTAGCATGCCTAATATTAACATATTATCTGTATATTGGTAGTGATAAAGCAAATATTCTGCATGACCCAATACCTAAACTTAACAACTACCCTATACTGACTATTAATAAACAGCAAATAGGATTTTATTGATATAAAAGTCATAGTTAATGGGTTTGTTAATAGTGAGAATTGGACCTTAAAATAAAGTGTGACCGAATGTTTTCTCTTGCCATGTATCGCATATTGCAGGTTAGAGACTCCAGTGAGTCGATGTATAGAAAAATACTGTAGGAACTAGATTTTCTTTAAAATAGGCTATTAAGGCTTCTGGAGTCGTTTTTGTGAGATAATTTTACTTCCGCATCTGAAACGCGCCAAAACCGGAAGTGACGCATCACAAGGGAGAGCGGTCCATTTAAAGCACAGGAAAACAATGGATTGCAATGACAGTTCAGACACTGAGGAAATGTTAAATGTGTATTTACACTCGTATGACGGACCACAGATAAAATTATGAGCCTGCTATGCAGCCAAGAGAGCAGGACAGGCCAGGATTAGACAGAACTACGGTCAGAGAAGACAAATTGAGTTGATGTGAGGAGAACAGGGCAGGTGTTTGGTGAGAGATCAGTGTTAGCTTACAGATATACACACGTTAGCTAATGTAATCAGGCAATAGCAATGCTAGTATTGATACTACCAGTAATAGAAACTAATAAGCGTTGATCAGGCGTGTCACACTCGTTAATATCCGACACTAACGTTACGTGATAGTGGTTTCTTATCACTGCAGGAGAGAGAGAGAGACATGTTTTTGATTCATAGGTGCTTGTGTGCGAAATGCGAGGAAAGCATAGACCTCTCCAGGCCAGCAGACACATGTTTTAGGGCAGAAATCTAAAAAAAATTATTACTCTAAGCTAAATACTTGTATACATGTATAAATACATTGTTAAAGATTTTAATATTAAAACAGTCTGAATAATTTTGATTCTCAATTACAAGTTAACTCTATTTAGGTCATGACTACCTATAAGTAAAACTTTTTGATGCCATTGGTATAACACAATCAATAATGACAGCATACAGACAAGTTGTCCGCTGGGCCTATGGTGCATGTGTTGTGTCAGACATTAGAAGATAGTTTACAGAGGAAGGAGGACTTTATAAAGGTTTTGAATGGCCCCATTTTGTTGAAAATCAATAAAAAATAAATCACAATCAAGAAGATCTGCATTTATGGTTAATTCAATTCAGTTTTATTTAAACAGCACTAAATCATAAATATTATTTCATAGCACTGTTAATACCCAACTCAAAACACAACATTTCAACTGTTAATACTATATATATATACATATACTACCAAAAGAAATACCATCTGACCCATTTAAAAACATTTAACAGTCTTTCAGTCTGGGAATCACACTAATGTGTTGTTAAAGTGTGTTAAATGGTGAAGGCTGTGCTAGACATACACCAACAGCCTCATCATGTTGATCCTCTGGAGGGATCTGGACAGAGGAGCAGGTGTAGTGGACATGACAGTGCCGTGTTCTCCTGGAGCCTGTGGTGACCTGCAGTATTCCTCTCTCAGACGGCATATGCTGGGAGAAGCAAACACAAGTTTAGATCACATTCACTGCTGACCATGCTTTTCCACTTGGCCTCCATCACATCTGTTAAGTTACACACCACCGCCGTGTTTGAAGCAGATGCATTAGTATAGTCCAGTCTCTTCAGCTGCACTAACGCACCGAGGCCTGGAAGATACTGTCCTATTTCTTGTTAGGAAACCTGTGGACACGATGTCCTGACAGGCTTGAGTTTGTGCAACCTCCACAAACACAATAATTTACCATGACAATGATAAATTGAAATGAAAATAACTACCGAAAACATACTGACTCGCACGCGCTCAAAGCAGAGTGCGGCACACGACTCCCTTATGTGACATAATATGACGCGATGTTGAAAAAAAGCGTTTTTTGAGAACTGTCAAGGAACTTTTTTTATCTAAATTTGTGCCCTCGATGTAAAACATTTTCAAATCCTGCATTAACGGTTCATGGTATTTTCATAAAAGGTTATATATTTATTAGATTTTTTTTTTTAAACTGCAATATGCACTTTAAGCAAGAAAAATAGGTCAGTTTATTATGTATAGGTCTTAAAATAGTTGTATTTGTTAATCATAATCAAAGGAATAGTTTAGAAAGAACCATTTACTCCTCCTCATGTCATTCCAAACCTGTTTGACAATGTCATATAATGTCAACTCAATGATATCCAATGTTTAGACTCCACTTACTTTCAAAACATCCTCTTGCATGTCCCTCAGAGGAAAGAAAGTCATACAGGTTTGGAGCAACATGACATTGAGTGAATGATGACATAATTTTAGCTGGTCATGTGATGTCAACATAGTGTCCCCCTTGAGTGGGCGACCCAGTCCAACTTCTTTTAGGCCACATATCTCTTGTGAATGTTTACAGTTTTAAACCAATTACATTGTGAACCTTTAATTGTGTCCTGTTACACTAAATTACATCTGGCAAATTAGATATATCCCACTTTACACTCAACATTAATTCAAATGCACAGTGCAAAACCACTCTTTTAATCAGATGACAAGGAAGAAAATGAGGTCTGAACCACAGTGATAGGAGAAAGCAAAATGCACTTCTGACGAGTAAAGATGATGTGTGACTGACAGCTGCCATCAACTTGTCCCTGAACTTGGCACCAGCATATTGCTTCAAAGGGCTTTATCAAGCCACTAAAATGGCCATCCATTATTTGAACTCCATTATTGTCTGATGGGAATTTATCTGTTTGTTGTTGTGCTGTCAAAAGTGTGATTCATTAGAAACACTTCAAGACTTGGCCAGTACAAGAGCAGTAATGTATTTATATGTGTGGTTTTATGCCACATTTGAAGGACATCCAAAACATAAACATTTGCATGCTGACAGCAAACGGACAATTCGTCAAGCTAGTCAATCAATCATTGATTTGTGACACTATGTAGCTTGATAGACTGTGTATTTCATGTATAGCCTGCACTTTTTCTTGTTTTTATCAGTTATTGATCCTTTAAAACCTCAAACAAAGCAAATCAAACTTTTCTCACCGCTCATCTGTGACAGTGATCATTTCCGTGCACACGTTGCTCAGGAAATCCAGCATGTGCACCTCACCGTGAGGTTTGGTAGACAGAGGTGAAACATCTGCTCAGGCTCCAGTGACGTTTGCCAAAAGCAATCAGGCACCTTTTTAGGGCAATGTGAGAGAGGTCTGTCGATTTGCATAATCGCCCGCTCACTCTACTCTGTGGGGTCGGCTTCATGTTGCGCTCACCGGCAGCTGCCATTCTAAGCCTTGCAGGATTACTGCAAAATAGGAATATCTCAGGCTGGCTGCTGCTTCCATCCCTTCACCTACAGACCTGCCCATATATATATCTGAGCTCATTAGCTGAGTAATGATGCCTCCACATCTATCTGACTGGTTTTCAGCAGCCGGAACATCAACAGTCTGTCTTATCCCCTTTGATGTTTAACAAAAAATACTGATTAGCTGCTTGCGCGATCCACTGCATGTATCGTAATTATTTCTGGGGCATAAACAACATACGGGCTTTCAGTTGTAAGCATTAATTTGAATGACTTCATGACCGCAAAGACTATAGAAGTATGGAAGAATAGTAGAATAAACTGCTGGTTAAGTACAACGATGTAAATGGTCACATGACAGTGGAGAAAAGGCTACATAAATAGAAATAATAATGAGTCAAACATAGGAAAAAGCTTATTTTATCTTCTTATATTATTTCCCTAAGTCAAGTCAAGTCAATATTATTTGTATAGTGCTTTTAACAATGCAAATGGTTTCAAGGCAGCTTTACATCAGCTTTACAGTATTTAGACGGGGAAATCATTTGTGTTATGTTTTGTTACTTAAATGTCATTTATTAAACTTCTCAGTGCAAGTCATTGTGATTCAAACCCCTGCTGAGGTGAATTAACGTAAATTGTTAAGGTTTGTTTTTCAGGGAATTCTTTTGAATTAGTTTTTTTTTTTTTCTTTGGACTATTTTCACAAGTAACTTAAGGTGTAAAATCCAAACGGATCACACAGTAACACCACTAGTCATTCTTTAAAAATCTGATCTCATACTTTCATTGCAATTACACATATTTTCATCCACTCAATCTTTATTTTAAAATGTTTTTTCAAATTTTTCTAATATATATATATATATATATATATATATATATATATATATATATATATATATATATATATAGAGAGAGAGAGAGAGAGAGAGAGAGAGAGAGAATATTTGATTTAATCAACGAAACAACTTTGTGATCTTCTTTCAATTTAGTACTTTTACAGTCAGTTCACTCAAGAGCAAACAATATGTTACTCTATCAAAAGGTATGACGATTAAGGTATGACATGGCCATCCATAGAACAGAGCTTACTGTCAATGCAGTACGACATATCAGAATCAAAATGAGCTTTATTGCCAGGTATTAGGTATGGTGACAGTAGCGCCACAGTGCGATAGAATGACAGCGACAGGACAGGACACAGAGAACAAAAACAATAGTGTACAAATATACAAAATGGACAATATGCAAAATAGCACAAACACAATATACAAAATAAGTATGTGTGTTAAATGAAAAATAAAAAGTATGATAGTGTTGTGTGTTTCATGTGTATTGTTAAGAGTTCAAATGTTCATGAGATGGATTGCTTGAGGGAAGAAACTGTTTCTGTGTCTGGTCATTCTGGTGCTCAGAGCTCTCTAGCGTCGACCAGACGGTAACAGTTCAATAATAAGACTGCATCTATACTGTAACTGAACTTTTCAGATGAAAGGTGAGTTATAGTAACACGCAGTCTCTACCATGGCAAAAACTATACAGGATCACATGGCATAATGTAACATAAAATGCTGTATTTGATGTCATCTGTCTTCCTTCTTCTGAGACATCTCTGATCATTTTCTCTCCCTTGTGTCCTGCTGTATGTTTATAAATTGCAAAACACAATTTTAAAAATGAGGACATCCTAAAAAGGAGGTTTTTGGTGATTTTGTCAGGTTTTGCTGACTTCTGGGTACCAATTTGTCGCCAAAATATGGTTAGGTACACACGCACGCACGCACGCGCACGCACAACCACCCACCCACCCACACCCACACACACACACACACACACACACACAGGTATTTCTCATTCCATAGGAGCAATGTGTTTTATATTGTACAAATACTATCCCCCTAACCCTACCATTCTCATAGAAAAATAAAGTCTCCCACAAGGACAAGGATTTCAGATATTGTCTTTCATATACAGTATATATATATATATATATATATCATTACATTTGGTTATCTCTGAATTGCACACAAGTTATTTAGAAACTATATCTATTGAATCTATATCTATAGATATATAGATGCACCAAATGATTCACTGATTAACCATTAAGATGAGTTAGATTAAAAAAATAGACAAATGTATTATACTGAATGAGAAGACTTGCTTTAATAGCAAGAGCTTTATGAAAGATTACTGCGAATGAAACAAATAAAACATTTACATAGATGAAACTATTTATTTATTTTATTATTTTTTTTGTAGTGAAAAGGATACTTTGTGATTGTATGTATTGTACTAAGACAATTGAAAATATGCTGAAAAAGCTTTTGATGATCTGTTGTGATATTAGTACTAAGAGTTTTGAAAATGTAATTGTTGCTTGTGAAAATAGTACCAAAGCAAAAAAATTAAAAAAACTGAAATATATTTCAAAATAAGATTTGAATGCAACCAAATAGAAGGTTTGGCTTGTCAGGCTGGTACGTTCCCCCTTCTGTTTCGTTATGATCTGACTGCATGTTCAGCCCACTGGCAAAGACACATTTGTTTCTAAAGGAATTAGAATGTGGACTTTAGTTTGCTTTTATTATTTATTTTCTTATGAGTGTCTTTGTCTCCCACATATGTCACAATACAATGGATGTAGTGTCGTCCTCTCTTACTCGACGTATATACAGTATTTCAAAGCGACAGCCTGACTGCTGTCTAAGAGAGAAAGAGGGAAAGCTCAAATTAATGACTTTTGGGCTATTCCATTTAGCATCAACTGATCCTGTTCACATTTAATGCATTTTTAATGAACAGATCTTTCATGGTAAATCTAAAGCTAATTTCATAAGTTATAAATCCTGCATAGTGGTTAGCCAGTTCACAATTTCCCTTGATTACTCTTCACAGATGGTCATGTTCTGCTGGTTGAGCTAAAAGGATCGCACAAACCCCTGTCTCTGAATGAAACCAAATGACTGTTTACCATTTCACAGGGCAAAACAATCTGTGCTCATTCCATGTCCAGCAGATTATGATTAATGGTCATGTTATAAGATTTGATTTGTCACTGCAGGATATTACTCCGTAATAGGAATCGTTGTTTTGACAATGTCGGGCATTCGCTGGGATAACAGGCTACAAGTAATCAGCAAGAACAATTTGAAAAATGTTTCTGTCACATTACAAAAACAAAAACGTTCACCTTTGACATTCAATCTGAGTAAAACAATATAAAAATATCAGCATAGGTCATGTTACATTCTCTATATAACAATGGGATGTCACAGTTCTGCATTACCTTTGCCCCCTAAGGCTTGTTTTGTCTGATAGCTTTGTAATTGGTTTATGCTATTTAAAAAAGGTAAGGCTTGGGGCCATTTGCACATACTCTCACTTCACTCCAAGTGTCACTAAAAAGCCACATCCAAAACATGTCTTAGAACAACTACATTCAGCCATTTGATCTATAGTATGTTGAATATCTTTGTGTAAGTCAGGTAAATGCATATGGGAAGTTCACAGTGATATACCATTTCTGGCCATATTCACTTTTTTTTTTTGAAAACTCTGGCAGTGCAAGCATTTGTCACACAGTCTCCAGGAACATGGACTCCCTTACTGACAGGTGATATTTATGAAGTCTCCATGCTGGAGATGATGCTAAGAAGCACTAGGGTACCCCAGGGATCTGTCCCGGCTCACTTCCTTTTTACCATCCACATGATAGATTTCCAGGACAACCCCATTGAATTTCTCAGATGACTTAGAGAGTCACACATATAGAGAATGTGGACCACCGGCGATGTGTCAGACTCACACTTGCTCACCAGACTAAGTACAATATACCACAAGCACGCAAAGAGGGGAAAGCACAGCATGCAGAACCAATAACAAGCTATAGAAAAAATCAAACAAACCACACATCGAGAACAAAAACTACAAGGCTAGTAAAATGATGCAAGTAATTTAATTAAACCAAATTATGTGGTTTAGAATTTGATTGTTAGTGTTCATGACACTTATTAGATTAGTGTTATTATTTTCTAATTTCTTAAGCTTCACTTTTTTACTATCCTTGTGTAATACTGCCTTTGTGCAATTTCCTTTCCTTATGTGCACATCATGGACACACCTAGACAAAACAAGAACTAAACTTGGACACACTGGTACACCTGTAAGAAAACTGGAAAAAAGCACATGCACACGCACATGCACACACACACACACACACACACACACACACACACACACACACAAATACTCACACACACATCTTACATTTTTAGAGTAATTACATAGAATTCTCAGAACAAGTTGTTCTTAGATTATTAGATATTATACTATTATACACTTAAGGTACTTTTTTAGGTACCTTTAAGGTACTAATATGCACTCCTATAGGGGTAAATATGATACAAAAGTGTATCTTATATAATATAATATAATGTAATTTAATGTAATATAATATAATAATATTAGTATCTTTTGAAAGGGTACTGCTTCAGCGAGAGCATTTGTATATTTTTTTTTGTACTACTTTTCTTTTTTTTCAGAGAATGTACTGTGATTATGATCTACATTTTGTCATATAAATTGCAAAGCCTTATTTTACCTTTTAAAAAAATCCTCCAATTAATGCATTAGATTTGCGAACAAATGTATTTATATTTATTTATTTTTATTTTTTTCTGGAACTGAAATGAAAGGATTTGAAACAATTATCTATGGCTGAACAAGTCTTGAACACATAACATCCCGAGGTTATGGCTACCCCAAGGGCTCCCTCCATGGTATCACAGATTGTTTTCTTTTATTTAGGTTTTTTTTTTGTTTAATTTATAGGACAGCTGAGAGAGACAGGAAAGGGGATCAGTATGTGTTGTGAGCTGAATTGCATATATGTGACAACAGTGGCTCTTTATACACATGAACACATGCACTACCCACTGTGCAACAGCATTTATTTATTTATTTATTTATTTTTTGGTTCAGGCATATTTCAAAAGGAAAACACACAAATTAGCTTTTTGCCAGAAGTGCCATGCTCATTCGAACTGAAGGAGGACGTGTGAGATCCATCAATCACAGAAGACCATGTTACCATGGAAATACAAATCACCACAACATTGACTCCCATAAAGCATTACAAATTACATAATAAAATATAATATTTTTTCTATGCTTTCAGTGACCTTATATATTTATATGTTTAAGTGTTGTGTAATAAATTCAGACTGTATCACATTTTATACTTACAGTCGATTAAAGGTAGCCAATGGTTTTATAGTCAGTGGTTTTAAATTGTATCAATGTTGACCACCAACTCCCAATGAGCAGTTTAGATGTCTAATAACCTTGAAACAATATGGGATGCATTTTGGAGGCTCATAAAAAAAAGATAAGATGCTTCTCTCCGTCTCTACGTATAGTGTGTGTGTGTGTGTGTGTGTGTGTGCACATGCATGTTTCTGTCTGTCAGTGTGCTCCCTCACAAAAATAAATGTGTAAAAAAAACAAATATTAAAAAAAAAAAAAAAAAAAAAAAGTAAAAAAAAAATGTTTTTAGAAGTTGGAAATAAAACAAAGATTGTTGTAGTAGGTTTTACAAGAAAATGCAATTTCAGTCTTTTCACTTCAAAATTCAATGTGGGTAACACTTTAGAATACCATTCATTCATTCATTAATAACTACAGAGAAACAAATGAGTAATGCAATATTAATACTGTAGTAGCAACCAATAAGTAACAAGAAACTCTGATTAACGAATTAGCAAGTAGCATTAAGTTGTTGAATGCAGTAGTTCACTATTAGCTAATCAGTTTCATGCCTCCCAGAAAACTACTAAGACACAACATACAGTTTCATATTGTGAAACTAATCAATGACTAGTGCATGACAAATTATTAGTCTTATTATTTTTATTTTTTTAGATTTTATCCACTACTTTAATTAACATTTAACCACTTATATAATTAATAGATAATGATATTTTAATAATTAGCACATTTTATCAGTCTTCTTACAGAAATGGTTACTGACTGTGGATCATTTATAGAAGTGAATACTAGTGAATAGTTCTCTGGGAGGTACGCAAAAATAGTAGTTACTGATTGGCTGACAGTTAACTAATGCATTAAGCTGAGTACTATTACGTACTAATTTGTTAATTGATTTTTTTTTTTTTTTTTAGTTAGTTAATAGTAGCTTCTAGGATGTATTACTCAGTTATTAATTAATGCTGGAACAGTATTCTAAAGTGATATCTCAATGTGTTACTTCCCATTTCTTTTGAATAAACTATGAAATGTAATTTCAGCAATTTTTGACAGGAATTTGTTTCAAAGTAAGTCCTACACCATTTTTGTCCAGTATTTGAAAGTGTCTTACTAGTTAGATGGTCTTCCTTGAAGTCTTTCATTTCAGTTACACAGCTTCAATAATATAACATTTGTGTGGGGTGGCTCAATCACTCATGCTTATAGAGGATTGATTTTTAATCAAAGACAGTCTAGAAAAGTGCACCACCACTGAGGAATTGATAGCAGACAATCGAAATGACTTTTTATTTTGTTTTTCATTACTAAAACATTTTCTGACAACAAAACTGGAGCAAGGTCAGAAATTGTCATTTGCCAAACTTTTTTCTTTGGAACTTAAATTAAGAATCGGTCAGTTTCTCCAATCATCTATTTGTAACGTGTTAGAGAATAACCATGTATAAACTAATCAACTTATCACTTGTCAGGGAAGGTCCTAAATTAATTCAGCTCAAGACAATGCAGCCAGCTGTGGGCACCCCTGCATGTTTGGACCCCGGGGCTTCAGCCCCTCCTAGCCCTTATATTAATCTTATAATTATATTATATTTATATTAAGCCCTGCTGAGGAAATATTCTGTCTTTAGTCTGGGTTATTTCCCCTGTGATTCTCAGATAATTATTACAGGTTGTAGACAGAAGATGAGACACTTCAGTGTATTACCTGCCTATGAGCGCTGTCCCCACGCCTGCTAACAGCAATGAAAGCTCATTACTGAAATATGGGGTCTGAATCTGAAATTTGATGACCAGGTGAAAATGAGGGGGACTGAAAATTGAAGATCTATATTATTACAAATTCACAAAGCATTCTATACAGCTACAGGATACTGCTTTTTTGATGTACAGAGCAAGGTTTATTGACTAAAATATTACAGTATTGTGGTTGTAAAACTGTCACGGATGCTGTGCGGAGCAAGGAGCGCACGACGAGCAAAGACAATTAAACTTTCTTTTAATATATAATCCAGGAGCAGATACATAGAAGGAACAGCACACACACATCTATAAATGAACTAATAACCGACGGTCAGACTAACAAACACAGGAACTTATAAAGGGACAGATAATTGGGGAGGACAGGTGAACACAATGACTAATCAAACTGAACTAGGTCAAAGGGGAAAACAGAAAACCCGACATGGAACAAAAACATTCAATTGGAATTAATAACCTAGCTTACATTTCAAGTGGCTCGTGATTTTGGGTTCCTAGGTTTCACAGCTGATTTTGCATAAAACCTCTTTGTTTTAAGTAAACTTGTTGATGCCAGGCACTTTTTTTTTTTTTTTTTAAAGAGATTGTGAACTTTCTTAATTTAAACTGACATTTTTAATTTGCCTTTGCAGTCAGTTTCATTTAAATGATGGATCGCTTTGTATGTGTATAATTGAACTTTTGAGAAGGAAATAGCCGACAAGGTATCAAAATAAGAAGAAGAAGAAAGAAAAAAAGCTTGTGTTGCTGCTTCATTAATCAGAGTGGAAAGGTTCTGCACCCAGATGGGAAGCGAGGGCTGGCAACCAGATGAAATGCCCAAATGAAAGGGCCTAGCCAGCCTCTTTCTCTTCCTGCTATACCGTTCTAATGAACACTGAGGGAAAATATTTTCTGTACCTTTTGCTTGCGTCCAGCCAACCTGCTGTCTGACAACCAACATAAATAATCTTGTCTCTTCAAATAAATAAATAATTTAAAAAACAAACAAACAAACAATAATAATAATAAAAGCACAATTAAATAGCTAAAATTTTAATATTTAACCCAATGTTTAACATGTTTAAAAAAATACTAATCCAGTACCAGTTAAACATTTGGGCACACTTACTCATTCCTTAGTATTATTATTTAGTATTACAAATTTCCACACTCAAATGAAATAGCGGAATTCTTAAATCCTGTTAAATAAATCACAGCTTTTAATTAAGATAATAAAATAATAACTAAGGTTCCCCAAACTAGCTGCGCTTTGCCTTAATTGCAGCATTCACAACAAACAAATATTTACCTGGAACTTTTATAGGTTTTGAAGGAGTTCACATATGCTGTCTGTTAATTCTTCACTCTATGGCACAAAACATAAATAAACAGTTGTTGGTTAAGACATTAATATAGTCACAACTTGGCACCAAACTGGTTATTACACCTTGGGTATTAATACTTTTTTGTACATTTATTTCAGATAGCTCTACAATATAAGAAAGGTTGCTAAAATACAGCCCAATGTATCGTGTTAACCCTTTCATGCATGGTGTCCACATTTGTGGACAGTTCATTTAACTATATTTAGGGTTCATTTATCATGGTAATTTTCTCCAAACCACTTGAGGGCAGTGTCAGTAGATTGACAGCAATATTGTAACAGTGGCTACTATCTTGCATTCCAAATATTCATTGCTTTATGACATCAATCCAAGATGGCTGATAGCGATAGCCATGTGCCAAATGGCCCATCTGTGAAAAAACTTTCAATTGAGGTAAAAAAAAAAAGAAATATGTAGAGTAAAGTGTGATGAATATGTTAGTATTTTATAAACTAAAATTTAGGGTAAAATGTCGTTTTTATTCACCAAAAACCAACTGTCCACATATGTGGACGTCATGCAACAGTGGAGTCAGATTGCATAAAATCTGATTTCTGTAACCTGCTGGTATATCTATTCTATTTTTTCAAATATGTTATGAATTGTCTTATATTGTAATAAAACAGATATTTAACAAATATATCAACATAACCATTTAAAATTACATACTACAGCATTAAATGGCACCTTTACACATACATATGGAGACAAATGAGCATTTTGCCTTCCAAACAGGGACAGCATAGGTGAAGGTGTCAGTACAGAATAATAGAGAGTATCCCAGAGGACAGTGGAAGTGACAGTGACAGCAGTGAATGTTTTCCATGATTTGCCCATATTGCTAATAGGTTTCCACATGTATGTAACTACTGTTATTGTTCCTACAAGATATGTTTTATTGCTATTATATTGTAATATTATTGTTTTTAATAACTGAGCTGATATAAATAGCATTACATGCCATTGAAAAACAAACAAACACAATATTCCATATTGTCAGCTGTGGCTTTATGTCCCATTTTACAAATTTAGCATCATATTAAAGTAATAAAAAGAATCATAAAAAAATCTGGATAATGTTTTCCATAATTCATACATGAAAGGGTAGATATAAAGGCATTTTTCATTCATTCTTCACAATAATTTCCCCCCTGCGTAAACCATTACATCATTTACATTACATATTGCTTTGTGTTTTGCTTTAGAGTTAAAGGAAATGTCCATAAACTTAACTGAAAATGTGCTGGTCATTTCCTGTTAGGACATTATCTTATTTATTTTTTATTACATTATATGTTTCATTCTGTATTAGGGTTTGGAAGAAACTGAAAATATACAAAAACAAAAGCAATGCCAGGGTATGTACATTCCCAAAAATTACAGCATCACCTTTTAACTTCATCTTCATCAAATTGCTTGTTTATAAAGTATCTTTTAAAAAAACATTATGGAATAAATACATTATTGTAGATTTAAACTTAAATAACAACAATATTATTAACAGTAGTTACTTAATAACTTACTAGTGACTTACTATTTTATCTGTGTAGCAGATGATGATGAAAGATTAGTAATTTAATTAATTACTACTAAATATTAGTTTTAGTTTCAAAGTTGTTGCAGTATTAAATTGCTTATTAATGAGTATATACCATTTCTAATAAGATAGATTATTGTTTTCAGCAGGACAACGATAGTGCAGTTTATTTGTTTATTTTTATTCAGAGACCATTTGGAAAGAGGAGAAATTAATCCCTGAATTCTTGACAACAGGCAGAATAAAAAGAAAGAACATATTCAGTTCAGCTCCTTGCAGTTGGAGAAACCCATTAAATAGGCTGTGGACTCATTGACATGTGTTCTATTGTCTGTCACTTGATTAAAGGGTTTTGTTATAGCAGAAGACTCCTAATGGTTAACTCTCTTGGAAAGTACACTGGCATTTCTCTCTTGACAATATTCAGCCTTTATGTTTTCAAGGATCTTAAATTGAGCACCGCATCAAGCAAGAATTATCGTGTCGAAACCAAATGAACATTTCTCTGACAAGTAGTACGTTTTCTTGTCTTCATGTTTTATGACTGGTATATCAGAGCATGAACATCAGATCTGACATCAAACCCCAGCCATACGCCAAAGGGTTTACTATGTTTAAAATTAAATAATCCTTGTCGTTCCGTTCACGGAAAATAAAAAAAATAATGACATAACCAAAAATGCTACTTGAGTTGAAAAAAATGACAGCCTCACACTCATGTCAGGTTATCATCACATGTCTGCTCTAGGTCTTCTGGGTTCATCTGAGCCCACTTGAAGTTGACTCCGCACTCAGCACTAGAGCTCAGGGAAGCACTCAAACCAAAGATGTGAACCAGAAGATTGTAAGGAAAAGTACTTGAATTCAGAACAATTTTAGAATACTCAGAAGAGAACTGTTGCCAACAAATTGCACCCTGTCCTAAAGAGAACTATTTTACCCATTCAACAATTGGAAAAAAAAAAAAATAAGAAGGAGAATTTATGTAAGCACTTTTAGATATTTTTAGATGCTACCATTCATATCCAGTTGCTTTTCATTATTTTATTTGATTTTTTTATTTGATGTGTGACCCACTTCTTGTGTGTCTTTGTGTATAGATGGGCACAAGTATCCATATGTGTAACAGCTTATAAGAGCTAAAAATGCACTTTAAATTATGGTGCGTGTATTGAGCTTTTTAATATGCTTTTCTCACATGGATAACATATGCCTGTGCATGTTTTGGTGTTAGCATTCAAAATTAAGATTTGCTTCACCCCAGAGTTTGGCTAGAGGGAGACACACACATGTGCAGAAAAAAAAAAAAAAAAACTCTTCTTGAGTATGTGAGATTTAAATTCCTTTGAGCTAAATTACCTGAAAAAAAAAAAAAACCTAAAAACTGAAACTATATTGAGCAGCACATTTACATTAATATAATAAAGCACAGAAAAGAAAGAAAATGTGCATAGGTCATTTTATGTTATTCCATCTGTATGCACTAGTTAAAGGGATATTTGCCCCAAAAATTAAAATGCTGTTATTATTTACTCACCCTCAGTTTCTGTATGACCTGTATGAGTTCCCTAAGATATTATAAAGAATGCTGCACTGAATGCTATTCAAATACCCTGTACAACTTTTTGCATATTACTTTTTGCACATTCCTCTTATTACTATTTGTCAACAACATACTGACCTGCACATTTATATCTATATTTTTTTTATCTTATCTTATCTTATCTTATTTTATTTTATCTTTTATTTTATTTTATGTTTGTACTTCTTCTTAATATTTGTATTCTATATAATTGCACTGTCCTTGGAGCGGACCTGACCTACATTTCACTGCTGGTTATACTCTGTATAATTGTGTATGTGACAAATAAAACTCTTGAATCTTGAATCTTGAATCTTGCACTGTGTAAAAAAAAAAAAAAAAAAAGGCAACCAGCTTCAGCAGATTTTTTTAGTTCTCTCAAGTTATTTTTGTAGGAAAATCTCAACTTTTTGTTGTATGAACTTAATACAACAAATAGTGAAAAGTCAACTTTTTTTTTTTTTTTTTTTTTTTTTTTACAGTGTGGTTACCAAACAGTAACCAGAGAGTAGCCATTGAAAAAAATAATATAGAAGTCAGTGGCTACCTTCAACTGTTTGGTTAACAACATTCTTAAAAAATATCTTATTTTGTGTTCAGCAGAATAAGGATATTCCTGCAGGTTTGGATCAACTAAAGTATAATTTTTATTCTGGGTCAACTATCCTTAAAAAGTCAAACAGGGACAGGTTTTGTAAAGGATGCCCAGAAAAAGACATGTACGTTATAATGTGACTTAAACATTATACCCAAAACATTCCATTCATGCTTCAAAACCTAGTTATCGTGTCAGTAATTTGGCCAAGGCCACCAAAATATAAAGTATTTTTCTCATCGTGTGAGCCACACTGGTCAAAATGTTTAGTTGTTTTTTCACCATGACAGTCAACCATGGAAATTAAGGTTTTATAAAAAAAATCTGATATTTGTTGAGAAGAGTCAATATAGTACATAGAAAAAAAAGTATATGAACATTTGTATTTATACAGTACATTTATTTTTGTACAAATGTATTACATGTAAAGTAGTGTGAAGTGTAACAATGCACTCTGTTACAGTATAATTACCTGATGTAAAATATGGCAACAGTTTGGATGACAGTTACTGTACTGAAATGCAGAAGGCTGCACTTCTTATGTATGCCATATTTCCTTTCAAAAGTACAAATTTACACATTACTGTATGTGGGATATTGATTGAAAGAGACTGTTTCAAAATGTTTGAATTATTGAGGATATGGTTGATCTCCCAATTTTTAGCTGCACCTTTCAGCCATTGTAAGGCCATGATTGACAACATTATTTCATCTGATATGCACCTCTGTCCTTGGCCTCTTCTTCCTCTTCCTCTGTTTTGCCTCTGTACATTTCAATGCATCCTTACGCCTCTTCTTCTCGGCTGTTGTCCCTGATCGTTTTCTGGATGTTCATCGCCCATCAGAATTTGTAACTTCTGTGTTGTCCTCTGTCTATATATGCTTTCCATTTGAATGGTCATGAAATGCACCTTTGAGCTATTTCAGAGAATCGGTTTATAATTGGTTGATCTATATTCTCTTCATTAGTGAAAGTCAAGATTCACCTGCACAATTCATGGCAAATTTACAAAAAGTATAATAGAGATGTGTAGAAAATATGCTTGACAGTTTATGACAACTAGATCAACCATTTAGCATTTAATGACTTATACGATGAACTAATGACTAGATGTTTTGAGGGGTAAGACAATAGGACAGAGAACTATATAATACATTTTGAGCAACATGACAATAGCAACTGATAAGGTAGGAAACAGCAGACAAATGTACATAATCAGTTGCATGAATGTACCAAAGCAATTGCAACTTGTTCAAAAGAATGAGAAACTGCTTTTATCATGTACACAAGTGACTAGATGATGTGGAAGTTGAACAAGTAGTTTTGAAAATGTCATTTCTGTTCTGAGAAATGCACCAAAGCAACTGAGAAAAACATGTAAGGTTTTATTTTAAAAAATCTGTTGAGAAGAGTCAATAGTACATAGAAAAAAATTGTATATGAACATTTGTGTTTATACAGTACAAAGCCCTTACGCGCACTCAGGCCAAGTATCCTGTTCACCGCCTAGAGTTCTTGGCTTTGAAATGGTCCGTTTGCGACAAATTCAGCCATTGACTGAAAGGCCATGATTTTGTTGTAGGAACGGACAACAATCCCTTAACTTACATTCTCACTACACCTAAATGCGACGCGTGTGAGCAGTGATGGGTTTCCAAGATGGCGCTCTATCGTTTCAGCATCAAGTACTTACCTGGCAGTAAGAACATAGTGGCCGATGCTTTAAGTCATCAACCATTCATCCATGACCGGGTCAGTCAGAGGCTGTTGAATGAGCCCTACAGTGCATTGCTCAAGGAAGCGGAACAGTTTGAAATAGACACAGTGCAGGATGCATCTAGGCTTAGTGCTGGAATCCAATGTTGAAGGTACTCCTTGCGTAACACCAAGCCATTGTCCACTTTCTAGTGCTGAGGTGTCTGCATTGTTAGAGGGTCATAGTGACTGAGAAGCAGGAGTTGAATCGAGAGCGATCTCCTGGATTGTCCAAGACACCCAGCCATTGTTGAGAAGAAGAGAGCCTCTCCGTGAGCGTGCTGGCGAGACGTACAAGGTACTCGGAGTCTTGAAGCAATGGGACAAGTTGAAAATACTTGATGGTGTACTGTACTGCAAAAACAAAGATAACCTGACGGGAATGAAACGGTTACAATACGTTGTCCCATCTTCCTTAGTCACCCAAGTCATGACAAGCATCCACGAAGCTGGGCACCAGGACCAAAGTAGAACTATGCACCTGGAAAGACAAAGATTATTTTGGGTTGGGCTGGAACCTGACATTCGCAGGTATGTGAAGTGTTGCAAGCGCTGCGTCGTCAGTAAAAACACCCAAACCCGAAGGCAGAGCCCCACTAGAGAGCGTGAAAACGTCGAGTCCAATGGAGCTAGTATGCATCGGTTTTTGGACTGCGGAAAGCTCCAAAGGCTGCAATGTCGATATATTGGTCATGACTGACCATTTTTCCCAGATGGCTCACGCCTTCCCATGTCATGACAAGTCAGCAAAGGAGGTAGCACGACAGTTGTGGGACCGATATTTTTGCATGTATGGCTTCCCTGACAGGATGCACTCGCTCAGGGGGCTAATTTTGAGAGCCATCTGATCCGAGAGTCGCTGCAGGTCGCCGGAGTGAAAAAGTACCGAACAACTGTTTACGATCCCATGGGAAACGGCCTTGTTGTGCGGTTCAATAGAACCTTGGGCAGCATGATCAGAGCACTCCCACCAAGGTCAAAGGAGAAGTGGTCACAGTTGCTCCAGACACTGACCTTTGCGTATAACTGTACCGCACACAAATCCACAGGTTATGATCCATTCTTTCTGATGTTTGGTAGGATCCGGAAGCTACCCGTGGATGTGATGTTTGGCAATGCTGAGAGAGACTGTGATGTCGTTGATTATGACAAATACGTAAGGAGGTTGAAGGATGACCTGAAAGAGGCTCTGACCATCGCTCAGAGGAACGCTGATGCCAGTCAGCAACGTCAGACCGAGTTGTACAATCAAAAGACTAAGGGCTGTAACATTGAGCTGGGTGATCAAGTTCTGCTAGCAAACAAAGGTGAACGGGGAAGAGAAAACTGGCAGACAGGTGGGAGTCCACGCCCTATAGATGAAGAACTGAGTTGTGATTCTCGCAATTCGTTTTCCGAGACCATTCTCCCTGAGGACCATTGTGTTTCACCTGTTGGAGTGATTGAGCCAAGGGGACATGGGAGTTCGTACCAGAGTAGGTAGGATGGTGAAACCTGTCAACAGACTGATAGAGAACATGACTCAGTCTCTCAAAACTCTAAGTCCGGTTGGTGGGGTTGTAAGATCTTTATTGAAACAAGAATGCATTGTATTAGAGTATTGTATTATTATTATTTTTTGTTTAAGTTGTAGAATTAAGCATCTGTAAGTCAATGTGCAATGTTTCAGCACATGTTGTCCCAGATCTAAGATGAAGTTATCGTCAGTCTGATATATGTGAAGCTGACGAGCGCATGGGTTGCTCGCTTCTCTCAGTGAATACCTCTGAGTGTGACCAGAGTGAGAGAAGCCGATGCACTATTGATCCACCGATGATCTCTCTTCATTTCTCTGAGATTAAAAGTAACTGGATCTCATTGCTGAGAGGTTGTGTGGTTATTGTGCGACGAGTGATGGGTCCAGACATGCTACACAATAAAGTTCTGAAGTTCCAGCAAACAGTTGTGACATTTGCATTCACAGTTTAGAGAATGTTAAGACTGTTTCGAAAAATGTACCAAAGCAATTGAGAAAAACTGTAAGCTTTTGCAGGTTACCCATTTTGTGGTGATGTTTGTATGAATTGATTTGAGAAATGCACATACTTCTTTGCAAATATTAAGGATGATTCGAGAAATGCACCAAAGCGACTGAGAAAAAACTGTAATAAAATTGAACAAGAAGGCCGGGGATGATCACCAGAGACAGATAAATGTGCACGCTTAGTGCACACACTGCAATATTAGTGAACCAATAATTGTGTGCAAACAACCGCAAATGGTGAAGAAGCCTCAACAAACAGTAACTAGCATCCTTGGGGCAGACTCAAGGCATTTCCTGGAAAGATAAATATGTCAACCAGAGTGACAAAAACCACAAAACAAAATTAAATTTATAAATATTTCAGCACCACAACAGCCAGGCACTGCTCCATGGGAATCATGAAATGAAAAAATGAAATGTCACAACAATGACAAAAACACAACAATTAACCTTTCTTTCTTTCTTTCTTTCTTTCTTTCTTTCTTTCTTTCTTTCTTTCTTTCTTTCTTTCTTTCTTTCTTTCTTTCTTTCTTTCCTGTTTAAAAACTAAATTCTAAATAAAAAGTAAATTAATCATGCACAATTTTCCATTAGCCTAACAAAAAGGTGTTTGCAAACTATGACTCAAAATGAATCAAGGCATTTTTTTTCAATTTAAGCATCATTTGCATAATTTACCTTTGCCATGTCATGTGGAATACAAATGCAACAAAAATGTAGTCATGACAGTAAATAAATGAAAATGAGGACTAGATAGAACAAAAAGAGACTCCATATTTAGTAAGGTGTGTTATAAAGGGATAAAGAGCCCAGCATTTAGAAAGTCATTATCCTCAAATCGGTGAGGCAGTAATGGTGCTGTCAGAAAGAGGAGGTATGATGTTCATGCTGAGAGCAGCCACTGCACTGCAGACACCAGTGTTCCTCTTCGCTCTTATGAAGTCTACTACTGTGAGTTCCATCAAGGCTTTCCCATAACCTGCACATGTAGAAAATGACCCTCAACAATTACTATTCATTGTTCTTTTACCTGGAGAGTTTTGCAGTTCACGGTTTTCAATTATTTATTTAATTGTAGGAATTATTTTTCTAAGTAATAATTTTTTTCTTATTTGAGCACATAATTGTTGTTTCAATCCCTTGTTCTCTCACAACCTTCAGAGTACCATGCCCCTATTCAGTCCAGATACATTTTAGCAGTTACCTATACATTTTAACAGTTCATTTTTTTTTGTTGTTGTTTGTTTGTTTTTGTTTTACACTTGTTTGTTTGTGTTAGAATGCCATTTTAGAATCCTTTTTGACTTGAACAGGCAAAATTAAGTAAGGATGGGCGAGTTTCCATTCACGGCAAATACAAAAGATGTGTAAATCAAAAAGTGTAAAGAAGTACTCTCTGTTCCTTTTTTTAGGCACTTTATATATAGTTTCAAATATTTGCCTAGCCTGTTACATCATTTCCTTAGCCAAGTGTCCCAGAGGTGCTACAGAGATTGAAGAGAAAAAAAGAAAACATAGTTTTGCCATTTACA
Source organism: Barbus barbus (assembly GCF_936440315.1). Classification (NCBI taxonomy): domain Eukaryota; kingdom Metazoa; phylum Chordata; class Actinopteri; order Cypriniformes; family Cyprinidae; genus Barbus; species Barbus barbus. The sequence continues at coordinate 27,240,095 of NC_136729.1, forward strand.
CTGAAGGGTTTTTGGTAGCTTATCAAAGACATAAAGTGCAAGTGCAAAGTTCAGCCAAACTCTTCATTTGTAAAGCCAGAGCACAACTGATAGAGTAGCTCTACCCATTAAACAGGACATTTGAAATATACATATTTAAGTTATCAGATTTATAGGGGTTTATGAAAATGCTTTTTGACCATTTGAGCTTTACCAGAAAGTTTAAATCAATTAGGCTACTCCACAAAACAAAGAAAAGGTAAGAAAATTGTAGAAGGTCCGACATGATAGACAGACGGACAGACACATAGATACGTTCAAATTGATCTCATTGATTAAATGCAATAAAATATTCTATGAACCTAAACTAATTTGTATATGTCTAAAGAGTCTTTAGAGTCTATACAAATAAAATGCATGTGTATGAACCACACTTTACAAACACAAACGAATGATTACTAATGTCATCATACTGGTTATTGAGCATGTCTGTTTGAGGACAGAAGTACAACTGTGTTAACCTCCTTTGGTGCGACTGTTTTGTTCTGTGACCTCAATCTGTCAGTGCATGATAATGTACATTGGACTAATCTAGTGCTACGCCATTCCACAAATAAAGAAACATTGCATTCCACACACACAAAATAGAAATTGCAAAGTTTTAAACTCAAGAAATTCGCTCAATACCCTCAGTCCAAAACCTTACTTGTGCACTGCTGAGACTTGATAACGCAAACTGCTTTTATTTTTTTTTTATTTTTTTTTTAGCTATGGGCAAATCAAGGTTACTGAAGGCCAATGTGGGAGGTAAAAATGCAAATAAATAAAAATACATATTTGTCTCTCAAAATAATCTCAGTCCCCTGAAAAGCAAAACCTTTTCTGAGACATAAATAACAACTTTGAATCCTATACAGAGATTTAAATGCTACCGTTACGTATTCATGCATGCTGTCAATCACAATCTATTTCCAAGTTCTGCCATTCTTTACCACATCATTAGAGTAGACCACAGTCCTCTTTTGTTACAAGGTAATTTCCCTTCTGAAATTGCTGTCATCACAAACCAAAGCTTCATATACATCAGGATGTAAATGGGGTGTTGGTGACAGTCCATCTCAATAGGACGGTAAGAGGCCATAACGTCTCAGGTTACGTATGTTATCCTGGTTCCCTGAAGAGAATGAGACGCTGCATCGAAAACGCTAGGGGAACGTCTTCAGCGTGACCACGCTGTGAATACATGTGTAATCGGTCCAATGGAAGGGCGAGACGTCATGAGCATAAAAGCACGTGCAGTGGAACCGGCATCAACTTCTAGGAATGAAGCAACCGCTGGCAGGGATGCTGGAAGTATGGCATAGAGATGCAGCGTCTCCTTCCCTCTGGGGAACCAGGGTTACATACGTAACCTGAGACGTTCCCTTCTAGGAACTCGAGCTGCGTCGAAAACGCTAGGGGAACGAGATGCCCATGCCACCAGACTTCCAAGTACCTGCCCTGTGTGTATCCCTCAGGAGCCCAGCGAGGGCGTGAGAAAAAGGGCCACGAGTGGCTAAAGTGGTCGGGCCTGCGTCCCATAGGCCAACTTCTCAGAAATGAGTCTTGATCACCAAGAAGGGGAAGAGCACAGGACTTGAGGCTATGTAATAGCATCCTGATCCACCACATAGCATAAGCTCTCTGGCCGGAGGCCTCAGCCTCTGGAGGAAACATGTATCTAGGGGGTGCCTACCCACTGAGAGGCCACCGAGAAGGGCGTGGTAGGCCGTTAAAGCCGCCACGTAAACCTTCAGGGTGGAGTAGGTTACCCTTGCAGAGAAACGGGCCTGCAATAACTCCAGCACTGTACCAATCGGGCAGTTAACTGGGTCGAGGTGGCGGTCTCCGCACCATGAAGTGACAAGTTTCCTCATAGGGGGAGCTCTGGATTGGAGGATGGTCTCAGCAACCTCGGTTGAGAGACCGGAAGCTTTGAGCTGTGCCTCCTCAGAGGTCACACCCACATCTTCCACAGCTCCGGGCGATGGTGGACAATAGTGCCCCCCGCCTGTGAGAGGAGATATCTGCTGACAGGAATCTCCCATGGAGAGCCGTTGAGGAGAGAAATCAGGTCCGAGAACCATACTCGGCCTGGCCAGAACGGTGCTACCAGTAGTAGACTGACCTCGTCCCAGCGCACTCTCGCCAGAACTCCCGGGAGCAGAGTGATCGGAGGAAAGGCGTACAGGCGAAGCCTCGGCCAAGTCTGTACCATAGCATCAAGTCCCTGTGGAGCTGGATGACCCCGGGCCTCGGCACCTGCCTTGACAGGATGTCTGCTCTCTGGCCGGAGGCTTCAGCCTCTGGTGGAAACATGTAACTAGGGGGTGCTTACCCACTAAGAGGCCACCGATAAGGGCGTGATAGGCCAATAAAGAGCTGGATGACCCCGGGCTTCGGCCCCTGCCTCGACAGGATGCCTGCTCTCCATGGTGGTCTCTTAGGTCTGGGAGAAAGTGTTTGAGTGCTCGAAGCATGGCCAGCATCTCCAGGCAGTTGATGTGCCATGTGAGATGGCGACCACTCCACAAACCACGGGCAGGGTGGCCACTCATGACCGCTCCCCAACTGGTGAGGGATGCGTCCCTCGCTAGCATTACGTGGCGACTAGGAGCTCCCAGCACCAGGCCCTGAGATGAGACCCAAGGATGTCTCCACATGTCTAAGGCACGTAAGCATCGCCGCTTGACCTTGAATGCGTTTCCCCTCAGGAAGAACCCCTTGGTTCTGAGGCACCACTGTAAGGGTCTCATGTACAGCTGCCATCAGACCCAGCAGTTTTTGAAACTGCTTGACAGTGAGTGACCGGCCTTCTTTCACTCTCTTGACTGACGTGAGGATCGACTCAACCCGAGCAGGGGACATGTGTACCTGCATCGTGGACGGATCCCATACCACGCCTAGATAAGTGGTTCTCTGTACTGGAGAAAGCACACTTTTCTTGGCGTTCAGTCTCAACCCCAGCTCTTTCAAGTGCGCGAGAATGACACCAGAATCGCCAGCTGCTCCGATTGAGCTAGACTCAACCAATCATTGATGTAAAAGTGCGGGGTGAGAGTGCAAGGCCAACGGGAAGAACCCGATATTGGTAAGCTTTGCCCCCAAAAGCAAACCTCAGGGACTTCCTGGGTGGGAAGGATGGAGATGTGGAAGTATGCATCTTTTAGATCTATCATGACAAACCAGTCCTTGGACTTGATCTGAGACACGACCTGTTTGAGTTTAAGCATCCTGAACTTCAGTCGCATGACTGAGCGGTTCAACTGACGCAGATCTAAAATGGGACGCAACCCTCCATCCTTCTTTGGAACAAAGAAGTACCGGCTGTAGAACCCGGACTCTCTTTCGTGAGGAGGGACCACCTCAATGGCCTCCTTCCTCAAGAGAGTGTCTACTTCCTGTTCCATGACCAGAGCCTGCTCGGGGCCCACCAACATGAGAATCACCCCATTGAAAGGCGGTGGCGGAGCGCTGAACTGAATACGATAGCCTTTCTCTATAGTACGCAGGACCCACTGAGACACATTTGGCAGTA